>NC_141135.1:14402631-16802631 GCF_053477565.2 Lygodium microphyllum
ATGTTTGTCAAACCAGCTCTTGCGTTGGACTTTCTCGAAGATAAGTGCGTGGGTGGCTAGAAGACGAGTCTCTGATAGGCGTTCCAGCTCCCTTTCCTTCCCATCGTTCTTGGGGTGCTATTCTCAGGCTAGGGACGAAGAATTCTAATGGAAGAATTGCTTCAGTCCCATAGGTCAACCTAAAGGAGGTTTGACCGATGGTCGTTTTATAAGTTGTGCGGTAGGCCCACAAGGCTGCCATCAACTTGTTGTCCCAGTCGCTTCTTGAGGCTGAGACTACTTTAGTCAGGATGTTGATGAGAACTTTGTTAGTTGATTCCGCCTGGCCATTAGCCTGAGGGTATGGTGAGGATTTGCGATGGATGATAAGAAAGGCGAATAGGAGATGGGCTATCACTTCGTTGATGAAGTGTGTGCCTTGGTCGCTAACCAGTTCGATGGGGCAACCGAAGCACGAGATCACTTGCTCCCATAAGAACTTGGCAGTCATCCTAGCATAGTTTTTTCATGTGGCTCTCGCCTCTGCCCATTTCATAAGGTAATCCATGGCCACCACGATGTACTTAGCTTGTGAGTATTGCGCCACGGGGCTGATGGGTCCTATGAAGTAAATTTCCCATTTTTCAAAGGGTTGGCGAGCAATAACAGGGGTTAACTCCATTTGATCCTTACGAATCGGGACTTTTGTCTGTTGGCACTCATCACAATGCTTGATGAATTGCTTAGCGTCATAGAAAAGTGTGGGCCACCATAGCTGGGACTGCAGCACCTTCCATGCTGTCATGTCTCCGCTAAAGTGTCCTCCTGCAATGCCGTTGTGTGCCTCTGAGAGCACACCATGCATCTCATGCTCACACATGCACCTACATAGCAATCCGTCTTGCCCCAGCCTATAGAATTGGCCTGCAATCAGCTGGTAGGGCTGGATTTTCAGGATCAAGCGCCTAAGTTGTGTCCTTTCTATTTGTCGCTCCGGTAGTCCGTGCTCGAGCACTTGGACTATGTCGTCTGCCCAGTATGGTGTCAAATCGGCCCTAAATAGGTCTCTTTCGCTAGACAGGTGGAATAAGTGGGCATCAAGTAACTCATCAATGATGCCCTGTCGAGCGGCTTCTCTTGTGGGTATATGGGACATATGATCAGCCATGTAATGCTCTTTTCCTTTTCGTACCACCACCGAGAAATCGAACTCTAGGATCAGGAGGAGCCATCGAGCTATACGTCCTCTAGCACAAGGTTTGTTCACTAAATAGAGCAGGGCTTGATGGTCCACGAAGAAGGTGAAAGGGGTGGCCAACAGGTAATGCCGGAACTTCTTCATGACGAACACCATGGCTAATCCCTCCCTTTCCATTGTTGAATAATTCATCTCCGTCTCAGTGAATTGCCTGCTAGCAAAACTCGCTGGATAATCTAGGTTATGCTCACCAGGTTGGCACAAGATTGCCCCCACGGCAAACTTAGAAGCATCAATGTGTACGTGGAAGGTCATGGTCCAGTCTGGGGCTCGTAAAATCGGTGCCGTTGTTAGAGCCTTTTTCAATTCTTTGTATGCCTGTTAGCATACCTCGGTCCACTCGAAGACAATTAGCAGCTTGTACAATGTCCCGGCGATCAGTGCGTAGTTCAATACAAACTGCCGATAGTATCCTGTGTGACCTAAGAAGCATTGAACTCCCTTGTAATTAATTGGGGGTGGAAGGTCAATGATAACCCTGACCTTCGAGAAGTCAGTGGCAATGCCGTTCTTCGACACCACGTGTCCTAAGATGCATCTGTGCTTCACCCAAAACTGACATTTCAAGGGGTTTAGGGAGAGACGATATAAGCGGCACCGTTCAAAGACTGCGCGGAGTTTGTTTAGGTGTTCGATCCAGGTCGAATGGACACACAGATCGTCGACAAAGACCTCTAACTCCTTGCGAAGCATGTCCTTGAAGATGGCGCACATGAGGCGTTGAAAAGTGGCGGGGGCATTGGTCAACCCAAAGGGCATGACTACGTACGCAAAGACGGCCCAGTCAATGGCAAAGGCGGTCTTGTGCCTATCTACAAGATGCACTTGCACCTAGTTGTACCCTGAGAAGCCATCCAAAAAATTGTACGCTTCCTTGCCTGCCACCCTCTCAAGCATGTGCTTGGTGTACCGCAAGGGATAGTTGTCTCTCTTTGTAGCAGCGTTCATCTTTTTGTAATTGAGGCACACTCGGATTTTGCCGTTCTTCTTCATCACAATGACTATGGGTGATACCCAGTCTGTGTGCTCAATTTCGTAAATGAATCCAGCTCTCATTAGCTTGTCAATTTTCTCTTTGACAGCATAGACGTGTTTTGGATTCATGGGGTACGGTCGCTGCTTGACCGACATTGCGTCCGACAACATGGGTATGTTGTGAGTCACAACACTCGAATCTACCTCCCGTAGCTCTTCTAAGGACCAGGAAAATACGTCTATGTACTCCCGCAAGAGAGCGACAAGACTCAACTCTTCTTTACCAGTCAAGTCATCGGCAATGAACACTGGTCGGGGTATCTCCCCTTCCAGGGCTAGGTTTACCTCCTTGACCTTGGCTGGTGGTCCCTTGATCGGTTCGCTTGTCTGCCCTTGACGCTTGGCACCTAGCAGAACCACTACCCTATCCCCTTTTTTGAATTTAGTGAATCGCTTAGGGAGGTCTTGCGGCTTTCACTGCCCTTCTGATCGTGTATCTTTGGGGTGCTTTGCCCTATCGTGCTGTGACCGTCTGCGTATCGGGTGGACGGGTAAGTCTCCCTTGGTTCATCTGGTCATGGGCGGCCTAGGGATCTCTGGGTCGCTATCTAAAGTAACTTTCGATTCAGAGTCAAACCCTCCATCTTCGCTAGAAGAGGTGGTCTCCCCTGGTGTCAGCAATTCGGATGGCGATGCGGTTCTAAGTATTGATGTCGTTCCTAATTGGGCTAGGCCTGCTTGCTCAAGGTCTATGGCCCCCATACATTCCAACCACGCACGATCACATTCCATGCGCATGATTCCTTGCTCTAGTCTAAGGGTCTGCCTTTTTTGTGGCTTGGCGTCTGCTCGTATCTGCTCAATTTCTTGTCCATCAGTGTCGTACTCTATGGTATCCACTTCACCTTCTCTCTCATCACTGAAGGATTGGCAGTCTTCGTATTCATCGCAGGAATCTTTGTCATTCAACTGCCCATCGTCTCCTAGGGCTTGGAATGCCCCGTGTCGTTGGTCTGGAATCAGGGCCCAGTTATACATGAGGTTCAGCTCATGCACTTTGGTCCATTGCCACTTAGGATCCTCTAAGAGATCCTGGAGTAGTTTGAAGTTGGCAGCCGGGTTGCCCACTAGCTAGTCTGCTAGGTATTCCAGTACCCCCTGGAGTTCCCTTTTGTTGGATGGCACTTGGAAGGTAACAAGCTTAGGCCTTCCATAGAGGCTTGCTGCCATCATGTAGACTAGTGTAGAGAGTGCTTCGTTTGTCTTGCCAATTGTTTTGATGGCCTACTCATACGCCTCATGGTCTGAGAATGGCAGGTCAATTGTAGCGAGAACGTGCATCCAATCCCGCTCATCCTCTGGGCATGGGATATACTTAGTCAAGGGCCCATAGGGTTCCCTGACCTGAGTGTTCCCTTTGAGCATAGCAGAGATGGCGTCTAGGTCGACTGGTGAGGTCTTCCAAGTGTCCATCTCTATTCTTACGGCGTTAGTTCTATTGCCAAGGAAGATCAAGCTGTTACCCCAATCTTCGATGACTAGCATTGTGCATCCAGGGTCGGCCTAATAAGATATCATAGTTCACTCCCTTCATGACTATAAAGTCAACAGAGAACTGGACGCCTGCGATCTTCACTGGCCAATTTTGCAAGACCCCGAATGGCTTCACTCTCATACCGTTTGCTAGCGTGACATTAAACCAAACAACTTCGACGGGCGGGTTTCCCCAAGTCTACAGCACTGCGTGGCTAAGCACACTAACCCCGACTCCCGTGTCCACAAATCCCTTCCTTGTTGTGTCCCCCAGGGCTAGGACCGGCATGACTGTGTGCATCTCAGAGCCCTTCCAAAAGGCGTTGACGTGTAAGGATTTAAGCACGGAGTGCAATGTTAGACTTGGTAATTGTGTTTCTGCATCCTGGTCTTGAGGGTGTTGAGAAATGGACAAATGATGTATGCTCCAAGAGGAGCTGTCCTGAATCCCATATGCACAGTGAGGAGAGTGGAACAACTCAAAGCCTATAAAGCATTGTACTTGACTATGAAATGAAGACAATATCATGATGCTTGGTACTTTCAGTTAAGCGTCTTGTCATTCTCAATTCTACACAAGATTGTGTTTATGAGTCCAAGCTAATCTATCTTGAAACCTAATTCACTTGTGTAATAGTTGGTCTCTACTTGTCCATGTCATTATGAACTTGTTCTTCATCTTTGATCCACCATAGCTTATGTCATGCCCTAGATCTGCATCATTTAATAGAGGGTCTGCCGTGGCCTGCTCTTGCGATTCCTCGACCCACTGCTTAAGGTCTTGCTATAGGGCAGGGTGCTGCCTAAGTAGATCCCCTAGGCTAAGTGTTACAGGCATGGTTAGTAGCGTAGTCAAGAGGTCGTCAGATACTCGCCCTTGTCTTAGCATAGACTGTCCAGGCCAATGGCCACGGCTGATCTGCGACTTTGCTGCATCTAGGCTTGGTCTCAGCGGCATTGCTTGTGGCGCAGTGGCTTCGGTTGACGTTGGCGTGCTCATGCTGGAGAGATCATCGATCTCGTCCTCTATGATGGGTTCAGCATCTTTGAGATGTTGTTGAGCATCCCTCACCCATTCCTTTACCTTTTCTATGGCCTCTAATTGCCGCTTTGGATGCGGATATTCCCCTATCTTAGCGCTTCCCTTTTCGGCTGTCTTAGGGGCCGAAGTCTCTGCCTCTACGTCTGAGACTTTCTTCCCATTAGGTAAGGTCGTAGCACTGTCGGTCTTTAATGCGACCTTAGCTTCTGATCTCTTCTTTTTCTGCCTATGGCTTTTCTTTCCTACTGAGGTTGCGTCAAGATTGCTAGGTATTGGTAGATAGATGCCAGCCTGCTTCGTTTGGGCTCGGGTCATAACTCGCAAGGGAATAGGTGTGGCCTCAGGGTTTTCAACACCAAACAGCCCCAATGGGACAGATGGCAAATTAGCTGAGCCGAAGGACGACTTTCGCTTTGGGCAATCTATGAAAAGATGGATGATTCCGCACTCTGTGCACCTTTGGTTAGCTTTGTCCCTGTTTTGCTACTCTCTTTCAGGGCAGCGTGATGAGACATGACCGGGGTGTCCGCAAGTCCAACAAGACCGGATCCTGTGGTGGCTGCCCTCCTAGGCCTCTACCCCGTCCTCATCCTAACGCCATCACCGGCATGGGTCGATAATCCATGAGGATCCCGTTGCCCTCATCGTCATGCGAGATGTAAGGGTATATGTAGGTCTCCTCGTCACTAGGCTCCTCCACATAGTGTACTAGAGTGTTGCTCGGTGGGGTGGATCACATAAGGACTAGGCGGTCTGGGAATGCCGGTAGGATTTATGTCCATTCTAGGGACAGCTGGTTTCATATCGTTAGGCGCGGGTAGAGCTAATGGGGAGCCCCTTTCGAAGAATGGCTGCGGCCTGTTAGCTAAATAAGGCTGGCCGTAGGGTTGCGAGTATGGAAGTCTTCGTGGCAGTCTGCAATGTGCAGCATCGTGGCCGAACCTACCGCAATTAGCGCAAGGTCTTGACCTAGGGTCTTGACACTCTACTGGCAAGTGGTTTCCACCACAGTACACGCACTGGATGTGCGGGCGCATTGGTCCTCTCAACATGTCTTGTATCTTGGCTAATTCCATCTTGAAGCCTGTCTCGGTGGTCTTCCCCTTATCTTGGGATGATGGGTTTGACCGCTCACTAGAGGCTGACGTTCGCTCTAAGCTTCACAGGTTAGTCTCTTCTAGAGTTGAGCTCCTAGAGCTTCGCTCTTTTAGCTGGTCATCGACTTTGATGGCTTTCTCAAAAACTCTAGCCACCATGTCCCGCTGCAAGCTTGAATTGCCTGCCAATGCCTTATATAACTCCTCATCTCTAATTCCGCTTATGAATACAGTTGAAACTGCTTTGTCAGTCGGTCGCTTGCCTAAAGGTATTCTCTTAAAGAGACTTCTCACATGGGTCACGTAGTTGCGGATGTCCTCCTCCTTCTGTTTGACATTCATCAAGCGTACTAGCAGGTTGTCGAAGTATCCGGGCTCGGCGAACCTCTTGACGAAGAGATCCTTGAGGTTATTGAAGTTGGCTCGTTCCCCGGTATCCAGGCTTGTATACCACGTCCTACCCCTATCGCTTAAGCAAAGTCCGAATGCTTGCGAACGTTGAGTTTGGTCGTTGAGGCCGTTGGCTTCGCAGACTTGCTCAAACTGCTCAACAAAGCTGTATGGATCGTCATGCGGTTGGTACTTGTCGAGTTGCTTGGCAACAATCGGTATTTTGGCCTAGCTCTTTGAGCCCTCGTTTGCCCCTAATCCTGCAAGTAGAGACGTCGCTAGTGCAGTGGCACTCTGCTCTACTGCGGTGTTATCGAGCAGCCGTTTCATGAGGAGCTCGCTCAGCGTCTGGTCTCCCTCTAGTGCTCTCTCATGGTCTGTTCGGTTCTAGCCAGCCAACTTCAACACTCGCTGCACCTCATGCAGCTCCATGCTTTGCCTTTGGCTCCTAGCTTGTTGATCCCTATTATAATCAACTATGCCTTACAATGCCTTACGGGCTAGCCTTCTCTCCTCTTCTAGGTCTGCAATGATTGCATCTGTCGTCCTGCCATGGTGCTCATACCGGGCATGCGCATCATAACTGTTCACCATCTGCTGTATAGCGTCTGGGAATACACTCACATCGAGCTCCTTGGTAGACCGATGGTCTGAGCTTTCTTCCATCATGGTCGAATTCTTGCGCCTCGCTGCGCTGTCGGTCAAGTTGACTAGTCGTGATAGATCCTTGTCGTTGCCGCTCCTTGCTTGGTTCTACCTTGCACTTTGCGTGTTTGTCTACATCTTGGTAATGGGACCTAAAATGGGCCGGCACTGACTATAGCACTAGCCGGACCTCATGCTCATGACACACAAACACCCTTATGGCCTCGCGGACCAGGAGCGTCAATCCAATGCTAAAGGACAAACTTGCCCTAAAGCTTAATTCATGCATTTATAGTTCATAGTCCAACGTTTCCCTAAAACTCCTCAAAGGGATAACCCTTATACATTGGCAATGCCACGATTACACACATATGGGAGGCACTCCGCCGAGTAATAGTCGAAGCCCCACTGCAGCTCTCCTACATCGTAGGGATTGGCCCTTTGATGCGCTGCTAAACATATAACACAAACGAGCACAAACTTCTCTCTTTTATGATTCACGTATTTCCTGGAGATATACCATGCTTCCTCACTTTACTTTCCCCCTTAGACCCAACGCCTAGCCTACAGCTTGGGTCAACCTTACTCTCTCAACATTGGTCACGATCTTCTAGAAAGCAATTGCTATGCATCCAGGAGATATTGACTGATACCTTTTATCATTTCATGCTTCATGCAAATTGTGAATGTCTATGTGCTCAAACAATTAAGAAAATCAGCATTTGTACACATATGGAAAACAAATCTTTCAATGATTTTGACTATCGCTCGTATGCGGCATTGCATGAACCTAGCACCAAGAAACCCTCGTGCTACTAGGTCCTTAATTTTTAATTATCGACCAACCTAAATGGTATGCATAAAACCAGCAATCTTTTCATCATTTCATTCAACATTTAAACACTTTTCATACACTCTACCCCCTCACCTGTTTAGGTTGTGCATAGTGCATAGGTTTAGGGTTCATTTTCCACATTTTTATTGTATAAAAAGCCATAAAACTCACTAGAACATAAAGGTAGGGCTGAACTGAGGCTAAACCTCATACTTCAAACCCCCCATACATCCACAAACATGAATCTTATTTTTCCTTAATTTTCGGCATTCAAAATCCATTTTTCCCTTATTTTTTCTTCATTTTTTCTATTTTTATTGTATTTTTTTCCAATATTAAATAACTAAAAATACAAAATGAGTTGTGGGCTGTGGCCCTTAGATTCATTTGCAGCAAAAACACAAATTTATTTGGTGTGTCTTACTATATTTTCCATTTATATCTCAAAAACACCCAATTTTCCCATATTTTATGGGTTTTACACTATTAAATTCATCCATAACACTTATGATTTTTTGAATTTTTGAGCATAAAAAATTGGAAGACATTGCAAAAAACATTATAATGCATAATCATCCCATGGGAACACGTATTCATGAAGCAAATTGCATAAAACATCAATTTCCTTTGTAAAAATGAAATTACTGTTCTTTGCGGGTTGTGGGTTTTTATTTGCCATGTCTCGAGACTAATTTCCAGCAGCCATTAATGCTCATGAAAGCCCACAATCAGCAATCTTCATTCCTCTTGAACCACAGAGCAATCCGATCTCGGTTGGACAAGCATCCGTCATCCATTGTTCTTCTTCTTCTTCTTCACCACATGAATCTGCCCTTAAAGGAGAGAGAGGGAGGAGAGAGAAAGACTAGATTTCCATCTCTTCATTCCCACAGCCATTTCACGGGCGAAGACAGGTGATAAGACCAGTCAAGAGAGGGAAGATCAGCCCCATGATCGGTTGTATGGGTTGCTTTCAGCCTGCATACTCCATCTCCATCATGAGAGGGCGCAAAAAACGGCCGCCATGTTACTCCACGTTTTTTCTTCATCCCTCATTCTCTCTCCACGTTTTTTGCTTCATAAGGTGCATAAAATTTTAGAGAGGGGGTCCAAACCCAAAAGGCATGCCCAATTTTGGACTCCCAAGTGTCCACCTTTTCATATCTTGACCATTTTGTGGCCATTTCCCCGTCCTGGCTCCGATTCGAGCTCTGAAAAATCCTAGGCGTCTGGCTTGACATCTCGCATTGGCTGGTAACTCCTGACAACCCGCACGACTGTCTGAAAAATTATCAAAAATCAACAAGTGTCACTTGGGCGCCTGTAAAGCACTTTAACGCTTAAAAGCCGCCGCCTTCGACGTTGAATATTTTTCCCTTGATATTCGTAATTTTTAGCTATTTTTAAGCACTTCTCGGTATCAAAACTCCGCTCTCACTTGGGTCCTCTCCTATTGGTGGGTTCTTTTAGCGATTTATCTGAGTGAGTTCCTTTAATTACTGAATACAATTCTCAATTTATGGTCACTCGGTGAGTGTGTTGTTCCTCGTGCACTTGTGCCCAATTAGGCTTTCAGCTTTCCTAAGTGTACTTCAAGTGCGGAAATTCAACGTGAGTGCTGCAAGCAATTTCTCGACATTTTACTCACGCTCGCTGGTTTCGGTCGTGATAGGCTTTGTTACTCAAGTCCTGGCCGTTCTAGTGGGTTCTAGGATTTGCGCTGCTTCTCACCGTTCATTAGGGGGTAGGTCGCTGGGGAGTGCTCCAGTATTGTCCCTTGGTCTTGACTCCTACGTCGGGAACTACCTACAAGGCGTTCGCCATGTCGTCCTAGAGCGGGTTGCGCTTTCCGTCGCTCGAGGGGGTCAAGTTTTGATGTTTTTTTTTTTCCTTTTTTTTTGTGTTCGACTCTGGGAATCAGACATCCAATTTACCAGTGGTTCGATTCTAGGAATCGGACCAGGTGGGTCAGAGTTGAGTAGTCCGAGTCTCAGAATCCGAGTGTTTGATTTTCAAAATCGGACGGACAATGAATCGGACAAGGGTGGTCCGATTCTGAACTGGTCTGATTTTGAGTGGTCTGATTCATCTGAGTGGTCCGATCGGACAAGATGATCCGATTTTCAAAATCGGACGGGCTGGGCCAAGTGTCTGATTCTGGAGGTCCCATTATGGGTGGGTCCGATTTTGGGACTCGGACCGGACTGGTGGTCCGATTTGCTGACGTGTCCTAATTCATCTAATCGGACAGGGTTGGTCTGAGTTCGAGCATCCGAGTCGGGGCGTCCGAGTGTCCGAGTATCCGAGTGTCCGAGTATCCGAGCGTCCGAATCGGACAGTTGTCCGAGTGTCCGAATCGGACGAGGTGGTCCGATCGGACGGTTTTCCGAGTGTCCGAATCTGGGAATTAGACACTGAGTCGGGTGTCCGATTCTGCCGGCCCGACGAACTTTCGAGCACGGATTCGTCCAAAATCTCCAGATATCTATTACTATAGACCACGAAATTCACCAGTTATGAGGTTGGAGTGGTGAGGGAGAGATCTATGTACCTGGGGATCACCGAATACAATGTCACTCCGTGCCCTGATCGATCGAACGATCGCCCAAGCTCTCTCTCTCTCTCTCTCTCTCTCTCTCTCTCTCTCTCTCTCTCTCTCTCTCTCTCTCTCTCTCTCTCTCTCTCTCTCTCTCTCTCTCTCTCTCTCTCAGCTGGTTGCAAATGAGGATTCCCTTGCCCTTCCAGAACTTATACCCTGCTGGTCATTCCCTGGGCACTACAGATCACTCTCCTAGTGATTCCTACACATTCAAATGCGCATTTCCTTCATTTTCCCCCTGTTTTTCCCGATTTTCTCCCTGTTTTACAGCAACAACCCTCTGCCTCTCGGGTGTGATTTCCTACTGTTAACCTACTCTAAACATAACATAAATCGAAAGCAAAACACTGAACTAATTTCTCCATGTTTTCCAATCATCCAACAACCAAAATATCCCAAAATACTTACCTGTTTTGAAGATCAAAAACACCCAACTTCCTACCTATCTCAAGCTCCGTTTCGGGGATGAATACCCTACTTCGATGCTCAATATGAGGCGCGCAAGTGCTCAAGCTTGAATCCGTTGGTCCCGGCAATGGAACCAAACTGTGGGAGCTTTCGCTCAACCGCCAAGACCCACGGACCGCTTATTGTTTCAAGCGTTCCAAGCAAGCTCTAATGGCTATCTCTCACCTAGCCGACGCGCCATCGATCCTACGAGTGTTGTGAGCTTACCTTGATGCCCAATCGAGTACCCTTCTCTCTCTTACACTCCGGTAGCTCCACGATTCTTGATGCTAGCTCAAGCATCCTCAAGCCTCCTCCATCTCCAAGCTCCATCCTCCATAGCCGCGCGCACAGGTGAAGAGAAGAGAAGAGAAGAGAAGAAGAGGAGAGGAGATGGTGAAGAGCTTCACTCTCTTGATCCCTCACTCTCACACACACTCACTCCCTCACACTCTCACACTCCCTCTCTCAAGAGCACACACACAAGCAACAAGGAGAGAAGAAGAGAGGAAGAAGAAGACTCTTTTTGCCACACACCAAAGAATCAGCTTCTCATTCTCTTTTCAACTTTATATACAAAGCCCTAAATCCTTTTTGGGAGGTCATTCCTCTTTTACATGGCCGACCGTAGCCTAGGCCCTTTTTCCCATTTCCCACCATTCTAATTTATCCTATTTCCAACTAATGCCTACACTTTGCACAGGAGCGAGCCTGGCACTCTTTTACATAGATTCGAGGGCGCTTCTGCATTTTAATGGTGCGCCTTTTTCCTCTTTCGTTGCCTTGGCTAGACATCGAAGCTTCTTGCGGGTCGTGTCCGAACATTTGAATTTTTCAGGGATTGGTTGCCGGTCAAGGCGCCTTTTTCTGTTTTTATCTTTTTCTGCATTTATCCTGCGCCTTTTTGCTATATTCTCTTATTTCCATTTTCCGCTCCTTGGTGCTGCGGAAACACGGTAACACTATGCACCTCTCCTATATTCTGATTTTTATACCAAGCATCAACCACATGACAAATATCATGTAACTCCTCTACACTCAAAATTCTTATGGGCTCTTTTCTTTTTTATCAGTTGAGTGAATGTTATATCTGCTTTTCTACCCCCATCAAATCCTTTCTTAGATCATAGTCACTTTTCCTTTCCCCTAAAAGGATATCAAATGCATGATAGTGTTTCCTAGGTTTTCTTTGTTTTTTTCTTCCTTCATTCTTTTCTCCTTTTTTTATCTTTCTCCCTCTTTCCTCTCTAGCTTCAGTAGTCTCGGGTTCATCTCTTTCTACATTTCTCCTTTTAGTTGCTGGCATCACATCTACAGTTTTATTTTCCTCATCCTTTTTTTCAACAAGGATACAATTTATGATAGTCTTTCCTTTCTCTTCTTTTGTTGGTTTTGGTGTTTGAGAAGAAGTATGGTCTTTTATTACTATACCATAATCCTTTTGTCTATTGGAAAGATTTTGAGGCAAACGATATATGTCCCCTCCTACTCTTGGTGGATATGGACAATTTGTGCTTATGTGACCTATCTCCCCACATGAATAATAGATTGGCAATCATCTAAAATATCCTCTTCCATTTCCTCTTCTTCCTCTTTTTTCTCCTCTCATATTTTCTTGATTAATTTGTTCATCAATCCCCCATTATCTATTTCTAAAGGCCTTTCTCTCAAAGCTCCTAACCTCATGTTTTGCATTTGTCCAAACAATTTATCCTCAACTTTTGGAGCTAACTGAGCATTTTGTCTCACTAAAATTTGTCCATCCCCTTGCTAGTTTGATCCCTACTTTTGAATATGGTTTTCTCTTTTTTATTTTCTCAATTTTTTTTCTTTATGGCAATCATCACTACTTTCTCAAAAGTACTTGGTTCTTTAATTTCTACTTTTGTTCTCACCTCTCCCTGTAATTTTTCACCAAATGTCTTGGTGCTCTCTCTCTTGGGCCTAAGGATGTGTTCGAGCGGTCCCAAAGTCGGGCTTATTCTAGAGGAAATAAGTCTATAGTCTAGTCTTCTTTTTTTGGCAAGTTTCTATTTCTCACCAAATGTCTCAAAAAGTTTTGATTTCTTTAAATATGTCAAGAAACACCTTTTTGGTAATTTCATATTCCATAGGAACATGAGAATTTTACAATCTAAGAGTTTTTTCATGATCCTCAAACCAATTTCTTTCTTCAACCAACAACTAAATTTCTAAAATTTGGAGTTTTAAGGTCGAGTTAGTTATTCACTGGATGATGCATCCAAGCTTTAATTTATTGAGGAATCATTGAGGATCCTCTTCTTTTATACCATGAAATTCCCAAAAAAAAATCTCACTGTTGCAAAATAGTCTCAATAATTCAAAAAATCTCAAACAAAGTTAATTATAGGCACTCCTTAGCTGAGGGCACAAAAAAAAGATGTTTCATGAGCGGTGTTCGAAGACAATTCTCTCACATAATCTGAAAATGAGACGACAAGGACTGCTAGTAAAGTGATTGACTTTGTTAAAGTATGGAACTCAACTAAATAAAATTTCCAAACACAAAAAAACCAATAACATTTATGCCCCTTGCACCTACTGAACACAAAAAAAACATGTTCATCCAAACAACAAACACCGAAGGTCTTAATTTCAATGAAGAAATTCTCGAAAAAACACAAATCTCCTACCTCTTCAATATTTCTTCAAAAGACTATGGCTTCGACTTTAGAAAAATCCTCCTCTTCTCTAATAAATCTTACTAGCGCTCCGTGTGCGAGCGCGCGCACAGAATGCTAGGTGCTTCTCTACCTCAAAGCGGCAAGCGCGTGCTATCGCACGGCAACTTCGCTCAACAATCCATTTCTCATCTTTCTCTCTCCTCTTTTTCCTCTCTCTCTCTCCCCCAAATTCCCTATGTTTTTTTTCTCTCTCTGTCTCTTTCTTTGCCTTCTATTTTAGTTTATTTTTCTTTTCTCATGGTTCTCTCTCTCTCACTCTCTCTCTCTCTCTCTCTCTCTCTCTCTCTCTCTCTCTCTCTCTCTCTCTCTCTCTCTTTTCTCTCCCCGATTTTCTTCTCTCTCTCTCTGTCTCTCCTTTTATTCTGCCCCTCTCTCCTCTCTTTTCCTTCTCTCTCCCTCTCCTCTTTTTTTCTTTTTTTTCTTCTTCTTCTTCTCTCTCTCTCTCTTTATTCTCTTTTTACAAATTTTCTTCTCTCTCTCTCTCTCTCTCTCCCTCTCCTTTCCTTCTCTTTGTGCTTTTCTTCTCTCTCTCTCTCTCTCTCTCTCTCTCTCTCTCTCTCTCTCTCTCTTTCTCCTCTTTTTTTATTCTCTCTCTCTTTTTAAATTTTATCTTTTCTTTCTCTATAATTCTCTCTGCATGTTCTCTCTCTCTTCTTCTTCTTCTTCTTCTTTTACTTTCATTCCCCCCAGTCTCTCTTAAAGTATTTAAATTTTATCTTTTCTCTATATATCATTCTCTGTTTATATTTATATTCTCTCTCTTCTTCTCCTCTCTCTCTCTCTCTCTCTGCCCCCTTTTCTTCTTCTCCCCTTTCTCCTAATTTTCCTTTTTTTATTCTCTCTCTCTCTCCCTTTTAAATTTTATCTTTTTCTTCTCTCCTTCTCTCTCTTTTAAATTTTATCTTCTCTCTCTCTCTCTCTTCCCCCCTCTCTCCTTCTCTCTTCCTTCCTCTCTCTCTAGTATGTCAGAATATTCCTTATCTTTCGCTCAAGGTTTGATGAGGTCACCCTTACTAAAGGTTGTGATTATCCTCACACCTAGTAGTGTCAAGTGTACCCTTTGTGTTACATTATCAACCTCACACAGTTGCCCTTTTGAAGGGTCTTCCTAGGAGGGTTTTCTTTCCATAGTTTGCACTATTTGGAGGAACATGGAATAGGATAGGCAAGCTTTTTGTTTCAATAGTTACATGGAATTTGCACTTCCCTATAAGTGCTTGTGGGTGTCCCTTGTAAGGATTAAGAGTTGCATTAGTTGGCGTGAGCTCTGGTTGGCCTAGTAGAGTCCATGCTTCATAGATCAAGATATCAAATTTTGCTTCTTCATCGACGAGAGCATCGACATTGTGCTCTCTTTTTGTGGTGAGTTTGACCCTAAGATAAGCAGGTAGTACTATGTTTTCATCTTCTAGGTCTTGGCCTATAAGTTCAAGCCTTCTGATACATGTCTTTGAGTCCCCAATTGCACAACCAGATATGGATTCTCTACTGATGACTTAGGTCATCTGTGCAATGCCGTTCAAGGTGCATCTATCATCAGGACTATCATGTCTATCATCCTTGTAGTTGTAGCTTGATGTTGTTACATTCTACTTTGACTAGATGCAGTCTAAGTGCAACATGTACATGTTTTTGTGGTGTGGCCTTTTTGCCCTTGTTGGCTAGTTTGGCGCATTGAAGTTCTAGGGTCTCTATTTGTTTGGGTATGGGCTTTTGGTTGTTGTTTTGCAAGTGAGAATCTATTCTTGTATAGAGCCATTACTACACTAGGATCTAATTTAGAGAACCTATCAGGGTGCATGTTTTCTCTCCAATCTACTTGGGGGAGGTGCGGAGGGGGTAGAGCCCCCTCTGCGGGGGTCCAGGGGGGGAAGTCCCCCCTAGCCTGTAGGGCCGTTACACTAAATACCATGCACAATTTGAAAGACCGTTCATAGTCAAGTTTGGAACTACTTGCTCTAGATTTCAGCCCAATGATAGATCTATGATGTGCCTTCAGCTCTATATGGTCTCTAGGTTGGTTTCAGGGTTAGATGTATGAAATTTGTATTTTGTTCCATGTCTGATTTTGATAGTTTTCTGTTTGATTCTCAGAGGTCCTATTCTCAGGAGTCCGACTATCAGAATCAGACGTGTGATTTTGGATTGGTCCGATTGCCCGATTGGACAGTCCCAGTCTGAGTAGTCCCGATTTTGTTTGGTTCAATTTTTGTGCATCCTATTCCTAGGTAGTTTGATTTTGAGCATCCAATTATTCGAGCATCCGAATCGGATGAGTCCCTGTGTCCGATCGGATGGGTTTTTAGGGTATTTAAGTCTAAAAATCGAACAATATGATTCTCTTAATCGGATCATCGAAGTCCGATTCTAGGAATCTAATGTGGTAACATTGTCTAATTCTTGTAGATGAGTTTCGAGGGATGACGAAAATAAACTGGATTCTAATGATTTTGGTTATGAGGGGTCACACAAACTTCTAGAGAGTAAGAATAGACGCTAATGAAGGATTGAATATGCCTGGAATAGCAAATAAACTCCAAAATACAAATCAACAAATAAATCAAACCCTCTTGCCTTGTTATGACAGTAGAAACCCTAATGCTTGTTTACTTTTTTTTTTCTTTGTTTTTTCCTACCCTAATGCATCCAAATCACAAAGCAAACACCTACACTACTCCAACCTACTTTTTCAAATACAAAAAACCAAAAACTTACTTGCTAAGGCGATTGAATACCTCTTCAAACTCGCTCGCTTTTCCTACCTATCTAGCTCAAGCACCAGTTTGGGGAAAACCCTACTTCAATGCTCGATTTGAAGCGTGCAAGCAGTCAAGGCTTGAATCAGTTGGTCATGTCAATGGAAATAAAATTTTGGGAGCTCTTGCTTAACCGCTAAGACCCACAGATTGCTTATTATTTCAAGTGTTTCAAGCCAAGTACTAATGGCTACCTCTCACATAACCAACACACTATCTCTCTCTACAAGTGTAGTGAGGTTATCTCCATGCCCAATCGAGTTGCCTCCTCTCTCGAGCACTCTGGTAGCTCCATGATCCAAGTGCAAGCTTCAAGTGACTCGATCCTCAAGCTCCACGCTCCAAGCTCCATTGTTGTGAACAAGAAAAGAGAAGAGAAGAAGGCTGGAGAAGATGGAGAGCTTCTCCACCATGGTCCCTCATCCTCACACACTCACTCCCTCACACTCTCACACTCCCTCTCTCAAGCACAAGCTCAAGAAAGCAAGAAGTAGAAGAAGAAGAAGAAGAAGAAGAAGAAGAAGAAGAGGAGAGCTACTTTTGGCCATACACAAGAATGTGGCTCTTCATTCTTTTTTTGCCTTTTATACAAAACCCTAACCCTAATTCCCTTTGCGCAGTCATCCCCTTATTCCCTTTTTTACATGGCCGGCCATGGCCTAGGCCCTCATTCCCATTGTCCTCCTATCTTCCTACTAGCTTCCTTCTTACCGCCCATCTACCTTTACAATTTGCACAGGAGGGAGCTTGGAGCTCTTTTACAAAAAGTTTTTGGCGTGCCTTGCATTTAAAAATGCACTTTTGCCTTTGACTTATCTTTTAAGGTTGCCCTTGTGCTTTCGACCGTTTCCCTTCTTGCTTCTTCCATTGTGTCCGATTTCCTTTTGGGCCGCCTCTTTTAACTCCCGACTTGCTCTTCTCCACTTTTTTCACTTTTTTCTTGTTCTGAGGTTAACAAGTATCACTTTATGAAAGTAACTACTGCGCATGAATGTTTATAGACTAGGGAGGGATAAATATGTCAAGCACTTTTTTGTAAATAAAAAACCCCTAAAAAAACATTAGATAGGTAGGATTTCTTTAGCTTAGCTATTTGTGTGACTATTTGTTTTGTTGTCTTATTGCTAGAATTTTTGTGTTTTGTTTATATTAGGAATTGTTTTTTACATTTTTGAAATTTTTGAGCTTGAAAACTTGATAGCCTTGGTCGAGATTGGTATTTTCTTGATTGGGGCATGACTTTGTTGGTAGCCAATTGAACATCTTGAAACATGTATCTTTTCTTGTTGACTATCCTTGCACTACACGAGGATTATAGGTTCATGAGCACTTCATGTGACACGTCAAATATATTGCACTCTAGGATCGTCTCCTGAATTTATTAATTACTTCCATGCAAAGGGTTGCATTGATGCACGTTTTGCACCATCATTAAGCACTAGGATGACATGATGCCCATTGTAGCTATATATAATAAATTTTAGATTCACATACACTTGAGAGAGCACCTTTCATTATGCATGCATGAGTGTTGGGATATCCATCACCGAATTAGGAATTTTAGGATGAGTGGGAAAGGTAGTTGGGTGAGTTTTGAGGGTTGTGTAAGATGCCTTTAGTTGTGAGATAGGTTGTTTTACCTGGCCAACATCATGAGGTCCATTACTTTCCTAAGAGGCTATGAGATTTGGGTGGGCGAAGTAGAGTAAATTATTTTTTCCTTGCTAAGCGATGAGAGGTAAGGTTAAGGATCATAAAGTAATCAAGAAATTGTGTTTGCATCTCTTGCATAATGCATGGGGTCTTGTAGATAGGCTAGGCACTATATTTTTCAGTGTATCCATATTTTGTGTGTGGTATTGCTTATATGATTGCATGGCATAAATTTTGACTTTGCACTTCTTCTCAGATCATGTGTGATTAAGCATGGAGTTCACCTTCAAAAGCATAGTTTTACTAGGACACATTCCATGGAACCAAAATCAAGAAAACAAAAGGAGATTATCATCAAAAGAGCAATTGCAAGTGCTATGATGGGGAAAATAATTGAAGTATAGATCAATGACAAGTTTTGAAGTATAAGGAGGCCTTCAAAAGCATCAAAGTGTTTATTGTCATTTGAATGTGAAAAAAAGGAGAAGGTAAGCAGAAGTTGGATGGTCCTTGCACATAGATGTTTTTATGCTTTCTAGAAAATGTTCCAACATTAATTTTCTAAGGGTACCATGGTTTTCCCTTGGGCCTATGGATAATCACTTTGAGTTTTGAGACTATATGACAATAACGGATTTTGAGCTTGAGTATCTTGGGTTCAACTATAGTGGTATAAGGAAGATGAATGGAATAACATAAGGGGCATGTTGCCTAGTTGGGGTCATTTGTGGACATGTTTTATTATTGCTAATCTTGGAGATTTACGGGCTATGTTAGGAGTATTACCAAGAGCGAATAGTAACATGGTTGCAAGATAGTTGACAACTGAGCATAATGCAAGCGTTGAAGAAATACGTCAAGAGCTTCAGGAGATGCATAGCGATGATAGTCAAATTGTGGTGATAAAGCATGGGGTGTGGCATGTGAAGGGAATAAATCAAGTGTCAATGGTCAATTGGTGATTTGTACTTGAAAGATCCAGAAGTCAATAATGATTCTTTTCAATTGAAGTTCAACTTCTTGCAGAGCCACTCAGGTGACCTATCTTGAGAGCTGACCCTTTCGTATCTGCACGATCCTTAGAGCACCATGATCGATTTCTAATTTTTGCATCAGATGGCATGTGGGAACATTTAAGCAACCAAGGAGCATTTGCAAACATTAATGGTAGAGAGAAATTGTGCATCGATTATGAATAGACTTGCATGGCCCGCTGTTGGAACAACATCGAAGTATAGCACGAAAGTAAATTTTTTAGATTTTCATTTTACAAAGGAATAAAACGTTGACAACCTAATAAAATAAAAAGGCATGGGAAAAGGAAAAATGTTTTTTTTTTCAAAAGGCTTCAAAAAAATTTCAATAAACTTTTTAGCTTTCACAAAAGCAAAACAATAAAAAGCTATTTGAGATTTTTTTTGAGTCAGGAGAAAGAAAAAACTATATAAAGGGTTGAGAACTTAGGAATACTCGACCTTTTCTTTAAATTTTTGCAAGATTACTTGTATGAAGAGAGTGAAGGGAGGTGAGCCTTGAAGTTGAACGCCGAGTGGGAGTAAGAGCTATGGTGGAAGGAGCAATTGCAAGAGAGAGAGACAAACACAATGTGGGAACTCCAACAATCACAATGTGGGACTTGCCTTCCCTTTATTCAAATGTCACTGAAAGAATAAAGAATGAAGTGGTAGTGATGGTTGCCTGCTGCTTACAGTGTGCAGGTCAGGCATTGCCAGTGTAGTAATACACTGGGTTCTAGGCAAAAGTGCCTTTACCCCCAACAATCTCCCACTTAAAGGTGAATTTGCCTAAATGAGGAGTTAAAAGAAAAAAGAAAATATAGTACAACATATGCATAGATACAAAAAGATGAGGAAAGATGTCATCTCATCCAATGCTGATCAATCTCCTAAAGAAGGCAAATAGATTTATAGAGAGGCTTTTCATAAGCAAGTTTTCAGGATTCTAGTCAGTTGAGATCTTAACAAGGTCAAGAGACCTATCCTCAATGACCTTATGAATGAAATGATACCTCACCTCAATGTATTTCATCTTCACATGGAAGACCAGATTCTTGGCTAACTAGATAGCACTCGTATAATTCAAATGTAGTGTAGGGATAGCATCTACAATACTAAGGTTAGCAACCAAACAACCCAACCAAATAGCCTCCTTGCAAGCCTTAGTGGTTGCAACATACTCGGCCTCTGTAGTAGAAACGACTATTTCGGAGCTAATGGAGGCATATGATTGGCAATCCGAGAAGCATAGAGGAAGGTATTATTTTGTACACATTTCTATCTATTAGAGTTATATTTTCTCATAATGCTGAAAGAAACTGACATGCTTCATCTTTATTAGTATTCTTCTATATTTTTTAATTCTTTTTGGGAGTATTCTTCTACATCTTCAATCTCTTCGAACCCCTTCTCTTCCATCTACTCCTCTCCCTAAATCTACCTTCACCCTCGTGTCTCTTATCTTCAAGAACTTGGCTTGAAACCTTCAACCCTTCTCTTATCTCTACCATCTCTGGAGTAAAAACTCTTGAATCCCCATACATTCTTCTCTTGCCAAACCCCTATGGTGACCTTCAACCCTACGTGCTACGACCTCCAATCCTACACACTGCATCTATCTTGATTGGCAAAGGTTTGTGTCCATAGGGGCCATATAGATTACCAACCACTAGGACTTCTTCTACTCCAAAAATCAACTTAGCTCCAGAAAGGGTAAGATGTACCTCTTCTAGCCTTGTCAAAATCCTGTCACAATCATGAATATGGTTAACTACAAATGTCATGCAACCATCTTCGTCAAGCTCCTCATTCTTTTCATTGACTTCACATCCCTTGATAGGTACATCATCAAGAAATGGAAGAGTAAGTTGTGGAATAAAGTCCCTTAAGACTTTGTGCATGGCATTCATCATATGGGCTACAGAGTTTGTTGCACCTTGTGGTAGAGTGCACATGTGGACAAATCCAAGAGGTGTCTTCATTGTGGTAATCCTCGGCTTTCTAATGAAAGCTAAAATTAGTCGTATCCTAAATATAGGTCGCCCATAGAATAAATTGCTCTACCTGCAAAAGCTTCAGCAAACTCATCAACAATTGGACCTGAACCAACATTTCGGATTATGACACGATTGACAGGCTGTAGATCTTGAATGAATCGTAAAGATCCATTTTTCTTACGCACAGTAAACCATCGGTTTGAGTAAGATGCTGAAGAAGGTTACAAAATCTTCATTCTGATCTTTTCATTTAGAAATTCTAGTAATTTGGGCAAATGCGCCCTTGGAATAGGAATAGGTTTGAGATTCCAATGTACATGTGGAACTGTAAAAATGACCATAGGAGCCACAATATTTGGATCCACACAGCCTATTTCACTTGGCTGAAATGCAAAAGCTTTTCCATGTTTCATTAGCATTTACATAAAAGAGTGTTTTCTAGCTGGTGAAAGGAAATAAATTTCACCTATTTTGAGCTCTTTTATACTTTCAGATGTGAACTTGTGACCAATGTTGGAACAATCACAAAGACTTGACTAATTTGCTACCCTATCAGTGAGCCCTTCACTTTCAGGAGACAGTGGAACTGCCATAGGTTTGACTTTCTTACCCATCGTCTTGTATTTTGTCTCCACTTGCGCTTTAGCCTTGTTGAATAAACCAATGTCTTCATCCTCAAAAAATTCTTGAATTGTTTGATAAAAATCCAATGTACATACTTCTATGGACTTATTTTCTACATGAGCAGCTCCATATATTTCAACCAATGTGTCAATAGTAATCAGTCCAAAAAAGATGCCCGAAATATCTTCATTTTTAGCCATCATGTCATAAGTTTTATGCTCCCTTTTTACATGACATAAGTATTTTCTTTCAGCTTTAGTCATGGCTGGAAGAGACTTATAACAACCCATACTATTGGGTATACATACATACAGATTTGCTAGAGACACAGTTTCTATAGTAAAAGAAGGTTCAGCTATTTTTCATGATGCACTACTATAGCCTTCTTTTATAGTAGTGCAGCCCGAAAACCCTTGAATTCTCGGGTATTAGAAGGCACAAGATAATCACCCAGTTGATCTCTATTTTGATTATGGTTAACACACACAGTAAGAAATTGGACAGCTTATCCATTATCCTTGCTTCAGATTCGAGCATAGGAAGAACCATCATTGAGAGCTTTTGTTTCCAAGCAGGCTTCATTTTGTGCTTCAACCTCACGAAAGGCAGAACACTCCCTCTTGTCATGTTGTTGGCTGTTGCACCAAATACAACGCCTCTTAAAGCCTTCTCTCATGGGTCTTTGAGTTGATGATCGTCCTCGTTCTTCAACTCTGACATTCAGCTTCTCCACCTTGGAACTAATTTCTGCAAGATTTAGATGAAGGTCACGCATGCTTTTAATGAGTTCATCCGTTACATCATTTTTAGAAAGAAATAGGGAATTTTGAAGGCAGAACAAGCTCCATCAATGGAGTTGTTGAAGTTGAATTAGATCTTAGTGGCATCCGCTCTCTTCGAGCAATCATGTTAACTCCATCAGTAACATTTATCCATGCAGTCTTGACTCCTGATTCGGAGGTAACATCTTCTAGCCGATCAACAAGCTTTTCTTGTAGAATGGGATCTATAGCCTTAAGGAATAATTCAATCTTCTAACCTTCCATACTTTGTTGGTCTTGAGCATCAATTTGTCCAATTTTATTTTCGATCTCATGGTATAAAGTGGTTGCAGCTAAACTTTTGTTGGGTTTCTCAACCCAATCAGTGAAACTTTTCTTCATCATTAGGCTAGAGTCTTCTAAGAAGAATTCTTCACATAGGGATTTTTTGAATGCAGCCCAATCCGCATATTGCTGAAAAAGAACATGGATTCTTTCTTAAGACCATGCTTGGCTAGTCTGGCAAAATAACGGCTCCATGCATGTTGTGGTACACCAAAGAAGAGCATTTTTTCAACATATAAGCGAATAAAAACAGAGACATTTTGACCATTAAATTGTTTTAATTCAGGCCCAGCTTCCTCTCGGGCCTTGATAGCTATGGAATCAATCTTCTCTTCGTCTTGCCTTTTGTTGTTGTTGTTGTTGTAACATTTGGATTTGTTGTTGTTGATTTTGTTGTAGTATACACACCAATTGTTGTAGAGTATCTCCTGAAGAATCCCCCATCTTGGAGTTCTCTTACACCGACCCTCAGGTCGGGTTCAGCACATAGGGTTGAAGGTCACCACAGGGGTTTGGCAAGAGAAGAATGTATGGGGGTTCAAGAGCTTTTACTCCGGAGATGGTAGAGATAAGAGAAGGGTTGAAGGTTCAAGCCAAGTTCTTGAAGATAAGAGACACCAGGGTGAAGGTAGATTTAGGGAGAGGAGTAGACGGAAGAGAAGGGGTTCAAAGAGATTGAAGATGTAGAAGAATACTCCCAAAAAGAATTAGAAAATATAGAATAATACTAACAGAAATGAAGCTTGTCGGTTTCTTTTAGCATTATGAGAAAATTTAACTCTAATAAACAAAAACGTGTACAAAATAATACCTTCCTTTATGTTGCTCAGATCGCCAATCTAATGCCTCCATTAGCTCCGGAAGGGGGGTTAAATACCAGGACACCTGCCCAAAATTTAGCCAAATCACTCCTTCTTCATCTCCCACTTTGGAGTGTTGTTTACTGCCTGAAAACAATGATCGCGCATCGTGCGATTTTGTCAATCTCTCTTTTTACATAAAATCCTCTCAAATTGGCTGAAAGCTACATGTTTTCTTTAACATGTCATCCTAATCTAAAACTTGTCTATAGTTTTATGGATTTTTACAAGAGATAATATCTAGAATATCAAAAATTGACTAAAAACTTGTCCAAAAAATTATAATATTTTGAACCATAGACACTAACACTAATGCCTAAAGTGGCATTGGCTCTCTAAATCTAAAAGAAGGCCACACTCTAGAATTTTTTACATGGTGTGCATGTAGCAGCACGACAAGGGCTTTCTTCGTGTACAAGTACGGATCCATAACGCTATGGTTGTAGCCTTGTGACTACATGAATGCATCAAATTTGTGGTACGATTCCCAAGGTGATTGCTTCAAGCCATAAAGACTCTTCCTCAATTTGCACACTAGGTGTTCCTTGCCAGGCTCTACAAAGCCCTTAGGCTACTCCATGTATATCTCATCATGCAAGTCCCCATGTAAGAAAGCCATCTTGACATCTAACTGATACAAGTCCAAGCCGCTATGCAACCAAAGCCAAGACTAAGCGTAGGGTATCAAAGTCAACACCATGCTCCTGCTTTTAAACCCTTTGCTACCAATCTCGCCTTGTATGTTGACCTGGGGTGTCTAGGGGTACTTTTCAACTTGTACACCCACTTGTAAAGCAAAGCTCGCTTACCACCACTAGGCAAGGAAACCAAATCCCATGTACAATTCTTATGCAATAAGTCAATCTCAAACTGCATAGCCCTCTCCCAGGAGTGACTATCACCCCTGCGCATAGCCTCATTATAGGTGAGAGGCCCTCCTACATCTGTAATAAAGACATAATTTATTGAGGGCTCGTAACGGTTAGGAGGTCATCTATCTCTAGTAGAATGCCTCAATGCAGGTTGTGTTGCCTATCCAACATCTTATCTAACATCTTGTCTAATATCCTATCTAACATCCTTGCCATGAGGATTGCGACTATTGGTGGTAGGCTATTTATTTGGCTATGTGAGAGTAGGGGGACTCCTCCTGAAAGATAACTCTACGTATCTCAACAACTTTCTCAAGCTGTATATGCATTTTGTCCTCATGGAACATAACATCATGGCCGAGTGATCACTTTCCACACATGTGGATCCCAAAGATGATATCCCATCTCGTCTACATCTCCATAGCCAATGAAAATGCATTTCACACATTTAGGATCTAGCTTATTGCATTTGTCCTTGGGCACATGGCAAAAGTCCTCACATCCAATGACACGTAAATGACCATGTGAGGGAGGCTTTCTTGTCCATACCTCCTTTGCAACCTGGAAGTCAATACCACTGCGAGGTGACCTATTAATGAGATGTATGATAGTAGAGACTACCTCAGCTCAAAAATGCTATGGTAAGCCTGCTTGGCTAAGCATAATGTGGGCCCTCTCCTAGATAGTCATATTCATATTCTCATACCATTTTGGGGAGGAATGTAAGGGACAATCAATTGACACTTAATACCCCACTTGTCACAAAAAAATCCAAAGGCACATGAGACGTACTCACCCCTATTATCTATTCTTAGGCATTTCAGCCTATGTCCAGACTAGTTATTTGCTAAAGCAAGGCAATGCTGAAAGACTGCCAAGACATCAGATTTTTGCTTTATGGAATAACCCTAAACCTTACGTGAATAATCGTAAATAACTGTGACAAAGTACTTTTCATCCCCTAATGACTAACAGGGCATGAGTTCACGTACATCTGAATGCACAAGAGCAAAAGGCTTAGCCATTCGTGGAATACCTAACTTTTTATGCAAATTCCTAGTTTACCTACCATATAAATAATGATCACATGACTCAAAATGCAAGTAGTTAAAAAGACGGAAGATATTGCAAAGCACTAAGCATTTTCATTCCCTTAAGCGACATATACCCAAGATGAGCATGCTAGAGAGATACATGTGGAATAGAACCCACTGACAAAACATGATCAATAGTACTAGATACAACCAAGGGGTAGATGCTGCCGAACTTGGCACCTCTTGCAAGAATAAGCTTGCCACGAGTTATCTTCCATGCAGAATCACCAAAGCATATATGATAACCTGTATCATCAAGTTGCCTAGCACAGACAAGGCTTTTAGTTAGTGTGGGTACATGATGTCCATTATGTAGAACAAAAGTACCAAAGGAAAACTATAGAGTGACATCACTAATGCCAACAATAGCAAGAGACTGATCATCACCTAAGCGCATAGTACCAAATACATTGCGATAGGTATGAAACCACTCACGGTGGGGGTTCACATGAAAAGATGTACCCGAAGCCAAGAGCCAACATTATGCATGCATAGAGACTGTTGAGCCTCGGTCAACTGAGAGGCATCGCATGAAGAGGCTGCTAAGTTGTAGTCACCATCAGACTTCTCAGGCACTGTATGACATTTATCTCCTCAATCTTTATGTTGCTAGACTTTGTAGATATAGTGTTGTAATCAATGGATTTCTCCTATACTTTTTCTATCCCCTTTTCTTTGTTCTTGTCAATGCGCATCTTATGGCACTGCAGTCGTATGTGTTCTACTTTCCCACAATAATGGCATGTAAGATCAAACTTATATCCATGAGACTTGCTACGTCCACATGACTTAGACCGAGACTTATGAGAGTCCTTCCCATGACAATCATTAGCTTTCTTGCCACTTCTGGCACTTCTAACGGATAAAGCATGTGAACTGCGAGAAACATCATTGTTTTTCTTGTTAATTTCTTTAGACAAAAGAGCACTCTCTACATCTTTCAATTTCAGCCCACCAAGTTTGTTGGTATAGATCACAGTGCAAAATACATCCGGGTGTGTTATTTTTGCGAGCTTTTGATTTCGTGCTTTTGCAATTGAAATTGATTTTTAGAGCTTTTTGAAACAACCTTGGATGCTTTCTACAAATGACATGTCAAAATTATATTGTGCATCATGCATTACTAACCCATTCACAATAAAGGGAGCAATGGTGTTGAATAATCACAACAAATAATAACATTCCAAAGTTTTGCATTACCCAAAAGGAGTACAATATCTAGAAAGGTTCCAAGATCTTCATGTAACAAAAAGGACATGTCACACCCTAATGAAGTGCATGATGATGAGTCCTCCAGAACAATGAATGAGCCATGCTTACGTTGGGCTTCCTACATAACAGGGCATATCTTACGTGTTTGCTCTAACACAAAGGCAAGGTCAGTGGGGGTTAGTGCAGGCTGATGTATGACCATCTACTCCTTGGGTTGAAGGCCAAGTATGTGCATGTACACATAATGCATATGTTTGCAAGCAAGAAATGCCTTTTGGGTAGATTCTCTTTTTTGAAAATCAGGACAAGTGCACCTAGGCTCTTCTTTGATGTGCACATCATAACAACTCTCTGTCAAGACTCGAAATACTGAATGTTGTCTCTCAAGTTGCACTACCTCCTCCAAGAATGTCACAACCATGCAACCAGCTGCCTCTATTCTCTTTTGTGCATCTTTGGAAATTCCATGTCTCCACTTGCGTCTTCTCCCGCTTGAACCACATTCTGTAGAAATAGGAGGTTTGCTCTTCTCGTTCCTTGGTGGTGCTATAAAGCAGGCAAACTTGAAACCAGCCTGTCTTAGGCTGCTACACTCTTCCTTCGATATATTTGTTCCTATATCAACTGGCCACAAAGATGGAACAATTGGTGATGCTATCACTTGTTTCTGCACAGCGTTTGTATGCTTGACATCATGATTACAGAACCATATCCATTGTGCAATGGCCTCGTTCTTATAGGCTCTCTCAGACCAAAAGCATGGTGCGACTAACCCCACTTGCCGACTCTGTAATTTGCTGCTGCAATTCTTTCTACCCTCCATACCAAAACACTTTCTCACACAGTTAGGTGGTGTCCTTCGTAAAGCCCACTCCTCCTGTGCCACTTCTACCTCTTCTACGTCAGTTGACATTTCCGCATTTGGTGCACTTACTCCACCTGCAAAGGGCTTGATTGGTATCTCCTCATCCTCTTGGATACATATCTCTTCCATCTTTCCATCGTCAAACTGTATACTCCGCGGCCTGCCCCTGATTTTCCTTTGCCTTGACTCCATCACGTATCCCGGTCTATGAGAACTTACAGTTGCTCCACCTCCCTTCTTTTTTCTTTGCACAGTCTCCCTATCACCTTGCATTATAGGCTCCTCGTACAAAGGACTTCCAGCTACAACACCTTGCAACGCTCGTGCAACAGAGGAGGGATTTGGGGATTCCCTTTTGCTGGCACTAGCCAACAAAGACTCCATAGAAGGCCCAGATCCAATAAACCTCCCCGTGGTATAGCCCAACCTCTTTGCACATTGAATATATGCATTCAAAACATCACTAACACATGCATCATAAAGTGGTATCTTTCGTTTTCCACCCTCACCTGCTAACCAACTAGCATGGACACTTTCTGATAAGTTTATGCTTGGAATTTGAGCATGTTCCCAAGGACTTTTGTTAGCCTGCAGAGTCAAATCCAAAAATAGAATCAGTAGCTCTCCCCATTGCTACATTGTGCAACAAATCTTAATGAGCTGGAAAAAATGTCACACTTACATGAGATTCAATTCCTCCCCAATGGGCAATTCTTTGCTCCCACCATTTCAACCACCTATCCAAAGCCTTGATGTGTTCCTTGTTGACATTTCGTGCCCACCAATCTCGGATAGCAGAGGCCTGAAGTGAGGCTAGTTGAGTTGTCGTTGCTAGCCTCCATGCTTCACACAATTCAATGTGGTGCATTTGTTTATCCACAGTGACTAATTTCTTGGTATGCTTTTGCAAACTTTGCTCCCAATGAAAAAGACAAGAATGCTCCCTCCCTTCCATTATGTTATGAGGCCCTCCATTGTACACAGCCCTTATTGCCATCCAATTCGCACTTGCCTCATCGGACATAAATCCAGCAAAGTCAAGTGGATCATGGCCACATTGAACCATGACAGAATTCAAATTTCTCCAAAACAGGATTTGAGACTCTTCGTCCTCCTCTTTCAATTCACATATTGCAATTACCTGCAATGCTCTCATGCTAGTTCATGATTGATACATTAGTATAGTGTTCATCAACAACAATTTAATTTCAATAAAAGCTTTCATTATGTTGCCACATACCCGTGATCATAAACTGAACAAGACATAGTTGCCCACCCATCAATCCTATGGGTATGATCAAAGTGCACCCATGCACGTCGTAAATCTCCAGTCCCAATTCGCCTCATACGATTCACTAAGTCCACCCCTGATGCTAGTCCCTTGGTGGACATTTTAAACAAGTAGCACTTCTCCTTGGCATCACCTTGTCCTAGAAATCTACTTCCATGGAAAAATGGGAAGACACAACGTTTTTGCAAAAGAAGTATGTTGTCATACCCATCACCAACCACCTAATCTTGTTTGGCTCTCTCTTGTGAAACAATGCCTTTGAACCTATGTGTTTATTAGAGGGTTATTTCAAATGCAGGACATACATTGTAAGCAAAAAATAATAATGCACAAGCCTACCCTTTATTCTGCACAAGTGGCATCATTTCTTCTAGAAAATGATTAAGATCCACCTCTGTCGCCTCCGACTCGTCTTCTTTTGTTAAAGATTCAAACAACATCTGCCGAGCGACTAGCATCTGTATTTTTCCTGGGCCTCCCTTTTCGATCTTTAGGACCGTGCTCACAAGCCTCTGCACCTTGTCAAGGGTTGCCCTCTTAGTGCCATGTTGAACACTGTGAGCATGCTCCCCAACATGGATCACCAAACGTGTCATTGTAGGATCCAGTGGCAACACATAATAGATCATGCATTTGCAAATGGCTGCACAAGGAGCAACATTAAGACAATAGTGACATGTTATCTTGGAGTTTCCCTCACTTGCAGGATAACCCATGCTCACGGTTCTATCCAAGTGACCATGGAAAAAAACATCATTGTATTTTCCCTCTGTTATATAGTAAGGACAAGTGATCCTAAGACATTGAAGACTTCCAAGACAATAGCTCAAGCACACAGTGCACTCAATTCCCATATTTGTCTGTGAGGGCCGCGACCACAGGTGACCATCATATTTTTGTTCCATACCCATCATTCGTTTCTTGCTATCTGTGGCTGGAAGCTCAAAAGCAATTGTGCCATTATACTCGATTGGGAGCTCATCCACCCTTCGTGGAGGTCCACAGAGCGCTAGTAATTTTTTCAATCTACTCGTTCTAGCTTTCTCCTCAATGAAGGCTGCAATCGAGTTATCATAGGAAGATAAGTCCTCGCTTTGGCTGCCCACACATAGGTCCTCCCCGACATTTGTGTCATCAACATCCTTCTTGTTATCTGAGTGTACGTCAAGACACACTGGAGTTGATTTGCTACAACCAAGAGTACAATCAATGTAGTTGTCAATCTCATCTTCTATTGACTCAATACTGTTAGAGACGCACACATAGTTACTTGAGTGCCTGATAGAGTAGGTGGCTGATAATGTACTATCAATCAGATAGTGCACATGCCCTTCATGATCCCATCTTGGAGACACAGTGACGTTGTTTGCTCCACCATCATTCTCTATGACGGCTTGAAACCCCTGGAATTTTTGTGTTGGAGGCAATAGATTCTGTAGGTAGTACTCACTCAAAAGAATCTCCCCATTTCTTAATGAAACCCTATGCTCTAAGCAATCACTGGCTAGTCTCCATGTCAAAATAGCAAAACTCGACATGTTGTGCCCTCTGGTGGGTTAGTATTTGATGAAGAGAAGAAAACTCTGAATATAGCTCTCAGTGTGTATTTGATGAAGAGAAGGCAACAGTTCACCGTCACTACAAGCGGAGAGAAATCAATAGAAAAATTTACTACTCAACCACCCACCATCCTTCACCTTTATGCACTCATAATTTATTTATGTTGTATTAATTATTTAATTATTTAACGGCTAACTAGTTACCTAATTATGTAATCAATGGATAACTTCTTTATTAGGGTCATTAAGTCTCTCCTCAACTCTCTCCTCTCTTTGCTCTCTCTCTCTCTCCTCTCCCTCTCTCTCTCTCCCTTCTCTCTTTCTCCCTTCTCTTTCTCTCTCTCTCCCTTCTCTCCCTTCTCTCTTTCTCCCTTCTCCCTTCTTCCTTCTCTTTCTCCCTTCTCTTTCTCTTTCTCCGTTCTTTCTCCCTTCTCCCTTCTCTTTCTCTGTTCTTTCTCCCTTCTCTTTCTCCCTTCTCCCTTCTCTTTCTCCCTTCTTTGTTTCTCCCTTCTCCCTTCTCTCCCTCTCTCCGTCTCTCTCTCTTGCCACAACTCTCGTGCGGCAGCTCCCACAACTCCTACAGCTCTCACGACGGTGCCCCACAACTCCTGCAACTCCTGCGCGATAGCTCTTGCCCCAACTCCTGCGTGACGGTGCCAACTCCTGCCCCAACTCCTGCGCGACGGTGCCAACTCCTTCCCCAACTCCTCGTGCGGCAGCTCCTGCAGCTCTCTTGACGGTGCAACTCCTGCAGCTCTTGCGACGGTGCAACTCCTGCGCGACGGTGCCAACTCCTCGTGCGGCAGCTCCTACAGCTCTCGCGACGATGCAACTCCTGCAACTCTCGCGATGGTGCGACTGTCCGTGGCTTCGTTCATAACTCCTGCAACTCTCGCGACACCTTGGCTTCGTGCGATTGTCCGTGGCTTCGTCCGCGGCCTCCCAGGTAATGCCTTGAGTCCCCCCAATCGTCCACGTCCACGCGGACAATGGGTGGGTTTAAGCTTTGTCATTTGCTTAAGCTTCGTCTTTTGGTCACACTTCGTGTGGGCTACGCTTCGTCATTTGCCATGGCTTCATCATTTGGTTATGCGCCGTCGTGTGGGCTACGCTTCGTCGTGTGTGCTACACTTCGTCATTTGGTTATGAGCCGTCGTGTGGGCCTCCAAGGTAACACCTTCAAGCCCCCCAATCGTCCGCGTCCACACGGACGATGGGTGGGCTTATGCCCGGTGGCAACCGTCCCGTATGCTGTCCCATCATTTGGTTATGCTGTCCCGTCGTGTGGGCCTCCGAGATAACACCTTGAAGCCCCCCAATTGTCTGCGTCCACGCGGACGATGGGTGGGCTTATGCCCCGTGGCAACCGTCCCGTATGCCGTCCCGTCATTTGGTTATGCGCCGTCGTGTGGACCTCCAAGGTAACACCTTGAAGCCCCCCAATCGTCCGCGTCCACGCGGACGATGGGTGGGCTTATGCCCCATGGCAACCGTCCCGTATGCCGTCCAACGGGCCTCCAAGGTAAGAGATTGAAGCTTATGGTCGCGTCTGCGCAACCGTTGGGTGGGCTTATGCTTCGTCCCATGGCTACAAGCGTGTGGCTTTGTCCCATATGCTTCGTGAGAACAAATTAAGAGATTGAACTCCCCAATCATCCACGTCCACGCAGACGATCCGTGGGCTTATGCACAAGCGTGTGGCTTCGTTCATGGGCTTATGACCTAAAGAGATTGATTGTGTTGCTAATCTTAAAGAGATTGATTGTGTTGCTAATCTTAAAGAGATTGATTGTGTTGTTAATCTTAAAGAGGTTGATTGTGTATCTATTTGTAAGTGTGTAGAGAAAGTTATGGCACCTAAAAGAGTGTTTAGAAAGAGAAAGAAATGTGTGTCATCTCATAGTAGCCGTGAAGTCTATATGAAGCTACGTTCAGGATGTGTTCCTGGGCGAATCTTAGAGCAAGAAGCATCATCGCGTTTGAGATCAGCGGACACTCCTTCAACAAAGAAAGGATGTGGTCCAAAAAGATGTGTCTACATTGATGATGAAGCACAAGTGGATGGGGACTCCAATAAAATTGACGGGGTTGCGGAGCACACAGGTAGTCACTTATGTGTCCATTTCATTTACATATGACGCTTTGTTCAATGTTATGTATTAAATATGATTGGTTTTTATTAAATATGACGCTTTGTTCAGTGCTATGTATTAAATATGATTGGTTTTTATTACATATGACGCTTTGTTCAGTGTTATGTATTAAATATGACGCTTTGTTCAGTGCTACTTTTTTTTATTATTACTTATTAATATCTGCTCCTACAGAGACTAATGTGTAGCATGATAGTCTAGATGACAAAGAAGAGGTGAGTGGTGATAGTGATCAAGGGGAGAATGATGATGAAAAAGAAAAGAAGCACTCAAGGAACTTAGGCAAGCAAGTCTCTCTAGGACTGATGAAGGATGTGCTGAGTCAATTTTATATAAAAAAGAGGACGCTGCCTCCTCTTGTGCCTCTTTGCAGATTAGTGGCTCATGAGGCAGTCAGATTTGCTACGGATGATGCCCAGTGGTTGATTCCTTCCTTTGATTCCACTGGTTATCTTGAGACTATGGGACACTTCCTTGTGTCAGTTGAAGGTCCGAGAGGGGATACCATGTCTGTGACAGCCAGCAATCTAGATGAATGGGGTCCAATATGGCGTCAAAGAAATGAGGATTTTGAGAGGGCTCTTGGAAGAGAGTGGCAAGACCTTAAGGGTAAAAAGTTCTTGGTTTGGGATGGAAACCACAGGCTTAAAACGTGGTGGAAACGCATCAAAGAAAGTAAGTTGTCCACTATACATGCAAGTATTGAATGTTCGTATCCCATTCTTATGTTTGTTGGTTTTCAATTACAGAGTACTCCGACTGTGCTCACTACCATGTTAGTGTACGGTGCCAATTCATTGAGGTGCCAAAGGCAAAGGAAGCAGAGCTACTACTCGCACTAGACACCACCAACGCGTAAGTCTTCTTCCTTTGCCTATGCTCCTCTTTGTAATATGTTACACTTACATTCTCATATTATGCTTTTGTTTGTTTTCAATAGTATTGCCAGAGCTCATGTTACTCCAAATATTGCGCATGAGGTGTATATGTTTCAAAAGTTTGGTATTGCAAACAAAGACTCCATTCTAGATAGATTGAGTCCGGCCATGAGGAAGTGGGCTGAGGTTGAGATGAGTATAGAGGCAAGGTATTATCATGGTGTTGCTCCATGGTATAACTCTCCTTGCGGTTTAATATCTCAGCTTGTATGGAAGGTGATTTTCTTTCTATGGCTCACTTGTATGAGATGTGCTTTTCTATCTCTAATTTAGTTTTTTTTTTTTGGAATGATAGGATGAATTTCATGTCTTCATCTCAAAAGAAACTGTTAAGCTTGAGGCTCTTGGTCTAGATGAGGTAGAGAGGAAGAAACGTTTGGAGAAGGCTACAAGGGTGGAAGAGGAGCGCCTTAAGGATAGGGGTTACAAATACCTATCCATTGCTAATCCCCAAAATGGTGATGAGTTCTTTAAGTTGTTATTTGGGCTAAAGTGGGATGATGCAAGCATGCTCAAGATCACAAGAGACAAGCTGTATTGTCTCACAAGCTCAAAATCCCTGCGGAAAGGTAATTTGTATATATAACGCAAGGTGTGTGTATGTGATGCTTTTTTCTTCAATGCTTTCTATTTGCGTATATTGTTGTGCATCACAGGAGAAAAATATTGTTGCATCTTATGAGTCTCACAAAGGCCAAAGACCCCCAATACCCGCATTTTGGTGATTATAAGCTCTTTCGGGTTTACATGAAGAAAGAGACATATTGGGCTCACTTGCATTCGGAGGCACTACTTCAGATTGATAGGATACAAGTAGAAGGTCCACAGCTACCAGATTCATTTGAGGAGTTCTTTAAGCTTAACATGAAGAATCATGTCATGCAGTTTGACTCAATGCAGTGCATTCATATTGCTTTCTTAAGTTCTTTCTTAAAATGTATATGTGCTAATGTTAAGCGCTTGTGAAACTTGTGTAGGCTTTTGTACACCTCTTGGATGGAGTGAAATCTTCAGATGTTGCAGAGAAGATGCCAGAGCTTACGTTTTTAGCCAAACGTGTGATTTATAGGTTAGCATGCATTTTCATATTAGATTGTGTGTCTGATTTTCATATTAGATTGCATGCATTTTCATATTAGATTTCATATTAGAGAAGAATGTTGCAGGTGGATACTACAATGTGTAGAAGAGAAGAGGCTGGATGCAGCTCCACAATTCACAAGAGAGTGGATTGATATTCATGACGAAAACACTATGTATTCTCCATCATTACGTGAGAGAAAATTGATGGCATGGGAGGCAAGTGTTTTCCCTTGGTGGCTGGATTACCCTATGGGGGTTATCCCTAAGCAAGAGAAAGATCTGCATGATAGTATGTACTTCAATCTATGTAAACATCTCATCGCTTTTGTAGCAATAGTTTTTGTGCTCATGCATGGGAGTCTAAGGGTGAATGATACTATGTAGGATTCAAGGAGGGAGTTGATACTCATGAACCGCTTACCGCACCCACCACTGTAGAGGAGCAAGCAACCAAGGCTACCAAAGGTGCCACCCAGGGTACTCAAGGTAATCCAGGGAGAAAAAATGTGCCAGAGTCCTCTATGGCGCCCACCACCTCCTTTGTTGCAGATTCATCTCTTGGTCGAGAGAATTGGGAGAGGCGACCTATGACCCGTTTAGTAGGTGAGAAGTCTTATATTAACTTGAAATTCGTGTATGATTATTAAAAATAAATTACTTTGAAATAATTGTTGCAGGGTTCCAGTATCAAACATATGTCGATGCTCTATTAGTGGATGTGACCCAAATTGATAGATTTGCCCTTGATAGGTAGACATGACAACTACATATTGCAAGAACATCAATTTACATGTTGCATATAGCATTGCATTATCGTTTACTTTGCATTAATGACTATGTTGTTTTGTGTATAGCATCAACAAGTTTTTTGCAACACAAAAGATGCATCTTTATAGCAAAGATGGAGTTCCATGTCAAGAGGTGGCTCGATTGATATTTGCGGATTTTCCTACGAGCTTGCTTGTGGATGCTCTAGGTCCCATCCCATTGGGTAAGTTATGCTTTCTATCACACAAGGTTTACATCAAACTCACTTCTCATATATCATAATGCCAATGTTGTTTGTAGAGGGCATGACTATTCCCAAGTGGAACACATTCTCAAAGGGTCTAGTTATGGGTTGTATGGACCTTGCTCGCGAGTATTTGGCCGACCAGGGATTCTTAGTCACTATGTGCTTAGCAGAGCATATAGGTGAGTTTATTACGGATGCGGCAAGAGTGGGGTTTGTGCTTCACCGCACTTGGACACTCATGTGTGACTCCAAGGCTTATCAACATCCCGTTAATAGAGAGGCGGTAAGATAACAAAGTTGGATACGTTGAACGTACGGTTGTATGTTCTAAATAAAGTTTGTGTTACATGCTTTAAATAAAAACATGGATCACTTATTCTATTTCCACTCGTGAATAGGTACTTGATCTTACTGTGTGTCTTTGGCATCGTGCTGGTCATGTTGTGCCTTGCTACGACAGAGAGGCTAGGGAGAAGATTTCAGAGAGATTGTTTCCAGCGTATCGTAGCTACATGATGGATGATTGTGTCTTTCCCATGGACGTTGATGGTGTCATTGTCAGAGGCGGAGCAGAGAGGTCTCATCTTTTCTTTCGGTAAGTAGTCTTGCATGTTTTTGCTCTCAGGTTACCTTGTATGGTATTTTCATTGTTTCTACTTGCATGGCCGCAAAGATTCTGTATCTTAATTGGTGATATGTGATTGGTGATATGGTTAGGTGGTTACTAGCTACATTTACGAAACGCTACGACTATGTTTTGGATGTGTTTGCGGGGTGTGGTGGTTTGGCGCGGGTCAGTGCAGAGGAGATGAGACATTGCATGTGTCTAGAAATAGATGATGTGCTCTATGGGGACTGTTTGTCCACCATAGTGTGTGGACCGGTACCATGCTGAGAGAGTGTGTGTTTTTTTTTTCGAGAGACTCTAGACATTTCATTTTGTTACTACTTTTATATATATGTTTATTATACACTTCGTCATGTGACTATGCCCGATTTTGTCTAAGAGATTACATGCATTGGGATCTTTGATTTGTTTTTAGGAAGAGTGTATCTTGCGACTATTTGACACGAATATATTTTACTAGTTTTCCGTTGGTTTTGTTTTCTTGATGTGTGTTCATGTAAATGCAACGTGTCGTACTCCTTAAGTAAGACTATTTATATGCAAAATGGATATGTTGCACGAAAAAGCTCGAAAAAAAGAGATTGATTAGAAAAGAACGAAAATGAAAGCCCGCAAAAATAAAATCCCCAATACATCCCAAGACTCAAGTAATGTGCTAAGCAGAAACAAAGGATGCAGATTATCTTGAAACTCAATACCGTGTTGAAGTAGCTTCTTCATGATAGAATGAAACTGGCTAAAGTGAGCAGACAATGGGGTCCCCTCCTTCATGCAGAGATCCATCAACTGTTTAAGCCAATACATTTGCGAAGCAGAGTTCTAGTTTGCATAAAGTTCTTGAAACTTTTTCCATAGATTCCATGCACTCTGATCTTCATCTTTAACGACATTATTGTGGACCTCTTCAAAGAGTGATGAAATGATAGTAGACTTGCATAGTGCATCTAAATTAGCCCAATCATCATCATCCATGTTCTCGAGTTTAATACCTTTGTTTCTTAGAGGCTTAATCTACAATTTTTGCACCAAAACCTGCCATATTTGAAACTTCTAGTAGCCATAGTTGGTGCCATCCAACTTGGCAATGTTAAACAAAGCCATATCTTTGAGAGGACCAACCATAATGAGTCAAACAATAGAGGCACACTATGCAAAAAACAACTTGCTGTAATTAGCAATAGTAAACATCCCAAAACCACTGCCAAAACAATATGAAAATAAAAGAAACTGCTAAAATGACTAGTTGTCCACCAAATAGTACCAAAAGTACATTAAAATGAGATGATTAATCTTAGTAAATACATCACTGTTTGCATAGAATAGCTTGTTGTAATAAATCATAGTAGTGAGAATAAGAGAGCAAACAATGACCTGATAGTGGTCCAAAGTCAAGTATGACTACCAGGTTAGATCCTGCATGAAGCGAGCATGTAGCAAACACTACAGCAACCAAGAACCATGAGCCAAACACCCAAATGTATTAGAGCAATTGATGTCAATAGAAGGATACAAGCCTTGGCATAAAAAACTTAGAGAGTAAGCCAAGCTAGGTGTATGCCTAGCTGATAGGACCTAGCAAAGGTTGGTGTATGCTCAAAGGGAAGATGGATAAAATCTACTCAAAAGGATCCAATGCAAACAAGTATCTATCAAGAGCATAGACATGTAAGAGATCCCAGTCTCATCTACTCAAGAAGCTCAATTGCATAAACCACAAGCTCTGCAATATCCAACGATAGCATAAAGCTCCAGAAAGATTGATTTCAATCAAGCAACCAAGCTCAAAGATAGCATGTGAATACATAAGGCATCATGGAGTCAAGACCGTGTATCAATGGAGCATCCATAACAAGGGATTGGTCAGGCATCACCTATAATATCCAATACATCATGTAATAGACAATGTCAAATCTTTGACAAACCAAATAAGCATCCAAGAGCTCCAAAGTATGCAAATGAAAGCCCAACAGAAGTTTCAAGTGGCAATCAAACACAAACAATGTAAGGATCATGCATTTTTGACATATGCATCAAAGCATGTACCAAAGGGTCAAGCATAGACCATAGGCATAATAACTGTCACAAAGCCTGCCACTATAGACCAATGTTAATCAAATGCCAACCAAGAGGATCTCAATTGAAGCTCAAAAGGCATTCTGGAGCAATACAAGACATGTGCCAACCTCCGTATACATTCATGTAGTCATATGAGTCACTTGGAAAGCACACGTGACCAATAGGTAGAGCATACACTGACCAAATAGGTTTCAACACAGGCTATTACAACAATAATTTCACTGTCAAAACTGAGTAAATCAGTCCTCAAATCAAGCTCAAAGCCACCTCAAATCATGGGCATATGATATACCAATGTATTAGCATCAATGGTACACATCAGTAGTGCACATAGAACATCCGAATCATGGCTAAGAGTAATAGGCATTTAAAATCCTTGCTAAAAGAGGGTTAGCCCTGTTGTTGTACACAACAGTGAATACACTATCAAACCAAGCTATTTCAGTACCAAAATTAGCTCCAAATCCAATCCATAACACAGACATAGCATTCCCATACATGTAGGCATCACCCCATCATAGCCGGGCATCATAAGATCAACAAAGATAAGCATAGAAGCATCAAATAGAGTGTTGACATGTATTTCTAGCCAGCGAACCTAAGCGAAAATAGAATTAATTAGTCCAAAATCAACTACAAGCAATGACATAGCATCCCCAAATATATAAGCATCACTCGAGGGAAGCTACGAAGCTCTACCCTGAGACCTATGGACCACTTATTAATCAAGTGTTTCAAGCCAAGAGGCCATGGCTACCTCTCACATAGCCGACGCACAATGCCTACCTTACGGGTGTAGTGAGCTTACCTTGATGCTCGATCGAGTTCCCTCCTCTCTCTTTCACTTCGGTAGTTCCACGATCCTTGTGGCAAGCTCAAGCCCTCTCCATCAAGCTCCATCCTCCATAGCCGCGCAAGAGAAGAGAAGAGAAGAGAAGAAGGGAGATGAAGAGAGAAGATGGGGAGCTTCTTCTCCACGATCCCTCACTCTCACACACTCACTCCCTCACTCCCTCTCACTCCCTCAATCCCTCACTCAAGCACAAGCAAGAAGGCAAGAAACAAGAGAAGAAGAAGAAGAAGCTTTGGCCACACACAAGAATGAGCTTCTCATTCACTTTTCAACTTTATATACAAAACCCTAAATCCCTTTTAGGCGGTCATCCCCTTATCCCCTTTTTTACATGGCCGGCCGTGGCCTAGGCCCTTTTTCCCATTGTCCTCCTATCTTCCTAGCTTCCTTCCTACCACCCACCTACCTTTACAAATTGCACAGGTGAGAGCCCGGCGCTCCTTAAATTAAATCACGATGCGCTTGCGCTCTTTTACAAAAGTATTGACTTGCACTTTTCCTTGTGCGTCTTTCTCCCTTATTTGGGACTTTTCTGTGCTTCTTGTGTTTCTAGATTTTCCTTGTGCGCCTTTGTCTTCCGTTTCACTTTTCCTTGGCCTTTTTCTTCTGTTTCCACCTTGTTGGTCTGACGGTTAACATTACCCCCCTCCTAGACGAGTGCCAATCCCATGGCACTCACCGTCGTAGGTAGCAGGCTTTGGCCTGCACTGAAGACATGGATGGAAGGGACATCAATGGTTGCTGTGGAGGAGTGTTGGTGGTGGTGTGGAGGAAGGTTGTTGGGGGCATGTTGGTGGCCTAGGTGGCTGGTGGTAGGGTTGTTCTTTGTTGGGGATTGCACTGATGGCCAGCACAAGTGTTGGTTTGTTGGGGATTCTACACATGACGATTCTTAGCGGGCTTGTCGGATGATAAAGGATAAGAATTCAGAATTGGGTGTCAATGAAGAGCGAACAACAATATCATTGGGGTCTTCAATACTTGCAATTGAAAACCTCTCATAGGTGGTCTCTCCCTAGGGGTAGTGCTAGTCTTCTCTATCATGCACAAGACATAGTTCACTTTGTTTGGGAGACAGGTCAAACTCAAAGTAAGCTGAGAGTATTGTCCTGCACTTGAAGACCCAAACTGTGTATATATTTCGGTACAGATATTATGTGAGTGCTCATGCATGCTTAGATATTACATAGTTAGAAGATTGTGGGCTGGTTTCTCGTAACAATGTGTGGATAAAGCAAAGTTGTCCATGTTGAGAAGAAGTACACATGAAGGTGTATGAGACATCCTTTGCATTATGACTGCATGACGTAGCATAATTGAACACACAGGGACACCGCACTTTGGGTAGCTGGGAGCTATTGGACTTGTTTGATGAGGACGGTGTATTTTTCATGGCCATTCGTGTAGTGCTTACCATAATTGATTGCAATGGTATTAAGGCAGAGTGCAAGAGGGAATTGTGCGAATGGGTCAGGGTGACAAGTCTAACCATAGGCAAGGCAAGCTCCCTAGGTATATCCTGCCCTTGATGTGCCCTGAACAATTGTGGGTGATGCTAAAGGGCTAGGGGACTAGGGATGGAGCCAGCCGATCAAGGTCACTGGACGTGCCTAATTTGAGGACCCCTAGATGTTGTGCTGTGATCGTGGGTGCTTCGTATCTTTTTCTTCTTTTCTTTTTTTTTCTTTTTTTGTGCTTTTTTTCTTTCCTTTTTCTCTTTTTTGTTTTTTTTGTTTTTTTTTTTTGACTTGCCTGAGTACAACCATTGCAATATGTTGAGGCTATTAGCCTTTCAATGGGTTGGGAAATTTCAAGCTTCAAAGGCTCAGGAAATGGATATTACAATGATGATTGTGCCCTAGCCTCGTTGTTAGAGAAACAGTCGTTGAGATGGGGAGATACAATTGAGATATTGCAACCCTCTTTGGAACGTGCGATCACTACAAGATATAGGCCTTATACCGACATTTAAAGTGAGGAAAATGCAAACAACAAAATTTGCCCCCGTCGTCGCAAAAAGCATCGTTATTGGCGACGCCATAGAACAATCGGTATTGGCGTCGCTATCAGCGTCGGCAAATGATAGCGACGCCAATACCAACGCTGATAGCGACGATTTGCGACGTGCATAACAACGCTAATAGCAACGCGAGCAGTACAATTTTCGACGCTAATAGCGACAGTAACAGGGGGGAAAAAATTTTGTGGCAGGGTAGATATAGCACTGTGTGCTTTATGAGAGCCATACAAAATAGTTTTTGCACTATTGTGTACAATGCGCTCAAAAACAATGTATACTGAAATCATAAAACTGATACATGAAATAAATACATGATCGCATAAAAAGCGATTGGTACAATCATGGCAAGATATCACTAATACATAGAAAATGTCTACATAGATCAGGCGACTCAAAAATAAAGGTGTGTGAGCTCCAGGGATCCAAGGGTGAGCTACAAATCCTCGTCCCATGAAAGCTCATCCCACCGCAAAGGAGCATCGAACAGACTCTGTAGAAAAAGAAACAACACATCAGTCTACCATACAATAATGCATTCAAATATCTCATGGTAACTACGGACAAGAAAGATGAGTGACTTACAGGGCCGCCGCGTCTATACAATTGGTCGATCAATGCAATGAGACCATGCCTCTCTGCATATCGAGTCTCAAGGCCACTCGAATCGTGATTTGTAATGGAGTGCTGTAAAGAAAACAAAATACTAACTGTTAGAAACATGATTGTCAGTGCAAAGAATATTTCAAAAAAATAAACAAGCAAAACAAAAGAAAAACTTACAAAGTCCTCCAAATACGTCCTATGGCCGCCACTCCCAAGATGATGGACCACTCCGGCCTCGAGTCATGCCCTCGCTGCCTCGCGCTGCTGACTCCAACGTCCTGGAGAATCTGTAGCCTCCTCCCTCAGTCGACGCCAGTCGTCTGTATCTAACCACTCGAGCTTTGTAGCCCCACTCTTGATTGCCTTGCGTGTGTCGGATCGTCTATGTGACATGTATGCACGCATGCAATCCATCATCCAGCCCGTAGAGAATCTATCTACTATGGCTGGCACCGGAAACTCCTCGTGAAAGGATGCTACTATGTAGTCCTTGCTTCCCTCCAGTATGTTCTTCCAATGATCCAAGACGTTGTGCCGAAAAACTTGTTGGCACAACTCTCTCATGCGAGCCATCACCCTCCTCCCCTCATCATTCATGATTATGGCTCCTGACCTACTATCGACTAGATATCCATAACCCCCTGGAGTCTGTCTAAGATGGGTCCTCTCCCATCTGCGTCCATGCTCCTAGGCATATCCAGGAGACCCCTATGTATCCGGTGTACCAATGGGGGTAATATCTCTTGGAGTGGCACCCACAGGGATGCCACGTGCTGACGGCTACGCAAAAGCTGAAGTAACTGGACTAGATGTCCCCACAGCTGTGACAAATCCTGGAGATGATACAGCTCCAGTTGAACGACGAGACGGAGACACCGCGTCTGTGTCTTCACAGCATCCACCTGAGCCACGAGAGCGAGGAGTCGCACATGTATCCCGTATCGACCGTGGGTTCACTGCCTCTGTATCTCTGCAGCATCCCCCTGATCCCGATGCACTCCCTCCCTCTAGCCCAAGTCGTGAGCATCAAGCTCGTCTGCTCGAAGCTGAAGCATCCGATCGCACTGAAGCAGATCTAGCAGAGCACCCTCACGAAGACCAAGACAGCTCTTGGTCTGCCATCTCTCTGAATCTGGCGATCTGGTCTGGAGACATGCATGCAAAAATGTCCTGTAACTCCTCATTGCTCATCCCTCGACTCATTCTAAAAATGTCACCTGCACAGACAAAAAATGATGTTAGAATAATCAATTTAAATCATACAAAGCATAGTAATATAAATCATTTAAAAAAATCTCACTTAAAATACATATCTTATGTATCTTTATAAGTGATTCGTCAACGAATTGAGTAAGTGGATGCTCCAAGTATGAAGTATCCTATGGTCCCATGTTAATCTCCTGGCACAACTCTACATACACTGGAAGGTCTATAGACATGTCACCACAAAAGAATGAGTCTGCCTCATTCTCAAAGAATTCTTGGACTCCTGTATTTCCATCATTGTTAGCCGATGCTAGCTCCAAGCTTTCGAGGGCCTCCACTCCTTGCAATATCGACCCCTCTATTTGCATATTATCTTCATCTATGCTCAGAACATCGCTTTGATCATATACTCTCGCACTTCGGGGAGTTGAAGGTATAACATACCACCATTGAGGTTGTCGGAGGTTTGGATAGAAGATTACCTATTCACAAACACATACAAGAGAGTTCAAACCATTGTGACATAAACCATGTCGTAATACAATTAGCAAGCAAATGAGTCCATGCACCTGTTCACAATGGGCTGGCAACACAAAGGTGTTGCGCAAATCCGTCCATTTTTTTTCGGAATCTATTTTGAGAAATCCAGAATGGACCTCATCGAACTGTTGCTCCAGCTCCTCCAAGTACCACTTTGAACCATTGCACATCGAATAGTATCATGGAGAAGCTACGGTAATCCACTATAACAATACTTTGCAAGTTCCCAAAATACTCCATCTCATCCACAACCGTGTTTGGATCCATTGCTCGTCGCCAGCTCTCTTGCTCGAAGCTTGCCATGATACCACAGTCCATTGTGGAGCGCATATTGACACGCGAAAATGCCGTCCGCGCGACCATGCTGCACTATATATTTTGTACTGTACATTGAAACACTCAAATTATATGTCGCATTTAAAATTTAGATACGATAGATTCTAAACCCCTCATCACCTCTGGACTACATCCCCTCAAGAATTCCCACTCCTCCATTAAGACCTCTATCCCTTTGCAAGACGCTGCGGTCAAAGCTCCATGCAACCATCGTGTTGACATAAACCACAGCATCTCCTCCATGCCTTCGGGATATCGAATCAGTCGATAACACGTACTACGTCGAAATTTAGCTCGCGCTTCCTCTCGATCTTGCCTAGCGATCTGGTACTTGGTGAGCCACGTCTCCATAGAGGCATGGTGCAACATACAAAAGCGATTCACCTTCTCTTCCATTGAAGCATCCATTCTTTTTTCTACCCCATTTCCAACCACCACATCTCCAGTCAGTCTATCATCATCCTTCAGCGACAACCATAGCATTTCATTTTCTGGTTCCACCGTTGGTAGCCATTGTGAAATATGCACTAGCGCCTCAGACACCAACCAACCTTCGGCCATGCTACATTCTGGCCAAGCTCATTGTTGCACAAAGCCTTTCAGGGTTTTCATGAAGCGCTCCAAGAAGAACATCCATCGCGTATAGACAGGTCCAACAATCTCCACTTCATCCACAAGATGCACAAAAAGGTGGATTTGTATCGTGAGTATCCTAGTGGGCAGGTATTTCTCAAAGAGACAAACTGTCTCCATTGCTCCCCGCCTCGCGGATCAATAGAGGACGTCTTAATCTCCTTCTGTGAGATCCATTGTACCAAAGTCGACAACTTGTAAATGGCCTCATGTATTTCTGGAGTAAGACATCCTGCGATCGTGATCTGTAGTACAAACTGCCACAAATGAGAAAGCATTATGAATAATGGCTACACTTCAAATAGCAAAATGTGCATGCCAATTACAATCCATTCGTAGTACAAACCTGACATATCTTATACCAGTCATGGGATTTTAGCCCTGATAAATTGGTCGTCTTTAGAAAATGTAGACTTGAGAGAATGCATCATACCCGTTAGAGTGCGGATAGACTTGACTACTTGCTTCACAATGCGCTCTTCTTTAGTGGACAAAACCCAAAGAGTGCGAGGAAACTGCACGCGACCATCAGCACTTGACTACGGCCAAACCGCCTCTATCTTACCTACCTCCTTCAAATCCATTCGTGCCCCTATAGTGTCTCTCTTTCCTGTGATGTGGTCCCATAATAAGCTCCCCACATTCTTGAAAATATGCATGGGATCTAACAAGTGGCTGACCTATAAGTGGGTCCAATATGGCAACTCGTAGAAAACTGAGAACCGTCGCATTCCATTTGGATGTGATTCCGCGTGGACCATTTTCAGCTTGTACCAGCTTGCGGCGTTCATACATGTTGGAGATCGTTCAAGGAAACCTTCTCTGAGTTCATGATCCTCTGGCAAGAAAGTAGCGTGTCCGTGATACACCATCTTCTTCATGGTTCGTGACCTTGAGGAGTCTAACTGTGGCCTACACAATGGACATGCATGATAACATGAGGTAACCAGACCTGTTCCAACACCACGACCTAGTGAATACTTGATTGAATGAGATAAAATATAGATATTGTTGAGATATCGAGCTCCACTCGTGATATGCCAGGGTGACCATTGTGCATTTATGTCACCAACTTGTCAGTTGCAGATGCGGTTGGTACACCGCCCATGAATAATAGCTACATGATAGCTATCCTTATCTACTCTAGTTCGTGGCTCAGTTAGTATGGCACCTTAGTTAGTTGAGTTTGGTTTGAGACCCATATATAGGGTTCTTCTATTTCCTTGTACGAAAGTTCTTTTGGCTTACACAACTAAGAAGAGGGAACCTATTTTCAGCCTCCACCTCTGTGTGTATTCCCCCATTGTGCAAGCAAGAAAGCTACAAGTGAGACTCCTTCCTTCTCTCCCACAATCTTGACATGGTATCAGAGCCTTGTTCGTGGTAAGGAGCTCAAGAAAGCAAGCCAAGCTCGCGGTGTTCTGGTAAGAGGAGCAGTGTTGCTTTCATTTTCTGTTTTGGGAGCAGATCTCTGCAGGTAGCACAGCCGGAAATTGCAAGAGTGCATTGTCTCAGGTTGAGACGCCCTTCACGGTAAAGCAAGAGGACACTATACGCTGCGAAAGGGGGCTTTAGCCCTTGGCGACCCTGGTTTTTTTATTTGAGGCCATTTCGAGGCCTATTTTGGAGGCGGAAGTTTTCTGCACGCACTCAGGAAAAGACCCAATTTTATGCTGTGTGACCACTGTTCTACAGTTTTGCGGATTTGCCCTTGTGAGGCTGAAACTGTGTTCTATGCAGTGGCAGAATTTTTTGCAGTATTCTGTAATGGCGTCTGATTCTCTTTCACAGATTGTAATTGAAAAGCTTGGCTGTCTATCAGTATTTCAGACTCTATGGTTGTGCATATTTAGGATGCAAGTATGCCAAAGGAGGCATGGGATACTTTGTCAAAAATGTATAGCACAAATACGCAAGCCAGAAAAATGCAGCTCAAGCAAGAGTTGCATAATGTGCAAAGAGAAAATATGAGCATCAATGACTACCACATGAAGGTGAAGAAGATTGCAGATGCACTTGCTTCCATTGGGTCACCAGTGGAAGATGATGATTTAGTTTCTGTGACCTTGAATGATCTAGGAAAGGATTATGCACAGTTCCGAACATCCATTTCCGTCCGTGAAAGATTTCCTAATTTTGAGGAGTTGATTGCTCTTCTAATTTCTGAGGAGCAGAGAAATGGTGGTGCATCTTCTTCAGGAGGAACTTCAAAAGAAGCTGTCTTCTACTCAAATGCTGGTAGAAATCAGAATATGCAGCAAACTCAAGAAAACCAGTCCTATGGAGGAGGATGTGGTAACTCTAGAGGCAGGGGGAGCCAAAGAGGTCGTGGTGGATGGCAAAGAGGCCAAAATGCAAACAGCAATATTGAATGCTACTACTGTGGTAAAATGGGTCATATGGCTAAAGACTGCTATAAAAAGTAGAATGACATCATGAATGGAAATTTGCAACAAGGGAATTATGCATCTTCTAGTAGACAGGGTGATGACAGAAATGAGCATTTGTTTATGGTGCAGCACATGACCAATTTTGTGACAAGTGCAGAAGAAAGTAACGATGTGTGGTATGTTGACTCAGGTGCATCAAACCACATGGCAGGTCATGTAGAATGGATGCAGGATGCAAGGAAAATGGAAAAACCAGGATTTGTGGAGACTGGTGATGATACTGCACATCCTATTGTGCAGATTGGAAATATTCCTTTGTCTATGCAGGATGGGAAAAAGAAATACCTGTCCGATGTATTTCATGTCCCAAATATCACCAAGAATCTGGTTTCAGTTAGTCAAATGGTTGAGCAGGGCTTGCAGGTCAGATTTAATTCCCATGGATGCTTTGTTGAGGATATGAAAAATAAAGGTTCGCTTGATAGCAAAAGGAAAGAAGAAGGGCTGAATGTTTACATTGGATGCAGACATGCCTGAATTGAGTGCAGCAATGTTTGCACATGGGACCAATGTAGTTGCAGATATTGATATATGGCATAAACGCATTGGTCATGTTAATGTACAGTGACTTAAATCAATGCAAGCCCAAAATATTGTTGCAGGATTGCCAAAATTCAAGGTTGTAGAAATGCATAAGGTATTTGAAGCCTGTCAGTTTGGAAAATAGGCAAGGAAACCATTTCCTAGACATGTTCAAGAGAGTAAAAAGCCATTGGAATTAATCCACTCTAATGTGTGGACTACTAAAGCTGCATCTCTTGGAGGCTGTCATTATTTTGTCACTTTTATTGATGACTATAGCAAAAAAGTTTGGGTGTATTTTATGAAAAAGAAAAGTAAAGTTTTTGGGCATTTCAAAACTCTTAAAGCTGTGGTTGAAAAAGAAACATGCCTGCAAATAAAATGCCTAAGGTTAGATGGAGGGGGAGAGTACCTCTCAAATGAGTTTGCAAGGTTCTTGCAGGAGCATGGCATAAAGCAACAATATTCATGCAGTCATACCCCACAACAAAATGGAATTGCAGAAAGGAAAAATAGGCATATTGGAGAGGTATCTCGTGCCATGCTCAATGAAAAAGACCTGCCAGATTTTTATTGGGCTGAAGCAGTTGCTACAGTAGTCTACATAATGAACAGGACTCCCACTGCAGCAATACATGGAATGACTCTAGAGGAGAGGTATACTGGTAGGAAACCAGATATTTCTCATTTGAAAATTTTTGGTTGCATTGCCTATGTTCATGTGCCAGATGAGTTGAGATCCAAGTTGGATCCAAAAGCTGAGAAGTGCATCTTTATTGGTTACTCTCTGCAACAAAAAGGGTATAGATGCTATAACCCTTCTACTCATAAGTTTACAGTGAGCAGAGATGTTGTTTTTGATGAGATGAGTAGCTGGTATAAACCAGTAAATGTGATTGATAATGTAGATGCGCAAAATGGTAATGCTGCACAGAATTCACAGCAGCAATCACAAGATATTAGTGGACCTGGAGCATCCTCTAGCAGTGGTTCACATTCTTCGCCATGGACAGGCAGATTGAAATCAGGAGAATCTTCTCAAAGCAATGCAGATAGTGGTATTCAGGTATCACGAAAAGGAAAAGAGAAGGTAGATCTCAGCCCATGTTTGATGTGAATGCAGGTCACTCTTATGTGGATGGTGAATCCAGTGGCTCAGAACAGAGCATTGATGATGAGTTGGGTATTCCTTCTATTATTATACCTGGAGTAAGGAAGATCAGGGATGTTTTGAGAGCACCTGGGAGTGAACCTACTTTGCGCAGGTCTACCAGAGCTAGGTATCATGTGGATAGGTTGAAATATGATGGATTTACAGCCATTCACTATGCATATATGGTCAAAGTGATACAGGAACCAGAACCCACTTCTTTTGAGCAAGCCATGGGAAAAGAAAAATGGGAGAAAGCCATGGATGAAGAAATGGATGCCTTGGAAGCAAATGCTACATGGGAATTTGTACCTTTGCCTAAAGGTAATAATGCAATTGGCTATAAGTGGGTTTATAAGGTGAAGCACAATGCAGATGGTTCTGTGAACAGATACAAGGCAAGATTAGTAGTCAAGGGGTATGCACAAACATATGGCATTGACTATGAAGAAACATTTAGTCCGGTTGCAAGGATGGCAATCATTGCTATGGCTGCATCAAAGGGATGGTCTTTACATCAGATGGATGTAAAGAATGCCTTCTTGCATGGTGATTTGCAAGAAGAGGTCTATGTGGAGCAGCCACCAGGTTATGTGCATGTTGTTCATCCTGAGTTTGTTTGTAGGTTGAAGAAAGCCTTGTATGGCTTGAAGCAAGCACCTAGAGAATGGTCTAACAAGATAGGACAGTATCTTGTCACTATTGGCTTTCAGATTTCCAAGGCAGATTTCTCACTTTATGTGAGAAAAACAGAGAAAGGTATTATGCTACTTGTCATTTATGTTGATGATTCTATTATGACAGGTGATAGTGATGAAGATATCCTTCATGTGAAAATGCTATTGAAGCAAAAGTTTGAGATGAAGGATTTGGGAGAGCTGCGTTATTTCTTGGGCATTGAGGTGATTAGATCACCAAGTGGGATACAGCTCTTGTAGAGGTAGTATGGATTGGAGATGCTGTCCAAATATGGGATGACAGGCTATAAGCCTATTTCAGTTCCTTTGGAGCAGAATGTGAAGCTGAGCGCAGATGCAGGTGAGCTTCTGGAAGACCATACTATGTACAGACGCATAGTAAGAAGCTTGATTTATATGACTATTACCAGGCCAGATTTGAGCTATGCTGTTGGATTGGTAAGTCAGTTTATGCAGGCTCCAAGGAAACCGCATTTGGATGCGGCTAGACACATACTCAGGTATGTGAAGTCTGCATTGCAGTATGGACTATTTTATGAGACTGGGGTTCAGATACAGTTGCATGGATACACTGATGCTGATTGGGCTGGTAGCATTTCTGTTAGATGATCTACCAGTGGATATGTGTTCTCTTTTGGGAGTGCTGCAGTCACTTGGAGCAGCAAGAAACAGCCTACAGTTGCCTTGTCCAGCACAGAGGTTGAGTACAGGGGTGCAGCAATGGCTGCATGTGAGGTAGCTTGATCTGACCCTCTCTTTTTCTCTTTCTCTATTATTTTTAATAATTTTTTTCTCTTTTTCTCTCTCCTCTCCCTCTCTCTTTTTTCTCTCTTCCTCTCCCTCTCTCATTTCCTCTCCCTCCCTCGCCCTCACCCTCACCCATACCCTCTCTTGCTCTATTTGCCTATTATGTTTAACATCTTATCTCTTTTTCTCTCTCCTCTCATTCTCTCCTTTTTTCTCTCTCCTCTCCCTCTCTCATTTCCTTTGGCTCTCTTCCTCTCCTTCGCTCATTTCTTCTCCCTCCCTCTCCCTCTCTCATTTCCCTATTATGTTTTTGTCTCTCCCCCCTCTCCCTCTCCCTCTCTCATTTTCTCTCTTCCTCCCCCTCCCTCTCTCATTTCCTCTCCCCCTCCCTCTCCCTCTCTTTAATTTCCCTCTCTTTTTCCCTCTCCATCTCCCTCATTTCTCCTCCCTCTCTCATTATATACAAATTATACAAAAAATAAATAAAAAAGAGGGAGAATACGCTCTCCCTCTCTCATTCCCTCTCTCTCTTTCTCTCTTTCTCTCTCATTTCCTCCCCCTCCCTCTCCCTCTCTTTAATTTCACTCTATTTCTCCCTCTCCCTCTCCATCATTTCTTCTCCCTCTCACAATATATACAAATTATACAAAAATTAAATAAATAAGAGAGAGAATACACTCTCCCTCTCTCTCGTTCTCTCATTTCATCCCCCTCCCTCTTCCATTTCCTCCCTCTCACTCTCCCTTCCTCCCCCTCTCCCTCCCTCCCCCATTTCCTCCCTCTCCCTCTCTTTCTCTCTCATTTCCTCTCCCTCTCTCAATATATAAACACAAATTATAAAAGAAAAAGGGAGAGGGAGAGAGAGAATGCACTCTCCCTCCCTCTCCCTCTCTCATTTCCTCCCCATCCCTCTCCCTCTCCCTCTCCCTCTCCCTCTCTTTCTCTTTCTCTTTCTCTCCCTCTCTCGTTTCCTCCCCCCTCCCTCTCCCTCTCTTTCTCTTTCTCTTTCTTTCTCTCTCTCTCCCTCTCTCTCGTTCTCTCATTTCATCCCTCTCCCTCTTCCATTTCCTCCCTCCCTCCCCCTCCCTCCCCCTCCCTCTCCCTCTCCCTCTCTTTCTCTCTCATTTCCTCTCCCTCTGTCAATATATATACACAAATTATAAAAGCAAAAGGGAGAAGGAGAGAGAGAATGCACTCTCCCTCCCTCTCCCTCTCCCTCTCCCTCTCCCTCTCCCTCTCCCTCTCTCATTTCCTCCCCCTCCCCCTCCCCCTCCCTCTCCCTCTCTTTCTCTTTCTCTTTCTCTTTTTCTCCCTCCCTCTCCCTCTCTTTCTCTCTCATTTCCTCTCCTAAACAAGCAAAAGAGAGAGAATTAAACCCTAAACAAGCAAAAGAAGAAGAGAATGAACTCACTGATGAGATATGGCGAGGGTTTGGCGGCTCCTCTTCGCGACGAAGGCTCCTCCTCTCCTTCGCAAACGACGACGGCGGTGGCAAGCCTCCTTCCTCTCCCTCTCTCACGACGGTCGCTCTCCCTCTCGCTCTCCCTCTCAAAACGATCGACGAAAATGCGCGAAATGAACCCGCGCTCTGTTTTGGCTTGTTTTTTTTCCCTATGGGGCATCGCTATTTGCGTCGCAAATAGTGACACTGCTACCTGCGTCGCTACCTGCCGTCGCTATAGGTTTAAATCCTTGTAGTGGATATTGGTACAATTGGGGTAACAACTGTCGTGAGTGCCTGACACAGAGTGTAACCCAGAAAGAGAAAGTTGTTAAGATCATGCTTTGGGCCATGCGATGTGGGCACTCGCACAGGTGATCTTTGCTTTCGGCATCGTGGCTTTGTCGTGGCTCTTTGTGGGGTCAATAGACTTGCGGTGACTTGGACATTGAACACTTTCGCACAAAGACATGTGTCATCCTACATCCACTTGTCACTTCATGAGAGTACATGCACGGCATATGCCACAACTAGCATAAACCAGTGCAATGCAAGGAGACATCACTTATCTGAATTCCATGGTGTTGGCTTAGATACTTATCACCTGCGCTTGATTAGCTTTTTCTTTTGCTAAAGACATGAAATATATTAAACGCAAATATGAAAAGTTTGTACAATTGGATTAGCACTTAACCATTTAAAGACAAAAAGTCATGGCTAGATAGCATTTGATAAGCCTTTTATACAACATGGGGCTACTCTATTTGTACAAGGCAGGGCGAGTCTGGGTGGTTGGGTGACTGAGGTTGTGCTGGTAAGGGGCTCCTGTGAGGCTGGGCAAGGAAAATGTCGGCAGGGACCTGAATGGTGTAGTCCCTGGCCACAACTGTTTCTAGAATGCTTTTGAACAATGCATCAAATTCCTGCTTGTCTCAAGCTACCCTCTCCTCTTTTGAGCACCTGGTGCCCGATCTTCTGGCTTGCACAACCAGTGTTGCCATGCCCCATGTGCTCCCTTGAGCTTCTATTACCCTGGCCTGGAGATTTTTTGGCCTACATCCGGGGCGGTGTTGCTTGGGGCCTTGTTTCTTTGTATACCTTTTAAGGGTAGGTACGTAGCGTTCCGGCGGAGGAGCTTATGCTACATGCTCCCTTCGACAGCAAATAGCATCCTTGCAAGCCAGTTGCACTCGGTGCCCCATGTCGGCTACCATAGGGGGACCAATAAAATGGGAACCAAGGATTAGGCCTTGAGGCAAGATAAAACTATTCACATGGAAGGGATTATACTGTGGGTTATCAAGCGCACATGCCGAGAAAGGGAGAGGTGAGGCATGCAGTGTTTGTTGTAGAGGGATGGCCCCCATGATGATGTTCATTTGGCCTCCAGCCATTAGCAGATCTTGGATCATGCTACATTGCATGGACTGGTTGTCATGGAGTGGGGCAGGGCTCATCCTCGGAAGGATAGACCGGAAAGGGGGAAAGGTATATAGAAAGGGACGGTTCCCTGTCTACACCATCAGAGATGTTGGTCAGGGCTTCCTATGGTGGTAATGAGGGTTGCATGCCCTCCACCTGGAGGCGGGAATGGTCACACAACTTCTAAATGTGTGGTGAGAGGAGGACCTGAGGAGCTTAGCCTATTGAACCCAACTCTTCTCCTTGCACCAGACTATCATTGCTTGTGTGTGTTGATATTGTCTATACAGGGTCACAAAATTCATTGTTTATTTATGTACATATTTACGAATCCATGTCACTTCACGGGGATAAAAGTCAATTGTAGAACTCCGGATTGTAATGGAGTGCGGCACACGTATCTAGTACTCGTGGCAGCTTACTCAATACCGATAGATATTTTGCAACATCGAGTAGCATGGAACCTTGTCCCAGTCTACTGGCAGCATGTAACTCCTCCTCAGTGAGAACCTTATCAGACAGAGAGTTCTCTTGGCTAGTTTCAGCTAAGTCCGTACCCCGAATGGCAGTCAACACTCGAAAGGAAGTTGGTGCCACATAGGTTGGATCTCTTTGAGACTGCCATTTGGCCAATCGTTCCTCTGAGACTGTCATGATCTGGGCTCCTAGTTTGGCCATTGCAACGCGGTTTTCAAACCAACATTGTTCAAATTGACTTCGACCCTCTGATTTTCGCTTTAGTTGCTCTATCTCTAAGAGATTTGGTTGTTGACAGAGCACATCATTGAATGTTACAGTTAAGCATAGTTTGTCTACTTCCTCGTCAGAGATGAGTCGCATGTGTTCATGCAGGAGCGTGTTATAGTGCTCGTCAAGATCTTCTTGCTCTTCCCAGGATAAGGGAAATGGCAAGTATTCTTCAAGCTGCTCTTTAGGGAATGCACCCACTTTGAGCTTAGCATCCAACTCGATTAAGCATTCTATGACACTTCTATGTTCAACGAGGGCTTGCTCTGTTGCTATCTCATGCAAGGTTCTAGGAGTTTGCCTAGGCTTTAGCATAGCTAGGGACTCAGGCCTAGACGAGCAAGATTGGTCAATGCTAGGATTTCTTATGCTCTTGGGGTTTCCATGTTTCTCCTGAGGCTTTGTTATTGCGTCATGGTTCTCCTTGGATGTGAGTGGTATAAATTTGTCATCTTGTTGTGACAGCGTTGTATCCACTCTTGATTGGTCAATGCCAGTTCGTGGATTGAGTGTTGCAAGCAACTGTTGATGGTAACATCTGCTTTGATTTTTCAGAGCACACGGATGTGTCTGAGGTTTCACCGCTATTAGGAGAGGCATCGATGGGGTCATTGGTGAATGGGCTCGATGCTTTATTCCTCAGCTCTCCAGCGCTCTTGGTGTCAATGTTCTTGGGGTCCACAACCACCTGTAACTGCTGTTGTTCTCGTTGTTTTCTCCTTTTGTCTTGGTCAATGAAGGTGCATCTCTCAACGACTCGGGACCCTGGACTAGGTCATCCGTTGATGTGCTTGGTTGGGCCTTAGCATTCTCTTTCTCTAGTGTGTCCTTATGGGACATAGCCGTGGCCTACTGAATAGCCTCGCTAGGTTGTGAGGGTACAACTGCCTCCCTTTTTGGAGAATCTAGCTCTTTCCTTCTGTTTAACTCCTCCAGCCTAGACTTTAGGCGCTTGGGAAGTGTTGGAGTTGTCAATGAAGTTGGTTGCGACACCTCCTCCACATGTAAACACTAAGGACACGTTCCGCAAGGGGCATTGTCACGGCCAAGGGCCGTGACTGCTGTGATCCTTAATTGGAAGTAGTAGCAGCTAGTTCAGTGGACTTGCTACTATTGGTGGATTGCAGTGTCAAGTCCTTAGGTCGATTGGAAGTGGTCGTGTCTTTTGTTGCCCTTAGAGCATTCATTTGTGAAGATTGAGTATCAATTGAGCTAGCCACGGTGGATTGCACAGGTATATCCTTGGGTTGAGAGCTAAGGATGGTGTCGTGTCCTGCCTCTTGGACATTTGGAAGCTCTGATATAGGTAGAGATTGGGATTGAGTAGCAGCACTTCACGATTGTTGTGCTTCATGTGTCTGCTTAGGGGAAGAAGGTGTAGGAGACTCGGGACTCCTAAGTGGCTTTGACACTAGGTGGGAGATTTGCTCGTGGCTGTTAGATGATTTTGCTATTTGCTTTGTTGAGCCTTTAACCTTGCCATGAGCAATGTTGTGCCTATGATGCCTGCTATCCTCTTGGGGAATCAAAGGCTCCTGGGCCACTAGTGGCTTTTGTGTATCCTCAATGATTACATTTGATATCTACTTGTCAAGCACGCTAGGTTGAGGATCTACCCTCCGATTGGTTCCGTTTGGTTTCTTGATTTCGACCATGAGGGGCTCGGTCACTCCACTATTGTTGACTCGAGACTTGGTTTTTCGTTTAGATCTCCTCCTACGCTTCTTTGCTCTTGATACGATCTGGCCTTCAGTCGATAAGGGAGGTTTTGCAAGGGGTTTTGACACCCAAATCCATCAGTTACCTGCGTAATACCCTTGAGCACGTAGCAATGCTTTGGATATCCATTGTGGCGTTGTGCTGACCCTCTATCGATGCCTTCGTCTATAAGGCTTGGGCTTCTTTTGGGGTCTTCACGATATTTGTAAGTCCAAAGGCTGTCCTTGGCATTGTCTCTTGACCTTCTTGTTTCAGGCATGGCCTCCTTCGAGGTTTGATGAGGTCACCCTTGCTAAAGGTTTTGACTATCCTCACACCCGATAGTGTCAGGTGTATCCTCTGTGCTACATAGTCGACCTCACACTTGGTTGCCCTTTTGAAGGGTCTTCCTAGGAGGGTTTCCTTTCCGTAATTAGCACTATTTGGAGGAACATGAAATAGGATAGGCAAGCTTTAAGTTTCAATTGTCGCAAGGATTTTGCACTTCCCTATGAGTGCTTGTGGATGTCCCCCGTAAGGGCTAAGAGTTGTATTAGTCGATGTGAGCTCTGTTTGGCCTAGTAGGGTCCATGATTCATAGGTCAAGATATTAAAATCTGCTCCTTCATCAATTAGAGCATCGATACTATGCTCTCTTTTCACGGTGATTTTGACCCTAAGATAAGCATGTGGTATTATGTCTTCGTCTTCCGGGTCTTGGCTTGTAAATTTAAGCCTTCTAACAAATCTCCTTGAGTTTCCAACTGCATGACCAGATGTGGATTCTCCACTGATGTCTTGGATCATCAGTGCAGTGTTATTCAAGGAGCATCTATCGTCAGGACTGTCATATCTAGTCATTTTCGTTGTTGTAGCTCGATGTTGTTGCTTTCCGCTTTGACTAGTTGCAGTCCAAATGCAACACGTATGTGTTTTTGCACTGTGGCCTTTTTGCCCTTGTTGGCTAAATTGGCCCATTGATGTTCTAGGGTCTCTGTTTCTCTCTGTTCGAGTATGGGCTTTTGGTTGCTCTTTTGCAAGTGAGAGTCCATGCTCATATAGAGCCATTACTACACTAGGGTTCAATTTGCAGGATCTATCATGACCCGTGTTTTCTCTCCAACCTACTTGGGGGAGGTGTGGAGGGGGTAGGGCCCCCTCTGTGGGGGTCCAGGGGGGGCAGTCCCCCCCCGGCTTGTAGGGCCATTGCGGTAAACACCATGTGCAATTCAGAGGACCGTTTATAGCCAAATTTTGAACTACTTGCTCTAAGTTTTAGCCCACTGATCGATCTATGATATGATTTCAGTTCTATATGGTCTCTCGGTCAGTTTCAGGTCTACGGGTTAAAATTTGAAAAAAAATCCAAATTCGTCCCAAAAAGTCCGAGTTGTAGGGGCCTAATCCCCGATTCGGCCCATCTGAGGGTCGAGTAGAAAGGGCCGAATGTAACTGGTCCGAATGTTAGTGATAATGGGCTGAGGGCCGATTCTCAAACTCGACCAGGGTGGTCCGATTCTGGGAATCATACGGGCTGGTTCGATTGTGAGACTTCATCCTGTGCCTTCCAAATAGATGCAAAGCAATACGAGGAACTGTGAGGCATACCTGGAAACAATGTGGTGCTCAAATCGATCGGCACTTCAACGATCTCCCCGCAGCTCTCTCTCTCTCGCTCTCTCCCTGGCTCTCAAGCTCACTCTCTTCTTAGAAGGCAGGATGTCAAATGTGGTCTTTCCTGGTTCACTAGGCCTCTTGTTGCCCCATCCCAGCCTGCTATAACCTCAGAAATTAATCCCTCATACTCTTCCAGCCGAAAATCTAAATCTGTGCCCCTATTTCTAGGAGCAGGAGAACCCTTCTGTTTTCCTTCTTTTGCCTATCCTAATCTTAACCTAATGCAACCAAAATCAAAACCAGAGATGGAGATGGATAGTCCTACTCTAATATTCAACAACCAATCAAAATATTTACTTGCTCCAAGGATCAAAACCTCCTAAATCTCCTAACTATCTCAAGCACCGGTTCAAGCTACAAACCCTACTTCTATGCTCGATTCGATGCGTGCGCGGCGCTCAAGGCTCGATTCCCTCAGTCCCGGCAACATAACCAAAATGGAGGGGAGCTCTACGGAGCTCTACCCCGAGACCTACGGACCGCTTATTGGTCAAGCGTTTCAAGCCGAGCGGCCATGGCTACCTCTCACATAGCCAACGCGCAATGCCTACCTTACGGGTGTAGTGAGCTTACCTTGATGATGATTGAGTTCCCTCCTCTCCCTTGCACTTCGGTAATTCCACAATCCTTGTGGCAAGCTCAAGCAAGCTCAAGCCCTCTCCATCAAGCTCCATCCTCCATAGCCACGCAAGAGAAGAGAAGAGAAGAGAAAAAGGGAAGATGAAGAGAGAAGATGGGGAGCTTCTTCTCCACGATCCCTCACTCTCACACACTCACTCCCTCACTCCCTCACACTCCCTCAATCCCTCACTTAAGCACAAGCAAGAAGGCAAGAAACAAGAGAAGAAGAAGAAGAAGCTTTGGCCACACACAAGAATGAGCTTCTCATTCACTTTTCAACTTTATATACAAAACCCTAAATCCCTTTTGGGCGGTCATCCCCTTATCCCCTTTTTTACATGGCCGGCCGTGGCCTAGACCCTTTTTCCCATTGTCCTCCTATCTTCCTAGCTTCCTTCCTACTGCCCATCTACCTTTACAAATTGCACGGTTGAGAGCTCGGCGCTCCTTAAATTAAATCACGATGTGCTTGCGCTCTTTTACAAAAGTATTGACTTTCACTTTTCCTTGTGCGTCTTTCTCCGTTATTTGAGACTTTTCTACGCTTCTTGTGTTTCTAGATTTTCCTTGTTCTCCTTTGTCTCCTGTTTCACTTTTCCTTGGTCTTTTTCTTCTGATTTAGCTTTTCCAGATTTTTTACCTTGTTCGTCTGACGGTTAACAATCACAACCGCTCGGGCATCATCCAACCAATGGTAATGAGTGTAGACATCAAAGATAAGTGCTACCCTATTTTATGACAGTCTGTGGATTGTTATAATAGTCCAAATTTGAGGCTCGGTACTCAAATTGAATGGCAAGAGTGGAAGGATCAATGCCAAGCATCAAAACCAAGTGTATAAGTGCTTGTAGAACTTCCTAATGAAGAAGATATGCTGTAGGAGATGAAAAACATGAGCTATTGCTAAAAAGGGGGACTATTTCACACAACGTGATGTTGCACCAGCAAGGTGAGGGCTATGGGGGATTGCTCCAACTTTCTGGAGAAGGCTCAAAGAGTACCCAAGAAGAATGCAACCGTAGGAAGCTCAAACGGAGTGGCTATGACTACCAACAAAGAGATGATTGTTGTAGGTATTTGAATGAAAGCTGAGAGTGTGTCACGAGCTCATGAAGAAGATGGATCTGATACTAGTTGAAGGGAGATGAGGCTTGAAGTGGAAGCACAAGTGAGAGCAAGAGCTATGGTGGAAGGAGCAAGAGCAAGAGAGAGACACACACACAATTTGGGAACTCCAATAGTCATAAGGTGTGATCGGCCTTCCCTTTATTCAAATGTCACTAAAATAATAAAGAATGAAGTGATAGTGATGGGCACTCACTCCCTGTAGTGTGTAGGCACAGGTACTATCAATGTAGTAATACACGAGTGGCTAGGTAGAGATGCCTTTACCCCCAACAGGGAGAGGAGGGTCCTATTCAAATCAAGTTGATAATAGGTGGCATTAGATTTGTTGAAGAAGAGGAGGATTTTTTCTAAAGTCAAAGCCAGAGTCTTTTAAAAAATTATTGAAGAGATAGGAGATTTGTGTTTTTTTTAAGAATTTCTTCATTGAACTCAAGACCTTAGTTTTTTTTTTTTTTGGAAGAACACGTTTTTGTGTTTAGTAGTGTAAGGGGGCATAAATGTTATCACTTTTCTTGTGTTTGAAAATTTTATTTAGTTAAATTCCACACTTTAACATAGTCAATCACTTTACTAGCACTCCTTGTCATCTTGTTATTGGGTTGTGTGAGAGAATTGTCTTCAAACACTGCTCGTGAAACAATGGTATGATGCACGTGACACTCATAGCACATCATGGGGAAGGTGGTTGATGTGGCGAGTAGGCATTGGTGCAAAATTTTCACGCTTTGATAATTGGCACGATGACATAGAAATCCAGATTTCTTTCAAACTTGGGCTTATTTGCTACTTGTTGCATTTTTCTCACCCTCTCTCATTGCCTTCTTGCTTTCTTTATCACCTATTTCTTCTCTACAACCATGGTAGATAACTAGATTGCATTCATGATAAGGTTTGCTTATTCTCCCAAAGCATTGGAGGTAGTCCCCATCCTTGGATGCGGTCTCTACTTCTTGAGACCTTCATCTCTTTGCCATGGAGTATCACACCTTTTGCGCGAGGTGGAATGCATTGCAACACAATCATATTAGGGCACAATGGTGCAATTTGGGCAAGTGCGCTATCAGCTTACAACAGCTTACAACACAACACATCTAGGAGCACTTGTTGTTGCCCTTGGATGGCAATAGAATGCCCCCTAGTGTTCTTTCTATTCCTTATATAGGCTTTTTGTGGACCCAAAGTTTTGGATGACTATAGGTTTAGTGACATGGCAGAGGCACAAAAAGTAAAGCATGATGTTCTCAACCAAAATCTTCAATGTCTCTAAGAAGGTGGCCTCTATATTCATTCTCGAAGACCATCTGTGCATCAATTGGATTTAGGTATTGCACGAGTGCATGCATGTGATGACTCAAGCAACCAATATGAAACTGATATGTGGCTAGCATTTTATCTTTCTGTTTCCACCTCTTGGTACTAAAGAGCCCCAACATGGGTTGGAGTCCATCCTATTGGAGGCTCCAACTTCATCTAGGATTTCTGGAGGCATAAGTCCAGGTTAGGTGGCAAAGCAACAATCTCAGGCCCACCCTTAGAAACTATTGAGAATCCTATGTTCATTAATATGGTGGATATATAGTAGGTCCATGTTGTAGGTGGTCCTAGCCTGTAAAATATTACACAGCGCAGCGAACAGAATCTGAGAAAGAGATAGAGAGTACACAACAGATAAGAGGAGAATCAGTAAATTCTTTAACTCCAAACAACTGATACAAAGATGGCTATGTCCACCCGTGCGCTTCCACTGTGTGAAGCTTAGATGGCAATCTAGACAGAAGATAGGTGAAGAGCTTAAGGCTAGCTGGAACAACAACTCTGACTGGGTGAAAGATGAGTGAGAGATGGCTGCGAAGGGGTTTAGCTTTTATAGCCCGAGAAGGTCGTTAGGCTGACCGACCTACCATATGAGCCTCCACTAGTCGATCGGGGAATATTCCAGGGAATATTCCCTTTACCATCGGGCCGGGGGCGCTGCCCCCGGACCCCTGCCAGGAGGGCCGCTAGCCCCCCTGGGACCCCTCAGCCAGGGGCCGCTTCCGCGACCCCCGAACCCCACAATAGGGGCCCCTTTTAACTCCCTTACACCGCAACTCGATGCAATGCACCTCGAGTTGCTACCAACTTAACCACTCCATCTAACCCAAAGATTAGACCCACAACGGTCACCTTTTTGCCATCCGGTCACATAGACCTCATCTGATATACAAGTCAGGACTTAACCAATGTCTGGGCTCACATTTGGCTTCTCCTCATAATGGGGGCCTTACAACTTTGAGCACCATGGATCATTGGTAGCACCTAATGAGGGTGGGGCATTGATCATATCTAACATAGCCAATATGCCACAGTCTAGCTTAGGTGGCAAAGCAACAATCTCAGGTCCACCCTTAGGGAACTACTAAGAATCCTATGTTCATTGATAATGTGGATACACATTATCAATGAATCCTATGTTCATTGATAATGCGGATACATAGTAGGTCCATGTTGTAGGTGGTCCTGGCCAATATGCCACATGCAACAATAGTAGAGTAGCAAGGCACTGAGTAGCAGGCACACTGAACAACAAGTTGCAAAATAGCATGTAGCTAAAATATAGATGGATCAACCTCAACCTGCTAGTGCTCTTCTTGGGTCAAGCTGTACTACTAGTAAGTTTGATTTTAAAACTCTCCTAGCAATGTTGAAGAGCTCGGTGTGAGGCATGAAGTAGACTCAAGAGGAGTCAACTTCCCAGATTGTTGATACTACGTATGGATCCGCCACCATCGCTATCCATATATTTATTAAGGAGACTTGGTCCTCTGCCCAGTTCTGATTCTTTTGACACTTTTCTAAAGGAATCTGATCTTGAGTATACTCAACACTACTTGGCATACTTAGCCCTACTGAGGTTGGACACCTAGTTACTATCAAGGTAGGAGTTGGGGTGTGCTATAGAGCAAAAGTGGCAATAGTGCATTAGGAGAACACATCCCTTTGGGAGCAGGTTGATTGTCAACAAAATGTTGAGAGTATAGGCATATAAACTCTCCTTATGTAGGAGTGGTTAAGGGTAGGCACAAGTGAATGGTCCTGAAGGAAAGGGGAAACCCTAACCCTAGCCAGTTGGGGCTATATAAACAGCCCATGGGCCTACATCAACTGATGAGTGAGAGTGATCCAAGTTTTACTTTCATGAGCAACTCAATAAGCAGGACTTGTTCTTGTACTTTTGAGCTCTTGTCTCCCTCTTGTGCACACTTCAATGTTGGCTCGAACTCTAATTTTCCACATGATATTAGAGCCATCTTTGATCCTTAGCTTCCGTCAGCCTTATTACTCCATTAAGTGCACATGAGCTTTCATCTTCTTCATCATACTCTCCACTTCCATAGTTGCCTGCCATACCCACCTCTGTTGGAGAACCTAGGGATAGCAAAAGAGAGCATTTCAGCTCAAGATCCCTTCTGAAGATCTCTTCCCTAGCTCAAGGCATAGTAGTGTGGCATGTAAATCCTTGACATTGTGGGTGCAGGAGCATGGCATTGCACATACAATTTTGGGGCAGTTTTTTGGCAGCGACCTAATTTGAGCTGAACCACGAGCAGCATAGGGTGCAATGGAGGCAGCTATTATGGGGCTTTCATAGCCCCCGAAGAGGGCCATCTACACCTAAGAGGGTTCAGAGAAATTCCCTCCCTATTGCCCATAATCAACAAAGCCCTAATTGTGGGTTTCCTGGCAGCCATAGCCACGAAGCTTCAAGCTTTCTTATTCTCATTTTTTTTCAATCTGGGCATTATCAACAGTGATTCTAATCACTAAAAAACCCTTGTCAAGATCTGTTACTACCCTGCGGAGCTCAAATGTAGAGTTTCTTCTCATCCCATGAATTTTGGTAGGTGCTATACATGAGAATTGATGAATAAGTTAGCGAAAAATAAAAATAATAAGCAACTTATCTGGGTCAATTTTGTTAGAGAATTAAATTTGTTAAATAATTTAGTTAATTAATTAATTAATTAAACATGATAAAATGAATTGATTAGGAGTAGTCATTCAAGGTAAAGGATGGATTTTTATGTAGAATTGGTATTGTAAATATCGTAAAAATAAAAGCAATTGTTTTGTAAAAAAATTATTTGCTTGCGTTTTTATATGTGTATTTGAAAATGGACCCATTGCTAATGGATAATTAATAAAGCTACTTGTATGTGTCAAATAACATAGTGTTCTATGCTTAGAAAATTAAAGAACATTGCATATACAATTGGAACTAGGTGACTAAATCTTCTTGATAAAAATGCTTGATAACTGGGTAAACTTGATTGGCAAGGTGCTTTTCAATTGATGAAAATTAGGACCAAGGTTGAATGATGATTTCCTAGGTTGAGGTCTTAGATCTCAAGTAAACACCTTTTTAGGGGGGTTGAAGCTAGGATTACACGACGATTTCGTAGGTTGAGATCTTAGATCCCAACTAAACATCATTTTAAGGCGCACCTAGGATTACACGATGATTAGTTTGCTCTTAGCCTTGACTAATTACACTGTGATCTTGATGGTTGGGTGCTAGAATGTTGTTAGAGAGTGTTAGGTCAGTAACTTCCTTCAACTCGATCCTTGTGAGTCAAGGTCAAATGCTTTGTTACAAGATAGAGTGGATTTCAAAGGGCGATGATTGGGAGTGGACCTTGAGTGACTACTAAATGTAACCCTAGGATATGATGCAGTAGGTAAGTTACGCATGGTATTGGAGTGAGTAAATAAATTTATTTCAAATAATAAAATGCTCATAAATTGTTAAGAAAAATAAAGAGAATCCTAATCAACAAAGTGGAAGCCAAGGGAAAAATCTTGAAATTACCAAGATGATTATATCTTTGTCTATAAAAGCATTTTAGACAAATATGAATGCCTAGAACTTGGTAGGTTCCCTTGAAGAAATGCTAGACAAAAAGTCTTAAGTGCAAAGCTGTGATAAAGTGATGGCCTTGTGGCAAATGAGATCTGAGGGAAATTATTATGAGATAAAGAAATAGAATTCCCAATAGAATGAATGAAATGGAAGACATAGACAAGGTGAGAAGATTGTTTAGACTAAGGAATCATGACAAAATAAGAGAAGAGTAAAATAAATGCTAGCTAATGTTATTGGAAAAATAAATTATCTAAGCTTAAAGAATAATAATGTCTTAAAGAAGAAATCAAACTTTTCAATCTTCTTGGTCGTTTGCAAGATGAGCTGCAATAGTTTTGTTGAGTTGTTTCTTGTAGTCTACCATGCAAGATCTTAGTGCAGCTTTGCCCTAAGAGAGGAGAAAATTCATATGATGGAGATAAATTTTACTTCTCTGACTTTCCAATTTGTTCAACTTTACTATTGAGGATGGGGTTTGATGCCTACTTACTACTCCATCCATGCCAACTTGATGAGTGGCATAGAGTATGACCTATGGAGGCTAAGTTGACTGGAAATCCTTTGCTTGGTGTGACACTTTATATTTCAGAGAAGTGAGAGAAACCCTATGGTGTAGAGAGGTGGAGAGATAATGATCTTGAACTAATGGATTTATCACCATGTCACAAAACTCATTCAACCAAACTGCATATTCATAGAGCTGACTACTGGCATACAAATAACTATGAAATTGAGGATCTTCCCAACCTACCTATAATGATTACTTAGGATTGGATACTGAGCAAACCTCTTACTTACTTTACTATTGCAATATGCCTATTCCATGGTTGATATCATTTAATTAGCTAGAAATCTCCCTCTATCATGGATGCTATGTAAACCTTTTTAAGTCCCATATGAAAATCACATATAAACTTTTTATACAACCTATAGTGCAAATGGAAATATAAAGATATAGCTCTCTCTTTTGGTATAAATCTTGCCAAATTGATTATGTAAAAATCTTTTGATCTATATTAAATCCAAGATATAGATTTTATATTTCAAATAGATCAATGAATGTTCATATAACAGTCTCAAGCAAATAATCTATCACCAATTAGGTTAAATTTAGAGAAAAGTGAGAGCAATCTGGATATACAACCTTGCTAACTTAACAGTTAATGTGACTATTCCAGTGGAGCTTTCAAAAATAAAAAATGCTACAATTCAGTCAAGCCTCCTAAATGGGTCACAGAGTATAAATAATCAAACTTGCAATGATTACTTGTGCCTACTCATAGGATTTTAAAAATCTTCCAAGTATCCCCACTTACAACCAACTAATAGCCTAACAGAAGCGCATGAGAGAAAGTCTCATTCTCAAACAAATTAAACCTCTTGAATTCGATAGAGAAGAGATAAAGGTGAAAGTTAATGCCAAAAATTGGATTGAACAAATGGAGGACTACTTTTTTACCACAAGGAAAAGTATAGTTACTCAGTCAATGAGAGTGCACAGTTCAAGCTTATAGGAGAAGCACATTTATGGTGGAAACAATGGTGTTGTGATAAGGTAGTTGCCAAGGCTACTCTAATTGGGGACAAATCAAAGCCCAATCCAAGGCCGATACTTATTGATCACCTATCAAACATTGAAGTTTTTTAATTTGAAGCGGTAAGGAATGACCCTAGATTTTTATTACTCCCATTTTGTGATGCTATAGAAATATGCTCCCCACATGTCCATGAGCCAACATGTGTCACATTTTAGCTAAGGACTAAATCTGCCTTCTCAATGGTTAACTTGAGTTGATGAGGCATATTGATTTAGTGGATGCTTTAACAAGAGCACAACCATTGATAGCAACTTTTTCCAAGTAGAATAATAGTTTCAATAGAAATAATAATAAGTTTCCTTATCCTAAGATAGCTCACGTGAATTACCATAAAAGAAACATCAACTAGGGTTTCAATAATCTCGCCAATAGTCCCCAAAACTAAAACAACAACAACAATAATGTGAATAGACAAAATGAGCCATGATGCTATAAATGTGATCAACATAGCCATTTTTTAGCTCACTATCCTAACTGAGGAGTGAATGCCATTACCAATGCTTTTCATAACTCTCAAAGGGGGGGAAACTTTAACAATTGAGGGTGCAGGCATGAAGTAGGACATGGAGCTAGAGCTTGTGGATGTGTCATTGTGGGTGATGAGATATATTCTCCTCTTGAGGATGAAGTTGAAAGGCATTCCATCCATGCTGCTATAAATAACCAAGGCAATTGGTAGCAGTTCTCTATCATCCAAATCTAGTAAAGTAAGTCGAATCCTGAAGGAAATAAATAAAATACTTATTGCTTAATCAAACTCAATAAAGTGAATTCACAATAAATTGAATTGAAGGAGCGATTGAAACAACTATTGATGGACCTCGGATTTATATGCCCTAAAAACTCACCCTAGGGTGCTTCTACATTTTCCAAAAGAAAAAGGATGGAATCTCCAAGCTTTGCATTGATTACAGGGGACTAAATCTAGTGACTATCGAGAATACGTACCCCATCCCTCAAATTAACGAGTTGTTGGATAGGTTGCAAGGTGTTGTGATATTTTCAAATATCGATTTAGCATTAGGGTATTATGAAGTTTGGATCAAAGAGGAGGACATCCCAAAAATAGACTTCAAGACAAGATATAGCCATTATAAATGCAGGATAATGTCCATTAGGCTAAACACCTATATTTCTACTATCTTCAATAGGTGGGTCCATTATATTTTCAAGTTGTATCTTGATGAATATGTTCTCACTTTGAAGATATCTTTAGATTGTCTTAGACTCTTCGTGCAAACAAGCTCTTTGACAAGAAGACCAAATGTGTATTCTTCAAAAGGATGATCGAGCATCTAGACTTTATCATATCAAGGGAAGGCATATCAATTGGTTTTGTGAAGGTCAAAGATGTCCAAGATTGGCTGCCACCCCCAAGCGCCGAGCAAATCTAAGGATTTTTAGGCTTCACTGGGTGGTACTAGGTCTCCATCAAGGATTATTCCTCGATAGCTACACCCCTACCCAAATTACTCAAGAAACAAGCAAAGATTATATGGGCAATGCAAGAGTAGGAAAGGTTAGACAACTTGAAGGAAGGCCTTCATACTATCCCCAAAACTTTTGGACTTCTCAAAATATTTTGAGGTCGTCATTGATGCCATCATTATGGCACTTGAGAAGTTTTCCCAATAGCACATTCCTCTCATAAGCTCAAATCTTATGAAAAGAATCGCACCACACATGATCTGAATCTTTTAGCATTCATCCATGCACTAAAGATCTAGTGTCACTATTTGCCAGATTTTCTTCCAAGTAAATAGTGACCCTACCTTGAGAGTCGAACCTTCCAAGAGAATGCTAGAAGATATGGAGGAGCAGACCAAGGCAATCTACCAAGTTATTAACATAGCCTAGGTTAGGTAGAAGGCCTATGCATATACCAAGAGGACTTCGTGGATTTTCAAAGAGGGAGACGTGGTTTTCCTTAGAATTCATCTAAAGAAAAGCTCACTATCCCTTGGGAAATTTAAGAAACTCAGTCCTAAATACTGTGAACCTTACAAAATTATCAAATGTCTTGGTAGATATGCTTATAGAGTAGAGCTTCCATCTCACCTCAAAGTCCACAATGTATTTCATGTAAGCCTCTTAAAGTCATGTATCCCTTACCTTGAACATTTTCTTGATAATAAACAAATTAGAATGCCAACTCAAGGAGTCCTTAAGGTACAACCTAAGATGATATTAGGAGTTAGGGAGAAGCCCCTTAGAAATTGTACTCTATGTGAATACCTTATACAATATAGATATTTTTGAGAGACTAATTTCACAATTTGATTTCAAATAATAATGAAAAAGAAAGGTTATTGAATAGAAATCCAAAATTCTTTAGTGCAAAGTCTCAATTAATTTAGAATTAAAGTATTTATTTTTACTTCAAAAAAACTAATTAATTGATAAAAATATGATTTAAGTAGAAATAAATTAAATTAAATTATGGCTATAAGATTTTTTAATATGATGTTCAAAATTAACTAGATAATAGATTATATCACAAATTATTATAAGCAATCTAAGATGCTTATAATGTCCTTGTGAGGTCTAATATTTCAACATGGTAACCCACCACAAGGGACATTTTAGCCACAACTAGATTCCATTATACGTCCTTACTTCTCCATGGTGTTACGACTTTGGCATGATTGTTGGTTGATGCCATGACTGCTATGGGTTCCAACATGCATGTTGCATATCCTCTAGGTTGATGGATGGTTGCACATAGTGGATCTTGAATAGATATGGCACTAAGTCAACGAACCTCGGCCTATGCCATCATACTAGAGGACGGACTGACAACTATGCGCTTACTATCCATATTACATAAATCATATCTCATTTAGAGGATTCAATCTCTATGTAATTGATTAGGTCTATTAGGAGATTTTGAATAGGGCAAGCCAAGTGTTGAAAACCCTGGACAAACCCCATTTTACAAATACTTTAGTGCACCCCTAATGGGCCAAGTTATAAAATTTAAGTCCCTTTTTGACCAAGGTTTGAGAACCGCCACTTATTAGCGGCTCCTGGTAAACACACCACCTATCGAGACCTAAAACAAGCTTGACATTGGCTTTAAGGCACTACTTGGGCCTCTAACACCCACCTCAAACATTGGCTCTAAACTAGTTGGGCCAGGAGCATCTAAGGGATATACTCCTCTAACCTCTAATACAAAAGTTTTGCATTTGTATGATTTGTAATCCAATGGATATCCTCCCTACACTCCTCAAAGGGAGTCTTTAAATATATAGGTGTTATACACCATGTAAGCACACACGAAGGGAGCACCCCTCAGCTGATTACCACAGCTCCACTACAACTCTCCTCCACCTCGGGGATTGTCCCCAAGATGCACCATGAACACATAAAACACATTAAAACAAGCTCCACTATTTTTATGGACCAATCCACGAGATAATAGATAGTCCTCACACTGAATGTCCCCCCCAAGGAATTGAACCTCTAACCCTACAACTTAGGGTACCTCACACTCTCAACATAAGTCATGATTGCTCATACATACAATTGTTATGCATCTAGGATGATACCATATGGTGTTGTGTGCAATGCAATTGTGTATAACTACTATGCTCAAGCAAGTTTATTCATTAATAATCAACATTATGAAAGTGTGAAAAGAGTTTTTTTCATGCTTTTCTTCCAATTCGCGATTGTTACATTGCTTAGGGCTAGTAACGAATCTCCTCATGCTACTAGACCCTTTTAATTTTAGTTAATAGCATACCCTAGATACCATGTATCATAAAACGTCAGAATTCAACATATTTTAAACACTCAACAACCCCCTCCCCCTATCATTTAGAGTTATGCATTTGTTGGTAGGTTTAAGGTGTATTTTTCATGTATTTTCCTTTTACGAAAACAATAAAAACCCACTCTAACATAGATATAGGGTTGAATAAGGCTAAATCTCATACTTCAACTCTAACATACATTCACAAACATCAATCTAATTTTTTTTATTTTTTAGATGCGATTTTTTTTTAAATTATTTACCCATAGGAACAGCATATGCATGACAAAACCCCAAAAAACACAGAATTTTCCTTAGACCACAACATTGCAGGTTTTGTTATTTAGCATAAAATTATTATTCGATTGATTTTTCTTAATTACTTCAACATGGATGATAAATCAGAGCATTGGCAACCAAGCACAATAATTTCCAACCAAGATTTATCACAAAACGATGAAATCTATGATTTATTGCATGAAATCACACCTTATGACGTACATATTTTGAAATTGGAGGCATGCTGACGCTCTCCAACATCTCTGACAATTCTTCCAACATCAATTTACGCTTGTTTGCGCTCCTACATTATCGCATGATCAAAATCTTTCATTGAACCCACCCCTTTCTCTCATACATTAACCTATAGAAACATACAACAAGAGGAGAGATGAGAGAGAAAGACTAAAATCAGATCTTTTGATTTAGTGCATCATTTTACGATCAATTTGTCATGATGGAGGGTGAAGAAATCGAGGATCTGATTGTTTGGAGCTTTTCTCTTAGTTCTACCGATTAGAAAGTTACATTTTTTAATCATTTTGGGAACAACGAAAAACATGGTGCCCCCCCCCCCTCCCCCCACATTTCATAAATTGTGGCTTTTCATTCTTCCCAAGCTAACAAGCTTGTTAAGATTAAAACTAAAACAAACTAGTTCATGCTCTTGTGTTCACACTTGGCAAAGTGTTTTTTTTGTTGCCCAAACGAACTCTGAGTCAAGATTCGACTAGACGGCCACCTTCGTGGTGTTGAAATCTATAAATGTGGCCACTACCATGCACTTTCTGGCTCCTAGATTACATAGCTATTTTATAATTCCAAACCTTGCAGGGATTAAATAGAGAGTCAAGCAGACTCCAATCGATGAACTAATACTTGCTTTGGGTTCTTAGCATCGAACTCCATCTAGGAAAACTCCAGCTCGTCAATCCACAACCATTTCATTTTGCATGAAATTTTGATCTCTTACACCTCAGAAGCTCTTTTCCACTTCAAAATGGGCTCTAAAATCCACTCTCATGCATCAAGCCATAGCTAACAACAATTTACATCTCCTAACCAAAGTGTTTTGACAACCACATAGTCTTAACAACATTGCTCCTGTCATCTCTCTTTTGCTCCAAGGGTGAGAGTATTAAAAAGTTCATAAGTTCTATTTCGCAAAGCCAACTAGCGATAGTACTTATAAGATATTTTCTTACCTCCACATGCTCCTGATAATCCATTTTTTAATTTATGAAAGATGTGCCTCGAGGGTTCCACAATGATCTATACTTGTTTGATCCACCATGAAAGTGTTTAGTGGTAGATAATTTGGTTTCAACTTCCAAAAGTACAATAATCTCTTGTTAAATTTTGACTTTTTGCCTAGGTCTTTGAAGAGTGCTCTTTCTGTACAACTATCATGTGCAAACAATCCATTGATATGTTGAACCTATGATGAAGAAACTCTCTAAATAAATTACTAGATTTTTTTTATTTTGATAGCAAGTCCATACAAATAACTATGAGAAGCACCCATCCAAGAACATGCATCTTTTGCACCTACTGCAGTTAATGATCGTGGCTAGAAACAATTATGTCTTCCATATGTTGATTATTGAGGAAAACTTAGATGGAGCCAACTACCCACCATAGGCTTATATGGTGCATCATGTACTTGTTGCAATAGGGCTTTGGAATATTATGCAAGAAATTGAATTATGTCCTGTTGTGGGTCTAGAAGTTGTATGTGTAATAGAAACATGTGTTGTTGAGGATGTTACATGTTGTAGTTTTACTTCATCAATATTAGAGAACCACCACCTACTATTAAGGAAATTCAAGGGGGTAGTAGAGATGCAGAGACTCATTCCTTGATTGCACTATTTGGTAAATGTACCATGATGCCACAGATTTGGTCATGTAAGAGAGCTAAAGAGGCTTAGGATACACATATTTTTAATATCAAGGAAGAAATGAGGCTCATGTTAATTACCTACATACTCAATTAGAGAGTGAACACATGGATGTAGAGACTCTATGGACAAATTTTTAACAAAGATCAAAGATATTAAGAGTTTGATTTCTATAGATAAGATTTTGCTAAGAAGTTCACTTGTGCAAATTGTTCTAGATGGTCTTTGTGATTTTTATTAGAGTCTTGTTTCCACTCTTCACTTGATTTATGAAGGCCAATCCTAATTCTTTGTTCTTTTATATCATTACCCTGAGATTTGCATTACTTTTTAAAGATCTAATTGGGTTGGTTACTTTATGACACCTTTTTTTTCACAAGTGGCTTTTGCTTCATGCTTGGCAAACTCATGGATATTGTGGTTGAGGAAGAACCACCCCATTAGGGCTACTTTTAGTGATGAAGTTGAGTATAGGGATTTTATAGTTATACTCAAATATGCTTGGCTTAGATTTCTATTAATTATTTTGGACATTGGATAGTCATCTACCACTACATCTTCACCAATAGTTAGAGCCCATTAGCAATTATACGCAACCTAGTGTTCCATGCTCATAATCGGTGCATTGAGTTGTATTATCATTATACTAGGGAGAGACTCTCTACAAGAGAGATCAACTGACCTATGTGCCAACACAAGATAACCTTGCATATCTTTTCACAAAGGCTTTGCCTCATAAGAAGTCTAAAGCTTTTTGCAAAGCATTGGGGTCGCTCCCCTTCATAGATTGATCATAATCTATCAAGCTTGGCACTTTCCTATACATGAGTGCTAACTCATGTTTATCATATCATTTTTTGGGGTGATTTGTTACAATATTTTGACATTGATGTTTGTGAATACATTTAGAACTTTCAAGGCATTTTTTTGACTCACTAGAAGACTTTTTTTCCTTAGCCAGGTACTTACGTTGTCACACATTTTTTGCAAAAGCTCGACTTACCCTAAATAAGTTGGAAACGCTCCCTAACCAATGAGATGATACCTATGTGGTGACATAATAGCAAGTTTTGGATGGTCAATTTGCATTGTCATAGTTCTTGAGTGTTAATGATATTGGATTCAGCTTCAGAAAGTAGTAAGTGAAGCAGAGAGAGTATGGAAAGGGGTTTTGCATCAAAATTCTCAAGGGATGGTCATGAAAATAGTGTGCTCTGGTATCACGATAATTATTGGGCATGAGAGCATACCCAAGGCTTTTGGTTTTTGTTTTTTAAAAAAAGAAAAAAACTATCTTAATTAAAAATTGTTTATGATATTAAAAAGAAAAACGCTAAAGAACAGCATGAGGGAATAAAAAAGTGTGGAAAAGCATAGCTTTTAAAAAGCTAAGACTATGAAAAGAGGATCGACAAAGAATTGATGGGAGGCATGTAATGAAGGGGTGATGCCAATTGGAGGTAGAGCTCATTGCATGATTAAGGGGGACTTGTGTTTTTACTCCTGTATTGTCAATTGCATAATGGCCATCTCCTACTATTGGATAATGATGGCTATAATACTGAGATTATGGAGGGTTTTGTCAATGATTGCTTATCACATGCACTATTGTTGCAACAATATTGAAGGCGCTTCTCTGCGTGTTTCGAAAAACTTGTGAATTATCGGGAGGACATTGAATGTGTAACCCTCATGAAGTTTACATTATTGATGCTGTGCGTGCTTTGGGAGACTTGTGAACTATCGAGAGGACATTTGATGTGTAACCCTCGTCAAGTTTACATTGATGATGTGCTAGCATGTTTGTGATGGTTGGGCTCCCGTGTTCTCTTGGAAATCGTCTAATGTGGTGACTTTTTTCTCATGAAACATCATTTTTTATTGTGTGTTTAGTTGCTAGATTATGGTGGGAGTGACATGTATACAGGTGGTGTCTATAGTATCTAAGTTAATTATAGAGATGACAAGCAGCATTCATGTTGGCTAGGAGCATTATTGTATTTGAGCCGGCTGAGGGCTTGTCTACCAGAGGTAGAAGCCGAGGTGTATCTAGCACATTGGTTTTTATTTTTGCAAGGTCGAATAGTTGAAGGCATTATTGAAGGTGGCCACTAGTGTTGGAGAAGAGTGACTATTAGATAGCCCGATGCTGGGCAAGACACTTGTATAAAAAGCTGCATTCGTAAAATAAGATTTCAATATTCATTTCCTGCATATAATCTTTTAAAGGAATTCTTAACCGCAAATTCCAAGGGGTAACTTGGGTTTGTACAAGATGTACCAAGGAGAGTACAAGAAAGGTATTGTGTCCCTAAAAGACTTATTATTTTTTATTTGTACGAAACCTCTAATGGATAATCAGATGGAAATCCTTAAGACTGCTAAGATTTATCTCTTCTATGAGGGCAAGGTAAACTCAAATATGAGGATGACAAGTCAAATTAAACCGGCAAATCTATGACGAGATTACAAAGGTTATATCAGCTAATTGAGTCATGGTTGTAGGACACTCCAATTGCGATAACTACAAGAAAGATGGATTACCTTATCTTCCCCTATAATATAGACTTCTAGATATCCATTCCCAAAATCCTAATTAGTATGTGATGGATGTATCGCAATGCCATGCCTAGCTCGTGGTAGAAAAACCTTTTCCAAGAATAGTATGAGCTCCCGAACTACTCGAATAGTGTATTTCCTTCCTATTGACGTAAAGAATTATTTTTGTCCACATGTTTGTCTCCTTGATAATCAGGAATAGTATGAAGATATTATCCGTTTGATGATTTTTTTCTGATTAAAATTAAAACTCTCTTTTGAAGTGCAAACCCTGATCATTATCAAAAGGCCAAGTAATACATAATTTTCTTTCTAAATTAATGAGGTAGATTAAGCAAGTAAACATCTTGTTTTTAAATATGGTTGGAGAGAATTTTGATCATAAAAATTCCATAATTCCCCATGACGTCATCCCAAATCTCATATTACAGTAGCTCAAGAGAATAAATTTCTTCTCAAGCAGTACAAGCCACCGGAGTTTGATGGTAAAGGGAGGGACATTCCAACTGAAGCAAAAACATGGATAGAATCTATGGAAGACTATTTCACTAATGTAGGGACTGTACCGTCAAATCAAGCTATGATCACCAAACTAAAACTCACAGGAGATGCCCATTTTTTGTGGAAATAGTAGTGCAAGGACCAAAGAGCATTTGAAAGCGCTATCACTTGGGACAAGATTAAGGACATTGTGCGTGGGAGATATCTTCCATTCACATATCAAAGCCTAGAAGATAAATGAGTTCTTCAACCTAAAGCAGCTAAGCCTAAGCCTAGAAGCTTACTAATCCAAATTCATAATACTTCTAAAATATGCATTTATGATGGATGTTTCACATCAAGTATCCAAATTTTGTAATGGTCTAAATCCACCCATGAATATGTACCTTGAATCAATGAAACCATCGGATTTATAGGATATGCACTAATTCAGGCAATTCCAATAGTTTAGGAGATCGAACAAAGGCCAAGAAAAGAAAAAATTTGCAACATGAACAGTCAAGATAAGGGCAACTTCCAAGGTTATTGAAAAAGAGCCCAAGGGTAGTACCAACCAAACAGAATAAAGAAGTCCAAATCAAATGCAGTGGAACCTTTATACCCACATGATAGAGCAATGAGGCTCCAAGGTGCTTCTATTGCAACTCAAGGAACCATGACATTTCAAGAGTCAATGCCCAAAGCTTGGCCAAGGTCAGTTTCGCGAGCAAAGCCAAGATGCTAGGGGGAAGGTTACTGGAATAAACCTAAAGAAGCTCAGTAATGATAAAGATCCTACAATGGAATCCAATATGGAAAGAGCCAGAGTACACGCCACTCTCAATAAGAAGGGTCCAAATCGGCAATTCTCAGTAATTCAAACACCAGAAAATTATCAAGGTAAACCCTTTCGAATTTTAATTGACTATGGAAGTACCCACTCTTTCGTATCACCAAAATGTGCGAAAAGGCTAGGCATAAACACTACTCTTGCACCTAGCTTGCTTGTGGACTTAGCAAATGACAAAGAAGTTCTATTAACACAACAAACTAGCAAGGTAGAATTTAGCTTGGGTGGCAATTCTTCCAAAATGAGCTTTTGAAATTTGAACATTGGAGCTTATGAATGTTTGCTAGGAATGGATTGGTTAATTCCAAGTAATGCCCATATCCATTGTAGAAAGGACCAAATCACGTTTCAAACCTCAAAGGGAGAACAAGTAACCACTAAGGGAGAAGCAAGAAACCCTAAGATTCAGCTAACTAAGGCTTCTCGAATAGTAAAAAGACTAAAGAAAGGATTACCCATCTACCTAATTATACTCAACAAGGCCGAGTAGGATAGTGAAGCCAAGGATCACCATCTTGGCTAAAAGAATATGCGGATGTTTTTCCAGAAGACATGACAAAGCTTCCACCAACAAGGGAACTAGATCACGAAATTCAACTCATTCCAAGCGTTGCCCTCGTCGCCAAACGGCCCTACCGAATGTCAACCTTGAAGCCATTGAGCTAAAATAACAATTCAAGTAGCTATTAGACCAGGGATACATCTGCCGGCCAAGTATTTCACCATGGGATCCCCGGAACTATTTCAAAAAAAGAAAGATAGATTACTCCACCTTTGTATCAATTACGGTGGATTAAACTAGGTGACATTGAAAAACAAATATCCAATCCTCAAGATACATGAGTTACTTGACCGACTCTAGGGAGTAAAGGTCTTTTCAAAGATCGATCTCAGATCATCGATCTCAGATCAAGCTATTATCAAATACAAATTTGGGAGGAAGATATCATTTGTGATGTCATTTGGATTAACAAATGCTCCTGCCACATCTTTAAGAGGCTGATGCAAGACATTTTTCGACCCTACCTTGACGACTTCGTCCTCGTCTTCTTTGATGATATCTTAATATATTCCAAGAATGAAGAAGACCATGGACCATAGCTACAAATAGTTCTTGAAACAATGAGAGCCCACAAACTATATGCTAAAAAGAAGAAATGTGTCTTCTTCAAGAAGCAGATTGAATATTTAAGATTCATAGTATCGATAGATGGCATTTCAATGGATCCTGCTAAGGTCCAAGATGTACAAGATTGGCCACTCCCAACAACGTCAAGGAAGTGCGAAGCTTTCTAGGGCTAACACATTGGTATAGAGTCTTCATTAAAGACTATGCCTCAATCATCATGCCTCTCACCGACCTTCTCAAAAAGCGGGTCTGCATTATACGGACGTCTGCCGAACAATCTAGCTTTGAGAAGCTTAAGCAGAGTTTGGTAATTGCCCCTATCTTAAGGCTATCTTAAAGCAAAGAATTCGAAGTCATAACTAACACAAGATCTCTAGCTTTGGGTTGCGTGCTTATGCAAGAAGGATATCCAATAGCCTATGCTTCAAGAAAATTAAAGATCCATGAAAGAAACTATGCCACACATGATCTAGAATTACTTGCTATAATCTATGCCTTTAAATTATGGAGGCATTACCTACTTGGTAATAGGTTTTCTCTAGTCATCACTGATCATAAAAGCCTAAAGTGGATTTTTGCTCAATTAGATCTCAATATGAGATAACGCTAATGGATTGAGACCTTGCTAGAATTTGACTTTGAAATCACATATAGACTGGGCAAGGAGAATGTGATTGCAGATGCCCTAAGTCGTAAATCATTTCTTAATGCTCTAATTCTAGAGGAACCCTCAAGGGCTGGAACTCTTGCTACAATGATTTCAATGCCTAGTAACCCTCTTATAGAAATGGCTAAATAAAAGGTAGTAAAGGATCCAAGCCATCACATATTGTTAAGAGAAAATTCTGTCAAGGATTCAAATCCAAAACTCAAGATTAAGTATCAAGATTTTTCCATAAACGAGGAGCTTGCCTATTTCAGGACAAGACTATGTATTCCTGCAAGTCAGGAACTCAAAAAGAAAATACTCTAAGAAGCTCACAATTCTCCATTTTCGGGTCATCCTCATTATGCTAAGACTCTTAATACAATCAGAAGAAGCTTCTATTGGGAAAGACTCAAGGGTGTTGTACTCGAGTATATCGCTGAATGCCTAAACTGCCAATGAATTAAGGCGAACATATCAAGTTATCAGGAAATCTCTAGCCACTCAATATCCCTCAAATGAAATGGGAGAATATCAGCATGGATTTCATAGCTAGATTACCCCCAATACAAAAAGGATATAACTCCAGAATGGTAGACATTGATATATAACAAAAGTTACACACCTTATTCATGTAAAAACCAATTATAAGGCTTCCAATATTGCCAAGCTTTTCATCAAGGAAATTTTTAGGTTACATGCTAGAGAATCATCAACGATTGTGATTCTCTCTTCACATCAAACTTTTGGAAGAGTTTGTTCGAAGCTCTAGGAACCCAGCTCTGCTTTAGAACTCCTTACCATCCCCAAATCGATGGTCAAACAGAGTGGGTCAACCAAGTTATTGAAGACATACTAAGAGCATTGCAATAGGAAGCCCAAATGGCGGATCTAATACCTACCCTTAGTTGAATTCGCCTACAATGTATCATACCATCAAAGTATTCAAATGACTCCTTTTCATGCACTATATATGGGCAAGATTATCTTACACCATTAATTTTTTTCCATCCTACCCTACGGGTACAAGCATCTAGGCAAATGCTGGAAGAGATGGATCAGCAACAAGTGAAGACTATAAGGCAAGATATTCAAGCCGCCAAGGATCAACAAAAGGCATATGCCAATCAATGAAGGCAAGAACATATTTTCAAAGAAGGTGACATGGTTTTCATACAAGTTTGTCCAAAGAAAAGTTCCTTATCTTTGGGGGAATTCAAGAAGCTAAGTCCTAGGTATTGTGGGCCATATAAGATGCTAAAATATCCATGACCAAATGCCTACAAACTGCAACTCCCTAATAACTTGAAAGTACATAATTTATTTTATGTCAATCTATTGAAAGCTTATGTTCCTAACCCAAACCATGTACTTAATGACCAACAAATTGTGATGCCAAGTCAAGGAGTCCTCAAACTTCAATCAGAAAAAATACTTGACATGCAAGGGAAGACTCTAAGAAGCAAAGCCCTTAGAGAGTATCTCATCCAATGGAAAGACTACCCTAAAGAGGATACCACTTGGGTTGACAAAAAATCACTATGTAATCAATATCCCCAGTTTCATTCGAGATGAGGACATCTCAAATTCCTCTAAGGGGAAGAGGACATGATATTCTGACTTTATTTTCAATCTTCCCGATTTCTCGCAAATTAGATTTGAAGAATTCTAGACAATTAAATAGAGGAAGTCTCAAGCAAAATAGTTTGAAGTTCGTAACCCGTTTCCCAAGTTGATAGGGACTGTAGCCATCCTTCACGGAAGTCACCACACGAACACAAGTCATAAGCCATAAGTCATAATTGACCAAACCCATTTAAAACTTAGCAAAGCAAGATAATTCTAAAAGCTTTAAGCTTTAAATCTTTAAAGCTTTATGAAGAAAAAGAAGAAGAGGAAGATGATGATGAACATACTCCCCACTTTTTATAAAAAAACAATGCACCAATTCTCCTAAAAATGAATATCCTAATTGCACGAGAAAAAACATGAATTCTCTTGTGATACGTCCTCTTGTATCACAGCAAATAACTCCAGCAATCTGCCCCTCTTTTTAATTCAACAAGAAGCTTAAATTAAAACAAGATCATCCGAGAGCCAAGTGAATTAGTCATGGCATCTTTGGCAGCGCGTCTGGACCTCAAAGATCAGATCACCAGCATCAGATTGAATCTTGAAAGCTTCTAGATTGTTGATTTGCCAAGATACCCTCCATAAAAAGCTCCTCTTCTTGGCTAGAACCCTTTTTCTTCAATTTAGCTATAAATACGAGACATGAGGAGCCGTTGGAGGGCAGCCTGAGAACAAGAGAGGAGAGACTCTTCTCAAAAGTATAGAGTGAGAGGAAGTGGGACAAGAGAAGCACAAGGACGAGAATTCTCGTCATCATGAAGACAAGGAGGATATCCCATGGGCTCTTGGAATCGAATCCTCCATCCCTTTCGCCCCATTTCCTCATGGAATCAAGACTCTTCTCAATTTTTCTAAATTCCTAGTGATCGTTATCCCCTATCAATCCAATTGTTGTGACGACCCCAAGCTCTCTTGCCAAAAATCCCCTATGCAATCTTGCGATTAAAGACCATGGCCCCAAAGAAGAAAGTTATGAAGGTCACGGAGGCAAGAGTTGCTAATAACACTGTGGACGCAATCACTACAAAGAGAATGATGAGTACTAGGATTACAAACAAAGCTACAAATACAATCAACCAAGCACTTGTTATGGATCCCTAGGTACTATATTTTTTATGATAAAGGTAGCTAGAAGGCCATCTTCCCATGAATTGGCAACAAAAAGCTGCATTCACAAAATAAGATTTTATTCATTTCTTGCATATAATCTTTTAAAGGAATTCCTAACCGCAAATTCCAAGGGGTAACTTGGATTTGTACAAGATGTACCAAGGAGAGTACAAGGAAGGTATTGTGTCCCTAAAAGACTTAATATTTTTTATTTGTATGAAACCTTTGATGGATAATCACAGACGCTAATTCTCAATATATAAAAGTCATTGAGATGGAATTATCGAAATAATATTTTTTGTAATAAAACTAATCAAGTTTTTTTTAACGCGAGCAAGGACCCACGAAACTCCAAGGGAGTTATTTTCAAGAATAGAATTCTTGTTTAGATTCAGTCCAAACTAGATCTCGAGAAAAGGGAAATTCGAGAAGACTATTGGAAGATATTGCCACACTGATGCTACGTTTTGCCTTGATTCTATTATTTTTGGAAAGAAAATATTTATCTTGAAAATAAATTTGTTAAAATATTATGTTTAATGTATTAAAATTAAGATGTTCATGATTGCAAGTTAGGTACAAATCTTTCCTAAAATCATCACGCTAAAAAATGGATGACTAAGTACAGAACGTCGAGTGAGGCAGTATTCCGATGAGCACAGAATGCCGATTGAGGCAATGTCCTTGATGGCGATAGACCTCCCCAAGGCTAGCGTGAATAAAACCTACTCCAAGGGGTTTTCTTTTTTGTTTCATATTGGTAAGTATAAACCAATCATGATGCGAAGGGTCTTGTCGTATGAAACTCTAGTCGGCAGGAGGAGGTGAGGATACCATGGGGCTCTAAGTCATAAACTCCTTAGGCTCTTATGAACTGCCAACTACCCTTCAAATTCTAGACAATAACATGGAAGTTCCAATACTAGTTGAGGAACTAAATTTGGAAAGAATCATACCTTTGGATTTACATCATTCTAGTTAGAACAGAAAACATTGTAAAAAGTTATTTTTCTTAAAAGAACTATTGAGAAGGGATTAATGTATATGTGGAGGGTGTATGAACGATACACATATATACTTTTTTTTTCTTTTTTTCTTTATTCTATGCTTTATGTATTTTACATGTGCATGCATGCATGTATGTGTATGTATTTTTTTTAAATACATGTGTGTCTATTTGTGTAGTCTTGTAAATGCATGTTTTCTCTCTCCCTCTCATCATATATGTGTATGATATGTTTGTGTACATTGCATGCATATGTATATGTATATATTTGTGTGTGGATGTGTGTGTCTACATATGTGCATGTGTGCATATTTCTAAGCGAGTGTTTTACATATGTGCATGTGTGTATATTTCTAAGTGGATGTTTTATAAAAAATGTGTATCCATTCTCTCTCCTTTGTTCTCTCTCTTTCTCTGTTTTTTCTCTCACTCATATATATTTATGTATATAAGAGCATGACTACATATATGCATACATGTGTATATATGTTTGCACATATGTATGCATGCATATAAATCTATGTGTGCATATATTATTCATGTATTTTTAGTCTATATACATTTGTGTATGGTTTTAGAGTATGTATACATTGAATCAACATGTTCAACCATTAAAATTATTATCCCATCCCATAAATGTTTAATTTAAAAATAAATTCAACTCTTTTTTTATAGTATATGTACATTTATGGATGTTTTTAGGGTATGTACATAGTATATGTAGATGTTCAACCATTAAAATATAATATAATATCATATGTCCAATTAAAAAAGAAATTCATGAGAGAGAGAGAGAGAGAGAGCCACATACAATTTTCAAGACTCACCTTTTCCCTTTCCATGATCATGTCTTGTATTTAATTTTGTGTGTGTGTGTGTGTGTGTGTGTGTGTGTGTGTGTGTGTGTGTGTGTGTGTGTGTGTGTGTGTGTGTGTGTGTGTGTGTGTGTGTGTGTGTGTGTGTGTGTGTGTAAGTGTATTCAATTGGGTAGGGGAGATGATAGAAAACAAATATAACCCCCACTCACCCTTCAAGAAAAAGCCATCTTTATTTCTTGAATACCAAACTCCTTCTCCTCATACCACATAGGCTTGGGAGCCTTTTGCTTGGGAGCCTTTTGGTTGGCAAAGCTTTCAATAATATATAGAATAGAGGAATAGAGGAATAGATTCTTGAACAACAATAACCAAAGCAAAGATAATTATTTCATGTCTTTTGAAAGCAAAGTTTCATTACTCTTTGCTATTTAAGAAAAGAACAATCCTTTCTTAATACAAATTTTAGTTATGCTTAAGAAAATCTTTTATTTTGCTTAATTTGTTGTTTAAATTTTGTTACTTTTTTGAATATAAATCGAATATAACAAATAACTTGAAGTAATTGGCTAGATTTGGAGTCATTAATGAAGGTGTTAATTTTTGGTCCATTAACAAGTTCATCCTCCATTGGTCCTTTCAAAGGTTATGATTTTTATTGGGGCCATTGTAATGTTGTCCATGGAAGGAAAATATTTCATATGCTTGAGATTGGTCAACTATATGGATTTGAATCTCTTATGAGAACATCACTTGTTGATGCACTAACTTTGCCAATCAACTTGTGGTGTATAACCAACTGAGATGAGTTAAGATTGTAAAAGAGTGGTCACTTGGGTTTTTGGATGGGGGTGCAGTGATAAATTTCTAAAGATAAGGTATTTAAAATAAAAATGGACCAAAATTGAGTTCTTAGATAATGGGGGAGAGCAGAGCTTGAGATTAATATATCAAAGAAAAATATTCTTTTGGGGGGAGGGGGTATGGATTAGACTAAGATGGGAAGAAAGGACTAACACTTGAGGGAAGAGGGATAGGTCAATGGGGGGAGTACTTTTAGGGAGAGGAGATGGATTATAGTTTCTTTTTTTTAGGGGGGGAGGGGGGGTATTTGAGTGTGAACATGGGCTATGGGGGGGTTCAAAAAGAGGGCTTCTATATGTAAAAATAGGCTAATGTAAGGAAGCTATATGTGTGTATTTCTCTCTCTCTCTCTCTCTCTCTCTCTCTCTCTCTCTCTCTCTCTCTCTCTCTCTCTCTCTCTCTCTCTCTCTCCCCTTGAAATTTGAGTAGGGTGCTAGCTTAATGAAATAAGGCACTAGAAAAGGGAGAGGTGGATGTCCCTCCAAATGAGGGGGGAAGGAGGGATTTATATTGGAGGGGAGGAAGCTTTTCATCCTCCTCTTTCTCCTTACTATCCTCCTTTTAATTCTCCTACTCCTACTCATCTTTCTCCATTACATTCTCCTCTTCTTTTTCTCTCCACAAAGCATGATAGATATCGTGAGTGGTGCACAGATCAGATGTTGTATGCACGCATAGCAAGCGCCGAAAGGTCCCCAAGAACAAAAGAACTCTACTTTTGCATTAAAAATAAGAGAGAAGACTTGCACGACATGAAGCAAAAGACTAATTGGGTATAATCTTCCCCCATGCCTTGTGTGAGTACTCCACAAAGTATGGATTTGATATATTATTCATCTCCAAGCTCAAAAAATAGCCCAATTTACAATTAGCACGCTTTAGCTTTTGTGTTTGCTTTTGTCCCACTAAAGAATTAAAGCTATTGGGCGCCCAAAGAGTCGGGCTGTGCCCAAATACAATGTCCAATAACAAATATTTAAATTGTGCGTCCATGCACATACAAAATAATAAATAAATATCAGGCGCTTTAATAAATAAGCGCGTCAAAATAAATATTGGTGCCACGCCTAAGATGCACGTCCATAAAAAATGATAATTTCTTCTAAATAACTTGAATACACGCTAACACTTAGTGCTTTCCAATGCCACCACTGCCTGCTCTACACATCAATTGAAGCATTCCCAATTGTTAGAAAATAATAAAATTAAATAGACAAAAGTGAATATTTGGCAGTCTTCAACTACAAAATAAATAAATTGGTTAGAACTCAATCCTAACCTTAATTTATTATGAGTGCGCACTCTAAACTCATAAACGTCCATTAATTTAAATATGTATTTTGTAGAATCACCCGCTATGGAATCACCCACTTGCACATTAAATTAACAAGGCGCCCGAAAAGGACATGCGTCCCCATCAACTTTTCGCACAATGAATCCACCTTGTGTATGAGCCCTGGCAACAAATATAATTTTACAGAATCCATTGTGGAATATGCCTCTTGGTATCATACCCCTGGACTGGGATAGCAATTGTCCTCAATTGCTATTAGCTCAATGTGGAGCCAATAGTGAGGGGTAAGCACTTAGGTCTTGAGGGTGCATCCATTGGGCCTCTTGAACAGGATGATTTTTAAACTTAACCAAATATCTGGAATATCTACGACCAGTTCTACTGGTCATAAAGTCAGTATCTAGAATAGTTCCAGGTTCAAGGATTTCAATTTCTTTTTCTAGCAAATGAGGGTTTATCATAGACAGGGTGTACAGGTAATTGGCCTCTAAAAGGTCATAACAAACTAATATGAAAAGTGTTGTGGATTTTCCAGTGTTGTGGTAATTCTAGTTTAAATGGATTGTCATTGATTTTGTGAATGATCTTGAAAGGTCCATAAAATCTAGGAGCTAACTTTACAACAGGATGTTTGTCAACGCTTTGTAATCTTCGCTTTTCAATACATAACCAAATATAATCATCAACTTTGAAATTCATAGCTTTTCTTTTCTTGTTGGCTTGTTTTGTATATGATTGCTGGGCTTTCGCAATCATATCTTTAACTTCATAAAAAATAATAGCATGGATATTAGCAATATCATCAGTAGCTTGAACTTTGTTTGACAATGATGTAACAGGTGTAGATAATCTATATCCATAAATAATTTCAAATGGTGCTTTCTGTGTAGCTATATGTGGTGTGTTATTGTATGCAAACTGAAGTAAATGTAAATGTGTATCCCATGCTTGTGGTTTTGAAATTGTGTATGCACACAAAAGATCTATAATGGTATTGTTAGTAGCTTCTATTTGCCCATTTGTTTCAGGATGAAATGTAGATGAAAAATCAATCTTTGTTCCTAAATGAGCAATCAAAGTAATCCAAAAATTATTGCAGAATCTAGAATCACGGTAAAAAATAATAACTTTTGGCAAACCATGATTAGTGAAAACAATTTTCAAGAACAATTGAGCAGCTTGAGATGCAGTTAACGTTTTCTTGCATGGAATGAAATATGCTTGTTTGCTAAACCTATCGACAATAGTCCAAGTCATGCCATGATTAGCTTTAGTGTTAGGCAAACCAATGATAAAATCCATTGAGATCTATTCCCATGGTCATTCTAGAATTGGTAAAGGCATTAATAAACCATATTGTTTACCATGGTGTCATTTAACTCTTTGGCAAATTAAGCATTCAAATACAAAGTTAGATACATCAGATTCTATGTGTGGCCAATAAAAATCTTCAATCGGTGTATGCAAAGTAGAAATAATCCCTCTATGGCCTTGGTATGGGGGACAATGAATTTCGTGCAAAACAAATGATCGAAATGGAACAGTTACACATAATCTTTTTTCATAGAACATAAATCCATCAGTATAAGACAATGAATCAATGGGAATCTAGTTATTTGCCACTAATTTATTCCAATTAGCTTGAAAACTAGGGTCTTGGTCATAGGTATCTTTCATAGGGAGAAAAGAGTCAAAATATATCACAGAGATATTATGAATAGTCGGTCTTCTACTTAAAGCATCGGCAATAACATTCTCTTTTCCGGGTTGATATTGTATGAGTGGATGAAAACTTTGAATAAAAGCTCAATAAAAGCAGCCCATTTAATGTGTCGGTCAGATATTTGTGGTTGACTAAGGAGATGTTTAATGCTTTGTTGGTCAGTTTTGATCATGAATTCATATCCCATTAAATAGTGTTTCCATTGACGTAAAGCTTGTACCACAACTAGCAATTCCTTATCATAAGTAGAATACTTAAGTTTAGAGAGTTTAAGTTTGTAGCTACAGTAGGCTATGGGATGGGAATCTTACATAAGGACTGCTCCTATTCCAAATCCACTAGCATCAGTAACTACAAGGAAAAATGGTCTATTGAAGTCAAGTAATTGCAATAGAAGAGTATGAGATAAAGCATGTTTTAATAAATCAAAGGACTTTTATTGATTGTCAGACCAATGATACACAATGCCTTTCTTTAATAATTTTGTCAAAGGTAATGTAAGCAATGAAAAATTTCTCACAAATTTTTTGTAAAAGCTAGCAAGACCTAAAAAAGAACGTAATTCGTGCACATTTTTAGGTATTGGCCACTTCAAAATTGCTTCTATCTTTTTAGGGTCAACTTTAATACCTTCAGATGAAACAATATGTCCTAAGTATTCAATTTGTGTTTGGAAAAATTTACGCTTTTTAGGATTAGGATATAATTGATTCTCTTTCAATAATTTGAAAACCAAGGATAAATGTTCATAATGCTCATTCTCATTCTTACGGAAAACCAATATGTCATCAAAGAAAACAATGACACAATGCTGATGCATCAAAAATATGTGATTCATCATACGATTCAAAGTGGCTGGTGCATTAGTTAAACTAAAAGGCATAACAAGAAATTCATAGTGTCCAAATTGTGTTCTAAATGCAATTTTGAAAATATCAGATGTGTCAAATCATACTTAATGGTATCCAGATTTAAGATCTATCTAGCTAAATATTGCAAATCCTTGTAGTTTGTCCATAAGATCGTCTACCCTAGGAATCAGATATCTATTCTTAACAGTGATATTATTTAGGGCACAATAATCAATGAACATCCTATAGGTATTGTTTTTCTTCTTCACTAATAGGACATGTGCACCAAATGGAGAACTACTAGGTCTAATGAGTCCTCGGGTTAACAATTCTTCAACTTGGGCTTGAATTTCTTTCTGTTCAATTTGGTTATGTATATATGGTGCTTTGCATGGTGGTTGTGATCCAGGAATTAGGTCTATTTTGTGATCTTTGGGACGTATAGGTGGTAAGCCAGGTGGTAAGTTAGCAGCAAAACAATCTTGAAATTGTGAAAGAAATTGTGCGTGCCTAGGATGCATTTGATTTTCTTTAGCTTCAATTTCATTCACCCATTAAGTAGGATTTGCTACCTTTTCGTAATGCACGTTTAGCCTGTGTATGACTAAGCAATGGAAAATTATCGAAAGTGTGCATACCATGCAATGTGATTTGTTTCCCATTAGAATGAATCTTCATTGAATGGGTGGAATAATCTATATCTGGATTGTACTGATGACGCCAAGGCATTCCTAAGATAATGTCACTAGATTGCAAAGGCACAACTAAGAATTTTCTATGTTTAACATAATCACCAATTTCAATTTCTAAGTCATGCACTTCTTGTGTTCCATTGTATCTAGTGCCTAAGAATGCAGCCTTGATACGATAGTGAGTAGAAACAATATGTAAATTCAATTCTTTTACCAATTTTGTAGAAATAAAGTCATGTGTGCTCCCATCATCATGTAAAACAGTCTTTTCTTTACCATGCACAAGACATTTATCGTTAATAAAGAATGGGGATTTGGCATACCTGGTAAAGTATCTGAAGTAGTACCGATATCGTCATCATCTTTCGTGAAATCTGGCATTTCTTCATGTTCTTCATCTTCTGTCGCTCCCAAATAATTGATATGAACAGTTGGTTTTTTGGTTTGACAATTCGCCGCTAGATATCTAGGTTGATGACATTTATAACAGACTATGGGTTTGGCTTTAGACACATTATTGGTAATAGCGGGAAGTTTAGAAATGTTGGGATTTGGCTGGAGAGATGGCTTAGGGTTTGGATTTGTGTTTGATGGTAAAGCAGGGGGTTGTGTCCAAGATTTACGGAATGAAGATGGAAGGAAACGATTTTGATTGAATCTTCGAAAATTTGAATTAAATTGTTTTGAACCAAAGTTACCATTAGTTTGAAATTGTTGTGGTCGCTTCTCTCGTCCTCGAATTTTGTCTTCAGTGACATGGGCCAAGGAAATTGAATCTTCGAGAGTCGTTGGCTTGAACATGTTCACCTCCGCATAAAAGTGTCCAAGTAAGCCAGACATAAACTTGCGTTTATGGGTTGCCTCAGGTACATCTTCGAGCATTCGAAGTTGCAATAAAGCATTCCAAAAACGCTTGGTATATTGTGAAATAGGCTCACGATCCCTCTGTTGTTTGCAGAAGATCCCATTGTTTGATTGCTTTTTCGTGGAATTGGGGTGAAAGGAAATTTTGCAAAAATTTCTTTTGGAAAGTCTCCCAAGTAGTAGAACAATCAATGCTCTTGCGGACAATAGTCCACCATAGGGATGCTCTGTCCACTAGATGATTAGTGACACACTTAATTTTGTCTTTCTCAGCATACTGTTCTTCATAGAAATAATCATCAAATTGACTGATAAAAGCAAGTACAATCTTTCCATCACATGACCCATTGAAAGTATGAAATTTGAAATTTCTTTTACTTATCTTTGTTTCTTTCCGAATAGATTGCGCTTCAAGTATTCCATTGATTGTACGTCGCATAAGCTCTTCAGATTGCGATCCATCTTGGTCGGCGGTAGATCGTTGCAGATTGGCCAATTTAGCTTGCAAAGTTTGACGTGCTCTTCGTTCCTCTTGAAGCTGCATCATAATTAAATCCAATTTTTGCTCCATCGTTGGTTTGGGTAAATCACCTTCAGTCATAAAATCTTCCATGGTTTGATCAGACATCTTGCAAAATTCCAAAATACCTCACATACTCGAAATCTTGTTAGAGGGATGAGAGTAGCTCAAAGTCGGGTTTACAATGCTTTTTTTCCTTTTTAAATGGCTTTTTGTAGTATTTCTTCCTTGTGGATGTGGAATTTGATATCACGGTTGTCTTCTAGGAAGATAATTCGTATGTGCAGACTGCGGGTAGCAATCTGTTTGCTAAAATTGAATTCTGTCAGTTCACATGTGTAAACAGGGGCTTGCTAGAAGGTTGAAGACGAATTCGTGCTTGATCCTGTGGGAACTGCTGCTATGGGAGATTTGAAATTGAAATTTGAAACTTTGTAAGGTTGCAGCTTTAAGCTTTAGGTAGTTAAAGCTTTAACTAATCGTTTTTTAAAAATCAGGATGGCGGCAGCTTCTAAACAGACATCCATGGGCAGGCAGTACGTCCTGCCTCCGTGGACGTCTGAATTTGTGGAATTTAAGCTTTTTAGAAAGCTTATTAAGCTTTCTAATGAAACTTGATAAAAGTGACTTATCTGCTTCTCTCTGAGAAAAAACATTTTGCAAAGGAACTTCCCGAGTGGTCCTCCGCCTGTAGAGGCCGGTCCTTCGTGAACAACAGTGTAGCAGGGGGTTCTTCACTGGTAGGAACACGATGGTATTGACGGATTTCCGCGAGACTGACTGTAGAGCTTTATCATTCTAGGAGCTTCGCCTTCATGCGAGATGGTAAGCAATTGGAAGCTCTCGATCTCAGTTTCGCTCTGATACCACTGGTGCAGAGATCGGATGTTGTATGCGCACGTAGCGAGCGCCGGAAGGTCCCCAAGAACAAAAGAACTCTACTTTTGCACAAAAAACAAGAGAGAAGAAGACTTGCATGACATGAAGCAAAAGACTAATTGGATACAATCTCCCCCCATGCCTTGTGTGAGTGCTCCACAAAGCATGTATTTGATATATTATTCATCTCCAAGCTCAAAAAATAGCCTAATTTATAATTAGCACGCTTTGGCTTTTGTGTTTGCTTTTGTCCCACTAAAGAATTAAACCTATTGGGTGCCCACAGAGTCGAGATGTGCCCAAATACAATGTCCGATAACAAATATTTAAATCATACGTCCATGCACATACAAAATAATAAATAAATGTCAGGCGCTTTAATAAATAAGCGCGTCAAAATAAATATTGGTACCATGCCTAAGATGCGTGCCCATAAAAAATGATAATTTCTTCTAAATAACTTGAATACATGCTATCGCTCAGTGCTTCCCAACGCCACCACTGCCTGCTCTACACATCAATTGAAGCATTCACAATTGTTAGAAAATAATAAAATTAAATCGACAAAAGTGAATACCTAGCAATCTTAAGCTACAAAATAAATAAATTGGTTAGAACTCAATCCTAACCTTAATTTATTACGAGTGCGCACTCTAAACTCATAAACGTCCATTAATTCAAATATGTATTTTGCGGAATCACCCGCTATGGAATCACCCACTTGCACATTAAATTAACAAGACACCCGAAAAGGACAAGCATCCCCATCGACTTTTCGCACAAGGAATCCACCTTGTGTATGAGCCCCAGTGACAAATATAATTTTATGGAATCCACCGTGGAATATGCCTCTTGGCATGAGTGAGGGAGAAAGAGAAGACATTTTGTTTTCTTTCGATAACATCAATGGATTTTTATTTGTAGAGAAAGGGGATATATACATTTGGATAGATTACACCTAAAACTAGGGTACTCATGTAGAGTGTGCTATTAATTATGAGATTGAGTCAAATTTGATGGTATGGGGCACTTAACTACACCACATTTCTGACATGATTAGCTTTGATTGGTTACTTACAATGTGAGATGGAGCTAAGTGATAAAATTGTGTTGATGGAGGTGCTTTCATAACTCAGTATCGCTCTAGCCTTCTAATTGATTGGCCGTGGTGAAAGAGTAACATATCTATAATTACATGGTGTGTAGCAAGCCATCATCATGATTTTCATTATGTTTTAAAGAACAAAAGCTTCTTTCAAAGGGGATATAAATTCATGTACTTTTGGAACATATTGTATACAATTGACACATGGTTGAGATATAAAGGTGACTAATGGTGTACAAGATGGCCAATTTGCTAGAATGCTTAGTAAACATATGAGGATGGGTTATCTAGGCCATGCTTGGGTTGTATTTTGGGAATATAAATGATCAAAATCTTAATGCCACGGATAAGTGAGTTAAGACATCTCTTAAAATAGAGTGAGGTCCAATAAAGCAAGATTGAGTTTACATGAGACTATGGCTAGGCAGCAAATGGATTTGAGCTTACATACTTTTCTTTTGACAAGTAGGAATGATGGATTCCCATTACATACTTTCCATACATTATGTACTTTTTGTGATAATGCTCGAGACAATCCCTTTCTCTAGCCATGGCATTAGCATGAGAGATGTGATTTCAATGATATTGGAATCTAAAATATGCCTATTCAAGAACCAATGTGTCCTTCTTAGAGGCCTCTCTAACCTTAAGTACCTATTTATGCCTATGATATACGTTGAATCCATGGGTCTATTCTCAAATACTTTTTTGGGCCATGAGAGAGAGAGAGAGAGAGAGAGAGAGAGAGAGAGAGAGAGAGAGAGAGAGAGAGAAGCTAAAGATTACTACCATTCATCTATGTTGCTCCATGGCTTGAAGAGTTGATGTTGACTTGCTAAAGGCTTCTCCTAATGAGTGAGTGTTAAGACATAGACTTGATCAACATGTTGCTCTAGAATGTGAAACCACTCGTACTTTAGTAGGAGGACAAATCAGATATTAGAGAGACGCACTACTAAGTGAAAGGTTTTGATGATGTTTATATAGAATTGAAGAGAGTAGTGAGTATATCTTATGATTTTGAAACACTTGTTTCTATTAGAAAGAGACACACAAACAACTTGTCAAAAGCAAACATGGTCCTTGCTATGGTTGCAATTATTCAAGTGTTCTCGATCACATTAGGAGCAACTTTCCCCTAATAGATGTGTGCTTCTTTTCATGAAAGTGGGGAAGAACTATGCAAAACAACAAGCTCTTGAGCTTAGTACATAGCTTTAAAATTATGGTGCAGCTTTGAAGCTCATAAATTGATGACAAACATTGTGTATACATGTTTTGCAACATGAATGAGAAACTCAATGTGCTCCCTCACATGATGCAAGGTAAGCATCAATAGCAACATTGCAAGTGTGCTCTCTCCTTCATGGTCCAAGCTTCAGAGGTCTTTGAGACATCCCAAACTTATCAAGTTAGTTTAGAAGAAAGAATCAAAGAGATGAAAAGTCCTTGCGGTCAACAACATGAAGAATCCAATTTCAACACGATCACTTGTAAAGATAAACAAATCACCAGCGGAAGTGCATATTGGTAATGAAACTTTAGGAGGCAAAGGAGTTAAGAATTGCAAGATAACATTAACAGATGGAAAAACATTAGGAGGCAAAGGAGTTAAGAATGAGGAGGCATAGCTCATGTTAACACAAATGGAAAAACTTTGGAAGCGATAAAACTAGGTAGAGCTCATTTTTGAAAGTAGGGGAGCATGCCAAAAAAGAAAAATAATATATTGGCCCGGAAAAAAACATGCTTTCTCACATTTAAAGAATTTGGAAGCAACACGATTTATTCAAAAAAAGAGCGAGAAAACAAACATATTGGCAAAATTACAAGAATGTAATGAAACTCTGACATTCTGGTCCATGTGACATGAAGATGGGCGCGATGGCTTTTTCGATCTTCTGAGCTTTTAACTGTCGGAGTGTGTCGTGGGCGCAGGACAGGGGAACCGGCAACAAAGCTTCTACGCGTCTGCGCCCCTGCGATCCCTGTGACAAGACGATCCCATTGGAACCCAAAAACAGAGCAATGGGGGACTTGGGCTGTTCTCGGCCTCGTCAATTCTCCGTCAAGTATAAGGCCTACTGTGATTCCAACCATCCCGGGGATACGTTCCTCGTCAAGGTATCAAGATTGTACCCTCGCTTTCGAGCTTCCTTTTGCTTCTACCGAGATTTCCTGCCATCAATTCTTCATTGTTTAATGGTTACTGGATTAGCTCATCATGACCCGACAGCAAGAGTCCCAGCACGTGCCTCATTCTGGTGTGTGTGTAGAGCTGCCTGTGTTTGCGAAGAATCAGAATCTCATCATTGGTCTGCTAGAATCTTGCTCTTTGGCCCTTTTCTTGAGGGGGAGTGGGGGACCGTGGGCGTGGGTGTTTCTGTTCAGGGTTCTCTCTTGGACTTCTGCTGACAGGACATGCAGCGAGCACTCACACAGCTGGACGCACATGCTGGAAGAAGATTGAATAATAATGAAAATACTATGGGACTGTGATACAACCCTTGCCAATTTACCACATTGTACATCTCATACCTCCAAAGATGCAAAGCAAGGTGAGGCTCCGACTGTATGCACACGTCTAAGTTACCCCTCGGTGCAGAGGGGATAGCACACAACCTGGAAACAAAGGATGATGATGGCTGGATTGGTGTAAGTATACACAACAATGCTGGAATCTGTAAAATGTAGTTTGAAAATGAAAACCGTCCCAAGCATTTACTACCACTCGATATCAAGATAAAGCACTATATGGCCCCTCAAATAAGGCTCAATGACTTCATCCCTAGCTCAAATGTTTACATCTTATGGTTGGCCTAAAACCATAGTGAGTGACAAGGGTCCTTAGAGTACTTATATGTTTTGGAGGGCTGCTGTTTTGAATATGGGAGCTGCATTAGGTTTCTCCTCTTTCTATCAGCCTTTTTCCTTTTCCAAAAAGGAGTTTTTTGAACTACTCCTTAGGTATGAATAAAGAAACCATGTCATGTGATGATGCGACCGAAGGCTTGTGTATTTGGTTCGAATTTAAAGAAATTTGGCGAGGGTTTTAAGTGTTGCTGGTAGACTCAAAATGAGAACACAACTTGTGCTGTTGAGACAAAGGTGGAGTTACATTAAAAGTTTCATCCAATAAGTAGCTCACTTAGGGCACTTTGAGTTATAAAGTAGGCCTAACGCTTACGTTTGATTAAGTGAGAAGCTCAATTATGATTAGTGACTATTTCATTAACTACCCTTGATAAAAAAAAGTAATTAACCAATCCTTGATAAAAAACGACATCCAATTAAGGAGTAGTTGGTTACTCATTTGGAAAGCTTATCTTGGCTATGTTGGGGTTCTTCTCTCTTATTTGGAGCAACCCAAGTTTAGAGAGAGTCATTCTTCTTTTCTTTGCTTCAGAAATTGCAGGTTTCAATCATGGAATATGAGTTGATAGCATGGATGGAGAGCTAGTCAATCTTCTTGTCTTGGCATGGGAAACCCATTGGGCAACTTTGAAACTCTGTCTATAGCAAATGCTTTTGTTTTCGAACTAGATATATGAAAAATATGTTATTATAGCACTACAGATTGTATCCTTTCTTCTCCTTAGAGATCTCAAGTCTAATATACTTTCTAGGTAATTATGTCACAAACAAAGTGACGTTCGTATAATCATAAAATATCCCTTTGTTTATGAGAAGAACAGTGTAGGATTGCATGAGAAATATGTAGGATAGTTGTCTAGGTAAATGTTCCGTGCAATTGGGTTCAAATGTTGGCTATAACTTCTAGGATTTGGCAGACTGAAGTTTTCATTCGTATTTTTAAACACTTTGTAGTTGGTTGGAGGCTAGCATTAAAGGTGACAAGATCATTATGCACTATGGATTAGTTGTGTCACGAGGAATTGTTGAAATATAGCCATTTGTAACCAATTTCGAGCAAGGCGCGCTTAGCTTTGGAACCAATAGGTGTCATGTGTGGTGCAAGAGCACTCTGGCTCTAATTTTGTGTGGATTTTTTTTCTTGAATGTACTGTTGTGTTAGATTAGGTGTTCGCTAAAATGTGCCAAATTCAATCTTCATGATTTTGAATATTTTTAACACATTGTGACAAGACTCGGTACTTAGAAGGAGACACTAGGCTTATAGAAGGAGGCCATTGTAGAGACTTTAGTGGGTTGGTAAGTGGATATAGAGAGACCTATTTGTAGAGACATCATAGAATGCGCCCTTCTTTGTGTAAACCACTAGGTTGGGGAGGAGGATGCAAATGAGTAGGATTAGACTGGTGCTAGCTGCGCCTAAGCATTCAGTAGCCTAGGGTATATTTAACAGTCTGCTCTAACTAACCATGCATCCTTTTCTCTAATCCAAGAAAGTGAGAATACAACTAGCTTCAAGATGGACTAGATGTGGGGAGCATGATGAGACACATATGCAATGTATATGGGATTGCCCAAGGGCTCAAAAGATTTGGAGAGTACTTGAGATGATGTTCCATGGCACTGCGAACTCTATAATTGCTACGAGGGGGCAGACGCTTGGGTCACAGACAATGGCCTTACTCGTGGATTCTCACAAACACTGTAGACTTAGGGACATTGTTATAGGTGGGAGCTCATAGCTAGCATAGTATCTTGGTATATATAGACATCTAGATGTAGCCAGCCATTGACTTTTTGGATATATCTGTTGAGAAACCCTTCATCCTTCACCTGTAGTTTGCATTTTTGCGTTTTTGCGTTTTGCGTTTAGGATTTGCAGCTCCAAAAAGGGGTGCCATCCTAGACTGATTGTGCCTATTTATAGGCCACACTTTCATTCATTTCTTATGGTTGATTTATTCAGTCCATTATCTCTTCTCTCCAGCCTCTCCACTACCCTGACACCCCTTTAGGAGGACATTGCGGTTCGTGGTTGTCTTCATCATCTTCCTTGTGCTACGGCACCCTTGTTCCCTTGTATCACATTCACTCCATGATTTAGAACTTCATCATTCCATTCATCAGAGTTTTTTTCTCTCTTCTTTTCTCTTCTCCATTTTTGCCGAGTTCACTCCTTGTTTCTCCTTGCAAATCCTACTGTCTCATTGGTACGTCATCTTTTGACATGGTATTAGAGCTGGATTAGCTCACCTAGCAGTGAAGATCCTCCATTCCAGTAAAGACAAAGATCGGTGGCGGGTTCGGCATCCACTTCTCTTTTTCTTCCGCTGTATCAAAATCTCGTTTTTGCAGATTTCAGGTGTTTGAGCTTGCTCCCTACACCTTGTTCGCGGAGGATATCTTAGCTGAAGCTGTCCATTGCTGTCTCCATCAGTTGGCGTCTGATTTCTAGCCCTCTTCACGCAGTTTGGAGCTGATTTCAGTTAGGCGACTGCTGTTCCTGTGTGCAGATCTGCTGTCATACAGCCTGCCACGTCATCACATTCCTGCTGCCTGCGTTTTTAGCCTCTCTCTCCTGTTGCCTGCGTTTTTAGTCTTTCTCTTCCCTGCAGACTGTCCTGTGCGTTTTTAGTGTTTCTCTCTTGTTGCCTGCGTTTTTAGTCTTTCTCTCTCCTGTAAGCTGTGCTGCCTACGTTTTTAGTATTTCTCTCTCTTGACCTGCGTTTTTCTACTTGTTCCAATCTCTTACTGTTGGTCGCATCTTCCTCCCACAGGCAGCTCACTTCCAGCCCTTCCACTGCCCTTCCACCCTTTGAGACAGACATTGCGGTTCGTGCTTCACACTGCCCTCACACCCCTTGAGACGGACATTGCAGTTCGTGGTTCATGGTGGCTGACCACTTTCTTCTTCAGCAAGGCACACTGGTATCCATGGCTTCTTTACCAACAGATGACTAGACTACTAGGTGCTCCTATTGTGCCATCATCGGATACACCACCGATGCTTGCCAACTTCGACCTTTGCTCCCCATCTCCTTGGAGTATATGCGTCTTCCACTAGGCACTCCTTGTGCCACCTCTTCTTTCTAGGCCATAAAGATCATTCTGCATCGGCTATCAGTGTACTATGCTCAAGGCAATAAGAGACATCCGATGTGCACTGAGTCCTTTCGAGCACATGGAGGATCGATTGCGCTACGACCTCCTGGCGTCGCAATGCCAATGGTAGTCTTCTTCCACTTATTTTCAGGTACAGTGGCTTCCACGGCCTATGGATTTGCAGTACACTCTATCTAGAGTCAGTGATTGTTTAATACCGTCTCCTCGTCAGTCTGCTCCTTTAAGAGACAGTGGTTACTTGACTCCTTCCTCTTCTTCGGCTTCCCAGTTTGCTCCACTGAGAGACGACGACTGTTGCCCACCTCTTGCTCATTCTGAGTTCCACCCTTCCCCACCCTTGGCTCATCTCGAGCCTCCTTTCCTACCCTCTTCCACTAAGGTTCGAGAGGCCACTTCTGGGTGCTTTCTGGCTCCTCTTCGGCACCCTAGATACCTTCTTCAACATGACCGGCGGCACTTTCTTCGTCATCAGACATTTCAGAGTCCGTGATTCATGAGTTTTTGGATTCCCTATCTACTTCAGAGGGGGATGCTATTTCTTTGCCCTTAGAGGGGGCATCTACTTCTTCTTTGACTTTAGCGGAGGCTCCTTTACCTCCCACCTCAGAGGGGGAACCTACTCCACATGAAACTCTTCACCCATCCTCTACTTTCTTGGGGTGGCTGTTTTCGACCAATCATCTCTTCTACTGATACCCAGGATCTTCAAGTACCACCTAGATCGGGACCTCGGAAGTTCAGCCGCGATTTGGTGACGAGACCTTCGTTTTCTTTCCAGCATGGATGCATGGAGCTAGTGGCTTCTCTCTTGAGGTTGAGTTTCGGGTTCTCCAGTTCACTCTGTCTATTGTTCTTTACTACTGGCTCCCTTTCAGGTGGAAATCTTGGATCTTAGGGATCCTCTACCTCCTATGTATTGCATGATTTCATAATCTTTGTACTAGGGCGCTTGGGCAAGTGAAAAATATTCCCATGAGGGATACTGTCCAAGTGACACCTGCTGCATGAGCATTCTTCAGCATGTAGCATTGCATCTTTACCTCACTCTTCTCTTGTTCCCCTTTTTGGGCCTGAGAGGGGGTGTTGAGAAACCCTTCACCCTTTACCCGCAGTTTGCATTTTTGCGTTTTTGCGTTTTGTGTTTAGGGTGCCTATTTATAGGTCACTCTCTCATTCATTGCTTACGGCTGATTCATTCAGTCCGTCACCTCTTCTCTCCAGCCTCTCCACTACCCTCACACCCCTTCAAGAGGACATTGCGGTTCGTGGTTCGTGGGGCTGTCTTCATCATCTTTCTTATGCTACGGCACCCTTGTTCCCTTGTATCACATTCACTCCATGATTCAGAACTTCATCATTTCATTCATTAGAGTTTTTCCTCTCTTTTCTTCTCTTCTCCATGTTTGCCGAGTTCACTCCGTGTTCCTCCCCGCAAACCCTACTGTCTCGCTGGTATGTCAACTTTTGATAATATCTACATAGAGACTCTCTCTAGGATTTGGAGAGAAATTGTGCATACTCTTCATGGGAGATGGGAGAGAATACAAGGCAGTTTTGAGACTATGAGAAGGAAGAGAGATGCTTTTCTTAGGACATGGGATTCTCGCACTTTCTTCCTTTTTTAGATACACATGGTGTGCGGCATTGTAGACATCTTGACTGGTTATACATTTAGGCTTTGTAATAGACTTCCTTTTGTTACATATTTTTTGATATGGAAGTCCCTTGTAGGGGTGCTTTGTATTTTGCATTTTGCCTTGGGATATTGTTTCGAGGAGTCTTATTAATAGAATTTCTTCTCTGCTCTGAATTTTGTTTTTGCTGCTGTTCAACTGGGTTAAAAGCCATTGCAAAAGGATGGAGCAACTGGTAATGAACCTTTGACAGTCAAAAGGAGGGGAGGGGGGACCGGGCGCCCGGCGAGGTGGTGTGGAGTCAGCTGCCGACAGGAGAGAGAGGTTGGAAGGGAGTCGGTGTTAGGAGGGGGGTGGGAAAAGCTTCTGTGAGCAGGCCTATCTGTGAACACGCGGGCATAGTGGCCAATAGAGGTTCAACAGGGTAGAGGTGGTGATGAGTAGAGGGAGTGGGTGCATGATACAAGCCTTGGGGGGTTCGGGGGGAATGGCTGGAAGTAGAGTTGGGGTGGTTGGGTATAATTGTTAGCAATCGTGTGTCTTGTGTGGTCATCTCGTGCTTGTGAGCCTCAATCTGAGTTAGACGAGGACATTAGGTGCTTTGACATTGTATTTGTTTGTTATTTTATGTGTTTCAGATACTTTAGATGGAGGGCACATTAGTGCTTCTTTTTGGGCACTTTTGGCCTTTTTAGGGTTTTGACCCTATTCAGGGTTTTGCCACTTTCTGCCTATATATAGGTGGCCTGCCCTCCCACTTTCATTATCCATCATTGATCCTTCGTGATCTTGGTTACTGTAATTACATACATGATATATCTGAATTAGAAGACATACATGATATACCTACGAACAATTATTGTATTCATGACATAAGTAAAACTTCAAAGTCCTGGAGCTTCATCAGTATTTTCTTGAGTTGGCTTGATTAACAAAACACAGCACAGTTTGTAAAGGCATTAGTGCTTTGTCAAAGGTTGTATTTTTTTCTAATAGATTTAGCTAATCATTTACGAGGAAAACTCTATATGAACAGTAAGTAAGCAGCTTTCTTATCACTTTTCAAGCAACTTGATGTCTTGTTTGTGGTAAGTTTCACTAGGGGTTGTAGGAAAGTGAAGAATGTACAAACAGTAAGCTGATTCAGCCACTTTTTTCTGGTTATCAATGCTTGAGACTTCATGCAGAAACGGCCTAGTGAACTTGTGAAAGACCTTTTAGATCCGCCACTTGTACACAGAGATGGAGCAGTACGACCAAAGCCTTGTATCATTGAACAACATAACTTTGCTGACCAACCTTATCAGGTGTGGCAAACTATAGTTTTTCTTTAATTGCCTTGTAGTAGGTGTGCAAAGTCAACTCTATGATTTGTGCAGGTTTTAAGAATCATGCCATGTTGCTTTAGTTTTCCTTATCAGATCTGATGGCTCTCTAGTTTCAAAAAGGCTATATTCCAACTTTGATCTCATGTGTAACACATTTAAAATGAAAAGGCTTTCTTATACCACTGGGTGACTTCAATAATGAACTTACACGATCTGTAGGTGACACACTTGAACGAAAATGTTTTCCTCCATTGTTTTAGCATTCAATAAAAGGGTTGGGGGGGGGGGGGGGTGTCCTTTCATGTTCTGCAGCATGTGTCATCAGTTCCAGAAGATGAACCCTTGTTCCAGCCCTTTCCACCAGAGATCAACTTTTCTCATTATGAACCTTTCAAGAAGTATACGGCAATGCTTCAACTACGAAACAATGATAAGGTGTGTTGTGCTTCATGTTTTTAAGTCAAGTACTTAATCGAGTGCAACCTGTGTTTGTGCACAGATTTTTAGTTCATGTAAGCAAGATTTTGGTTTTGTTGTTAAACAGACAGACAGTTTTTAAATTTGCAGGTGATGAGAAGGGTTCAAGTTTTTACGGTGGATCCTGAAGTTCTTACTGTTCAATTACCATATGATCAAGGCAATGAAGTGTATTCTGACCTTGGTACAAACAAGGTTGCTTGTGGAATGGAGGTGATGAAGTTTTATATTCTATGCTATGTACTTGCAATGTGGTCTGTAGGACAATGTCTTGCACTTTGTTTATGTATTGGGGAGCATGGCAGTTTTCCGTATGTTTCTATATGGCAAACACTATATGCCTTAAGTATAGCAATTGCTAGGTCTTCTTCCATTGCCTCTTCTTCTTCTACCTTGGTGGTTGCATCTTCCCCTCTTAAATTGTTGATGTGGTTGATGGTTTTGAGCTTAATTTGATGAACTGATAATCCTAGAGTTGATGTGATGGTGGTTGCCTCTTCCATTTCTTCCACCCCTTGAAATAAATCTTACTTTTGTATGTATGGTAGGGCTAAGTATTTGATTGCTTGAGCTTGAGTAGTCTTCAACAAATCTCTTTTCTTCTTGAATTATAAGTGATGTAAGATCTTGTAATGAGGGAAACTTCTCTCCTTACTACTACAAGAGCAATGGAAAAGTGCTTATACTCCTTGATCCCTTTGAGAATATCTTGAATCATATTCTCATTCTTGACTTCTCCCATTGCTACAAGTTTATCTTGTATGTTTCTAAGTTTACGCAAGTACACATGGATACGTTTACATGAGCTTTTAGGAGTGTCATTCACATTATACTTCAATTTCATGATATTAATGTTTCTTTTATCTTCAAAGCTCTTTTGTTCAATCCCGGGGTGCCTCTTACACGCTCGTCCTTTTTTGTTTGTTGAATCCATTGTAACTGGTTCACATATGATGACCTAGAGTCACCTTGAACTTTGTAATCCTGTTATCTTGTAACTTTTTTCGTAATTAATATAAACAACCCATTACGTGGAGAGAGAGAGAGAGAGAGAGAGAGAGAGAGAGAGAGAGAGAGAGAGAGAGAGAGAGAGAGAGAGAGAGAGAAAGCGTCATGTTGTGAAACTTAAGGGTCTTCTCCAGCGGCAACTTGACCTTCTACAGCATACTGATATCTTGGTTAGAGATGATTTGGTCCCTTGGTATATGGCAATCTCCTTTGTTCCTTTGCCATGACTTTGCACCTTTATGCATGATGGACTAGAGCCATCCTACATCATGTAATCTTGCGATCTTGCACTTGTATTTTTTCATAATTAAAACAGTTACCTATTACGAAAAATAAGAGAGAAAGAAGGAAGGAAGAAAGAAGGTTATATTAATGTCTACAAAAGGCCAATTTGGTATATGAGATCAAAGTGTTACGTTAGAAAATTTAGGAAATTTCCCATGTCCCAAAATAGTTAACATCTAATGCTAAAACTATCTAAATGGAAAATAAACAGTGAACAATACATGGCTGATGAGTAAAAATGGTGTCTAAGCTTGATACAGTGTGGAACTGCTTAGGAAGCACTCTTATCTTAGGATATCTCTCATGGGTCTGTCTAGCATAGAGAGGCCGAAGTGGCGAGGTAGGTCCCCTTGTGATGGTGTAGTATCCTCTGTATTTGTAAATGATGCCTTCTATGAGCGCGTGGACTAGTTCAATGTGGGTGGTAGGCTCTATATCTATAAATGATGTCTATTACGGGGGCGTGGATCAGCTCGATGTGGGTTGCAAGCTCTGCATGTCTTCATGGATGTGTCTAAGGTGGTCCCTTGTTGTGGGGCCATCGATCGAACCAGGGAGGGTTCCGTGGTGGAGGGTGTAAAGAAATACTTTGACACAGAAACACAAATAACAAAAGTACGACAAAGCACAGACTGATAAAAGAACACAGTTAGGGTTAGGGTAACTTAGAGACAAAGAACACAGAAAATAACTGAAGTGATATAATTGCTGAATATACAATGCTCATGCAACAAACACACTATACAGTGAATGAATATTGAATCTCGAACTCTTGTATCTCAAGGATCAGGGCAAGGGCAATGAGCTGGAGTGTGTCGTACTTCGAACAGATCCCAAATTGTAGCAAGGCAGCCTCCGGATGTCGAACACCAGCAAACACAGTTGTGAGAAGCTAGATCTGATGCAGACAACAGTGAGGAGAGAGAATATGCAGTAAACGCAGGCTGATGAGAGAGAAAATAGCCAAACGCAGGCTGCAGATGTTGGGCGACAACAGAGAAGAGAGAAAATTGTCAGTCGACATGCAGGATAGTTGGGCGACAGCCTACAGGAAGCAAACACAGGGCTATGATGATGTGGCAGGCTGTATGGCAGCAGATCTGTGCAGGAATAGCAGTGGCTTGACTGGGATCAGCTCCATACTGCGAGAAGAGGGCTGGAAATGAGGCGCCAATTGAAGTAGACAACAATGGACTTCTTCGGCTGAGATGTCCTCCACAAACAGGGTATGGGTAGCAAGCTGAAATACCTAAAATATGCAAAAACGAGGTTGAGGGTTGAATGGAGGGCAAACATACGTATTTATAGAAAGTTTGGGGCCTCCCAAGTGGGTTTGTGCTTATGGGACACAGAAACTGTCTAGGATTGCATTTCTTTTAAATAAACAAGGTTTCTTCATTAATTAAGCAAGTTTTGGGGTGGTTTAAGTAAAGCTAATGCATTTTTAGCTCAACATCCCCTCTTAGACCCAACAACGGTGCCACGAGAAAGATCTTTTACCCCAAGGTGTCCCACCCCAAAGCAGCTAGAGCATTGGACAAAGGGTGCGTGTCGGTTGCCCAGTGGCCTACTAAGACTACAGAGGCGATGGGAATCTTACCAAGGGAGCCCAAGTGAGTACCCTAGAGAGGAGAGGGCATCGGACAAAGGGTGCACGTTGGTTGCCTAGTGGCCTACCAAGCCCTACAAAGGCGGATGGAATCAGCTATTGATTGCTCTTTTTGTTTTGTTTTGTTTTTTTTTTGAATGTGATAGATTTAGCATTTAGTGGGGGTTCAAATTAATTTTTGTCATATTGAGTATCCGTGCCCCAAACGAGAGAATGATAAAGGATGGTTAGACCCAAGACCTTCACAAAACAAGCATACTATCCCATGGGTGTCGGTGAAGAAGAATAAGGCTAAGGTGTGGATATAGCAAAACCTGTGATGCAAACAAGACCAGCAAAGCAAGCAAGCAAAGGAAAAACTGCCTTGGAGACTGCCATAGGTAATGCCACGAATATGGTGGATCTAGGGTCGACCACTCCAAAAGACCGAAAAGGGATAAATGCACATAGATGCATGTTTACATGAACTGTTGGGAATAAAGGCCTCGTGCCTTTTAAATGTGCTCGGGTGTGAACACACCCTTAGTACCTGTACTTACACATATATATCTATCTAAAAAACCTAAAGGTACTGACTCGTCATTGTACCTACGAACGTGCTTACTCTCTACTTTGCTCTATCTCACTCTCTCTGTCTCTCATTGCGCGTAACGATTGTCTGTCTCGATCTCCGTGCCTAACCCGTCACTACAAACTAGTATTAGAACTGTGGTTAAGGAGTTCGTACTTCTTGGAGTTCGAGGAGGAGCTGACAATCAGGCGTGCAGGTTGTGAGGTTGTTTTCTGACCTTGCAAGCAGGCGGGAGGCAGTCGATTGCAGTAGCTGACGAACGACAAGCGGCCCTAGAACAGCAGGACCAGACGACTGGTCCAGCGCGGACCAGCGGGCAACAGTGTGCTGCAGCAGACGTGACGGGCAGGAGTCGCGACCAGGCGCCAGAAGGCGCATGCGACTAGGGCGACACGGCTTCATGGCTGTGCTGATGACCAGCGGGGGCGAGACTAGCAGGCGCTGATGAGCGTGACCAGCATGGACAGAACTGGGAGCGGGGCTCACGGCGCTCGACTGACGGGTCAATGGACTTGTCATCTATTTCTTTTTCAATTTTTTTTTTGAAAAGTCCTCTGCCTTCTAACCAAGGTTCGTGCGTGCAAGCACAAAATCTCAGATCTGTGCAAAATTGAGCTAGAAATTTGGGGCTTTTCCTGAATTCGGGGATCTCAACACAGATTGGACAATCTGATTTAGAAATTGCAAAGTCGGTGCACATTTGCCCGGGAATTTTGGGACTTTTCACATTTTAGTGAAATTCTCTCAATTTTACTAAAATTAGTGCACGCAGGACTTGGAAAATTTGGGGATTTGTCTAGATTTGGTGTGAGTAAGATGCAATAGTGATATCTATCTCACAAATTGCAGGAATTTGTGACATTTTGTCCTTGACATTTGAGGCTTTTCATGTACATGCAAAATTGGGCTGAAATTTACCCAATTTCTAGACATTGATGCACATTGGACCCCGTGCAATTTGGGGCTTTTGCAGTTTGGGCAAAATCTATGCAGCATTTGGTCATTTTATGTACATGCAGGTTGAATTCCATGCAATTTGGACATCAACACTTGGTAAAATTTGGGGGTTTTGCTGAAATTGCTCTATTTTGGCAAAATTGGCTTGTCCTATGCATGATAGAGAAAATGCAGATGTGTGTTTGATGCTTTGAGCACAAAATTTTGGGGCTTTTGGCCATTCGTGTCAAATTTTATGCCCGTGGGTACATGTACAACAGAAATTGCAGCTAGAATCTGGGATTTCTCATGTAATGTGATGCATATGCCCTTGGAACAGCTGTAATCAATTGTGGAATGTTGTAGCACATGGTTTGGTGCTTCTGAATATTTAATTACAGATTTGAAATCTGTGCTTTTACGTGGTCATTTATTGCTGATTGGTACTTGTTTGTACCTTAGTCACTTGGGTGACAGTTTTGGGCCTGCATTTGCTGTTTTTTGGTCACATTTGGGCTGAAAATCATGGCTGGCAGCAATGATAGCAGTAATTTGATGCACATAAAGAAGCTTGAAGGCGCACATAACTTTGCAGTTTGGCAAAAGCAGTGCTACAATATCCTGTTGCAAAAGAAGCAGGCAAAGCCGATCAAAACCAAAGAGGCAAAGCCCGCGGACATGGAACAGGACGGTTGGGATGAGTTAAATGAGCTTGCATGCTCAACCATAGAGCTATCGATTTTTTATGCCTTGCTGTTCAACATTGAAGGTTTGGATTCTGCATATGCTGTATGGACTAGACTGGAAGAACTGTATGCACAGAAGAGTGCTGCAAGCAAAGTGTATTGGCTGAAAAAGCTTATGGATTTGCGTATGAAAGAGGGTACAGCAATGTCTACTCACTTGAGTGAGTTTAACTCCATTTTCAGCCAGCTGGTTGCCTTGAAGTTCATGATTGATGAGGAATTTAAGGCTACTTTCTTGCTTTGCAATCTACAAGAGAGTTGGGATACATTCAGGACTGCTATGAGCAATTCTAATGTGATCCTTTTGTATGCTGTTGTAGAGAGTGCTTTACTTATGGAAGAGATGAATCAATAGAACATTGCATCCAGTAAGTCTTCTAGTGCTTTGCATACTAGGGGTAGATCACAGCAAAAGGGCAAATATGATAGCAAGGAACACAGTAAATCACGTGGCAAAGATATTGAATGTTATCATTGTGGCAAGAAGGGTCACTTTAAACGTGATTGCTACAAATGGAAGAAAGAGAAAGGAAAAGGCAAGAAGACAGATGATAGCAAGGAAGAGAAGAAGGACAGTCAGCCTAAGAAGAGCAGTGTAAAAATTGAAGAGGTGAATGTAGTCACTCATGAGAGTGATAGTGGGAGTGACGTACTCTTTGTCTCTTCACACTTTGGTGCACATGCTTTACTTGCAGGTACAGATGATGACATGCATACCTGGATTCTCGATTGAGGTACTTCCTTTCATGTTACCTCTCATCGTAAGTGGTTCTCCACCTATACAGGGGGTGGACATGGTGTTGTCCATCTTGGGGACAACTATGCATGTGAGATTGCAGGTATTGGCAGTGTGCAGTTACAGTTTCAGCATGGCTCTGTCTTTACGCTTCAGCATGTATGGCATGTACCTCAGCTCAAGAAGAGCTTGATTAGCATAGGGCAGCTAGATGATGATGGTTTTCATATCATCTTTGGTGACGGAAAATGGAAGATTAGTAAGGGATCAAGAGTGATTGCCAGAGGTTGCAAGAGTGATACTCTGTATCCACTTCATGTATCTAGTGTGCGTGACCATGTTGTTGCCGTGACCGAGCAGCCAAGTGTTTCTTTGTGGCATGGCCGGTTGGGACACATGAGTCAAACAAAAATGAAAGTGCTTTCTCGTTTGGGTTACTTGCCTTGTCTTCGTTATGCTGATTTTGAGCACTGTGATCATTGTATTTGTGGCAAACATGCACAAATGTCTCATAAAAAATCTATTTCTTTAAAATCTTCTCCTCTAGAGTTAGTACATTCGGATGTATGTCAAGTGCCAGGATTATCTTTAGGGGGAAAGAAATATTTTGTCACCTTTGTCGATGATGCTCCACGGAAGGTATGGGTTTATCCTATTCGTAACAAGGATGAAGTGCTTGACAAGTTTAAAAAATTATTGGCATTGGCTGAGATTCAGACAGATAAGACACTTAAGTGTCTTCGCTCTGATAATGGTGGAGAATATGTGTCCAAGGCCTTTTAGGCATTTTGTGATAGCAAAGGAATAAAGAGGGAGCTCACTGCCCCTCATAATCCGCCCCAAAATGGAGTTGTAGAGCGTATGAATTGGATCATACAGGATAAGGTCCGTACGATGTTGTCTCATGCTGCATTACCCCATGGTTTTTGGGCAGAGGCTGTTATGATAGCCGTTCACTTAATTAATCGGTTGCCAAACAAGTCTTTGGGGGGGGGGGGGGGGGGGAGGGGGGGAGTTCCCCAAGAAGCGTGGTCTGGCAAGCCACCTTCATATGCTCGTTTGAAAGTGTTTGGCTATGAGGCTTTTGTGCACATTCATAAAGAAAAATGCAGCAAACTTGAGCCAAAGTCCTGTAAATGTATTTTCCTAGGATATGGTGACGAGGGTGAAATGGGGTATAGATTGTGGGATCCCGAGAAAAGGAAACTAGTACGTAACAATGACGTTATCTTCCGGGAAGATCGCATGCACAAACAGCCCGAAAAGACTGAGGAGGTCTGTAGGGTTGTATTCTGGGAAGAAATACCTTTTGGACAGCAATATGTGCCCTCTGTACAGCTGCAAATACCTGCCGTAAATGAACGTGTAAATGCAGGAAATTATCAGCCAGCTATTGCCCATGATAATGAGTCACTACATGTGCAGGAACAGCCAGGACAACAAGCTATTAATGCTGATTTTCAGGCTGAAATGCTAGGACAGTATGCTGAAAATGGAAAATTGCAAGAACAGCCAGCAAACAATGACCATTGGGTTAGGAGATCGTCTAGGGCTGCTAAACAACCTGACAGATTTGTTCCTGGTGCAAATAATGTGGCTGAATATGCCATGTTGGTAGATTGTGGTGAACCGTCTTGCTTCAAGGAAGCAATGGACAGACATGACAGCAAGAAATGATATAAAGCCATGTTGTGAGAGATGGAATCTCTTGAGAAAAATGGCACTTGGGACTTGGTGCAGTTGCCTAAAGGGTAGAAAACACTTCCATGCAAATGGGTTTACAAGATGGTCGCTTCTCGTTCCTCACCAAAGTACAAAGCAAGATTAGTTGCAAAGGGGTACAAGCAGACGAATGGAATTTACTTTGATGAGATTTTCTCTCCTGTAGTCAAGATGACTACATTGAGAACCATTTTGGACTTGGTTGCAGTTGAGGATATGGAGCTTATACAGATGGATATAAAGACTGGATTTTTACATGGTGATCTTCATGAGGACATATATACGCAGCAGCCTGAAGGGTTTGTTGAACAAGGGAAAGAAAATATGGTATGTAAACTCAAAAGGAGTTTGTATGGACTTAAACAAGCACTAAGAGAATGATATCATAAGTTTGATACATTCATGCAGTCCCAAGGCTTTCATAGAAGTCAAATGGATCACTGCTTATATACCAAAAAGGCAGCAGATGGCAGCGTAATTATCTCGCTTTTGTATGCTGATGACATGCTGATTGCTGGCAGGGACAGTCATGTGTTGGACTCACTGAAGCAAAGTCTTCATGGTAGCTTTGACATGAAGGATCTTGGTGATGCAAATCACATTCTTGGCATGTGAATACTTAGAGATAGATCGAAAGGCTTACTCTGTCTATCTCAGCAGGAATATATCTCCAAGGTTTTGCAGCGTTTCAATATGGAAGGCTGAAACGGCCAAGATACCATATGCTTCAGCTATTGGCAGTTTGATGTATGCTATGGTTGCTACACGTCCTGACATTGCCTTTGCAGTGGGAGTGGTTAGCAGATACATGGCAACCCCTTGCAAGAAGCATTGGGATGCAATGAAAGGTATTATGAGATACCTCAAAGGCACAAAGAAGTTGTGCATCTACTTTGGAAAGTAGAAGGCATCTGTTGTTGGCTTTACGGATGCAGACTATGCTGGTCATGCGGACTGCAGGAAGTCCAATTCTGGGTATGTGTTTACTTTCACAGGAGGAGCAATCTCTTGGATCTCCAGGCTACAAAAGTGTGTTGCATTGTCTGCTACAAAGGCAGAGTATGCGGTTGCCACTGAGACATGCAAGAAGGCTTTATGGCTTTCACGTCTAGTGGGAGAGCTTGGCATCATAGAGTTACCTGTTCTCCATTGTGATAGTCAGAGTGCTATCATGCTAGCACGGAATCCTCTCTTTTATGCAAAGACAAAGCACATATAGGTGAAGTACCACTTCATTAGAGATGTACTTGACAACAAGAGCATTGAGCTTGTCAAAGTGTATACAGATGATAACCCTACAGACCTTCTCACGAAGGGTCTTCTAGCAGAGAGGTTTGCTCATTGCCGGCAGATGATGGGAGTTGGATAGATATATGTATTTTAGCTTTGTATATACCTAGACTTAGTTGATTCTTTTCTCCTCTTAAGGCACATTGCCTTTAGGTGGGAGATTGCTGGGAATAAAGGCCGTGTGCCTTTTAAATGTGCTCGGTTGGAAACACACCTTTAGCACCTGTACTTACACATATATATCTATCTAAAAAACCTAAGGGTACTGACTCGTCATTGTACCTACAAATGTGCTCACTCTCTACTCTGCTTTATCTCACTCTCTTTGTCTCTCACTACGCGTAACGATTGTCTTTCTCGATCTTTGTATCTAACCTATCACTACATGAACAAAATGCCAATGCATGGAGTAATGCAAAGGGTGATGCAAGATGTCTTGCCCACGCAAGATACAATGCAATGGTGCCACTTGGACAGTGCCCTTGTAGGAGAATTGTTTACTTGCCCAAGCGCCCTTTTACAGTCATATCATCTTGATAGTGCGGATGAAGTTACAAATGTTCGTAATACAATACAGAAGAATAAATGAATGAATGTCTAAAAAACTGTAAGCATCATCACTGTTGCTGGCAAGAGTAGAAGCTGCCCTCTCTCAAACTAGAAGGGAAAGCAAGAGGGAAGCACCCTCTCCTGTCAAGCTGAAGAAGTAGGGGAGGGTGTATCGTAACCGATCTTGGATAATAGGTACTGAAGAATTGACCGATCAACTGCTTTGATTAAAATATTTGCAAAATTGTCGGATGTAGGCATAAACACTAGGCGGATAGTGCGTAGCTCAACTTGCTCTTTGGAAAAATGGAAGTGGACTCCCACATGCTGCGTCCGTGGTGTAATGATCGGATTGCCCGCAAGGACAATGGCACTCTGGTTGTCGCAATAGACAACGGTGGGAGAGTCGCATGGGAAATGAAGTGCCGCCAATAAACTCCTCAGGTAGATGGCCTTGGTGGTGCCATTAAAGAGAGCTTGGTACTCAGCCTTGACTGTGGAAGCCGCCACCGTCTCCTGCTTACGGCTAAACAAGAAATGGGAGCTGTGCCCAAGGTAAAGAGATAGCCACCATAGGAACGACGGGTGTCGGGATCTCTTACCCAATTAGAATCAGTGTACCCCTGTAAACATAAACTAGAATCATATGTTAGGCCATAAGAATAAATACACTGTAAATAACGCAACACACGAAGACATGCAATCCAATGTGACATCCTAGGTGCTGTGAAATACTGATTGAGTATGCTAACTAAGTAAGCTAAATTTGGTCTAATGTGAATTAACCAAAGAAGTTTTTCTACAATAGAGTGATAGGTATGTGCATTGAAGGGCTGTCCTAGGGTATCCTTTGATAAGTGGATAGTAGGATTAGGAGGTGTGGCCACTGGCCGTGTCTGATCCGAAGTGTGTTGTTCCACTAACTGAAGTGCATACTTCTGTTGTGACACAAAAATGCATACCCCAGAATGAACTACCTCCATCCCCAAAAAATAAGACAACGAACCAAGGTTTGTCATCTCAAAAGTAGCACTAAGCTTTGCCTTGATGTTTGCTATGGCAGTAGAATCTGAGCCTATGATGAGTAAGTCATCAACATATAGCAGGATATAGCTGGCCCCTCTGCAGTAGATCGAACATATAAGTTCGGGTCATAAGGGGTAGAATGGTATCCATGAGTCCGTAAGAACTCATCCATTATATGGAACTAAGATCGCGGTGCTTGCTTCAATCCATAAAGAGCTTTTTGCAAGCGGAATACCTTATCCCTCGGGTTCCGTGAAGGAAAGCCCAATGGCTGCTCCACATAGAATTCCTCCTCAGGATCTCGCACAGTAGTGCTTTATATGTGTGAGGTCGCTTCCCAAAATCATAGCGTGGTAATTTTGGTATGTGTGGCTGTGCTTCGTATATATGCCCATATTGCATTGTGAAAGCTAGAATAGCATGGTCTGCTGCTAATCCAATTGGTCTGTTTGAGATTTCAAAAACTTTTATGTCAGGTAGCAAGTTGGGTGATCCAATCAAATAGTCCACTATGCTTGACCCTTTCTTGTTATTCCAACATGTGAAACCATTAGATCTTGGCCACTGTGACAGCCCGTTAAGGATGGCCAAACCATGTGCACTTCCCAATGCGAGTAGGTGTGTTCCATATTCTGTTATCTCTCTATCTTGGGCTGATCTAACTAATCCCACTTCATCTAATGCAATATCTCTGAACATCTCATCACTAGTGTCAAAGAAAGCAGATTGGTTGCTTCCTGTGCGTGCATTAAAGTCTCCTGCTAGTAGAACATCCCCAATTCTCATAAATCTCATTATGTCCTCATATAGTGGTGTATACGGGGATGCCTCTTTAGGCGCAAACTGAGAGAGAGAGAGAGAGAGAGAGAGAGAGAGAGAGAGAGAGAGAGAGAGAGAGAGAGAGAGAGAGAGAGAGAGAGAGAGAGAGAGAGAGAGAGTCAACACTTAAAAGATACAGAGAGATTGCTGACCTGATGGTTTGATGTAAATATTTACTACTTAATTCAATTATCTTCACGAAAAAAACAAGAAGAATCAACACTTAAGTCTTCGGATCTAGAGAGATATATCATATCAATCATAATTCGTAAAATTAGAGACATAATTTGTGAAATTAGAGGCACCAGGTAGGCGGGAGAGGCGGAAGTCGGGAGGCGGGCTTGGCAGTCGGGCTAGGTAGCTGAGAGAGGCGGGAGGCGGGTTAGGTAGGCAAGAGAGGCGGGAGTTGCGGGCCAATTGGTGCGAGGCGGGACAAGACAAGATTGAGGTTTTAGAAAAAAAAAGCCCCGTTGCTGGAACGATCGTTTCAAACAGGGAATAGCTAGGGAACGGCCCAGAACGGGGCATGGAGTGGGTTGGAACGTTCCGTCAGCATTTCCGAGGCGCGGACCTCCCAGAACGCGTTAATCCGTTCCTAAGTGCTGGAATAGGCGTTCCCTGTTTCTATGAGGTGTACAGATTCTGTGCTCATGTATGTTAGACATATCTGCATCACCATAGATGTTTGGAGGAGATTGGCATCTCTCTTGCGGGTCTAGACATTTGGGTATTGATTATCTCGTGTTGAAGCTACAACAACTTTCTGTCGTAGATTCCCCTATGATGCGGGATCACATCCACAAGATGGAGGAGATTCAGGATGAACTTGTAGAGCCTTCTTCGTTTGTTTTGTCTTCCGAGCAGTCTTAGCTCATTGATAGTGGTGTATCGAGTCCTATGACTCTCCAAGGTGATTTGTTATAGGATCTTCGTTCATTAGAGGTTATCGTCATTGCTGGTGACATTTCTTCGATGCTTGTTAGTGGTGTTTGCACCTTGCCTCTATTGTTTGATTGTTCATCGAGCTTTGCTTCTGAGGTCCTACATGTTTCGGTGGGCGGACTTGGGCTTCCCTCTCCACTCAGTTTCTAGCCTTTCTCAACTCGGACCTGCGTTGTCTTTACCGCGCCATCCGTCTTTGTTGAGGACTCTTCTATAGGAGCCACTTTTATGACAGGTTGGTGGGAGAGGGGGCTATCTATGCTCCCTTTCCCTTCCATTGTGTAGGGCTCTTTGAGGTAACTTTCTATTGTAGCACCCATTTCTGATCGTGCACCATTTATCGCACAGGTTCCATTCCATCCCCCATCATCTCTTGTGTTTCCTTGTACCTCCCATTCCTTTTAGAGGGGCACAATGGTGGTGATGTGGTTGTGGATTTCTTGGTTCTTTGTGTTTCAGAGGGGGCTTTCCAAGATCAGGAGGAGTTACTTCAGGGCTTTTAGTCTACTTCGGGCCTTTCCTTTATGTGGCTATCTCTTTTCTTCGTCATCGAGCCACCATCCCTTTGCTGCTTGGCCCTTGGTCCATGTTGTTTCTATGTAGCTTATGGTGCCTTCGATAGTTCCTCACTACCATCTTATAGTTGGGTTTGCGGTTTGACTCATCCATTCTTGACTGAAGTTTTTAGGAGTAATCTATTTGAGGCTCCTTGATTACCCTTGCCTTTTGGTGGCCTTCCATTTGATTGGATTTTTCCATGGAGAGGGGGGTCTTGCTCCTTGGTTGGCATTCTTCATTGATAGACTTCATCGGCATTGGCACTCTTTGTTGCGGAGCTTAGCTGAGAGTGACAGAAGTTCGAGGAGAGTGAGCATGAGAGTGTGACGGTTGGAGAGAGTGAGAGAAAAGTGAAAGTACAATGCGATATGAGTGTATCAACAATGTGTTGGTACATAAATAATAAAATGTATTTATAGTTAGGGCATGTAAGGGTTCATTCACATGTATATCTAAATAATGTGCGTGTACTATATACGGAGGTTAAACTGGGCCTTTATCCCAACAACCTCCCACTTAAAGGTCGGAAGTGAACCTTTAACCAACTCCCACTAGTCGGATGCAATGCTCATGCTGAGCTTTGCTTTTACTTTTAGTGAGAACATCTATAGTGTTGTCTTGTGTTTTGATCTTGGTCAATGTGATTTGACCATCTTCCAGAATCTGTCTGATGAAGTGATATCACACATCTATATGCTTTGTGCGTGAGTGATACATGGCATTCTTAGCTAGATACATAGCACTCTGGCTATCACATCTCAAAACTGCAGTACCCATAGACATGCCAAGATTCTCTGCAAGTCTGCTCAACCATATAGCTTCCTTAGAAGCTTCAAAAGCTGATTTGTATTCGGCTTCAGTGGTACTTAGTGCAACAATATTCTGCAACTTGGAACACCAAGAAACAGCCCCACCAGTAACTGTAAAGACATATCCGCTGGTGGACCCACGAGTATCCAAGTCACCTACCATGTTTGCATCACAATAACCCTGCAAACTAAGTGCACCCTACCCATAGCAAATACACTTTCTTTGTGTCCCACTTGACAGCCTCTCAATGTGTTTTGCCAAGATTTGACATAAACTTGCTAACAACTCCTACTGCATGAGCAATGTCTGGACGAGTAGCAACCATAGCATACATAAGAGAGCCACAAGCTGATGCATAAGGGACTCCCTTCATAGCATTTGCTTCCATGTCATCTTTTGGGCTGTTGGCTTTGCTAAGCTTAAGGTGAGGAGGTAAGGGTATCCCAAAAGGCTTAGCTTCAGCCATGTTAAATCTGTCCAGTACCTTTCCAATGTATTTTTCTTGAGATAAAAACAACAATTTTTGCATTCTATCTCTATGAATCCTCATGCCCAAAATATGCTTTGCTTTCTCTAAATCTTTCATGGAGAAGGTTGATTTCAGCTGATTTTTAAGAGCATCCAAGCTAGTCTTTCTTTTCCTAGCGAGAACATATCATCTACATATAAAACAAGTATGATGGGGCTTGTTGTGCTAAGAAAAGCACTTAGCCACTTAAACAGCCCCAAAACATGCTTATTTTAGGCTTATTTTAGCCAAAACCCTAAAACGGGGAGTGGATCGAGAAAGTTAAGTGGGAGATGATCTAGAACCCTAATTTTCTATAAATTGGCAACCAGCCCTCCATTCTTTTACAATCTCGTTTTTGTAGGTTTCAGGCATTACTAGCTTGCTGCCCACATCCCAGTCATAGAGAACATCTCAGCCCTTGCTGTCCATCACTGTTTCCTACAGTCTGGCGCCTGTTTTCAGCCCTCCACATGCTGATTGCTGCATTTTCAGTCTTTCTCTCTCCTGCAGGCTCCGTTTTTAGTCTTTCTCTCTCCTGCAAGCTGTCCTGCCTGCGTTTTCAGTCTTTCTCTCTCACTGCAGGCTCCGGTTTTAGTCTTTCTCTCTCTTGCAGGCTGTCCTACCTACGTTTTTAATCTTTCTCTCTCCTCACTGCTGTATGTATCAAATCTAGCTTCTCACTGCTGCGTTTGTTGGTGTTCAACATTTGGAGGTTACCTTGCTGCGATTCGGGATCCGTTCGGAGTACGACACACTCTCTAGCTCATTACCCTTGCCCTGATCCTAGAGATACAGAAGTTCGAGGTTCAGTATTCATTCACTGCATAGTGTGTTTGCTGCATGAGCATCGTATTATTAGTAGTCATATCATTTCATTTATTCACTGTGTTCATTGTCTCTGAGTTACTCTAATCCTAACCCTAACTGTGTTTTTTTTATTAGTCTATGCTTTGTCGTACGGTTTCCGTTTATGTTTCTGTGTTAGGGTATTTTTCTTTACATTGTATCAGAGCCTGGTACTCTCTGAGAAACCTAGGCCTTTGATCTGAAAGCTCTTCGCAAGAAGTAAGAACAACAGTAGGCTCAAATAACTTCGAACACATCAACACCGATTGAGTCTCCAGATCAGCCTATGACGAGGACCAAGCGAGAGTGGGCTGATCAGCTTGCTCCACAAAGTTCCGACATGGTGGGAGAAACATCTGAGTACATGGAAGAAAAGATAGGTAAGCTGACCTCTGAGGAATATAAACTGATCATAGCCTATTGACAAAAGAAGATTGAGAAGCTCGACCGAAGGATTGCCCTTCAAGAAAAGTTTCTAAATGAAGGTATGCATGGATTTCACTCTTCAGATGTTGCGCGTAAGTCTGATGATGTTGCAGGGCCATCGAGACCTCCATCAGGGATGGGCCCCCCTCTTGGAGAGCAAGATTTGGAGTATGTTCCATTTTTTTAGACTCTTCTGTCCTCTCCGGTGCAAGGTACTTTTGATTCGTCTTTTGTGTCTTCTTCTTTTACCTCTTATGTTTTGCTATATACTGGTAGAGATCATGTGGAAGAAAGAGTCCAGTTTGTTAACTACGGAAAAGGTCCTCTAGAGGATTAATTCTTGTATGTTAACACACGTCGCGGGGATTATAAGAAAAAGCCAGGTAACTCTTCTTTTGTTCTTCCTTCTTTTCCGTCTACTTCACATAATCAGAATGAATTTGGTGTTCCTTTTACTTCATTACATGGTGTATCATTATCTTCACAGTTTCATTTTCAGTGTTTAAATGATAAAAATGAACAAAAAGAATCTGCATCTCATACACCTCACTTTCAAAACCCACCCATCCCACCACATTCTTCCGCTGCTTTACCACTTCCATTTACACCATTTACATTTCCATTTCAGACGCCTCATGTCACACCCCACATCACACCGGGGGGCTATGGAAACATAGGCACATCCTTTAGGACCTCATCCTTCCCTCAGCCGGGTGGTGTTCCACCTATCTTATACACACTTTCGGGATCATTGTAGCCTGGGTATCCCACTTAGTCTCTCCCGAGAACGGATGAGTTGCCTCCACAGTTTGCCTCCAAGGCATTGCCTAGTGGATCTTCTGGTCATAATGCTGTGTCCCAACCTTACTTTGGACAAGGCTACTGTGTCCCAGTGTCTCCATCTATATCGGCACCGTATGGAAACATTCATGTTCCAGTGTCTCCGCATCAATCGGCACTCATTGGACACTCACAGCCTACTTCTGCCTATCCACCTCTTCCCCCTCCTTCTTACTCTTATGAGACACTCTCACCTCCATCATCTTTTCCACCATCATCTTACTCCACCTACTCGACACCTCATGGTTCTAGCTCATCTTGTGCCAAGAATGTATTTAATGACAAGACTTGTTTTAACGGGTCAAACTTTACTACTTGGTCGAATTTGATGAGACATGTTTGATTCACAGAACCTATGGGATCTCGTGCAGGGATTGGAACCCCAACCCGATCCCGCATTTGTTCCATACGAGGTCGTCCGCTCATGGAAGGCTAGGAATGCCTCCGCTATTGTCGAGTTGATGCAGGGCTTATTGCCAGAGTTTCATTCTCAGCTTCAACATTTTGACTTAGCGTCAGAGCGATGGGCACACTTGACTGACCACTATGCGGCTTGAGATAGGACCCGTCATATTAATCTTGACCGTGAGCTTCAGCTTTTCAAAATCACTGACCGGGATGACTTGAAAGTCAAGTTGGTTGAGTATCGGCGTCTCCTCGTTGAATTCTCCACTATGGGGACTCCCAAGTCCTCTGACAATCAGGTCACATTGTTCCTAAATAAACTCCCCAAGAAATACTTCAATTTTGTGAAAGGAATAGTTTCAAAGTCTACCATGCCTACATTCTATGAATTTGAGTGTCAACTGTTGCGTTACGTACGGTTGTTCGATCAGTTTTATATGAATTCCTCTTCAGAGGGAGCTCTTCTTACTCATTATCAAAAAGGGCAACAAGGAAGGGCAAACCAAACCAAACCAAACCTCCACTCAAAATCAAAATCAAACTCAAAAGCTAAATCAATCTGGGGATTCTTAAGGAAACTCCCAGTCACAACTCAAACCTGGGTAGTAGAATGTACCTAAAAAGAATAGGTATTGTCAACATTGTCAAAAGGCTGGCCATTTTGATGACGAGTGTCGATCAAAGGCACGAGGCACAACACTAAAATCTAAGTCTCAGACCCCCGCCCCTCAGTCGGGCAACCCCCAGCAGGGGAGACAGGGTGATGGCAAGAGGCAGTGTTAGATTAGACTCACACTGCCACCGCACAGTCATCTCAGTCGACAACGTTCTCAACTCCAGAGGGCTTGTCTGACTGGTCTGTAGAGGCCTATATCGTCTCCATAGAGACATTAGATGCGAGTCTCATTCACATTTGTGAGTTGCCTCCCGACGAGGTTACTGCAGAAGCCCACTCGTCACAGCCGAGCACTTCAACTCCAGTTTGGATTGTGGATAGTGGAGCTACACATCACATGACTCCTATAGAGGACATTTTCCGTACTCGAGTCCCTGCAGTCGGGCGGGTTTGTATAGGAAATAACTCCTCGATCAAGATTTAGGCTCAAGGTTACGTCAGTTTTGCCGCTGACAAGGGTCCGGATCTGGCTTTGCAAGAAATTATGTCCCTCAACTTGGGGTGAACTTGTTATCTGTTTAGTAGCTTTGCCGGTTGGGGCGAGTAGTTTTCTTTACAGTGACCACAATCAAGGTTCTTGACTCTTTGACTGGTTTAGTGATTGCTCGCGGTGAGGCACAAGCTAATGGCCTATACCACATGATACACTTTCTGACCGAGCCGACTACCGAAGGCTCCATGTTCTATAGCTTCTAGGCCTTAGCCACATCTCGGGAGCCTACGCACAATGAGCGTCTTTGGCATTTTCGCTTAGGGCATCTTGGTTACGACTCACTTTATGAGTTGTCACGCCGTGAGCTGGTTGAGGGCCTTCCACGCCTAAAGCTAGCTCGAGATGTCTGTAAAGCGTGTCAGCTCGGGAAGCAGCACGGTACCCCATTTCCTCAGTAGTCTACATATAGAGCTGAGGAGCCTCTTAGATTGATCCACGTTGATCTTTGTGGGCCGACATCCACTGCTGCTTTGAGCGGTGTGCTGTATTTCTTTTTGATAGTGGATGATCATTCTCGATACATGTGGGTGTACTTTCTCAAGCATAAGTCAGATGCTTTCACATATTTTTCTGCTTGGGTGCTGCTGGTTCATAACCAGACTAGTTGTCGTGTTGGGTGCATGAGGAGTGATAACGGTGGTGAGTTTATCTCCCAGGAGTTTTCCGAGTTTCTACAGAAGCATGGCATTTATCGCCAGCTCACCTCTACCAACTCCCCCTCTTAGAATGGAGTCGTAGAGTGTAGGAACCGCACAGTCACGGAAATGACACGCTCTATGCTGTTCGCAACAGAGCTTCCTGAGCGCCTTTGGATCGAGGCTGTTAACACTTCGGTGTATATCCTCAACCGGTGCTCGATTGCGACTCTTCCTCAAAAGACCCCGTACGAGGCATTTTTTGGCTCTCGACCTGTTATTTCCCATTTCAAAGTCTTCGGGTGTCGTGCATACATACACACGCCTGATGACAAGATAGGTAAGCTTACTCCCCGAGCTGATCTCCTTATTTTTGTGGGATATTCCTCTGAAGCGAAAGCCTATTGTTTGTTCGATCTTTGGACAAACAAGGTGATTGTTAGGCGGGATGTTGTTTTTGACGAGAGGGATACCCTAGGACAGCCCTTCGATGCACACACCTATCGTTCTGTTGTAGGAAAACTTCTTTGGTTAATTCACACTAGGCCAAATTTAGCTTACTCAGTTAGCATACTCAGTCAGTATTTCACCCAAAATAGCTAGTATGATGATGAGTGTAGAGTCACCCGAGCTCGCTTACAGAGGGAAGTGGAGCTAGGCACTCAAACACATCACCAAGCGAAGGCTTCCCTCAAACGCCTTGTGCGGAAGAAGAAACGAGACTACCTAACGAAAGCAGAAGCAGAGATCTATAAGTATTTTTGGGGCAGGACAACAAGAGCGCATGGAAGATGTTTCATGAAAGACATCCCCCCATACAGATTACATCACCAGATGCTTGGCTTGACTATGGGAGACAGTTGTATGACCTACCAGGACAGCCACCTATGCAGCCCCCACAAGCTTGAAGGCCAACACAGTGGTCTTTCTTCACATGGAAAATGGTTAGGGATGCAATCTATAGATTACAAAATGGGAGGGCATAGGATAAGGATGGACTAGTAGTAGAACATTTCTCACATGCTGGTGACATATTAGCACCCATATTAGCACATATGTTCAATAGAGCAGTATATGAAGGTTTCCCCATGAGTTGGTCAGACAATACTATAATTCCGCTATTTAAAAGTGGTGATCCCCTGATTCCTAGCAACTACAGGACTATCATGATCGGTCATTCTTTGGCCAAGATATATGGATCTATATTGGAGCATGAACTCGGTGAGTGGGCTGAAATGCAAGGCAAGAGAGCACAAGGACAGGCAGGTTTCAGACGAGGATATACCAGGCTGGACCATATTCTCACACTTAGAGCCATTATTGAGGAGGGTTGAGCCCGACACAAGAGGATCTATTGTTGCTTTGTAGACTTTCGCAAAGCTTTTGATACAGTGCCTCGTACATGCATCATGCAGAGATTGCAGGATATTGGAGTACCAGAGGGTATACGATAGGGTGTCTATGCATTATATGAGGTAGTGACACGTCATGTACGAGCATCTGGGGGGCTATTAGAGAGGATTGACAGTACTATAGGAGTGAAACAAGGATGTCCACTTTCACCCATATTGTTTGGTCTATAGATAGATGAAGTGTTTGATTACATAGACCGAGGAGGAGGAGCTGGAGCCAAGGTGGCAAGGGTGCTGATACCGATATTACTGTATGCAATGATATTATTCTCATTTCAGATTCACCGGAGGTTTTGCAGTGCCATCTAGATCCTTTGCACATCTTTTGTAGAGATAAAGACCTCACAGTGAACCTTGGGAAGACCAAAACCATGGTTTTCAATATTTCAGCAGCATGGGTGACTAGATCTATGTACCAATTCACATTTGGGGGGGACATATTGGAGCATGTGAGAGAATATGTCTATTTGGGAGTCACTTTCTTTGGCCCACGTTTTTCGTTGAGAGGGGCGTCAGGGGCACGTCTGGCATGTGGATACGCAGCACTAGGGGCACTTGAGAGTCAATGTGCTCACATACAGTTCCAGGAGCCCCTCTCCAAACTTTGGTTGTTTGACACCCTAGTCACACCTACATTACTATATGGAGCAGAGGTATGGGGTTGTAGTTTATACCATAGGCGCCTTAGCCCACTCATGATCAGATTGGAGTAGAGATGGATTATTATGATGGCTGGGATAGCATGGAAAGGCCATTGATCATGATGATAGCACGCATGATTAGAAGTAAGCCCTCCACCCCACAGCCCATTGTCAGAGCAGAGCTAGGGGCAACATCCATAGTCATGGAGACACTCTTCAGGGCAGTGACCTTTTGGCGCACAGACTATGGGAACTTCCGCGCCATAGATACTCTAGATTGACACTAACCTCATCTAAACAACTAGCAACAGGAGGCGAGAAAAACTGTTGGTTTTCACAGATGGCTATTTGGATTAGCCTACATGGTTTGGATATTGACCAGGTCTTCCACCTTTGGATTATAGCCTTGACTGCCCTACACTTTTTGTTAGCCGATTAGAGTTGAACCAGGTGATCAGAGCTGATATCTTGAGGATTGAGATGGCAAGGACATGGATCCACCCACCACTCCCTCTAGGATCGAGTATGGAGTTCTACAGGAGTCATTTCTTGTGCCTCTCTGATAATGGTTTCACTAATCGGCCAACATATATGGACACCCATCTCTTCCATAGCGTATGGGTTGCTATCGGACAGATTTGCACCTCCTCACATAGGCTCTAGATGGAGATAGGCAGATGGACAAATACCCTAGCAGAGGATAGGACTTGCCTGCTTTGTGGTCGAGAGCCTGAGACGGAGGAGCACTACATATGCAGATGCACAGTATACTATGATATACAAGGACGGCACCACTGCCTCTTCCGGGATGGATTTGGACCCCTTCATCGCGTCATGGAGTACGAGGACCAGAGATGTCTATGAATCTTCCTCGTGGAGCTTGAGAGGCGCCGAATTGCACTAGTGCGAAACAGGAGGCCAGCTCACCCAGAGGGACACAGAGAGAGAGCAGTGACAAACTTCTTCTACAGAGCCGACCCTACTGACACTACCAGCCTAGCAGAGATAGAGCCACCCCGCCAGACATCTTATAGGCTACACCGTGGAGTCACATTGGATAGACCCATTCCTCTTCGTCGAGCACGACGACCCCGTCTACCAGGACCACGTCCGAGGAGGCCACACCACAATTGGATTAGAGCCATTATCATGAGACATCGCAAACTCACCACCAGGCATATTAGTGAAGCAGCTAGGGACCGCATCATAGCTGAGATAATGTGCAGATCTTGAGACCAGCTACAACCCATAGTCTCCACCACACTTTTGTACATGGCTAAATCAGATCTGGTTCTCCTTTTCTTTCCTTTTCTTTTCTATCGATGGAACAACACTACACATGGTTCACCCTAGTATAGCCCCATCGTATAGTTATTTTCAGTATTGTTTCATAGACCACCCACTTACTTGTAATGTTATCTTTACCTTATTGATGAGATGACATTAGATATGGATGTACTCTGGATTTTGTCTTATAGGCCACATTGGCCTGATATATATATATATATATATATATATATATATATATATATATATATATATATATATATATATATATATATATATATATATATATATCCTTCTACCTCCCTCTTGCAGCCTCTCGGGGTTTCCTTGTGCCTCTCTAATCTGCTCTCCATGTCTCTTATTTATAGCTTAATTAGAGAAGAAAGGGTTGTGGCTGAGAAGAAGAGCTCTTTATGGAGGGGATCTTGGCAAAATCAGTAATCTAAAACTTCTAAGATGCAATGTGATGCTCAAATCACAAATCTGATGGTTTCGTTGGCTTCGAAAAGGAGGTAAAACCTCAAGACACTTGTTCAAAAATCTTCCAGATCACTGCTTATTTTTCTCCCTGTTTGGAGTGCTGTTTGCTGGCTGTAAACTGCGATTGCGACGCTCGCGATTTCGCCAATCCTTCTTTTTTTGCATTAAATCTTCAAAATTAGGTGAAAAATCCACTTGCTTTTTTTATGTGACACCTTGTTCTAGAAGTTTCCACAACTTTTTAGGATATCTACAATAAATAATATCAAAATATAAAAAATATGCTAGTTTTGTCCAAAAATCTAGTATTTTTGGACCATCCATACTATACACACTGACACTAATGACTGATAAGGCTCATATCTCGTTCACGTGGTACCTTCCGTGATGGACGGCTACAGTCCTTGTCAATTCGGAAAAAATGTTGGATTACGATCCTCGGTTTTTTAAAATTTAAATTGTTAGTCAATTTTTACTTTAGTTAGTCTTTAGTAGGTAACCTTACTAACTTACTAATTGACTAACTAACTTTCAAACTAACCAACTAACTTTTTATTGCGTGGAAGTATTACATCCCTAGCTTGCCAAGGTGGCATTGAACTAATTGCTGAAACTACCTAGACATTGGCGCTTGTTGAAAAAGATGCCCACATAACTGACAGGAAATGCGTAAGTCCCTTCGAGAGAATCGACTACACCAACTGTATCCTGAGAATGCTAGTCTAGGGGATGACTAGTCTCTAAGAATCATATGAGAGAGTGCTCAACAACATCTAGGGAAATCAATGAGCTTTTAAGTTAGTCTTTATCTATAATTGTGCCCTTAAAGCATGATTGATTCTAGCCTTTTGTTTCTGGGCAGATCAAAGGGCATGTTTCCTTGGTGTTTAATGAAGTTATTGATTGCTTGTCTCTTTCTTATTTATGTGTGTGTAAGTTGCCCAAGCTCAATGGCTTATTGCTTTTAATTAGTCTCAATTGATTAGGTATCTTATTCAAGTTTTGATTAAACGTACATTGATATAGCTATTGTTGTATTACTTTACACATGTATAGGTGACGTACATTGTAACTTTCATTCCGGAAGGCAATGAAGACTTTAGTTCCGAGCTTGTAGTAGTGACAGATCGGGAGAAGTTTATTGTCCCAATTAGGTGCTTTGGTAAGAAAGGTGAGCCATGTTCTTCTTATTCTTGTTTCCTTTATGCATAAAGTCATTTTTAACAAGATAATTGACCCTTATTTTCCGTCTTGCAAAAGTGTACATGTTGCAAAATCACTACATAAAGTCTTCACAATCATCTATGACTGGTCAAGCTGATTCATAACATTTGTTAGTCACACATGTATTATTTACTCAAGCACTTGTGGTTGTAATGTTTTGCTTTTGCAACATACTTCCTTAATAATTCAACATCAAAATATAATACTAGCAGTGAACACCATTATGTGCTCCTCATAATTTGCCATGTGCTGAGAAACACGGATCCTTGAGCAAGGTCTAGCTATGGAGGACAAAAGTCAATGACAAGAAGCATGATGACCGAGACTAGACATTGACTGTTACTCAAGTGAATTAGGTTTCAAGATAGATTAGCTTGGACTCATAAACACAATCTTGAGTAGAGAGACAAGATTGAAAGTACAAATTACAATAGCATTCATAATTTAACTCAATGTCAAGTACACGCTTTTATAGTTGTAGGATGGTTCCCCTTTTTTCATTTTGCCTATGGGATTCAGGCAGCTTCTCCTAGGCTGTCACATGTTCCTTGTTCTAGTGCTCCATATAAAGAGGCTATCTTAGGAGTGTGATTGCATAAATCTCAACACCCCTTCTTAATCACAACCATAAAAAGAGGCTATTATGAGTAGAACCTTGCTAAGTGTAGACATGGAAAAACCAACCATATAAAGCTAGGCTGTCTACAAGGTCTCACTAAGTGTGTAGAGGCTGTCGTACGCAGGTTACATGAGGATTACAAAGCTTTTGATTGGAGTAGCAAGTACATTCAAGGCTTAAAAAAGTTGGTTTGAATAGTGGGAATAGAAGGATTGATGGGTTCTTGAGTGACTTTTTTTTCTTTGGTAGTTGCTAGGTAGGCCTTTTGTGATCTTTTCCTGGCATAACAAAAATTTTCAATGTGTCCTGTTCTTTTGCAAAAGTCACAGACGATGTTTTTTTCCCCTTTGTACTTGTTATTGACATAGAGAATCTATTTTTCCTTTAAAGTGCTTTCTTCTTCTTTTCCTTTGAGCTTTTTCTCTTCTTCTAAGAGTGATGCTTTAATGTCTACTAGCTTTGGATTTGGCATATTAATTAGTGTGGTGGAGATATTACCAAATTCTGGAGGAAGACTCTTCAACAGAACTCCAATGCATACATCTTCATTCATATTTAAATTAATCAATGTAATTTGAGTTAGCAGACTTTCCATATAATTAAGATGGCTTACAAGGGATGTATTAGCCTTTATATCCAACCTGAAATATTCAATCAACAATCCATATTTTGAAGATTTAGATTGGGCACCAAAGAGTGTGTCCAATTGTTCCCCAAGTGGCATGAGTTGTATCACATGTGTCTACATGGTGGATATAAGTGTCATCAAGCTCAAGCTTGAAAGATAACCATCGCATCTATAGTCTTGGTAGGCCACTAGGCAGCCACCGTACACCCTTTGTCCGATGCCCTAGCTACTTTGGGATGGGATGCCTTGGCAACATGAGTTTGCCTTCTTTTCTCACCCTATTTTGGGCCTGAGAGGGGATGTTTAGCTAAGAAATGCATTCTGTGCTGCTTAGCCACTTAAACAATCCCAAAACAAGCTTAATTTAATGAAAACTCTAAAATGAGGAGCGGTTTAAGAGAGTTAAGTGTGAAACCCTTATTTGGGAGGGTCCATCCTCATCTATAAATAGATAGGCTGCCCCCATTTAGTCTTATCTCTTCCGGCAAGATTGACCAAAGGCTTTTCTTCATAACGATCAAATTGATCCTCGTCTGTTAAGTGTGCAAGCCTGTTCCTTTGAAGTGGCATTATGGTAAATCGTTTCCTATACTGGATGGCAAGAGCAACAACAAATCTGGATAGAGACAAAGAAGGATTGTAATGCCGAGTAGAAGAGATCACAATGTCTAGGTTTTTTGTGACAGGAAGTTGCACCCTGAGTCAAGGTGAAACCAGCCTTCCTCCTCGGATAGGGTGGTAAATCCCTGATTACAACTTAATTACAACAGCAAACAATAAATGCAAATCTGAAAATACAAATTTACCTACTGATCTTGGATAATGCACACTGGATTGGCCCCAAAATTGGCGCCCCTTTCGGTATTTCTTTAGCTTTATTGAAGAAAAAGTTGATTTACAATGGGATTCTCCCAATCCCTTTTGGTATTTCAACTCCCCTTGCTTTCCAAAGTGACCAGTAAGTCTTCAATCTATTTTGCCCCTTGATTCGGGCATTCAATTGGTCTTCACCCACTTCATAGACGATGAAAATGCCCCAAATTCAATGGTTGGCTAGTCCTCCACCTAAATTCAACTAAAATTCACCTTCAGCCTTGTTGAATCCAAGTTTTGGAGCTTCCAATTTTTGGCACGCTTCCCAAGGCTGTTGCTAAACCCTGATTTCTGCTGTAAATTACGGTTTACAGTAGAGAAATTTGCAATTTCTCAGTCTCCAAGGGTCCAAATGGTGAGATCTTCGAAGCAAGGCTGTGAATGGCTGGGAGATGAGAGGGAAAGCTGTAGAGAGAGAAAATTCAGAGTTTTGTCGTGAAGAATGATTGAAAATCAGTCAAGTGCAACTACTGCCCTGCCACAACAGCATGTAGATGCAAAGAACTGAAGAAAATCAGTCATTTATTGTTGTTGCCCTGCCTCAACAGCCTGTAGATGTTGTCTCCTGCTGTTGATTGGTCTTCTTTTGCCCTCGGTTGCCTCAGAAGGTCCTCCAATGGCTACAAATCAGACCAGCAACCTCCCCTCCCTCTCTCTTGCAGGCTGAATTTATAAAAATGTCTCTCTCCAGCCTCTAAAGACGTTTTTCAGTCTTGCATGGGCATTTTTAACAAGTGGCAGCCTTCCCAAATGGTTTTTTCAGCTTTTTTCATAATTAAATATTAATTTTCAGCCTTTAAATATTGAAAATAATCTAATAATTATTTTGGTGCCCTGAAAAATAATATGACTGGCCAATAATTTAGTTGGCCTAGGCAACTTCCATTCCCGAGTGTCTCTGTGCCATCTTTGACTATTAGATTGGCATTAGGTACCATTAAACGCCACTTTTCTAGTGTCACCAATTGACACTTATGGCCAAATGGATGACTTAGACTAACAACTGGCACCAGATACCACCAAGTATCTGTGTGGCATAACTTATAGCAACTTTTGCCTTTGACATCCTGTGATTTCTTCGGGTCTCGGGCTCATAAATTTACTTTAACCCCAGCTGCACCTCACATGTGCATCATTTACTTAATCATGTGATTAAAAATTAATTGACATGTTAAGTGAGGTTTTAAAAATATATGTCCTCATGACACAAGGAATGATTCCCCAGAGGAAAGCTAGTTAAGATCTTGCTTGGATGGAGAGATCTAGGAGCTCCAAGGTAGGTAGGTATTGCTAGCTATGGCTGCCAAGAAGGCTAGATTGAAAATTGAGTGAGAGATGAAGTCATCTGATGAAGTTGAGTTGACTAGAGGTTATAGGGAGCTAGAAGAACACTAAGTTGAGCTAAACTATGCTTACCATGACTCTGATACCATATTGAGAAACACGGATCCTTGATCAAGGTCTAGCTATGGAGGATGGAAGTCAATGCCAAGAAGCATGATGATTGAGACTAGGCACTAACTGTTACTCAAGTGAATTAGGTTCCAAGATAGATTAGCTTGGACTCATAAACACAATCTTGAGTAGAGAGACAAGATTGAAAGTACAAAGTACAATAGCATTCATTATTTAACTCAATGTCAAGTATATGCTTTTATAGTTGTAGGATGGTTCCCCTTTTCTCATTGTGTCTATGGGATTCAGACAGCTTCTCCTAGGCTATTGCATTTCCCTTGCCTACTGCTCCATACAAAGAGGTTGTCTTTGGAGTGTGATTGCATGTTGGGTGTAAAGGCCCTTTACGCTCTTCCGTGTATATATTACTTCACACATGTGAACTCACCCTCGCGGGTGTAAGTGTACCGTACCTTAAGTATAAATACATTCTTTTATTCTTTGTGTGTACCACATTGGTACACACCTATCTATTGACTCGCTCTCACTCTCTCTCACTGTTCAGTACTATTGAGCACCTCGATTAATGTGCTTGTCCTCTCTCTGCTTCCGCTTCTACTTGACAAACTCGTATCAAAGCATTGGTTCACAAACAGTCACATTCGGTGCACATGCACTAGTTGTGATCAGAAACAATTATTAGGCCAGGCTGCAAAAGGCGACAATATTGTTGAAGGTGTGTATTGATAGATTGACGGGGGCTAGGTTGCAGAGGCGACAATACTGGAGGCATAGCAACCAGCGCAGGCTGCGGGGAGTAGGTCAGATTGACAGCCTGTGTGGCGACAAGGCTAGGCATTAGACGTGCATGTGTGACGAGTGGATAGGGGTCAGCGGCGACAATTGGGTGTGATAGGCTGACAGGGGTCAGACGGACGGGATGCAAGTGAAATTTTTGCTTGTTTGAGTTAGTTTCTTGGAAATTCTGCACTCTTGGATCCCGAAATTTGGGGCTTTTGCAAAGTTCATGAAATTTCTGCAATATTCACCCGTACTTGATGCTTGAGAAGATGTATTGATGCAATTGGAGCAGATTCATTGCAAAAATTTTGGGGCTTTTCACATTGGTGATATATTTTGAGTCAATTTGAGACTGGGCAGTGAAATTTGCAGCATATTCACTGCTGAGTGGGAGTCTTTTGAGTTTTGGATGCTTCAAATGTTGAAAAAAGGCAGCTTCTCTTGGTACATGTATTGCTCAATATGCACTATGCAGTGAAACAATGGTAAATACAACATTTGGGTCATTGCATTTGAGAATTTTGGTGATATATTACTGAAGTGGGAGATGTCTTCAATGCAAATTTATCAGATTCGATTCATGTATATGTTGTAATCAGTACTCGAGACTAAATTACAGCTAAACATCTGCTTCTTGGACATCTTGGAAGTACAATAATGTATACTTGCTGTTACAATTCGGCAACTTTGCTATTGGCTGAAAGCATTCAGCCCTTCATTGTAGTTGTGTATTGCTGAAGATGGTGGGCAGTGCATCTACATATGACACAAAGAATCTCTTTGAGATTCGTAAATTCGATGGCAATGGTTTTCATCTTTGGAAAGATCGTATGCAAGGTATACTCTTTGTAAAGGATTGTGATGATGCTTTAGCAGAACATAAGCCTGTTGCTTTGTCAGATGAGGATCGGGCTAAAATGAATAAAAAGGCCATTACTTACATTAAAATGGCCGTCACAGATGATAACTTGGTTAATATAAAGCGGCTTGATACTGCCTATGTAGTTTGGGAGAAACTCAAGGCCACTTATGAGAATACAACTCCTATCAATTAGGTACATTTCATGTGGAAGTTGGTCAACTTGAAGCTTGATGAGTCTAAGGCTGCCTCAGAGCATTTGAATGCTTTCACTGGTATTTTGAGTCAGTTACAGGATGCAGGTTTGCTAGCTTTTGATTCTAAATTGAGGGCTATCTTCTTGTTCATGACCTTGCCCGATTCATAGGAAGCATTGGTTGTGTCATTGAGCAATAATCCCAACTTGACATTTGATGGTGTGCGTGGTTCTATTCTCAATGAAGAGATTAGATACAAGGCAAGTGGGGAAAACAGTGGATCAAGCCTACAATGTAAGAGGAAGAACTGGAAAAATATGTAATGCTGCAAATAAAACAAAAAATGCAGCAAAATTAAGGAAAAAAAGCAAGATGTAACTTGTTATCAATGTGGTCGCAAAGGGCATAAAAAGCCCAATTGCAGGTACTTTGAAAGGGAACAAGAATGCAAGAAGCATGCTAATGCAAAAGGCAAAAAGAATGACAAGGATGGCAGCTCTACCCCTAAAGAGATAGAAAAAGCAAATGTGGTATCTAGTGTTCTTATTGAGGAAATAGAAGAGGATAAAGATGCTGATTTGCTGGTTGCATTTTCAGATTCGCTTGCTATGACAGTGGAGGACATGTATATCACTAAAACGGATGTGATAGATGCTTTGTTGTCAGCTCATGATGGTTTGTCACAATTGTGGATTGTTGACAGTGGTGCTTCATTTCATGTAACTCCATCTTTGGAGTGTTTTTCTTCTTATGCAGAAGGTAATCTTGGAAAAGTCTACCTTGGCAACAATTGTGCATGTGATATTGAAGGAATGGGCACCATACACCTGGCTCTAGAAAATGGTCAAGAATTGATTTTTCATGATGCTAGGTATGTATTTCGCATCAAGAAGAGCTTGCTTTTTGTTGGGCAGCTAGACAACAAAGGTTACTTTATTACTTTTGGTGGTGGAATGTGGAAAATACAAAAAGGGTCTATGCTAGTCACTAGAGGTGGTAAAAAGGGGACTATATTATCTCTACTGCAAGGCACTTCTTAGAAAGTTTATTGCAGTTGCTGAAGTACAGTCACACATGGAGTTATGGCACAAGCGTCTTGGACACATGAGCCAAAAGGGTTTGCAAGCACTTTCTTCACTTGGAAGAGTTGATGTGAAAAACTCAAAGCTTGACTTTTGTGATGATTGTGTTCTTGGTAAACATGTAAAGAGTCCGTACTCTCATGGAGCCTCTAGGAAGGCATGTATCTTAGATTTAGTCTATTCTAATGTATGCACCATGCCAATAAAAACTCATAGTGGTTTCTGTTATTTTGTGTCTTTTATTGATGACCATTCTAGGAAGCTATGGGTTTACTTGCTTAAGCAGAAAAGTGAGGCATTGGATGCTCTAGGAAGGCATGTATCTTAGATTTAGTCTATTCTAATGTATGCACCATGCCAATAAAAACTCATAGTGGTTTCTGTTATTTTGTGTCTTTTATTGATGACCATTCTAGGAAGCTATGGGTTTACTTGCTTAAGCAGAAAAGTGAGGCATTGGATGCTTTTAAAAAGTTTTATGCATTGGTTAGTACTCAAAAGGGCTCAAAGTTATAATGTATAAGAACAGATAACGGGGGAGAGTATGTATCTAAAGAATTCAATAAGTTTTGTGATGTCAATGGGATTGAATGAGAGTTTACAACTCCTTATAATCCATCATTCAATGGTGTGTTTGAGTGAATGAATCACATGTTATGTGAGAAGATTCGGTGCATGCTGTCGAGAGCTAATATCTCGCAATCAGTTTGGGAAGAGGCACTTAAAACCGCGGTGCAGATTTGCAATTGATCTCCACATCGTGCACTTGAAAGTGGTATCCCTGAAGAGGTTTGGTTTGGCAAACCTGCTTCATATGACCACTTAAGAGCCTTTGGCTGTGCGAATGCTATGTATATGTACCTGTTGATAGCAGAACCAAACTTGACATGAAATCTCATAGAGGCATCTTCATGGGTTATGGAGATGAAGGTGAAATGGGCTATAGAGTTTGGGTTCCAAGCATGAAAAAGGTGCTACGTAGCTGGGATGTGGTATTTAATGAGTCAAACCTATTGAAAAATGTCACATCTAATGACTCAGACAAAAAGAAAGTTAAATTTCAGCATGATCAGTTACTTGAGCAGCCATCAGCCACTGAAAATTCAGTTCCTTTTGATGCTGATTATGACAATTAGCGTATCATTATTGAGCAAGATGAAAATGGGCAGCAAGGGGATGCTGAACATCAACTTGAGCACCAAAATCAGCATGCTGAAAATGAATTACAGCAGCCTGAAATTGTATTATAGGCACCTGAACATGCAGTTCAGTAGCCAAACAATGAGGTCATTGACATTCCCTTGGATGTGGATCCATTACGTGATAACACAGATCATTAGGTAAGAAGGTCTACACGTGTCAGAAGACCTATACAAAGATTTGAACCTTCTTTGGACTGCATTTTGCTCATAGATGAAGGTGAGCCTCTTATGTATAAAGAGGCCTTATCATGAGAATTAAAGAAGAAGTGGGAGCTAGCTATGCAAGAAGAAATGAAGTCATTGTCTTAGAATGATACTTGGGATTTGGTTACATTGCCCAAGGATAGGAAAGCCATTTCTAACAAATGGGTCTATAAAATCAAATGTGTGGATAGCAAACCCAAATACAAAGCCAAACTTGTGGCTAAGGGCTATACACAAAAGAAGGGCATTGATTTTCAGGAAGTATTTTCTCCTATTGTCAAAATGACCACTTTTCGAGTGTTATTTGCTATTGTAGCATCTATGGATCTTGAACTTGATCAGATGGATGTTAGAACTGCATTTTTGCATGGTGATCTGGAAGAAGAGTTGTACATGAAACAGCCTGAAGGCTTTGTTATACGAGGAAAGGAGCATTTGGTATGTAAGCTTAAGAGAAGCTTGTATGGTTTGAAACAAGCTCCTAGACAATGGTATAAAAAGTTTGATGCCTTCATGCTCTCACATGGTTTTAAAAGGAGTAGTGCAGATTAGTGCTTATATATTATGAAGGCTGATGATGGAAGCCTTATTATACTTGTACTTTATGTGGATGATATGCTTATTGCTGGTAAGTATAAAAGCCAGATTAATGCATTGAAAAACAACTGAATTCAGCCTTTTTCATGAAGGATTTGGGTGCAGCTGAATATATTTTGGGCATGCGTGTGACACGAGATAGAGAGCAACAACTCTTATTTCTCTCACAAGAAAAGTACATCAGCAAAGTACTTAATCATTTTTCTATGGCTGATGCTAAGCCTCTTGGTCTACCTTTTCCACCTTATCTTAAGCTTAGCAAGGCAGATTGCCCAAAAGATAATAAGGCAGCAAGCTCAATGAAGGGTGTTCCTTATGCTTCAACTTGTGGGTCACTCATGTATACTATGGTTGCCACTAGACCTGACATTGCTTATGCAGTGGGAGTTGTAAGCAGGTTTATGTCAAATCCTAGCAAAGCACATTGGGAAGCAGTGAAATGTATCTTACGGCACCTTGAGGGCATACAAAGAAAATGCATTTGCTATGTCAAGGGTACGTTAGATTTGCAAGGGTATTGTGATGCAAACATGGCAGGTGACTTGGATACTTGCAAGTCTACTAGTGGATACATCTTTAACAAGAAATTATGGGTGTTCACTGTTGATGATTCTTGTTCCATAAAGGATCATATCAACAAGTTGGAGGACATGAGGGATGAGCTTGCATCCCTTGGCAGGATGATCTCTTTAGAGGATATGGCCATGATTCTTTTGATTCAACTGCCATCTCCCCGGTTTGATGTCTTCTACACCAGCCTTCTTACATCGAGGACCTGTGAAAAGCTTCTATGGGAGGAGCTTGCCCCGCTTGTTTTGAAGCATAACGAGCGCACCAAAGAGGTAGCTCTGTCAGTTTTTGGGGATTTTGGCTATTTATAGCCATGTCCCACTTGGCAGTTAGTCAGATCATCATCTTCCCTCCTTCCTTGGCAGGTGCACACTTCGACTCCATCATCTTTCTCCGTCTTTAGTGCTGTTGTCATCATCAGCCTGATTAGATGCCCTCACTGATGTTGTGGGCTGCGTGCAAGGACTAATTAGTCCCCCTTTTGTATTCAACATTTGTTCCTTGTTTAGTATAGGTTTCTTTTCTTCTTCTCTTGCAGATTGTCTCTCTCTTCCTCTGTGTTCGAGCTCCTTCATCCATTGTGCACTCTCACAGAAATACCCTAATGCAGAACGATAAATGAAAGCGTATGACAAAAGCATAAATTCAATAGAACACACTTAGGGTTAGGGTAACTCAAAGACAATGAACATAGTGAAAATTTGAATGAATGACTGAATACTGAATTGACAATGCTCATGTAGAAAACAAACCAGGCAGGAATTAAAAGTGTACCCCAAACTCTCGTGTCTCGTGAATTGAGGCAAAGGTGCTGAGCAGGAGTGTGTTGTACTCTTGACGGATCTTGAAATGGTGCAAGGCAGCCTCTAGATGTTGGACAGCAGCAAATGCAGCAGTGTGTTGCCGGATCAGTGTGAGACAAGCAGAGGAAAGAGAAAACAGCAAATGCAGGGTTGCTGATGATGTGGACTGTCAGGTGGCAGCAGAAACTGGTCAAAGACAGCAGCAATGATGATGTGGACTGTAGGGCAGTAGCTGGACTGGTCAAATGTAGCCTGCTTGGGAGTGTAGACAACAAACACAGCTTGGTTGCCTGGGTGGCTGCAGCTTGTCTGGAGAAGGGCTGACAGCTGGCTGCAGCAAATAGGGCTGAAAACCTGTGTGGGAGGTTGGAAACAAGCACTTGATGGATATGGACAGCAATGGGCAGCTTTGACTGAGATGTCCGCAAATGGGGTGTGGGAAGTGAAGCTAGAGGGCTTGAAAACTTGCGAAAATGAGGTTAGGTTGAATGGAGGGCAGCATGTCTATTTATAGAAAGTTTCGGGACCTCATACCACGCACAATTTAAAACTCTCTCAAGCCGCGCACCATTTTAGGGTTTTCATTAATTAAGCATTTTTGGGGTTGTCTAAGTGGCTAATTAAGGAGGTAATGCTTATAGTAGCTCAACACTCCCCCTTAGGCCCAAAAACTGAGCATGGTGTTTGTATTGAAGAAGTTTCAGCACTACTTGTTGTTAACCCACTTTAGTTCTATGTGGATCACGAGCCCTCTGTCCTTCCTGATGAATAAAACTAATTTGAAAGGAAAAATGATGTGATGATTACCTCTATTCTAGGATTTTGATTTTGAAGTGGTCACAAAGCTTGGTCACCATGGATTCCTCAGAGTAAAGAAGAGGAGTAGGGCCGACCCAAAGCTTTGGGTGTTTTTGTTTATATGTGTTTTAACCATAGCTACTTGGAACCGGGATCAAGAGTGCGGACGGGACCCCTTGGAACGTGGGGAATGTCCAAGTTCAGGGAATGGGAACGGGGGGAACCGCACATATCTTAAGTGCCCATGCTATGCATGACCCAAATTGCCCCAATAACCCCCTGATGCTACAAATCGCCCAAATTGCCTTAAATGCCTCAGAATTGCCCAAAATTGCTCTCAATGCCCCAAAAATGTCACAAATTTCCCAATGCCCCAAATGTGCCTCTAATTGCTCCAATATCCCTCAATGCTCCAAATGGACACAAATGTCCCAAAATTGACTCGATTATGCCCATGGCCCCAAATTGCCCTAAATTGCCCCAAATGCCCCAGGTACCCCAATTTCCCTTGAAATTAGACAATATAAATGGGTGATTACATTGGATTTGAGGATAGGGCTGAAATTTGATTGTGATTTGTAGAAGTTAATGATGCATCAAATTCGATTACGCCCATGGCCCCAAATTGCCCTAAATTGCCCCAAATGCCCCAGGTACCCCAATTTCCCTTGAAATCAGACAATATAAATGGGTGATTACATTGGATTTGAGGATAGGGCTGAAATTTGATTGTGATTTGTAGAAGTTAATGATGCATCAAATTCGAACTTTGCATAGACTCATGATTGGCTTGGGGCTTGTCTTGACACTTTGAATTTTTAACCAGAGAGATAAGATAAGATCTATTAATGTCTCTAAAAGGCCAGAATGGCCTATGAGTCCATAACCAATACAATTGGTATCATCATCTCTCATCAGAGAAGAAGAGATAGAGATAAAATTGTGTAGGTCTACATGGTAGATTGGGATGAGAAGTATGGAAAATTGAAAAAGCTGAAAAAAAGCGAAAAAACCAGGTTTAAAAAGATTAAAAGAGTGTAGAGTATCTCTCCCTAAGTCTATGGAATCCACCAAGACTCTGCAAGCTACCTTTGACTGAGTTAGCACGCCAATTTGCATTTGTAACGAGCAATTGTGATGCAAATGTGATGCATATGGGCATGCCTATGTCACCGAGTAGGTACTTTAGGGCATCGTGCTCTGCGTAATGCTGAAGCTCTGCCAACTGTGATGCCGCCTGATGATGTCCCTCGATGACGCCTATCAGTAGGAGATGTAGTGTTTGGGGTGGCAGCAGCTAGGGGTTCAGCTTACACTGAAAAATTCTATAATTGCTCTTTGGAGGGGTGGATGAGGCTAGGGTCGCCTCCTATCCCGTAACAATACTGCTCTGTGCCGTTGGAGCTCCAATAAGAAAAGACCCAAACATCTTTGGTCCTCATAGTCCATCACCAGTCTTAGTGGTCCAAAGCCCTTCTTAAAGAGGCAATGATAGCAACCTTGAATATCGTAGTATACAATACATTTACAAATGTAGTGCTCCTCCCTTTCTGGCTCCCATCCACAAAGTTGGCACATTCTCTCATTGTTGCAATATGGCTCCATCGACCTGTCTGAATCAACAATTGATGCGATGAGGTGCAAATTTAACCAATAGCAACTCGGAGTCCATGAGAAAGTTGAGTATTCATGTATCTCAGCCTCACTATCAAACCATCATGAGAGAGCTGCAAGAAGTGGCATTGGTACTGTGCCATTTTCGTGCCTAATGGGAAAGGGGGCTTGGATCAAGTCCTTCCTGTTTCCACTTTAGTGATGTCTGCTCTGATCACACTATTCAGCTCTGCACGAGAGAGACTCAAAGCAGGGCAGTCAAGGTTGTAATGGCACGGTGGTAGTCTATTTGTACTCATGCCATGTAAGTTCAGCCACGTCCTAATATGTGCATACCAACACTGTCTATCTCCCTTAGCTGCAAGTTGTCTTGAAGACTCGAGGGCTAGTCTAGGGTATCAGTCTTTAGGGAGTTGCTATATCCTTTGGAGGAAAGTGATTGCTTGGAATAATGCCTCAACTACCATGGGTGTAGTGCCGAATTCTGCTCGGATGATCTCTTGTGGTACCGAGGCTTTTGCCCTTATCATACGTACTATCATCATGACCAGTGGTCTTTCCATATGTTCGCAGCCATTATAATGTTGTGCTTTCGGTCCATCACAGTCCATAAGTGGCATCCGTCTAGTATGATAAAGGCTTGGGCCCCAAATGGCTGCCCCATAGAGTAGTGTGGGTATAACTAAAGTGTCAAAAAGCCACAATTTGGTACGAGGCTCTTGAAACTGTATGTGTGCACATTGTTGCTCTAGGGTACCCAAAGTTGCATATACCCGTGCAAGCCTAGCCTTTGAAGTTTCCTTCCATTAAAACTGTGGCCCTTTGAAAGTGACCCCAAGGTATACATATTGTCTAACCATTTCCATAGGCTGACTGTCATATATAAAGTGATGCTTTGAGCGTGTCACCCAAGTTGCCGAGGTGTTAAAGACCATAATTTTAACCTTTCCAAGATTAACCTTGAGACCTTTATCTTCGTAGAACACATGTAATGCATTGAGATGTGGTTGTAGTTCCTCAGGTGAATTTGAGATAAGCACTGTATCATCTGTATATAACAAAATTGACATCAGTATCCCAGCCAAGCTAGCTCCCATACCACCCCATCTTTGTATGTAGAAAGAAAGAAAGAAAGAAAGTTATATTAACGTCTTCTAAAGACCAAAGTTGGCCTATGAGACAAACTGTGATACAACTGATGAGGTCCAGCTATCCAAAATAAAAGTGCTGAATGAAAAGCTAAAAACTGGAAACTGAAAATACGGTGCTGTGAGTGTGATAAGTGTCGTGTATGTGTATGTGCGTATGTAGCTCTGGTACTCCAGATAATGGCTACAAAAGGGGAACAAATGTCGGCTGTGATAGGGGAACAACTGTCGGCTGTGATAAAGTGGTGCGATGTGTATATGTAACAGATGTAGGGAGATATACTATCCTGGGATGTAGTAGCAGTCGTCGAAGTCGCTAATAGCAGGTGATCCCTCCTGGATGCAGGATGTGGTACATCGGCGGTGGAGAAAGAGCAAACTGGAGATCTGAGATCCAATGTGTCGAGTGTCGTCGGATCTCAGTCTATTGTTGATGTCGATCCAATGTGTCGAGAGAGAGAGAGAGAGAGAGATTAGTGCATGCACATTAGTCAATTGAGATGGGTGAACATGTGGTAGAAGGTGTTGAGAAACGCTTTACCCTTCACTCGCAGTTTGCGTTTCTACATTTTGTGTTCATGGTTTGCGTTTAGGTTTTCCAACCCCAAAAAGGGGTACCATTCTAGACTGACTGTGTCTATTTATAGACCACTCTCTCATTCATTCCTCATGGCTAATTCATTCAGTCCGTCACCTCTTCTCTCTAGCCTCTCCACTATCCTCATACCCCTTCAGGAGGACATTGCGGTTTGTGGTTCGTGGCTGTCTTCATCATCTTCCTTGTGCTATGGCACCCTTGTTTCCTTGTATCACATTCACTTCATGATTCAGAACTTCATCATTCCATTCATCAAGGTTATTCTCTCTTCTCTTCTCTTCTCCATGTTTGCCGAGCTCACTTCGTGTTCCTCCCCGCAAACCCTATTGTCTCGCTAGTACGTCATCTTTTGACATGGTATCAGAGTTAGATCTACTCAAATAGTGGCAAAGATCCTCCACTCCAGTAAAGGCAAAGACCGGTGGCGAGTTTGGCATCCATTTCTCTTCTTCTTCCGCTGCATCAACATCCTAATTGGCGGCTGCTCCCTCTTGAGTTTGTTGTTTTCCAGCCTACGTTTTTAGTATTTCTCTCTCCTCACCCGCGTTTTTAGTCTCTCTCTCCTCACTTGCGTTTTTAGTCTTTCTCTCTCTTGCACTGTCATCTGCATCAAATCCAGCCTTCCTTGGCTTCGTTTGCCACAAAGATTCTCCTCATGAGAGAAGACAAAGACCAGTGGCGGGTTCAACATCAACATTTGATTTCTCTATCATTTCCGCTGCGCATTGGGAGATATCATTTTTCTCCCTTTCACCCTCCCTTCTCAGATGCCCTTCTACTGGGTACTACTATTGCGGTACGAACGATCATCCCACTGAAGACTGTCGACATCTCCTCCACAGTCCACTCTCTCGAGAGTCCATGACTGTTCCCCACCCTTGGCTCATCTTCAGCCTCCTTCTTCCCCACCCTCTTCCACTTAGGTTCGAGAGGCTACTTTTGGGTGCTTTGCGGTTGCTTCTTTTGAGCCCCAGATAGCTTCTTCGGCACGATCGGTAGCACTTCCTTTGTCATCAGATGCTTTGCAGTCCATGAGCCATGAATGGTTGGATTTCCTTTCTCTCTCAGATTGGGATTTAGAGGGGGATTTTCTTCCTTTGTCTTAGAGGGGGCTTCCAGTTCTTCTTCGGCTTCAGAGGGGGCTCCTACTTCTACTCCTTCCGATTCAGAGAGGGACTCTATGTGTGCCATGAAGTTCTTCACATACCACCACCTTTCACTTTCGAGGAGTGGCTCTCCTTTGAGCAGTCATTTCCTCTACTCATACCCACGATCTAGAGGATCTACCTAGATTGGGGCTCTTGGTTCGTCAGTAGCGACTTGGTGGCTAAGTCTTCATATTTCTTCCAGCATGGAGTCACGGAGCTAGTGGCTTCTCTCCTGAGGTTGAGTTTCAGGTTCTATAGCTCTTCCAATCTCCTTATTATCTTCAAAGGTCTCCTTTCAGGTGGTATTCTTCGATTATAGGGTGGATCTTCTTCTTCATACCTTGGTCAGTATGGAGCCATCTCCCGGGATCGAGTATAGGCATATCCTTATGGTTCTCGGCACCACACAAAGTCCAAGATTGCTCCTATGCATTGCATGTTTTCATAATCTTTGTAGTAAGGTGCTTGGGCAAGTGAACAATTTTCCCACGAGGGACATTGTCCAAGTGGCATTTACTGCATGAGCATTCTTCAGCATGTAGCATTGCATCTCCACCTCACTCTTTTATTATTCTACTTTTTGGGCCTGAGAGGGGATGTTGAGAAACCCTTCACTCTTCACTCGTAGTTTGCGTATTTTCATTTCTGCATTTTGCATTTAGGGTTTGTAGCCCCAAAAAGGGGGGCTATCCTAGACTGACTGTGCCTATTTATAGGCTACTCTCTCATTCATTCCTCACGGCTAATTCATTCAGTCTGTCACCTGTTCTCTCTAGTCTCTCTACTACCCTCACACCCTTCAAGAGGACATTGTGGTTCGTGGTTCGTTGCTGTCTTCATTATCTTCCTTGTGTTGCGTTACCCTTGTTCCCTTATATCACATTCACTCCATGATTCAAAACTTCATCATTCCATTCATAAGAGTTTCTCCTCTCTTCTCTTCTTTTCTCTTCTCCATGTTTACCGAGTTCACTCCGTGTTCCTCCCCGTAAACCCTACTGCCTCACTAGTGCACCATCTTTTGACAAAAGGGAGTGTGACACAAGCAAGAAGAAAAAAAATAGAAAAAAAGTCAATTTTTGGTTAGTAGGCCTAGAATGTCCGTTCCAAACAAGGAACGTTCCTTGGCTATTTCACCTCCTTGGAGAGTTTGGAATGTGTTAGGCCATTCCTACAGGCTGAAATGATTGTTCCTTGTTTTTATGGGTTTAACCCCGATGCATTCCACCCCAAAGCAATGAGGGCATCGGACAAAAGGTGCATGGTGGCTGCCTATAGTGGCCTACCATGTCTACAGAGGCAATGGTTATCTTGCCAAGGGAGTCCAAGTGGTCACCCCAGAGAGGCTAGGGCATTGGACAAAGGGTGCACTTTGTCTGCCTAGTGGCTTACCAAGTCCTACAAAGGCGCATGGAACCACAGTGAACTGTCTTTTTATTTTTGGTTGGTTTGATAATGATTATTTCAAAAAGTAGAGGTGGCAGTCGATTAAGAATGGACGGGAGACTAGTAGTTAGACCGAAAGGCTTTCACAAAATAAGTAAGCTATCCCTACCACTACTAGATATCGATGACAAAGGAAGAGGCTAAGGGTGTGAAGCAAATATGGTATGTGGAGAGGCAAAAAAGATGTGCGGAAAGAAAGCTCAGGAAGCCAAGTAAGAAAGGGAGATTGCCATGTGCAATGCCGCGAATATGGCGAATTTAGAGTTGACTACTTAGAAAGACTAAAAAGAGATAAATGTGCACAGATACGTGTTGTACATAACATAATGCCAATGCATTGGAGGCATACAAGAGGCAATGTCACTTGGACAGTGCCCTCGTTGGAAAAGTGTCACTTGCCCAAGAATCCTTTTACAATCCTATCATCCTAATAATGTCGATGAAGACACAAAATACAATATACAAAAAAATATGTGAAAAGAAACTGAAAACATCATTCCGTTACTACCAAGAGAAGAAAGCCGCCCCCTCTCAAGCTCGAAGGGAAATCTAGAGGGAATCACCCTCCCCCGTCAATCTGAAGTAGGGGAGGGTGTACCCAAGCCGATGCTGGGTAGAATATATTGCAACACCAGTCGATTGACTGCCTTGGTCAATATGCCCGCAAAGTTGTTGGGTGAAGGGACAAACTCTAGGCATATGATGTTGAGCTAAAATTACATTAGCTTGACTTAAACAGCCCCAAAACACTTTTAATTGATGAAAAAACCTTATAATTTTAGCATCCTATAAAGCAGCTCCTTCCAACCGTTTTGAAGTAGTAATATGCTGCCAAGATATCCATACTTGACCCAAATGATTGCCTCTTTTCCCCATAATATAAAACGGATAGGTTGCACCAAGAGAGACTTTTTGTCCAAGGAAGCAGGCGTAGGAAATAAGAGACTATACTAATCATGATAGATTGTACCACTTTGAGCCACACATGAAGAGGCCAGCCTTGAGATTTCCAATACATAAACCTATCATGAATTTTGGAGGACATTCAATCAACCAGTACTCGGGGAGGACTTCCACACCAATGGGATATCCCAAGTGCCGCGTAATATCTCCTTTGGAAACAATAGCAGGGAGCCCAACTCTTGCAAGTTTGTCTTTGTAAAAGAGATCAATGTGGATTGCTGAGCATTAATATGAAGGCTTGAGGCCAAACCAAGCAGACTCCAAACTGCCATTGCTGATTGCCACACACACACACACCCCCCCCCCCCCCCCCCCCCCCCCCACACACACACACTCTCTCTCTCTCTTTTTTTTCGTAAAAGGTAATTGTATTAATTACGAAAAAAATACAAGATTACTGGATTACAAGATACATGATGACACAAAGCCATCATGTGAAGAGGTTTTCTCTTTCTCTCTCTCTCTCTTTTTTTTGATTACAAGATACACGAGGGCCGTGTGGGGAAGCCCCGTAGTAATGCACTGAAAAGGTTACACCAATCATGGCAACGACCCAGAGGCAATCGCCATATGCCACGGATGCAAACCCTCCCGAGGGAGCAAGTCGGAGTGTCAGATGATATCTAGCTGCCAATGCAAGAGCCCTTTAAGCCTGGCAATATGTCGGGGTACATTAGAGGCCGAATCAAAGAGAAAAGCATTGCGCGTGGTCCAAATGTGCCAGCATCCCCAATATCTGAAAAAGTGAAATAAGAGCTTCTCATGCAACTGTGGCGGTGCGGAATACTTCGGGCGCACAAAAACCCAGTCGAAAGGAGTTAGCGAGGACCCCACCACCGCGCGCCAAATGTGCGACAAGAGTGACCAGATATTCTTGGCGAGCGGGCAAGAGAGAAAACGATGTCGGGCCGATTCCGCCGGTGTGGTACAGAAGAAACAATTGCCATTCGAGATGCGACGCTTGGCAAGGGCCGAGGCTAGAGGAAGACCACCAATCATCACCCGCCAAAGAAAAACCTTGCATTTGAAAGGTGTCTTATTTAGCCAGCCCTCCATCAGCGTTTTCTGCCACCATGACAGCGATTTCCGCAGTCCCCAAACAGTATTAGCTTTCTCTCCCAGCCATTGGTGATCTTGAACAAGAAGATGATACACCTGATTAGTAGAGGCCTTTTCCAGACTCAGGCGGCCTGCAAGGTCCCAGTCCTACCAAGGGCGATCCACAGTCAAGGCAGGAAAGGGTTGCCGACCCTGAAGCTCCGACGAAAGCTGCTCCCATAAATCACGGTATCCACGCGGGATCTTGAAGAGTCGCCGAGCAGTCCGAAACGATACGAGGACATTGCGAGTAGCAAGGGTAGCATCCGCAACCGACGTCACACCTAAATGGGCCATGCGATTAAATCTTGGTCTGAGTTGATGTTTATCTTCCCATGAAAGGAGTCTGGATACTGCCAACAATTCCAGCTGAAAGGAGTTAGTCTGCAAGCGGTCCCCTACTGGGTGCCAACGGGCCTTTTGGAGCACCACTTTCCAAGAGCCGACCAAGTGCAGTAACAAAGAGGAAGAGGGACTGGAAACACGAGAGTCAGCATTAAGGACATGCCACCAGGAGGCCCGAAGCCGTGTGTTGCCATGGCGGAGCCCGCTGTCCTCAAGAAAATAACGGGCTATGATGGTCTATGGGTGATGATCCACACACATGGCACGAAAAAGGGACCAACGGAGAGCTAACATATGAGTGTGTGCATCCAAAATCTCTCCTCCACCCATGCGCTTAGGGGTACATGCGTGTGACCATGAAATCCAGGAAATGCCGGCCTGCAGTGAATCCTTCTTCCACAGCATGAAACGGATGGGATGAGTGAGGGCCTTCAAAGTAGTAGGCGTTCATGGCAACAAAGGCAGGCAATACGTTAGCATTGGAAGCATGATTGTCTGGGCCACTTTGAGGCGGACATGGAATGGCCACGCTTGCGACTTCCAATACATAAACTTTGCCGCCAGTTTTTGTGAAATCCACTCCAGCAGGTCTTTTGGCTGTACATCCACCCCCAATGGGTATCCAAGATGCCTGACAATGGAGCCACGGGAAACCACCTGGCCTTGCCAGCCTAAGGACTGTAAATCAGGCTCCGTACAACTGAGAATGGCTGACTTAAGGGCATTGATGCGAAGCCCAGAGGCCTGACCAAAGAGTGTCCAAACATCTAATGCCCTTCGAATGTTGTCCCTGTCCGCCTGCAAAATCATAAAGGTGTCATCAGCCAAGGATTGGCTAACGAAGTGCTGACCCAACGGAAGAGACAGCCCGGCCAGCTGAGCAGAGGCTGCCATGGAGGATAACATTGAAAGGACCGGGTGAGTCGCCAGGGCAAAGAAGAGAGGGCTCAAAGGACAACCCTGTCTGACCGAGCGTGCAAGGACAAATGGCTCTGTAACTCCACCATTAAGCATAACTCTGGAGGAAGCCTCAGCACTAATGGTGTAGATCAATCGGGACATTCGGGTACCAAAGCCCATAGCCGACATGAGGTCTGCAATGAAAGACCAGTCCACATAATCAAACGCCTTTTCCAAGTCCAATTGGATCAATACCACTTCCTGACCGGAGTGCCGCGCATAGTCAATAGCCATTTGCACATTTAAGATATTATGCAGAATGTTGCGGCCCTTAATGAATCCATATTGGAGAGGATGCACAATAGCTGGAAGGTGCTTGTGAAGCCGATTCGCCAGCACTTTGGAGTAGATTTTATACATGGAGCCCATCAAAGAGATTGGTCTCCAGTGTTGCAACTTTGACGGCGAAGGGACCTTTGGAATTAGTTTGATAAGGCCTTCTTTCCATGAGGAGGGCATGACCCCCGTTTCCCACACCTGCTGAAACATGGCCACCAATGGCTTCACCAACTGCGTGGCCGAGGTCTGAAAGAATTCATTAGTGAGACCATCCCAGCCAGGACTTTTATCATTCGGCAGGTGCAACAAAACGTCCATAACCTCTTCCTCGCAGATATCCGTCTCCAAAGCGGCTTGCATATCAACTGGAACCTGCTGGCAGACCAGATGATAGAAGACCGAGCGGGCATGCGTAACCTGGCTAGAAGGCGAGGAAGAGGAACCAAGAAGTTCCATAAAATAGTTTCTGCACATAGTAACAATGGTCTGCGGATCCGTGACCATGCGACCTTCCGAATCCTGGAGTCTGGTCATATTTTCGCGAGCCGGAGACGCATGCAAGGCGCGAAAGAACTTATGAGACTGGCAGGCGCTATCTTGCAATTTGTCCGTCAAGTTGTGCAGCTTGGCCTGTTGATAAGATTTCAACTGAAACACTTGAATAAGATGGGCCAATCGCCTCTCCAGAGACAGCAGAAAATCATCATCAGGGGAATCCAGGAGCAAGGAACGGACCAAAGCCAGTAAGTCTTCTGCTGCATGTCGACGTCGGCGGCAAAGCGAGGCATGATGGATCCCATACTGGCGAGCAACCCGCTGCACATTAGAGAGCAGCCGTGCAAATGAAGGCAAGCCCTCAGAGGCGAAGTCCAATAAGAACCTCTCAATTAGCTGCTGCATATAGCCTTGGAAAATTGAATGCTTCAAATAAGAGGAGTTGAAACGTAAAGGGAGCCTATCCAGGAATTGCACAAAAGGTGTAATAGAGTGTGCCCGCATCTCAAGCTGGAGGGGGAAATGGTCTGACAACGCATATTGCCGCAAGACCTTCATTTCCAGCATCTCGGGAAGAAAATCATCCCCCTGCATGATATACATTCTGTCCAGTCGCAACCAGGTAGTTGCATATTGTGCGGAATGAAAAGTAAATCCTGAAAAAGAAGGGTGAAGCCACGACCAAAGATCTTGCTTGAGTACGTGCAGAGCAAAGGAACTCCACACCCAGCTTTCCGGCGTATCCATTACTGAATGCCCTGTAGTGGACTGAGAAGAGTCAACACACATATTGAAATCTCCCATCAAAAACCCCCTTCGGCCGAGTGACATGGAGCCCTGCAAAGTGGACCAAAGATCCCGGCGGGATGCGGGATCATTCGGAGCATAGAGGCCCAACAACCATAAAATCTCTCCTTCAAATAAGACTTCGATCACCAGAAAGCGGCCCTGCACATCATTTTTAACAAGGACAGGCTGATATTTCTCATGGACAATCATCAGCACGCCCGAATAGTGCGTAGCATGGGTCCTTGCATAAAACAGACGGAATCCATGACAATCCATCACTTTTCCTGCTTCACCGTGACTTTTGTGCTCAACTGCACACAGTACATCCCACTGGTTCTCATGCAAGACGGTCCACATGGCATGTTGCTTATGGCGAGAGCAAATGCCTCGCACATTCCACGTGGCTATCTTCATGTATCCTCAAAGAAGGAAGTCAGGAACGAGGTGCCTGTTGCCTCGATTTTACCTTTTCCGCGAGAGCATCCAGGACACCCTCATCCAGAAAATCAGCCAATACTGCAAAAGAATTCTGGCGACCTGCTTTGGAGGTAGAAGGGAAATCCACTGCCTTGGGAGAGGGGCGGGGATAACGCCGATCCCAGGGTGTAATAACATTTTTTTTGGCATCGAATGCCAGCTTGGCAGGTGGGCCTTTGGGGCCATCGGTATAGGCTCTCCTTGGAGACTGATTACGGGGGGCAGACCGGACCGTAGGGCGCGCAGCCAGCTGTGAAGTGGCCATTTCTTTCCGGCGCGTATACGTGCGCACGGAATCCTGGGGCGCGGTAGGCCCAGGATCCGCTAGGCCTGCATCCAACTTTTTTCCTTTTTTGGGACGTGCCTCAATCCAGTCAGTGCGACGGGAATCCACACTCAGGACCTGTTGTTTGCCTTTATCCATGACATGAGGAGACGGAAGGGCTTCCTGGGGCGTGGCATCAAGCACCATGTCGTCCTTGGGCAGCACAACCTGCGCATCCTCCGAAGACGATTGCTTTTCAGGGCATTCGGCCATGAAATGCCCCAATTTACCACATGAAAAGCAGTGGCCCGCAAAGTTGCCCCATTTTAAGCGAAAATACAAAGGATGCATGCCCGAACAATTGAGGCGAAGCCACGCGGGCCTTTTCCTGGCCGTGTCCCATAGCATGCATAAACGGTTGCAGTTCATCGCCTTGAGGCTTGGGGGAACCAACACTGTTTCCACAACTGCCATCGCATCCTTCAACATGGGCCAATAGACCGCCGGATAATTTTCCACCTCCATCCACACCGGGCATTCGCGTTGAAGCAGACGCTGGAAGTCGGCCATGGGGCGCCATGGCACAACATGGACCAGGCGGCGATCAAAGAATAGCGGCAACTTGGACAGGAGCTCAGCGTGATGCGTTTCCGATTTCAGCAGGACCTCATAAAAGCCACGAGGTCCAAGGAAGATCTCCTCAACAGACTCCCCTTGCAATAGATGGTGCAACCACTGGCGAATATGCGAAAGCACTGGGATCCTACCAGTGAAGAAAAGTATGACTGCACGATCATAAAACACCGAGAAGGATCGCAAGACTGATTTGGGGTCCACCGTGGCGTCCAGCACATCATCCGTTCCCGCAACAGAAAAAGATTCGGTACTATGCTGGACATAATCGCCGAGCAGAGTATTGGCGAAGTCCAGCAAATGCTCCGAGTCAATTTTCTGCGAATCCACAGGATCAGAGGCCACTTGTGCATAGGAGCGTTCCAGAGGACTCATTGGCTCATCAGGCGTATGCTTGGAGCGTTTGCCGGCAGGCGGCAGTTCAGAACTCGGCGGCAACTCCTCCGTGCATGGCACCATATCTTCCGGCTCCTCTGCATCGGAATCAGGGCCAAGGGCTGCCACCGTCCGGTCAAGAAAATCCATATCCAGGCCAGCCATACTGCTGTCTTCACACTCGTCCTGGCAGAGGGCGAGCTAGGTTAGGTGAGGTCGATCCTGCGCAGGGACGGATTGCTGGTCCCCAGCTTCATGCAGGATCCAGTCAAGCCCGCGTTGCCCTGGGGGAAGGGGGCCAGGCGGCGCGCAGGTTAGGGCGGCGAAGAAAACACAGGGCAGGGCGGCGCAGCACGTAGGCGGGTCAAAGACGAAAGGCGACGAAGGGGGCGCAGGGGGGTAGCGACAGGCGAGGGGTCAGGGCGGCGCGCAGGGCGGCGCCAAGTCCGCAGGTCAGAGGGGCGGCGATGGGGCGGGGCACGCAGGGCCAAACGGGCGCAGGAGGGCCCGACGGACGCAGGGGCAGACGGGCACGCAGGGCCCCGACGGGCGCAGGGACTCGCAGGGTCAGGCGGGCGCAGGCGGAATCGGAGGGCGGACAGGTCAGACGACCTTCTGTGGCGAGCTGACAGGCGGCTGATAGACGGCTGACACGTGACGGCACCCAGGTCGGAAGGCGACGGCGAAGACCCCCACACGCAGGGCGGACGGGCGACGACGGCGACCAAGACCCGCAAGTCAGACGGCCGACGGAAGGTCGAGGGGCTCAGGCGATGACATCTTCCCGCTGGCGGCGCTCTCTCTCTCTCTCTCTCTCTCTCCTCTCTCTCTCTCTCTCTCTCCTCTCTCTCTCTCTCTCTCTCTCTCTCTCTCTTTCTCTCTCTCTCTCTCTGTGTCTGACGGGTCGCTGATGGGTATGCTCTGATGGGTCTCTCTGACGCCTGCCGGGTCTCTCTGACGGGTCGGACGGGTATGCTCTGACAGGTATGCGTTGACGGGGAGCTGGCGCCTGGAGTGACGGGGAGCTGACGCGACTGGGAACTGGCGTGACTGGGGCGTGACCTGGTGGGCGTGACGCTGGCGTGTGTGACGGGCGTGACGGGACCGTGAGCTGCGTGATGCTGGTGTGACGGGTACGACGGATGGATGCTGACACAACAGGTGTGACGAGCCGAATGCAGGCAAGATAGACGTGACACCAGCACACGTATCTGGCAGAGCAGTGTACTCTGACAAATGAAGTCTGACGAATGTAGTTTGACGAATGCACTGTGACGAACGGACTGTGGCAGCAGCGACGAATGAATGCTGTGGCAGTAGTGACGGATGTACTGTGGCAGCAGTGACGAATGCAGACACTCTCTCAGATTGTACTTACTCTCAGACTGACATAAATGCAAGCACTGTGAATGTACTGTGGCAGCAGTGACGAATGCAGACACTCTCTCAGATTGCAGACACTCTCTCAGACTGACATGAATGCAAACTGACATGAATGTAGACACAGTGAATGTACTATGGCAGCAGTGACGTATGCATACACTCTCTCAGATTGCAGACACTCTCTCAGACTGACATGAATGCAGACACTGTGAATGCACCGAGATTGCAGATGTACTCAGACTGATGCGATGTTGACCATACTCCGTGCTGAAATACGTACCATGAGGAAGGAAATGGAAAAGGATATACAAGAGCGGGTTCGAGCTGAAATGATGGAAGAACTAAAAAAGGAGATGCAACAAACATTGGATGCACGCATGGCAGAGAAAGACTCATTGATCTCTAATCTACAAGAACTAGAGGAACGCAAAAAGAAATTGGATGCACAAAAGGAACCACAAACCACACCGGAACTACAAAAAGAAATGGATGTTTTAAAAAAGGACATGCACACCTATGCAAGTGTGGTGGAAGGCACCCAAAAGAAAATGGAGAATGTTGAGAATACCGTCAAAGAAAATGCAGAATGGATAGATGTGGCAAAAAAGAACAAAGGAATGTATGGCAACAAAGTGGAAGTCATGAATGCCACCTTGGAAGAAGAGGCAAAAAGACGGGCATGCGTACTCCACGTAAGAGTGGTTGGACTAGATGAGAAAAGCTCCCCAATTGAAGATGCTACAGCTCTTGCCACCAAAATTGGAGCTACAAATGTACCCATCATTTGGGCTTGGCGAGTTGGGAAGGCTGACACAAAAACAAAAGTCCTCATCTTGAAGTTTGGAGACCTGGAAAAGAAGAGAGCCTTCCTCTCCAAGAGGATTGCTCTCAAAGGAGAAAAGATCTACCTAGATGAAGACCTCACCCCAGCCCAGTTAGCCCACAGGAGGGAAAATATGCCACGTGTTCTAGAGGCATGGAAAGCAGGTAAATGGGTTGTATACAGAGATGGAAGAGTCATCATCACAGAGAAAAGGACGGCATGACGGCGCGTGGCCTATGAGACCCTGAAGTTCACACTGTGGAATTGCAATGGCTCCCTTAAGATAGATGTAGGTTATTTTGAGGATACTTTCAAAGGTATAGACATTGCTATGTATACTGAGACACATCAATGTAAAGACAGCTGTTTACCTGATGTATATGGATATAGATGGGAAAGTGTATATCGCCCTCAGCCTAGATGGCGTGGAGGGACGAGGGGATTAGGAGGTGTTGCAATTCTATTTAGAGAAGAGCTCCGAGATACAGTCCAAGTGGTACATAGAGATGTAGAGGCAAGATACATGTGGATCAGGTTACGTACAAGCAGAACTCGAGACATGTATATTGCCATATGCTATTTTCCCCCTGCACACTCTAAGTTTGCCCCTAAAGAGGCATCCCCGTATACACCACTATATGAGGACATAATGGGATACATGAGAATTGGGGATGTTCTACTAGCAGGAGACTTTAATGCACGCACAGGAAACAACCAATCTGCTTTCTTTGATGCTAGTGATGAGATATTTAGAGATATTGCATTAGATGAAGTGGGATTAGTTAGATCAGCCCAAGATAGAGAGATAATAGAATATGGAACACACCTACTGGCACTGGGAAGTGCACATAGTTTGGCCATCCTTAACGGGCTACCACAGTGGCCAAGATCTAATGGCTTCACATGTTGGAATAACAAGAAAGGGTCAAGCACAGTGGACTATTTGATTGGATCACCCAACTTGCTATCTGGCATAAAAAGTTTTGAAATCTCAGACAGACCAATTGGATTAGTAGCAGACCATGCTATTCTAGCTTTCACAATGCAATATGGGCATATACACGAAGCACAGTCACACATACCAAAATTACCACGCTATGATTTTTTGGAAGCGACCTCACACATATACAGCATTACTGTGCGAGATGCATTGAGGGAGCTAGACACATAGGCCTCTCTGGATGAGTTTACAGGACAGTTGGCCGAGATAATACACACTTCAGTAGCATACGCTTTCCCACACACTACACCGTCAGATAAACCTCCACGAGGTAATGCTCCACAGAATGGCTGGTATGATGATGAGTGCAGAGAGACACGAGCACGTTTTCAGCAAGAGATGTCACTTGGCATATGTACACATAAGCATGCTCGAATACTCTTCAGACGGTTGGTACGCAAAAAGAAGCGGGAATACCTGAGCAGACTAGAAACAGAAATGTATTCCATGTTCTTGGGGCAGGACAGCAAGAGAGCATGGAAAAAGATGCACGAGAACCAGCCACCCCTACAAATTACTAGACCGGATGATTGGCATGGATATGCTTGCACACTCTATGATATTCCTGGCCAAGAGCCTATGCCACTTCCCTCAACCTCAAGACCAGCAAATTGCAGATTTTTCACAGAAAAAAAAGTGAGGAATGCCATATGGAAACTGAAAAATGGAAGAGCCCAAGACCATGAGGGTTTAGTGGCTGAACACTTCACGCATGCCTGTGATATTCTGGCACCAACGCTGGCTCACATCTTTAATAGGGCAGTTTGTGAGGGATTTCCAACCTGTTGGTCAGACCATATTATTGTGCCACTCTTTAAGAGTGGAGACCCTGCGCTACCTAGTAACTACCGAACTATCATGATTGGACACATGCTGGCCAAGATATATGGCTCTATCGTGGAACAAGCATTGAGTGAATGGGCTGAGATGCATGGCCTGAGGTCAAAAGGCAAGGCTGGCTTGAGGAGGGGATATACAACTCTAGACCATATCTTTACGTTTAGGGCAATCATTGAAGAAGGCAAGGCATTCAAGAAAAAAATCTGTTGTTGTTTTGTGGACTTTCGCAAGGCCTTTGACAGAGTGCCACGTGCTAGACTCATGAAAAGAATGCAAAACATTGATGTGCCCGTAGAGATATAGTGGAGTATCTATGCCCTGTATGAGACAGTGATAGGCAGAATACGAACACCTGAGGGCATCTCAGATACAGTCAATAGCACCATTGGGGTGAAACAAGGCTGTCCACTTTCATCGACACTTTTTGGGCTGTATATAGATGAAATTTCAGAATATGTGGAAAGGACTGGTAGGGCCGGAGCCAGCCTAGCTGGAGTGTTGATACCATTACTGCTTTATGTCGATGATATTGTACTTATATCTGACTCACCTGAGGGACTAAATAGACACTTGGATGCATTATCAACTTTTTGCAGAGATAGAGATCTTAAGGTGAACCTTGGGAAAACTAAAGTTATGGTATTTAACACTTCAGCTGCTTGGGTGACAAGAGCTGAGCACCAGTTTACTTTTGACGGAGAGCCAGTGGAGATTGTTAGGCGGTATGTTTATTTGGGGGTCACATTGAAGGGACCACAGTTCTCTTGGAGAGAGACATCAGAGGCTCGTTTGGCAAAAGCATATGCAGCCTTAGGTGCATTGGAGAGGCAATGTGCTCACATATAATTTCATGAGCCGTGCACCAAACTGTGGCTTTTTGACACCCTGGTTACACCCATACTCCTATATGGGGCAGCTATATGGGGTCCGAGTCTCTTTCACACGAGACAGCCTTTGGGAGACCAGGATGGACCAGAGAAGGAATACTATGACGGATGGGAGCATATGGAAAGACCATTGGTCATGATGATCTCACGCATGATACAAGCGAAGAGCTCGACCCCACATGAGATTATCAGAGCTGAGTTGGGAGCATCACCCATGGTGGTTGAGGCCTTGGTCCAGGCAGTGACTTTCATACATAGACTATGGGAGCTCCCCGAAGATAGATACCCACGGCTAGCCCTGGCCTCTTGTAGACAACTAGCAGCAGACGGTGACAGACACTGTTGGTATGCTCAGATGAGTACATGGATGAGTCTACATGGGCTACAGATTGACAGACTACCCCCCTTTGACTATAGTCTGGATTGCCCTACACTTGACCTAAGCCGATCAGAGCTAAACCACGTGATCAGAGCAGACATACTGAAGTTAGATACGGAGAGGACCTGGATCGGATCCCCCTCCCCCCATGGCACGAGGATGGCACACTACCAGACCCACTTCCTTCAGGTATCTGAGGATGGTTTCATCACCCGACCCAATTACATGGACACACAGCTGCCTCATGAACTACGCACAGTTATTGGTTAGATCCGCACCTCATCCCACTACCTGAGGATTGAGACAGGCAGATGGGAGGTTATATAGATAGAAGAACGCATATGCCCACTATGCGACAGAGAGCCAGAGACGGAGGAACACTACATCTGCCGATGCACTGTATATTATGACATACGAGGTAGATACCATTGTCTGTTTCGAGAGGGTTTTGGACCCCTGAGATGGATCATGCAGTTTGAGGATCAAAGATGCTTGGGATTTTTCCTCTTGGAGCTCCAGAGGCGCAGAACAACAATTCTACGGAGTAGGAGGCCCCCACAGCTCGGCTCACATAGACAGAGAGCAGTCACTGACTTTTCACTGATACACGATAGAGTATGGCAGATACCACTACTACTGCCACACAACCTACAGGAGTACATCATCATTGGACCTCATCTTCTGTAGGTGTCCCTTTGGATAGAGCAGTCACACTTAGCCGGTCTAGGCGCCCACGTCCACCCGGACGAAGGCCTAGACATCCACACCACAGACAAATTAAAGCCATCATTGAGTGCCATAAGAGACAGATGCCGAGATGCCTCAGCCATGCAGAGATACACCTCCCTAGAGAATAGACATATCATTGATGGAGAGTTTTCCTTTCTCTACTCTCACTTTCAGATCACTGACATGTTTCCCTTTTATAGGACAGTATTTCATTTCTTTTTCAGTCTTATAGGCATGTTTTTCATCTTTTTGTCGTTCCAGATGAGAAACACACCATCATTGTATGCACTGCTTTGGTCTCATAGGCCACATTGGCCTTTTAGAGACGTTAATATACTCTCTCTCTCTCTCTTTTCGTAATGGATGTTATATTTATAAAGTACTAAACGACAAAAGAGTTACAAAAGTCATGGCAAAGACGCAGATGAAATTGCCATATGCCAGGGAAGTAAGTCCTCCCGAGGGAGTAAGTCAGAGTGCTGAATGAGATCTATTTGCCAATGTAAGAGACCTTTAAGCCTAGCAATATGTCCCTGAACATTAGAGGCTGAATAAAAAAGAAAAGCATTTCGAATGGTCCAATTGTGCCAACAGCCCCAGTATCTAAGAAAGTGAAACAAGATCTTCATATGTGATTGTGCCGGTGTGAAGTATTTGGGCCGCACAAAGACCCAATCAAAAGGGCTTAGCGAGAAACCAACCACTGCTTGCCAAACCGCTGACAAGAGTGACCAGATTTTCTTAGCGAGAAGGGAAGAAATAAATCGATGACGGGCCGATTCCGCACTAGTGGTGCAAAAGAAACAATTGCTGTTGGAGATTCGACGCTTGGAAAGGGCTGAAGCAAGAGGAAGACCACCAATCATGACCCTCCAAAGAAAGACCTTGCATTTGAAAGGTGTCTTGTTCAACCAGCCCTCCATCACAGTTACCTTCCACCATGACTGAGATTTATGCAATCCCCATACAATATTAGCTTTAGTAACCAGCCATTGATGATCTTTAATCAGAGGATGATACACCTGGTTAGCTGAGGCCTTTTCCAAATTCAGCCAGCCTGCAAGGTCCCAGTCCTGGCAGGGAGGATCCGAAGTAAGGGCAGGAAAGGGTTGTTTGCTCTGGAGCACCATCAAAAGCTGTCCTTATAAATCACGGTATCTACGAGGGATCCTGAAAAGCCTCTTGGCTGTACAAAACGATATCAACACATTGCGACTGGCAAGGGTGGCATCTGCAACTGAAGGCAAGCCCAAACGTGCCATGCGGTTAAATTTTGGTATGAGCTCATGTTTGCCTTCCCAAGAAAGTAATCGCGAGGCTACCAACAATTCCAGTTGAAAAGAGTTAGTAGCTAAGTGGTCCTCTGCTGGATGCCACTGAGCCTTCTGGAGAACCAATTTCTATGAACATACCAAATGAGCAAGCAGGGATGATGAAGGACTAGAAAACCGAGAGTCTGCATTAAGAACATGCCACCAGGAGCTCCGAATTTGAGTATTACCATGCACAAGCTCGTGATCCTCCGAATTTGGGTATTACACACATACTCTCTCTCTCTCTCTCCCCTTTTGTGAAATAATTTATCTTGTTCTTTTTTGTGAAGGTTAAATTAGATGAAAGTATTTACATAACTAAGAAAATCCTAGCAATCACAAGTGAAGCAAAAAGGCCACCCAAACACATTAGAAATGAAGCCAAAAGGTTAGCCAAAAGAATTAATCTCTCTCTCTCTCTCTCTCTTTTTTTTTTTCGTAAAAGGTAATTGTATTAATTACGAAAAAAAGTACAAGATATCTTGATTACAAGATACATGACGCCAATCCAGGCCATCATGTGAAGAGGGGCTAAGTGCTACAAGTTACAAAGTTATGGCAAGGGGGCAGATGAAATTGCCATAAGCCAGGGACGGAAGTCCTCCCTAGAGAGCAAATCAGAATGCCGGAGAAGATCCAACTGCCAATACAAAAGGCCCTTAAGCCTCGCAATATGTCGCTGAACATTATAGGCGGAGTCAAAAAGAAAAGCATTCCTAATGGTCCAGTTATGCCAACAGTCCCAATATCGAAGAAAATGATACATGAGTTTCATATGTGGCTGTGCAGGAGTGGGGTATTTGGGCTGCCCGAAAACCCAATCAAATGGGCGTAGGGTGAATCCAACCGCTCCTTGCCAAATAGCCGACAAAAAGAACCAGATTTTTGTTGCGACAGGGCAAGAAATAAATCTGTGGCGGGCTGATTCCACCGCAGTGGTACAAAAGAAACAGTTGCCATTGGAGATTCGTCGCTTGGAAAGAGCCGACGCAAGCGGGAGACCACCAATCATCACTCTCCAAAGAAATACTTTACATTTGAAGGGGGTCTTGTTCAACCAGCCCTCCATCACAGTTGCCCTCCACCAGGACCGGGATTTTCGTAAGCCCCATAAAGCATTGGCTTCGGTAACTAACCATTGTTGATCTTTGATCAGAATATGATAAACTGGATTAGCAGAAGCTTTGCTTAAAGGCAGCCGGCCTTGTAGGTCCCAATCCTGCCAGGGGTGATCTGAAGCAAGGCCAGGAAAGGGTTGTCTGCTCTGGAGCATCCGCAAAAGCTGTTCCCATAAAGGCCTATATCCCCGCGGAATCCTGTAAAGCCTCCTGGCTGTACGAAAAGATATAAGCACATTGCGACTAGCAAGGGTGGCATCCGCGACCGAAGACAAGCCCAAACGAGCCATCCGGTTGAATTGTGATCTAAGCTCATTTTTGCCTTCCCATGCAAGTAAACGCGAGACTGCCAATAATTCCAATTGAAAAGAATTCGTAGTTAAGCGATCCTCCGCCGGATGCCACTGAGCCTTTAGAAGGACCCGTTTCCAGGAACATACCAAATGATTGAGCAGCGACGAAGAAGAACTGGAGAATCTTGAATCAGCATTAAGAACATGCCACCAAGAAGTCCGGATTTGGGTATTGCCATGTAGAAGCCCATGGCTCTCAAGGAAATAATGGGCTATATCGACCCATGGATGATGATCCGAGCACATGGCGCGAAAGAGAGACCAACGGAGTGCCTGCATGTGAGTTTGGGCATCTAAAATAGCTCCGCCGCCCATGCGTTTAGGGGTGCAGGCATGCGACCAAGAAATCCAGGAAATACCTGCATGCAATGAGTCCTTCTTCCATAGCATGAAGCGAATAGATTGAGTAAGAACATTGAGAGTCGTAGTAGTCCAGGGCAACAATGGCAAAAAATATGTCAGCATTGGCAACATAATTGTCTGTGCCACTTTGAGACGAATATGGAAGGGCCAGGCTTGAGATTTCCAATACATAAACTTGGCCACCATTTTCTGAGAAATCCACTGCAGAAGCTGCTTTGGTGGAACGTCGACACCCAAAGGGTACCCAAGGTGCCTGACAATGGAGCCACGAGGAACAACCAGACCCTGCCAGTCCAAGGACTGCAAATCCGACTCCGTGCAGCTGAGAATGGCTGATTTGAGCGCATTGATGCGAAGGCCGGAGGCTTGGCCAAAGATGCCCCAAACATCCAATGCGCGCTTGAGGTTGTCCTTGTCCGCCCGCAAAATCATAAAAGTATCATCCGCCAGGGATTGGCTAATGAAGTGCTGTCCTGAAGGAAGCGACAGACCGGCCAACTGAGAAGAGGCTACCATATGGGATAACATGGAAAGAACTGGATGTGTCGCGAGGGCAAAGAATAGCGGGCTCAAAGGGCATCCTTGTCTGACTGAGCGGGCAAGTACAAATGGCTCAGTAACACCACCGTTCAGCATGACTCGCGAAGACGCCGCAGCGCTAATGGTGTAGATTAGACGAGACATCCGGGGACCAAAGCCCATAGCCGACATAAGTTCAGCAACGAAAGACCAATCCAGATAGTCAAAAGCCTTTTCCAGGTCCAATTGAATCAGTACTACCTCCTGGTTAGAATGCCTTGCATAATCAATAGCTAGTTGAGCATTCAATACATTGTGCAGAATATTTCGGCCCTTAATGAAACCATACTGTAGAGGATGCACAATGGCCGGGAGATGCTTATGAAGCCGATTCGCCATTATTTTGGAAAAGATTTTGTACATTGAACCCATCAAGGAAATGGGGCGCCACTGTGTCAATGTAGATGGCGAAGGAACTTTTGGAAGCAGTTTAATAAGGCCTTCTTTCCATGAGGAAGGCATGATCCCGGTTTGCCATACCTGCTGAAACAAGGCCTGCAATGGTTTCGCCAGTTGGGTAGCAAAAGCTTCAAAGAACTCATTGGTGAGACCATCCCAACCCGGGCTTTTATCCTTGGGCAAATGTAACAAGACGTCCATAACCTCTGCCTCACAAATATCGGACTCCATAATAGCTTGCATGTCCTGCGGTAGCTGATTGCGGACCAGGTCATAAAAATCCGAACGGGCCTGAGTGATTTGATCTGAAGGTGGAGAAGTGGTGCCGAGAAGGTCACGGAAATAATTCCTGCACATCTGCACAATAGTCTGCGGATCCATGATAAGGTGGCCTTTTGCATCCTCGAGTCTGGTCATATTCTCCCTGGCAGGAGAGGCGTGAAGAGCTCGAAAGAATTTATGGGTTTGACATGCATTATCTTGCAACGTCTCTGTCAGATGTTGCAGTTTGGCCTGCTGATATGATTTCAATTGGAATTCTTTAATAAGATCCGCCACTCGCATGTCCAGTGCGAGCAGAAATGCATCATCCGGAGTGTCCAGCAGCAGAGAACGAACCAAAGCCAGCATGTCCTCGGCTGCCTTGCGACGCTGCCGACAAAGAGAGGCATGGTGGATCCCATACTGCCGAGCAACCCGCTGCACATTAGAGAGCAATCGTTCGAATGACGCAGTGCCCTGAGAAGAGAAGTCGAAGAGAAATCTGTCAATCAATTGCTGCATATAGCCCTGAAAGATGGCATGCTTCTGGTAAGACGAATTGAAACGCAAAGGGAGTCTCTCCAGAAATTGCTTGAACGGGGCAATGGGTTGTGCAAGCAGCTCAAGCTGCAGAGGGAAATGGTCCGACAGGGCATATTGCTGCAATACTTTTATTTCGAGCAGCTCAGGAAGAAAATCATCATTCTGCATGATATATATACGATCCAATCTCGACCATGTTGTTGCATACTGGGCAGAATGGAAAGTAAACCCTGTAGCGGACGGGTGTAGCCAGGACCAGAGATCTTGCTTGAGGACGTCAAGAGCCAACGCCTGCCACATACGACTTTCCGGCGTATCCATCACCGAATGCTCTGATGTGGACTGGGAGGAATCCACACACATATTGAAATCCCCCATGAAGAAGCCCCGTCTGCCAAGTGACAAGGAGGCCTGCAAAGTTTGCCAAAGCGCCCGACGAGATAAGGAATCATTCGGAGCATAGAGGCCAAGTAGCCATAAGATTTCCCCTTCGAATATAATTTCAATCACCAAAAAACGGCCATGAACATCATTTTTAATCAGAACAGGCTGATATTTGTCATGGACAATCATGAGCACACCCGAATAATGCATGGCCTGCGACCCAGCATAAAACAATCTAAAGCCATGGCAATCTACCACTTTTCCGGCTTCACCGTGACTCTTGTGCTCAACAGCGCACAGGACATCCCACTGATTTTCATGCAACACAGTCCACATAGCATGTTGCTTGTGTCGAGAACAAATTCCACGCACATTCCACGTGGCGATTTTCATGTATACTCAAAACAAAATCAGGTACGAGGCACTGCTTGCCTCGATTTGACTTTGTCAGCGAGAATGTCCAGGACTCCCTCGTCCAAGAAATCTGCCAACACTGCAAAAGAGTTCTGCGGACCAGATTTGGAAGTAGACGGCATATCTGCTGGCTTTTGGATGGAACGGGGATAACGACGGTCCCACGGGGTAATGACATTACCTCTGGTATCAAATGCCAGCTTAGCAGAAGGACCCTTTGACCGATCCGAGGACATTTTCCTAGCGGGCTGATGACGGGGGGCAGAGGAAACCATAGCAGGAGCCGAGCGCTCAGAAGACTGCATTTCCTTCCTTCGCATGTATGTACGCATGGAATCTTGTGATGTAATAGGCACATTGTTCTCCATGGCCGCAACAACCCTGTTGCCTTTTTTTGCACGGACTTCCACCCAATTAGTGGCGCTAGAATCCAGACCCGCAACCTGTTGTTTACCTTTGGCCAAAGCTTGGGGCTGATGGGTAGCATCCAGCGATGGGGCATCACACACCATCTCTTCCATGGGCGGCACAACATGGCCATCATGGGAAGTGTGTTGCTGTTCCGGGCACTCGGCCATAAAGTGCCCCAACTGTCCACAGGAGAAGCAATGCCCTGCAAAATTGCCCCATTTCAAACGAAAGTGTAATGGGTGCATGCCAGGGCAATTGAGGCGTAACCAGGCAGGCCTTTTTCTTGCAGTGTCCCATAGCATACACAAGCGGTTGCGATTCACGGCCCGGGGACTGGGAGGGACCAGAACAGTGCCCACAACGGCCATGGCATCTTTCAATAGCGGCCAATAAACAACCGGACAGTTTTCCACCTCGACCCAGACCGGGCATTCACGTTGCAGCAGACGCTGAAAATCTGCCATTGGACGCCATGGAACCACATGAACCAACCGGCGGTCAAAAAACAAAGGCAGTTTAGACAGGAGAGCAGCACGGTGCGTCTCTGATTTCAACAGGACCTCAAAAAAACCCCGGGAGCCAACAAAAATCTCTTCAACACAGTCCCCTTGTAGCAGATGTTGCAACCACTGGCGAATACGGGAAAGCAACGGGATTCGACCAGTGAAGAAAAGTATCACAGCGTGATCATAAAATACCGAAAAAGAGCGTAGGACAGTTTTTGGATCCACGGTGGCGTCCAGCACATCGTCAGGTGCAGAGTCAGAAAAGGCTTCCTGATTATGTTGAACATAATCGCCAAGCAAAGTGTTTGCAAATTCCAGCAAGTGTTCCCAGTCCACTTCCTGAGAGTCCACCGAATCCGAGGCAACCTGGGCATAGGACCGATCCTGAGAAACGCCTATCTCTTCCGAAGCATGCTTGGTACGTTTACCCGCAGGCTGGATGTCGGGACCAGGGGGCATCTCTTCGTTGCACGGAACCATATCCTCAGGTTCCTCCGCATCGGAATCCGGGCCCAGTGCTGCCACTGTTTGATCTATGAAGTCCAGATCCAAACCAGCCATCGTATATGATGATTTGATCTCGAAGGAGGACTGACCCTCTGTTTTGCCGGCTCTCTCGCTTTCTCTTTTTTCTGTCTCCGTGCAGGGGCAGACAGGCGAAGCACAGGCCGGGCGGTCTCCACAGCAGGACGGGACAGGCTGGGATGCCAGGCAGGGGTCCGTCAGCAGTGTCCGGGAACAGGGCGTCAGGAGGATGCTATCATGAATAGGGCATCAGTGACAGGGCATCTGGGCGTGGACAGGGCGGCCGGAACAGAAGACGCTGGCGGCTCTAGGAGCAGGGCGACTGTTGAACTTAGGGTTTCTGGTGGAATAGACAAGGGCATGAAACCTGATGCAGAGCCTACCAGAGCGACGACCACTGCTGCAGCAGAGAGAAAGCGGCGGACGGATGCCAGCGGCCGATTCCAGCCGCAGACTGAAGAAGGTCTGATCTTCCTCGCGCTCTCTCTCTCTCTCTCTCTCTCTCTCTCAGAGCAGGACGCCGCAGGATGGTAGGAGGCACACCTGTTCGCAGGACGGTTCCAGCGGCTGTTCACAGGTGGGCGAGGGCAGGGCTCGAGCAGGGCAAAACCGACCCTGTGCTGGTGATGGAAGGTGTTAGGCAGCGCACGAGGCAGGTACACAGAACCGCTGGTCAGGGGGAGAACGTCCGCCGACAGGAACGCACGTCCACAGGTCCACCATCGCACGCCACTTCTCTCTTCTCTCTCTCTCTCTCATATCTATTTCTCTCTCTCTCTCTCTCTCTCTCTCTCTCTCCTCTCTCTCTCTCTTTGTGTCTCTCTATATGTATGTATGTATGTATGTATGTATGGGATCTGCACAAGTTAGGGGACATATAGATATAGGGACAACGAGACTGAGAGGGTTGTTCTTGTAGAGAGCATAGGAGATTAGGGCTGGATGATGACCAATTGTATTTAGCAGGATAAGGCCATACTTCCACTAGTGAGAGTTCATCTAGATTTGACAGTGGCATGAGACATGCTTGGCCCATTGAGCCAGTGCTGACCCCTAAGAGCTTGTTCTTGGAGCCCCCACCTAGTTATTTCATTTTTTTTTTCGTAAACAAGAGTATATTAATGTATGGATATATTTGCATCAGGCCTTCAGGCCAACCAAACAGGACGGAAACAACTATAATGAAGCCAGTAGGCTATAAGAACAACCTACTACATGAGTAACACTAATTAATCACACAGAAGGATAGCTAGAGTAGAGAGAACAATAACCAACCAGGAGCAGCAATATCACGAAGAACCAGGTCGGCTGACATCATAGAAGAGATTTGCCATAGCACTAAACCACAAATACGTGCCACATGCCCATGGATGCCTGATATTGAATAAAAAATAAAGGCATTCTAAGTATGCCAAATATGCCATAGGGTTGTCCATCTAAGGAAATGGAAAAGGCAAGAATAATTTGAATGCAAAGAAGACATAGAGGACATATTTCCCATAATCCACGAATGAGCTAGTATGCGGTGTTGAGTCGCCAAGGATTATACTCGGGAAATAAAACTCTAGATCTGTTGAGCAATAGGGCAAGAGACAAAGAGGTGAAGCAATGTCTCATCACATGTAGTGCAGAATACACAACGACCAGTAGAGATCTTTTGAGCGTGGAGCAGATCTCTTATTGGAAGACCTCTAGTTAGCAGCCTCCACATGAACACTTTACTGTGATACGGAACCTTGGACTTCCAAAGCTGGATGAATCTTTCTCGCCACTTCTTTTTGCTATCCCGAAGATGCCATAATCTATTAACTTTCCCAGTGACCCATGTCTTGGCTTCCACCGTTTGATGATATATGTGATTAGTTGACCTTTTCTGAAAATCATCAGGAAGTAGAAACATCCAGTCACGCCATGGATACAATGGCTGTAACGCAAGCAAAGGAGAGAACCTTTGAAGACATTCTTGTATGGACGACCAAATGTCATTATATCTGCGAGGCACCCTAAAGTGCTGACAAATATGCTTGAAAGAATAAAGATGGGGCTGCCTAGGAATGACACCATAAAGGACTGTTTGCAACCCCAACTGAGCCATCTAATTAAACTTTTCTCGGTGCAAATCTTTATGCAGCCAATCCAAAAACCTTGAGGAAGCCAATACTTCTCCTTGCAGCGAGTTCTCCTCCTTACGAATATTAGGAGGGCATGAAATTGCAAAGCATAGCAACTCCTACCAGGATGCAATCAAATGAGAAAGGAGAAAGGACTGGGAGACCTTAATAGGCCTCGTGGAATTAAACACATGCCACCAAGAAGCACGAATAACTGTGCTACCATGAGAGATGCCTGTCTTTTCTATGAAAACTTTAGCAATATCTAACCAAGGATGACTCTATATACATAGAGCGTGCAAAAGGGATAGCCTCAAAGTGGCCATACGCAAATTAACATCCAACAAAGCGGCACCCCCTATCCTTTTAGGAGTAGTCACATGCTACCACGAAATCCATAGCTGACCCAAACGATTGCCTTTCTTTTTCCACAACATGAATCTGATAGGCTGAACCAATTCCAAAAGGGACTTCTTAATCCAAGGAAGCAATGGAAGAAAAAATGAAATCATATTGATCATAATGCATTGAGCAACTTTTAGTTTGACATGTACAGGCCAGCTCTAAGATTTCTAGTACACGAACCTGTCATGAATTCGGGAGGCCATCCAATCCAGCAAGGCACGGGGAGCTATGCATTTTACATCCCCCTATACTCATTGGATAGTGCTATTGTATCTCATATGCATATAGCTTCACATCTCTAGATGGACATACTTGTATACATTGAGGGCTTTCCTAGATGATGATGCCTACACTTATTGTACATTTAGGTAGGATTTTTCCTTTTCATTTTTTATTTTTACCTTAATGATATCATGAGGATATTCCTCTTTACATGGATATGTCTCATAGGCAGATCTGGTCTTTAGTAGATGTTAATATGTTCTCTTTTTCTTCTTTTCCTTCTCTTGCTCCTCCTTCTTCTTGGTCTTCTTATTCTCTTCTATGTATCAAGGTTCTTCAATAAGAAAATAATTTGGCGTTTGGCTAGTATGCATGTGGAACTTTTGCATTTTGGGAATGGTGGTAGTTTTACATTGGTAGATGGCCTAAGCATGCAACATTGTAGAATATGCATATTTTTGACATTTTAAATGTGATCTCAAGGGTTTTTGTGTATAGATCATCTTATTTCTTGATTACTCAAAAAGTATTGATCGATGTAAAACTATTACTAAGAACTGTGATCTTCATATGTGACATAATGTGACATGTATTTTGGTATTTTTTCTAGCTATTTTCAGCCTTCCGGATGAGATTGTCTTTCCACCAACACCAATCAAGTGCTGCACTAAAAAGGTGCGAATGGATTTAAAGGATTTATTTTGTACTCTAGGTTTCATGTCCTAAAATGTCTTGCATGGAATGTCTTTGAAAGAAACCTTGGTCTTGGCTTCTTATTTTGGTCTATCATTTTAAGTTTATTTGCACCTTGCCATTTCTGCACTCACAAATTTGGGAAGTTCTTATGAAAGCATATCCTAGATAACCAGTAATGCTTTGATGGTTTCTTAAATATCTGTTTGTGAATGTGTATTGTGGTGAGCCTATGATATATTTGAAGTAATTCTTTCACTACTAGGGTTCTTGCACAGAATCCAACTTTTATATGATGTGGGCTTTAGATGCTTTACCTTGGACATTGTTAATGCTGTGATTCTAATAGTAACAAGGTTTGCGGTACTTCTGTGGATTAGAGGATATAAAATGTCTAGTTGTACTTGTTCGAAAGCATAGATTACTTATGAGTTCTTTTAAGGTAGTGTAAAGGAGCTAACTCCCACATCAAACAATTAAACTGGAAATACAGGGAAATAGACTAAATTGCTAAGAAACCATAGCCAAGGTGGCTAGGCTGAAATCATATTACTATTAATGGTTGAGAATGAGCTCATGAGAGGCTGTAGTATGGTATGCACCCTAATGCTATGGTGGCCAAGAGTATGCACCCTCTTAGATGGTGGGAGGTTGAGACCTCAAATATGAAATGCTAGAAACATGACAAAAAGATCCTTGGCAAGTTACAACTTAGCCTTTGATACTTAACCTTAGTAGGCTAAATATTGGCTAAGGCATTAAGGCATTTTTACTCTATTACAAGCCATCCCGGCCTAGAAGAGCTTTGTTCTCAAAGCTGAATTTGGGACAAGATACAAGGATGAATACAAGAATAGCTTGAAATAGATAAAATCATACTAAAATAAAACTCTATGCTGAAGAAGACCAAATAAGTCGATGAAGAATGACCATGCAAGTGGAACAAATTGTTGTAGGCTGTCCAAAACAGGCTGTAGTACAAAATTGGCCATATCTTGAAGTAGATGTGTCCAATTTCCATGTGTGAGCTATAGAAATGTAGAAAACAATATAGAGTATCCAATCATGCCATTCAAATCAAAATTTAATGAAGATAAAGCAATTGATTTTAGTACAGAAATATATTATTGCTCAGTGAGTGAATTATCCTCTTGAAGAAGCCATGAAAATTATTCCAAATACGAAGCATGTTGCCAAGAAGACACTTTCATAGGCAAACCCTTCCACTTTATAAGATACTTCACAATAACTCGGTTCCTTAGAACCTTCTTCCGCTTACTAACAATCTTTTTAGGTTCATAACTGATCAAACCGTCTTCATCAAGGGGAGGTAGTTCTTCAAGAACTTGAATTTCAGGGACAACATACCTTTTTAGCTGAGATACATGAAAAACATTGTGGATACGTGCAGTTGAAGGTAAATCAAGTTGATAGGCAAGATCCCCAACTCACATAATTATTTGGTATGGACCATAATGATAATACCTATGAGCAAGTTTATTATGTTCTCCCTTAAGAGAAGCATAACGGGATTTTGGAACCTTCAAGAAAATCCATTCACCTTTGTCAAACTCCACATGTCTTTTTTTCTCATCCACATAGGTTTTCATTGTCTCTTGAGCTTTTCTAATGTTATCCTTGCATTGCTTCATAAGAGCCTCCATCTTCTTCAACTCTTCACGAGCATTAGGATTCACATAATCATAAAACAATGCAGAAGGCACTTGAACCTTATTTATTATAACAAGACTTTGCAAGATGAAGCCAATGGTCCCATGTGTTTTGTGTATCATGGGAAAAATGATGCAAGTAAACCTCTAGCCATTTATTGATTCATTCGGTTTGCCCATCCGTTTGTGGATGATAAGCCGTACTAGGAGTCAAAATAGTCCCCATAGAAGAGAACAAACTCCTCCAAAAGCTGTCCATAAATTTAGTGTCATGATCGGACACAATCTTCATTGGCATTCCATGAAGCTTAAATCCACATTCCATAAACTAATCAACCACTTGCTTTGCTGTAAATTGAGTCTTAGTTGGGATGAAATGGACCGATTTAGTCAACCGGTTTACCACTACATAAATGCTATTCCACTATGTTTTGTTGCAGGCAATGTTGTTATGAAATCTATGATAATATCAGTTCACTTTCCATGAGGAATAGGCAGTGGCTGAAGCAAACCATAAGGTAGAAGCGTGGAATCCTTATTTTGTTGACACGGAAGACAACTTATGACATAGTCTTTAACAAATACTCTTCCAATAAAAGCTTTTATGAATATTATCAAATGTTTTGAACAAACCATGATGTCCCCCTAAAGGTGAAGAGTGCATCTCTCACAAAATTTGGTCTTTGAAAGATGATTGAGGAGTCAAGAAGACCCGTCTTTAATACTATAAAAGACTATTGTGCCACTTATAATTTGGATACTTTTCTCCTTTACCTTGTTGCAATTTCTTCATCATTTTGGATGCTTGTTCATCAAGCAAATACTCTTCTTGAATGTTAGTCATATCCTTGAAGAGTAGCTAACCATCTTTGTTGCTTAGGAGGCAAATTTGGTTGTGAAAGAAAGTATTTTAGCACACCATGATCGATGTTTTAATAGCGTACAATATTGCCAACATCTCTTGCTCATAAACATGTAATTGACGCTTCTTGTCATCAAGCTTTCGGCTTTCATAAGCTATGACTCCATGATCTTGGCATAAAATAGTCCCAAGTTCTCTTTCATTAGCATCCACACATATGATAAACTTAGAGAAATCCGGGCATACAGGGATAGGTGCTGAAATTAAAAGAGATTTCAACTCATTGAAACTTTTATCGGCTATGGAGTCCCAAAAGAAAGTCTATTTTTTAAGCCTATCCGCCAATGGAGCTGCCACATGAGCATAATTCTTGATGAACCTCCTATAGAATGATGATAATCCAATGAATCCTCTCAAAGAGGTCGCATTTGTAGGAGTAGGCAAATTTTTAATATATTTCACCTTATTGGGATCCGCTCTAATGCCTTGTTCTCCCACACTATGACCTAAGTATTTCACTTCATCTTACATGAATGAACACTTTGTCACCTTGGCAAAGAGTGTGTGTCTTCGTAATGTGTCAAAGATCTCTCATACAGGCTTCAAATTCTCATCCTTGGATTTGCTATATATAAGGATATCATCAAAGAAATCAAGGACTGTTTTGAACGAGAAAGGCTATAATATTTTATTCATGAGGGCTTGAAAAGTAGCGGGCGCATTGGAAAGACCAAATGACATAACCAAGAAGTGGTATAATCCCTTTTCAATCCTAAAAGCTGTTTTGAACTCATCTCCTTCATTTGAATTTGATGATAACCCAAACGAATATCTATTTTGATAAAGACCTTTGCATCTTTAAGTTTATCCAAAAGATCATCAATTTAGGGAATAGGATATCTATTCTTGACTGTTGACTTGTTCAAATCCCTATAATCAATGCACATACGAAATGATACATCTTTCTTTTTAACTAAGAGTACGGGAGAGGCAAACGATGATTGACTTGGCTGAATTAAACCCATTTATAGTAATTCTTTGACTTGTTGCTCCACCTTTTTCCTCTTAAACTTGGACGAGCGATAGGGAGGTTTATTGATGGGCTTTGTGTTTCGCAACAAGTCAATAGGATGGTTAACCTCTCACTTTGGAGGCAAAGATGATAGTGGATGAAATAAATCCTTGTATTCTTTTAGTAGCTCTTCCAATCTTAGATCCCTTTTCTTTGGAGAAGAAGATGGTTGATTTGGTAGCTGCCCTTCATCTAATTTTGCAAGCAAAAGAGTGAAGATGCATGACTTAACATTGATCTCCATGATAACCGAACGAAGATCTATTTTGATAAAGACCTTTGCATCCTTAAGTTTATCCAAAAGATCATCAATTCGGAAAATATGATATCTATTCTTGACGGTTGACTTGTTCAAATCCCTATAATCAATGCACATACGAATTGATCCATTCTTCTTCTTAACTAAGAGAACAGGAGAGGCAAACGACAATTGACTTGACTGAATTAAACCCATTTGTAGTAATTCTTTGACTTGTCGCTCCATCTCTTCCCTTGCAAACTTGGACAAGCGATAGGGAGATTTATCGATGGGCTTTGTGTTTGGCAACAAGTAAATAGGATGGTCAACCTCTCGCTTTGGAGGCAAAGATCGGGAGAGGCAAACGGTGATTGACTTGGTTGAATTAAACCCATTTGTAGCAATTCTTTGACTTGTTGCTCCACTTCTTTCCTCTCAAACTTGGATAAGCGATAGGGAGGTTTGTTGATGGGCTTTGTGTTTGGCATTAAGTTAATAGGGTGGTCAACCTCTTGCTTTGGAGGCAAAGATGATGGTGGTAAAATAAATCCTTGTATTCGTCTAGTAGCTCTTCCAATCTTGGATCCCTTTTCTTTGGAGAAGAAGATGGCTGATTCGCTAGCTGCTCTTCATCTACTTTCACAAGCAAAAGAGTGAGTATATATGACTTAACGTTGATTTCCTTCCGCAATTTCTTTATGGAGATGAGTTCTATATGTTTGTTGTCTATGTCTTTCAATTCTATGTGTTGCTCTTGCCAATTAAATTCCGTTTATATTTGTTCCAAGTCTAAAGTAAATTTGCCAAGGGTTTTCAGCCAATTACAACCGATAACAATGTCAATAGGCCCCATATCTAAAGTGATTAACTCCACTTGTATTGTGTAAGAGGGCGATAGTTCAGTTGAAGTAAATGGACACACTTCTTTACTAGACTGATATGTACCATTGGCAACTTGTATCTGCAAGGATGATTCTATGTCAATGGGTAGCAACTTTAGTCCACTCAAAGATTTGGTGTTGACGAAGCTATGAGTGCTGACTGTATCTACTAAAATATGTACAACCTTGCCATTAATGATACCTTCGAGTCTAAGAGTACTTTTTCCCTTGCATCTCGTCCATGCATCATGTGAAATAGCACACAAGGAAGAATAAGAATCATTGGTGCCACTCGGACCAAATGGAAATCTGTCCATAGGATCATAGAATTCTTTATTAGTAGCATCTTCTTCATGAATTTCTTGGACTTTTGGATAAGCAACAACATGTAATAAATTGCCCTCTTATTCCTCTTTTTCCTCAACTTACACATCTTGAGTAATTACCATATCGATTTTAGAATTCTTGGCTTTGCACTTCCGCTTATGGTCTTGGGACTACTTCTCCCCACATTTGAAAACATAATCCTTTGGCATGCATGCATTTCTCTAAGCTTATTGTGAGGAAGTTATTGTTGGATTTGTTTTTGGGTAGTTTAGAAACACTTTAATCCCTTGAAAAATTGCCTTTTGCCTCAGTCACATTTCTGAAAATTTACCCTTGTTTTTGTGCATAATTTCCACCCTATTTAGAGACATAAACAATAGGGAAAGTTGACACTTTTCTGTTATAACAGTTATGAATATTATAATCCTTGTTTTCTTACTTAAAAGTGTCTCTTGATTGAGTGAGAACTTGCCCCTATTTTGTAGGTGAATTGGAAAAGTTATTGCCCAAACTCCTTTGCTAGAAATTTCTTGCATCTCTCTTGTACTTCAAAGAATATCTTTCAGCCAATTGTATGGCCTCATGCAAGGTTTTTGGTTGTTGAGCTCTCACCTTCGATGATAAGACAAGGTTAAGACAAAAAATTGAGCTCTCATCTCCGATGATAGGGCAAGTTCAAGACCAAAAATATATTTATTTAGCTTAGCAAAATCTGAAATGCCCTCAACGTACATGGAGAGTTTCAAGTAGGTGTTGGAGTAGTCTCTAACGGACATTTCTCTTTGAGCACATGCATATCATCTTCTTTGAAGCCTTTCTTTTTCCAAAGGGAAATGACAACATCAATCATTGCTTGCTTGAACTCCTCCCAAGTGAGAAAGTCTTGCTCAATTTTATGCATGTATCGCCACCAAGTATGGACGTAACCCTCAAAATGAAGAGCCGCAAAATAAATCTAGGCTTTTTTACTTCGAGGATAAAGGGTGAAATACAATTCAAGCTTGTTAATCTATTCCTTCCATTCTGAAGGTGAAGCATTATTCCATTGGCAATTTGTATCCGCAAGGATGACTCCATGTCAATGGGTAGTAACTTCAGTCCACTCAAAGATTTGGTGTTGACAAAGCTATAAGTGCTGACCGTACCTACTAGAAGATGTGCAACCTTGCCATTAATGATACCTTTGTGTCTAAGAGTACTTTTCCCTTTGCATCCCATCCATGCATCATGTGAAATAGCACACAAGGAAGAATAAGAATCATTGGTGCCACTCGGATCAAATGGAAATCAGTCCATAGGATCATAGAATTCTTCATTAGTGACATCCTCTTCTTCATGAATTTCTTCAACCATTGGATAAGCATCAACATGCAATAAATTGCCCTCCTATTCCTCTTCTTCCTTAACTTCCACATCTTGATTAATTGCCATATTGATTTTAGAATTCTTGCTTTGCACTTCCGCTTATGGTCTTGGGACTACTTCTACCCACATTTGAGAACATAATCCTTTGGCATGCATTTCTCTAAGCTTATCGTGAGGAAGGAAGAAGTTATTGGATTTGTTTTGGGGTAGTTTAGAAACACTTTCATCCCTTGAAAAACTGCCTCTTGTCTCAGCCACATTTCTGAAAATTTACCCTTGTTTCTGTGCATAATTTTCACCTTGTTTAGATGCATAAACAATAGAAAAAGTTGGCACTTTTCTGTTATAATAGTTATGACTGTTATAACCCTTGTTTTCTTGCTTAAAAGTGTCTCTTGATTGGCTGAGAACTTGCCTATATTTTGTAGGTGGATTGGAAAAGTTATTGCCCAAACTCCTTTGCTGGAAATTTCTTGCATCTCTCGTGTACTTCAAAGAATATATTTTAGCCAATTGTATGGCCTCATGCAACGTTTTTGGTTGTTGAGCTCTCACCTTCGATGATAGGGCAAGGTTAAGACTAAAAATATATTTATTCAGCTTAGCAAAATCTGAAATGTCTTCATGTGTATGGAGAGTTTTAAGTAGGTGTTGGAGTAGTCTCTAATGGACATCCCTCTTTGAGTATATGCATACCATCTTCTTTGAAGCCTTTCTTTTTCCAAAGGAAAACAAAAATATTAATCATTGCTTAAATGAACTCTTCCCAAGTGAGAAAGTCTTGCCCAATCTTGCGCATGTATCGCTACCAAGTATGGGCATAACCTTCAAGTTGAGCCACAAAATAAATCTTGGCTTTTTCACTTCGAGGATAAAGGGTGAGGTACAATTCAAGCTTGTTAATCCATTTCTGGTAAAGCATTATCTCCTTTGAAATTAGTGATGTTGATTTTTTCCTTATACTCCTTTTCATCGTAAGATAACTGTCCATAAGAATGTTGATTCGATGAATCTTTGTTCCAAGAGAGTTATCTAAAAGTAGGTTGCCCAAAACCATGAGATGAGGGTTGACCGTTTGAAACATGCTGTTTATTTGAGAGATCATGGGCTGATATTCTCTCATCATTCTTTCCATCTTCATGAAGTTGATTATCAACCACATTTTCTTTTTGCACATTAGAGGGATGATGGTAAAAAGACTTGTAGAAGGGGTCACATCCATGATAATCATTATCCCATCGATTGTTATCTTGTTTTCCTTTATGTCTAAGACCATCTTTTGGGCTGCTGAACTGAGGCCTTGTGGTATGAATGCCATGAATTTGTGAAGAGTGGTGGTTACCCTTCACCCTTGATGGTTCTTCTCTTTCAAAAATATGCATAAGTAGCTAAGAACTTTCTTTGTTTAGTTGGAATAAATTTTCAATAAAAGAGATTGCATGTGGGTCATCAATAGATTGAGGTTCCCTTTGTGGCTTGCTACCAATTTCTTTTATGGCTGAAATGAGTTTTTGAAATAAAGATTTGTTGCTTTGCTGCAGATCAGTAATACCCTTATTTACGTGTGCCATGCCTTGCAACAAACCTTCATTTATATGTATTAAGCCATCATTCAATGTCTTCAAATCCTTGGAAATGCCATCATTCATATATTCTAGCTCTTTAGACAGTAACAATAGTCATTCACTGCATGTAGTTCATGTGTATCCTCCATTTCTTGATGTGTGATGTAAGCAACTCCAATGCTTAAGTCTTCATCTATTTGCTCAAAATTATTGGCTTCATTTGTGTAATTTTGGTCCTCTTGGAACACCCTCATTCAATGCTTTTGTAATAGGGTTTTTCTTCTTGTTCTTGACCATTAGATAACAATGCTGTAGTAGTAGATTGTTTGTCAATAAATCCCTTATTTCTCTGAGAATATAGCTCCAATCCCAATGCTTAATAGCTCAATGGAAAGCTTATTATATGGGAATATGCCAGATTTGAAAAGATTGCAACTTGGGTTGAAGGCTTTAGGAGAAACAATGATAAACAATGTCACCTTGTATGTTGTTTGGCTATTGTCTCACTGTACCTACAGTTAGTAAATCAGCAATAACTTGAGCTCTTGATATTGGATCGAATTTTTTTTAAAATTCGAATTGAAGCTTAGAATACCCTCTTTGTAAGGAGCTATCAAGTTCTCAATATGGATTAGTACACAATTTTTTGTAATAGGATCTTAAGTGCTGAGCAAAAGTTTCTTGCATCTTGTCCACAACCTGTAAGTGCCATGCCCTGTTTGACCGTGTGGGAGTTCCCTGTGTGAGAGTAACCCCTCTCAACCCCTGTATCAACCCGAAGAGAGTTATTGGACACCTGTAGGGCTCAAGAATGACCTGTGAAATGGTAGGTTCTTGATGTATAGACCTGTGAAACTATAACCATGTGTAGGTATCCAAAGAACATAAGATGCCCTGCACCTCTTCCAATATGGTACCTATGGAACTTCAATCACTTGTAGCTCTCTAAATAGGGCTGATAATTGCTGTACTATTGTCAAGCTTTGTCAATGGGCATGTACTTGTACCTAAACTTTAAAATAGCATGGGCTCTGAGACTTGAGGGGCATGCAAAGTTCCTCCTCAAGCCGGTTGTGCACCCCTTCAGGGTCATAATCAGGAAAGGGATGGTCATCTCACTATTGTCTTCTCGACTCACTTGGCATTCACTTTTTCCTTGTGGGAATCAACATAGCAAGTACATTCTAATGGCTAATCAAACAAGGATGCTATGAATGGATTGAGAAAGCCTTTGGATTCTTCAATGAAATGTAAGTGGGTATTAGGAAATGTGTGAATTAAAAGGGTTAGGGATAGGGCATTATCCTTTTGCAGTGACTCATTGCTTTTACAAATATTCGACATATTATTTTTATCATTATTTCAGTCCTACAACATCAATGTTTAATCATCCAATCATATTCCAAGTTAGGTAGATAGTGAATAGCACTATGTAATCAATTTGTGAATGGGCAAGAAAGGGAATTCATCAAACAATCACAATTAATTCTAGGTTGAATTCTACATGCTCTTTAATGGTGATTTTAGAGGATCTATTACACTCAATCTCTCTTTATCAATAGTAGGACTGGTTCAACAACAGGATGAAAAGAGAGATTCAGTTGAAAGTAATAGGATTACCTCATAATGTTGATGAAGAGTAGTAGATGAACCACAACCGATCAGTTCTCAACACAATCCATTATCAATGGATCAAGATTGAAGAATATAATGCTAGTTTCAATAAGAATTTGTTCCATGATGATTGCTTCCATGTAACTTCAGCTCCCAATTATAAAGATTGCTCCAATGTATCAAGAGAATCCAATACTTGAGTAAAAGTCCATGATGATTTGTTGAGAAGGTCCTTTGAGCCTTGAAGAATCTTAATTCTTGATAGAATGAAGAATTTCAAGAATTTTCATACATTTTTATGTTCAAGAGGCTGAAAATGCTATCAATCTTGATGGAATGCTTCAATAAAAGCCAATCCTTGATAGAGTAGCTTTAATCTAACCTTCCCCGGGTTTTAGACAACAAAAGACCCATGGATTGAAGCCTCAAGAAAGCAAAAATTGCAATTGATGGCTGCTTTGTTTTGCCCCAATTTAAAATGGAGAAAATGCTTCCAATCTTGCTTTAAAGCTTCAATGTATACCCAATATCAATTGTAGATGCTTGCCTTTCACTTCTTGAAGCTAAAAGGCACTAAGATAGATTGACTCAAAACTTCAAGAAATCCCTGAAATTTTCATGTTGTCCAAGTTTTGCCATAGCTAGGGTTATGATGAGAGCTCCAAGGTTCAAGAAGAATGAAAGATCAACTAAGAGATGGTTAATACTCTATGTTAGGACCTGCATTTGATCAAGCAAGAGAGAGAAGAGCTTCAACATGATCATGATTACTGATTTTGAAGGAGAAGAGGCTGTTGAAAACAATCGCAAACTGTCCAAGACATCTTCTTGTATCATGTGATGAGAAATAAGCTAGAGATGAAGCATAGTGGTAGTCTACAGGTTGCTTAAGACCTCAACAATCATCCACTGTAGGTTGCATGAGAAGTAATGGCCATGGGAAAGAGATATGAAAAGAGATCTCCATAAAAGCTCTCACAAGGAAGCTTAGAAAGAGGAAAGAGAAGCCTGCTTTAAAAAGTAACTACAGTTTAATTGTTCCAAACCTTGTTTAGACTCAAGTTAAGTTCCAGGCCCTTCAAAATGGCCCCAACTTGACCACGAGCCACTAAAATAAACCTTGAATCTGTCATTATTCCTTCAGGCCTTCTTCAAGATCCTCAAATTTAGTCCCGACTTATTGTAAAGAACCTTAACTAGTCATGGTTTTGACTGTGTCAAGTCCTGTGACTAATTCTTGCCCTCTAGTTACCCTGTGTCTAGTCTTGTAACCAGATTCACCATAAAAATGACATTTCCATTGGATCAAAGATTTGCTTTGATACCAATGTAAAGGAGCTAATTCCCACATCAAACAATTAAACCGGAAATACAAGGAAATAGACTAAATTGCCAAGAAACCATAGCCAAGGTGGCTAGGCTAAAATCATATTACCATTAATGGCCAAGAATCAGTTGATGAGAGGTTGCAACATGGTGTGCACCCCAATGCTATGGTGGCCAAGAATATGCACCCTCTTAGATGGTGGGAGGATGATACCTCAAATATGAAATGTTAGAAAAATGGCAAAAAGATCCTTGGCAAGTTACAACTTAGCCTTTTATACTAAACCCTAGTGAGCTAAATATTGGCTAAGGCATTAAGGCATTTTTACTCTATTACAGGTAGCATTGCTTGTTGTCCTACATTCAATTAGCCAAGGATGTGCTAGTATCTTATCCTTATTCATCTACATTGTGTTGTGTTTATCTAACCAATAGAAGGAATGCTAATAGAAGGAATCATTTTTTTCCACTTAGTAAAAGAAAGAATTGTATTTGTTGAGGTATTTCCATGTGAAGTAGTTGGGGTTCTTTACAATTACCTATGGAACTAATAGGAAAGTTATATTTGAAGCTTTATGTGTTGGTGTCGGTGTATCTATTAAGATACTCTTTCTCGGATTGGTCTAGATTACTAGGATTAACTTGGGGCAGTGGTGAACTAGATCTAAACGAGAGTTTTCACCATTTCTCTGTATTGTTCCCATAGTTGCCTTCGTGCGTCATACGGACAGGTTCGTACCGTACAAACCGTACGGTACGTATCCATATGACTTTTTGGGCCTATTTGGGCCACGTCACCTGTGCCACCTGGATCTCGCGTCCCGCATTTTTTGCGCCCCTGCTTTTACTCTGCCTGCCTGTGTGGCACTTTTTGGGGGGTGGGAAGCCTTGGATACCTCAACCCACCCCCTTTTCCAGCCATGCACTCCCCTCCCTAGCCCTCTTTGGATTCCTTCTAGTTGGCAGTCCTCTCTTTGACCATTGACCCCTCTTTGATTGTTTGAACTTTGACCCTTCTCTCATCTACAAAAGGTGCTCTTCTCCTCCATACTTCCATATCAATTCAGCAAGCACTTGTGAGTTACCATTCTCATCTTCCTCTCTTGGATCTTGTCACTTGATTCTTGAATGGACTTGTGATTTGTCATTCTCAAATGTCACCTCCCATCCCCTCTTTCCCGCACCCTATCGAAGCATTTGCCATTCTCAAATCTCATCTTCCATCCCCTCTATCCCGCACCCTATCAAAGCATTTTCCATTCTCATCTCCCATCCTCTCTCTCTTACTCTTTCTCTTTCAACTTTGCCCCAATCCTCGGGCCTCTGGGAAATCATAGGGAGTCTTACTGGTTGGCATATTTGGAAGGGGCGGTGTTAGGTGGCTTTCGGCAGAGAGAGACTTTCAGTACAGGCGACCTTAGCAGAGCTCTAGACCTCCATCATCCACTCCCTTCGAGGCCGATGGGATCGGATGCAGGGTGAGTCTAGGGCTCGTCAGGAGCTCCGAGGTCATTTCATGCACACTTGGGGCAGCCAGGACCTGTTCTTCGTAATGCAGGTAGGTAGCCCTAGATGGCAATACACCCCCTCTTCATGGCTTCTTGCCCCTATCCCCCCTAGACCGCCTTGAGAGGCTTGTATATATGATGTATCTGTGACTCACACCAGCTCCAGCTTGGTCTGTTGAGCATGAGCACTTCTTTGTATTTAAGGTTTTTTCTGAAGTAATATAATTAGCCATACTTTATTTGAAAAAAAAAAAAATCCTCAGGCCTCTCAAGTCTCCCTCTCAACTTTCAAGAGTCGAGACTCAAGCATCTCTATCTCTCTCTCTCTCTCAGGCCTCTTTATCTGTCATCGGCACCATGACTCATGAGAAGCACGAGGCCTTCAATTTGCATGCGATCCATGTGGAGAGGGACACAAAGAAGTTTAATTCCCACCATTGGACATGCAAGTATCGCGGGAAGCGCTATACAAGTGGTGCAACTCGGCTTCTCCAACATCTTTCCAAGACAGGGGGGCAAGTTGCTCCATGCAAGGAGATCCCTAAAAACATTGCAGAGGAGATTCTCGCCAAGATGAGAGGGGGATCCACAAGAGGAGGAGGAAGTGGCTTATTGGCACCAACTCCTATGCCTACTAATGAGGAAGCATCCCATGTGGGCATATCTTCAACCAATGCGGGAGAGGCCTCTACCATTGGTGGTGGGGGCTCCACATCCACATCCGGCTCCGGTAAAAGAGTGGAGGCTCATGTGGTGCCGGAGAGATGATCATCCCTCTCTCAAGCTCTTGGTCATGTGCGTGGATCGGTTGCCTTTCTTAGAGAAAGGCAATGACTTGTGGACATTGAAATTGCACGCACGGTGATTGAGTGCAATCTTGCATTTAATGTCCTAAAGCAAGAGCAATGGAAGAAGATGGTAAAAGCCATTGTCAATGTGGGTCCATGTGAAGGATGGACCGTTGTCACATACAACGACATGAGGACGAGAAAGATTGATGAAGAGAAGGTGAGGATTGATAGAGCCCTTGATCCTATTCGGGCCACATGGATAAAATATGGTTGCTCCATTCTCACTGACGGATGGAGTGATCGTAAGAAACAGGGCATCATCAACATACTCGTCTCATGTCCACTCGGCACTTACTTTTTGCAGGCCGTATATACTGGCAAGAGGGGGAGAAAAACAACGAGCGCATTTATCTACCGCCGCATTCGACAAGCTATCATTGAGGTATACATTGCAATTAGCGTTTTAAATTTGTTTCACTTTTTTTCATTATGATAATATCATGATTCATAATTGAAATTTGATTTATACATAACTTGTAATTTGTAAATTGTGGTTGTAGGTGGGCCCGTCAAATGTGATGCAAGTTGTTACCGACAATGCATCGAATTGTTGGCGCATGGGCCATTTGCTTGAGGCCGAGTTCTCTACTATTATGTGGATTCCATGTGCAAGTCATTGTTTGGACTTGCTCATGGAGGACATTGGGAAGCTCAACTGGGTGAAGGGGGCGGTCCACAAAGCTACATCAATTGTCACATTCTTTACGGTAAAGGTATAGGTGCTTGCGATGTATCGTGAGTATAGCACATTGGAGTTGAAGAAGCCTTCTTCAACTCGCTTTACTTACATGTGGTTATTGCTGGAGCACCTTTACGAGGTGCGGTCCGTAGACAGTGGTGTCCACTCTATGGAATGAGTGGGATGAGTATGAGACAAAGGAGGCTAAAGCCATGCAACACTTGTGCCTTAATGAGCAGTTTTGGCAAAAAGTCCGTGCCGTTGTCATTGTCGTGACTCCCTTTTATAGGGTATTACGTATGAGTGATTGCGAGAGATACACCATGGGCCTTCACGTTCACTTCTTTAGAGCGGCATTGGCGGAGGCACGTGCTTGTACAGTGGTCACAGAGACACAACGTGCACATGTTTTAGAGATAGCAGAGAGGAGATGGGCCTAGATGTATGAGCCCATCCATGGTTTTTCTGCATTGGTATATCCGGTCTACAAGTCACCGGTAGTCATGGATGATGGAGAGTTCCGTTCAGACCAGCTTGCTTATTTGACTCATGTGGTCTCTGTGGATGACTACAATGCAGTGCTAGAGGAGCTAGGATGCTATGCAATTAGAGAGGGCATGTGGCTTTTTCTTCTCCCACTTGTTGGAGGAGAGAGTTACTTGTGAAGCCTTTATTTTGGTGCCAAAACTTTGGATACGCACTGGAGACCCTTTAGCCCTTAGCCATAAGGGTCCTTGCCCAGGATTGCTCTTTGGGCGCATGTGAGAGAAACTGGAGTGCCTATTCTCTCATTCACACAAAGATTCATAATTGGCTTAGCACACGACAGTTCGAGCGGCTAGTCTATTGCCGCACTAACTTATGCATGATGAGGTTATGATGAGCATGGGTAGTCTGAAGCAAGTAAAGTTTAAACACTTAACCATAACATTTAAAATTTGTTGTTTTAACTTTTAAACTTTGAACTTTGAAGTTTAAACTTTATACTTTACAATTTAGACTTTAGCATTTACAATGATCAATCTTACGTGCATCACTGTATTGTGTAGGTGAATGTTGATACATTCAAGTTGACGGGCGATACTCTTCTGAGTATACATAAGGAGGTGGACAAGGAGGAGGAGATGATTTTTGCAAAGCTCTAGAAAGAGCTTAGAGCAGCAGATACTGGTGACACTCACAGTCAGCGTGCTTGTGGGCGAGGAGTTCGAGTAGGTGGTAGCAGGGGCACGGTCATTCGACGCCCTCCATCATTGAGGAGAGGTGGTTCGAGTGGCTTGCAGACATATGTAAGGCGGGGCTCTAGTAGCTCACATCTTGTGCCTCATGATGACATTCCCCCTTGCCTACATAGCTGCCACCTAGGGAGCTATCATTTGATGATGATGGTAACCTCATTAATGAGGATGAGTATGAGTGTGTCTCATCATCGGATGCCGAGGAGTCATCTTTAGATTCTCTTGATGAGCACTCAGATGGTTTTGATGATGATGATGATGATAGTGATGCCTCATCATAGATTCATATGACATAGGTCTCTCTCTTTTTTTGTATCAGATATACTAGACTGTAGTTGTATTGCATGTTTTGTGTAGCCCATGCGACTGCGATGGTCACCCTCATGTATTCATCTTATTCTGTAATGAAATGGCTATTTCCACTTTAAACATGTATTCTATGATCCATCATTTAATGATTTATGATTTTTGTTATTTAAAAATCATCTTAATTTTTTTCGTACTAATATCGTGCCGTACCTTATAAAATCATAAGGTACCAATTAGTACCATATTTTATTGAACCGTACCGTATCGTACCTTTCGTATTTGACAACTATGATTGTTCCTTGATGTGGAATAATTCAGATCCTTTATAACTTGTCCTTTAAGTTTGAGAGAAGCTGCTCTAATTTAGATCCTTTATAACTTGTCCTTTATGTTTGAGAGAAGCTACTCTACAGTCTCGTTTCAATGCACACGAAAGGATTTTAGTGATGTTTTATTTGGGATTTGATGCATCACACAATTGCAAGTTGAAAAGACTAGCCTTGTGACATAAAACTTTCCTTTGATATTGTTATTATCAAGACTGGTCATAAACCGTTACTTCAGACTTTTGTATTCTTCAACCATAGGTAGGAATGCATAGTTCAATGTAGGTATAAAGTTATTATCTTTCAAGGAAAATGTTGTTTACTCTATTATATTGAATTTTCTTCTTTTGAAAAAATTTCCTCTATTAGTTAAAAGTAAAGTGACACAAGGCATTGAAAAACTACGCTAGAGCGGCCCAAAAAACGTTAAATAGCTAGAAGGCTATAAACTAGAAGAATATGAAATCATGGGATGTGCCAGACACTGGCCCCATGGATGCCAAATATAGTCCACCCACACATAGCATGTTAGACAACATCTTCACTTTTTGGGAGTCCATCAGTCTTGCTTATTCTAGGAACTAGGAACTCATTGTGCTCCTAGTGACTTTGAGAAGGCATATGATTGTGGGGATTAGGAGTTTCTGGAGGGAACATGTTGAGGATGGGTCTTCAGAGTAGTGGATCAGGGGACTTTCTGCCCATTACTCCTCAGCACATAGCTACATTTTTGTCCGTGGGGCCAAAGGACAGAAATTTAGTATCTAGCGATTAGTAGGATAGGGTTGCTCACTATATTTAGATGGGGATGAGAGCAACTTTATGGCCTTTGTAGTGGCCATGGAAATATTTTGCAAAGCATTTGGTGCCTTAATCAATTGGCACAATTCCTATGGTTTTGGTAGGCTACGTTTGGGGGGCAGGTGGGGCATTAGATCAAGGGGTGTGTTCGGTTGGGGGGGGTGTGAATATGGGGTATGTTGGGGGGAAATGGGGGGCTGGGAGGGAAAACCCAGGCTAGGGGACGGATGGGAAAAAACAGGGGTTGTTGGGAGGAGGGATATAGAAAAATGGGGGTAGGGATATGCTGGGATGGAATGGGACGAGGGAGAAAAAATCGGTGGGGTATGACATGTCACATTGGTTTGGGTCAAGGGATGAGTGCATGTACACTGGGGGGTTGGGGGGGGGGGTGTGTGAAAGATAGGGGAGGGGGAATGGACAAGTGGGGGGGTGAGTGAGAAAGGGGTGGTGGGGGTGGGGCAGGTAGTATAGGTGGGAAGGAGGCACGTGATTAATGGTGGGGTCAAAGGGGAGTGTGATTGGGGAATTGGGGAGTATCAGGGCTATGGAGCAGCTAAAGGTTGGGATACACTTCTTTTTTACTTGTTTATCCTTCCCCTTTTTTTTCTCTTTGTTTTCCTCCCCTCTTTTTGTTTTCTTTCTATCTTTTTTGAAAAATACATAAAATAAACAAGAATAAGAATTGTAAACGTACTAGGTGGAGCCATGGCCCTACCTTGGCATGGAAGAAGAGGCGAGTTTGCAGAGGATGTGGAAGGGAGAAGTTGCTTGTGTTGTGCTCCTGTGGGTGCCAAGAAAAATGGGAAAAGGCCATAGCTGTGACTTTACCCTCGTGATGCTAAGGAAAATTGAGGAGAGGCATTGGTAACACTTGCTGCAGTGGGGCCGTGCTAACTTCAGCCATGATCAGGTATGCCAGTAAGGCTAGAGAAAAGTTTAGGTAAGTGAAGATGAAATTTAGGTAAGGGAAAGCTTGAGTGAGAGAGTAAGGCAAGAAGGTAATTATTTCACCGTTACCTCAACAATGCCACAATCTTGCCAAACGAAGGCCGTGGTGACAGTAGAGCAAAGCCATGGCAAGAGGTAGAGAGAATCTTGGATTGGAAAAGTTAGAGCAGAGAGAGAGAGTCAGGGGAAAGCTAGAGTGAAGAGAGTAAGTTGAGTAAAGATGAGTAAACTGGAGATTTCTAAAAAGGTGCAATAGTGACAGATTGGATGTGAGAGCTACTATGGTTTTGCTATGATAATGTTGTGGGGCAAAAACTAGTTGTCAAAGTAAGCAACAAATCAGAGAGACATTAGGGTTTGTAGGGAGAAAGATAGTGTATACGGCAAACATTGAGAGAGAAGAGAAACTCAGAAAACACAAAAGAATATGACAATGAAGCATTTAATCATAATATGTGAAGAAAAGCTAATATAGTAGAGCTGAAGCTCAGAACATGACTACATTGTCCTATTTGAATTAGATGGCAGCAAACTTGAAGGGAATTTGCACAGTGAAGGGAGCGAAAGGCAATCCTTTAGGTAGTGGGCTATTGAAGTGATCTCTAGAAGGTGAAGGATAGTTGTTGAGAGAGCGAAGTGCATGTGAAGATATGATAGGGTTTGCACTCGGGAAACACAACATGTATGACTAAGACTAAAACACAGACTCAGATAGAGACAAGCAAAAAACCCTAAATGCAAAATGCAAAAACCCAAAACTCAAACATAGAGACAAACATAGAGAGGAGAAACTTTGAAGTGAATGAATGTTGTTAATGAATGTAAGAGTGTACGGAATGCCCAAGGGCAGAGCAATGTAGTGTTAGAGAGTGACATCCACCAAAGATTGATCCCAAGTGCTGTGACCACCAATCGGAGTGCGGAGTGCGAGAAACACCAAACACTGATCACCAAACTGTCAGGGAACTGAGGCGACAACTATGGATGATGCCTAATGATGTGGGCGGCAGCAGAAAGTTGCAAACACACCAGTAGGAGAGCCTCTAGGAGGATGGAGGTCACCAGCTGCCAAGTAGGGTGAAGGTCAAACACAAGTAGTAGGAGGTCATCGGAAGGTGTGGGAGATCGTTGCCAATTCTCATCTGGTGGAATGTCTAAACGCAAGCTGGAGAAGGCAGATTATGTGTTGGCGATGGCAGAAGAGTCCAAATGCAGCAGGGAGAAGAGCGCCATACAGTGGGCGATAGCCAGGGAGGAAGGCGCCAGGCAGTGCAAGGGTTGATGGAGTGGCAGCCGTTGTGAAGGGTAGATTGCCACATCACCAAACACTAGAGGAGGCAAACTGTGTGCTAGCAATGGTAGAATAGTCCAAACGAAGCAGGAAGAAGGGCGCTAGATAGTGGATGGCACTGCAAGGGTTGATGGAGGAGTGGCAGCTGTCACAAAGGATAGACCACCACGTGGGTGAAGGTTGATGCTTGAAATCTGCACTAAAAGAATGAGCCTGAATGGTGGGCAACTTGTCTATTTATAGATGTTGAAGGGTGCCCCAAAAAATTAGGATTTTGGAGGACCATTGAAACTCTCTCGAACCGCGCACCAAATTTGCATTTTTTACTAATTAAGTGTATTTTGGGGCTGTTTAAAGATGTAATAAATTGTAAAGTGTGCTTTAACTTACCAATGCACTCCTCAAATGCCATCAGGGATGAAGAAGATGATCACCAACTATTGAGGGAGTGAAGTGCAATTCTCAAATTCAAGAAAGTGGGCCAGGCTGCAAATTGCAAATGCATGGGTGTGTGGGAACTGCTAAGACGTAGGGAGAGCAGCCGAGATGCAAATGCTAGGGATGGATGATGAGGTTAGATGGTAGGAGTGTCCCTAGGCTTCAAATTTCAAATCCCTAGGAGTGAAGAGGATGATGCTAGGTGTGTGGGAGCTGACGCCAAGATGGGAAGATGACACCATACAATTGAGGAGCCTCTGAACTTGCCAAATGGAGATGCCAGGGTGATGCTAAGTGTGTGTGACTTGATGCTTGCTAGTGGAGATCCTCTTGAAGTGTAAATGCAAGTGTAAACCTGGTCGCCAAATGTGGGAAAGATGACACCAAGTGGAGATGGTGGATGGGAACCATGAACTGCAATGTCCTCCGATAGGGGTATGGGCACTAGTGGCAGAGAGAGAAGAGTGTTGGAAAGACGAAGAAGTGTGACGAAGAGTGTGGGTGGTGGTGTGTAAACGAGGGGAGAGGTGGCCTATGTATAGGCCCTGCTGAGTGTAGGGTGGCGCACCAGTGTGTGGGAACCCATTAAAAAATGCCTAGAATGAGGATGCCAGACTTTTTGGGGCTGTCAGTGTGAAACCCTAACTAAGGTGAATAACCAAAGAAGGGTTTCTCAACACTAGTGATACCACCTCTTGTCCCACCTGCAACCGTGTAATATTTAGTATTCTACTTCACAATTGATAGAGCTCTTTAAACTTTACAGATACCAGCTTTGTTCATATCCATAAAATACCCAACATGAAACAATCACTATAATAGTTATCAATGGCAGCCTCTCCGAATCCAATACATACCAAATGTTGTAATGATTAAGAAGACAAGAGTACAACATTATGACAAAACAAGACAAGGAAACTAGTTCAAATGGAGAATCTCGTGAAGAGCATTTATCATTGCATTTTACAACATGCAAAGACAATGCCTTGGACCTAGAGTATATCTGCAAATATATGCTATAGTAAAGAGAGTGAAAGTACTTCAGAGTTTTCTTTTTTCTCTTGGGTAAAAAATAGAATTACAATAACTCTTGCTGTCGCTACGAATCTGTAATTGCAATCTGTTCAGACTTGCCAACACACTGCCAGTCCTGCACACTGGCTGCTTTGATACCAAAATCTGTTCAGACTTGCCAATACATTGCCAGTTCTGCAAACTGGCTGCGTTGAAACCAAAATCTCCTGTAGATCTCTAAGCTTTGCTGCTGTAAATGCCTCTTTTGAAACTGAGAATGATGTAAAGAAGGTAAAACTAGACTAGCAATAATTTAAATACCTCTTTTGAAACTGAGAATGATGTAGAGAAGGCAAAACTAGACTAGCAATAATGGAATTTGCTACACATACAAAGGATAAAACCTCCAATCTAGATGTACTTGAAGAAAGGAAAAAATGAGAGAGATTATCCTAGGAAGAGTAGAAACAGATTGGCTAGTACAACAAGGAAGATAGAGAATAAGCATGATCCATGGAAATTCACTGGAAATCTGAATTATGATAAGAAATTGAAGAGAGGTGGTACAAGCCTCAACCATAGAAAAGAGACAAAAGTTTTGCAACAGGGCAGATAGACTTGACGTCAGCTTGCAATCTCCAACTCTGAGCTATACTTGTAGTAATCAAATTGGAACCAATTCGCCTTCCTCTCTCTTTTCTCAAGAAGCTGAATCCAATAGCCTTTTTCTCCTCTTCCTTGTCTTGTCTTCTTTGCTTCATCCTCTTCTTATTGTTGCTCCAGTCTGCTCACTGTCAATTCATGGGAATTGCTTAGATTGTATTATTGCTGCTCTTCTCAGCCATGATCTCTTCCTTGGGTATATCTCTAGCATGGATATAGTTGTTGAATTTGTGGGATAATTTGAGATGCTCTCAGTTGAAGGGTATAGTCAATAATTGGTTGAATGGAATCTTGCAAGAGACTTGAAAACTTTAAAATGCATGTGTGGAATCTCCAATGGTGCAAATACAAAGAATCCATGCCTATATTGCTTGACACAGAGGGTGGAAAGAAAGGACGGAAAGAAGAATTGGCAAAGGGTGACAAGTGCTAATGGAAACCTTCATATGCATACTTTGTGTGGGATCCTCCATCTTTTCCGACTTCCTTTGCATTGTCAAAGTGAGCTCTTTCTTATTCTTCAACTTCTTGCCTTGTTTATGCTGCTTGCTCCTTCAGGTCCCCAAAGTAGAGCATGGTAGTTCTTTTTCAGCTTCCAAGTCTACAGTCTTCATAGTAGTTTGATCCTCTTCAGATGTGAGGACCTCTATTCGCTGCTGATAATACAATTTCTGCATATGATATCCATTCTCTTTTGCCATGTCTACTGCAAGCATGATTTCTTACTTCTTTGGAGGCACTTGAATTTGCATTTGCTAGTCTGACTGTTGCTGAAATCCCTGCATTTTCTGCTCTTGCTGGTCATGAAAGGGATGATTTTGAACTGCTTGCTCCTGGTATACATCTTCTGGACATTGTTGGTGCAAAAAAGAACAATGGTCTGTTCTATGGCCTCTTTAACTTTGTCAATCTCCTAGATAGCTAGTGAAAGTATTTCAGCTTCCAAGTATAGCATTCTCTTCTCCAAATTTATATCATGTCCTTCAGAAGAAGAGGTTCTAGAAATGTTGTTGCTGTATTCATACTCACCATCTGGTTCAGCTTCAAACTCCTTTGGATCCATCTCTACCTGCTTGTATATCTTTATATTATACCGCAATCTTTGAAAAACTGGTTTGTCCACAAATAGGTCCAAGCATCGTACTAGTCCTGTCTAGCCCCAATTAAAATAAGCCAAGTGTGAAGAAATGCTCTAAACTTAGAAAACACAAAACCAATCATATGACAAAGCACAAATTGATAAACATAGAACACAGTTAGGATTAGGGTTAGGGTAACTCAAAGACAATGAACATAATGAATAATAAGATGAATGAGTTGTTGGGTTTGACTCATGCCTATTCTCATAGAGGAGTGTTGGTGATCTGTAGTAGGACATTGGGGCACTTTTTACTCTCCTTATGAGAGGTTTTTTCCCCTAGTTACATTATTCTCTATTATGTTTGTTTATGTTATAAAGTTCGGTCACTTACCATACTTTACACCTTTTAGGTGTGAACGCACCTTAACAACCCTAATGTCTAAGGCTTGTACTTTGTACTGTCATTTTGGGAATTGTATAGTGTGTCGAGTTGTGTCCTCACTCTCACTCTCTCTACTGCCTACTTTGTACTTTTAGCCGAGAGCTTCCATCTTCGATCTCACATTTGGTATCAGAGCTCAGGCTCAGTCAACTCACAAGCTCGTCAGCTCAAGCACCTCGTCCAGTTGCAACCTAGTTACCCCCGACTGCAGCACTGCACCTTTGCAAGCAACCTTTATTTTGTGGAGTGGGTTGACTTCAATGTCACCCATAGTCACGTTTTTATTTAGTTTCACCTGGATCTAGAGCATGGCAACTATGGAGGTTGGAAGATGAAGACTAGATTTATGATGACATAGATGATTATTAGACTGATTGTTGCACAAGTAAATCAGGTTCCAAGATGGAAGCTTGGACTCATAAACACAATCTTGTGTAATGGACAATGACACTTGGCAAAGACACTAACTGAAAGAGAAAGGTATCATGACTTTTTTTTTTTGAAATAAGGACCAAGTATAAGCTTATATAGCTTTCCAGTTGTTCCACTCTCCTCACTATGCTTATGGGATACAGAGCACCTTTTCTTGCAACATATATCATTTGCCTATTTCTCAACAGCCCCCCTTAAATGATGAGTCCCTATACATGCTGGCTTTTGGCCCCCGTAAATGGTGATATGGCCCGGGAGACTAGCTCATAGGCAGCCTAGTCTAGTTCAAGCTTGAAACTTTACATCTTTGGCAAGGGTTTTTTCAAAGCAAATCCACAAAGGGAAAAATCAAGATCCACTATGGGAAAAACATATGAAAGATACGATGAAAATTCTTTAGAACAATCTATTAGAGTTGTTGAAGGTAGCAGAAGCATCTTTTTTTTTTCCTTCTTCTTCATTCATGAACTGGTTCTGGTGGTGATCATTATGCATTTGCTGTGCTCTTTTGTTGTGGAAACATTCACTCGTTATATGGCCAGTCTTGCCACAATAATGACATATAATTTGATCCTTGTTGTTGTTGGTGCCGAGTCCTCAACCACGGCCTTTTGTCCCATAAATGCCATTGGTGTTACGAGATACTGTTTTTGGTGGTGTGTTTCTTTGCATCCTTGCTTTTAACTTTGCTTTCTCCATCAAGTAGTGAGTGCTCAATATCTTTAAGTGAGAGACTTAGAACATTACTTAGGGTGGACACAAGATTCTCATATGGATTCTTATTTACACTTGCAAGCAGTACGGCTATTGCTTCATCTTCATCAGTATTCTTCTTAAGAGTTGCAAGCTAGGTTTTTAGGCTCTTGAACTTGTTAATGTGTATGGCCATGGAAACATTGTCTTTTATATCCAGTTTATAAAACTGCACGAGTAATTTTACCTTTAAATTCTTTGCTTGGGTACCAAAGATCCTATCAAGTTTCTCCCAAGTAGTTTTAGCATCTCTGATGCCAGAGATATGATGTAGCACATTATCACTTAGTCCCCAAGCAATGATGCCTAGCGCCTTGTTATTCATTTTCTTTCATTCTTTGGTTTTTGGTGGAGCTACCGTAAGGATCCCGCTTTTTGAATCTTCTTTCGCGCCATCTGCATCACCTTCATCATCTTCAAAGATATCCCAGAGGTCTTTCCTCATGAGGTGGTGCATGGTCTTTTCCTTCTAGGCATAGAAGCCTTCTCCATTGAACTTTGCTATTTATTCGAGCTCTGCCATTTTTGATCAACAGCAAATCAGCCAACAAAAGAGTTGTACTTCGATGTGTCAAGAGACACAAGATAATTAGTGTTTAACAACGCTGCATGAGTATTAAAAAGATACTATCTTGGAGCTCAATGTTGGATGTTGATGCTTGATCTTCTTTTTGCTTGTTGCTGATTTAGTGTGATGCTTTGCTGGAAATTGAGTGCTCAGTAAGAGGAGAGTGATAGAGTCTTCAGAGGATTGAGAGAAGTAAGAAAATGAAAGGTTTTATGACCTTGAAGGTCAATGGCTATGGCTGCCCACAGAGATGACAGTTAGGGTTTCTCAGATTGTGATCAATAGAGAGTATTTTGGGGAACCCTTTAGTGATTAGGTAGCTTAGACGGCAGGCTAGAAAAGCCCTATGGTCACAGAGGAAATCACGCAGCAGGTAGATAATGGCAGCCGTGCGACCAACATGGACGCAATTTAGAATAGCGAGGAAGAATTTCGACAATGCTGACGAATCCATGCATTAATCGGATCTATTTAGGTGATAGGATGGAGCGCCTTGGAGTAAAAGAGGTCCACAGAAGGAAGCTCTAAAGGATATGCTCTCTATGAAAAGATATAAGCACTCCAAGTGTTGTAGGTCTTTCTGGCTATGGCAGACAAGAAGGTAAAGTGGAGATAGAAGTAAGAGATGAGCTCAACCACTCAACCTGAGCTGTGAAGAGATGAAGAGGGGTTGAAGAGCAGAGAAGGAAGCTAGACCATGCTGAGCTGAGCTCTGATACCATGTGAAAAACACGGATCTAGAGCATGGTAGCTATGGAGGTTGGAAGATGAAGACTAGATTCATGATGATATAGACAATGATTAGACACACAAGTGAATTAGGTTCCAAGATGGAAGCTTGGACTCATAAACACAATCTTGTGTAATGGACAATGACACTTGACAAAGATACTAACTGAAAGAGAAAGGTATCATGACATTTTTTTTTGAAATAAAGACCAAGTACAAGCTTATATAGCTTTCTAGCTGTTCCACTCTCCTAACTGTGCTTAAGGGATACACATTACCTTTTCCTGCAGCATATCTCATTTGCCTATTTCTCAACACTCACTATGTCAGTTTTTCTAATTCAATATTCAGCAACGATGACAACCTATGTGTGCATGGGCATTCGGCACGTCCTTACTCAAGTCTCTTTGCCGGATCATGACCCTTGCTATATACAGTTTATCTCCTAGAAGACATGGACTTGAGCCACATACTTGCTATAATGATGTGTCACCTGTCAACCTATGGACCTGAGGGTCCCAGAAAGGCATATTTAATCTAGTATTCATTCTTCATGTTGCAGCCACTGTATGAGAGTCTACTCAACCATATTGAACATGTTTGAAGATATTTTGAAAGATGTATTATTTTCAGAATTTTCCACTCTGATATTTTGGGTTTTAGGATTATTATTTGGTATTAGTCTTGAAATCTTGAACTTGGTTTAATGCAGAACTTAATGATAAAAAATATAGGCAGCAAGAGAGGGGAATTCTATGTACGAGCTTCAGGGGCATTCACTGTAAATCCCATGAGTGGGTTCATCGATGAAGGTGGTTTTTTTCAATGTGAGATAACGTTTCTACCAACTCAAGTTCTGAACTATGAAGAAGAACTTGAGATCTTTTATATTAAGTGCAATCAGTGCACTATATCAAGACTCCTAGGCCCAGGTTGCGAGGTAATTACAGAACCTTGTTCATTCAGTTTTCTTAATGTCAGTGGGCATAACAACAATAGAATTTGTACTATCACCCAAGTTACAGGCATAATGAAGTCAAATATTTCTCATTGAAAGATGCAAGGTTATGAATTATATTAACAGAGGTACTTACACAGCTTGATATTGGACTATCGATGGATAGATTATTGGCTCCACTAACTTTCATCAACAAGAGCTTCAAAATGAATGTTCAACTAATCAATGAATCCTCATCTGTGGTACAGTTTTTATGGCCAGAGTAAGAAGAAAATGCCTATTGACTGTTAGAAGAATCAATAAGTAGAAAGAAGGAACCAAAAATAAAACTCAAGATTTTAGTAGGAAATTCAGCACTCAATCTGAAGTTCTAAGAACAGACAATGACTGCTTATCTAAATTTGAGTAAGATCGCATTCATTATGATAGCAACATACTGCATGCCCTGATGATCTTTATCTTCCCATCAAAAATTTGCATTCAGGTTTGCTTCCATCAATGAGAGGATGGACACCAATGAAGAATTCAAACAGCCAAAAGCTACTACAGACATATTTAGAGGTGATGAAAGTGACATATTTCAATATTCACCCAAACATCCTTCACTGGAATCAGAGGAGACCTGGAAGGACACACTAGAGGTGTTTAACTTATCTTTATCATCAATATTTTTCTAGATATGAAACTGTCGTCTGACTGTCCTAGATTGTTGTGTGGAATGGATGTTGTGTTGCTTTTGATGAATATTTGTGCATATTCGAGCAGGGGTTTTCTCTTGCACCAGCTAAAGGGGAACTGTGGCCTGGCACAATAATGGATATTTCGATCACTTTCTCTCCAACTAAAGCTTTGAGGTATGTTCTTTCTTTTGAATAGCTAACTTATATGCTTTATCTTCTGTGAAGGGAACAAAGAACTTGGCAGCTAAATATTCATTATGCCTGGTGCCAAGATTACTTACACGTGCTTCTTGAGACAGCTCTAAGCCATTGTATCCGGTTCTGTTTCCTTGCACCAGGTTGTAGCTACCTAATAACAGGAGGGGGCCTATTGGTCATCTGTGATACTGATGTATCTCCCCTCGTAGGAGAAAAAAAGGTTATGGGCTCAGAAGTGAAACAGAAAGCCTTTTGGTTTCATGTGTGTTGTTGCCATCTGGCTTGGTTGGCCTGAAGGCCTGATGTAAATATTTCATACATTAATTTAAAATTCTTCACGAAAGAAAAAGGAAAGCCTTTGGCATTCCCTCATCCCTTTTGAATCTCCTTGTAGCTCCAATCTACCTTGATTACATGAGAATCGGAAGACCCAAACTGGAAGGCCCACTGCCAAGTGATCTTTCAGGGACGGTCCCGTTTGAGTATGAGACGCTGGCCGAGATTCAGTGTTCTATATTTCATTCACTTTGAGCATGTTCGGGGCAGCTTCAAGAAACATATGACATTGGCAATAGGCCAGTCAACTCTTCACACCTAGGAATAACATAGTCAGTTTCATGTTATAGGATGCCACCACCAATGCAGTTATGTAAAATTACATGGCTTAAAAAACAGAATTTGAGCAAAGGACAAAAGACTTTGTTCACACATATGTTTCCATAGTGAAGCTTAGATAGTGATGTAGACAGATCCTAGATGAACTTCAAGAAACACATGGCATTGGCAATAGCCCAGTCAACTCTTCGCACTTAGGAATAACATAGTTAGTTTCATGTTATAGGATGCCACCACCAATGAAGTTATGTAAAATTACATGGTGCAACAAATAGAATTTGAGCCATAGAAACAGGGAACGGCCGTTCCAGCCTATAGGAACGGTTTAACGTGTTCCAGATCCTTGGAGGAGGTGAAACGGCCAGGGAACGTTCCCTGCCGTTCCCTGGGCCGTTCCCTACAGTTCCGTGCCGTTCCCTACCGTTCCGTGCCGTTCCCTGGGCCGTTCCCTGCCGTTCCCTGTTTGGAACGGCCATTCCAGGCTTGTTGACCAAAAATTTACATTTTTCCACGTTTTTTCTTTTTGCTTATATCACACTCCTTCTACTATATGTTCACCTATCTCCATTGCCTAATGTGCACTCTCTCTCTCTCTTGAATATTCAAAGTGTCAAGACAACCCACAAGCCAATTGGGAGTCCATGCAAAGCTCAAATTCGATGCATTATGAACTCTTGCAAATCACAATCAAATTTCAGCCTATTCTCAATTCCAAGGTAATTATCCATTTATATTGTCTAATTTCAAGGGAAACTAGAATAATTGGGGCAATTCATGAGCAATTTGGAGCTGTGGGGGTAATCGAGTCAATTTTGGGACATTTGGGTCAATTTGGAGCATTGAGGGGTATTGGGGCAATTAGAGGGACATTCTTTGGGGCAACTTGATCATGTAGGGCATATATGGGGCACTTAAGATATGTGCCGTTCCCCCCCGTTCCCGTTCCCCCACCTTGGACGTTCCCCCCGTTCCAGGGGGTCCCGCTCCTGTTCCCGTTCCCCGTTCCTGGTAACTATGATTTGAGCAAAGGACAAAAGACGTTCGCACATATGCTTCTATAGTGAAGTTTAGATAGTGATCTAGACAGATCCTAGATGAAGAGCTTAAGGTTTGCTGGATGAACTTTGACTGGGTGAATGGATGCTCATGGTTCTGAAAGGGTCTCCTTTTTATAGCACAATGAAGGTGGCTAGTTGGCATGCTGGACACATCACATTATTAACCTTCGCTAGTTGGCTTTACTTGATAACTCATACACCCTACACTTCAATGTTCTCAAGTTGCTACCAACTTAATTGCTTTATTTAACTTGTAGGCTAAACCAACATACAACACCTTTTATTGCATCTAGTTGTGGACAAATGCCCTAACACAAAAACTCAAACACAATTGTACAACAATAACATAAATTGATAAAAGAACATAGTTAGGGTTATGGTAACTTAGAGACAATGAACACTGTGAATAAGAAATTGAATGAATTTGAATAGAATACAATGCTCATGCAGCAAACACACTGTGTAGTGGAGGAATACTAATCCTTAACTCTTGTATTTCAAGGACAGGAGTGTGCTGTACTGCGACAGATCCTAAAACATAGCAAGGCAGCCTCCAAAGGTACTCGACAACAACAAACACAGCTGGAAAAGGTGATATGGCAGCTTGGCAAAGTGTAGGGACAGCAAAATGCAAATTCCTCGATGATTTGCAGCAGAGAACAGCTGATCTGGATGAGGCAGTAGCGGTGGAGATCAAAATGCAGCCAACTGAGTCATCGCTAGCAGCAGGCGACATCACCAAGACACGAACCACATGCACAAAACTAGCTGCTAGCAGCAAACACAATGTTTTGGGAGTGGTTTATAGCAAGTGGCACTTGTTAAGCATAGTTGCATTCGTACTACATACGGACTAGTTCGTTTCATACGGTTCGTACCGTATTGTATGGTAGGAACCTGTACCAAATCGTACCAAAAAATAGGCTATTTTTCTCTCACAATCTCTCTCCCCCAACTTCCTAGATGAATATGCAATTCCAAGAGCATCCCTCCTTCCCTCGCCCCCTTCAAATTGCCAAGCCTCTCTCTCTCTCTCTCTCACACACACACACACACACACACAAAAGAATGAAGAGCCTCTTTGTCCATCCACCCTACACTTTACTTTGTTGTATGATGTATTACATATACACTTCCATCTGTCTTCTAGTAGCGCGTTGTGCATATTATGCATGAGGTTTTGCCTTATTACCCTCGTGTATTGATCCTATTAACTCAAGTGACATTGCTATTTTAGCTTTAAACATGTGTTCTATTGTCTATAATCCAAAATAACCAAGATTTTTTTTTTTTGGGGTACTAATATCGTACCGTACATTATAAAATCATAAGGTACCAATTAATAGTGTATTTTATGGTACCGTACGGTATTGTACCTTTTGTACATGACAACCTTGTTGGTAAGGGGCTAGGGCAGCAAACTGCAAAGGAGGGTTGGTAGATAGGCGCTAGATGATAGAGGATATCTCTTGCGTAGTCAAAGTCTCTATAGCCCAGTTAGAATTTGTATACCCTTGCGAGCATAGACCATGACCAAAAGTCAAGCCATAAGAATTGGTACACTAAAGATATCTCAAAACACGCAAACATACAGTCCAATGTGACATCCTAGGTGCAATGAGATATTGATAGAGTAAACTAAGCAAGTATGCTAAATATTTTCTAGTGTGAACCAACCAAAGAAGCTTCCTTATAACAGACCTATAGGTGTGCTCATGAAAGGGTTGACCAAGGGTATCCTTAGATAAGTAGATAGTAGGATCAAGAGGCATAGCCATGGGCCCTATCTAATCAGTGCAATACTTTTTCACCCAATTGAAGAGTATGCTTTTGCTGTCACACAAAAATACAACCATCGGAATGTGCAACACCACCCCCAAAAAGTAAGACAATTGACTGAGATCGGTCATCTCAAATGTAGAACTAAGGTGGGACTTCATTTCCACTATGGTAGTAGAATTTGAGTTAGTGAGAGTTGTAAGTCATCAACGTATAGCAGGATATGGATGACCTCCTTTGACGTGATATGGGCATATATGTTTGGGTGAGAAGGGGTAGAGTTATATTTGAGTCTGAAGAAACTCGTCCATTCTTTGGAACCAAGTCCATGGTGCTTGTTTCAACCCATAGAAAGCTTTCCGCAAGTGAAAGACGTTATCTTTGCAGTTAGTAGAAGAAAATCTAGGTGGTTGCTCCACAATCTTCCTCCTCTAGATAACCATTTAGAAAGGTACTTTTCTCATCCATCTAATAGATCGGCTAACCATGGTGAGTGGCTAGCATGACTAATAGACAGAAAGTTGTCAACCATGCAGTAGGGGCAAGGTCTCTTCATAGTCAATGCTGTCGAAATCCTTGCACTACAAGGCAAGCCTTGTACTTATTTAAATTTCCATTAGCTTTTAGCTTGATTCTAAAAATCCCCTTGGTCTTGGTGACTTTCTTGTGACTCGAATGATCCACCAAGATCCAAGTCTCATTTCGGTCAATACTCCTAGCTCCTTTTCCATGAACTTTTACCATTGGGGGTGCAGAAGAGCCTCTAGCCAACCTTCCGGCTCGAAATGCACTAAATAGTCAGCAACAACACAAAATTAAGCTTGAGGGGCAAGGTGGGCAAATGTTCTAGGTCCTCTGAAGTGGAATCCTACGAAAGGATCCCCGAATCCCTCATAGTTTGTTGATACCAATAAGGTACCGGGTCTTGTGGAGGGGGCCTAAGGGTTGAAGAATATGCGGGAAGGTTAGGAGCAAGTAGTAGACTCGGCTCAAAAGGCACTATCTTTAATGGGTATGGTGAGGAACCATCTCGGATCCAGTATAGAAGATTGGACAATGTGCCTTTCATAAAAAACTATATCTCTTTATATGATCACCTTGTTTGTTTTAGGATTGAACAAATGATAGGCTTTAGCTTGAGAGAAATATCCTACAAAAATCAGGAGATTAGCTCAGATAGTGAGCTTTTCTATCCTATCATTAGGAGTGTGCGTGTAAGCACGGCACTTGAAGACTCTAAAGTGGAAAACTATAGGCTGAGAGCCAAACAATGCTTGATATATGGTCATCTGAGAGAGACCGCTGCAATAGAGCACTGGTTGAGGATGTACATCAAAGTGCTAACAACCTTGACCCAAGGGTGCTTAGGGAGCTCTGCTACAAACAACATAGAGTGTGCCATGTGCATGACTATCCGATTCCTACGCTGTACAACTGTGTTTTGAGAAGGGGAGTTGGTAAAGATATTGAAAATTGTTGTGATACATTAAAGTGATTTTGATTAGGTGAAGGAAATTCAAATGATGGTGAATATGCTGAATGCAAAGAAGATAATGCACCAAATTCATTCTGATTGTTAGAAGCATAATGAAAAGAGGGAAAGAAAGAAGAAGAGATACTTGACTTATTTTTGTAATCACCCCATCTTGTATTCACATACATGAGTGGGTCATCAATGGGGGATCTACCATGTTCCGCATATGGCATTCTTTCTTCAATTTGGTCTTTACCAATATGTTGCAAAGATGGTGGAGAAAGGGAAATAGAAGAAGGAACAAAAGTGGAGACTTGTGTACCTTGCACCAAAGTAGAAGAAATAGGCTGAAAATAGGGAACATACTTCAGCTCTTGCTCTCCAAAAGGGAGGCCCAATCAAGGTTTGGACAGCCTGCAATATCGACAATCTTGTGCACTACATTTGATGAGAAAGAACCAAATATATCTTCTTCATGTAACTTTTGTTTGAAGGCTTGTCAACGTAACTCTTTGGATATCTTGGCTTAATGAGCCAAGATTAGTTGTATCTCCTCATCGATGAGATCTCCAAGGAAGTCCAAAGGATCTCTTACGGTGTCGAAATCTCAGGGCTGGCAATGGATGCCACTCTTGCTCAGTTCGTGGCATAGTTATTAGGTACGAAAGGTATGATACGATATAGTATGATAAAATACGACACTAAATGGTTTCTTAAGATTTTATAAGGTATAGTACGATATTAGTACAAAAAAAAAACTTGATTTTAAAAAAAGAAATGCAATTACAAAATAAGATGAATATATGAGGATAAAAGCCCAAATTGACATTTGCTAGACCCTCGTGATAGCATTTGCAACATGGGATACAACTAGTACATACATGGAACATAGTGGAAGATGACTTCTTAACAACGGATAGTGAGACATTCTCATACTCATTCTCACTGATGAGGTTACCATTATCATCAAATGATGGCTCCCTAGGCAATGTCTGTGTAGGAAGGGGGGAATGTCGCCATAAGGCTTGGGATGTCGCCATAAGGCAATGGCTGTGTAGGAAGGGGGGCATATCACCATAAGGCACAAGATAGGAGCTACTAGAGCCCCACCTCACATATGTCTGCAAGCCACTTTAACCACCCTCCTCTATATTGGAGGGTACCAAATGACTATGCCCTTGCTACCACTTGCTTAAACTCCTTGCCTATGAGTACGTTGACTATACGAGTGCCATGAGTATGTGTGGCTATAAGCTCTCTATAGAGCTTTGCAAAGATCATCTCCTCGTCCACATCCACCTCATGATGTACACTCAGAAGAGTGTTACCCGTCAGCTTGAATGTATCAACATTCACCTACACAATGCACATTGTAAATATTAAATTCAAAACAACAAATTAAAACTTGACTTATCATTTTGAATTTTATGGTGAAGTGTCTACTTGCTTTGTACTACCCATGCTCATCATAGCCCTCATCATGCATAAGTTAGTGCGGCAATACCCATGCTTATCATAGCCCCTCTTATTGTCATGTGCTAAGCTAATTGAAAATCTTTGTGTGAATGAGAGAATAGGCACTCTAGTTTCTCTCACATGTACTCGAAGGGCAATCCTAAGCAAGGACTTTCATGGCCAAGGGCTGAAGAGTTTCCCACATGTATCCAAAAATTTGCCACCAAAAGAGAGGCTTTGCAAGTGACTCTCTTCTCCAATAAGTGGTAGAAGCAAATGCCACATGCCCTCTCTAACCTGCATAGCATCCTAGCTCCTCCAACACTGCATTGTGGTCAAACTAGTGAAATATACAAGCTGGTCTGAATGGAGCTCTTTATTGTCCATGACCGTTGGCGACTTGTAGGCTAGATATACCAATGCTGCAAAACCATGGATGGGCTTATGCATCCATGTCCATCTCCTCTTTGCTATTTGTAAAACATGTGCATGCTGTCTCTTTGTGATGATTATGTAAGCCCGTGCCTCCATCAATGCTGCTTTAAAGAAGTGAACAGGATGGCCCACGGTGGATACCTCGCAATCAATCATCCACAACACCCTATAAAAGGGATTGACGATAATAATGATGGCACGAACTTTCTACCAAAATTGCTCATTGAGGTGCAAATGCTGCATGGCATTGGTCTCATGTGTCTCATGCTCATTTCACTCATTCCATAGAGTGGACACCACTTTTTGACTACACCTCATAAAGGGGCTCTAGCAACGACCATGTGTAAGCAAACCAAGTTTAAGAAGGCTATTTCAACTGGAGTATAGCTATGCTCCTAATACATCACAAGCACCTTTACCTTTACTATGAAGAAGGTGACAATCGACGTAGCTCTGAAGACCATCCCCAATGTCCTCCATGAGCAAGTCCAAACAATGACTCTCACATGGAGTCCACACAATCGTAGGAAACTTGGCCTCAAGCAAATGGCCTATGTGCTGACAATGACCACTTGGGGTCTTCAGAAAAGCCAAGCGTGGTGGAAATTTGTGGTAATGATAGGCTAGCTTAACAAAAAACCTTTTTGATCCAAGGTTTTCATTTGGTGAATGTTGATTGGTGCGCTTCCTCTTGCCTGAACGCTTTCCAAGCCAAGGATTTCCAATGGTTGCTACTTCTTTTGTCAGATGTTAGTTGAAACCCCTTGCCATTGGTTCCTTGCTTGCCTGGTTGCATGCAAGGTTTGGTCACTACTATAGGCCATTTGGTTCTGAGTGGTTGGGCTATTGGTGTCTCCAAAGGACTCCGTCTTTGGACATTCCAAGTTTGTGGACCGTGTGTAGGTTGACATGAAAATGCTCTTTCCTTTCGTATGCTTCTTGGATTGTTGGTATATATGGACTTTATGAAGGATGAATTGGATTCCATCCATGATAATGATACTTGGAAGTTATGTCACTTAGACCAAGCAAAGCATATTATAGGTACGAAGTGGGTTTATCAATTTAAATGAGATGTTGATGGCTCTATGGACATGTACAAAGCCCACCTAGTTGGTAAGGGCTATGTCTAGCAACAAGGAATTGATTTTAAGGAGACCTTTGCCCCTACCTCGAGCATTACGATGATGAGTGTTGTTGCACTTGCTGTCTCCCTTCATTGGCAGGCACATCAGGTTGATATTAACATTGTCTTCCTATAATGGCTATTTGACTGAAGAACTATGTCTCCTAACCACTAGGCTGTAGAGCCGAAGGCTCAAAAGGTCTCTTCAAGAAAGCTCTTATTGCTTAAAGCAGACTCCTCGGGCTTGATATGCCCATGTCATTCTTGTTTGTCACATTTGGGTTTCCATAATAGTTCTATAAAGGCTACTTTATATATTTTACACAAGGATTTAGATCTGCTGATCCATTGTGTTCATGATGTGCTTGTTATTGGGACCAATGTTAATCAGATTGTAGCCTTTAAGCTTGATGTGCAGCAAGCATTTACTACTGCAGATTTGGGTCTACTTCATTAGTATTTGGGCATTCAACTTGCCACCATGGAGGGGGACATTATTATGACAAAAATCCAAGTATATTGGACAACTCCCACAACTCTTTCAGTTCAAGGACTATAAGCTAATCTTTCATTTGCAGTCTCTTAGTTCAGAAGGTTTATGCACATCACTTCTATTCATCATTGGCAGACACTGAAACTTGTCTTTAGATACCTCAAAGGTACATAGGATTTGGGCCTTTTCTATAAGGTTGATTCTTCACTTACTATGCATGCATTTACAGATGGTGATTGGGCTAGTCTCTTAGACATTTGTCTCTCTCATAGTAGCAACTACTTCCATTTTAGATACTTCTCGTACCTCTTGGGTGAGCAAGAAACAGATCACAGTTGGCACTTTTATTTTTGATAGGGCATTAGCGGGAAGGTTGGTGGATTTTCTCATGTTACAAGAACACCACTTCTCTAGAGAGGATATTCTGATGATGTGGGAAGCTTCAGGCAGGGCAAAGCTACACTTACTGATCGGTAGCTGTGGGTCTCACTTCTTTGCTTGGAATAAATTTTATGGACTGTTTGGACAGCATGAGATCACGCACATTTTGTATAACAATTTCTATCCTTCCCTTGCCTTGCCTTTCTAGAACTACACAAAAGTCATTGCATGAATGCATTTGTCTTGGATGTTCAGATGACTCCATCTTGGTTGTGTTTTCACGATGCTTCTGATACATGTATTGTGATGCTGATAAAACACTGTACAGTGTAGACTTAAAACTGAAGATATACCTTTGGCTGGCTGCTTTATACAGCAGTGGGTCAAGGCAAAGCTACAGAAGGGAGTGAAGGAAATATTCAAGGAGATGTGATAGTCCCAGCAAAATGTTAGAACCATGCTGGCTAAGGAACGAGCCAGGGCTTTGTGTGGCAGGAAAACCACAGGGGTCCTTCATGGCATGAAACAAAGTAGCCTGTACACTTTCCCAATGTCCCTGAAGGGCATGGATGCAGTTGACTGAAACCTGGCACAGTGTTGTGTTCGCGGAACCACTCAATGTGGTCTGAAATATCTCTCCTCAACACTAGATATGATCCTTCTAGATTGTCTGACTATGCAAGCTAGTACTAGGGATAGTGTGCTGTTGAAGATTAGAGTGTATTGACTTCGAACAGTGAGTAAAATACGTAAACAGTTAGGTGTGATAGGTACTGATCACTGCTGAGGATAAATGGGCAGACTGCAGAGTGCCGTTTAGAACTTTCAGGAAGTGAAGCTGGCAATAGGATCCAAGGGCTACAAAATGGAAGCCAAAGCATTGGTATCTGGAGCATGAGGTTTCTGGAACAAGTAAATCTCCATAGAAGATATCCTGCAGGAGCATTCTATTGTAGCTTGGCTGCAAAAGGGTAGTCTTAGGCCGTAGTCACCAGGAAAATGTTGATTTCACTGGGTGAGTTTACTCAAGGAGTTCTAATTTGGGTCATGACACATGTAAGAAGGAGCCAATTGATGATTGCCAAAGACTATGCAAAAGGCCTACATAGCTTGCTCGGAATCATCTGAATTATCCATCCATTGCAATTAGCATAAGTTACATATGCACAAAAACCTTACTCTTCAGCTGATTCAGCTTATGGTTTGCCCAAGGCCCAAAGCAAATGCTATTCCTTGATGAGTTGTTTCTAGATTGGACCTGATCTTCCTTGTTTGTTTGTTTTTGGTGGGTTGTTTGGAGCCATTTCAAAAACTAAAACAAGCTGATCAAGCTGCACAGAGCTGCAGTGAGGAGCTGAAGTAGGTGAGCCTTGTTACAAGGAACACTTCAGAATCCAGATATTATACTGCTGCTTCTTTGGTTCTCCTTAGTTGTGTTTGCTGCTTACAATCTTTTCTTCATCATGGATATGAGATTTAGATTTTCTTGCCAAGTTCTTCACCATAAACGTTGAATGTTATTTATTGAAATAGGTACATTCAGACAGTTCACTGCATTGTCTCTGGAAGAGAGGATCCCCTAAAACTGGAGTTGCAGGGTACAGGCATTGGCCCACAGGTTCAAATGTTTCCTGATAGGCATGACTTTGGCCAGATACATATGTATTCTGCCTACAGATTTATTGTGGAGCTGCACAACACAGGCGAGCTAGAGGTAAATACGGTTTTACTAGCACCTCTTATGAAACGGATTCTCAACATCATTAAGTGAGTTAAAATTTTATCTTGTTGTTCATGTTTCAGGCAGTTTATAGACTCATCAGCGCAAGATGCTCTGCATTAGTAAGGGTTGATTTTCAGCCAGATGCTGGAGCACTGCCACCAATGGGAGTGCAACCCGTTTTGGTGGAAGTTCAATGCATTGGAATGGGCATATTTGATGAAACGTTTGTATGGGAAATAGATGGGGTCCTGTATAACTTATCATTAAATGTGAGAGGATGTGTGGGACCTCCACAGTTCAGTTTGGATGCACAAGAAGTAGATTTTGGTGATGTTTCATATGGGATTGAATGCACCAAACAGTTGCATGTCAAAAACACGAGCCCCGTACCGTTAACATTTTCTTTCCGAATTTCCAAAGAAGCCATTTTCTTATCAACATATACCATTACTCCAGCATCTTGTACTCTTCAATCACAGGTATAAATGCGTCGGTCCAATAAATTTTAGAAAAATGCTACTTTGAATTTGAAAAAAGATTGTTTTAAAAATTCTCAGAAAATGAGCTCCAAAAGATTAAGGTTGATTTGGGAAGCTTCTTCTCCATTCCCTTAATAGTCTTTTCTAAATTGTTTTTCATGGTGGTGAAATTGCAGCTAGAACTCAGTCACATCATTTCAGGACATGCCATGCCAATAGCTTTCTCCTACTCCAGAGACACAGGTTTCTCAGTAATAGACTGATAGCATATGTTACTTTTTCATCATGCTTACTGCAAAGTTCCTTTCGGTGCAAGGCCTTTAGTGCTCTGAAACGGAAGTGGAAATGCAAAAAGAGGTTGAGGCACAGCTTGCTTTAAAGGATGCAACAATTGAGGGTGTTTTAAATGTGTATGCTACTCTATAAAGTATATTGGGGTTCCTCTTCGAGGCTCTTTCAGTGACTCCTCCCAACTCTTGTCCGTGTGATTCTGGAGTCTTGTCCCACTTGTAGCCTATATTAAGAAAACCCTATTTGCACCCTATGCATTGTGTGCTACTCTCATTGTTCACTGGTGCTTGCCCTTGTCTCGAACTTGTTTTGAGCATTATTCCTGACTCGCTTCGGAGTAGCTATTGTGTCATCTTCATCATAATTGAGTGCACCATATTTGCTGTCATTGATCTTGTTTATCCAGTGTCTCTTGAGGCTAGCACACTTATGATAAATGTAGGGGGCCAAATCCTTTGTAGAGGGTCATGGTGCAAGAGATTTGAAATGTGTGCAGCAGATCATCTCCTTCTGGAGGGAGGTGACCCTCTCTTGAAGAGGGAGAGAACTGGTAAAACCTCCATTGCAGCCCTCCATAGAGAGGAGAGACAGCCAAGATATAAATGGGTAACACAGATGCTAACTAGAGCGTAGAATAGATGTCTATGAGCTCTTCCTTCTGGGCTTAGCTAGAAGACAGAGTTACCAAGGACCTTTTCGCATGACAAGTCCTGGGCATGGTCTTGGACACTTCTCACTTGATAAGGTTGGATAGTTGACTGTTGGCCACAGACTAGTATACTACCCTGTTGGACTCAATTGCTAGGTCTCCTAGATTTTGGGAGGGCAGGCATATAGAGTGGCAAAGTACAAGGAGCATGGTCACAAATAAAAAGGGAGTGGCATTACTCACACCTTTTGTTTGAAGTACTTGTGGCCCTTCCAGGGAATGTGTCCTAGAGAGGATGGGATCAGACATCAGCTTTCCCACATGTCAAGAGATCATTTGTAGAGGTGTGTTGAGGGCCTTGAAGGAGGGCATGATACTTGAAACTACACTAGAGAAACTGAGGGATTTATTTTTTTGCAAATAAGGTGTGGCTAATTATATTACTTTAGAAAAAAACTGGAATACAAAGAAGCGCTCATGCTCCACAGACCAAGCTGGAGCTGGTGAAAGTCACAGATACATCATATATACAAGCCTCTCAAGGCAGTCTGGGGGGGATAGGGGCAAGAAGCCATGGAGGGGGCGTGTATCGCCATTTGGGGCTGCCTGCCTGCATCACGAAGAACAGGTCCTGGCCGCCCCAAGTGCGCATGAAATGACCTCGGAGCTCCTGACAAGCCCTGGACTCACCCTGCACCTGATCCCATCGGCCTCGAAGGGAGTGGATGATGGGGGTCCAGAGCTCCACTAGGGTCGCCTGTACTGAAAGTCTCTCTCTGCCAAAAGCCACCTAACACCGCGCCTTCTAGATATGCCACCCAATAAGACTCCCTATGATTTCCCATACCTCAGAGCGGTCTACTGTGGGCTCCAATACCTGGCAGATGGATAGAGCCTCTAAACCCACCACTGCGCACGACCCTGCCTCGATCATGAATATCGTGTCCTGCATCCCGGCCTCATACAGAAGGTGACGGCCCTGGCTCACCGCTTGCCAACAGAAAGCACCCCAAGAGATACATCCAAGGCTGGGTGCTATGTGGTGCAAGATGCGGCATACTCCTCTCCACACGAGCTGTGCCGCCTCACACGACCAAAGGCAGTGCTTTGGGGTTTCCATCGACTGCTGCGTGCAGCACTTATTATCTCCCTCCTGCATCTGGGCAAGCTAGCTTCCCACTGCCAAGCCTCCATGTGCCAACAGCCATAAAAAATACGATACCCTCCTCGGCCTCTAGTTGTCCCATGGGCGGTGCTAGAAGGTTCGTCGGAACGGCTCCCTGATGCTGTGCTCCGCCTAGTGCCTACTACGTGACGGCGCCCAATCCATGTCCTCTTGCATTAGTACGTGTCTGCCCATCCTGGTAGTGTACTCCAAGAACCTTGATGGCTTCTTGGCGACCGTAGTGGCTGGCCAAAGCCACTCTCTCGGATCCCACTCCAGCTCCTCAAGTGGCCTTCCTTCCCAGATCCAGAGACGCCACTCCTTGAGCTCCTGCCAAAAGACCAAAGGGTCCAACTGCCATGTCTTCCCTTGAAGGCCAACCACCCGGATCCTCTTCCATGAAAAGACAGCTATCCCCTCATCCTGCTGCCCTCTGTCAAGAGCCAGACGCCCCCCTTCCTGCACTGTGAAAAAAGTCCTAGGTGGAGCGCTACCCACTCTTCCTGCCACATGTAGGGGGATATGCTTGCTCGTGAAAACCTAGGCGGCCCATACCTCCTCGGGCTCTATCGGCTCTTGAATCGGGGGAGCAAGCCACTCCTGAAGTATCACTGCGTCTATCTCCCTTCTCCTTAGCTCCGCTCCTCGCTGGCAGCCAGATGCTTCCTTCAGCACCTCCTCATCCGCCATCCTGTACACCTCCCGCCATGTCGTGATGGTACGAGCCGGGCTAGCCTCCCAACCAGCCCATTGGATGTGGGGGCGCTCGCCAATCTGTGCCCCTTCCCGATCCCTGACTTGGGGATTCCAAATCACCGGCTGATGGTCTATCTCCTCTTAGCAGCCTAGGGGGCTCTGGATAAGGGCCTTACGGAGGCCCTGCCACACACGGAGCAAGCTGCGTAGGAAGGGTGATCTGGGGGGGTGATCTGGGTTGACGTGAAGATCCATCTTAGGGACGGCCTCCACTCACCGCCAAGCCTCGGTCTATAGTCTTGAAGACCCTCCTACAATAGGACCTTCCAGGTCTTCCCTCCCTGTGTGAGGCCGCGGACAACTAGCTTGCACAGGAGGGTCATAGTCTAATACTTTGGGTCTATGATTCCAAGCCCTCCCTCTGACTGATGTCGTATAATGGTCGCCCATGCCACCTTGGCCCTGGAATCCTTGGAGCCGTTTGACCTGGACCAAAGGAAATTCCGCACTAGGTGGGAAGTTGCATTACGCAGGAGGAGGAGAAGCACCAACACGAGGTGATGTACCAGGCCGTTGCTAGGAGGACTTGGCTAACTACTAGGGCTCGGCTAGCTAGTGAGAGGCGAGTCGTGCTCCAGTAGGTCAGCTTCCTCCGAATAGAATTGAGGACTGGAAGAAACTGCTGGGCAGGAGTGATGTGGAGTCCCACCTGGAACCCTAGGTACCAGATGGTCTGTCCTCTGCTCACCCATCTAAATCCCAGGTGGACGCTCCACTCCGTGCTAGAGTCCGGGTCTGTGAGGAAACCAACCGACTTTCGCCTGGGTATTTTTGCTCCCGGTGCAACACAGAAACCTCAAGAGCCAACGTCACTCTTTCCAGCATCAACTTGTCATCCTCTATGTAAAGCGCTATATCATCTGCATATTTTGAGTCTAACAACTCAGTCTCCTCTCTTATTGGAAGTCGGAGGCCACGTAAACTGCTCACATGTGACCTGAGAAAGTGAGACATCGCCTCTACAAAGAGAAGAAACAGGTACGGGGCTAGGGGGCAACCCTGTCGGATTGATCTCTCCAGTCGAAACTCCTCCCATTGCCTCCCTCCTATGAGAACCCTGGTGGTGGCCGATTTGTAAAGTGCGGAGACCCCGGAAATCCAAGGCTGGGGGAAACCCAACCTCACCATGTTGCCCTCTAGGAAATCCCAGTCCACCCTGTCATAGGCTTTCTCAAAATCCAAGAGTAGTACGGCCAGTCTTTGCCCATTGTACTGGGCCCACTCTGTCGCCTCAAAGACGGTGAATACATTGTCCAGGATGCTCCTGTCCTGGACAAAGCCTCTCTGTGTGTCATGGATGATGTCTCGAAGCAAGGGGCGTAATCGCCTACCAATCATCTTTGCTAGTGCCTTATAGGCCATTGGCAGTAAGGTGATCGGTCTCCACTGGGAAAGCTCCAACCGGTCTCCCCCTTTGGGGAGAAGACTGATAAGGCCTGCCAATAGACTCCTTGGCATCTGTCCTGCCAACAGTAGGGGGTCCTTCATCACTTCCCAGAAGGTAGTGAAGAAAGCCTTAGAGAGGCTATCCTCTCCCGGGCATTTTTGCCCGTCGTGTGTATGGAAAGCCTCCTCTAGTTCCTTCTCTGCGAAGGGGGCTAGAAGGGAGCATCCCATCTCCTCTATGACAAGGGACGGGATATTATCCTAGACTTGCTGTCTACATTGCTGTCCTCTAGCTGAGACTACCACTTGCTGGAAGAGGCGACGATAGTAGTCGGTGGCAATCTCCATCACCTCGTCTGGGCTAGAACGGATCCTCCCATACTGATCTCGGAGGCTGCGTATTTGCTCTCCTGAGGTGTGAGGTTGGTTCACCTGAGAAAACTCCGTGCACATCGTGTCCCCCTTTTGCACCCAGAAAGTTGCTGAGGTGTGGAAAGAGAACTTAGAGCGCCTGTCCTCTAGGCCAGCAAGGGCTGCTCGCATATGCACCTCCTGTGCGTGGAGAGTGGGATCCCTTGGTGCCACCTGTAATAATCTCTGCGTGGGTGCAAGGTCCCGCCGGAGTGCTCTCTCCTCTTCCCAGCTTTGCTGCCTGGCCTGTATGGCTGCCTCTTGGCAAATCTTGCTCGACCTAGCTAGGGCCTTTGCAACCTTCTCTGCGATCTGGCCCCTCCTACCCCACTCTCTGTTCCAAATCTGCTCTATCTGTCTCGTTACCTCCTCTCTCCTGTAGATCGAGTCAGGGATCCGACAAGAATGTGAATCTAGGGCACATGCTGGGGGATCTAGTGTCAGGAGAACCCGGCCACGTGGTGCTCGCCAACTGCCCAATCTGGCTCCTCGAGAGCCTCCCCACTTTCCCACATAAAACCTGTCCAATCGCTCCAGCAGGGCTCCACCTAGCCGTCTATATCCCCAAGAGAAGTCCAGCGACCTCTCCGTCCTGTGGAAGGCAGGGTCTCTCCAGGCATCGCGTGCTCCTGCTGCTAGGAGAAACACCTCCCATGCCTCTTGCTCCTCCCTGGCCATGCCCTGGTAGTTTCTCCCTCTGCCTTACTGGTCCTCCAAAGCCTCCAGGTTGTTGAAGTCTCCTCCAACAATCCAGGAGTCCACCTCTGGGAGTCCTTCTGCGATCTCTGCCTAGAACCTGCTGCGTGCCCTAACCTCCGTAGGGGCATAGATATTAAGGACTCCAAGGCACGAGTCCCCAATATCCAATCTGATCTATAGTACTCTCCCTGCCACTATCGTCGTGTGGTCTTGAACACAAGCGGTAAGACTCGGACCAATAGAGGTGCACACGCCTCCATTCCTACCGTGGGCACCTATGGCGTGCTCCCAGTAAGTGTGCGAGCTGCCTGGGAGTACCTTCCCTACCCGCTGGGCCTGGGCGAGGGTGAGCTTGTGCTCCTGTAGAAGTAAGATGTCGATCCGTCCGGCCAGGGCAGACTGCAGCTCTTGTTGAACAATCAATTTCTTGGAACCACGTGCCCCATTGTATTGGAAGCTATTCACATTCTAGGATGCAAGGTGTAAGCTCATAGGGAAACCTGTGACTGCCCGAACAGGCATGTGTTCGGTGTGGAGGCTACTGATGATGAGGAAGAGCTATGAGGCATGCAGGTGTGCTTTGCCGCTGGTCTAGACGGCGAGCTTCATTCCCCCATGGTGGCCCTCGGTCGGACCTTAGGGGTGATAGAAGTTCCAGGTGGTACTATCAATGCATCTATCAGCCATGCGGAGAGTTGAGACTCTGTGCACTGGTAGAAACGGATCATCTATGCCAGGTGCCACTTGATCACATCCCTCGGAGCCCTCCACTATGGAGGGGCTCGAAAGATAATGCTCAGGTGAGGAACCTCGGCACCAACCCACCAGTTAATGTCCATCATGCAGCTAGGCCACTGCTGTGCAAACAATGCTAGTCCTTCTTCTCCCATCCACTGGGAGGTGTGGTTTGCCACCTGACTCTTCAATTCTTCCTCTATCTGTGTCGTTGTCTACTCCCCTGAGTGAGAGGACTGAAGAAAAAAAGCGTAGTTTGGTCCATCCGGTGGTGCTAGAAGATGGACCTTGCCCCTCCTTGACTTACGAACGACGAAGATCCCCACCTCTAGAGGTAGTCGGAACTCTCTGCGCTCCGCAACTCTCAAGTAAGACCATGGGCCACTCCGGAAGAACTCCTATGGCAACATGTGTGCCTATCTCGGGAACATGTGACGGGCGGCAGGAGTGGATGAGCTAGTGGTTGTATGGGAAGGGGAGGACTGTTGGTGCGAAGAGGATGTAGGCGTGTGTCGCTCATCACCTCCTGTGGGCGGAGGGGGGGTGGGTCTGGGGGGGATCTCTTGAACCAGGTGCGGATTAGGGGGGTTGCTCGGTACGGGAGGTTGTGGGGGGGGGGGATGATCGAGGGATGGTGGAATGGACGGAAGTACATGGCGGGTGTTGGGGGGGCTGGTGGTCCTGGAAGTGGGGGGCTATGGGCCAGGGTCAGTGGGGGGGGGGGCATGGGATGTGGAGGGCAGTGGGTGTGGGGCATGTGGGGACTCAGGAGAGGTAGTGTGTGCGCGGGTGGATGTATCTGGAGGGCTGTGGTCCTGCCGGGTGGGGCGGGTCTGTGGAGTGCTCTGCTGAGGGGGCGTCACACGCCCTCCTACTTCTTGCCGAGGCTAGGTTTGAGACGCTGGCTGCGCCCCCCTTTCCGTCTCCCTCTCTGTCGTCTCTGGACCTGTGTAAAGCCATCAATGTCCACTTGTGGGCCTGCCGGCGGAGCCACCTTGGCTCCGAAACGTGTGCAACCTGCTGCCTGATGCCCAAAGTCGTGGCAGCGTAGGCACTGCCCTGGCTGCCCCGTCACAATGACCTGCTGCCTAAAGGAGTGCCTGCCCGCCTCAATCTCTAGGAACTGTGGGATATTCTTGACCTCTTTCACTGCCACCCGTACCTTTGGGACTCCTACCGCTGTCACTACATCCGCGAAGGACGCGAGGAGGATAGTGCCGAAGAGTTGACCAAAGTCTTCCGCCAACTGGCGATACTCTATCGCCAGGCCGGGGAAAAGAAGGATGATTGGGTGCCGGAGAAACCTGTTGTGGAGTGCAAACGCCTCCACAGTAAAGCCACTGTACCAAGGGACCATGTATATGACCCCCTTCCTGGACGCATATGGTGAACTGGCGAGTAACTCGCGAGCTGCATCCGCCGAACTGAGCCGGACCATGAAGATCCCTTGGCCCATTAGGACCGCCTCCATGATCTACACTGTGCCGATGAACAGCGTGGAGTGAAGACAGTCCCAAAGTTGGGCCCTGGCTGGGGAATCTCCTACTACCTGAACGTAAAATGTTGTTTCCTTTAGCTCTAGCTCCTTAGCTCGGACGGCTAAGAGTTGCTCCTGAGAGAGGACGACGCGCAAGGTGTTTGATTAGGGGGCACTCGCTGAGTGTGCCGGCGTCTGACCAGAGGTTTCCATTGCGTGTACCTTTTGCGAGGACTACCAATCACGTTGCAGTGCTACCTGAGGGGGTGGAAGTTGTTGCAGATCGAGGGAGCAACTTGGAGGGTGGGGGATCAATGGCGAGGGGGGAGACCGCTTCTGTTTTGACACACCGCGAACGGATTCGGGGTTGCGGACGGAGGCAGCGCGCCGAGGGGGGGGGCAGCAGCCTATCAGGGCGGGGGGGATAGTCCTTTCCAGGGCGGTTAGGCGTTTTGGGGGGAGGGGGGGACTCTGCGCAGGGCTGGGGCCAAGGGTGCGGGATAGGCGTGAGTCTTGCGGAGGAGGGTGGGGGGCTATCGCATGGGGCAGGCGGGAGGGCTATCGCAGGGGAAGTAGGCGGGTGGCGGCGCGGGGGGGGGGGGGGATTAGAAGGCGAGGGGAGGGGAGTAGGGGGTCCAGTGGTGAATAGGCTGCCAGGCGGTGGAAGGACAGTACGTCGGTAGGGGCCCAGTGACGGACGGACGGAAGGGGGGGGGAGGTGTAGAGGTAGCCAAGCGGTAGGAGGGTGGCACAATGGCAGCAAGGGAGGGGGACGCGATGATGGTCAAAGAAGGGGGGAGCTGCTATGGCCGCAAGAGAGATGGGGGAGGTGTGATGGCGGCACGTAGTGACGTGACGGGGTTGTCAAGATTGTGGGAGAGAAGGAAGGAGTCTCACTTGTAGCTTTCTTGCTTATACAATGGGGGAATACACACAAGGGTGGAGGCTGAAAACAGTTTTCCTCTTCTTAGTTGTGTAAGCCAAAAGAACTCTAGTACAAAGAAATAGAAGAACCCTATATATGCGTCTCAAACCAAACTCAACTAACTAAGGTGGCATACTAACTGAGCCACGAACTAGAGTAGATAATAATAGCTATCATGTAGCTATTATTCATGGGCGGTGTACCAACCGCGTCTGCAACTGACAAGTTGGTGACATAAATACACAACGGTCACCTTGGCGTATCACGAGTGGAGCTCGATATCTCAACACTCCCCCTCGAGCTCAATCCCAATTCCTGCACACCAAGCAGGTCTCTGAACTTGCGCAGCTTCTCTGCGCCCAATGCCTTCGTGAATATGTCAGCTACCTGATCCTCTGTGCTGACATAAACTAGATCAATAAGACCTAGTAAAACCCTCTCTCGCACATAGTGATAATACACCTCAATGTGCTTTGTTCTAGCATGATAGACTGGGTTATTTGCCAAGTGTATACTACTCATGTTGTCACAATAAATGACAACTGGCCCATCTGTAGACTGATGCATATCATAAAGTAGCTTATGCAACCAAGCTACCTCACATGCAGCCATTGCTGCACCCCTGTACTCAGCCTCTGTGCTCGACAAGGCAACTGTAGGCTGTTTCTTACTGCTCCAAGTGACTGCAGCACTCCCAAAAGAGAACACATATCCACTGGTAGATCGTCTATCAGAAATACTACCAGCCCAATCAGCATCAGTGTATCCATGCAGCTGTATCTGAACCCCAGTCTCATAAAATAGTCCATACTGCAATGCGGACTTCACATACCTGAGTATGCGTCTAGCCGCATCCAAATGCGGTTTCCTTGGAGCCTGCATAAACTGACTTACCAATCCAACAGCATAGCTTAAATCTGGCCTGGTAATAGTCATATAAATCAAGCTTCCTACTATGCGTTTGTACATAGTAGGGTCTTCCAGAAGCTCACCTGCATCTGCGCTCAGCTTCACATTCTGCTCCAAAGGAACTGAAATAGGCTTACAGCCTGTCATCCCATATTTGGACAACATGTCCAATCCATATTGCCTCTGCAAGAGCTGTATCCCACTTGGTGATCTAATCACCTCAATGCCCAAGAAATAACGCAGCTCTCCCAAATCCTTCATCTCAAACTTCTGCTTCAATAGCATTTTCACATGAAGGATATCTTCATCACTGTCACCTGTCATAATCAAATCATCAACATAAATGACAAGTAGCATAATACCTTTCTCTGTTTTTCTCACATAAAGTGAGAAATCTGCCTTGGAAATCTGAAAGCCAATAGTGACAAGATACTGTCCTATCTTGTCAGACCATGCTCTAGGTGCTTGCTTCAAGCCATACAAGGCTTTCTTCAACTTGCAAACAAACTCAGGATGAACAGCATGCACATAACCTGGTGGCTGCTCCATATAGACCTCTTCTTGCAAATCACCATGCAAGAAGGTATTCTTTACATCCATCTGATGTAAAGACCATCCCTTTGATGCAGCCATAGCAATGACTGCTCTTACGGTTGCCATCCTTGCAACCAGACTGAATGTTTCTTCATAGTCAATGCCATATGTTTGTGCATACCCCTTGACTACTAATCTTGCCTTGTATCTATTCACAGAACCATCTGCATTGTGCTTCACCTTATAAACCCACTTACAGCCAATTGCATTTTTACCTTTAGGCAAAGGTACCAATTCCCATGTAGCATTTGCTTCCAAGGCATCCATTTCTTTATCCATGGCTTTCTCCCATTTTTCTTTTCCCATGGCTTCCTCAAAAGAAGTGGGTTCTGGTTCCTGTATCACTTTAACCATATATGCATAGTGAATGGCTGTAAATCCATCATATTTCAGCCTATCCACAGGATACCTAGCTCTCGTAGACCTGCACAAAGTAGGTTCACTCCCAGGTGCTCTTAAAACATCCCTGGTCTTCCTTACTCCAAGTGTAACAATAGAAGCAATACCCAACTCATCATCAATGCTCTGTTCTGAGCCATTGGATTCACCATCCACATAAGAGTGACCTGCATGCACATCAAACATGGGCTGATCAACCTTCTCTTTTTCTTTTCGTGATACCTGCATACCACTATCTGCATTACTTTGAGAAGATTCTCCTGATCTCAATCTGCTTGTCCATGGCGAAGAATGTGAACCACTACTAGAGGACGCTCCAGGTCCACTAATATTTTGTGACTGCTGCTGTGAATTTTGTGCAGCATTACCATTTTGTGCATCTACATCATCAATCACATTTACTGGTTTATACCAGCTACTCATCTTATCAAAAACAACTTCTCTGCTCATTGTAAACTTACGAGTAGAAGGGTTATAGCATCTATACCCTTTCTGCTGCAGAGAGTAACCAATAAAGATGGACTTCTCAGCTTTTGGATCCAACTTGGATCTCAACTCATCTGGCACATGTACATAGGCAATGCAACCAAAAATTTTCAAATGAGAAATATCTGGTTTCCTACCAGTATACCTCTCCTCTGGAGTCATTCCATGTATTGCTGCAGTGGGAGTCCTGTTCATTATGTAGATTGCTGTAGCAACTGCTTCAGTCCAATAAAAATCTGGCAAGTCTTTTTCATTGAGCATGGCACGAGATACCTCTCCAATATGCCCGTTTTTCCTTTCTGCAATTCCATTTTGTTGTGGGGTATGACTGCATGAATATTGCTGCTTTATGCCATGCTCCTGCAGGAACCTTGCAAACTCATTTGAGAGGTACTCTCCCCCTTCATCTGACCTTAGGCATTTTATCTGCAGGTCTGTTTCTTTTTCAACCATCGCTTTAAGAGTTTTGAAATGCCCAAAAACTTCACTTTTCTTTTTCATAAAATACACCCAAACTTTTCTGCTATAGTCATCAATAAAACTGGCAAAATAATGACAGCCTCCAAGAGATGCAGCTTTAGTTGTCCACACATCAGAGTGGATTAATTCCAATGGCTTCTTACTCTCTTGAACATGTCTAGGAAATGGTTTCCTTGCCTGTTTTCCAAACTGACAGGCTTCACATACCTTATGCATTTCTGTAACCTTGAATTTTGGCAAACCTGCAACAATATTTTGGGCCTGCATTGATTTAAGTCGCTATACAGTAACATGACCAATGCGTTTATGCCAGATATCAATATCTGCAACTACACCGGTCCCATGTGCAAACATTGCTGCACTCAATTCAGGCATGTCTGCATCCAATGTAAACATTCTGCTATTCTTCTTTCCTTTTGCTATCAAGCGACCTTTATTTTTCATATCCTCAACAAAGCATCCATGAGGATTAAATCTGACCTGCAAGCCCTGCTCAACCATTTGACCAACAGAAACCAGATTCTTGGTGATATTCGGGACATGAAATACATCGGACAGGTATTTCTTTTTCCCATCCTGCATAGACAAGGGAATTTTTCCAATCTGCACAATAGGATGTGCAGTATCATTACCAGTCTCCACAAATCCTGGTTTTTCCATTTTTCTTGCATCCTCCATCCATTCTGCATGACCTGTCATGTGGTTTGATGCATCTGAGTCAACATACCATACATCATTGCTTTCTTTTGCACTTGGCACAGAATTGTTCATGTGCTGCACCATAAACAAGTGCTCATTTCTGTCATCACCCTGTCTACTAGAAGATGCATAATTCCCTTGTTGCAGTTTTCCATTCATGATGTCATTCTGCTTTTTATAGCAGTCTTTAGCCATATGACCCATTTTACCACAGTAGTAGCATTCAACATTACTGTTTGCATTTTGGCCTCTTTGCCATCCACCACGACCTCTTTGGCTCCCCCTGCCTCTAGAGTTACCACGTCCTCCTCCATAGGACTGGTTCTCTTGAGTTTACTGCATATTCTGATTTCTGCCACGGCCTCCAAATCGGCCTCCTTTACCTCTGCCTCTACCTCTTCCAGCATTTGAGTAGAAGACAGCTTCTTTTGAAGTTCCTCCTGAAGAAGATGCACCACCATTTCTCTGCTCCTTAGAAATTAGAAGAGCAATCAACTCCTCAAAATCAGGAAATCTTTCACGGACGGAAATGGATGTTCGGAACTGTGCATAATCCTTTCCTAGACCATTCAAGGTCACGGAAACTAAATCATCATCTTCCACTGGCGACCCAATGGAAGCAAGTGCATCTACAATCTTCTTCACCTTCATGTGGTAGTTGTTGATGCTCATACTTTCTCTTTTCACATTATGCAACTCTTGCTTGAGCTGCATTTTCCTGGCTTGTGTATTTGTGCTATACATTTTTGACAAAGTATCCCATGCCTCCTTTGGCGTACTTGCATCCTGAATATGCACAATCATAGAGTCTGAAATACTGATAGACAGCCAATACATAACTTTCCTGGCTCTCTCATGCCATGTTTTGAATGCCTGCATTTGCTATTGATTGGGAACATCAGGAAGAACTGGTTCTTCTTCATTTCCTGCAACAAATTCCCAATATCCTTTTCCCATAAGGAAATTTGTCATTCTAAACTTCCATGCTTGGAAGTTGTTCTTGTCAAGCTTTTCAGTGACAATCTGTGAAAGAGAATCAGACGCCATTACAGAACACTGCAAAAAATTCAGTCACTGCAAAGAACACAGCTTCAGCCTCACAAGGGCAAATCTGCAAAACTGACGAAAGTGGTATTTGACCACACAGTCACTTTCTAGTGACGATTTTGCATCAACAGGCAACAAGGATGATTCTGTAACTCCCAATGTCTCTGTGCACAGGCATACAATGCAATTTCTACAGTAACTTTTCATCGACCTGTAGAACAGTGGTCGCACAGCATAAAACTGGGCCTTTTCCTGAGTGCGTGCAGAAAACTTCCGCCTCCAAAACAGGCCCCGAAATGGCCTCAAATAAAAAAAACAAGGTCGCCAAGGGCTGAAGCCCTCTCCCGCAGCATATACTGCCCTCTTGCGCCACCGCGAAGGGCGTCTCAACCTGAGACAATGCACTCCTGTACTTTCCGGCTGTGCTACCTGCAGAGATCTGCTCCCAAAACAGAAAATGAAAGCAACACTGCTCCTCTTACCAGAACACCGTGAGCTTGGCTTGCTTTCTTGAGCTCCTTACCACGAACAAGGCTCTGATACCATGTCAAGATTGTGGGAGAGAAGGAAGGAGTCTCACTTGTAGCTTTCTTGCTTGCACAATGGGGGAATATACACAAGGCTGGAGGCTGAAAACAGTTTTCCTCTTCTTAGTTGTGTAAGCCAAAAGAACTCTAGTACAAAGAAATAGAAGAACCCTATATATGGGTCTCAAACCAAACTCAACTAACTAAGGTGGCATACTAACTGAGCCACGAACTAGAGTAGATAAGGATAGCTATCATGTAGCTATTATTCATGGGCGGTGTACCAAGCGCGTCTGCAACTGACAAGTCGGTGACATAAATACACAACGGTCACCCTGGCGTATCACGAGTGGAGCTCGATATCTCAACAGGGGCAAGGGGCAGTGATTGGGCGAGGTTGGCATGGCGAGACAGTCGGGGTGGGGGGTAGCATTCGACGCGACAATAGGGCACGTAGTTGCGACTCTATGTTGAGAACTCTCAAGATCGTCCTTCCTGAACTGAGGGATTTATTAACCTCACTCTCAAGATAATCGAGGATAGGTTGAAGATCGCTTTTTAGAGACTAATAGTAGGAATTTCTTACCAAGTCCTAGCAACAGAAATGTTATTTATTGATGCTGAACATTGTGCTTCCGACTCAAACAAGTGTTGTATTGGAGTATAGGGGGGACTAAAGCCTTGGCTAGATTCAAGAGATAGTATTTTATTACGTTGCTTCTGGATTTTGAAAAGGATAGATATTGGAGTTGATTGGGAGTTCTTGTAGGGGACAATGTTGTCGATGGGCTGTCCAAAGTAGTGTGTCACAGTGTTTAACTGTTTCTTCTTTAATACAACCAACTTCTTGTTTGTGGCATTAGAGGAGACAAATTTACTATACAAAGGGGAGTTAGGTAAGGTTGTTCACTAGCCCCTTTTGTCTTCATTTTTGTGGCAAGGGCTATGAGTTTCTATTTCACCAACAACACACAAGCATTGGAGGGATTTGACTGGCCATGATGCTTGATGGTATGATCTTAGGGATATTAAGTTTGTGGATGACAGCTAGATATCAAGACAACTATTGGGAGTTCTTGGAGGGGACCATGCTGAGAATGAGATTCTTGAAGCAATGGTTCAAAGCTGTAGCGGCAAATCTGCAAAACTGACGAAAGTGGTATTTGACCACACAGTCACTTTCTAGTGACGATTTTGCATCAACAGGCAACAAGGATGATTCTGTAACTCCCAATGTCTCTGTGCACAGGCATACAATGCAATTTCTACAGTAACTTTTCATCGACCTGTAGAACAGTGGTCGCACAGCATAAAACTGGGCCTTTTCCTGAGTGCGTGCAGAAAACTTCCGCCTCCAAAACAGGCCCCGAAATGGCCTCAAATAAAAAAAACAAGGTCGCCAAGGGCTGAAGCCCTCTCCCGCAGCATATACTGCCCTCTTGCGCCACCGCGAAGGGCGTCTCAACCTGAGACAATGCACTCCTGTACTTTCCGGCTGTGCTACCTGCAGAGATCTGCTCCCAAAACAGAAAATGAAAGCAACACTGCTCCTCTTACCAGAACACCGTGAGCTTGGCTTGCTTTCTTGAGCTCCTTACCACGAACAAGGCTCTGATACCATGTCAAGATTGTGGGAGAGAAGGAAGGAGTCTCACTTGTAGCTTTCTTGCTTGCACAATGGGGGAATATACACAAGGCTGGAGGCTGAAAACAGTTTTCCTCTTCTTAGTTGTGTAAGCCAAAAGAACTCTAGTACAAAGAAATAGAAGAACCCTATATATGGGTCTCAAACCAAACTCAACTAACTAAGGTGGCATACTAACTGAGCCACGAACTAGAGTAGATAAGGATAGCTATCATGTAGCTATTATTCATGGGCGGTGTACCAAGCGCGTCTGCAACTGACAAGTCGGTGACATAAATACACAACGGTCACCCTGGCGTATCACGAGTGGAGCTCGATATCTCAACAGGGGCAAGGGGCAGTGATTGGGCGAGGTTGGCATGGCGAGACAGTCGGGGTGGGGGGTAGCATTCGACGCGACAATAGGGCACGTAGTTGCGACTCTATGTTGAGAACTCTCAAGATCGTCCTTCCTGAACTGAGGGATTTATTAACCTCACTCTCAAGATAATCGAGGATAGGTTGAAGATCGCTTTTTAGAGACTAATAGTAGGAATTTCTTACCAAGTCCTAGCAACAGAAATGTTATTTATTGATGCTGAACATTGTGCTTCCGACTCAAACAAGTGTTGTATTGGAGTATAGGGGGGACTAAAGCCTTGGCTAGATTCAAGAGATAGTATTTTATTACGTTGCTTCTGGATTTTGAAAAGGATAGATATTGGAGTTGATTGGGAGTTCTTGTAGGGGACAATGTTGTCGATGGGCTGTCCAAAGTAGTGTGTCACAGTGTTTAACTGTTTCTTCTTTAATACAACCAACTTCTTGTTTGTGGCATTAGAGGAGACAAATTTACTATACAAAGGGGAGTTAGGTAAGGTTGTTCACTAGCCCCTTTTGTCTTCATTTTTGTGGCAAGGGCTATGAGTTTCTATTTCACCAACAACACACAAGCATTGGAGGGATTTGACTGGCCATGATGCTTGATGGTATGATCTTAGGGATATTAAGTTTGTGGATGACAGCTAGATATCAAGACAACTATTGGGAGTTCTTGGAGGGGACCATGCTGAGAATGAGATTCTTGAAGCAATGGTTCAAAGCTGTAGCTTTGTATTTTTTGACCCATAGCTAGGTTCTTGTCAAGGTGGGCTAGAGGAAAGCAGTTGAATAGGGATGCCTCCTCACCTCTTTCCTTATTTATAGCAGATGCTATGAGATCCTACTTGAGAGACAAATCTACAGGTAGTCATGGTGTAGGCTGCCCATTCTAGACTGATTAAGTTTCTTGATATGCAATTAATAGATATGTAGTAGTATACCTAGAGGCCATGAGCTCCTACTTGAGAGACAAATCTATAGTGGGCCATGCTGTAGGCTGCCCATTCTAGAGTTTGGTAAGCTTCTTGACGTGCAATTCATAGATATATAGTAGTATACCTAGATGGAGACTAAGGCAAGCTTAGGGCTTTTGTAGCAGCAATGATCTTCAGTCGAGCTTCAAGTACTCTCATCAACTGGCCTAAATCCTATGGTTTCTGATATGTGACACTAGACAACCAGAGTGGAGCCCTTAGAGCTTAGCAAGGTATCTTGGATGTCACGTGGGGATAGACCTTACTTCAAAGCAATAGCTAGCACCACTTCTTTTGAGCAGCAGACACAAACTCCTTCCTTGGAGTATGGTGAGACTCTCTAGCCAGGTGAGTGCTGGCTGCTAATCAGGTATCCTTGTGACCATGTGGCATATCAATTCATGTTGGGCCTTCTCCAGGTCATGGATTGCCTGGGTGAAGTGCCTTGTCAAGAATATCATTTGGTTAGGAGGGGATGAGAGCCTAGCCAAGGCAAATAGAGTTTGGGGATCATTGGCCAAGATTGGCAAACTGGAGTATGAAGCTGACTGTTGGGAGCCTTCTCACAAGCAAGGAGATGTGGAAGAAGCTATTGTTGCAGAGATTAGAGTCCAGTACAAGTGCACTTAGGGAGGACCATGGTAAAATATTGGATCTTCTAGGAGGTCAAGGAAAAATATTTCAAGCTCTTCAGATTGTTGAATCTATGATAGAGATTAGTCCCATAGAGGTGCACTCGGAGGACCATGGCAACCTATTGGATCTTCTAGGAGGTTAAGGATAAAAATTGCAAGGCCTTAGGGTTGTCAAAAATATGATAGAGATATATTTTACACTCAAGTCGTATTCACAAAGGTAAGATGGCTTAGTCAACAAATTGTTGTAAAAAAAGTGTGTAATCCGTATGAGGCAATATTAGCATATACTCAATCACAAGGAGCTTTTAAAGATTTCCTATGTAGGAAAACCCATGAAATGTAAGAAATTCTCTAATATTTCCTAGGTACATCTAAATGCATTCCCTACATATAACTAGGGAATCACATTCCCCACATCTCATAGTAGGAAATCTTTGGTATGCTTACATAAATTCCCTACATACAACTAGGGAATTCCATTCCCCACATCTTATACTAGGAAATTATAGGTTATATAGCTAGGGAATTCTATTTCCCACATATCATGGTAGGGAATCATAAACCACACAACTAGGGAACTCTATTTCCCACATCTTATACTAGAGAACTATAGATGACCATATCAAGATAGTACATGAGATAGTGATGGAGGGAGTACCTCCCAAGATACCCCTAGAATTGCATTGGAATCCGAGAGAGTGGGTTTGGAGATACCCATTCCTTGATAAACCTTGCTACATGGCCTCTATCGGCTAAACGTCCAGGTTGGCGGGGAGGAGAATATGTATGAGCAAGATCAAAGTGTAGCTGGTTGCCAGTCAACATTGATACTGACAGGCTATCTTTGCACCTTTCTTGATTGATTGTTGGAAACTTGGAGGACATTGGATGATAGATTCAGACCTAGGAAGATCTCATTTTTCTATGGTAGTAGCACGTAGAAGCTTGGTAACTGGTACCTTGCTTGGCTATGGTAGGCTCCTGTAGCATGTGCAAGATGTGGAGAGTAAGAAGATACGTAGATGGCTTGCCTATAGGGCTTCTCGAAGGTCCAGGAGATGTGGAAGCGATCCCTCAACATAGTCTTTCATGGTACAATTCAAAATTTGATAGTGATCTAGGGGGTACTAGCTTAGGTGATGAACGGAGGTCCAACATATGGATATGAAGACCGTTAAAGGAGCCACTCCTCTCTCATTGCTGTCCAACAATGCAGACTATGCAGAGTGTTGCTATAAGCACACTCCACCAATGGGAAATGTTTTCCCCGTTTTGTATGATGCTTTAATGGAAAATTTCAGAAGGTTTAATAGAGAGGAATTTTCCTTTTTTGACTACCCATTTGTCTATGGATGAAAAGAGAACAAGAATTTCAAAGTAGTGACAAAAGTCAGATGACATAAATGATATCAAATCCTTATGCTGAAGTTTGAAAGCATGGACAAGAAAAAAGCATACCGCACAAAACATGGGGCCCTCAAGGGAGAAAAGACATCCCTTTACGAGGATATCATGAGATATGATAGTTTGGGAGATGTACTTTTGGTAGGGTATCTTAATGCACGGATTGGGGCCAAGCAAAGTGACTTTTACATACATGAGGATGCCATGTTCAAAGAGATTGATGTAGATGAGATGGGTCTACACAAGATGGCCCAAGACAAAGAAGCAAGTACCTATAGGACACAATTACTAGCTTTGGGAAGCTCACATAGATTAGCCATCTTCAATGGTCTATCATTTTGGCCAAGATCAGATGCTTTGATATGCTGGAACCACAAGCAAGGGGCAAGTACAGTGGATTACCTAATAGGATCACCATCATTAATACCAGACAATAAGAATTTTGAGATCTCGGGGAGACCCATAGGAATAGCAGTGGATCATGCCATCTTGACCTTAACAGTATCTTGTGGACACATGAGAGACACTACATATCTCCCCAAGCACCCCAGATATCACTTTGTAGAGGAAACTTCACATATATAGAATGACTCTATGCGTGATAGATTACAGATGCTAGATTTGAGTAGATCACTAGAAGAATGCACAAGAGATTCTGTGGAGGCCTTGCATACTTCAGCTATGTATGCATTCCCACACACCTTTCCCCTAGGCAAACCCCCACTCTCTACGACCCCCCAAAATGGATGGTATGATGATGAGTGCAGAGACACTTGTACATGCCTATAGAGAGAGATTGCTTTGGGCACTCAAACACATACCCAAGCAAGGACGATGCTCTTCAAATGTCCAATGTAGATGAAGAAGCGACACTGCTTAGCAAAAATTGAGAGAGAGATATACCAGCTATTTTTGGGATGAGATAGCAAGAGCATGGAGAATGTTTCATGAGAGATAGTCCCCTATACAGATTACATCACTTGATGCTTGGTTCCATTATGGGGGAGAATTATATGATGTACTAGGATAGACACCCATATAGCCTCCATAGGCCCACAGACCAACGCAATGGACCTTCTTCTCTAGTAAGATGGTTAGAGAGGCAATCTATAGACTACAAAGACTGGGAGGGCACAAGATGAGGATAGTCTAGTGGTAGAACACTTGTCACATGCATATGACACATTGGTGCCCATATTGGCAGGTATGTTCAACAAAGCAGTATGTGAGGGATTCCCGGAAATATGGTCAGACCATACTATATTCCAACTCTTTAAGAGTGGCAACCTTATGATTCCCAGTAACTATAGGACCATCATGGTTGGCCACACACTGGCTAAGATATATGGATCAATACTAGAGCATGAGCTTAGTGCATGGGCTAAAATGCAAGGTAGGAGAGAACATGGGCAAGCTGGTTTTAGGCATGTATACACCACATTGGATCATATTCTCGTACTCAGAGAAATCATTGAGGGCCGAGCTCAAGATGAGGATTTATTGTTGCTTTGTGGATTTTCGCAAGCCATTTGACATAGTACCTCGAGCATGTTCCATGCAAAGATTGTAGGAGACAGTTTTTTCCATATGTGAATCAAACGTCAAATGCAAACTCCTACGAAAGTATGATTCAAGTATGATTTGAACTCTAGACCTAAATCATACGTGACCCTAATTTAATAACATATTTTAACAAATTATGAGAGAAGTACTAACCTTGCAAGCATATTTAAAACAACTTTTAGCTAAATCTTTTTTTTTTTTTGCAAGTAAGTGTGGCTAATTATATTACTCAGAAGGCTGAATACAACGAAGTGCACATGCTCAATAGATTAGTTGGAGCTGATGCAAATCACAAATCCATCATGTATACAAGCCTCTCAAGGTAGTCTGGGGGGGATGGGGACAAGAAGCCATGGAGGGGGGGTGTATCGCCATCTGGGGCTGCCCGGTTGCATCATGAAGAATAGTTCATGGCTGCCCCAAGTGCGCAGAAAGTGAAAACGGAGTTCCTGACGGGCTCGAGACTCACCCTGCACCTGGTCCCACTGGCCGCGGAGGGAGTGGATGATGGAGATCCAAAGCTCTGCCAAAGTCACATATACTGAAAGGCACTCCCTGCCAAAAGCCACCTAACAGCGTGCCTTCCAAATGTGCCATCTTGTGAAACTGCGTATGATCTCCCATACCTCTGAGCGCTCTGTTGTGGGCTCCAATACTTGGTGGATGGGTAAAGCCTCCAAGCCGACCACTGCGCAAGACCCAACCTCGATGAGAAAAATCGTGTCCTTCATCCCGGCCTCATACAAGAGGTGACCCTGGCTGATTGCCTGCTAGCAAAAATCCCCCAACGAGATACATTCAAGGCTGGGTGCCACATGGCGGAGAATACGGCAGACTACTCTCCGCATGAGCTGTGCGGCCTTGCAAGACTAGTGCTTTGGAGTTTCCAAATGTTGCTGTGGGCAGCGCTTACAAACTCCATCCTGCTGCATGTGGGCCCAACAACCATACCTCCATGTGCCAAAAGCCAAAGGAAATACGACACCCTCCTCAGCCTTCAGCTGTCCCACAGGCGACGCCAGAAGGTCCAACAGAAGGCATCTGTGATGCTATGCTCCGCCCATCGTCTACTATGTGAAGGTGCCCAATCCATGTCTTTTTGCATTAGTATATGTTTACCAATCTTGGCTGTGTACTCCAAGAACCTCAGAGGCTTTTTGGTGACCGTAGTGGCCGGCCATAGCCACTCTCGAGGATCCCACTGCAACTCATCAAGTGGCTTGGTCTCCCATATCCAAAGGCGCCACTCCTGAAACTCCTCCTAGGGCACATAAGGGTCCAGTTGCCAGGTCTTCTCCTGGAGTCCACCCGACCACACGAATCCTCCTCCAAGAAAGGACAACAATCTCCTCATCTTGCTATCCTCTGTCAAGAGCCACATGCCCCCCATCCTGCATGGTAAAGAAGGTCCCGCCGGGGGCACCACCCACTCTACTTGCCACCTGTAAGGCTGTCGATGAGAATCTAGGAGCCCACACCTCCCTAGGCTCCATCGGCTCTTGGATTGGGAGATCTAGCCACTCGTGGGAGATCGCTGAGTCAATCTCCCTCCTCATCTCAGCACCTTGCTAACATCCTGATGCTTGCTGCAACACCTCCTGATTCGCCATCCTGTATACCACCCTCCACGTCTTGATAGTACGAGCAGGGCCAGCCTCCCAGCCAGCCCACTGGATGTGGGATCGCTCACCTATCTGTATCCCATCCCGATCTCTAACCTGGGGGTTCTAGACCATTGGGTGGCGGTCCTGGCATCCTAGGGGCCTTTGAACTAGGGCCTTGCGTAGTCCCTACCACACTCCAAGTAAATTGCGGAGGAAGAAAGATATGGATGGCATGATATGGGCAGGCATGAAGATCCATCTCAAGGATGGCCTCCAACCCCCACCAAGCCTCAGTCTACACTCCTGGATACTCTTTTGTAAAAGGACCTTCTAGGTCTACCCACCTGGTGTGAGACCACAGACCACTAGCTTGCCCAAAAGGGCCAAGCTCCGACACTCTGGCTCAATGATCCCAAGCCCTCCCTCAGATCGCAATGCCCGATGATGGTCGCCCACACCATCTTAGCAGGGGAATACCTGGAACTGTCTGAGCCAGCCTAGAGAAAATTCTACACTAGGCGGGAACCACACAAGGCGAGGAGAGACACGAACAAGAAGCGATGTACCAAGCCGTTGCTAGGAGGACTTGGTTGACCACCAGGGCTCGGCCTGCTAAAGAAAGGCGCACAATGCTGTAGTAGGTCAGCTTCCACCTAATAGAGTTGAGAACTGGAAGAAACTATTGAACAGGAGTGATATGGAGCCCCCACTTGGAACCCTAGATATCAGACGTCCCCTGCTCACCTATTTGAACCCTAGGTGGACAACCCACTCCGTGTTGGATTCCGGATTTGTTAGAAAACCAATTGACTTTCGCTAGTTGATTTTCACTCCAGCTACAGTGCAAAATACCTCCAGAGCTAGTCTCACTCTCTCCAACATCAGCTCATCATCCTCTACATAAAGAATGGTATCATCTGCATACTCTAAGTCCAACAGCTCAGTCTCCTCCCTCATCGGAAGTCACAGGCCCCATAGCCCGCTCACTCGTGGGCGGAGGAAATAGGACATCGCCTCCACAAAGAGTAGGAATAGATATGGGGCAAGAGGGTAGCCTTGCCAGACAGATCTCTCTTGCCGAAACTTGTCCCCTCTCTTGCCACCAATGAGAACTTTGCTAGTGGCTGATCTGTAAAGTGTCGAAACTCCGTAGACCCATGCCTGGGGGAAACCCAGCCTTGCCATGGTGCCCTCTAAGAAGTCCCAGTCAACCCTATCATAGGCCTTCTCGAAGTCCAGGAGGAATACTGCCAATCCCTGACCACTGTGCTGAGCCCAGCCGGTCGCCTCGAAAAAAGTGAAGACATTGTCTAGGATGCTCCTATCCTGGACAAAACCTGTCTGGGTGTCATGAATGATGTTTGGAAGCACATGCGACTTCTGATCATCTTGGCCAAGGCCTTACAGGCCACTGACAATAATGCTCCACTAGTTAATGTCCATCGATTGGTGAACTCCACTGTGGAGGGACTCGAAAAACAATGCTCCACTAGTTAATGTCCATCATGCACCCTGGCCACTGCTGGGAAAAGAGTGCTAGTCCTTCTTCTCCCATCCATTGGGAGATGTGGTCTGCAACCTGGCCCCTCACCCCCTCCTCTAACTGTGTTATCGTCTAGTCTCCTGAATGAGAGGTTTGAAAGAAGAAAGCATGGTTTGGTCCATCTGGTCGTGCAAGTAAATAGACCTTGCCGCTCCTTGACTTGCGGACCACGAAGATCCCTACCTCCAGAGATAGTGGAAACTCTCCGTGCTCAGCAACTCTCAAATAAGACCATGGACCATTGCGAAAAAACTCCTGGGGGAGCAATTGCGCCTATCAAGGAAAGGTGTGACGGGTGACTGGACGAGATGAGCTGGTGGCTGTGTGGGGAGGGGGGGTTGGGCTGCTGGTGAGGAGAGGATATGGGTGTGTGAGGCTCATCACCCCCTATGGAAAGGGGGGGAATGGATTGGGGGGGGGGGGACACATGTACTGGGCGAGGATTGGGGGGGGGGGGTTGATCGTCGGGGGAGAAGGTGGGTAAGAGGACGAGTAAGGGGTGGTGGGGTGGTTGGACGTATGAGGCGGGTGTGGGGGGGGCGAGTGGCCCTGGGGAGGCTGTGGGATAGGGTCCAGGGGGGGGATCCATGAGGGGAGGGGGAAGACATGGGAGTTGGGGGATCTCGGGTGGCGAGATGTCTCAATGGGTGGTGGGGGTGGAGGCATGTGATCTTGCTGGGTGGGACGAGTGGAGGGTGCTGCGGGGTGTTTTGACGGGGGCCGGCCCTTCTGCTCTTTGTTGTTGTGGCTGTGTTTGAGGAGCTGGCTGAGGCCCCTCCCTTGTCGTCTCCCTCTTTGTCGTCGTTTAGTGTGAAACCGTCAGCATCCACCTGTGGTTATGTTGGTTGAGCCACCTTGGCTCCGAAACGCGTGCAGTTTGCTGCCTAATGCCCAAAGTCATGGCATCGCAGGCACTGGTCAAGCTGCCCTGTCACAATAACCTGTTGCTTGAAAGAGTGTTTGCCTGCCTCAATCTCAAGAAACTTGGGTATGTTCTTTGTATGTTTTACAGCCACCTGTACCTTTGTCACTCCTGCGGCTGCCACTGCATCTGCGGAGGGAGGAAGAACTGTGCCGAAAATCCGTCCAAAGTCCTCCATTAACTGTGGATACTCTACCGCCAGTCCGAGGAATAGAAGGGTGACCGGGTGTCTGGGAAACCTGTTGTGGAGTGCCAACTCCTCCACTGTGAAGCCACTATACTAGGGAACCATGTAAATGACCTCGTTGTGGAGGCATAGGGTGAGCTATCCACTAGCTCGCGGGCTGCATCCACGGAGATAAGTTGAACCATGAAGATCCCCTGAGCCATGAGAACCACCTTTGCAATTTGCATTGTGCCAATGCGTAGCGTGGAGTGAAGCCGATCTCGAAGGTGGGCCCTAGATGGGGAGTGTCCTATGACCTGCCCATAGATTGTTTTTTAGTTCCAGCTTTGTGGCACGGATGGAAAGGAGCTGTTTCTCAGAGAGGACGATGCGCAAGGTGTTTGACTTGGGGGCACTCATAGAATGCTCCGGCGTCTGACCAGAGGTTTCCATTGCACGTTATTGCTGGGGGCTACCAATCTAGCTGCTGTGATACCGAGGGAATATTGCTACAGAGATGGAGGGAGCAACGAATGCTAGTGGTATGAACGTGCAGCATAGGATGGAGGCACCGGAGTAGGTCGACTGGGAAGGTCTTTCGTGCGTGAGGGAGAGGGCGGAACTGCCATAGTAGGTCAATAGCTACTTAGAATGGTCCCCTCCACAGCCCAATAAGATTTTACAGGTCATAGGGGCAAATTTTGTAGCAAAATTTGCATGAGCAAATGTTTTGATTTTTGGCTTCCTCCAGCTAACTCCAATCTTCATCGTCTACTTCAAAATGATCTCCTTGTGTTTGTATTTGACAAGATCGTGCATGCATCAGGGATGTGAATAAGTCGTCTAGGGAAAAGGCCGTCATCTTCTATCCATTTCTTCTGCATTTTTCTTCTTGAATGTGTCCTTGACCATGCACCCGTAAAGAAGTATTAGAGCCGCAGGCGAGGACATGGTTGGCGTGTCACCAGTGGAGATAGTGAGAGCTCGTAGGCTTCGTCACGGGAGAAGTGCCTTGAAGATGGGGGCACCATGCAGTAGTAGAAGCTTGCCGGTGCAGGGAACCGCTATCGCGAAGTGTGGTTGGATAACGTGTGCAGATTTGATAGGAGACGGGGGCGCATATGCCAATTTCCAAAAAGAGAGAGAGAGAGAGAGAGAGAGAGAGAGAGAGAGAGAGAGTAATCAGAGAGGGAACACCACATTAGAGAGAGAGAGAGAGAGTTTGTTGGCGAGCAGCCATGCCGTCGCCTGTGCACCTATCCCTACCGCTGCCCGTTTGACCTGTGGGTCACTGCCCCTGCCTTCGCCTAAACCTACGCGCCCTGTCAGACTGCCCCATCGATGCCTGAACGACTGCACGCCTGTTCGCGTGTGGTCTCCTGCTTTACGTCCGCGTGCAGAGCTAAGGAAGCCACGTTGAGAGAGAGAGAGAGAGAGAGAGAGAATCGCCTAGACTTGCGCGCCGCCTGAAGACCCATCTGACGACTGCCGCCTGACGAGTGCGCCTGACTGCCGCCTGACGCCTGACGACTGCCCGCGCGATGACTAGCGACTGCTTGCCTGACGAGCGCGCTTGACGAGTGCTTGCTTCGCGATGGCTTGACGACTGCCTGCGCGCCTGAAGACCCACCCGCCTGTATTCGTCTGTGGCCGCTTGCTCCGCCTGTGCCTCTCTGCTCACCTGACGCCTGCTGTCTGAAGCCTGTGGTCACAGACCACAGGTTTAGCCGCAGCCTGCTCCTACTTGCTTCTTCAGAGAGAAGACAACAGTATGGCTGGCTTGGATATGGATTTTCTAGACCGGACGGTGGCAGCCCTTGGCCCTGATTCTGATACAGAGGAGCCAGAGGATATGGTGCCGTGCACGGAGGAGATGCCTCCGGGTTCTGAACTGCCACCTGCAGGTAAACGCTCCAAGCATACTTTTGACGAGCCAATGGGTCCTCAAGAACGAAAAAGAGACCAACGAAGAGCCAGCATGCGTTTAGGGGTACATGTATGTGACCATGAAATCCACGAAATACCTGCCTGCAATGAATCCTTCTTCCATAGCATGAAACGAATGGGATGAGTGAGAGCCTTCAAAGTAGTAGGCGTCCACGGCAGCAATGGCAGGAAATACGTTAGCATTGGTAGCATAATTGTCTGAGCCACTTTGAGGCGGACATGGAATGGCCACGCTTGCGACTTCCAATACATAAACTTCGCCGCCAGTTTTTGTGAAATCCACTCCAGTAGCTCCTTTGGCCGTACATCCACCCCCAATGGGTATCCAAGATGCCTGACAATGGAGCCACGGGAAACCACCTAGCCCTGCCAACCTAATGACTGTAAATCAGGCTCGGTGCAACTGAGTATGGCTGATTTAAAGGCATTGATGCGAAGACCAGAGGCCTGACCAAAGAGCATCCAAACATCTAATGCCTTTCAAATGTTGTCCCTGTCCGCCCGCAAAATCATAAAGGTGTCATCAGCCAAAGATTGGCTAATGAAGTGCTGCCCCAAAGGAAGAGACAGTCCTGCCAGCTGAGCAGAAGCCGCCATTGAGGATAACATTGAAAGGACCGGGTGAGTCGCCAGGGCAAAGAAGAGAGGACTCAAAGGGCAACCCTGTCTGATCGAGCGTGCAAGGACAAATGGCTCTGTAACTCCACCATTGAGCATAATTCTTGAAGAAGCCGCAACACTAATGGTGTAGATCAATTGGGACATCCGAGTACCAAAACCCATAGCAGACATGAGATCTGCAATGAAAGACCAGTCCACATAGTCAAACGCCTTTTCCAAGTCCAATTGAATCAATACCACTTCCTGACTGGAGTGCCGCGCATAGTCAATAGCCATTTGCACATTTAAGATATTATGCAGAATGTTGCGGCCCTTAATGAAACCATATTGAAGAGGATGCACAATAGCTCGAAGGTGCTTGTGAAGCCGATTCGCCAGCACTTTGGAGAAGATTTTATACATCGAGCCCATCAAAGAAATTGGTCTCCAGTGTTGCAGCATTGACGGCGAAGGGACCTTTGGAATCAGTTTGATAAGGCCTTCTTTCCATGAGGAAGGCATGACCCCTGTTTCCCAAACCTGCTGAAACATGACCGCCAATGGCTTCACCAGCTGCGTGGCCGAGTTCTCAAAGAATTCATTAGTGAGACCATCCCAACCAGGACTTTTATCCTTAGGCAAGTGTAACAAAACATCCATAACCTCCTCCTCGCAAATATCCGTCTCCAAAGTGGCTTGCATATCAAGTGGAACCTGCTGGCGGACCAGATGATAGAAGACCGAGCGGGCATGCGTAACCTGGCTAGTAGGCGAGGGAGAAGAACCAAGAAGTTCCATAAAATAATTTCTGCACATATTGACAATGGTCTGCGGATCAGTGACCATGCGACCTTCCGAATCCTGGAGTCTAGTCATATTTTCGCGAGCAGGAGAAGCATGCAAGGCGCGAAAGAACTTATGAGACTGGCAGGCACTATCTTGCAATGTGTCAGTCAAGTTATGCAGCTTGGCATGGTAATAAGATTTCAACTGAACACTTGAATAAGATGGGCCAAACGCCTCTCCAGTGACAGCAGAAAATCATCATCTGGGGTATCCATGAGCAACGAATGGACCAAAGCCAGTAAGTCCTCTGCTGCATGTCGACGTCGCCGACAAAGAGAGGCATGATGAATCCCATATTGCCGAGCAACCCACTGCACATTAGAGAGCAGCTGTGCAAATGAAGCCAAGCCCTCAGAGGCAAAGTCCAATAAGAACCTCTCAATGAATTGCTGCATATAGCCCTGAAAAATTGGATGCTTCAAATAAGAGGAGTTGAAACGTAAAGGGAGCCTATTCAGCAATTGCATAAAAGGTGCAACAAGTTGTGCCCGCATGTCAAGCTGGAGGGGGAAATGGTCTAACAATGCATATTGCTGCAAGACCTTCATTTCCAGCATCTCGGGAAGAAAATCACCCCCCTGCATGATATACATTCGGTCCAACCGCGACCAAGTAGTTGCATATTGTGCGGAATGAAAAGTAAACCCTGAAAAAGAAGGGTGAAGCCACGACCAAAGATCTTGCTTAAGTACGCGCAAAGCAAAGGAATTCCACACCCGACTTTCCGGCGTATCCATTACCGAATGCCCTGAAGTGGACTGAGAAGAGTCAACACACATATTGAAATCTCCCATCAAAAACCCCCTTCGGCCAAGTGACATCGAGCCTTGCAAAGTCGACCAAAGATCCCGTTGGGATGCGGAATCATTCGGAGCATAGAGGCCCAACAACCATAAAATCTCTCCTTCAAATAAGACTTCGATTATCAGAAAGCGGCCCTGCACATCATTTTTAACAAGAACACGCTGGTATTTCTCATGGACAATCATCAGCACGCCCGAATAGTGCGTAGCATGTGTCCCTGCATAAAACAGACGGAATCCATGACAATCCACAACTTTTCCTACTTCACCGTGACTTTTGTGCTCAACTGCACACAATACATCCCACTGGTTCTCATGCAAGACAGTCCACATGGCATGTTGCTTATGGCGAGAGCAAATGCCTCGCACATTCCACGTGGCTGTCTTTATATATCTTCAAAAAAAGGAAGTCAGGAACGAGGCGCCTGTTGCCTCGATTTCACCTTTTCCGCGAGAGCATCCAGGACACCCTCATCCAAAAAATCAGCCAATACTGCAAACGAATTCTGGCGACCTGCTTTAGAGGTAGAAGGAAAATCCATTGCCTTAGGAGTGGGGCGGGGATAACGCCGATCCCAGGGTGTAATCACATTACCTTTTGTATCAAACGCCAGCTTAGCAGGTGGGCCCTTGGGACCGTCTGTATAGACTTTCCTTGTAGACTGGTTACGTGGGGCAGACGGGGCCATAGTACGCGCAGCATGCTGTGAAATGAACATTTCTTTCCTGCGCATATACGTGCGCACGGAATCCTGTGAAGCATTAGGCCCAGGATCCGCAGGCCTGCATCCAACTTTTTACCTTTTTTTTGACTTGCCTCAATCCAATTAGTGCTACGGGAATCCAAACCCAAGACCTGTTGTTTGCCTTTATCCACGACATTAGGTGGCTGAAGGGCCTCCTGTGTCGGGGCATCAAGCACCATGTCATTCTTAGGCAGCACAACATGTGCATCCTCGGAAGACGGTTGTCTTTCGGGGCATTTGGCCATAAAATGCCCCAATTTACCACATGAAAAGCAGTGTCCTGCAAAGTTGCCCCATTTCAAGCGAAAATGCAAAGGATGCATGCCAGAACAATTGAGGCGAAGCCACGCAGGCCTTTTCCTGGCCGTGTCCCATAACATGCATAAACGGTTTCGATTCATAGCCCTGAGGCTTGGGGGAACCAGCACTATTCCCACAACTGCCATCGCATCCTTAAACAATGGCCAATAGACCGCCGGACAATTTTCCACTTCCACCCACACCGGGCATTCTCGTTGAAGCAGATGCTGGAAGTCGCCCATAGGGTGCCATGGTACAACATGGACCAAGCGGCGATCAAAGAATAATGGCAACTTGGACAGGAGCTCAGCTTGATGTGTTTCTGATTTCAATAGCACCTCATAAAAGCCGCGAGGTCCAAGGAAGATCTCCTCAACACACTCCCCTTGCAATAAATGGTGTATCCACTGGCGAATATGTGAAAGCACTAGGATCCTGCCAGTGAAGAAAAGTAGAACGGCACGGTCATAAAACACCAAAAAGGACCGCAAGACTGATTTCGGGTCCACCGTAGCTTCCAGCACATCATCAGTTCCCGCGTCAGAAAAAGTTTCATTATTATGTTGGACATAATCACCAAGCAGAGTATTGGCAAAGTCCAACAAATGCTCCCAGTCAATCTCCTGCGAATCCATAGGATCAGAGGCAACCTGTGCATAGGAACGTTCCTAAGGACCCATTTGCTCGTTAGAAGTATGCTTGGAGCGTTTGCCTGGAGGCGGCAGTTCAGAACCCGGAGGCATCTCCTCTGTGCACGGCACCATATCCTCCGGCTCCTCTGTATCGGAATCAGGGCCAAGGGCTGCCACCGTCCGGTCTAGAAAATCCATATCCAGGCCAGCCATACTGCTGTCTTCTCTCTTTGCCCGTGACCTGTGTGATCAGGCGCTCCCTCTCTCAGATGATTTCAGTTGTACACTGACTTCTTCAAGCCTTGTGTGGAAACACTTTGCGGAGAAGTAGTAACTATTCTCGCTCTCTCAAACATTCACTCAGCCGCCACAGGAAGGAGGGAGGCCAAATCTGCAAGTCGACCAGAAGTATATATATGCAGGGACGGCAGGAGCAAGTCACGTTTTACAGGGCGGGCGGGCCTGAACAACTACGGAACTGAAAAGGTTGAGCGGAAAGACTGCAGGCGACCCTTCTCAAGCAGCGATGCTCCTAATCTGGGACGCAACCCTGTGGAAACGCAGATCGTGCACAAGTGCAGGACGATAAGGGTTGACCAACTTAACAACAAGCAGAAGACGATGGCATGCTGAGGCAGATACGATTAATCCAAATGGAACATCAGCATGAACGGAGCTAGGATTTGACAAGACGACACGCACATGAGGAAGGTGTCGCCATGCGTCCACTGGAAAGGACGAAGGAGGCAGGAGGTCTTATGGCTGGCGATGGCGCGACGGACTGCGAGGAGGCAGGCACGAAGAAAGACGTAGGCGACGAGTCTCTCTCTCTCTCTCTCTCTCTCTCTCTCTCTCTCTCTCTCTCTACGCAGTTGCCTCAGCTCTGCGCGCTGACACAGAGCATGATACCATAGGCGTTCAGGTGTCGACAGGGTCAATGGAAAGGGTCAGGTCGCCATCGCTCGATCATCCATCGCGCTTCTCCTCTCTCTCTCCCTCTCTCTCTTTTAGTAAATCTCTCTCTCTCTCTCTCTCTCACCCTCTCCCTCTCAAGTCTAGAGGTGCAAATGTCTAGTGCAAGGAAGGGCAGCAGCGTTGAAGGTTGCGCGTGCTTGTAGGCAGCGTAAAGGGCAGCACATGCTTGTCAGGAGAATGCAGTGATAGCAGCACCACAACCAAGAGGGGTAGCCACCATTGTTTTCTCTCTTTTCGTAATAGATAATTGTTTTAATCACCAAAAAAAAAAAAAAAAAAAAAAAAAAACAAGATTACAAGATGCAAGATGGCTCTAGGCCATCTTGCATAAACTCAGCTCTCATTTACAGAATTTTAGATTACCAAAAGATCTCTCTCTCTCTCTCTCTCTCTCTCTCTCTCTCATAAATCTCTCTTCCCTCTAGGAGAGAAACAGGGTGATCGAAGAACTGAGGCACGAGCTCGATGAATATAGAAACCAGCTGGACCTACTCAAGAAGGAGGAAGGAGAAATCACTGAAACAACGCCCACCAAGGTGCAATCCGAGATCAACGAGCTGAAGACACAAGTAACAAAGGAGCTCAACACGTGGGCAAATATAGTGAAACAAGCACAAGCCGAAGTGGCCGAGAACTCCAAATGGATTGAGGTAGCCAAGAAATCGCCAACAAAGAAGGAGGAGTTTGTGAATGCAGCACTGGAGGAGGAGAAAAAGAGAAAGCTTAGAGCGCTCCACATCCGGGTGGTCGGATGGAAGGAAGGGGATAGCCCCCTGGCAGATGCCCAATAGATATGTGGAAAGTTGGGAGTAGAGGACCCTCAAATAGTGGAGAATGCATGGCGTGTAGGGAAAGACCTCACCAAGGGAAGGCCTCTTATCCTCAAATTTGCCAACTTAGAATCCAGACGAGCCTTCCTCTCTAAAAGGACAGCTCTAAAAGGGGAAAAAGTCTACCTGGAGGATGACCTCACACCCGCACAGGTGGCACACCGTAAAGAATGCATGCCACAGATCCTGGAGGCTCGCAAAGCGGGAAAATGGGCAGTATACAGGGATGGTCGGGTCATCATCACAGATAAGCGCCAATGACGGGGCGCGGCCTATGAGACCCACCCGAGTTTTGCAGTGTGGAATTGCAACGGAGCTATGAAGACAAATGCAGGATTATTCCAGGAGACCTTCACCGGCAAGGACATCGTCCTTTACATAGAAACCCACCAAAGCCCAGGCACCTACTTACGAGAAGTGAGGGGATATAGATGGGAGACGGCATGCCGCCCTAGAGCCCGAACAAAAGGAGGGACCCGAGGGTCCGGAGGGGTGGCTGTGTTGTATAGGGAGGAGCTACAGCCCATGGTGCAGGTCATGCGGAAAGATGAGGAAGCCCGGTTCATGTGGATCCGGATATACACAGATCACCCCCGAGACATATACATGGCGGTGTGCTATTTCCCACTAGCACACTCCCCATACGCACCACAGAAGGGCGAGTCACCATACCTACCGCTGTACAAAGATATCATGCACTACTCCAGCCTGGGGGATGTCATGTTGGCTGGAGACTTCAATGCACGCACAGCACAAAGGCAGACCCCCTTCTTCGAGAGCGAAGACCACATGTACAAAGAGATTGCACCGGAGGAGATAGGACTCAACCGGGCGTCACAGGACACAGCTGAGTGCACCGAATATGGCGAACACCTACTGGCGTTAGGGGGGGCACACGGACTGGCCATCCTCAACGGCCTCGACAGATGGCCCGGGTCGGATGCCCTCACATGCTTCCCACACAGGCACGCGGCCAATTGCAGTGGATGGGGGCACATGGAGCACCCACACAGAAACTGGGAGCAAGCACAGTGGACTATATCCTCGGCCCTCTATCACTTATCCCCGACGTCCAGTCCCTTAAAATATCACCTTTCCCACTCGCAGTGGCTGCCGACCATGCATACCTACAATTTGACATAACCTGCAGGTATGACCTAACCCCCCCAGCAAGCAACCCCCCAAGATTCCCCAGGTACCACTTTACCAGGCTAACTGCGAGCATATACTCCGACCATCTCTATTGGAGCCTGCAAGAAATGAACCCCCACGCACCCTTGGAGGAGGTCACAGCACAGTTGGCGGGCACACTACACACCTCAGCTACCGAATACTTCCCCCACACATCCCCCTCCCCCCACCCCACCCCTCCGAACAAGAATGTCCCACAGAATAGCTGGTACGACGCAGAGTGCAGGGAAACCCGGCTCCATCTTCAATAGGACGAAGCACGGGGAGTACACACGCATAAACAGACACGCTTGATCTTCCGTCGCCTAGTGCGACGGAAGAAACGAGCCTACCTCTCCAAAGTGAAACACGAATTCTACCAGCTATTCTTAGGACAGGACAGCAAAGAGGCATGGAAGGCGTTTCAGGAACCCCGAGCCCAGACGCCCATCACCTCCCCGGACACTTGGCATGCATATGCAACCTCACTATACCAAGTACCCAAGCAGCCCCAGCTACCCCGGCCCCCAGGGAGCAGACCCGGATCATCCATATTCTTCAGCACGGGGCGGGTTCGGAACGCCATTGACAGACTCCAAAATGGCCGTGCCCAAGACCACGAAGGCTTGGTAGCAGAGCATTTGACCCATGCTAGAGACATACTGGCACCTCTCCTAGCACACATGTTCAACAGAGCCCTATGGGAAGGCTTCCTAGCCAGTTGGTCAGCCAACACCATAATACCTATCCTGAAGGCCGAAGACCCCATGGTTCCCAGGAACTACTGAATAGTCATGGTTGGCCATGTACTAGCCAAGCTCTATGGATCCATACTGGAACACGAGCTGAGCAAGCGGGCAGAGCAACACCAACACCGAGCAGCAGGACAAGCAGGGTTTAGGAGGGGGTTCTGCACCCTTGACCATATCCTCACACGGAGAGCCATCATAGAGGAGGGCAGAGCGCATGGAAGACGGGTGTACTGCTGCTTCGTGGACTTCCGCAAGGCCTTTGACATAGTCCCACGAGCGAGGCTCACGTAGAGACTACAGGAATTGGAGGTACCAACCGAAATACGATGGGGGATATTGGCAACGGGCCGAGTTCAGGCACCGGGAGGGCTGTCAAAGGAGATCACCAGCACCATCGGAGTCAAGCAGGGATGCCCACTCTCGCCCACCCTATTTGGCCTCTACATTGATGAGATCTCAGAGTACATAGATAAATTGGGCGAGGTGGGATCGAGCCTGGGAGGGACACTGATACCTATCTTACTATATGCGGACGACATAGTCCTCATCGCCAGCACACCCGAAGGGCTGCAGCGCCAACTGGACGCACCACAGGCCTTTTGCCAAGACAAAGACCTAACTGTGAACCTGGGGAAAACCAAGGTCATGGTGTTCAACACGTCAACCCAATGGCTTCGTCGGTCGGTACCCCCCTTCACATACGGAGGAGAAACCATGGACGTGGTCCAAAGATACGTCTATCTGGGGATTACATTCTCTGGACCGAGATTTACCCTGAGAAAAGCCGCGGAAGATAGACTAACCCGAGGCTATGCAGCCCTCGGGTCAATGGAGAACCAATGTGCCCGCATACAGTTCCAGGAACCCCAGACAAAACTCTGGCTTTTTGACACCTTGGTCACACCAACCCTCCTGTACGGGGCTCCCATATGGGGGTCCAATCTCTACCACACGCGGAGGGCCCCACAGGATTATCCACTGCGTGAGGAGGAGGCCACCTATGAGGGATGGGACCAGATGGAGAGACCCCTAGTACTTATGATCTCACGGATGATCCGAAGCAAGCCCTCCGTACCACACGAGACCATCCACGCAGAGCTGGGGGCACCGCCCCTCGTGGCTGAGGCCCTCTTCCAGACCGTGACCTTCTTGCGCCAAATATGGGACCTGCCCCAGCACCAGTACCCGAGACTCGCCCTGAAGTCATCCAAACAGCTAGCAACACAAGGGGACACTGAGTGCTGGTACGCCCAAACAGAGACCTGGCTACGGCTCCATGGCCTGCACATGGACCACCTCCCCCCACTACAATACAGCCTAGACTGCCCACACCTGGAGCTTAGCCGAGAGGAGGTAAATCGCATCACCAGAATGGATATCATCCAGACAGACACCGCCAGGACATGGGTGACCCCCACATCGGAACTAGGAACCAAGAAGGCTTTCTACCGAGAACACTTCCTGCATATCTCCCCGGATGGCTTCATCACCCGCCCAAGCTACGTGGACACACAATTGTCTCATGGGGTCAGAAGTGCCATCGGACAAATCCGCACGTCCTCACACCAACTACGGGTCGAAACGGGCAGATACGGGGCCAACCCCCTCCCCCCAGAAGACCGAATCTGTCAGCTCTGCCATCTCGAGCCAGAGACAGAGGAACACTATATCTGTAGATGCCCAGTGTACTACGAAATCCGGGGACGCTTCCACTGCCTATTCAGCGAAGGATTCGGACCACTCTCCAAGGTGATGGAATTCAAAGACCAGAGATGCCTGGGGCTCTTTGTACTGGAAATACGACGCCACAGAGACCACCTCCTACGAACCACGGAGCAAAGACAAGGAGCCACCAACCAACGCATACTCAACGACTTCTACCAAATACCAGCTACTCTCCCCACCACTGAGGCCCCACCAGCCCAACCGGCCTCCCGGCCCCCGGGGACCACCTTAGAAATAGCCACGACGAGAGGTAAAGCCCGGCGACCACGCCCCGCCGGCCCCCGTCCCCGCAGAAGACACTGGTCGAAGATACAAGGGATACTACGCCGCCATCGGAGGGCCCTGCCCCGCCGCTTTAGCCTCTCCATGCTAGACCGACCCATGCGGGACATCTTAGGATGAACACCCTAGGAGCAGTTCCACACCGCACTGGGAGTACCTCTAGATTGTATCTAGTCCAAATATCATTTTGTACCTACTCAATTTAGTTCAACATAGCATAAATGTTAGCTTCACTAGGACTTTTGAAATCTCCCAGACATTTGTATGCAACATTTTGGTCTCATAGGCCAACTTGGCCTGTTGTAGACGTTAATATAACTTTCTTTCTTTCTTTCTTCTTTCTTCTCTCTCTCTCTCTCTCTCTCTCTCTCCGTAGGTACTTGCATTAATTACGAAAAAAGTAAAAGATTACAAGATGCAAGATGACTCTAGGCCATCGTGCATGAACTCAATTCTCTTTTACAAGTCACATGAGAAAGGAACACCAAGGAGTACAAAAATCAGGGTAGGGTCATTGGAGAGATTGCCCAACGCGAAGGTACTAAATCCTCTGCAAATAAAGTATCAACATCTTGAATAAGATCAAGTTGCCATTGAAGAAGCCCTTTAAGCTTGGCAACATAATTTTTGATGTTTGAAGCAGCAAAAAAAAGGAATGCATTGCGTGTGATCTAAATATGCCAGCTATCCCAAAATCTAAGAAAGTGAAATAGAATCTTGAGGTGGGGTTGCAGTAGACTATGATGCTTAGGCTTACCAAAAACCCAATCAAAAGGATGCATCTTGATGCCCACTATAGCATGCCAAATGTCACAAAGGAGGGGCCATATTCTCTGAGCAAAAGGACAAAAGATAAATGGGTGGCGGGAAGACTCCATTGCAATAGTACAGAAGAAACAATTCCCATTGGAAATACCGCGGCGATGAAGAGCTGAAGCAAGGGGAAAACCACCCACAAACATGGGCTAAATGAATACCTTGCATTTGAACGGTGTCTTGTTGTGCCATCCCTCCATCACTATAAGCTTCACCATGCTTTAGATTTGTGCAGTCCCCAAAGTGCATTAGCTTTAATGATCAACCATGAATGATCTTTGATCACAAGGTGGTAAATTTGAATAACTAAAGGAGACTCTAGACTCAAGTGGCCATCAAGGTTCCAATCCTACTAGGGACAGGTAGAATCTAGGACAAGAAAAGGTTGGCTATCATATAAGAGTTTGGAGACCTTGCCCCAAAGGTCACAGTAGCCATGACGGACCCAGAAAACCCATCTAACCATGCAAAAAGATATGAGCGTGCATCAAGACATGAGAGGCAATAGCCACTAAGACTAATCTAGGCTGAGCAATGCGATTAAACTTAGGTCTACCTTCTAATTTGTCCTCCCATGAGAGCAGAGGAGATAGCGCTAGAATTTTTTCCATTTGGAAAGAATTTGCAACCGATCTATCCTTGGCTGGGTGCCATTGGACCTTTCAAAGGACCATTTTCCAAGAACATATCGCCATTTTCCAAGACCATTTTCAAAGGACCATTTATATCGCCGACTGGGGCTACTTGCCTACATCACGAAAAATAGGTCCTGGCAGCCCCAACTGCGCATGAAATGACAGCGGAGCTCTTGACGAGCCCTAGACTCGCCCTAACCTGATCCCATCAATCAGGGAGGGAGTGGATGTTGGAGGTCTAGAGCTCTGCTAATGTCGCTTGTGGTGAAAGTCTCTCTCCACCGAAAGCCTCCTAACACCGCGCCTTCCAGATATGCCATCCAATAAGACTCCCTATGATCTCCCTTAACTTTGAGTGGTCTACTGTGGGCTCCAGTACTTGGCGGATGGGTAGAGCCTCCAGACCCACAGCTGCGCACGACCCTACCTTGATAATGAATATCATGTCCTGCATCCCAGCCTCATACAAAAGGTGACGGCCTTGGCTGACTGCCTGCCAATAGAAAGCTCCCTATGAGATACATCCAAGGCTGGGTGCTATACGGCGAAGGATGTGGCATGCTCCTCTTCACACGAATTGCGCCTCCTCACAGGACCAAAGGCATTGCTTTGGGGTTTCCAGAGGCTGCTGTGTGCAGTGTTTACAACCTCCCTCCTGCATCTAGGCAAGCCAACTTCCCACCGCCGAGCCTCCATGTGTCACCGGCCATAAGAAATACGACACCCTCTTTAGCCTCCAGCTATCCCATAGGCGGCACCAAAAGGTCTATCGGAAAGGCTCGATGATGATGTGCTCCGCCTAGTGCCTGCTGCGTGACAGTGTCCGATCCATATCCTCCTGTATCAATACATGTTTGCCAATCCTGGCAGTGTACTCTAGGAACCTAGGTGGCTTCTTGGCGACCGCACTAGCCGGCCATAGCCACTCTCTTGGATCCCACTCCAGCTCATCAAGTGGTCTACCCTCCAAGATCCAAAGGCGTCGCTCCGTGAGCTTCTTCCTAAAAACATAGGGGTCTAGTTGCCATGTCTTCCCTTGAAGGCCCACCACTCGTCCTCTACGAAAGGGCGGCTATCCCCTCATCCTGCTGCCCTCTTTCAAGGGCCAAACGTCCCCCCTCCTGCACGGCGAAGAAAGTCCCTTGTGGGGCACCGCCCACTCTACCTGCCACCTGTAGGGGGATTCCTGCTGGTGAAAACCTGGCTGCCCATACCTTCCTGGGCTCAATCGGCTCTCGTATCGGGGGAGCAAGCCACTCCAGAGGTATTGCTGCGTCTATCTCCCTTCTCCTCAACTCCACTCCTCTCTGGCAACTTGATACATGGTGCAGCACCTTCTCGTATGCCATCCTGTATACCTCCCGCCATGTCCTAATGGTACGAGTCGAGCCGGCCTCCCAACCAGCCCACTGGATGGGGGGGCGCTCGCCAATTTGTGCCCCTTCTCGATCTTTGACCTGGGGGTTCTAGATCACTGGTTGACGGTCTATCTCCTTCTGGCAGCTTGGGGGGCTCTAGATTAGGGCCTTACGAAGGCCTTGCCACACGCGGAGTAAGCTGCGCAGGAAAGGTGATCTGGGGGGGGTGATTTGGGCTGACATGAAGATCCATCTAAGGGACGGCCTCCACTCACTGCTAAGCCTCGGTCTACAATTTTGAAGACCCTCTTGCAATAGGACCTTCCAAGTTCTCTTGGTGTGAGGCCACGGACTACTAGCTCGCCCAAAAAGAGCCATACTCTGATATTCTGGGTCTATGATCCCAAGCCCTCCCTCTGACCGATGCCGTATGATGGTCGCCCACGCCACCTTGGCCTTGGAGTCCCTAGAACCATTTGACCCTAACCAAAGGAAGTTCCACACTAGGCGGCAGAGCTGCACTATGCATGAAGAGGAGAAGCATCAACACAAGGCAATGTACTAGGCCATCGCTAGGAGTATCTAGTTGACCACTAGGGCTTGGTCGGCTAGTGAGAGACGAGCCGTGCTCCAGTAGGTCAGTTTCCTCCAAATCAAATCAAGGACAAGAAGAAACTGTTGGGCAAGAGTGATGTCGAGTCTCACCTGGAACCCTAGGTACTGGACGGTTTGTCCTCTGCTCACCCATCTAAATCCCAGGTGGATGCACCACTCCGTGCTAGAGTTCGGGTCTATGAGGAAACCAACTGACTTTTGCTAGTTGATTTTTGCTCCCGCTGCAAAACAAAACACGTCAAGAGCCAGCGTCACTCTCTCCAGCATCAACTCATCGTCCTCTATGTAGAGTGCTGTGTCATTTGCATACTTTTGAGTCCAACAACTTAGTCTCCTCTCTCACTGGAAGTCTGAGGCCGCATAATCCCCTCACACATTACCCGAGGAAGTAAGACATCGCCTTTGCAAAGAGTAGAAACAGGTATGGGGCCAAGGGGCAGCCCTGTTGAACCTCTCTCCCTAGCCGAAATGCCTCCCTTCGCCTTCTGCCTATGAGAACCCTGCTGGGGGCCGATCTGTAAAGGGCGGAGACCCAACGAATCCAAACTTGGGGGAATCCCAACCTCACCATGGTGCCCTCTAGGAAATCCTAGTTCACCCTGTCATAAGCTTTCTCGAAGTCCAAGACTAGTACGGCCAGTCTCTGCCCACTGTGCTGAGGCCACTCTATCGCCTCAAAGAAGGTAAATACATTGTCTAGGATCCTCTTATCTTGGACAAAGCCTATCTATGTGTCATGGATGATGTCTGGAAGCACGGGCAGTAGCCGCCTACCAATCATTTTTGCCAATGCCTTATAGGCCACTGATAATAAGGTGATCGGTCTCTACTGGAAAAGCTCCAACCGGTCTCCCCCTTTGGGGAGAAGACTGATAAGGCCTGCCAAAAGACTCCCTGGCATCTGTCCTGAAGTGAAAATCTCCTAGAAGGCCATCAGTAGGGGATCCTTCACCACTTCCCAGTAAGTGGTGAAGAGGGCCTTAGATAGGCCATCCTCCCCTGGGCATTTCTGCCCATCCTATGTATGGAAGGTCTCCTCTAGTTCCTTCTCTATGAAGGGGGCTAGGAGGGAGCATTCCATCTCCTCTGTGACGAGGGATGGGATGTGATCCTAGACTTTCTGTCTACATCTCTGTCCTCTAGTTGAAGTTGTCTCTTACTGTAAGAGGCGCGTGTAATAGTCAGTAGCAATCTCCATCACTTCATTTGGGCTAGAACGAGTCCTCCCATATTGATCCCGAAGGTTGCGTATCTACTCTCCTGCGGTGTGAGGCTGGTGCACTCCGAAGATCTCCCTGCACATCGTGTCCCCCTTTTGCGCCTAGAAGGCTGTTGAGGTTTAGAAAGAGAACTTAGAGCACCTGTCCTCTAGGCCAGCAATGGCTTCTCATGCGCCCACCTCTTGTGCGTGGAGGGTGGGATCCCCTGGTGCCTCCTGTAATAATCCGTGCATAGCTGCAAGGTCCCATCGGAGTGCTCTCTCCTCCTCCTAGCTCTGTTGCCTAGCCTGTATGGCTGCCTCTTGGCAGATTTTGCTCAACTCGGCTAGGACCTCTGCAACCTCCTCTGCTATCCCGTCCCTCCTGTCCCACTCTCTGGTCCAAATCTGCTCTATTTGTCTCGTCACCTCCTCCCTCCTATAGATCGAGTTAGGGATCCGACAGGATCATGTGTCTAGGGCAGATGCTGGGGGATCAAGTGTCAGGAGAACTGGGCAATGATCGGACAACGTGGTGTCTGCCAACTGCTCAATCTGGCCTCCATGAGAGCCTCTCAACTCTTCCACATAAAACCTATCCAACCGCTCCAGCAGGGCTCCATCTAGCTGCCTGTATCCCCAAGAGAAGCCCAACGAACTCTCCCTCTTGTGGAAGGCAGGGTCTCTCCAAGCATCGCGTGCTCCTACTACTAGCAGAAAGACCTCCCATGCCTCCTGCTCCTCCCTAGAAATACCCTGGTAGTTTCTGCCTCTGCCCTGCTGGTCCTCCAAGGCCTCTAGGTTGTTGAAGTCTCCTCCAACGATCCAGGAGTCCACCTCTGAGAGTCCATCCGCAATCTCCACCCAGAACCTACTGTGTGTCCTAACCTCCGTAGGGGCATAGACATTGAGGACTCCAAGGCACGAGTCCCCAATATCCAATCTGATCCATAGAACCCTCCTTGCCACTATTGTCCCGTGATCTCGTACATAAGTGGTGAGACTTGGGCCAATAGAGGTGCATACGCCTCCACTCTTGCCGTGGGCACCTTTGGCATGCTCCCAGTAAGTGTGCGAGCTTTCCGGAAGTACCTTCCCAACCCGTTAGGCCTGGGTGGGGGTGAGCTTGTGCTCCTGTAGAAGTAAGATCTCGATCTGTGCAGGAAGGGTAGGCTACAGCTCCTGCCGAACAATCAACTTTGTGGAACCATGTGCCCCACTATAGTGGAGACTATTCACTTTCCAGGATGCAAGGTGTAGGCTTATGGGGAAACCTGTGACTAACCGAACAGGCATCTGTTCGGTGTGGAGGTTGCTGATGAGGAGGAGAAGCTATGAGGCATACAAGTACGCTTTGCCACCGGTCTGGATGGCGAGCTCCAATCCCCCATGGTGGCCCTCAGCCGGACCATAGGGGTGATAGATGCTCCAGGTGGTACTATCAATGCATCTATCAGCCATGCTGAGAGTCGTGACTCTGTACATTGGTAGAAACGGGCTGCTTATTCCAGGGGCCACTCGATAATATCCCTTGGAGCTCGCCACTGTGGAGGAGCTCGAAAGATAATGCTCAAGTGTGGGACCTTAGCACCAGCCTACCAGTTAATGTCCATCATGCAACCGGGCCACCCCTGTGCAAACAGTGCTAGTCCTTCTTCTCCCACCCACTTGGAGATGTGGTCCGGTACTTGACTCTTCAACTCTTCCTCTACCTGTGTAGCCGTCCACTTCCCTGAGTGAGAGGACTGAAGAAAAAAGATGTAGTTCGGTCCATCCGGTGGTGCTAGTAGATGGACCCTGTCCCTCCTTGACTTACGGACCATGAAATCCCCACCTCTAGAGGCAGTGGGAACTCTTCGCGCTCCGGAACTCTCTGGTAGGACCATGGGCCACTACAGAAGAAATCTTGTGACAACAGTTGTGCCTGTCTCGGAAAAGTGTGACAAGCGGCAGGGGCGGATGAGCTGGTGACTGTATGGGAGGGGGAAGATTGTTGGTGCGAGGAGGATGTAGGCGTGTGTGGCTCATGACCTCGTGTGGGAGGAGGGGAGGTGGGTCTAGGGAAGAACACCTGTGCCAGGTGCGGATCAGGGGGGGTGCTCGGTAGGGGGTGGTGGAGGGGAGGAGGATCGAGGGATGGTGGGGTGGACGAAGCTGCATGGTGGGTGTGGGGGGGGTTGGTGGCCCTAGAGAGGGGGGCAATGGGCCAGGGTCAGTGGGGAGCGGGGTGTAACGGCTGTGGGATCTTAGGTGAGGTACTCTGTGATGCGGGTGGTGGACGTGGGGGGCTGCGGTCCTGCCGGGTGGGGCGGGTAGGGGGGGCTGTGGAGTGCTCTGCCGAGGGAGCGTCGCTCGCCCACCTGCTCCTTGTTGCCAAGGCTGGGTTTGAGGAGCTGGTTGCGCCCCCTAGCCGTATCCCTCTCTGTCTTCTGTAGACCCGTGTGAAGCCGTCAGTGTCCACCTGTGGGCTTGTCGGCAGAGCCGCCTTGGCTCCAAAGTGCGTACACACTGCTACCTGATGCCCAAAGTCGTGGTAGCGCAGGCACTGTCCTTGCTGCCCCATCACAATGACCTACTCCCTAAAGGCGTGCTCGCCTGCCTCAATCTCTAGGAACTGTGGGATATTCTTGACCTCTTTCACTGCCACCCGTACCTTTGGGACTCCTGCTGCTGTCAATGAATCTGCGAAAGACGCGGGAAGCACATTGCCGAAGAGCCGTCCAAAGTCTTTCACCAACTGGCGATACTCTATCGCCAGGCCGGGGAAAAGAAGGGTGACCGGGTGCCGAACAAACCTATTGTGGAGCGCAATTGCCTCCACAGTAAAGCCACTGTACCAAGGTACCATGTATATGACCCCCTTCGTGGATGCATATGGTGAACTGGCAAGTAACTCGCGAGCTGCGTCTGCGGAACTAAGCCTGACAATGAAGATCCCTTGGCCCATTACGACCGCCTCCATGATCTGCGATGTGTTGATGCGCAGCATGGAGTGAAGCCAGTCCCGAAGCTGGGCCATGGCTGGGGAATGTCCTATTACCTAACCATAAATCGTTGTTTCCTTTAGCTCCAACTCCTTAGCTCGAACGGCTAAGAGCTGCTCCTGAGAGAGGACTACACACAAGGTGTTTGACTGAGAGGCACTCGCTGAGTGCGTCGGCGTTCGACCAGAGGTTTCCATAGCGCGACCCTTTTGAGAAAACTACCAATCACGTCGCGGTGCTACCTGAGGGGGAAAAGTTGCTGTAGAAGAGGAAGCAACCGGAGGGTGGGGGGGAACAATGGCAAGGGGGGGAAGGCTGTTGTCTTTGGCAGTTTGGGGGGGGGGGTGTGTTGGATACCGCAGACGGGACCATGATCGCGGATGGAAGCAACGCGCTGGGGGGGTTTCTAGATCAGAGGGTGGCCTGGCGCGGGGGACGGCAGGGCGGGCATGGCGGGGACAGTAGGGCGGGCGGGGGCCTAGTAGTGGGGGACGGAATGGCAGGGAGGGTGGAGTAGGCGGAGCAGGCGGCTGAATCCATTGGTTGGGGGAGGGGGGGTGGCGGCGAACTGTCGAGGCGGAGGGGAAAGGCAGGTAGGCAGGGCGTCGGGCTATTGTGAGACGTTAGGACGTAGAGGGGCCAGCTGATGTAGCAGCGCGAACGATTTGACGGGTGCGATTAGATGTGACAGGGGGGAGCTTGCGACGTGACGGGTGTGAGCTCAAACTTTAGACAACAACATAGAAAGTATGGGATGAGTAGCAAGTGCAAAAAGAAGAAGGCTTAGTAGGCAGCCGTGACAAAGCATACATGCAAGGGAAAAGGGCTTAGTGATACCACCATTCATCATAACACAGATGTAGCTCCCACACTGATGGTATAGACAAAACCCACCACTTGCATAAGATCCACAAGAAAAGACCATTCTAGAAAGTCAAAGGTGTTTTCCAAGTCCAATTATACCAAGACCACCTCTTGTTGTGTATGTTGCACGTAATCCATGGCCATTTGGGCATTCAAGTTATCATTCAGAATGTTCCTACCCTTAATGAAGCCATATTGATGAGGATGCACCACATGAGGTAGCTGCCCATGAAGACGATTTGCCAATACCTTAGTAAAGATCTTATACATGCTGCCCATTAAGGATATTGATCTCCAATGCACAAGTTTCGAAGAGGAGGAAACTTTAGGAATCAACTTCATGACCCCTTCTTTCCACGATGAAGGCATGTTGCCTGAGTCCCAAACCTGCTAACACATGGCCATCAGCGGTTTGGCCCAAAAGGATGCATGAATTTCGAAGAATTCATTTGTAATACCATCCCAGCCAGGGCTTTTATCATAGGGAAACTACAAGACATCCATAACTTCATCCTCACGAATATAGTGTCCAAAGTAGCTTGCATATCATGTGGAACCTAACGGGCATGAGCAACCTAAGGGGAGCATGCCTACTGAGAACCTAAGTGATTTGCAAAGTAGTCCTGTCACATACATACAATTTGTAATCTTAACATATTCTCCCGTGCACGAGATACATGCGAAGCTCGAAAAATTTTATGAGAGTGACAAGGACTATCCCGAAGGCCATCAATTAAATCCCGGAGCCTAGCCTGCTGATAAGATTGTTGCTGAAATTTTTGTATAAGTTAGGCCAGCTTTGCTATTAATGAAACCAAGAAAGTATCATGCCGAGAATTAAACATTAGTAGATAAACCAGGCCCAGAATATCCTCTGCAGCATGCAAATGCTTCCTTGTAATCTAAGTATGGTAAATCCCATATTATCTTGCCACCATGTGTACATTAAGAAGCAGTATATCAAACGAGGCCAAGCCTTTCAATGGAAAATCACACAAAAACCTTTCCAAAAGTGGGGTCATATATTGTTTGAAGAGTGCATGACTTAGGAAGGATGAGTTGAAATGCAAGAGCGGCTTGCCCAAAAGACCCTGGAAAGCATCCAAAGAAAAGGAAGCAAGAGTGAATGAGGAGCCAATCTCAAAGGACGAAGGCAGAAGAGTGCTGAAAAGCAGGCTGGAAATGAAGGGAAGAAGGCTGAAACAAAGGCAAGGCTAGAGGTAAGGTGGATGAAAGAAAGAGACATGACATGCAATTTTTTGGGGTCTCTTACAACTCTGGCTGACCCCAAGCAGGCATTCATATTTTTGGAAATGTTTTGGATACTCTTTAGCCAGTGTAGTGCCATTTTGGGCAACCATATTGAATGCAATGGGAGGGAATGAGGGGGGAGAGGGAAAAAAGCAGTCAATCCTTGCGCTCTAATGTCATCTTTGGAAAATAATAAATATTGTGCTTATGCATCCATAGACATTTATACATGTAGCTACTCAAAGTAAAAAGATACCAGTAGCTTGCAGTAAAATATGTTTCCGATTTGGGAGACAAAATTGGACCTTTTAAAATGGTATCGTTGAAGTTTATTTTTCCTTTGTTTGTTTGCTACATAAACAAACGTGACTATATTCTCAATTAACATGACTGTGATTAGATCACATCTGTCATATTTAAACATTTGGGAGCAGGAGGTACTTGCTGTCAATTTAAGCATTTTACCAATGGAAGAGAAAAAATCATTTGCTGAACTATACATAGATATGGAAGGAATTGGTGATGGCTTAGCTGTTGTTAAACTGCAATCAGAGTGCTTTTCACCTGAGGTATTTTCTTACTACAGAATTTATATAAAACATCAATAAGGAGAATTTATCTAAAACTCAGTAAGGACACTGATCCTAGTTAGAGTCCTTTTATGCGATTGTTGTGTTTTTTATCTTAATCTTCAACTCTGCATTTCTGGAGTCCATATTAATCACCAGAAAATAAGATCTATTGAGCTACTTTTATTAGGTTGATATATCAACAGATTCACTGGACTTCGGGCAGTGCTTCATACGGCATAAATATATAAAAGAGATTGAACTTATCAATAACAGCAATGTGTGTGCCTTGTATGAGGTTCTTCCACAAGAACATGAGCATACAGAGCTTGTAACTTTAGTTGCAGATGAAGGGTGTGGTAAAGTACCTCCATGTTCTCAAATACCTGTAAAGCTTATCCTTGCGACTCAGAAATTAGGACAGATTACATTGTCCATCACAATCAGAATATCAGGCAAAGTAAGCCAGTCACAGAAACTAACAATTAGTGCATGCTCAAGTGGTCCACTTTTACAAATTCAACCCTCTCAAACTATTGATGCAAGAGAATCTGGAGATGGAGTTCAGCCTGAAGGAAAGTATCTTGTACTAGACTTTGGGAAAGTGCAGGTGCTTCAAGATCATTGCCGTGAAATCACAGTTGAAAATCGCTCATGTATACCTGCTCTGCTGACACTCTCTCTCAGCAAGAAAACCACTATTTTTCATTTGGATCATGAAGAGCTTCAAATTGAGGCTTTTGCTACTGGAAAAATATTAGTAAGTCTGCACAAAGTTTCTTTGACAAAATCTCGTAAATTATGGACATCAATTCTTGGACACTGCAAATCAATGAATCATATGCAATTCTAAATTTATCAGATGCTGCTCATGTGCAGGTTGCAGCAAACCTTGATGACTCTATGAAATTCACAGACATTTTGAAAGTTACCACTGAAGGAAGCGAGCATTCAATACTCTTGAAAGTCATGGGTATAGGTTCAACAGTCGTTTGTTCAGAGTTGTCCAGTGGCACTTTTGACTTTGGGAAACAGCTAACACTGCGGCCTTTTTCCCATCCCATAATTGTAGAAAATCTTGGAAGGAAGCAGCAGTCCTTGACATGGGAAAGCAAAGGATTAGAGATTCCGGATGAGAAAGTGAAGGCTTTAGTCAAAGAACGAAGTGTATTTTCCATCTTGCCAGAGAAAGCAACAATCAAACCTCATGCATCTTGTTCATTTACCTTAAGTGGTTATGCAGTTAATCCTGGGCACATTATCGAAGAAATCCAATGCAATGTGGCAGTTTCCAAAGCTGTCTTTTCACGCAAGCTTTTGATAAAGGCTGATATATCTCCTTTAAGACTACTGTTGTCTTCCTTTGAACTTCATTTTGTTCAGAATAATATTCCTGGTGACCATGTTGAGGACTTAACACAGATGTTGACCTGCACAAATGTATCTCAGCTACCTCTCCAGTTCGAGCTTTATACCAAACCACCATTTTCAGTGAGTCATAAGGAATGCACGCTAGAGCCAACTGAAATGATGGATGTTCTCGTAAAATTTAAGAGTCATCAGTCAGAAGAGAAGTTAAGCATGGCATTGGATGGTAATCTGGAGATTTTATATACAGGAACTTCTGAAAGAGAGTCCCTGAAGCTACATGCAGATGTTTACTATCCCAACCTTAAAATTGATGTTTCTATCTTGAATTTTGGGTATGCCCCAAGTAATGTTCATTCTGTTTTCAAAAATATATAGTATTAAACTTTAGTTGATTTATATTGCGTTTTCCTGCTTTTGAAGTATCAATTTAACTTTCTGTAAAGTAAATTCAATAAGATGAGGGGTTATGAGCTTCTAGTGAAAAATGATCTCTCCTATGTTAATATAAAGTGGGGTTCAAATGACTTGGAGGTTGGTTCCATACTGAATTTATGGTATTTAATCTCAAATGCAGTAGTGTGTATAGGCAGCTATACTTATCTTTCATAGACCTCATGGTGTCATCAGAGATTTATTGATTAGAAATGCTACCGAATGAGGCTGTAAGTAAGATTATCTTACTTCTTACAAAGTTCTCCAATTCATTCTATTTATTGATTAGAAATCTCTATGAAATTGCGATCTCATTTATTCTTCCAAGCAAGATCATATCCTAGGTCTTCCTTGAATGTGGTGGAAAGTAGTTGGGTGGGATGATTGATGATCTCTCTCATCAAGAGTAGGTGGCCCATGGGGTTGGGTTGATGGCTCTCATATATTGTATTTCCATAACTTGCAGTGACTTAGGTGTTTTGTGTTTTAGTGTTGTGATTATGCAAAGGTGGACGAACTTGCTCTTTTTTACTCAGGGTTCTCTCTTGTGTACTCAGATCTCTTGTGAGAAGAGTGCTTCTATCACACATTGTTGAAGTCAATCACTTAAGCAAAGGGCTTAATCCTAGGAGAGGCAGTGAAATATGAGCACTGCAATTCTTTCTGTGTGCAAATCCCTGGAGAGGCAGTGAAATATGAGCACTGCAATTCTTTCTCCACCTACACGGTCACAGTGTGCAAATCCTCTCTTTTCTTTATCACTAGTGGATACTTCTTATCTTGGTCTGTTTTTCTGTATCGACTTTCAGGTGGTGTGAGTACAGTCAGAGGTAATTAAGGGCATTCCTCATAGGGTAGGCAATATTGATGCTTAGGTACCACAGTTCTTGAATAAGTGTTTAATATGGTCTTACCCTTGTGGTAATTCAGAAGGTACTCTAGCTTCACCAAGTGTTTCATATATGAAAATTTAATATGGCCGTGGTGGAAAAGTGGATTCATTGGATCCTATGCCTAAACTCTAGTAGATACTTGGTTATTAGATTTCTCTCCTCTCTTAGTGGATATCAATGAGAGTGATTCTATGTTTCAAAGCTGCAGTGAGAAGGGACCAAGGAAGCATGATTACGTAAAGTCCCTTGTATGATTGGATGAAATCCTTATTTAAAAAGGCAATGTAATTTGTTTTGAATTCATAATATGTGTGAAACATAAAGATACAACATTCTATCTCCAGTAGTCTGATGAGTAGTTTGTCTCCATGCCTCTCTCATCTCTATCTACTGCAACTTTAAATGAATCCATCCTTGGTGACTTTAATAATAATAAGGTCTATATATAATTGTATCTTTAGCACTTCCTTGAAAAGATGTGATGTATATAAAGAATATGTGGGTTTGAGCACATGGTCATGTAGGTATTGTCCTGTTTCTTATTAGAGGAGCTGTTTTTGGTTGTATTTAGTTGTTGGGTTTGAGCACATGGCGACTTTAATAATAATAAGGTCTATATAGAATTGTATCTTTAGCGCTTCCTTGAAAATGTGTGATGTATATAAAGAATATGTGGGTTTGAGCACATGGTCATGTAGGTATTGTCTTGTTTCTTAGAGGAGCTATTTTTGGTTGTGTTTAGTTGTTGGGTTAGATTCACACCTATGCTAACAGAGGAGTGTCGGTGATCCTCGGTAGGACACTGGGGCACTTTTTACTCTCCTTATGGGAGGTTTTTTCCCCCAAATTTATTCTCTTTTATTTTATATGCCTATGTTACACAGTTTGGGCAATTATATTGTTTTACACCTTTCGAGTGTGAACACACCCTCTAGCAACCTTAAGGTTTAAGGGTTGTACTTTGTATTTGCATCTTACACTCTTTTAATGATTGTATTGGGAGTCATGCCTTAACACACACACACTCTCTCTTCACTGCCAATTGTACTCTCAGCTGAGCTTCGATCTCTGTGCATTCTCTCCCCTCTCACATTTGGTATCAGAGCTGGCCCTCAGCTCTGCTCAGCCAGTGGCCACCATCTCCAGCTGAGCTCCTCAGCTTTTGTTTGAAAGCTCACAGCTCCAGCTCCCTGTGCAGAGCTGCTGCCCCAGGTGCCACCTGCAGTCCACCATTTGAGCCTGCCCGCTAGTTTGCAACGTGAGCCATAGTCGCCACTAGCAGCTCCAGTTGGTCCTCTAGTCTGCCCGCTTTGCTGGCTTGCAGCACCAGTGCCTGCAGCGCCCGGCCCTGTCCGCGTGCTTGCACCTGCCCTCTTCTTGGGCCGCTAGTTCCTTGCACCTTGCGCAGCTACCCCAGGTTGAAGAGGCTAGCTTTGAGATTTCCAGTACATAACCTAATCATGTATACGGGATGACATCCAATCAAGCAAGGCGCAAGGAACTACATCCACACCAATAGGATAACCCAAGTGTCGGGTAATATCTCCTTTAGAAATCATAGCTCCTTGCTAACCCAAAGCTTGCAAATCACTCTCCGTACAAGAAATTAGTGTAGATTTCTGAGCATTAATATGAAGCCCCGAAGTTGGGCACCACTAACAACAGACAAACCAACAATCTCGCCTTGATCAACCAACTTATCCCACAAAGAGAGCATTGGGTGAGTGGCTAAGGCAAATAGCAAAGGGATGAGAGGGCAGCCTTGTTGAAGAGACCGAGACAAGGCAATTTAATATGTGATCCCTCCATTAAGTGCAATACGAGCCACAACACCTTGACTAATGGTATCAACAAGAGAAATCATGTGAGGACCAAATCCCATGGTGGATATCAACTGCGGCAAGAAAGACCAACTGACATGATCGAATACCTTTTCAAGGTCCAAGTGAAGCATAACAACCTGCTAGCCTGAGGCCTAGGCATAATCAATCCCCAGTTGAGCATTCAAAATGTTATGCATTATATTCTGTCCCTTAATGAAACCATATTGACGTGGATGAACCAAGTGTGAGAATACTTTTTGCAATCTGTTGACAATGATTTTAGAGAAGATTTTATAGAAAGAACCAACAATAGAAATGGGTCTCCATTGTTTTAAAGAGGTCGGAAAGGGAACCTTAGGCAATAACCGAATAACAACAATCTTCCAGTTTGAAGGCATCCTACTAGAATTTCACACTCGCTAACACAGGCAAGTTAACGGGTCCTTAAGCTGCTCAACATGAGCTAAAAACAGCTCATTAGGAAGCCCATCGCAGCTAGGGCTTTTCCTTCGTGGTAAATGGGCCAGCACATCCTTCACTTCGTCCTCTGAGATATCAACCTCCATCAAATCAATCCATTTAGGCTTAACCTGATTACTAACCAAATTGCAAATGTATCGACGAGCAGAGTGAACAACATTAGAAAGAATTTCCTATGGACCCAAAAAGATTTATAAAAGTCAACACATTTAAATGATGGATGCAGGATGAGTCACCATAACACCTTGCTCATCCAACAAACGCACAACGTTTTTCCTAGCATATTTCTGGTGTAAATGAGCAAAAAACTAATGAGATTGACAGTTTTTATCATGTAAAGCTTCCGCTCGTGTCTGCAATTTGTATTTAGGATATTCCTCCTCCTGAAGAGATTAAACTCTACATTTCAACCATTCAATGCATGTGAGCAAGTCATCAGTGGTATCCCTTGAATGAAACAGAGACAACGAGTGGGCCAATAAAGCTTGCGAATGGTGCAATTCAGCTCAAAAAGAAGAAACATACTGAATACCATACTATCAGGACAACACTTGTGCATTATCCCTAAAAACAGCCCATGCTTCCATCCCTCTAGATAGGACCCTCGAGTTAAAAGAAGCAATCAATTGCTGAATACATTCCAAAAACTGATTTTGTAGCACAAAAGATTGGTTGAAACATAGAGCCAAGTGAGCAAGGAGAGCCTTAAAGGCATGAACAGACCTTTGGGTCAAATCCAAAACCAAAAGATAGTGATCTGACAAGACATGTTGTTGCTCCACCCATGTATCAATGACTGAAGAAAAGAATCACTCTGACAAATGTAGATCCTATCAAGTTTAGCCCATGTGTTTGGATGCTGAAGAGAATGATAAGTATATCCAAATAGTGAAGGATGCATCCAAGACGACATGTATTGTTTGAAAGACACAGCTGCCAAAACATCCCAAGCCTGTCGCTCAGGACCATCCATGAACGAGTGCAGCAAAGTTGCCTAATCAACAAATACACATGCATTAATATCTCCCATAACAAAACCTTGACAAGCCATGGAAAGGCAGTGCAAGTCATCCCAAGGTTGACAGCATTCCCGAGTAGTAGAAGGAGCATACACGCCCACTAGCCACAAAACCTCTCCCTCATATATGATTTCCAGCATTAGAAACCTATCACGAGGGTCTTGAGAAACCAAGGATGGTTGCAGCCAACATAAATTCAGATTTATGTGGAACTTGACCACAAAAAAAAAAAAAAACTGTATAATCCTAATATACATAAGAAGATCCTGCCAAAGCATGTTGTTTGTGCTCCATTGCATAAAAAACATTCCAATTACCAGCTAACACAACTTTCCACAACCAATCCTACGTATTGCCCGAAGAAATGCCTTTAATATTCCATAAAGCAAATCTCATGATTAACCACAGGAGAGAAATCTACTGAATCACCACTTTCTCTTTCCCTTTAACATCAGTAGCTTTAGCTGCCTAGAATCTCTCCATCTCCCTACGGATCACATCCACAAGATCCGCCCTCTGCAAACTAGCAATCGAAGCGCAAGAAGGAAACTGTTGTTGTTGAGAACGGAAAATATCCCGAGGAGGCACAAGCCTCCCAAGGGCGTCAAAGTGCAAAGCGGAATTAGAAGCCCTTTTATCATTCACTCCGATTGCATGAATACGTGATGATTGAGATTTTATATAAAACTCCCTACCTCTACGTTGAAAAGTCTGAGTAATAGGGTGTGGAGATGGGAAAGTGGGAGTTGAACAAGATTCTTATCTAGTGTTACGTCTAACCACAGTGACCCAAGAATCATCTTGAGGCAAATTTTGACCAGTCGAAAGCGATGCACGCTCAATAACCAACTTGGGAGACATCCTTCTTTTCATCATCATGTCCATATAGTACAAGAGGCACAGGATCAACATCTTGCTGTTCAGCCATCTGTTGGGGATCATGCTCTTGCATAACCATGTCCAGATCCAAAGAATGTTGCAATAGCTTAGGGCTTCTGTCACATTCTAAAATAAATGGCGCAATTAACCGCATCTAAAAGAGTGTCCAGCAAATGTGCCCCATTTAATCTCAAAAACCAACATTTGCAACCTAGGGACCTCAAAACAAATTTTGGTTGGGCAAGGTTTCCTTGTGTCCCAAAGCATACGAGCCCTGTTCCTATTGCGGGAGGCCAATCGGGGCTCCACCAACACCTCACCAAGGATTCTCAAAACCAAAGGAAGAAGTCACCAAAGATGTGCAAAGAAATCAACCATCACCATCCAAATTGGGCATGCCTATCTAAGTACCTCCTGAAACTCCGTCATAGGCCTCCACGGGACCATATGTACCTAGCTGACTGCCCATGAACAAAGGAATACATTGCATAATGTGAGCACGTACTTTCGGGGAACAAAAAAGGACCTCAAAAAACCCTCTCGGTCCATCATAGATCTCTTCAACGAGAGGGACTTGCACTTGCCCTAAAACATCATCTTTACATGCCTCAACATTGACAAACATGGACTGAAAGCAAGCACGAATCTTGGTAATGAAAGGAGTCCTTCGCATAAAGGAAAAGATGGCTGCCCTATGAACATCTTCATATTCGCCATAACAGAAACAAAGGGGTGCCTCTGAACAAAGTAGAAATGATGAACGCAACACTAGAGGAGGAAGGAAAGAGGAAACTCCGTGCATTGTGTGTACCTGTAGTGGGATGGCTAAAAAAAGGAAACCCCAAAAGGATGCGAAAACACTTTGTGCTAAGATGGGTACAGACGAGACACGCATTATGGATGCTTGGAAGATAGGTGATCCAAATGACAAAAGAGGTCAAATCCTCATGCTAAAATTTGAGGACATGGATAGCAAAAGGGTCTTCCTATCAAAGAGAAAGGCTTTGAAGGGTGAAAAGATTTACCTTGATGAGGATCTCACACCCGTACAGTTGGAGCATAGAAGGGCTTTTTTTTTTGCAAGTAAAATGTGGCTGATTATATTACTCAAAAAACTGATTACAACAGAGTGCTCATGCTCAACATACTAGCTGGAGCTGATGCAAAGTCACCAATACATCATGTATACAAGCCTCTCAAGGCGGTCTGGTGGGGATGGGGGCAAGAAGCCATTGGGGGGGGGGGGGGGGGGTATACCGCCAACTGGGGCTGCCTGCTTGCATCACGAAGAACAGACCTTTGCCGCCCCAAGTGCGCATGAAGTGACCTCGGAGCTCCTGACGAGCCCTAGACTCGCCCTGCACCTGATCCCATCGGCCGTGGAGGGAGTGGATGATGGAGGTCCAGAGCTCTGCTAAGGTCGCATGTGCTGAAAATCTCTCTCTATTGCCGAAAGCCTCCTGGCACCGCGCCTTCCAGATATGCCATCCAATAAGACTCCCTATGATCTCCCATACCTCCAAGCGGTCTGCTGTGGGCTCCAGTACCTGGAGATTGGGTAGAGCCTCCAAATCGACCAATGCGCATGACCTTGCCTCGATAATGAATATTGTGTCTTGCATCTTGGCCTCATACAAAAGGTGACGGCCCTGACTGACTGCCTGCCAACAGAAAGCTCCCTATGAGATACACTGAAGGCTGGGTGCTATACGGCGAAGGATGCGGCATGCCACCTTGGCCCTGGAATCCTTGGAACCATCAGACCTTGACCAAAGGAAATTCCACACTAGGCGGCGAAGTTGCACTATGAACGATGAGAAGCACCAACACGAGGCGATGTACCAAGCCGTCGCTAGGAGGACCTGGTTAACCACCAGGTCTCGTTCGGCTAGTGAGAGGCAAACCATGCTCCAGTAGGTCAGTTTCCTCCGAATAGAATCAAGGACCAAAAGAAACTGCTGGGCAGGAGTGATGTTGAGTCCCACCTGGAACCCTAGGTACCAGACGGTTTGCCCTCTGCTCACCCATCTAAATCCCAAGTGGACACCCCACTCCGTACTGGAGTCCGGGTCTGTGAGGAAACCAACTGATTTTCGCTAGTTGATTTTTGCTCTCGCTGCAGAGTAGAACATGCCAAGAGCCAGCCTTACTCTCTCCAGTATCAACTCATCATCCTCTATGTAAAGGCTTGTATCATCTACGTACTCTGAGTCTAACAACTCAGTCTGCTCTCTCATTGGAAATCGGAGGCCATGTAATCCGCTCACACGTGACCTGAGGAAGTGAGACATCGCCTCTGCAAAGAGTAGAAACAGGTATGGGGCCAAGGGGCAGCCTTGTCGAACTGATCTCAGCAGCCGAAACTCCTCCCCTCGCCTTCCGCCTACGAGAACCCTATTGGTGGCCGATCTCTATAGGTTGGAGACCCCATGAATCCAAGCCTAGGAGAATCCCAACCTCACCATGGTGCCCTCTAGGAAATCCCAGTCCACCCTCTCGTAAGCTTTGTCGAAGTCCAAGAGTAGTACTGCCAATCTCTGCCCACTGTGATGAGCCCACTCTGTTGCCTCAAAGAAGGTAAATACATTGTCTATGATGCTCCTATCCTATACAAAGCCTGTCTATGTGTCATGGATGATATCTAGAAGCACAGGGGGTAGTTGCCTACCAATCATCTTTGCCAGTGCCTTATAGGCCATTGACAAAAAGGTGATTAGTCTCCACCGGGAAAGCTCCAACCGGTCTCCCCCTTTGTGGAGAAGACTAATAAGGCCTGCCGAGAGACTCCTTGGCATTTGTCCTGAAGTGAAAATCTCCTGGAAGACCATCAATAGGGGGTCCTTCACCACTTCCGAGTAGGTAGTGAAGAAGGCCATCTTGCCCCGGGCATTTTTGCCCATCGTATGTATGGAAAGCCTCCTCTAGTTCCTTCTCTATAAAGGGATCCAAGAGGGAGCGTCCCATCTTCTCTGTGAGACGAGGGGCGGGATGTGATCCCATACCTGTTGTCTACATCTCTGTCCTCTAGTTGAAGTTGTCTCTAGCTGGAAAAGGCACGTGTAATAGTCGATGGAAATCTATATCACCTCTTCTGGGCTAGAATGGGTTCTCCCATACTGATCCTGAAGGCTGCGTATTTGCTCTCCTGCAGTGTAGGGTTGGTGCATTTGGAAGAACTCCCTGCACATCGTGTCCCCCTTCCGCCCCCAGAAGGTTGCTAAGATTCGGAAAGAGAACTCCAAGCGCCTGTCCTCAAGGCTAGCAATGGCTGCTTGCGTGGAGGGTGGGATCCCCTGGTGCCTCTTGCAATAATCTCTGTGTGGCTGCAAGGTCCTGTCGGAGTGCTCTCTCCTCCTCCCAAAACTACTGCCTGGCCTGTATGGCTACCTCTTGGTAGATTCTTCTCGACTCGGCTAGGACCTCTGCAACCTCCTCTGCTATCTAGTCCCTCCTGTCCCACTATCTGGTCCAAATTTGCTCTATCTGCCTCGTAACCTCCTCCCTCCTATAGATCGAGTCAGGGATCCGATAAGATTGTGTGTTTAGGGCGGATGCTGGGGGGTGAAGTGTCAGGAGAACTGGGCAATGATCAGACAACGTGGTGCTTGCCAACTACTCAATCTGGCCTCCACGAGAGCCTCCCCACTCTTCCACATAAAACCTATCCAACTGCTCCAGGAGGGCTCCACCTAGCCGCCTGTATCCCTAAGAGAAGTCCAACGACCTCTCCCTCCTGTGGAAGGCAGGGTCTCTCCAAGCATCATGTGCTCCGACTGCAAGCAAAAAGATCTCCCATGCCTCCTGCTCCTCCCCAACCATGCCTTGGTAGTTTCTACCTCTGCCCTGCTGGTCCTTCAAGGCCTCCAGGTTGTTAAAATCTCCTCTAACAATCCAGGAGTCCACCTCTGGGAGTCCATCTGCGATCTCCACCCAGAACCTACTGTGTGCTCTAACCTCCGTAGGGGCATAGACATTGAGGACTCCAATACACGAGTCCCCAATATCCAATCTGATCTATAGAACCCTTCCTGCCACCATCGTCTTGTGGTCTCGTACACAGGCAGTGAGACTTTGGCCAATAGAGGTGCATATGCCTACACTCCTACCGTGGGCACCTATGCCATGCTCCCAGTAAGTGTGCGAACTGCCCGGAAGTACCTTCCCAACCCGTTGGGCCTGGGTGGGGGTGAGCTTATGCTCCTGTAGAAGCAAGATGTCCATCCGTCCGGCAAGGGCAGGCTGCAACTCCTGCCGAACAATCAACTTTCTGGAACCACGTGTCCCACTATAGTGGAGACTATTCACATTCCAGGATGCAAGGTGTAAGCTCATGGGGAAACCTGTGACTGACCGAATAGACATATGTTTGGTGTGGATGCTGCTGATGAGGAGGAGAAATTGTGAGGCACGCAAGTGCACTTTACCGCCGGTCTGGATGGTGAACTCTAGTCCCCCATGGTGGCCCTCGGCTGGCAAACCATAGGGGTGATAGATGCTCCAGGTGGTACTATCAATGCATCTATCAGCCATGCTGAGAGTCGTAACTTTGCACACTGGTAGAAACGGGCCGCTTGTGCCTGGGGCCATTGGATCACGTCCCTCGGAGCTCTCCACTGTGGGGGGGGGGTCGAAAGATAATGCTCAAGTGTGGGACCTCGGTACCAGCCCACAGTTAACGTCCATGCAACCAAGCCACTGTTGTGCCAACACTGCTAATCCTTCATCTCCCATCCACTGGGAGATGTGATCTGCCACCTGACTCTTCAACTCCTCAATCTGTGTAGTCGTCCGCTCCCCTGAGTAGGACTGAAGAAAAAAGGCGTAGTTTGGTCCATCCAGTGGTGCTAGTAGATGGACTTTGCCCCTCCTTGACTTACGAAACACAAAGATCCCCACCTCTACAAGTAGTGGGAACTCTCCGTGCTGCGCAACTCTCAAGTAGGACCATGGGCCACTGCGGAAGAACTCCTATGGCAAAAGCTCTGTTTGTCTCGGGAGGTGTAGTGGGTGGCAGGGGCGGATGAGCTGGCGACTGTGTGGGAGGGGGAAGACTGCTGGTGCGCGGAGGAGGTAGGTGTGTATGGCTCATCACCTCTTGTGGGAGGAGGGGGGTGGATTTGGGGGGGCTCATCTGAACCGGGTGTGAATCAGGGGGGGTACTCGGTAGGGGTGGTGGTGGGGCGAAAGAGGATCGAGGGATGGTGGGATGGATGGAAATGCAAGGCGGGTGTTTTGGGGGGGGGGCATGCGGTGTGCGGGGGAGTGGGTGAGGGGACTATGGGAACTTAGGCGAGGCAGTCTGTGGCGCGGGTGGAGGATATGGGGGGCTGCGATGCTGCCGGGTGGGATGGACAGGGGGGGCTGTGGAGTGCTCTGCCGAGGGGGCGTTGCTCGCTTGCGTGCACCCTGCTGTGACGAGGCTGGGTCTGAGGAGCTTGTTGCGCCCCCCCCGCCCCCGCCGTCTCCCTCTCTGTCGTCTCTAGACCCATGTGAAGCCGTTAGCGTCCATCTGCAGGTTTGTTGGGAGAGCCACCTTGGCTCCGAAACGCGTACAAAGTGCTGCCTGATGCCCAAAGTCGTGGCAGCGCAAGCACTGCCCTAGTTGCCCAGTCACAGTGACCTGCTGCCTAAAGGAGTGCCCGCTTGCCTCAATCTCTAGGAACTATGGGATATTCTTGACCTCTTTCACCGCCACCCGTACCTTTGGGACTCCTGCTGTTGTCACTGCATCGGCGAAAGACGTGGGAAGGATAGTGCCGAAGAGCCGTCCAGAGTCTTCCACCAACTAGTGATACTCAATCGCCAGGCCGGGAAAAGAAGGGTGACCGAGTGCCGAAGAAACCTGTTGTGGAGTGCAAACGCCTCCAGAGTAAAGCCACTGTACCAAGGGACCATGTATATGACCCCCTTCGTGGACACATATGGTGAATTGGCGAGTAACTTGCGAGCTGTGTCTGCCAAGTCCATGAAGATTCCTTGGCCCAATAGGACCGCCTCCACGATCTGCACTGTGTGGATGCGCAACGTGGAGTGAAGCCAATCCTGAAGCTGGGCCCTGGCTGGGGAATGTCCTACTACTTGACCATAAATCGCTATTTCCATTAGCTCCAGCTCCTTAGCTCGGATGGCTAAGAGCTGCTCCTTAGAGAGGACTACGCGCAAGGTGTTTGACTGGGAGACACTCGCTGAGTGTGCCGGCGCCTGACCAGAGGTTTCCATTGTATGTCCCTTCTGGGAGAACCTACCCATCACGCTGCTGTGCTATTGGAGGGGGGAGTTGCTGCAGGGGGAGGGAGCAACTGGAGGGGGTGGGTGGGGGGAGGAAGTTGTTGTTTTCGATGCCGGTGGTGTGTCAGTCTGACAGGGGGACCAGGCCTCAAGGCGGGGCAACGCGCAAGGCACAAGCAGGGGGGTAGGGCGGGCGTGGAGCATAGGAGGGCTAGCATGCCAAAAGTGTTGGAGGCACGTAAAAAAGGCAAGTATGTTGTGTATAGAGATGGCAGAGTATTCATAGCAGAACAAAGGTCACGATGATGGTACGAGGCCTATGAGACGTTAAAGATGTCCCTTTGGAATTGTAATGGTTCAATGAGACTTGATGCAGGCTATTTTGAGGACACTTTTCATGGGATAGACATGGCTATGTATACAGAGACGTATGAATGTATAAATTCTAGATTATCGGTTGTTGTGGGATACAAATGGGAGAGCGTCTATAGACCTCAACCCCGTAGACCACGAGGAACCAGGGGGTGAAGTGGGGTGGCTATTCTTTATTGTGAGAGCCTTCAAGAACTGATTCACGTTGTGTCACGAGATGTGCATGCTAGATATATGTGGGTAAGGCTGAGGATAGGGCACCCGAGGGATCTATATGTTGCAGTATGCTACTTCCCACATGCCTCTTCAACATTTGCTCTTGGCGAGGGATCACCATTTGAACTACTACATGAGGATATTATGAGATATGCAAGCATTGGGGACATAGTACTAGTGGGAGACTTTAATGCTCGAACAGGAAGTGAGCAGTCCGCCTTCTATGCTACTGAACATGAAATGTTTAAGGAATTGGCATTGGATGAACTAGGGCTTGTCACGACATCTCAAGATAAGGAGGTGACAGCATATGGATCCCATCTACTAGCTTTAGGAAGTGCTCACGAATTGGCTATATTCAATGGCCTATTAAGATGGCTAGGAGTGGATGCTTTCACTTGTTGGAACAACAAAAAAGGGGCCAGCATTGTGGACTGTGTAATGAAATTAAGCATTTTGAGATATTGATAAGCCGATTGGTATAGCAGCTGACCATGCGATCCTAAAATTTACTCTAACATGTGGTTAGAGACAAGAAACATGCACACAGCTACACACATTCACGAATTATGAATTGCTAGAGCAAATTTCACATATCTATAGTGATGCAATACAAGATGGCTTAAGCCAACTAGACCAACATGAACCATTGGAAGATGTCACTAGATCTCTAGCGAAGGTTTTACATGCTGCAGCTTCAGAGGCATTCCCATGTAAGATGGGCCCTATAGCAATACGCAGATGTAGTGCTCCTCAAAATGCTTGGTATATGAGGAATGTAGATAGACTAGGACCACCTCTAGAGGGATATTACACTAGAGATATGCACACACAAGTAGGCAAGGAATGTCTTCGTCTTGTGCGGAAAAAGAAGAGAGATTATTTAGCCAAACTAGATTCAAAGATGTATGAGCTCTTTTTGAGCAAAGATAGCAAGAAGGCATGGAGGAAATTTCATGGGAGACAACCCCCAATTCAATTGACATCACCTATGGTATGACAGGAACATGCTAGGGCACTGTATGATGTTCCATCACAAGAGTAGATACCCTGTCCATCAAACTCTAGGCCAACATCGTGTGGTTTCTTTATGGAAAATATGGTGAGATATGCCATTTGGAGGTTGAAGAATGAGAGAGCACATGATCAAGATGTCCTTGTGGCAGAGCATTTTGCACATACATGTATGCACTGGCCCCTAAGTTGGTGTGACCACACAATAGTTTCAATTTTTAAGAGTAGAGATCCAATGGTCGCTAACAACTACCGTACTATTATGATTGGCCGTATGCTAGCAAAGATATATGCCTCTATCTTGGAGCGTGAGTTGAGTTGGTGGACTGAAACAAAGAAAATACGGTTTGCAGGACAAGGTGGCTTCCGCCGCGGATACAACAAGCTAGATCGTGCATTCACGCTAAGGGCCTTGACTGAGGAGGTACGATCATAGAGACAAAAATTCTATTGTTGTTTTTTGGATTTTTGCAAGCCTTTTGATATGGTACCACGTGCAAGACTCATACAAAGGTTGCGAGCTATTGGGGTCCCCGAGGATATGCAGGGGTGTATTTATGCATTGTATGAAACTGTGACAAGGAGAGTACGAGTGCCTAAAGGCACAACAGACTCAGTATCTAGCACGGTTCGTGTAAAGCAAGGTTGTCCCCTCTCTCCTTTGCTGTTTGAACTATACATTGATGAGATTTCTGATTACATACAGAGATGGGGTGGTATGGGAGCCAATTTGGCTAGGGTACTGATATCAATTTTGTTATATGCAAACGATATGGTGCTTATCTCAAATTCACATGAGGGACTACAACTACATCTGGATGCATTTCATGTGTTCTGTGAAGATAAAGGTCTCAAGGTTAATTTTGGAAAGACTAAAATTATGGTCTTTAACACCTCGGGAACTTGGGTGACACACTCAGAGCATTACTTTATGTATGACGGTCAGCCTATAGAAATGGTTAGACAATATGTATACCTTGGGGTCACTTTCAAAGCGCCACAATTTTCATGGAAGGAAACTTCTGAGGCTAAGCTTGCACGGACATATGCAACTTTGGGTACCCCAGAGCGGCAGTGTGCACACATACAGTTTCAAGAGCCTCATACCAAATTGTGGCTTTTTGACACGTCAATTATGCCCACACTACTCTATGGGGCAGCCATTTGGGGTCCAAGCTTTACCATACTAGACGGATGCCACTTATGGACTGTGATGGACCGGAAGCACAACATTATGATGGCTGGGAACATATGGAAAGACCGCTGGTCATGATGACAGCACGTATGATAAGGGCAAAAGCCTCGGTACCACAAGAGATCATCCGAGCAGAATTGGACGTTGCACCCATGGTAGTTGAGGCATTATTCCAAGCAATTACTTTCCTCCAGAGGATATGGCAGCTCCCTAAAGACCGATACCCTAGACTAGCCTTGGAGTCTTCAAGACAGCTTGTAGCAAAGGGAGATAGACACTGTTGGTATGGCCGAACTTTACATGGCATGAATACAGATAGACTGCCACCGTTCGATTACAGCCTCGACTTCCCTACTTTGAGACTCAGTCGTACAAAGCTGAATAATGTGATCAAAGCACACATCACTAAAGTGGAGACAGGAAGGACTTGGTCCAAGCCCCTTTGCCATTAGGCACGAAAATGGCACAATACCAATGCCACTTCTTGCAACTCTCTCATGATGGTTTCATAGTGAGGCCAAGATACATGGATGCTCAACTTTCTCATGGACTTCGAGTTGCTATTGGTTAGATTCGCACCTCATCACATCAGTTGTTGATTGAGACAAGTCGATGGAGCCATAATGCAGCCTATGAGAGGATGTGCCAGCTTTGTGGATGGGAGCCAAGAATGGAGGAGCACTACATTTGCAAATGTATTGTATACCTTGATATCTGTGGCTGCTATCATTGCCTCTTTAAGGAGGGCTTTGGACCACTAAGACGGGTGATGGACTATGAGGACCAAAGATGTTTGGGTCTTTTCCTATTAGAGCTCTAGCGGCGCAGAGCAATATTGTTACAGGATAGGAGGCGACCCCAGCCTCATCCACCCCTTTTTGAGAGCAATTACAAACTTTTTCAGTATAGTTGAACCCCCAACCGCTACCACCCCAAATAGAGTACATTCATAAAGTCCTTGAGCGTTTCCGCATGCAGGAGGTGAAGTCTATTAGCTGTCCATTACCTTCTTATGTGAAGGTCTCACGGGCCGATTGTCCGCAGACCGGGATGAGCAGAGGGCCGAGATGGCCAAGATCTCTTTTGCATCAGCTGTGGGCAGTTTGATGTATGCCATGATAGCCACTCATCCAGATATCACCTTTGCAGTTGGTGTTGTGGCATGCTATATGGCTACACCTCGCAAGAAACATTGGGATGCCGTGAAGGGTATCATGAGATACTTAAAGGGTACAGCAGATATGTGTATTTGCTATGGTAGCCAGGCTACAGGAGTTGTGGGCTATACAGACTCCGATTATGTAGGACATGCAGATAGTAGGAAGTCCACTTTTGGCTATGTATTCACCTATGTTGAAGGTGCTGTCTCTTGGATGTCCAAGGTTAAAAAATATACAGCTCTCTCTACCATTGAGGCTAGTATGTTGCAGCTACTGAGGCTTGCAAGAAGGCCATATGGTTGGGCTGTTTGGTTTATGACCTTGGGATTGATACTATACCTACACTGCATTCGGATTTTATGAGTACTATTCAGCTAGTCAAGAATCCGGTCTTCCATGCGAAAACAAAATACATTGAGATGAGGTATCACTTCATGGACAAGTGTGTTGACCTTGTCAAGATCTCCACTGATGAAAATCTTGCATACGTGCTCACAAAAAGTCTCACTACTGAGCGCTTTGCCTTCCTAGAGAGATTGATGGGCATTGGATGAGATGTCATTTTTCCTCATCCTGTTGTACGTGTGTATATTGTATTGTCTTTTCTTTTTCTTTTCACTCCTCACTAGGGTAGATTCGGCTTTAAGTGGGAGGTTGTTGGGGGTAAAGGCGCCTTTGCCTAGCCACTCGTGTATTACTACATTGATAGTATCCGCCACTGACATTTTTCCTCATCCTGTTGTACATGTGTACATTGTATTGTCTTTTCTTTTTCTTTTCACTCCTTACTGGGGCAGATTCGCCTTTAAGTGGGAGGTTGTTGGAGGTAAAGGCGCCTTTGCCTAGCCACCCGTGTATTACTACATTGACAGTACCCGCCATTACACACTGCAGGTAGCAGGCGCCTGTCACCGTCACATTGTGACTCTTGGAGTTCCCATTTGTGTCTCTCTTCTTGCTCTTGCTCTCCCGCCATAGCTCTTCCAAGTAAGCTTCGATCCATAGTATCAACAAGAGAAATCATGCGAGGGCCAAATCCCATGGTGGACATCAGCTATAGCAAAAAAGACCGGCCGACATGATCAAATGCCTTCTCAAGGTCTAGCTAAAGCATAACAACTTGTTGGCGTGAGACTTTGGCATAATCAATCCCTAGTTGAACATTCAAATGTTATGCATTATATTTTGTCTCTTAATGAAACCATATTGACGTGGATGAACCAAGTGCGGGAATAATTTTTGCAATCTCTTGGCTATGATTTTAGAGAAGATTTTATACAAAGAACCCATAACAGAAATGAGTCTCCATTGTTTCAAAGAGATCGGAGAGGGAACCTTAGGCAATAACCGAATCACAACAATCTTCCAATCTGAAGGGATACTACCAAAATTCCACACTTGCTGACATAGGCGATTTAATGGATCTTTAAGCTGCTCAACATGAGTTGAAAACAACTCATTAAGAAACCCATCATAGCCAGAGCTTTTCCTTCATGGTAAATGGCATAGCACATCCTCCACTCCATCCTCTAAGATATCATCCTTCATCAAATCAACCCATTCAGGCTTAATCTGATCACTAACCAAATTGCAAATGTATCGACGAGCAAAGTGAGCAGCATTAGAAAGAATCTCCTGTGGACCGAATAAAGATTTATAAAAGTCAACGCACATTTGAATGATGAAAGCAGGATAAGTTACCATAACACCTTGCTCATCCAACAAATGCACAATATTTTCTTGAGCGTATTTTTGGCATAAACAAGCAAAAAAATGATGAGATTCACAATTATTATCATGCAAAGCTTCCGCTTGGGCGAGTAATTTATATTTAGCATATTCCTCCTCCTGAAGAGATTGAACTCTACATTTCAACCATTCAATGCATGTGAGCAAGCCATCAGTAGTATCCCCTAATTGAAAGATAGACAAGGAGTAGGCCAGCAAAGATTGCAAATGCTGCAATTCAGCTCGAAAAGAAGAAGCATGCTGAATACCATATTGTCTCGTGCAGTATCCCTAAAAACAGCCCATGCTTCCATCCCTCCAAATAGGACCCTCAAGCTAAAAGAAGCGATTAATTGTTGAATACATTCAAAAACTGATTTTGCAGCAGAAAAGACTGGTTGAAACGCTGAGGCAAACGAGCAAGGAGAGCCTTAAAGGCATGAACAAGCATGTGGGTCAAATCCAAAACCAAAGGATAATGATCTGACAAGACATGCTGTCTCTCCACCCACATATCAATGATTGCAGGAAGAAAAGAATTACTCAGACAAGTGTAGATCCTATCAAGTCTGGCCCAAGTGTTTGGATGCTGAAGATAACAATAAGTATATCTAGACTGTAAAGGATGTATCCAAGACCACATGTCCTATTTCGAAGACAATTGCCCCAGAGCATCCCAAGCGTGCTACTTAGGACCATCCATGAGCAAGTGTGGTGAAGTCGCCTGATCTGCAGATACACATGCATTAAAATCTCCCATAACAAAACCTTGATGAGCCATAGAAAGATAGTGCAAGTCCTCCCAAAAGTTGACAGCATTCTTGAGCAGTAGAAGGAGCATACACATCCAATAGCCACAAAACCTCTTCCTCATATATGATTCCCAGCATTAAAACCCTGTTGCAGGGGATCTTGGGAAACCAAGGATGGTTGCAAGGAAGATCTAACGGCCAACATAACTCCAAATTTGTGGAACCCAATCACTAGAGAAAACTATATAATCCTTATATACATAAGAGGATCCTATCAAAGCATGGTGTTTGTGCTCCACAGCACAAAAAACATTCCAATGTCCAACTAACACAACTTTCCACAACCAATACTGCGTATTGCCCGAAGAAATGCCTATAACATTCCATAAAGCAAGTCTCATGATAAACCACAAAATAGAAAACTACTAAATCACCACTTTCCCTTTCCCTTTAACATCAATAGCTTTAGCTACTTGAAATCTCTCCATCTCACTACGAATCACATCTTCAAGATCCGCCCTCTGCAAACTAGTAATCGAGGAACGAGAAGGGAAGTGTTGTTGCTAAGAACGGAAAGCATCCCGAGGAGGCACAAGCCTCCCACGCGTGTCAAAGCACAAAGCAACATCAGAAGCCCTTTTATTATCCACACCAATTGCAGGAACACGTGAAGATTGAGGTTTCATATAAAACCCCCTACCTCTACGTTGAAAAGTCAAAGTAATAGGGTGTGGAGATAGCTGAGTAGGAGTCGAATGAGATTCCTATCTGGCATTATGTCTAACCATAGTGACCCAAGAATCATCTTGAGGAGGCAAATTCTGACCAGCTGAAAGCGATGCATGCTCAATACCAACTTGGGAGACATCCTTCTTTCCATCATCATGTCCATGCAGGACAAGAGGCTCAGGATCAACATCTTGCTGCTGAGCCATTTGTTGGGGATCATGATCTTGCATACCCATGTGAGGATCCAAAGAACGCTGCAATACCTGAGGGCTTCTATCACATTCTGAAATAAAATGGCCCAATTGGCCATATCTAAAAGAGTGTCTAGCAAATGTGCCCCATTTAAGCTAAAAAACCAAGGTTTGCAACCTAGGGACCTCAAAACGAATTTTGGTTGGGGGCGGGGTTTCCCTATGTCTCAAAGTATACAAGCCCTCTTCCTATTGCGGGAGGCCAATGGGAGCTCCACCAAAACGTCACCAAGGGTTCTCAAAACCGAAGGAAGAAATCGTCAAAGATGTTCAGGAAAATCAACCACCTTCACCCAAATTGGGCATGCCTATCTAAGCACCTCCTGAAACTCAGCCATGGGCTTCCATGGGACCATATGTACTAGCTGACCGTCCATGAACAAAGGAATACTTTGCATATTGCAAGCACGCACATCCGGGGAACGAAAAAGGACCTCAAAAAACCCTCTCGGTCCATCATAAATCTCTTCAACAAGAGGGGTGTGCATTTTCCCTGAAACATCATCTTGACTCGCATCAACACTGGCAAGCACGAATTGCAGCCGAGCATGAATCCTAGTAATCAAAGGAATCCTTCTTGTAAAGGAAAAGATGGCTGCCCTCTCATGGAAAGCAGCAATCTATTGTAGAACCAGGTCAGTTCCCATGACATCAACCACTTGATCCCCTTTCAGTAAAGAGCTCGCTTTACCCTCATTGGCATGAACATAATCTGACAAAAGATTGTTGGCAGTGGCAAGCATAACCTCAAAAGACCCATCAGTCTTTGCAGGAAGCATGAACATCTTGTTGAGGCAAAGTCGGAGCACATAAAACTGGTTCATCAACCAACATCTTCGTTTTCCCATCTCATCCCCATCCATCAACTACCCAGAATTCTCAGCCAACAAGTCCCCATCCGATTCCGCCAAATCTTTATCATCCCCATGCCCTATATGCTAGTCAAGAAAAGCCGCATCAATACCAATTGGCACCTTCTTCATGTTCGGTTGCATGGCGAAAATACTCAAGTAGCACACAAACAACCAGGAATTTGGGCTGATAATATGCAGGAGGCTTCACCGACGTGCACGCTATGAGCCCAGCCTCGGGTAGCCATGAACAGCAGGACAGACAGCCTTCAAGCCGTGAAGCAGGCCGCCAGTCCCAGTGTCACAGGCCAGCTCCCTGTGCAGAAGGCGCAGATACCCACAACAACTTGAAGAGGAAAGGGGCAGGGGCTATCCGGCACAGGTCAGTTGGGCGACAGGGCTTAGGCACAGGGTGGGCAGTCGAGAGGGCACAGGGCGGCTAGTACACCATAGCTGAAAACCCTGCGGGTATGGTTCTTGACAGATGTTACTGTTCTGTGTGACAGCCCGCGATGGATCTCTCTCTCTCTCTCTCTCTCTCTCTGTGTCTGTGCTGGTTACAAGATCTGTTCTCAACCCTGACTGGCTGTCTCAAAAGTCTGTGTAGAACCTGTCTCTGTCTTCAGACCCTGCGTGTAGACTGCACCTATTATGCAGTCAGGCTGTGCTGGACTGCAACTGTGCAGCAGACCTCACGATGTGCCTTCAAACCCTCTGTGCAGGTTGTCAGCCTGCAATTCGTCAGTCAAGCAGGTTGTCCCTGAAGCAAGTCGTCAGTCTGCTGGTGATCTCATCAGTCAGATAGCAGCAGAACAGGAACAGGGGTGAGGTGGCTTCAGATCAAGCTCCTTCATAGCCTTCCGCGACACACCTCTCTCTCTCTCTCTCTCTCGCTCGCTGGCATACCTGTCGTGATGAGTACCTGTCATGAGCAGGAACGTACCTGGCGTGAGAAGTATTGGTCGTGAGCAATGTATTGATGCAGCGATGTACCTGTCATGAGGAATACCTGTCGTGAGAAGTGATGTATGCTCTCTCTGCAGTGAATGCAATGAATGCACTGATGCAGGAGTACTGGATGAAACACACAGGAGTGACTGTTGCGCTGTGCATACTGACATAAATGTGCTCAGAATCCTGACATGCTGTGCCAACTGACATGAATGCAGACCTGAGTCAATGTACTGAGATTGCAGATGTACTCAGATTGATATGACATGAATGTACTCAGAATGACATGAATGTAGACCTGGGTGAATGTACTGATGCACTGAACTGTGGACTAGGCAATGATGCATTGACTTTGGTCATGCCTTGGAGTATGCACTAATGCAGTAGCTGGGGCTACAACTTGTATTCTGCAGTGACTGTAAACAGTTTGAAGGCATTTGGCCTTGTTTAAGATTACTAGGCTTGCAAAATTTAATGAGGGGGTTAGGGAAACCCTGAAAATTTGCAGGAATCACAGACATGGCTCTGATTTGACAAATACAAAGTACAAGCTGAGTGGCTTTGCACAGAGTGTGTGAGAGATGGATAATGCGGACAAACGTAAGCGTCAAACCATGGAAAATGAATATTTGGGAGACGAATCTGATCAAGAACTAACACAACTGTCCATGGAATTTACGTTCAACACGCCTTCTAAGAGCACACGGTACAAGACGTATAGCCCTAGGGCCAACCATCTCCCCAAGCATGGAAAGACCTCACGCACCATGAATGAAAGAAAGTACAAAGAAATTCATCTCATGATTCGCTCTAAAACACGAATTATGAGACAAGAATTGGAAAACGAAATACTAGAATAGCAAGTCAAGGCCGAATGAATAGTAAATCAAAAAGTAGAAATGCATATTAAGAATCAATTGTAGGCACATTTGTTGTCCGAAATGCACGCGCTGAAAAATAAAAAGCAGAAAGTGGTAGTTTCCTTGAATATATTTAAGAAAAAAGAAATAAATGTGCAAGAAGAACCACAAAAAGAGAAAGAGGGGAGGTTCACTCATGGGCAGAAGTGGAAAAGAACAACACAGAAGCAGAGAGAAGAGGCCAGCCCATGGATTGAGGTAGTTAAAAAGAATAATGGAACATCAGTGAATAAGACTGAAGTAATGAATGCTACTTTGGAAGGAGAAACTAGGAGATAGGCTAGGGTTTTGCATGTACGGATAGTAGGATGGGAGGAGATGAGCAGCCCCAAGAAGATGCTAAGACACTTGCCGATAAAATTGGGGCTTCAGATATACCTATAGTCAGTGCTTGGAGAGTGGGGAAAAAGGACTCTAAATCCGAGGTCTTAATTCTTCGCTTTGGGATCATTGAGAAAAAAAGGCATTCCTCTCTAAGAGGAGAGCCCTCAAAGGTGAGAAGATATATTTGGATGAGTATTTTACCCTAGCACAGATAGCACATAGCAGAGAACACATGCCCAAAGTATTGGAGGCTCACAAAGAGGAAAAATGGGCTGTTTATAGGGATGGATGAGTCATCATCAATGACAAAAAGATTGCATGATGGTATGAGGCCTATGAGACACTTCGGATGTCAATATGGAATTGTAATTGAGCCTTATGCTTAGATGCTAGTTACTTCGAAGATATAGCTTCACAAACATAGACATAGCCATATACACAAAAACACACCAATGTAAAGGTGGCCAACTACCAGACGTGCGGGGATACAAGTGGGAAAGTGCATTTCATCCAGCAACTAGAAAACCAGGAAGCACTACGGGTCCTGGAGCTGTGGCCATACTATATCGGGAAGACCTCAAAGGTAATAGTGTAGGTAATGAAGAGAGAAGATGATGCATGATACTTATGGATTAGGATATACACTAGAAGACTATGGGATATATTCATTGCAATATGCTACCCCCCTCTTCCAAACTCAACCTATGTTACACAGGATGGATCTCCCTTTGATGTACTTTTCAAGAATATCATGAGATATGCTAGCGTTGGGGACATATTATTAGTGGGAGATTTCAATGCACGCATTGGAGACAAACAGAGTGACTTTTATATGCATAATAATGCCACGTTCAAAGAGATTGACATAGATAAAATAGGCCTATGCAAGAGAGCTTGTGATAAAGAAGTGAGTACCTATGGGACTCATCTATTGGCTTTGGAAAGTGTGCATAGACTAGCCATCTTTAATGGTCTACTACAATGGCCAGGATCTGACAATTGACATGTTGGAATCACAAAGAAGGGGCAAGTATTGTGGACTACTTGATAGGCTCACCAATGTTGATACCAGACACCCGAAACTTTAAGGTATCTGAGAGACCAATTGGCATAGTTCTGAGTGGTTAAACCTTTGAAAGTATCCATTTGGTCTAAATCTTGTATGTTCTTATTATCGTTTCCCTAAGAGACCATAATGCCTTGTATGTTCTTATTATCGCCCTAGACAGTCTCTTGCTTATTTATAAGTTGCCTCTGTCACTCATTCTTCACGGGGCTAATTCATTTAGTCCATTACCTCTTCTCTCCAGCCTCTCCACTGCGCTCACACCTCTTTAGGAGGACATTGCAGTTCGTGGTTCGTGGTTGTCTTCATCATCTTCCTTGTGCTACAGCACCCTTGTTCCCTTGTATCACATTCAGTCCATGATTCAGATCTTCATCATTCCATTCATCACATTTTCTTCTCTCTTCTCTTCTCTTCTCAGTGTTTGCCGAGTTCACCCGCGTTCCTCCCCGCAAACCCTATTGTCTCACTAGTACGTCGTCTTTTGACATGGTATCAGAACTGGATCTGCTCAAACAGTGGCAAAGATCCTCCACTCCAGTGAAGGCAAAGACCGGTGGTGGGTTTGGCATCCACTTCTTTTCTTCTTCCGTTGCATTAACACCCTAACTGGTGGTTGCTCCCTCCTACATTTGGTGTTTTCCAGCCTGTGTTCAAGGTTCTGCTGCCGCCTCCACCTCCCCTTTTCTGCGTTTATTGCTGGCAGCTCTTTCGCTGCACTTGGCATTATTCCAGCACCTACCCCCTGCTGCGTTTCAGCTAAGCAACCTTTGACAGCACCTCCCCTTGCCTTTTCAGCCTGCATTTCATCCATGCAACATCTAGCAGCAACATTCTCTCTCTTTGACCATCAATCTACCTTGCATTTGACAACTGGTGGCTCCTCCATGACTGCTGACGGCTCATCCCCGAGTGCTGCAAGTTTCGTTCCCAGCTGGTAGCTCAGTTCCAATCCTTCCACTGCCCTCCCACCCCTTGCGGTTTGTGCTTCACACTGCCCTCACACCCCTTGAGGTGGATATTGCGGTTCGTGGTTCGTGGTTCGTGGTTTGTGGTTTGTGGTTGTGGTTCATGGTTCGTGGTTTGTGGTTCATGGCTGACCTCTTTCTTCTTCAGCAAGGCACACTGATACCTGTGGCTTTACCAACAACAGATGGCCAATCTATTGGGTGCTTCTATTTTGGCATCACTGGACACACCACCAATGCTTGCTGACTTTGACCTTTGCTTCCCACCCCCCCGGAATATATATGTCTCCCACCTAGCACTTCCTGTGCCACCTCTCCTTTCTGGGCCACAAAGATCGTTCTGCATCAGCTGTCAGAGTATTGTGCTCAAGGAAATAAGCCACAACCGATGCGCACTAAGTCCTTTCGAGCACATGGAAGCTCTAAGGCCTTATGAGGCGATAAGCCCTCTTGGAGACTACCTCACTGCGCAAAGGTTTTCCCCACCCACTTTCAAGTACTATGGCTTCCATGGCCCACATCTCCTCCACAGTCCACTCTCCTGAAAGCCCACAATTGTTCCCTACCCTTGGCTCATCCCGAGCCTCTTTCTTCTCCACCCTCTTCCACTCAGGTTTGAGAGGCCACTTCCGGGTGCTTTCCAACTTCTTCTTCCGAGCCCCATATACCTTCTTCGGCACGACCAGCGGCACTTCCTTCATCATCAGATGCTTCGCAGTTGGTGAGCCATGAGTGGTTGGATTCCCTTTCTTTGTCAGACTGGGATTCTGAGGGGGATTTTCTTACTTCACCCTCAAAGGGGGCTTCCAGTTCTTCTTCAGCTTCAAAGTGGGCTTCTACTTCTACTCCTTCTGATTTGGAGATGGACCCTATGTGCCATGAAGTTTTTCACACACCGCCACCTTTCACTTTCAAGGAGTGCTCTCCTTTGAGCAGTCATTTCCTCTACTCCTAACCAGGATCTAGAGGACCTACCTAAATCGGGACCCTTGGGTCTTCAGCAGTGACTTGGAGGATGGGCCCTTGTATTCCTTGCAGCATGGAGTTATGGAGCTAGCGGCTTCTCTCCCAAGGTTGAGTTTCGGGTTCTACAGCTCATCTAGTCTCCTGACTATCCTCCGTTCAAGTGGTATTATCAAATTCAACAGTGGATCTTCTTTGTCCCTTGGTCAGCATGGAGCCAACTCTCGAGCTCGAGCACGGACATATCCTTATGGTTCTTGGCACCACACAAATTCTGACATTCCTCCTATGCACTGCATGTTTTCATCATCTTTGTACTAGGGCCCTTGCGCAAGTAAACATTCTTTTCATGAGGGACATTGTCCAAGTGGCACCTGTTGCATGCGCATTCTTCAACATGTACTATTGCATGTACTATTGCATCTCCACCTCACTCTTCTCTTCTTCCCCTTTTTGAGCCTAAGAGGAGGTGTTGAGAAACCCTTCACCCGCAGTTTTGTATCCTGCATATTGCGTTTAGGGTTTCGCGTTTTGTGTTTAGGGTTTCACAATGGATAGTCCCAAAAAGAGGCTAGGCACCCATAGTGGGGCACCACCCTAGACAATCAGCGCCCTCCCTCTGGGCGCCACCATAGACAGTCTCTTGCCTATTCATAGGCTATCTCTGTCACTCATTTTTCACAAGTGATTCATTCAGTTTGTCACCTCTTCTCTCTAGCCTCTCCACTGCCCTCATACCCCTTTAGGAGGACATTGCGGTTTGTGGTTCGTGGCTGTCTTCATCATCTTCCTTGTGCTACGGCACCCTTGTTTCCTTGTATCACATTCACTCCATGATTCAAATCTTCATCATTCAATTCATCAGAGTTTCTTCTATCTCCTCTTCTCTTCTTAGTGTTTGCCGAGTTCACTTCGTGTTCCTCCTCGCAAACTCTACTGTCTCGCTAGTACGTCATCTTTTGACACAAGATTGCTTGGCAAAAGCAGAAGCAGAGATATATAAGCTATTTTTGGGACAGGATAGCAAGAGTGCATGGAATATATTTCACGAAAGACAACCCCCCCATACAGATTACAACACCAAATGCTTGACTTGACTATGGGAGACAGCTATATGACCTGCCACCATGACAACCATTTGTGCAGCCCCTACACACCTGTAGGCCAACACAGTGGTCTCTCTTCACCTGGAAAATGGTTAAGGATGTGATTTATAGATTACAAAATGGGAGGGCATACGATGAGGATGGGCTAGTGGCAAAACATTTCTCACATGCTTGCAACATACTAGCACCCATACAAGCACATATGTTCAATAGAGCAGTATGTGAAGGCTTCCTTGTGAGCCAGTCAAATATTACTATAATTCCACTATTTATGAGTTGTGATCCTCTAATCCCTAGCAACTACAGGGCTTTCATGATCAGTGATACTTTGGCCAAGATAAATGGATCTATATTGGAGCATGAACTCAGTGAGTGGGCTGAGATGCAAGGCAAGAGAGCACAAGGACATGCAGGTTTCTGATGCACATATACCATTCTAGACCATATCCTCACACTCAAAGCCATTATTGAGGAGGGTGAGATGAGGATCTATTGCTGCTTTGTAGACTTCCGTAAAGCTTTTGATATAGTGCCTAGTACATGCATCATACAAAGGTTGCAGGATAATGGAGTACCAGGAGATATACAATGGGATATTTATGCATTATATGAGACAATGACACGTCATGTATAGGCACCTAGAGGGCTATCAAAGAGGATTGACAATACCACAGGAGTGAAACAAGGATGCCCACTTTCACCCACATTGTTTGGTTTATACATAGATGAAGTGTTTGATTACATTGACCAAGGAGGAGCTAGCCTAGTAGGGGTATCGATACCGATATTATTGTATGCAGATAATATTGTTCTCATTTTAGATTCACCGGAGGGTGCAGCACCACCTCGATGCTTTGCACATCTTTTGTAGAGACAAAGACCTCACAGTGAACCTTAGGAAGACCAAAATCATGGTCTTTAGTATCAGTAGCATGGATAACTGGATCTGTGTACCAGTTCACATTTGGGGGAGATAGTGGAGCGTGTGAGGGAAAATATCTATTTGGGAATCACCTTCTCTGGCCCATGTTTTTCCTTGAGAGGAGCATCAAAAGCATGTTTGGCACGAGGAGATGCAACACTTGGGGCACTCAAGAGTCAATGTGCTAGGAGACAAATGCCGAGACGCCTCAGCCTTGTAGAGATATATCTCCTTAGAGGATAGACAACTCATTGATGGAGAGTTTCCTTTTTCTACTTTCACTTTTAGATCATCGATGTGTTTTCTTTTTATAGGATACTATCACTTTTCAGTCTTATAGGCATGTTTTTCATCTTTTCTTGTTCCAGATGAGAAATACACCATCATTGTATGTGCTTTGGTCTCATAGGCCACATTGGCCTTAGAGACGTTAATATACTCTCTCTCCAGGCAGCTTACCAGAGAGGGTGATACTTCATATTGGTATGCACAAATGTCGGCCTGGTTTGAGCTGCATGGCTTTAGCATGGACAAGTTACCCCCCTTCCAGTACTCTCTTGATGTACCATCTCTTGATCTGAGCAGGTCAGAGATTTGCAAGATCATTAGGATGGATCTTACCCAGTTGGATATAAGTAAGACATGGTTGAGAGGGCAAGAGCTAGGGACAAAGATGGCTTTCTACCAGGAGTATTTCCTCCATACTACAGATGATGGATTTATTGTTTGCCTGAGATACATGGACACCCACCTTTCCCATGGGATCAGATGTACTATTGGCCAGTTGCGCACCTCCTCACATCAGCTAGAGATTGAGACTGGTAGATATAGATCCATCCCACTAGAGGAGTGCATATGTCAAATATGCCAATCCATTATATCTGCCGCTGCCCAGCATATTATGAGATCCGCAGTCGTTTCCACTGTCTCTTTAGAGACGGATTTGGACCACTATCCAGAGTCATGGATTTTACCGATCAGCGATGCCTTGGCCTCTTTCTTCTCAAGATACGACGGCTTCGTGATATGCGCCCCAGGAGTACAGCTGCACCAAGACATCGAGGCCCTTCACAGAGGCAGCTCACAGACTTCTTTGCAAAGGAGACCCAAAAGACTTCAATACAATTACAGCCACAGTTCACACGAGAGCCTCTCTCGTTGCCACAGTCCACACACAGACAAGGAGTACTGATTGATCGAGCCGTTCATCTTAGCCAATCTAGACATCCTGGGCCTCGACACAGACACCAACGTTACCTCCATAGGCAGATATAGGGGATTATTGCTCAGGCTAGACCTAGGCCCTCCATATCCGCATGAGATTGTATCATTTGGAGCTCATTGATATTAGACAGAGCTCCATGTTTTACACATAGCCATAGTTAGTTTCCTTTCGTATTTTGCTTTGTGCTACATATTTTGCCTAGATAGTTGTACCATCATACACATGATTCTAACTCATGGTCTCATAGGTCATTTTGGCCTCTTGTGGACGTTGATATATCATTTCATTTCATTTCTCTCTCGCGTGGGTGCACGGACAAACGGCTTTAGAAGAGGCTTCTCCACATTGCATCACATCCTCACACTCCAAGCAATTGTTGAGGAGGGAAAGACCCATGGCCGATGGACTTACTACTGCTTTGTGGACATCCGCAAAGCCTTTGACAGTGTCAAGATATAGGTTGATACACCAATTGTATGCCATGGGAGTACTAAAAGAGCTGAGTTGGGGTATTTTGGCGCTATATGAGAGGGTTGTGGGCAGAGTACGGACACCTAAGGGCCTTTCAACACCTATTCACTCCACCATTGGGGTGAAGTAGGGCTGCCCCCTCTCGCCAACATTATTTGGTATGTACATTGATGGAATTGCTAATTATAATTCATAGGGAGGAGATAGGGGAGCTCCACTAGGTGGCACCTAGATACCTCTCCTACTGTATGCAGATGACTTGTGTTGATTGTGGATTCTTGAGAGGGACTACAGAGACACTTGGATGCATTACACTCCTATGCACTAGATAATGGGCTTTCAATAAACCTTTGTAGAACCAAGGTGATGATATTTCATACTATACCATAGTGGGTTAAGAGATCAGCCCCTAAACTCACATATGGATAGGAGGTTGAGTATGTGGATTCTTATACATACATAGGAGTCTTATTCACAGAGCCCACCTTTTCTATGCTAGAGGTAGTAGACACTAGACTAACTCATGGAAAACATTTCAGTAGGGCATTTGGAGAGGATGTGCTCATAGGTACAATTCTAGGAACCCCGCACAAGCTATGGCTATTCGATACATTGGTTACATCCACCCTACTCTATGGAGTACAGATATGGGGGCCTAGCCTTGACCACCATAGCAGATCAAGGCACACTTATGACGGATGGAAGTTGATGGAGAGACCCCTACTGTCCATGATATCCAAGATCAAATGTAAGGTCTCAATTCCACATGAGATCATTAGAGTTGAGTAGCAGCTACACCGATTGTGGTAGAGGCCCTTACCGGATCTGTCACATACATACATAGCCTATGGGACTTGCTGAGATATAGGTATACATGGTTGGCTCTTGAGTCCTCCAGACAGCTTGCCCAAGAGGGTGATACTTCATGTTGGTGTGCACAGATGTCAACCTAGTTTGAGCTACATGGCTTTAGCACAGACATGGTACCTCCCTTCCAGTACTCCCTTGATACACGAGCTTTTGATTTGAGTAGGTCAGAGATTCGCAGGATCATTAGGATGGATCTTACCCAGTTGGATATCACACGGACATGGTTGATGCCAGTACAGGAGCTAGGAACAAAGTTGGCTTTTTGCCATGAGCATTTTCTTCATACTACAGAATATGGGTTTATTGTTTGCCCAAGATACACGGACACCTACCTTTCACATGGGATTAAATGTACTATTGGTCAACTACACACCTCCTCATGTCAGTCAGAGATTGAGACTAGCAAATATAGGTCCATCCCACCAAAGGAGTGCATATGCCAGATATGCCATTAGAGCGAGAGACAAAGGAGCATTACATTTGCCACTGCCAGCTTATTATGAGGTCTGTGGCTGTTTCCACTGTCTGTTTATAGATGGATTTGAACCACTATCCCGAATCATGGACTTTACCAATCTGCAATGCCTTGGCCTCTTCCTGCTTGAGATACGATGACTTCGTGACATGCTCCTCAAGAGTATAGCTGCTCCAGGACGCTGAGACCCTTCGCAAAGGCAGCTCGCAAACTTCTTTGTTGCAATGGAGACACAGAGCAGACCTTAGTACAATTATAGCCCCAGTCCACATTTGAGACTCTCTTAGAGTTCACAAATAGACAAGGACTGTTAATTGATCGAGCTGTTCAACTTAGCTAATCTAGACGTCCTAGGCCTCAACATAGCCACCGATGACACCTTCATAGGTGGATACAGGAGATTATCTCTTGGGCTAGAGCAAGGCCCTCCATACCCACATGAGATATTATTATTAGCTTTAGTTTAGACATAGCCTTAGTTAGTTTCCTTCTTATTAGCTTTGTGCTACATATCTTGCTCAGACAATTGTACCATCATACACATGATTGTAACTCATGGTCTCATAGGTCATTTTGGCCTTTTGCAGACCATAATTTATCATTTCATTTCTAGAGTTCCAAGAGCCTTGCCCCAAACTATGGTTGTTTGACATCTTAGTCACATGTAAACTATTATATGGAGTAGAGGTATGGGGCTGCAACTTTTACCACAAGCATCTTAGCCCACTCATTGATTAGACCAAAACAGAGAGAGATTATTATGATGGCTAGGATAGCATGGAAAGGCCATTGATCATGATGATGGCACATATGATCAGGGGTAAGCCCTTCACTGCACATCCCATTGTCAGAGCAGAGTTGGGGCAGCACCTATAGTCATGGAGGCACTCTTCAAGGCAATGACTTTTTGGATAGATACTTCAGATTGGCACCAACTTCATCTAGACAACTATCAGCAGAGGGCAAGAAGAACTGCTGGTTTTCAGAAATGACAATTTGGATGAGCCTACACAGATCTGCTTTTCTGCCTCCTCACTTGTTGCCTAAGAGTTTCTAGGCTCTTTGGTGCACTCCTTAAATCAACCCTATCTCCTGCCTCTGTGTGAAGGACAGCTCCCATGTGGTATATGTGTTCTGCTTTAGGTTTCTTCATGGCGTCTGTCTCTGCCTTCTTGCCCTGATATTGCTATGGATAGGTATTTCAAGGTCTTTGAGATAGAAATCATTTAACATTTTCGTGAATTTTCTTCTCAGACTATGGGTATCAATTTGACAGTCTCTGTTTTCTCTAAACAGCTTTGTATAGATTTGTATGTGCAAAGTCTTTGGTTTCAGTAACCACTGTAGAGATTTGTATTTGTATAAGTATAATTGTTGTTCATCTTAGAAATATTCTTCTGACAAGCTTTTTGAGATCTCTAAAAGTGTTTCCCTTCCAGTTGTGTGATTGAAAATACTTTCAAGCGTCTCCATATGCACCTCAAAAATGACAGCAATCTTGCTGCTTATTATCATTGGTCCTTTTTGGATGATAATGAGGGTATCTTCATAGAATCAAAAGCTTCACAGGCCAAACATTTGCCAAATCAAATATTTGACATCCTGCCTATTCGAGGTTGTTTGAATCCTGGTGAAGTGGACACAGTGCAATTTTCCTTTTTTGCTTACCCAGGTTATCAGTGTACTGCTACAGCCATATGTGAGGTAATTCTTTCCATCCATTGTAGCTTCCGGTGTGGTGTTTGCTTTTAATCTGACATGATGGTTGTATGTTTCAGGTGGAAGGAGGACCAAAGTATTTCATAACTTTGGAAGCTGAATCTGGTTCAATAAACTATAACTTGAGCCACACAATGTTAGACTTTGGTTCTCAACATTTTAACAAGAGCACAGACAAAAGTTTTTCTATTACAAACATTGGGAAAATTCCTCTGAATTTTCAGATAACTTTACCTCCTTTTGAGTCAAGCCCTTTACTTATGGTATCCCCATTGTGTGGAACTCTAGACCCTGGTCAGAAAGAGGTATTTGCTGTCTTGGCATGCGCTGTGATACCTGTTAAGTACAGAAAGATGATCGAACTGCAGGTATGGAAAGGGCACTCTGGATCCAAAGGACCAACTACATTCGTCTGTTCTGGCTTTGCTTTCAAAATATAATTCTAGATTATTGCAGATAAGCTCATAGATTCTTTAAAAAGGTTCATCTTTAGAGCTGAAATGACTGTCAGGAAGATTTGATGTCTTTTTCACCTAGTTAATTCTTGCATTTATTTGCTGCTTCTGTACAGATATCGCATTTTGTACCGCATGAAATCTTCATAATTGGAGAAGGTGTTTATCCATATCTTTCACTAGATCTTCCACGTATAAGGAATCACAACTTTCTTTCAACAGTTAGCAAGGCTATGGAAAATTTGTCAATGTCATGTTTGGATGTGAAGCCTGCATCCACAATACTTGATGAGAATTCTCTTGAGAGGCAAGAAAATAATGCTGCAGATGAGAAATCACCAGAAGGAAAAGTGGAAGCAAACAGAGAATTTACAATCGAGCAGGTTGATGCTGAAGTTGATAGATTACTACTTATTCATAGCCTTGCTGAGGAAGAGAAAAAGTACCAGGCAACCTCAGCAGTATTTTCTTCTCCAGACCTTGAAACACCAGAAGAAAAGCCCAAAGATTACCATACTTCTGAGAGAAAATTTTCAGAGATTGAGAAACTGCTTCTCAACAAATATCTTTGTGATTTTGGAGATGTTATTCTAGGGGCGTCTCAACAAAAAGTGATCCAAATCACCAATAGGGGAGTACTTCCTGTTTGTTTTAGAGGAGAGAAGGCAAACATAAAAGGCACAGGTTTCTTCCTAGAACCTGAACAAAAAATGAGGCTTTCTACAGGGACGAATAGTAAACCGGTGGAACTCAATATTATGCTAAAAACTGACCATTCCAAATTTGCAGCAGGGCAGATTGAAGCCATCCTTCCACTTTATATCAAAGAGGTTTGGGTTGACCTTCCTTGAGCTTGTTTAATAGTAAAGGAGAATAACACAAGTCAGGTGTATGTTTATGCAGTCTACTGAACATTTTTCAATTCATGGGACCCTATGCTTCAAAACTGATTGTTGCTTTTTCATGTTACCACTCATAGACCACTAGCATTTCCCTTTGGAAAACAAAAGCAAGTAAAGGATTCCTTTAAGTGTTTGAACTTGCTACCTTGATTGACCAATCGTTCGTTAGTAGCAATACACAGCAGTCACATGTATAAAAATCAGCTCAGCTTTCATAAATACCTGGTCCCTAGCCCATTTTCACTGAAGGACACATTTAGCATTGTAAGGGGCATAATTCTCTTTTTTCTGTCTGCCTGTGTGTTCATTTATTATGTCCTACTGCCTGTCTGAGTTTCCTCTACATATAGTAGGAGAATAATTTCACCTGAGTGCAGTTTCTCTGGTGAAATTTTGTAAACATGCATGGGATGCATTATCTAGCAAGTATTGTTGCAGGTGAATTCAATAAGGCTTCATGTTTCAATATCTGTTTTTGCTTCTGATAAAGAATGTGGACTACATCATTCATTGCTTTGGGTTGCAGGCACCACGTTCAGTGTTATTGTTGAGGGCTAATGTCACAAGACCTATATTGGAATTTTCAACTGACTGGCTTGACTTTGGATCAGTCCAATATGGCTGTTGTAAGGTTAGGTGCACTGCTTATAATACCAAAAAAAAGCCATGGAACACATTGCCTAAGATTGATTTTCAGAAACTCTCTCACTCCTCACTAGTAACAAGTGCATACTTTGATTATTTTTGTTTGATAAATGCGGATATTTTGGTTGATAGATCTTAAAAGCCCATAAACATGTATATGCAGATGATGTACATGCAGTTACACAATTCAGGAAAAGTGCCTTGTGCATGGGAAATCATCAAACCTGAACTGAGCTTTAGTGACTTTGCTAGCATACGTGATTTCTCAGCTTTCTGTTGTCTTCCAAGTTCTGGGACACTAATGCCTAATGAAGACATAACCTTGGAGGTATAAAAGGGCTTGGGAACCATGAACTGCTTTACAAATTTCATGTTGTCAATATTAGATAATTGGCAATTGTGATGCTTAGTATATTTTGTATCTGTGATGGTTAGACTTGATTTATATTAGTGGTTTTTTTCTCAAAGAACAGAATTTTTTTGTTAATAATACCCCTTGGAACAAAATATTCCGACTCAAAATTCAAAGTACAAAGCATCCCTGTAACGGACTTCCATATCAAAATGATTTATAGTAGTGTTAAAGTTGAAGGTCATGAAAACTCAACTTATTTACACATTGAACCTTCCATGAGCATTCTTATCTTTCTCCCAAAAAGTGTCCTGTTGATTAATAACTATAGCACACAGTAGTAGGACAATGTGCATAGTGTAGAATAGCACATAGGTGAGAATTCCTTGCCGGCTGCTTTATGCTTTACAAATAGAAGGAAGACTGTAATGGTTTCATCTCTCTTATGGAAGACCCTGACATCTGCATGTTATCTGCACAAAGGCGACCTAAAACTGAGTTGACGGATGTATTCAAGATGAAGTCTGTGAACAATTATACAATTTGGCTATGGAAAGTTGGGTGTGTTACATCCATTTCCCCATGAAAAGCTCCGGATGTCCTTGTCTTGACAAGTCTAGGCTGGGAAGTGATTAGGGTTAGAAACTTATGTCAAGCTACGATATTTCTCACTAACATGTCACATTCCTTGATTTGGCATGGGTAACTTTCAGAGACAGCTCTTCACCTGCTAAAATTCTTACAAAGGCCACAAGGGCATAGTTACCAGGAACAGGGAACGGGAACGGGAACGGAGGGAATGGAATATATATATATATATATATATACATATATATATATATATATATACATGTATATATATATATATATATATATATATATATATATATATATAGAGAGAGAGAGAGAGAGAGAGAGAGAGAGTATACTAACGTCTCTAAAAGGCCAATGTGGCCTATGAGACCAAAGCAGTACATACAATGATGGTGTGTTTCTCATCTGGAATGAGCAAAAGATGAAAAACATGCCTATAAGACTGAAAAAGAATGAAATAGTGTCCTATAAAAGGGAAACATGTCAGTGATCTGAAAGTGAGAGTAGAGAAAGGAAAACTCTCCATCAATGATATGTCTGTTCTCTAGGGAGGTGTATCTCTGCATGGCTGAGGCATCTCAGCATCTATCTCTTGTGGCGCTCAATGATGGCTTTAATTTGTCTGTGGTGTGGATGTCTAGGCCTTCGTCCAGGTGGACGTGGGCGCCTAGACTGGCTAAGTGCGACTGCTCTATCCAAAGGGACACCTACAGAAGATGAGGTCCAATGATGATGTACTCCTGTAAGCTGTGGCAGTAGTAGTGGTATCTGCCATACTCTGTTGTGTATTAGTGAAAAAGTCAGTGACTGCTCTCTATCTATGTGAGCCGAGCTGTGGGAGCCTCCTACTCCGTAGAATTGTTGCTCTGCGCCTTTGGAGCTCCAAGAGGAAAAATCCCAAGCATCTTTGATCCTCAAACTGTATGATCCATCTCAGGGGTCCAAAACCCTCTCGAAACAGACAGTGGTATCTACCTCGTATGTCATAATATACAGTGCATCGGCAGATGTAGTGTTCCTCTGTCTTTGGCTCTCTGTCGCATAGTGGGCATATGCATTCTTCTGTCTGTATACCCTCCCATTTGCCTGTCTCAATCCTCAGGTGGTGGGATGAGGTGCGGATCTGACCAATAACTGTGCGTAGTCCATGAGGCAGCTGTGTGTCCATGTGATTGGGTCGGGTGATGAAACCATCCTCAGATACTTGAAGGAAGTGGGTCTGGTAGTGTGCCATCCTCGTGCCATGGGGGGAGGGGGGTCGGGGGATCCAGGTCTTCTCCGTATCTAACTTCAGTATGTCTGCTCTCATCACGTGGTTTAGCTCTGATCGGCTTAGGTCAAGTGTAGGGCAATCCAGGCTATAGTCAAAGGGGGATAGTCTGTCAATCTGCAGCCCATGTAGACTCATCCATGTACTCATCTGAGCATACCAATAGTGTCTGTCACCGTTTGCTGCTAGTTGTCTAGAAGAGGCCAGGGCTAGCCGTGGGTATCTATCTTGGGGGAGCTCCCATAGTCTATGTATGAAAGTCACTGCCTGGACCAAGGCCTCAGCCACCATGGGTGATGCTCCCAACTCAGCTCTGATAATCTCATGTGGGGTTGAGCCTCCCAACTCAGCTCTGATAATCTCATGTGGGGTTGAGCTCTTCGCTCGTATCATACGTGAGATCATCATGACCAGTGGTCTTTCCATATGCTCCCATCCGTCGTAGTATTCCTTCTCTGGTCCATCCTGGTCTCCCAAAGGTTGTCTCCTTGTGTGAAAGAGACTCGGACCCCAAATAGCTGCCCCATATAGGAGTGTGGGTGTAACCAGGGTGTCAAAAAGCCACAGTTTGGTGCGCAGCTCATGAAATTGTATGTGAGCACATTGCCTCTCCAATGCACCTAAGGCTGCATATGCTTTTGCCAAACGAGCCTCTGATGTCTCTCTCTAAGAGAACTGTGGTCCCTTCAATGTGACCCCCAAATAGACATATTGCCTAACCATCTCCACTGGCTCTCCATCAAAAGTAAACTGGTGCTCAGCTCTTGTCACCCAAGCAGCTGAAGTGTTAAATACCATAACTTTAGTTTTCCCAAGGTTCACCTTAAGATCTCTATCTCTGCAAAAGGCTGATAATGCATCCAAGTGTCTATTTAGTCCCTTAGGCGAGTCAGATATAAGTACAATATCATCGGCATAAAGCAGTAATGGTATCAGCACTCCAGCTAGGCTGGCTCCGGCCCCACCAGTCCTATCCACATATTCTGAAGTTTCATCTATATACAGCCCAAATAGTGTCGGTGAAAGTGGACAGCCTTGTTTCACCCCAATGGTGCTATTGACTGTATCTGAGATGCCCTCAGGTGTTCGTACTCTGCCTGTTACCGTCTCATACAAGGCATAGATACTCCACTGTATCTCTATGGGCACATCAATGTTTTGCATTCTTCTCATGAGTCTAGCACGTGGCACTGTAGCAAAGGCCTTGTGGAAGTCCACAAAATAGCAATAGCAATAGATCTTTTTCTTGAATGCCTTGCCTTCTTCGATGATTGCCCTCAATGTAAAGATATGGTCTAGAGTTGTATATCCCCTCTTGAAGCTAGCTTGGCCTTTTGATCTCAGGCCATGCATCTCGGCCCATTCACTCAATGCTTGTTCCACGATAGAGCCATATATCTTGGCCAGCATGTGTCCAATCATGATAGTTCGGTAGTTACTAGGCAGCGTGGGGTCTCCACTCTTAAAGAGCGGCACAATAATATGGTCTGACCAACAGATTGGAAATCCCTCACAAACTGCCCTATTAAAGATGTGAGCCAGCGTTGGTGCCAGAATATCACAGGCATGCGTGAAGTGTTCTGCCACTAAACCATCATGATCTTGGGCTCTTCCATTTTTCAGTTTTCATATGGCATTCCTCACTCTTTTTTCTGTGAAAAATGTGCAAATTGCTGGTCTTCAGGTTGAGGGGAGTGGCATAGGCTCTTGGCCAGGAATATCATAGAGTGTGCAAGCATATCCATGGCAATCATCCGGTCTAGTGATTTGTAGGGGTGGCTGGTTCTCGTGCATCTTTTTCCATGCTCTCTTGCTGTCCTGCCCCAAGAACATGGAATACATTTCTGTTTCTAGTCTACTCAGGTATTCCCGCTTCTTTGTGTCTGAAGAGAGAGAGAGAGAGAATCAATACTTAAGTCTTAGAAGTTAGAATCTAGAGAGATATATCATATTAACCATAATTCGTGAAATTAGAGACATAATAATCAAGTTTCAACAATAATAAAGATTCAAAACATTGTAATCAGCAATGGATTGTTGCATTCGTGATTCAACATTGTAATCAAGAATGTTCCATAAGTCCAACAAGTGTACATTGCAAAGACACAAAATATGCACTAAACTTTAAAGTCTAAAGATCCAAGTTACACGAGCTCCAATTTCCAAGTCAATACTCTTAAGTTCCAAAAGGCTAGCAGCTATGTGCTCTAATTCATGGAAGATGGGTCTATTGTGCCTGAATGCTCATCTTGCTGAACATCCTCACCATCACCATCACCATCATCATCATCATCATCAGCGTTTTCCCAACATATAAAAGAATCAACCTTTGCAACTGATGTACGAGCTAGCAAGTGAAGATTGGAGCTCAGATAAACTTCGTCATTCGTCTTCATTGTACCAAGACAAATTCTCTTCTTTGAGTGAATGTGATTGAATGAGCTCCATAGTTGCTCTAAACAAGAAGAGCTAATTGTTTGGCTAAGAATACGAATAGCCAAACTTTGCAACTCTAGAGCTTCTGCCCCGTAGTTCTCCCACCATAAAGCAGCCCCAATATTTGTCATGTCCTCTAATGCATCCTCTGTACCAAACATCCCTAATGTTTGCCGATACACAGAGAGCTGATTTTTAATTTTGTGTTGCATTTCACGGCTAGATAAAGCCTTGCAAGAAATGTGTTCCAAGCCTTGACCACCTCAAGGTCTCTTTCTTACATCTTTCCTTGAAACTCAAGATCAAGCACATATGCTGCAGCATGCATAGGAGAGTCATTCTCATTCCATCTGTTGATGCGTAACTCCTTGATTTGCTTATACCTGTTTGTATTTGGTTCCAAACTCTCCAACCTCTCAATCATGCGATCCATACCTTTATAGATCTTCCCAATGCATGAATCCATGCCATCTGCAAGCCTCAACATGTGCATAATAGGATCAACCATTTGGTTGGTGCGATTCGCCTCATCCCAAAAATCTCTATCAGAGACATGCATTACATAACACATCAGTAGTCGTGGCAGCCCCAGTCCAATTTTCATACTCATCACTAGCAAATAGCTCCCTAATTGCACCTTTGCAATAGTGCAATCAACCAAGCATAAGAAAGTTATATGCAAATTGTGTATCCAAGTATTTGAGAAGTTCTTTGTCACTTCTGTTGCGAAACTTAGTAGGCAAGTACTGATGATTACATATAAATGTGATAGTCTTGTTGCCTTTCGCAACAAGAGATGCAATCCATGGCAAGTCCCCAATATCCTTCAACAAGTTATTCAAGCAATGCTCCATGCATGGACTAAAGGTGATATGTGGATACATTGCCATTAAAATGTTTCCTATTGTCCTATTTGTAGGTTCACCATCTACCACAAACTGCACTATATTTTCTACCCCAACAACCTGCACTACCTCGCACAACTCGGATGGCAATACATTTGCACTCTTTCCAGTCTCTGAAGCATCATGACTACCAATGAAGTATACATCTCCACGAGAATATGCGACAATACCATGTATGGACCTATGGCGTGTGTCACTCCATCCATCTGCTATCAATGTCACTCCATTTCTTGCCCATTAATCACAAACTAAATGAAAAGGATTGATATGATAGATGAGATATGTAAGATGAAAGTACAAGTGATAGGGCTTGAATATATAGGTTGAGGTATCCACCTACACCTTTGACTCTTATTTAATGCTAAGTGGTGTAAAATGTATTCACACCTCTCAAAAAGAAGGCCGTCTACATCACATGCACATGAGGAGGAAGAGGCTCAGTTCATTCCAAGCAGTCACTACTCCCATACGCATTGAGCAAGAGCAACAACAGAGACAGTCGTCAAAATTGGAGAAAAAGAAACACCAACCTAAACACACACTTTTACACACAACAATGCATATTCACACACAAGGATAAACAAACCTAACAATCCCCAACCCTTGATGGGTTACCAAGTGAGATATGTCAAGAACTATGGGGTGCTTGCTCGAGAGAGATAAAATTTCTTAACACCGTTGCAATCTCTATGGCTGCTTTCTCCTTCTGAAGCAATGTAGTCTTGATAGTTTTTTTATGAAGGGGGCTTATATGTGGGTCCATACTCTGCAATCTTTGTCACCATATTTAAAAAATAAGGTGACCTGGCTGATTTGAATGCAATATGGTCATGGTAAAAAAAGTGTGCCACTGTTGCATCTGTTTCCTCTTTTTTCGTTGGTTCCCATGAAGTGTGCAATGAACTTTGTCTAACACCACGACCTGCTACCACTGATGGTCCACGAGAAGACTGTGTAGCCACTAATCCTAGTGGTCTTCTGCATGAAGCACCATGCCCTACTGGCCTTGGAGTCCATGTTGTTGGATCCACTATTATATTTGGCGTCCTCCTGGCATGTGAATTCCCCATAGAAGTAGCTATGCGGTCAAGTAACTCTTGCCTTTTCTCAATTGATACATTAGTGCAAAAACACACCTCTTTCCCCTCCTCATGTAGAAGATGGGCTCTCACTTTATCAGCCCCACTAGTGCAAGCATAAGTGCAAAGTTTACATTTCCAAGGGCAAGCCCCTCCACCTCTCAATGGCACCCTTGCATCTGCCTCATCCCACCATGACCAAGTAGTGCTTCGACTTCATCAAGTTTTTGACAAAGTACCTGCTGAGGATGATGAAGATCCCATAGATGTCAATGCTGCCATCTATATAAAAGTGACAAATAATCAGTAAAGTTCAATAAAATTGCAGAAATTTGCACCAAAATTTCAACATGCATGTATTAAATGTTTGCTAAAAATGCCTGAACTTTGGTGCTACTTTACCCTGCATTCCTTTTACTGAAAATACCACAAATTTGGGGCATTCGAGCATGCATTCCCTTGCTGAAAATGCGCCAAAATTTGTCATATTTTCAGCTCCCAAATTTGGGACAATGACTGATTCAAAATGCCACAAATTTGGGGCATTCTAGCCTGCATTCCCTTGCTGAAAATGCCCCAAAATTTGGCGCATTTTCAGCTCCCAAATTTGGGACAATGATTGATTCAAAATGCCCCAAATTTGGGGGCTCTTGTAGATCCTGGGATGATGGATCTCAATGCCCCAAATTTGGCGACATTACAACCAAATTTGGGCCCCAATCCTTGAGAAAGCACCAATTTTGGGGCAACTGCCAACAACTGATCCAAAATGCCTCAAATTTGGGGGAGATAATGGTCCTACTGAACAAAAATTGGTACTGAGTAGAGAAACACTTTGGTCGGTTTTTGATAAGAGATTCCTCACCCGATCGCGGCGGGCAAACAGGCGAGAGAGGCAAGCGGGAGCAAGCAAGCGGGGCAGGCTGGAGAGGCGGAGCAGGCGGGAGCAACAAGCGAGGCAGGTGGGACAGGCAAGAGCTGGCGGGAGCAGTAGGAGGGGCAAGTGGGAGCTGGTGGGACAAGCGGGAGCTAGCAGGAGCAGCAAACGAGGTAGACGGGATATGCAGGGCAAGTGGGAGCAGCAGGCGAGACAGGCACCACAGGCAAGAGAGGAGAGGCGAGAGTCGTCGGGCAGCAAATCGCGACCCTAAACGGGCGCCAACAAACGACTTTTTTTTTTCTAATTTCCATTGCTGGAACAGTCGTTCCAAACTGGGAACGGCCCTAGAACGGCTAGGAAACGGCCCGGAACGGGAGGGAATGGGACATGGAATAGGCTGGAACATTCCGCCAATGTTTCCTAGCCTCGGACCTCCCGAAACGCATTAATCCATTCCTTTGTGCCGGAACGGCCATTCCCTATTTCTATGCACAAGGGATGTGATGTTGGGCCACCTTCCTAGCATAGTCCACAGTCCTAGAGTAGAATTACAAGAACTCATTGCAATATATCAAGTTACAGTGAGTCATTATGTCAATCTGAGATAGGGATAGCATACAATCATGGTTTATTGCTGAGGGTCTTAAAGTAGCGGTCCTTGCTTTTGTCAAAGCACAATATTCTCTCAAGTCACACCTACTTTATCACTAGCCAAGGTAAACGCTTGAATGGGTTTTTCTACCTGACAAGGAACTTGAACAAGCTAAGGAATGCTTTTGTCTCAGTAACTTGTCACCATTGTTCCAGAATTGAGGATGGAAAATTGTGCCTCCTCTTCTTTGCTCCGTCTTGATTGTGTTCGACTAGGGCAACAATGAAATCCTTCTAGCTTATTACCAGAGTGATCCAAGCAGAGATAGAAGGCATAATAATCACCAAGGACAAAAAACTGCTCCTTGCAAGATTTCAAATGATAGTCCACTCCGAACTTAACATACAGGTAGTAAAAAGCACTTATTTCTTCTCATTCATTCATCAAGGCATAAAGATCCCTTATGCATGCATTTATCTTTCTAGGGCCTTTGAAAGGTCTCAAGTGCAATGACAAGAGCTCATAACAATCTTCTCACAATCACAAGGAGAGAATTACTGAATAAGCTTTTCCTTTGTGAGATGATAAATTATAGGTCTATTGTGAGAATAGTCACTAGCGCTTTGTCTCCTTTACTTATTTCAGGATGAAGTCAGCAAAGTCTTTATTACTCACACATCACAATTTATGGGCTTGAAGTCTCACTATTTTTGCATAACTACCAATATTCAGGACTTCCATCTAGACGTAGCCAACTTTTTGTATTGTTTAGAAGGTCAAAATATCACGAGTTGTCATATTAAGGCAAGCCAAAAGATACATTTTCTTAACTAGAAAGAGTAAGGATAGGTTTCCCACAAGACATGTACTCAAAACCTAAGTGAGATGCAATACAATGGTTATACACAAGGTTGAGAAGTATACATTATAGATTCAACAAGCCACCACAAGGGACTCCATATGAACCACATCCACAATTGACGCTCTAGCCAATGAACTACATGACTCCCTAGCAAGTCAAACAAAGCAAGGTGGATCCTCCTATGTATCTAAATGATGAAGCTGGTACATACTGGTGATAATAGGGGAGCTGTCTAGGACGCTCTTTAGGCACAACATTAGATCTTTAGGAAGTCCTCAAAGACAAGAGCAGCCTAAAGAAGACGAAGTAGACCAATGATGCCCTGAGTGCAGAATCACTCACATGTATCAAGATTGCCCCAAATGTAGAGCTAGTAGTAGCGAGACAATTGTACACTCAATGCCTCAATCTCTTCATTTTTGAGATGATGAAAGACGAGAACATCAGCCCGATCCCAGTCAACACCCTAATATGACTCATAGACCTCAAGAAAGCATGCAAATAATGAAGGCTAATTATGAGGCCAGTAAAGTGGACTGGCTACCCAAGATGAGTGGAACCTCTTAAATCCATGTATAAAAGGGATCAAAAAGAATAGATCAAGCTATTTGTGTGTGTGCTCACTCAAGCTTGCATCAACTTGCTACTCTATTCTCTTTTCCTATCTTCTCTTCTCTTTTCCTATCCATGTATAAAAGGTAGTGTGTGAGAGAGTGAGGGACAAGGAGTGAAGCTCTCTTCTCTTTTCCTATCTTCTTCTTCATCGCATCTTGGTAAGTTGTATGTGTGACAAAAGTTTCAAGAATATGTTGTGAGCATCTGATCAACGAACTCCATGGCCAGCATCTCCTAGGTAAGGTTGAGTAGCTAGGTGGTCATAGAGTAGTGCAAAACATGGGCCATGGCAGCCATTGATCCACTCTCATGCTCTTAAAATATCAAGTTGAAATATGTCCCTTAAAGAGATGTAAGCAAACGTCCAATCCACAGTGCATTATCAATTGGTAAATAAATACCTATACACATTAAAACTAGCATTGAAGGTTCAAAGTGTCCTTGTATTTGTGGATTATAGGTCCACTACCCTTTGTGTGCAACTGTATTGAAAATTTCTCATTTTGTCTATAGGATAGTGGGCATTCCCCAGCTTTAGATCGATCATGAAAAGTAAAAAGGGCACTTAATTTTGCTAGGTCCTTCTGAGAGAGAAGTGCATCCTTGGATCTAGAGTGACCTAAATAGCGATGGTCACTTGTGTGAGGCCAATGCTAGGCTCCTAGTCCTACATCTCCATCCTGAATCTTTATCAATCTGCTAGATGACAAGATTTCTTAACAAATCACAGTCCTTATGAGACAAATTTAGACTGAGTCTTAAGCATTGTAGATGTTGGCATTGAAAGTAAGGTTTGCACTGACCTTGCCTTTACTTGTACAATTGACATTCTCTGGTACCACCTGTAATGAGGCCACTCCCAGAAATACAACACTCGTCTAGGTGGAATCAGGGCATCTTGTGATTGGAGGCTTGTGGTATCAAGTAAATGCAGATAGCCATAAACTAGAGCCTGTAGAACTTACCCTATATAGTGGAGCCTCTTTGCACGAAGATAGCATATATTCTCCCTTGGGAGTGGCAGCCTCATTCCCGCTTTGTCTGTTTCATAATTATGGATCAATTTATTTTACCTTAGGGATGATTATTGCTGAGGGTTCTAAGGGTCTTCCTTTAGAAGGTTCTGTTCTTTGAAAATACAAAGATATGCACTAGGCTTGAACTAATACTGATAATTTCGAAGATTTATACAACAAATTAATCAAACTGAATATGTGTCTAAATGCATGGTGAGACCCAGTAGTAGAGCATGAAAACAATGCTACATCTCTTAAGCCTTGCTAAGGCATGAACATTTTAATAATGAGATATTACTTTCTAGACTAAGTGCACACAGAGCATGAAGTCATTGTTTTCTTGTGCAACTATGTCGAGCTACTGTTATTGCAGTACTTCTAGCATAGAGACATTGTAATGTCCCATCACACCATTCTATATGCAGATGCGGTTCATGCCAGTACATAAACAGCGGACATACCTTGTAAAAGTACCCTTCAAGGTCCACCATAATCAAGGTTTTAAATTTGTCTCTTGCAAGGGAACATGTTTCAATCTGCCTTTCACTATTGAGCCATCAGTTATAGATTTACCGCCTATTATACCCAAAGGCATGCCTCCAGTGCAATGCTCTATAGAGCTAATCAACAAGTCTGATAAGTCCATCGAAGTTTACTCCGTAGATTTTGATACTCAATATATTAAAGAAGAATGTATACTTAATGACCTTCAAACTTACAATGCAGAGGGGTTTTTGTTTCTGCCACCACGTGAAGCAGGTCAGGCATTTTGGGATGATATAATATTAGGTAAATCTCCCATGCCTCATTTGTTGCCTCCAACAAAAAATGTGGATTCTAATGTTCCAAGGAACTCATGGAAAATTGCAAAAGAGAAGGTGTTGACATCTAAGAAAGGAGGAACTGCAAAGAAAGTAAAAGATGAGACCATGGAAGCTCTACGTGCAGAAAATAAAGTGGTGTTTGAAAAGGACACACCAATCATTATACTTCACGGACCACCTTTGATTGGGAAAAGTGCACAGGCTAAACTATTGTGTGTGAGATTCCATTTTCCAGTTATCATTGTTAATGACCTGATTCTTCAGCATGCATTAGACATGCCCATCCCTTTGCAAGAAGCAAGAGAAGAAAGTAACAACACGAGTGCTGCAGCAGAAGTTCTAAGCCCTTCTGAGAAAATATTGATAAGGATTATACAAGATAGGATAAAAGATTCTGATTGCTCATGCGGAGTGATCTTTGACGGTCTAAACTCAGAGTTCTTAAGTTCTCTCTCCATTGCTAAGTGTATCCTATACGCTGTAGGTCTGCAGCCTTCTGGTGCATCCTCTTTTCAACAAGGCATGGGTGATGATAAACAAGAAACTGATCAAGCAAAAAAAATTGTGTGGTCTGGAAATCCACTGGTACATGTATTCAGATTATCTACAGATGTTTCAGGTTTAGCATATCGGTACTCTCAGATTCCAGAGTATTTTCATGCAAAGAGAAAGACCGAATTTGCTAGTAAAACTAATGCAGATTTTAAAGAAGTCGCTGCGGTACATCTTCAACAGTTATCACAGACATTGAATTACCCTTTCATATCATGTTTTCCATCTCAAAAGGACGTGGATAATTTCTTTTCTTTGGAAGACTACCTGATTCAGTTAGTTGGTGAGTGCAAAATTGAAGAGAAAGTATCTGATCTCAGCCACAGAGTAAGGGTTGCCACAATTGATGGGTTACAGAATGAGAATGTCATATTTGAAACTGTTATCAAGGTGCTCCCCTTACCTAGAACGAGCAACAAAGTCCCTATGCCACACACAGTTCAGGTGATCAGAAGACCAACTATCAGATCTTCATCTGCAGATGTGCTAAGTTCTAATTTTGCTATCTTAACACCAGCTGCACAGACAGAAGACAAAAATTCGCCCTTAAGCAAAGGAAAAGATGGATCAAAAAGCACAGGGAAAAGAGTGGATGCAGAAGATGTAGGAAAGTCACCAAAAGGGCCAATTCTTAATGATGAAATATCCGATGCAGCAAGCATATCGGATGATAAAGTAAGTGTCAGCACAAGATCTATTAGCAACAAAAAGCCCAAAATGAAGAGGGAAGATGCATCTCCTAAATCAGATGGTCTGCAAGGATCTTCTCCTCTTACCATTGTTCCTGATGGGTTTTCAAAACAAACTCGCTGGATAATTCCCCCACAGTCTAGCATCAAGCTTTGTCTTCTATTTTGGGCCACTGTTGAGCAGGAATTGAATCACATCTTCTGTTTTGAGATACTTGGAGCACTTGGAAGAGCATCTTTACATTGCAGAGCCATTTGTGCACGACCTCAGATAAGCTGCTACCAGAAAAAAACATCATTGTTAAGTTCAAAACAGTTCCAATATCAGAACCAAAAGTTCAAGAAAGAAAATCTACTGGACTTTGGTGCTATCCCAGCTGGGATGAAACCTGAAGGATTTCCTGGAATTCAGGACTCTGAGCATTCCATCAGATTAACAATACACAATACAGGGCTTTTTGACCTTCATGTGGATTTTGATATAAGAGCAAGCATGCCTACTGCTCAGCCAGTCAGTACACCAAAGGCAAGTAAGCAGCTACCTTTCCTTTTGCATCCACCCTCCATGGACCTAAAAGTTGATGAAAGACAAGACCTTAGAGTTTATGCTTACCCAAGACAGGTACTGACACATCCTGGAATCTCTCAAAAAGAAATGGATGCTGTGGCATTTGCTTAATCAAATTGTTTTCTGATGTAGCGGATTTAAGCTCTATTTTCCTAATTGCAGGATCAGCTAGGAGCCCTCGAAAGTTTACTAGCGTGTAGCGTTAAAGATAATCCAGAATTATTAGAATTCAAGCTGAGATGTTTATCTGACACACCTCACATTAACTTGGAGCCATCCTCAATTAGCTTTGACCGACTACTGCTTGGACAGCAAGATAGTAAAGACATAACCATTAGGTGCATCCTCGCAAAACTAATCCTTTTTCTTGCACACTGTGTTGTTAACGTTTGAAGGTTCTCATCAATTTATTTAAGAAAAGCCACTTCTCTGGAAAAAAAAAAGCAACCAATTCTGCTGTAGGTAGTAGAAGTGTCCAAAGTGGATCTGTTATAAATAGCAGAACCAGTGTTTTGCATTTGTCTCGAAATATTATCTAGGAAAATAGAGGACAAAAAGAACTTCAATACATGATTTGAGATTCATATAGAAAGCCTATTCAGTCCATTTGTAGAAGTTCGACTGGAATACCAACCAATTACCACTTTAACTTCAACTATTTGTTGCAAAAATTTTGCATTAAAGAGTCCAAACGGGCTACAAAAACTCACTCAGAAATGGTGCAAAAGGAATATAATGAAACTGGGTCCCCCAGGCTAGCTGGTCTGGTAGATGGCTTTCTTATACCAACAAATAAGGAAGCCACTTTGGTGGTCTATAATCAGGGCCAATATCAAGAGCGGGGGCAAGCATTTCATCATTCATGACTCCAATCAGCAAAGCTCCCAAAAAACTCCTTGTAACCAGGGCACAGTCAGCAGAGTAGGCAGAGCAAGTGGGCAGAGCTGCAATTTGCCACCGGCAACAGCAGGCATGCACAAGGAGAGAGGGGGGTGGGAAGCAGGCAAGGGAGGAAGCAGCAGGAGGTGAGGTGGAGACATGAGGCAGTGATGGTGACAACAGCTGAAAAGAAGGTGGGGCTTGTCAGCGTCTGTTACACTCCCCTATTGGTTGGATCACTCGCAGTAACTTTGACCAGAAAAGTAGTCACCCATCTTTTATCCTCAAACATCTTATGTTAAACTTGATTGGTGATCATTTCAAAAAATCATATGGGTACGCAAAAGCCCAAGCCAACTGTGAGGATGAATGCTAGAATGCAGGCAAAAGGGAATGCCACCCAAGCAAAGCAGCCACTAAACCCGAGGAACCTGAAAGTATTGATGGATATGGGAAAAAGGACAAACCTAATTCTAATGAGGAATAACAGCACAGTCCTTAAAACCAATTGTGTGATGGATATGGCAAAAAGAACAAACCTAAGACTGACGAGGAATAACAATCCCTTGTGGGAGTAATGTGGTGAACAAAAGTTGGCACTTGTGTATAGGGAAGTGCCAAGCCATGTGGACTAGATGAATCCACAAATGGGAATAAGCCCAAAGCTTTGTGGAAAGCTTCAAACTTCTCACAAGGCAAAGCCTTTGTGAAACGATGTGCAAGGTTGTCCTATATTGGCACATGGGCTAAGATAATCTCTCCTATAGAGAGTCTCTCCTTGGCAGAATGATAATCTGCCTCAGTGTGCTTAATACGTGTACGGAACACTGGATTCCATGACTATCAATGTGCTCAGACTATTAATGAAGATGATGGTGGCAGATAGTTGTCCAACACCCAAATCAACCAAAAGGCACCTGAGCCAAGCACACTCAACTATAGCTATGAAAGCTGCCCTATACTCAAATTAACACCTAGAAGTGGCCACAATGGGTTGCTCCTCACTCAACTACAATATGCACAAGCTACCAACAAGCATAAAGCAAAGACCGCTTATGGATACACAAGTGCCATAACAATCAGCCCAATCAAAATCCAAAAAAGCATGTAAATCTAGCAATCATGAATCCCCCTTGGGATAAACCAGCCCAAGGTGTTGTGTACCACTCAAATAGTGAAAGATCTACTTCACTGTCTGCCAGTGCTTAGTGTTTGGGCTCCGTATAAACCTGCTCATCTATGAGACTGCAATCTGAATCTTGGGCCTCATAATGTATATATAAATCAAGCATTCAACAGCGTATTGATTAAGAAAGACATCAAACTAGTCTTCAACATCACGAGGCTCAACTTCAAACCTGTCTCCAAGGGAGTAGCAATAGACTTGCAGTCCTTAAGACCAAATCTTTGCAACAATGTCTCAACATATTTTCTTCGAGACACAGAGCAATACCTCCATTGCACTACTTGAACTAAATACCAAGATAATGATACAATATGACCAAATGTGACATGTCAAAAGCTGAATTTGACTCAACCTTAAAATTAGCAATATATATCTCATTAGAACCAACGAGCAACATGTCAATCAACATAAACCACAATGATAAGACACATCACCCTCATGTTTGGCATATAAGGTGCTCTCAATTGGAGTATTCTAAAAACCACATGTAATCAAGTATACATGTATCTTCTCATTCCGAGCCTGAGATGCTTGCCTCAAGTCATACAACGCTTTTTTCAATTTGCATACTTTGTTTTCTTGCCCTTTTTGCATAAAACCACCAGGCTAAAGAATATACACTTCCTCATCTAAACCACCATTCAGAAATGCAGTTTCAATATTGGCCACAAGTTATAAACTACAATTTCTTTCCAGGAGTAATAAACTACAATGTCTTAGTGGGATACATGTTAAGTACATAGGTTGCAAATAAATTAGCCTCCAACCAAAAATTGTGCGGCAAAGCTTCGACTCTTAATCATGCATCGTGCAATCTCCATGAGAGATTTGTTATTCCTCTTAGCTACACCATTTTTCTATGATATGTATGGCACTATACATTGGTGTTTTATCCCAAGTTCAATGAGATACACATTAAGATCCTTTGATGTATACTCTCCCTCCCCCCGCCCCGCCCCCCCCCCCCCCCCCCCCCCCAATCAAAACAATGAATACCCACTTTATATCTCGATAAATTTTCAAACATGCTAACAAACTACTTGAAGCACAAAAACACTTTTGACTAAGCTCTCAAATCATATGCCCATGCATATCAAGAGGAGTCATAAATGAAAGTCACCAAGTATAGGTAGTTACTAAAAGATGTTTGCATTGGACCATAAGCATCACTATCTACAAGTTGTAGCTTATAAATAGCTCTAACTAAACCATCTTTTGAAAATGAAGTACACTACATATTACCCGTGCCTTAAGAGTAGACAATAAATACACGGTATTAAGTATATGTTGATACAACAAACTAGCAAAATTCAAATGGCCAAAATGTGCATGCCAAAGTTTTGCACCTGAAATTAGCTACAAATCTGCAACTCCAAATACCATATCTTCCACTTATTTACCATAGTTATTGAGCTTGTATTACCCATGACATGGTGAATGAGATGCAATAATTGCATCACCACAAGAGAGATCATAAACTATACATCTATCATTAACAAATTTCACAATCAAGCCAATCTTGACAAGTGAAAAATTTAATAGCAAATTCTTCTTGATCTTTGATACATAGGAAGTTTGAAAAGAACCCTCAAATCATATTCTCCAGCACCTATGGAAAGATGATAGTGATGTAGTGACCAATATCATGGATCATAGATGGAGGGCCCTCATGTGGATACAAGGACTTTCAAGGGAGAGCATAGCTCATGGCATATGAGACTTCACACTAGCAGCAGAGCTTGGGGACTCTTTTCCACATATGGACAAAGATAATTCATACTCTCAAAGGTACATGGGAGAAAGTAATGGGTAACTCCAATCACATGAGCAGGCAGCAAGAGGCCATCTTTCACACTTGTGAGACAGGCACCTTTTCCTATAGGCTTCTCACATGTTTTGCTCTCTGTACTGGTAATTCAGTTAGCTGTGTACTTGGCATTTCCTTTGAGCAGTTAGCCAAGCAAATGTCATTACATTGTTGCCACTGACCTCCCAACTTTTCAATTTCATGGGATCTTGTATTCATAGTTACCTTAGAAGGAGCTGGTTTTCTTCCAGAAGCTTTTGAGACATATATTGCTAGTCCAAGTTGCCACATGGTTGACACTATAATATCTCAGTTCAAATCTGCCTGACCAACTTGTTAAATTTTGCACCTATACTAAATAAGCATGATGTACTGTCTTTTTTTTAAAGAAGATATTAATGGCAGATGTATTATTTACAGAGTGATGGTGTTACTTTCAAGTCATAGTAGCTCATAGGCTAGTAGCCATTAGAATAAAATTTACAGATGTATTATTTACAGAGTGATGGTGTTACTTTCAAGTCATAGTAGCTCATAGACTAGTAGCCATTAGAATAAAATTTCGGGTGAGATAATTAACCAGTGTTAACATTCTAGTCAAATTGTTAACAGGAATGTGTGCGCTCTGCCAGTACAATGGATGATTGTTGGTTTAGAAAATACAGCTCAAGAGTTCACCTATTCGGAAACACATGGAACCATCCAAACAATGAGCAATACAAACATTAAAATCAGTTTCAATGCCATTGAAGAAAAGAGCCTCAAAGAAAAGTTAACTGTGCAGGTTTATCTGGCTCCTTTACATCTTTTAAAACAACTCTCTCTCATAACTTAGTTTCTGATCTAACCAGAATAACAGGATTCCATATATTCTGCATTCGTTTAGTTTCACGGTCAAGGATGTCCTAAGTTGAAGTGTTTATTATTTTTTCAGATTTACAATGCAAAAAATTTGGGCAAACCAGCTCAAGAGTTTAATTTGAACATAATAGCCGAAGCATATAAAATTGATGTTGTCGTTAAGAACCAAAACACTCTGGAAGAGATCTCTCCAACTGAGGGTGTAGATTTTGGGCTTGTGAAAGTGGCGGAGGATGTGTCAAAAACCATAGTGCTTCAAAATAGAGGGAAGTATGCAGTTTCTTTCAACTTCCACACGAGGGCCAACCTATTTTCTGAAGTCTTTGCAGTGAATCCTGCAGAGGGGAGACTGGAGCCAAAGAAAGAGCAGAAAGTAACAGAGCTAATTTCCTTCTGATCAAGAAATTTCTAAACATTTATTACATAAAATGTTCAACTGTTAAGGTGCAGGAGCTTGTTATTTTATGTGATATTAAACAATTCCTCACAATCGTGCAGATTGGATGGGAACAGTCAGTTATGGGCGTGCAAGTTTAAGATAGCCTCCTATTCTAGTCTTTCTCTCTCCTTATCACTCTATTTCTTCTCTCTTCTGCAGTCTTCTCTCTCCTCCTCTCTCTCCAGTCCTCTCTCTAACAACTATCCCATATATGCCCCAAAGCAAGCATCTAGGTTGATGTTGATCATACACTATCCTGAACATGGAAGAGTAGAAAGAGCAATCAGTCTCGTACTGCCCTGTCAGACAGTGCTCGTCAGCTTGTCATGAAGCATAGATCCACCACCTCCAGGCATCCTGGTAAACTGTCCTCCCATGTGGGATCCAACTAGGAGCACATTCCACTCTTTATCAAAACATCTCAAAGGCATCCTGCTAAACTGTCCTCCCACGTGAGATCCAACTAGGAGCAAATCCCACTCTTTGTCAAAACATCCCTGCATGGACGTGGAGTCAAACCAGCTCCAGGGTTTGAAACTACCAGATAATGGTAACTGTAAGCCACACCAAACTTTCCCCCTTGACAATATTGAGCCAAAAGATCCACAACCTTGATTTCTGTCTAAAATATCAGATAATGGTAACTGTAAGAATCCACACATCAGTCGTCCATACCACATCATTTAGATGTATATCAGACAGGAGAATGCCTGGCATACATAATTTAGATGTAGGTCAGGCAAGAGAATGCCTGATCTCTGCTCTCTCATTGTTCCTTTCTGGCCCAAGAACATGTGAGGAGTGCAACTCACTACTACAGGCTATCCCTATCCCATGCGAATGCATGTACTGGAGGAGGAAAGTTCGACAGAGGAGTCCAGGAATAGAAGGTTCTCACAGTAGCATATGACATGCAACCTCATTCTAGAGGAGTCGTATCCATCCCTCTTTGTCATCAGAGCCACCATGTCACAAATCTCTGACAAAGAACAAAAAGTATCCAAGTCAGCACTCAATATAGCGGCAATCTATCCACCAACAGAATAGAACTAGCCAATCCAATAAAAAACCAATGACCCCCTCTCAAGTCATCGCAATCACTAATCCATCTGCATGATCATCACCAAGAAAATATGGTGGCAACACATCAGCATAGCATAGCACCATCGGAGATGTATCACAAGAATCCTCAATGACCAGCACCATGGACTACCATCATTTAGGAAAACCTCCAGAAGCACCAGAGAAATGGAAGATATTTGTTGAGTCAAGGCCATGGTCTGAGCACCGAGATAAGGACCTGCAGCTAAAGGTATTGTGATTATTAAAAAACTCAATGCTATATTGACCTTTCGTAGGCTGACCTATTATGTCACAATATAGTGGCTGCTGATGATCCCTGCTAATCTTGTCAATATTGAATTGAATGTGTGCTGGAGGTAAGGTGATCAAGTGAAGAAGGAAGAAAGTAGTTTGGCAGGAGGGAGAATGGTGCACAGAGAGATGTTGCCATCAATTTCTCATATGAGTTTCTTAGTGTCTACAATGAAATAGTGTGAAATTAATTCACTTTCTGCTTCTGTTAACTGCGGTAAGTTTGACTTTGCAATCTCATTATGTTGTACAAAGGACGTGTGCATGCTGTACATGCACAACATTGGCAAGCTAAACTTACAACCTATTGTGGTAAGTTTGATTTTGTAACCACGTTATGTTGTACAAAGGGTTTGGGCATGCTGTGCACACCAATGGCAAGCTGAACTGACAATCTTGTAATTATTTTTATACACAGGTAGAGATTCATTTCAACAGGGACAGGAAGTTGAAGAAAGAACTGAGCTTTCAAAGATGTCAGGACCTCCAGCTACTCTTATCTGAATCTCTCACAGGACAAGTAAAACAGAGAAAAGGGATCCCTATTACAATCAGAGCTGTACATTCTCGCTTTGTTCTGGTCCCTGCACATGGAATCCACTTTGGTTCTCAGATATGCGGTACCATATCATCTGCACACACATTCAATATCTTGAACACAGGAGAGTTTTCTTTTGTTTACAGAATTTCTGCAGTAGCCAGGCCTGAGATTTTGGAGGGACCCATTGTTGTCGGCAAATCAGAAATCAAAGGGAAAGAGAATGCAGCATATGATAAAAGTGCTGCTGGTAAATCAAAAAAACGTACTGAAAAGAGAACATCTGTCAACACAATACCAGAGACTCTTGATCTCAAGTCTTTCACACTGAGTCCAGTATCTGGCACAATCAATCCTGCAGGAAAACAGGATATATCAATATATTTCAAAGCAGAAGCTCTAGGAACCATTTTGGAAAAAATCAAGATTGTGATATCTGACCTAGATCCTCTACAATATCCAGAAGATTTAGTCTATGAAATTGCAGGGGAATCTTGTATGCCAGGCATTGCTACAAGCCCAGATATCATCTTTGAAGGACACCATATTGTAGACCATGTTGATCTCCTCCATTCTCTCCCCCCCTTGGGCACTTATTCTAAAATCCACCAGCTGTTCTCATTTGGAGCAGTCATTTTAGGACCTCCAGATCCAGATTTAGCAGATGCCAAGCTTCCGAGAAGTGACGGAAAAGTTGTGGATTCAAAGCTTAAGATTGAGAACCCTTATAAAGTTCCCTGTTCCCTCCAGTTCTCCATTTCTCGTCACCCTCAACAAACAGAAGGCCTACCTCTCTGTATGTTTGTTTCACCAGCGACTGCTGAAATACCTCCCTTAGAAACTCGGTATATCACCTGCTCTTTCTATCCAACATCATTACAAAGGTATCACGCCATCTTTGAAGCTAGTCTGATTATCCAAGGACAGTCCCAAAAGTCCCTCTTTAAATGTGATCTTGTTGGAGAAGGGACACTGCCACAGCTTTACATTGAAAGTCCATCATTACTGTCCCCTACTAACATTCCATGGCTTAAGTTCTCCCGTCTACTCATCGGTAAGTCGCAAACACTCCCAATTATCCTCCACAATAAGGGTGTAGTTGCAGTAACAGCAAAGTTGGAGCAAACTAATCAGGACAAAGGATGGATGGTAATGACTTCTTGTAAGGAACTCCCAAATCCACTTGAATTTGGAATCAAATTCACCATTCCGAGTGGAGAAAAAAGGAAAGCTATGATTTCTTTTCTTCCAACAGAAGAGAAGATGTACAAAGATGAGGTTACTGTGAATATTGATGAAAACCCATTTGATAGACCAACTATTCAGATCACTGGAGAAGGCTATAGTGAAGATGTCATTTTCATAGGTCTGCCTAAGAGTTCCGATAATGAACTGTACTTTGAAGACTGTCCAATAGGATCACAGAGTGTAATTGTATTCAGTCTGAGAAATAATGCAAGCGACAAGCACTGGCAGTTTGAATGGCCTGCAATCCCTTCTCTGAGTTTCACTCCATCTTCGGGACAGATTCTGGCAGGGGAAACAAGACCTATTGAAGCAGTATTTCATCCAGACAGAGCCATTCAATATATAGACTATGAAATCAAGCTTCAAGTATGCAACATAGCATTTCAAGAAGATGAGAAGCTGCTTGAGCAAGAAAATCAACTTCCTCAGACCTTGCCTGGTACACAGCCCCTAAACCTTAGAGAAAAGAAGGCCAAGTCTGCTGATGGGAGTTCCTTTGTGTTGACAGAGACACACTCAAATCTGGTGACATCCTCAAACAAGAAACAGAGGAGTGAAGCAGATTCCTTGTCGGGTAAAAGGGTGGTCTCCAACAGAGAGCAGGCTTATGACATTGTCAAAGGAAGCAACAAGATTATCATCGCTAGACTGCACGCAATAGCTGACATTATAAAGTATGAATGCAGCGTTCATGAAATCAACTTCAAGGCCACAATGATGTTTCAGAAACGGGTTTACAGCTTCCTATTGAAAAACCCAAGTACTGCCAAAATGGCATTCACTTGGATGATGCAAAAGCCTGATGGAAATCATGATAAAAAGTGCATGTACTTTGTTAGCCCTGAAAATGGAATCATAGAAGCAAAAGGATGCATGGAGATTCTGGTCAAATTCTGCCCCCTAGAGGTGGAAGATTGCACACGAGTTTTAGTTTGTGAAATTCCCTACCTTGACAGTAGCTGTCCACCCCTACAAATTTCATTGACAGGTCAGGTCTCTCGACCGTGGTGTCATTTTGAATTGCCAAAAAGTAACCATGCAGCCAGGTCAGGTTCTAGCCATGCAGACACAGATAGGATTGTTGGGCCCTTAGATCCTGAGACGAATGTGATTGAATTTGATTCTCTAGGATCAAGTACACATAACATTAAGTACTTTGTGGCTATGAATCCTACAAGCTTATCCTACAAATTTGTTTGGGAGCGGAGGGAGAAGATGCAAAATGCTAAATTAGCTCTTGGAGATCCCTTCAAATGCTTGACAAAGTCAGGAGAAATAGGCAGTGGAAAAAGGTATGAAATGGCTTTTGAATACAGTCCTACTAAGACAGAGCTCCAGCAAAGTATATGGGTTTTCAAAATACCAGAGCAGGGAATTGAGGTACCTTTTCTTCTGGTAGCAAACATGAAAAAGCCTGATTTAAGTTTTGAAAGAGCCAGGATCAACTTTGGGCAGGTCCTGATTGGAACTCGTGTAACGCAATCAGTTCATCTAAGAAATAATGAGCCATTAGCTTTTTCTTTCAATTTCTCTAGGCTAAGCTACAGCAGCTGGAAAAGCGACCAGACATATGCAAAGTCCATTATTAACATCCAGCCAGTTTCAGCAACTGTGTTGTCAACATCTGTAATGCCTATAGAGATCACTTATGCTCCAACTACAGAAGGACATGTAAGTATAGAAGCAGTGTGCAATGTAAAGAATGTGGGCCCTCTTACGTTATGTATCAAAGGAGAAGCATACCAATACCATGAGGAGGTGTATTTAGAATCCCTAAGTGAAGCATCTCCTGTGCAGCTCTCACTAGGAGAGACAAGCTGCATTGATTTTGGCCATGTCCTTGTAAATGACAGAGTTTTCAGAAAGATCACTCTAGTCAATTCTGGAAGCTTCCCCTACCAGTTCATCTGGGATCAGAACCACAACACACACATTCAAATAGATCCATTTGCTGGCATTGTAGGCAAAGATGAACAGGTCGCTTGTGAACTCTCAGTCTCCATGGCAAATGCAAGGGACAGATTCGAAATACCCATTACATGTCAGATAGTCCATGGAAACAAATATAAGTTCAAGCTTTGTGGTACATGTTATCGTCCAAAGCTCAAATTCAGCTTTTACAAATATGACTTTGGACCTTGCTTTCTTTCTCACACAGGAATGCCACCTCCATCAGTAGAACTACTAATCACAAACGAGGACTCTATCAACATTACCTGTGAGACACTTTATAAAACCACCAGCTTCTTGGAGGTTGAACACCTAAACAGTGTGTTGGAACCAAGCAAATCACAGAAGGTAAAAATGGTATTCAAACCAGATTGTGTATCAATGTATAAAGAAGTGGTGGCATTCCAGGTCAATGGGTTGGATAAAGTTTCTATCTTAGTGACAGGAGAAGGAACCCCAGTTTTGGTTGAACTCATCAATCCTCAACAAAAGCAGATTGGCTTTGGTACTGTAAGGCTTGGCCAAACTGTAAGGCAACAGGTGGAAATAGTAAACAAGAGCAAGTTGCCTGTCCAAGTCAATTTTGAGCCTTGCAGAGAGCGTCTAAAACAGTTTGGAATTTCCTGTTTTCCTGAGGATGGGCTTGCAATGGCACCCAAGCAGACTGAGCCCATAGAGATCAAGTTTAACCCTAAATCAAGGATTGCACCCTTTTCTGAGGAAATTATTCTAGGGGTAGCAGGAACTACATTGAAGCTCCTCAATCTTACTGGTGTTTGTCTGGCAAGTGATGTTAGACTCAGCAGTGACATCATCCCATTTGATCCTGTGACCCTAGGCTCAAGTGTTACGAGAAAGATACAGATTGAGAACTGCGGTGACCTTGGATCTACATTTTCATGGGATACAAGAGGATGTTCCTCAGAATTCAGCATTTATCCCAAGGATGGTTGCATTGCACCTCATCAATTTGCCACCATGGAGATCACCTTCCATCCAACAGTAGTGAACCCAGAAGTGCGAGTTCAAAATATTCCATGCATTGTCACAGGGAGCAACACATTGTTTTTGACATTGACAGGGTGCTGCAGGGAATGCGAAGCTACAAAAGACGCTCTGCAGTTCAAGGTTCCTGTAAGGATGCAGCAAGTGAAGACCATTCAGCTTAAGAATGACACAACTGTGGATTGGACTATTCGCCCAAAAATTTTGAATGAATTCTGGCACGGATCATCTTGTGTGTTTGTGCCTGCAGGTACTGTTGCAAAAAGCTTTTTTACTAGGCCTGTTACCTCGTCAAGAAAAGGGACTCTCATGAAATCTTAAGTTTTTCTGCTTCTGAAAAACTTTCCAGATTATTTGACTGTGGGGATCCTTTGTTTCCAAACAATATGCAGGCACATCTGTTGGCTACAATATCACTTATAGACCTTTAAAAATGTGCACCTCCCCCAATGAGGAGCAACACGACGGATCCATACTTTTCCCTTTGCCAAATGGTTCTGCAATGCTGTACAAATTAATTGGAGCTGCAGGCCCACCTCTTCCAGATGGCGAGTTCAAGTATGATGTCATGGCAAGGAGCAGCCTGACTGTGACTTTACCGGTGTGTAATTGGCTCAAAACAGCCCAGCATTTTGTGATAACTATCACACAGCAGGGGGTTGATGACATGGAGGGGATGTCAACCTTCAAAGGACCCAGCAGTTTGGACGTCGGGGGCCTATTGAAGAAAGATTGTGTGTTCCATTTCCAATCTTTCAAAGAGGGGGTAAAGAATGCCTCGATTGAATTTAAGAATGAAAGCTCTGGGGAGTATCTGTTCTTTAAGGTGGTTATAACAGTTAGTAAAGCTGGTGTAGCTCAGAGCTTGACATTTAACACTTTCGTGAGGCAAAGGGTCACAAAAGTGTTGCAATTAAGTAATCCCTTGGATAGAGTTGTCACCTTCTCAACAAAATGCTCAAATCCAGAAATAGATGTGCCATCCAATGTTGAAATGCAGCCCAAGTCAACAGCTGCGATACAAATTGCCTTTAGGCCATTACTGGAAAAATCAACAACAAGTCATTTGCGTCTTCAAAGTGAATTGCTCGGCGAGTTCCTGTACGAGCTGCAGCTTAAAAGTACAGCTTGTGGCATGGAGCCTCCATTGACCTTTGCAGTCTCACTTGGCAACCAACACGTACAAAGCTTCAGGTTCATGCACTTCGTCCCAGCCAAAACCATCTACACAGCTGAGATATCCCCCCAGGCCCTTGATTTCGGCTTCACAGTCGCAAATGCCAAGTTCGAAGCGCAGCCAACAAGCCCGGAAGGGACTGAGATGCAGATACAAGTGGTTTATGAGCCTTGCAGAGTGTCCTCAAAAGTTGAAGAGGCAGTTTTGACTGTGAAGTCGCCTGAGGCGGGGGAATACCGGTGTCGATTGATCGGTATGTGCAGTGTGCCAACTCCACAGGGCCCCTTCTTCATCAAGGGAAGCACTCAAATACCATTCAGGAATGTATTTGGCAAGCAGGTCATGTACATGTACTCAGTGGACAATCCTGCATTTGTGGTTGGGAAAAGTGACAAGGTGGGCCCAAAGCAGGTAGCTAAAATACCTGTGAGCTACAAAAGTGTGCATGGAGGGCCTTCCACTGGGAAGCTCACTGTGAGCTGCACAGAGAGTAGTCACACTTGGATCATGTACCTGCAAGGCATGTAACTGTTTTATCAGCAATTGATCCACGAATGTTTTCTGCATGTTCGCCTGGAATATCAGTGTTTGTATGTAGTCCAACGATATGTGTATGTATGGAGAGAGAGAGAGAGAGAGAGAGAGAGAGATGTGTGTCTAAACAACTCATGGGAAACAAATGGTTTGTGTGAAATAGCAACTGCATCTCCACAAAAGCTCACTTGAAGGAGCACCACTATATCTAATAGAGTGATCTTCGGACCTCTATAATCAATACAAACATTGGACCAAAATATTTAGAGACGCTCAGACCTAACATAGAGTGCAAGTTGGAACATACTTCATCTCACTAACTAATTAATATTCAGACACACAAAAAGGGACAAATAAAATTGACCATTAACTTATCCATCTATGTTATCATTGGTTTTTCCATACATGGTCAAGGCATTTGCTAGATAAGCTAGGAATTTTTTTGCATTCATACTTGTGATGAGTGCATAGTTGTGGCTAAGTAGAGTTCATGGATTTTAGTCCATTTCCAATCATTGGCTTGTAAGAGGTTTTCAAGTTGTCTTGGGTTGCCCAGGGTATTACTCTCAACTGTAGAGTTTAACATGACAATGTGAATGATTTCTACTTGCTCCCAACATCTGTATCCTCCCCTTTACTCATGCGTGTTATTGCATCCATGTCCCCAACTATATTGTATTTTTGTTGCCTCTCAAAATGAAGTTGCGGTCTAGGTAAAATGTAAGGCTCTTCATGCTCTTGAGGGATGGCACTAGGGGGATTCAACTCTATCTATACTTATAGGTGATCATGTACTCATGAGTAAGGAACATTGCTCTCCATCTCCGTAGCTAGCAATTTGAATTCATTGTGTCTGCTTGATCCATATGTTTACCATGTCTCCAATCTCTAATTGATGCTGAAGGTCTCGATAATCTCACACATTATCAAGTCCAAAGGTTGTATCAAAGAGGTTTGGTTGCACTCCTTGCATCAAGTACCATTGATACTATGAACTAGGTGGTCTCACTCTCAATTTTCAAGTTAACCTAGTTGGAGGTCTTTCTCCATTCTCTCCTCTTAATTTCTTATTGATGGTTGAGTTGGTCACCAAAGATGGGCCAGGGATGCTTCTTACTTTCATCTCTAGTGATTTGATTTAGGGAAAGGACTTGTCTCCTTTATGATCATCTAAAGTGTAAATACCTCACTCATTAAAGCACTTTTTTGAAACTTTGCCACATGTGGGTGATATCGTATTCTAGATATCTCTAATATTTCTTTTGTTTTTCAATCTCTTGCTTTTTAAGACATCAAGAAGAGATGTGACTAGGTTTATCACAAGCCCAATAAGTTATTTTCTTTTAAGGCTATCCAATCTAATAAAAGAGAATAGAGCAAAGTATAGGACATTTGTAAGTGACAAACAAAGGAAAAACCTTTGATTATTGCAGATGATTACAATAGACAACTTATGCTTTCCATCCATGTACTTCTAGTGAAAAAGCTTTCATAGCAGATAGGAAACGAGGGAGATTAAAGGCTATATATGCAAAAAAAACATGACTAGTATACCAAACAAGGCACAAATTGTTACACTACATTTCATAATGGAGTGGTAAATCTTGTCTTTCTCATTGGAGGTTGGGCCCTATCACCTATTTTTCTCTATTTTATTGGGTTTGTTAAATTCAACAATATTTTTTATTATTTATGAGGTTGTATATTTTTAAGTTTTGAGATGCTAGATTTGCCATGTAATCTGCTTCATAATATATCTATATTGTTACTTGAGGGGTGAAGCATTGATCTCCAACATCGTACACCTCTACTTCTTGCTCATCCAAGAAGCATTACATGGATAGGTTGGTGGTCCATAAGAATGTGTGTGTGTGTGTGTGTGTGTGTGTGTGTGTGTAGAGCCTCTTCAATGTTATGGATTGAGATGTTGTTAGGTGGGTGAATGGTTAATCTCATTGTAGTAAGAGCCTTTAAAGTCTACTTTATGTTGTGCCATATAGCATAGGTTGGTTTTGTGTATATTTTCCTCTACATGTGTAATTTTTGAATCAAGTATATAGCTAGCAATAATGATACATTCCGCATGTTGGGTGTTAAGGAGACAAGTTGGATTGAATCAACCATCCATTGTGGGCTTATATGATATGTCGTGTTGGTTGCAAAATGTCTTTTGAACAATGTGCATGGTCTTTTGATCTATGTGCATGGAATTGATGTATGTTCGACTAGTGTCTTAGAAGCTAAAAGTGAGCGGAAATATATATTGCTAAGGATGTTGCAAAATCTACTCCAGATAATATTCGAGCATCATCACCACCTACCCTTGTGAGCAAATTTTTTGGGATGGTAGAGATGCAATGATCATGCCTTAATTGCATTATTTGTTAAATGTACTATGATCCCACATATTTGTTCATTAAGACAACTAAATATGCTTGAGACAGATTTCAATTTTGTAAATGAGACCCGTGTTGGTTATGTGCACAAGCAGTTAGAAAGTGGGCGTATGGATAAAGGTGGCTCTATAGAAAATTATTTGACAAATATATAAATGTCTAATATCTTAAGAAATACTTGATTGCAACATATGAGATCTTGCCAAATGCTTCACTTATTAGACTATTCTTAATGGTCTTTCTAATTCTATCAATGTTTTGTATCTATTATCCATTTGATAATAAAAGGAAATCCGAATGCTTGCCATTTGATGAGAGATGGTTCCTATCTTACTAGAAGAAGAACAACCTTGGGCAAACAAGTCCATTATGTGTGCTGCAAATCAAGCTTTAGTGGCTAATCAAATAAGTAAAGGAAAAGCTACCTTTTTTGCTTATAAGCAAAACTTTACAAATATTTTGTAGACAAAGAATGATAATAAGAATGAAAATATCAATTAGTGTAAATTTTATTGTATGTATTATAAGGCAAAAGGTTATGTTATTAAGGACTATCTTGAATTGGATGCAAAAGAGGCTAAGAAAAAATAGGCTAGTATAGCTTTTGCAAATCTCTCTCCTTCTAAATCAAAATAACATTCTTAGATATATACATAATGGGTAATTAATGCACAATGCAGTGTCGCCGCTCTTGTAGGAAACATCGCCGAACCTATTGATATAAGTGTTTCAAGCAATTGAACTATGGCTATCTCTCACATAACCAATGTGCACTCTCCAATCAAAGGTATCCTTTCATTGTAGCCTAGCTACACAAATTCGCCAATAGCTCAGTGATCCAAGGAATACACTTAAGCAAGCTCCATCTCCATGCTCCACCTACCATGCTTGTCACATGAAGAGAAGAGAAGAGAAGAAAAAGAAGAAAACAAGAGAAGGAAGAGCTTCTCCAAGACGATCCCTCGCTCTCACTCACACACACACACTCTCTCAATCTCTCCCTCCCTCTCTTACACAAGAAGCTAGACACAAGATCAAGAAGAGAGCCACAAGTTTGCACACACGAAGAATGAGCTTATCCTCTTATTTTTTGGCTTATATACATGTCCTCTTTTTTGGGCATCCATCCACCCTTTGGTCCAATAATGGTCCTTTCTCAACACATGTCTTATATTCTTTCTCAGCCTATGAATCATTCTATGTGTCATTGTGAACTTTCTAACTTTACAACTTGCATAGGAGGAAGCATGGTGCTTGTACAACTTGAATTATTTTTCTTGTTCAGTCCAATTCAAACTCTTGCTCTTGCACTCGCTTACACTTCAAAAAACCTTATCACACTTTTCTTTATTCCACTGCTCCATCCTAGAAGGGGTTAACATTAACCCACTTCTAGCCAAGTGCCAATGCCATGGCAGTCTAAGGTTCGATGGAATCCATGTATAGTTGGTGCCGGTTTGGAGGTGTAGAGAGTAACCAATAGTATCCTTGTGCTTTAGGCTAGTGCATGGTGGGAATGCAATTAGCTTCAGATTAGTCTTCAAAGATAGGCTCGTTATCGAGGTAGAAGAGGGAAGGATCAAGATGATGTGAGCCACTGATATCGGTGGTTTCGTTGAGCTACTTTTCAAACTGTGTTCTCACCATAGGAGCATGTAGGCACTATCGAAAGATGTGCCTATCTCAATGTGCTATGACTTTTGTGCTCATGTGGGTGTAACTAAGAGATGAGTCAATAGGCTTAGAGTGTTTTCTCACACTTGAGAATCCAATTAGTGTTGGGGGGGAGTGTAGTGTGAAACTTTGGGAGACACGTCTCTCAGCATTCTCGGGATGTCCTTCTCTTGAGATGCCCTAAGTTAAGTGAAGTGGGAAAGAGCTAGGAATTACAGTCTCCTAGGCATTGTGATTGTGTATGGTTCTCAGTCTTCTTATTTTCTCTTTTTTTCTTTTATTTTCTTTTTCTTTCTCTTTGAAAAGCATTGTGTACAAGTACATGAGGAGGGCTTCATTGAGGGGCCCTCTCTGATCCCTAGGTGGTGGTTGAGGTAGCAACCACAATGATCTTTCTAGACATGCTTTGCTCATCATAAAGGTATTTAATGCAAACCTTATTGCCAAGGATATCATTGGGAGAAAAGGGTAGCTACAACTTTTGAACAGTTGGCGTTCATGTCTTACACTAGCTCAAAACAATATACCGGTAGTAGCGTAGCACAAAGGAGTAAGCCTGCCATGGTGTATCTATCTATCCATGCATCACATCAAAGAACAATGGGTGGAGACCCACCTCTTCCACCCACGGTGTATCTATCTATCCATGCATCACATCAAAGAACAAGAAGTGGAGACCCACCTCTTCCACCCCCTTCTTCTAGTTGAGCAATTGAAGAAACAATCTTAAATAATTGCACATCACAATGAAATTGGGGTGTAGGTAGGGAGAAAAATCTCCTAAAAATTGTTTGAAGGAAGGGATCAAGTCCTTCTCTCGCAACTTGAGGCTGTCTTCTAGCATTTCTACATTGACATTGTATATTAAAGGGAAAGGATGTCACCTACGATAAGACATGTAATTGGGGTTCCCTCTTTCGGATGGTAGTAAGTTGTAGAAGACCGCCCATGCTTCCATGTCATCATCCAAGATGTTGCTTCTCCAAGTAGAGGCTAAGACTCCTAGCCTTTCACAGTCCATGGTACCTCAAACAGCTTTTGTAAGCTGTAGAAGGCCACCCATGCTTCCCTGTCATCATCTAAGATGTTGCTTCTCCAAGCATGCTAAGACTCTTAACCTTTCACAATCCATGGTACCTAAAACACCATGTCATGCCAATAATCTATTGATTCACGTTGCCACAATCTAGGGTATTGAATCTTTTGCTCCAACCACCTTTTCCCTAGCCTTAATGACATTTGAATTACCTTATACACAACTGCCAAAGGAATCATCTTTTTGAGGTTATGTGGAAAGTTAAAAGCAAATTACATAGGCGATTTCTAATCCTCCCATTATTCCCAAGTGATGAGATCTCTATCCCAACTCATCGATAAGTACTCCATTCTCTACAAAAGGGGTATGTTTGGCACTGTTTGAGTAGTTGCAATGAGCTTCCTTCTACTTCTTTCCACCCGTTCTCTTCTTTTCTGTATGGCTTTCATAATATTTCCTAGAGAGGTGAGTGTTTTCTCTATTTCTAAAGCAGTTTTTGGGTTCGGGGATGTTGACTGCTCATGTTCTTCCTATTTCCAATTTGCTTCAAATGGAAGGGCTATTTCTTTAGTGATGGCTATTCCAATCATCTTCAGTTCATCTATGGAGAGCCCCATTTCCCTAAGCCTTTGCACATGTTCTTTCTTCATCATGTTGTACTCTCATTGTGGAACTATCGCCTCCAAACTATGCTTGAGTGGCTGCCTACTAAGTTGCAGTTTCTTCTTAAGATTGACCATCATGTCATCCTCACATGACTTTCACACCTCAAGTAGTATGTTGATGAAGCCTTGCTATTGAACTTGTAACACTGCTTCAATTGCCTTAGCTCTTTCTACTACTAGTCTTCTTTCACATTCTACTTGTGCTAAATGGGTGGCCATGTTCTACAATGCATCCATATTCGTTTCTTCACACTGAGTCACCCTTTTCTTTGCTATCTCTAGCCCTTGGTTTTACTATTTAGCAAGGATGTCCATCATGGTTTGCTATTCTTGCCAAGTTTTGGCAAGGATGTTTCTTTGTTGCACTTCATGGTCTAATTGCTTTTGGAGTTGGGCATAGTTAGGTGTGGATTTTTCTATCTCATTTTTTAACTCTACTACTGGGTCTTTTGTTGGGCCTCCTCTTTGGCTCTCTTTGCCTCCTTCATCTACCTTATTCATTATCCTTGGACTTGCTTCATCTCCTCCAATTCTATTTCTAACTTAGCTTTGTCTTTCATGGCTTGGACATACTAGCCTTCGAGTTGCACACGGTTTTCTCTTTCTACTTCACATTGTTCTTGCAACTCTTCATATTGTTTTTCCTTATCATTGCCTTCCCTCACTATAGTTCGTTCTCTCTTTAGACTAAAAATATCTCTTGTTTTTTCTTGTCGGTAAGTGGCATGGGATCTCTTTTCCTTTTCTAAATCTTCCAAGGCTAACTTTCTCTCCTCATCTAGCTGATCCCTTTGCTCTTCTAGCTCTTTTGAAAACTCTTTAAAACCTAGTGTTGGGCTCCTTTTAGCGGTCATGGATAAAGAAGTTGAGGACCCTTGCACTCTCGGCATTTTAAGCACCTTCTAACCAGACTCCGCACATCAACAACTATGAACCGTTAAATGCTAGTGGAGTGGCTTATTCTCATCTCGCCTATGAGAGAGTGGCAACCTCATGAAGTTCTATATGGACCATTTGCATGGCCAGCATTAATATGGTGAGTCCCAAACACATTGGGTTTCATATATACATTGCCAAACTTGCAACTTTGTGACTCATCCTCATGTGAACATCATACCAATATTGGTATACATTGGGTTTTTCATTCCACTTACCATACATGGATACATTGGGCCTTGCATACCATGCATAGGTGGCTGTATCACATTTAATCCTTGCATCCCCATTAGCACCATTGATTGGAAAACTGAACCATCACCAAAGTACCCTAAGTGACCCACATTAGCACACATGCATGGCTACCCATATTCAAATGGATTGGCACTTTCAAGTTGGCCTTCCATATGCATCAATTGCCCCATTGGCATCATTTGCTTATGCTCATTACCCACATTTAGAACATCATGCTACTATATTGTCTCTTTTTTCGATAAATCTAGCTATCACAAAACTCTTGAACATGATATCCTCTTCTTTCCTTTTGTTGCCCTCCTTTCGGGAGTTCAAAAACCTTATAAATTGAGGATCAATTTTCCAATTACACAAATATTTCAGTTGTTATCCTTAGAGCTTATCTTTAAATTGGCCATCGAATTTCTCTTCCTCTTGCTAGTCATCAACTTCAAGAGGCTTAAAATGATCCATCTTGTCCAATTCCCACATTCTTAGCTTGCTACCCATCCCAAGTGAGTCACATTAGCATGCATGCATTATTGTCCATAATCAAATGGATTGGCACTTCCTAGTTGGCCTCTCATATGCATCAATTGCCCCACTAACATCATTTGCTTATGCTCATTATCCACATTTGGAACATCATGCCATTGTAGTGGCCTCACATATGCATCAATTGCCCCAGTGACCTCATTTCCTTATTCTCATTACCCACATTTGGAACATCATGCCATTGTATTGGCTCTTATTTCAGTACATCTGACTATCCCAAAACTCTTGGACATGATATTTATTCTCTTCTTACCTTTACTACCCTCCTTTAGGGAGTTCAAAAAGCTCATAAAGTGAGGATCATTTGCCAATTGCACAAATACTTCAACTGGTCTTCAAATTGGTCACTGAACTCCTCTTCCCCTTGCTGCTAGTCATCTTCTTCATGAGGCCTAAATGAACCTAGCTCTTGTCCAATTCCCACATTCTTAGCTTGCTATTCATGCTAAGTGCCTTACCAAGATCAAGCATTGGACTTTTTCTAATGCTTTGTGAATTTTTTAGACTGAGAGGCATCACCACTACTTGATCCCATCTCGCTATTTGAAGACATACTTATTGTGATGCTTAGTTTATTATGATTTTAGCATAGAGCAATGCTTTCAACTTCCAACCAAGTGCCATGGGTCTGTCGATTCAAGGGAGTTGATGGTATTCCGGTAATGGAACCATGAAACCACCCTTCTTTCTCAGAGAGCATGGTAATGACCTAATTAATCAACAACTATAGCAAGCATAAAACACACATAAACTAAAAATGTAAATGTTACCACTTAATCTTGACAATGGACAGCCTATTGGCCCCAAACAGGTGTGCTTTGTGGTATTTTTTATCTTGACTTGCAATCTCAATGGAACGCAATGAGATTCCTTGAATCTCCTTTAATGTCCAACCAGCAACTCTTTAAACCAATTTTCTCATTTTCTTTGCATCAACGATTGGCCTTCAATTGTGCTCCTTGGGTGAAAAATTTAGCCCCAAATGTTTCTTGGTTGGATAGCCTCTTGAATCTCCTGAAATTTCCCCAATTTCAATGACCAAAATTCAAGTCTCTAAGGCCTTCAATGTGCTCCTTGGATGACAAATTCTACCACAAACCTAGTGTTGATTATTTTTGAAGTCACCTCTACACTGAGATAGAAGCATGGATGTATTATTCTCCCTGTTACATAGCCATAGTAGAGATAGAGATAGAGCTATCCAGAAGCCAAGACAAATGCAGAAGCAAAGGTAGAGGACATAATAGAGAATCTATTTTTCTCTTATAGAGCCCCTATAGAGGCAGAGACAAAGTCTGAAGAGGACAATGAAGAACAAGAATATGGAAACGGACTGGAAGAATCTATCCTACTCACACAAGGCACACATGAGGAAGAAGTTTTAGAAGCCTCAAAAGCAGAAGATCCCATGCTGATAGACAGAATGACATCGGTACCCTTTAGACTAGCTAATGAGTCACATCATAGGCAAAGCCTTTATAAGAAATGGATTAGGCAGAATAAGCCTTCCTTCAATAGTGGCTCTCGTTACCCGAAGTTACCCTTCTCAAGAGAGGATGATGATGATGCATCGTGCCAACAACCACCAATCCGGTAGCCCAAACAGACCTTCGAAGGGTCTTGTGTGTGACATTCCTGGAGGCATCCTCAAAAGATATTCAGGTTTAGGCACAAGAGGTATTCACCCATTGATAAAGACTTTGCTTCTTTTAGGAGTTGGCTTATAGTTCCCCCCACTATCATGGAGTGTGCCTCTATTTTCTTGGGAAAGATCTGTCTAACAGCTTCTTTGTCTCCTGATATACCATCTATTACTTTGTTGGAAGAGTCTATTAAGACTTCAATGGAAGTGGATTCATTACCTTTTTGCGATCCATACAACTTCACCACCACTTTGTTGGGTCCTCGACCTAGATTTAGGGTTCCTTGAACCAATCCATCCGTACCCTTGCTTCAAAAAGCCATGGCCTTCCCACTAACAAAGGATATGAGGTCCTGTAGGAATTTGGTTTTACTACCAGATAGGTTAACCAATAGTCTCTTCCTGTGAGTGCACATGTACATACATATATAACCACATGTTTCTTCCCTTACACTATATTACATTAATCTAACCACAACTAAATGTGAGTTTGTAAACATTGTGGGAATCTTAATTCAAACTACAATAGGTTTTTGTTGGATTTCTATTTGGACAGAATGTATGTGTGCATATGCATGCATGCGTATAAGAATGGGGCTAATTGTATGATAGTGTGCCAACTTTGCTTTTCAGAATGAAACATTGCTCATGTAGTGACATTTTTGCATGGTGGTTACATGTGAGTTCGAGCATGCATAAGTTTATGTAGTTTGTGTGTGAAGGTGGTAATTATATCTCTAACTAAATTAGAGTGCATATGCAATTGAAAATTTTTGTTAAAGAGTGCACACACACACACACACACACACACAGATTATTAACTCCACAAAGAAATCATCCATCTCTATAATACAAAGCACTACAATCAAATGAAAGCACAAAGATGAATGCTAGACAAACTCATGGCCTCAAGGAAGGATAAATCACATTTGTGAGAAACACAAAAAAAAATAATGCAATGCACATGTTAGGAGAGTTGGTTGATCCCAAAGGATCAACCAACCCTCCAAATAAAAATAATGATATACACTTGTTTAGAGGGTTGGTTGATCACAAAGGATCAATATAATGGAGTGAGAGGAAAAACCATCTATAAATAGCAAATTGGGGCCAAAACTAGTAAAAAGTGGCTAGGCCATAATGTGGGCACCCAGGACAGCCTCCATTGTGCCTAAAAAGAAATGCACTAATGTGTGTGTACACATGCATGTGCACGCACGCATACACATGTAGAACTTGTGTACCTCTCTATCAACATGGAATATTTATGCTAAGGTATTGATTTAGAAATGGAGCAATCAACACCATGAGACAATCATGTTCTTGTATGACAACACATATATTGTGATATGCTAGTGCTATTACATATGGATCCATTACCTAGGATGGATGATCTTATAGATCAACTTTGTGGTGCCTGATATTTCACCAAAATTGATATAAGGGCGGATTACCATCAAATGCGAATAGCTTCGGAGGATCTCATGAAAATTGTGTTTTGAATATCTTATTGGCATTATCAATTTTTGGTCCTATATTTTGGATTGACCGATATGCTCCTACAACTTTTCAAAAAATGATGAATGCCTTATTTCATCTATATCTTTGAAAATGAATAGTCATTTTTCTCGACAACATCCTTATTTATAGTAAGTTATTGGAGAAACATATGAAACATTTGACTGTCATCTTATGTCTTTTAAGATGAGAATAATTGTTTGCCCAATATTGAGTGTGAATTTTTTCACACGGAGTTGTTATATATTGGTCATTTCATCTCGATTGATGGCATTATGAGATAGATCCCAAACATGCACAAAAAGTGTTTGATTGGCCTATTCCAAGAACCATAAGACAAGCCAAAAAAAAAAAGGTTTTATTGGGTCTTTTTGAAAATTCATAAAGGAATGTGCTTATATTGTTGAACCCTTGATACATTTGGTTAAGGTCATTTGAAGCAAGAAGAAGCATGTTAGTTCACTTGTTGGACTAGTGAGCTCAATTCCCAATGTTGCAAGTTATTGAACTAAATAAACCTTTTGAGGTTCACTGGATGAGATTAACTATGCTTTAGATGGTGTCTTTTATCAACATGGCTAACCTATTGCATTCAAGAGCCTTAAGTTCATCAACACCCAGAGATGTTATACAACACATAAGAGAAGGAATTATTGGCCATCATCCATGTGATTGAAGTATGGCACCATTATTTGTACAACACCCAGTTTATTATTTGGACAAACTTGTGAGAGGGTGCAATTGAAGAGAATCACAGACACAAAGAGAAAAGGATAGAAGAAGAGAAAGAAAATGAGAAGAATAATCTCTAAAAATAAGTCTAAATACAATCAAGATTGATCAATCCCTACACGTAGCCCAAGGTGTTGGTAAGGGCACTTGATCAAATTGAATAATGATGACAAAACCTTCAACACTGATAGAGATGATGATAAAGAATAGTAACCCTAGAAGCTTTGGTAGTTTGAATGCTCAAAATCTTGCTACTGAGAAAAAAATGGCAAAATTTTATTTCATTAATAATGGATTACTTTTTAAACAAGGTAAAGTGTGTGTGCCCAATGATCAAGGTATTCTCAAGAAAAAAATTTAGGAGTGTCACGATACGCCCATCACTAGACACTGTGGCATACATTGGACTTTGACCTTGGTTACTTGCTACTTTTATTGGTTGCATATTAAGACTATGGTCAAGTATTATATGTGTGTGTGCTTGCACTGTAAGCTTAATGAAGCTACATGGCATAGATAGATGGGGATATCACATCCTTTACAAATGAGGATTTCACATCCTTTACAAATTCCCAATAGAAAATAGAGTAGCATTTCTATGGATTTTGTAATAGCATTGCATGTACGAATTGAGGTCATGATGCAATCTGGATTGTGTTCCACCAATTACCAAAAATGACTGAATTCATTTATACAAAGAGGACCATGAATAAGATGATTTATAGCACCTACTGATAGTCGTTGAATCAAAGTCATTTTGGGTTTTAAGGAGGTAAACTTGATGCCTTCGTGGAGTTCCCTAGGAGTAGACATTGGTTAGCATAAAACATCACATGATCCTAGGTTATTTTAATGGTTTCCCTAAAAATTTTCAATATCTTCTTATAGCATGTAGAAAGTTCACTACGAACTACATTTTCACTCCCCCAAGCTCTATGGCAATTGGTGGTTTTGGCTCATGAGTATACATAAGCAAAAAAGGGCTATAACGAGTAGTCAAATTTTTTATACTGTTATAAGCAAAGTCAATCTAAGGAATATAATGCTCCCAATTAGATTGTCTATGGGAAACATATGTACATAGCATATAGTCCATGATTTTACTCGTTCGTGTTTGGTCTTCCCATCAATTTCAAGATATTCTAACAACAACATGAATAATTGAGTTTCTAGTTTTCAAAAAATTGTTTGTCCAAAATGGCTAGTGAACTTAGGATCTTGGTCATTGACTATTTCATTGGCAAATCATAAAGTCTATAAAGGTGTTTAGACAAAGGAAGCAACCAACTTATGGCTTCAGATTTACCTTTGACATCTAAGTTCACCGTATGTTCCTTGTGTGTCATTTGAAAGAATGATTGGGACAAGGAGAACTAATTGTCCCGATTGAGGAAGTACTGTGGCTAGAGGATATTTCTCATTATGCTCCACTCAAACCTAAATTGATTCTTGACCATAGGACATAATGGTCCCATCGGACTAATTATCTTGAGTATTTGGTCGAATGGAAAATCTCCTAAAGGCAAAGGATAATTAGGAGTTTGTACTTCATTGAAGTGTCATTTTCCTCACTTCATCCCTGAGGATAATGCTAAGGAAAACAATCATTCATAAGGGGGGAAGTATTATGTATCTAGACATTTGAATGGCCATTAGTAGCATTGGTTACAGTGGTTATGAAGTGACTTAATGTGAATGCACCAAGAATGCCTTGAGGTTAGGGTAGTGTGGCCCTATTTAAAGGATTCAAGGCCCTATTGTGCACATTTGTTGTGTGATTGGCACTCTTGGCCCATTAGCCAACGCATGTGTATACCAAAATGGTGTGTATACCCTATTGTGCACATTTGTTGTGTGATTGGCACTCTTGGCCCATTGGCCAATGCATGTGTATACCAAAATGGTGTGGGCTAGTGGTATGGGATGCTAACACTTGGGATGTGATCATGATCTAGAGTGCTGCTAGCTCCTAAGCTCAAGGGTGAGCCCATTTGGATCTATGGTTGAGATGTGAGTTAGATATCTAGTCCTGATTATTGTGAGTTTGGCTTACATAATGTCTCTGTGTAGGTTGGATATCCTATGGGGGACATTTCACTTATGGACTAGCTTATGGTCATGGTTTATGTGAGAAAGAGAAGAAGATTTTCTATGTGTCTTACTCACCTCCCAACCAAATATACCCTCTTCCCACCTTCTAATCGGGTCTTTTCATGGTGCACCCGATCGGTGTTCCGTCATGTCTTTGACATATATCACATCTCTTGACATATGCAAATGCATCCTAAAAAATGGATAGCCATCAATATATCTAGCTCTAAAAGCTTTCTGTGTAGTCAACCATCCAACAAAGTACCCTCCATAAGTGGAGTCATGACACTCTTCTAAGATAAATGGAACCTCATCAGGCATAATATATCGGGGATAAGCATCATTGATCCCTTTGCTGATATACTGTTCTTGCAATGAATGTAAATTTCAAGACTTATTGCCTGCTTTTCTCTTTTCAATATTTAACAAAGTGGCTTCAGCCTCTCCTCAACACCATATTAGAGAATTTGGAAGTCTCCCAAGTTTCACTTTCAAATAAGGGGTAAAGATTTGGTCATGTGGCTAGATCTTAACCAATACTTCAAAATGGGACTTTGAAAGAAAACATATATAATAATTAGGATGGAGTCCACTCTAAAGTAAAGAGACAAGATTTGATCATGTGGCCAAGGGTATCCCCTGAGCTTTGGACCTTGGCACTTATTGCCCTTGTCTGGGACACACTAATTAATGACCGTCTTGGGCTACTTGCCTAGCCGAAGGTTATTATGTTTGACATTCTCTCCCCCTTTCAAAAATCACTGTCCTCAGTGATTAGTGATGGGAAGTGTCGTCAAATCAGAATTTCTGATTCCCATGTAGCATCAGTAATAACTGGTAGACCCCTCCAAGCAACTAGATACTCATGGAGAGTATGATTACGCAACCGTTTCTCTCTCTGATCTAGTATCTTGTTTGGTCCATGGTCAACAACTAAACCCTGTTCCAACAAAGGTACCATACTATCAATTAGATTATCATCACGTGAGATATACTTTCTTAATTTGCTAACATGAAACACTGGATGAACACGGCATCCAGGAGGAAGTTCCAATCGGTAAGCTACATCACTTTGCTTTTGAATAATTTTCCACTGTCCACAATATCTTGGAGATAACTTTGGATATTTGTCAGTCGATAAACTAGACGACTTGGCTAGTACTTGGAGAAAAACTCTTTCTCCTAATTCAAAGATCCTACTTGACCTTTTCTTATCTGCAAAATACTTGGCCCTATCAACAACTTGCTGTAACTTGGCATGAGCAATTTTAATATTAGCCTGTATATCAGTAAGAAATTCTACTGCAGCTGGGCATTTCTCATATGACCGTACTGTACTAGGAAAACTTGGATTCATTCCATAATTTATTTCAAAAGGAGACAAACTTGTCGCCTTATGAGGTCTGTTGTTGTACACAAATTCTAACAAAGACAAATGCATATCCCAATCTGTTTGTTTATCCCCATGTGAGTGTAAGGGAGGGGGGTTATTTAAGGGAAGGAAGGTACATTTTATAAGGTAAGGTCCCATAAATAGGGGGTAGATAAGGGGTATTTTCATATATTTCTTGCATGCAGGTGACGTCTCCTTATTACTACTAGTGAATCCCCCGTGTGATAAACAAGAGTTAGCACTCATTTATAGGAAAGTGTCAAGCTTGATAGATTATGATCAATCTACGAAGGGGAGCGACCCCAATGCTTTGCAAAAAGCTTTAGACTTCTTATGAGGCAAAGTCTTTGTGAAAAGATATGCAAGGTTATCTTGTGTTGGCACATAGGTCAGTTGATCTCTCTCGTAGAGAGTCTCTCCCGAGTATAATGATAATGCAACTCAAAGCACGTATTATGAGCATGGAACACTAGGTTGCATATAATTGCTAATGGGCTCTAACTATTGGTAAAGATGTGGTGGTAGATGACTATTCAATGTCCAAAATAGTCAATAGAAATCTAAGCCAAGCATATTTGAGTATAACTATAAAAGCCCTATACTCAACTTCATCACTAAAAGTAGCCCTAATGAGGTGGTTCTTCCTCGACCACAATATCCATGAGTTTGCCAAGCATGAAGTAAAAGCCACTTGTGAAAAGAAAAGGCGTCATAAAGTAACCAACCCAATTGGATTTTTAAAAAGTAATGCAAATCTCAGGGTAATGATATAAAGGGACAAAGAATTAGGATTACCCTTCATAAATCAAGTGAAGAGTGGAAACAAGACTCTAATAAAAATCACAAAGACCATCTAGAACAATTTGCACAAGTAAACAACTTAGCAAAATCTTATCTATAGAAATCAAACTCTTAATATCTTTGATCTTTGTTAAAAAGTTGTCCATAGAGTCTCCTTCATCCATATGTTCACTCTCTAATTGATTATGTAGATAATTAACATGAGCCTCATTTCTTCCTTGATATAAAGAATGAGTCTTTGCATCTCTACTACCCCCTTGAATTTCCTTAATAGTATGTGATGGTTCTCTAATATTGATGAAGTAAAACTACAACCTGTAACATCCTCAACAACACATGTTTCTATTACACATACAACTTCTAAACCCACAACAGGACATATTTCAATTTCTTGCATAATATTCCAAAGCCCTATTGCAACAAGTACATGATGCACCATATAAGCCTATGGTGGATAGTTGGCTCCATCTAAGTTTTCCTCAATAATCAACATATGGAAGACATAATTGTTTCTAGCCACGATCATTAACTGCAGTAGGTGCAAAAGATGCATGTTCTTGGATGGGAGCTTCTCATAGTTATTTGTATGGACTTGCTATCAAAATAAAAAAAATCTAGTAATTTATTTAGAGAGTTTCTTCATCATAGGTTCAACATATCAATGGATTGTTTGCACATGATAGTTGTACCGAAAGAGCACTCTTCAAAGACCTAGGCACAAAGTCAAAATTTAACAAGAGATTATTGTACTTTTGGAAGTTGAAACCAAATTATCTACCACTAAACACTTTCATGGTGGATCAAAACAAGTATTGATCATTGTGGAACCCTCAAGGCACATCTTTCATAAATTAAAAAATGGATTATCATGAGCATGTGGAGGTAAGAAAATATCCTATAAGTACTATCTCTAGTTGGCTTTGCAAAATAGAACTTATGAACTTTTTAATAGTACTCTCACCCTTGGAGCAAAAGAGAGCTGCCAGGAGCAATGTTGTTAAGACTATGTGGTTGTCAGAACACTTTGGTTAGGAGACCTAAACCCTGATGTATTCAAATCAATTATGTAAATTGTTGTTAGCTATAGCTTGATGCATGAGAGTGGATTTTAGAGCCCATTTTGAAGTGGAAAAGAGCTTGTGAGATGTAAGAGATCAAATTTTCATGCAGAATGAAACGGTTGCAGATTGATGAGTTGGAGTTTTCCTAGATGGAGTTCGATGCCAAGAACCCAATGCAAGTCTCAGTTCGTCGATCAGAGTCTGCTTGACTCCCTATTTAATCCCTGCAAGGTTTGGCATTATAAAATAGCTATGTAATTTGGGAGCCAGAAAGTGCATGGCAGTGGCCACGTTTATAGATTTCAACACCACGAAGGTGGCCGTCCAGTCGGATCTTGAATCAGAGTTCGTTTGGGCAACAAAAAAAACACTTTGCCAAGTGTGAACACAAGAGCATGAACTATTTTGTTTTAGTTTTAATCTTCACAAGCTTGTTAGCTTGGAAAGAATGAAAAGCCACAATTTATGAAATGTGGGGGGGGGGGGGGGGCGGGCACCATTTTTTTCGGTGTTCCCAAAATGATTAAAAAAATGTAACTTTCTAATCGGTAGAACTAAGAGAAATGCTCCAAGCAATGAGATCCTCGATTTCTTCACCCTCCATCATGACAAACTGATCGTAAAATGATGCACTAAATCAAAAGTTCTGATTTTAGTCTTTCTCTCTCATCTCTCATCTTGTTGTATGTTTCTATAGGTTAATGTATGAGAGAAAGGGGTGGGCTTAGATGAAAGATTTTGATCATGTGATAATGCAAGAGCACAAACAAGTGCAAATTGATGTTGGAAGGATTGTCAAGGCTGTTGAAGAGCGTCAGCAAGCCTCCAATTTCAAAATATGTACGTCATAAGGTGTGATTTCATGCAATAAGTCATAGATTTCATCGTTTTGTGATAAATCTTGGTTAGAATTATTGTGTTTGGTTGCCAATGCTCTAATTTATCATCCATGTTGAAGTAATTAAGAAAAATAAATCATATAATAATTTTATGCTAAATAACAAAACCTGCAATGTTGTGGTCTAAGGAAAATTTTGTGTTTTTTGGTGTTTTGTCATGCATATGCTGTTCCTATGGGTTGAAATATGATAAGAAAATCATTTTCAATAAGATCAATCAATCAAAACCAGTAAATCAGTAAATATCAATAATTATCTATAAATAAATAAAAATAATAATAATAATAAAATTTGCATCTGAAAAATAAAAAAATAAGATTGATGTTTGTGAATGTATGTTAGAGCTGAAGCATGAGATTTAGCCTTATTCAACCCTATCTCTATGTTAAAGTGGATTTGTATTGTTTTCGTGAAAGAAAAATACATGAAAAATACACCTTAAACCTACCAACGAATGCATAACTCTAAACGATAGGGGGAGGGGGTTGTTGAGTGTTTAAAGTATGCTAATTTTTGATGTTTTATGATACATGGTATCTAGGGTATGCTATTAACTAAAATTAAAAGGGTCTAATAGCATGAGGAGACTTGGTACTAGCCCTATGCAATGCAAGAATCACGATTTAGAAGAAAAGCATGAAAAGAACTCTTTTCACACTTTCACAATGTTGATTATTAATGAATAAGCTTGCTTGAGCATAGTAGTTATACACAATTGCATTGCACGCAACACCATATGGTACCATCCTAGATGCATAGCAATTGTACGTATGAGCGATGACTTATGTTGAGAGTGTGAGGTACCCTAAGCTGTAGGGTAAGAGGTTCAATTCCTTGGGGGGGATATTCAGTGTGAGGACTATCTATTATCTCTTGGATTGGTCCATAAAAATAGTGGAGCTTGTTTTGAATGTGTTTTATGTGTTCATGGCACATCTTGGGGCCAATCCTCGAGGTGGAGGACAACTGTAGTGGAGCTGTGGTAATCAAATGAGGGGTGCTCCCTTCGTGTGTGCTTACATGGTGTATAACACCTATATATTTAAAGACTCCTTCTAAGGAGTGTAGGGAAGGATATCCATTGGATTAAAAATCATACAAACACAAAACTTTTGTATTAGAGGTTAGAGGAGTATATCCCTTAGATGCTCCTGGGAATGAGACCGTGTGGGGTGGTTTGAGGTGGCTGTTAGAGGCCCAACTAGTGCCTTAGAGCCAATGTTGGGCCTACTTTAGGTCCCGATAGGTGGTGCATTTGTCGGGAGCCGCTAATAAGTGGAAGTTCTCAGACCTTGGTCAAAAAGGGACTTAAATTTTATAACCTGGCCCATTAGGGGTGCACTAAAGTATTTGCAAAATGGGGTTTGTCCAGGGTTTTAAACACTTGGCTTGCCCTATTCAAAATCTCCTAATAGACCTAATCAATTACGTAGAGATTGAATCCTCTAAATGAGATATGATTTATGTAATATGGATAGTAAGTGCCTAGTTGTTAGTCTGTCCTCTAGTATGATGGCATGGGCCGAGGTTTGTTGACTCAGTGCCATATCTATTCAAGAACCACTATGTGCAACCATCCATCAACCTAGAGGATATGCAGCAAGCATGTTGTAACCCATAGTAGTCATGGCATCAACCAACAATCATGCTAAAGTCATAACACCATGGAGAAGTAAGGACGTATAATGGAATCTAGTTGTGGCCGAAATGTCCCTTGTGGTGGGTTACCATGTTGAAATATTAGACCTCACAAGGACATTGGAAGCTTTAGTTTTTAAGGAAAAGCCATTGCTCAAAAGACCCGACTTGTAAGCTCTAAATCATCTTGATATATCTGCTTCAAATGAACGGAAAAAGCTCCTACATAAATCCATTTGGGAATGGCCTTTGAATGGGCAAAGTATGGAAGATCCTCTAAAAAAGGATCAGAATGATATGCCAAAAGTCATAGGACTCCCTAGACCACTCTATGAGTTGGCAGAAAGGGAAGTCCATAAGACATTAGGGGCTCTGAGATGCTGGAACTAGGTCAAGATGAATATGAAGACCTTGATGACCCAATGTTGATCCCAAAGAAGAGGAATAAATTCCCTACTCTTTATCAGGATCTCCCAGTGTTTTATGGGCTGCTGGATGAGGATCCGATGCTAACTTGAAAGAATATGGCCTAACTTGCCTTGCAAGTGGGTTTGAAAATCTACAACTGATGCTTGTGTTCTTGAGTACCCTAAAGGGAGAGCCTAGGAAATGGTATTGGATCCTCCCAAGAGGGTCAATAAAATCATTTGAGAAATTATGCGATGGATTTTGGATGATTGAATATGAAAATAATCTTCCTATGACTCAAGTCTTAGGATAGCTTATACAGATTTGTCAAGTGTTATATGCCTTCGTCAAAGGGTACACAAACGCCTTTGATGACATCTTGAAGCTTTGGCCAAGGAAAGTTAGTTAGTTACTAGAAGATGTACTTGGTGAACTCTTTGTCAGTAGCTTGAAAATTTATACACAGCTCCAGGTTAGCATAAGAAACCCTAAGTCATTGAAGGAGGCAAAGGTTCAAGCAAAAGATTATGAAAGATATATTCAGAGGTGTTGGGAGAGCTATTTGAGTTTTCCCCACACCCTTGAAATCCATAAGGATTGGCAACATTTATTGAATGTTAGTCATGCTGGAGGTGCAAATGATAGGTACACTAGGGCTCTTGGCATTAACTATAATGATCCTAAGACACAGGAACCCTCGCATCCTAGTACAACCAATCCCATGTTCCAAAGCCCTAAGCTAAATGGAAATCAGTGTAGACCTAATGGGGGAAGTAGAGTGGTTAAGCAACCTGCCAATGGTATAAATTTGAAACAAAATCATGGCAATGGGATGATGCTCCAAAATATAGCTGATATATGCTACCATGTGGAGGTTGTCTCAACTATTGAGAACCAAAGTGATAGGGAACCTAGGGTTTACAATGGCCAAGATCCACTTTGGGTTGGAGCTAGTAAAGGATCCGATTTATAGAAAGTGACCGGCAGCCAAACAAGTGAGTCGAGATAGATCAGTCATCATGAAAGAATATAAAAATAGAAGGAGTGGTGACAGCCAATTGAGCCATGCAATAATTAAAAGGAGATGGGTTTGGTGGCCCCGAATCTCTAAAAGTGTGATCGATGTGTTAGATGAAAAGCAAAGAGTTTCAAATGGTTATATATCATGGGCAATTTTCAAGTGGATGAGACCAAAGGCCATAATGATACATCTAACAATATGCACTGCTCTAGGATGCATCGATGTAATGGGCCTAGGATTAAAGCCCTACCTAGTTTGGGTGGTAGCAATGACACATTGAAAAATCCAAATAGGGAGTGGTCAAATGAGCCAAAATGAGGCCAAAATCCACAGATCTCTCTATAGGAGAGGCCCTTGAGAAATTGGAACAACCAATCTATTTGGATGATAAAACACTCAAGCCTAAGGAGGTCATTCATTTAGCTATTAGTACACAAACAAGAATGGCCCATACTAAGGTTATATTAGTAGGAAGACTTGCACTTGTGGACATACAAAAAGTCTAAGTTTAAAACTCAATGATGGAATTATCGTGAGTTGGCATGTATATGTGGATGTGGTATGAGGCTAGCCCTTGCACCTTATGTCACTTTGGTATAGCTTGGTTAGTCTGATATGATGCAATTTACATGCCAAGTAAACCATATTTGGGTAATCCATAATGATCTATGTTCTTAGGCCAAGAAGGCCATGTGCGTGTTTGGTGCGGGTACATTTAACGGTTTTTTGTTTTTAGTGATTGCATTAGAAAGGTTTGATGAAGTGCCTGGAGGGAACCTTTGCTACGTGGGAGCTTCTTGTGGCCATTTTGGGTGGTGTTGTTTCCTTTCCAAGTTTTTTTCCTTGAGCTAATAGTGTTATATGTGTATGTAGGGATTATTCTCTTTTCGTTTGTTGAGCACTGGCAATCAAGGCATGAAGTCCTAGGATTTGGTCAGGTATATCTAGGGGAGGTTCGAGTAGTTGTCTCCCTCCTGTAACGACATTGTCAAACATAAAAAGAAGCAAAACTTCTAAATTTATATGAGAATAACAATACAAAGGTGTGTAGAAAGGGGTTCTAACCCCTAAAATAGAAAAGACACAAAAGGAAAACAATCTCAAGAGCAATTGATTATTGCATTGGGAAGGCTTGGTAGGTTCATGGCGATGAGTTAGATGCTTTCTCTTCCTTGGGGTAGCATCTAGCCAAAATAAAAAAATAAGGTTGAAGAGAAAATAAAAGTGAGCATAAAAAAAGGATTGAGTGTCACAAGCCAAAAAAGTAGACTTGCTAAAAATATATCTCTCTCCCCTCCCCCAAAAATAAATGAGTAATTTCATATTTAGTACTTTAATACTTTCTTTAATAAATTGAAAAAACAAAAATTGATATTTAACTTTAACTAAAAAGGCACCAACTACTATAATAAAGATGATTTGAACACAACATAATTGAAGCAAAGAGGGAGCATGATGTGGGTTTATGGGTGCATTAAAGCTTACATGGAAAAGCCTGTTACACTCTTAGAGATGGAATGAGCAAAATTAATTTTATAAACACAAACATATCCACAGTTAGAAATGGCTTCTCTTCTAATAAATTAAATGCAAATATATTCACAACTTATTTTAAAAACCCACAAGCACATGATTTTCACATTCTTATTCATAAAAGAAAAAAAAAGAAAGGTAAATACATGAAAACCCACATTGAGAGAGAGAGAGAGAGAGAGAGAGAGAGAGAGAGAGAGAGAGAGAGAGGGGGGGAGAGAGAGAGATTTGGATGATATTTTGTGGGAATGGGAAAGAGGCAGTTGTTCAGAAAATTGCTAAGGCCTACAATTTCACTGAGTATACCAACCTAGCTAACAACTACATCGTCACCTACTCCCTCACCAACCCTACCCTCTCCTTTCTCGTCTCCTTAAATGTGCATGATCTAGTCATCCAACAATATGCACTAATTGAATTTGCACAAAACACGTTAGCACACCATTAACATACTTTAATTAGCATCAACCCAATGTAATTGATTAAGCACGTCTCGTGGGATTAAGAATACTCCAATATGTGATTCAAGCACATACCAAAATAGATAGCCATCAACCTACTTTAAACTTCATAAGCATAAGACTCTACTAATGTAGTAAGGGCACTACTAATTAGCCACACCAATTATGAAAATTCTAAAATCTCATTCAAGGCCCTGCCTCCTCCAAATACATAATTCATCCCTAATATCACAAACTCTTAGTTGTTAGAGCTAGATACGATGATGCAAATCCTTTCACTCTAAGTGCCCTTACTATTCAGTCCTCTACCAAATTTAGCTTGGAAAACCTCCAAAAAAAAGGAAGGCAATCCCTCGATAGTGACATTGAGCCATGGCATGGACCAGATTTCGCTTTTGGCTCACATGCTCTTGTCCCTTCTCTACATTCATGGTTACACAAAGGGAGTCAGAGAAATTTCTAGCCCATGGAATACACCATAGAGAGAGAGAGAGAGAGAGAGAGAGAGAGAGAGAGAGAGAGAGAGAGAGAGAGAGAGAGAGAGAGAGAGAGAGAGAGAGAGAGAGAGAGAGAGAGAGAGAGAGAGAGAGAGAGAGAGAGAGAGAGAGAGAGAGAGAGAGAGAGAGAGAGAGAGAGAACCCAAGGAGTCACAACAAGTAGGTGAGGAAAATTACACACTAAGGCTCTAAGGGTGCAACACATGGCACCACTAGAAAGCTTTTGGTCTTAAAAGCTTTTAGACTCTAAAGCCATGGAAGAAATTTGAGGTGCAACTTGCAATAGTTTTTAGAAATAGCAACTTGTGAAATAGTACATGTCAATGATGGTGGGATGATATCCACCTTTATGAATTTCAATCGGATGGAGGGTTGTGCCATTAACAAAGATAAATGTCATGGAGATGAGGTAAATGTTGAGTCAAAACAGATCATGGAGGAGAGGAAGTGTAGTATGAAGGATCGAAGAGAAGCTAATGTAGGGTTGCAACTATAGAGGAGGATTTGAGACAGTTTGTTCATCAATGCACATCCACATACAACATTTCTATTATACACTCAAAGAAAATAGTAAAGCTCTAAAGATACTCTAAGAGTGTGCTACAATATGTCATAACACTGGATTTTCACTTGAAATGAGTTATAGATTATTTTGAAGACAACATGATTGAAGCATAGAGGGAGCATGATCTGGATTTATGTACACATCAAAGCTTGCATGGAAAAGCTTGTTACGCTCTAAGAAATGGAATGAGAAAATTTATTTTTATAAACACAAATGCATATTCACAACTGGTTTTAAAAACCCACAAGCATACAATTCTCACATTCTTATTCATAGAAGAAAAAGAAAAGAAAAGTAAATACATGAAAACCCAAGAGAGAGAGAGAGAGAGAGAGAGAGAGAGAGAGAGAGAGAGGAGAGAGAGAGATTTGGATGATATTTTGTGGGAATGGGAAAGAGGTAGTTGTTGAGAAAATTGCTAAGACCTACAATCTCATCGAGTATACCAACTTAGCTAGCAATTGCATTGTCACCTACTCCCTCACCAATCCCACTCTCTCCTTTTTCGTCTCCTCAAACGTACATGATCTACTCATCCAACCATATGCACTAATTGAATATGCATAGAACACATTAGCACACCATTAGCATACTTTAATTAGCACCAACCCAATGTAATTGATTAAGCATGTTCCTTGGGATTTAGAACACTCCAATATGTGATTTGAGCACAAACCAAAATAGATAGTTGTCAACCTACTTTAAATATAATAAGCATAACATTCTACTATTACACTAAGGACACTAATAATTAGCCACACCAATTATGAAATTCTAAAATATCATTCAATGTCATGCACCCTCCAGATACATAATTTACCCCTAATATCACTAACTCTTAGTTGTTAGAGCTAGATATGGTGATGCGAATCCTTTCACTCCAAGTGCCCTTACTATTCAGTCCTCTATCAAATTAAGCTCGGAAAACCTCAAACTAAAAAAGACAATCCCTTGATAGTGACATTGAGCCATGCATGGACCACATTCCGCTCATCACTAACATGCTCTTGTCCCTTCTCTACATTCATGGTTACACAAAGGGAGTCAAAGAAATTTCAAGCTCATGGAATACACCATAGCGGAGAGAGACAGAGAGAGAGAGAGGTTTTGAAAAAGTATATATAAAACAAGATAGAAGGCCAAAGGGACACATAGAAAAATGAAGAAAGAGGACCTCACAGCTCAAGGCTATTTTCTTAGGGAGAGAGAGAGAGAGAGAGAGAGAGAGAGAGAGAGAGAGAGAGAGAGAGAGAGAGAGAGAGAGAGAGAGAGAGAGAGAGAGAGAGAGAGAGAGGGGAGAGAGAGAGGGGAGAGAGAGAGAGAGAGAGAGAGAGAGAGGGGAGAGAGAGGGAGAGAGAGAGAGAGAGAGAGAGAGAGAGAGAGAGAGAGAGAGAGAGAGAGAGAGAGCCCAAGGAGTTGCAATAAGTAGCTGAGGGAAATTACACAATGAGGATCCAAGGGTGTGACACATGGCACCCGTAGAAAGCTTTTGGTCTCAAAAGCTTTTAAACTTCGAAGCCATGGAATAAGTTTGAGGTGCAACTTACAATAGTTTGTAGAAATAACTTGTCGAATGATACATGTCAATGATGGTGGGATGATCTCCACCTTTATGAATTTCAATGGATGGAGGGTTCTGCCCATTAACAAAGACAAATGTCATGGAGGTGAGGTCAATGTTAAGTGAAAACGGATCATGGAGGAGAGGAAGTGTAGTATGGAGGATCGTAGAGAAGCTAATGTAGGGTTGCAACTATAGAGGAGGATTTGAGACAATTTGATCATCAAATAATGTCCACATACAACCTTTCTATTATATACTCAAAGAGAATATAAACGTTTCTCTAAATTCAAACGAGCGGACAGGGTAGTGGTTCTGCTAAGTGTCAAACGCCAAGGGAAAACCAGCAAACCAATCGAAGGGCCAGCCAAGGTCAAGGAGGTAAACCTAGCCCTGGAAGGGGAAGTACCCCGACCAGTGTTCATTGCTGAGGACTTGACCACGGAAGAAGAGTCCAATCTTGTCACTCTTTTGCGGGAGTACCGAGACGTATTTGCGTGGTCCTTAGAAGAGCTACGAGGGGTAGATCCAAGTGTTAGGACTCACAACATACCCATGATGACGGATGCAACGCCGGTTAAGCAGCGACCATACCCCATGAATCCAAAGCATGCTCATGCTGTCAAGGAGGAAATCGACAAGCTGATGAGAGCCGGATTCATTTACGAAATTGAGCACACAGACTGGGTATCATCCATAGTCATCGTGATGAAGAAAAACGACAAGATTCGAGTGTGCGTCAATTACAAGAAGGTGAACGCCGCTACAAAGAGAGACAACTACCCCTTACCGTACACCGAGCACATGCTTGAGAGAGTGGCAGGTAAGGAAGCCTATAGTTTCTTGGATGGCTTCTCGGGGTACAATTAGGTGCAAGTGCATCCTGCAGACAGGCACAAGACCGCCTTTGCCACTGAGTGGGGCGTCTTTGCGTACGTAGTCATGCCCTTTGGGCTGACCAACGCCCCCGCCACCTTTCAACCCCTCATGTGCACCATATTCAAGGACATGCTTCGCAAGGAGTTAGAGGTCTTTGTCGATGACCTGTGCGTCCATTCAACCTGGATCAAACATCTAGACAAACTCCGCGCGGTCTTTGAACGGTGTCGCTTGTACCGTCTCTCCCTGAACCCCCTGAAATGTCAGTTTTGGGTGAAGCACGGATGCAACTTGGGATACATGGTGTCCAAGAATGGCATTGCCACGGACTTCTCAAAAGTCAAAGTTATCGTGGACCTTCCACCCCCAGGTAATTACAGGGGAGTTCAATGCTTCTTAGGTCACACAAGGTACTATCGACGGTTTGTACTGAACTACGCGCTGATCGCTAGGCCATTGTACAAACTGCTAATTGTCTTCGAGTGGACTGAAGCATGCCAACGGGCGTATGAAGAACTGGAAAAAGCCCTAACAACGGCACCTATTCTACGAGCCCCAGACTGGACCATTACTTTCCACGTACACATTGACGCCTCTAAATTTGCCGTGGGGGCAGTGTTGTGCCAACCGGGTGAGCATAACCTAGATTACCCAGTGAGTTTTGCTAGCAGGAAACTCACTCAGACGGAGATGAATTATTCGACAACGGAAAGGGAGGGATTAGCCATGGTGTTCGCCGTGAAGAAATTCCGGCATTACCTATTGGCCACCCCCTTCACCTTCTTCGTGGACCATCAAGCCCTGCTCTATTTAGTGAATAAACCGTGTGCTACAGGACGTATAGCTCGATGGCTTCTCCTGCTCCTAGAGTTTGACTTCTCAGAGGTGGTACGGAAGGGAAAACAACATTACATGGCTGATCATCTGTCCTGTATACCCACAGGTGAAGCCGCTGGACAAGGCATCATGGACGAGTTATCGGACAACCACCTATTCCATATGTCCAGAGAGGGAGACCTATTCAGGGCCGTTCTGACACCATACTGGGTAGATGACATAGTCCAAGTGCTCAAGCATGGGCTGCCCGAATGACCAATAGAACGGGCACGACTTAGGTGCTTAATCTTGAAAATCCAGCCCTACCAGCTGATTGCAGGCCAGCTCTATAGGCTGGGGCAAGACGGATTGTTACGTAGATGCGTATGTGAGCATGAGATGCACGACGTGCTCTCAGAGGCGCACAACGGTATTGCAGGAGGACACTTTAGCAGGGACACTACAGCACGGAAGGTGCTGCAGTCCTAGCTATGGTGGCCCACACTCTTCTGCGATGCCACACAATTCGTCAAGCATTGTGACGAGTGCCAACGGACAAAAGTCCCAGTTCGTAAAGATCAGATGGAGTTAACCCCTGTTATTGCTCGCCAACCCTTCGAAAAATGGGGGATTGACTTCATAGGACCCATCAGCCCCACGGCACAATACTCACAAGCCAGGTACATCGTGGTGGCCACGGATTACCTCACCAAATGGGCGGTGTCAAAGAGATCGTGCAAGAACTGCAGAACACGGGGTTCAGAGCACAGCAATGGAAGAGGCTAACAAGAAGAATTCAAATTGAATTGTTGATGCCAAAGTACACTATATTTCATGTCAAAATGAGTTACATGAAGCTCATGTTCAGAAAAATCTGAACATATTCAGTTTCCTGTTTGTGAAGAGATCTTTGCAAAGAATGCATCTAGAACCATATCCATAACCATTATAAGAGCTAGGAGTATTAATGAAGGCTGAAGTTCCGTAGTCCAGATTGACATACAAGTAAGATCCTAGAAGTAAAATCTGATTCCTGCACCCAAAACATACCACCTTGCCAATTGCTCTCGCTCTACTGTCATTCTACCTGACAGTACCCACAACTCCTGTAAATCAGTCATTTTCTTCTGTCACGATACCAGAGGAGGTAAGATGTACATGCCAGGGGGTTGTTTCCTGGGTATGACGCTATCACGGAGATGACAACAGTAGGCTTGTCCTTATGCCAATAAGCTTAACAACTGGAAATGAGAGGAGTTGCAAGGGCATAACGACCATGAAGAAGGTGAACATGACAGTTTTATAGCAGTGGAAGATAGAGGAAGTGTTGTTGTAGATGGTGGGCTGGAGCTTGTAGCGACGGAAGGCCTGAGGGCGGTAGAGATCAAGGATGACTGAGAGAGGCCTGTGCCTTAGAGAGGCTGGAGAAAGGCAGCATGGTTTGGAAAGGTTGGGGCGAGCCAGATGCGGGGAGTGTATATGTGCTCTGCAAATCAAATCCTTTCCTGGGGATGCAAATCCTTTCGGGTCTTCTGCGAGATGTGTGGCTGTATATTTCGCTTCTTTGAGATGGGCAAATCGGCGGATTACAACGATGGGTCTCTTCTGTGAGGCTGCGGCCCTCCCCTGTTTCTTGCTTTTCCTCCTCTGTTTCTGATAAGATTGTTCCGCAGACAGAAGCATCAGTTCATTGACACACCTGAGCCTTCACACAGCTCCATAGCTTGGACCTCCATTATCAATGGAAAAGCTCTCTGAACGTCGATCAACAACAAGCCCCCAGATGGCAATCACGACCAGCAGAGCAACTGCGAGGGGAGGCGGATGCAAGCAGTCGAAAAGGACTTTGCCTTCGAACAATCCCATTCACCACTCCACTAAATGCTCCAACGCAAAATCAAAGCAAGTAGTGCTTGAGCTTTTGATCTTGAGGGTCCATTCTTAGCTCCTAGTCAATGGACCAGTATACTCGTTGAGAACCGATGGCATACGCCATCGAAGTCTGAAGACATACGCCAGTTGAAAGCCAATTCCTGTCGCTCAAGCCGCTTCTTGCATACATGATATAATGAGTTCCCTCACTCGGCTCCCTGCTCAGGGTATCAAGCACTGTAAGGATACCTATCGGCCTCTTAAATATGTCGAAGGCCTGCGTTCCCTTCCTCTCTAGTACACTCCACTGAATTGCAGAAAGTCCGCAGTACGATAGTACTTTCTGAGAGGAAATCGGTCGTCGACATCGAGCTTGGGGGCGTTGGCTGCGATGCTGAGCCTCGGTCTCGCCATTGTCCTGAACGGATCATAGGTGGAGGATTGGCGGATCAGGAAAACTTACCCTCAGCCTTCTCCCCATGAATTCCCTGCCATCGAATTTCTCTATTGCTGAATTTGCATCATCAACCGAGCCCATGGTGACGAAGCCGAAACCCCAGAAAAGAGTCCCTATTTCCCTTATTGTCTCCTCCTTTCCTACTCTGTGTCGTCTTGCTGTTTTTTTCCTCCTTCCTTTCCTTCCTCTTTAGCATTGCTCCCTCTCCTTTCGCCACAGAGAGCCCAAAAAGAAGGAACCTCTCCTCCAATTCAAGCGCATGACAATTCGTCTTTTTCCCTCCCTTTTGCCATTCGAATACTCTTTTCCCCAATTAGTCTCCTTTTTCCCTTCCTTTTCTCCTCTATCTTTAGTTTTTCTTTCTCTAATTCACATGTCAGAATTAGGCAAGTGACCTTCCTTTTTACCCCCCCGCTAAGACACAGCATCATCATCCACTTAATCTCGTAATAAGGCATTCATTTTGGATCATGTTCCTCTGTTCATCTCCTTGCTTCTGACGTAGTGATTTTCCACAACATCTGATGTCTGACATCTCTTTGCAATCAGCATTTCAGTCCTATTGACGGAATTCATCCTCCTCGCAACCTGATCAACCACTATGACAGCCTCTGACAGTTTATATATTATCAATCTCTCATGAGGATTTCAGTGAGAAAGGAGCAATGGTGACACATCATGCATCCAAACAAAATCATGCGTATGCACTAAGGGAATATATACATTGGATGCGGATTATTAAAAAGCATCACACAAACAATAAATCACACGCAGAAATTAACACAAATGCACAACAAAAATGGAGGTGTTCACGGCTCAGATGCGCAGCAACACGACATCCACCCCCTCTAAACCTGCGCATCCTCCGGATGTGCCAACTATCCAGGATCATTCAAGTCCACAAACAGGTCAAGTCCATCTTCTGATTCTAGTGGACCTGTTTCTCCATCAGCTTCATCATCTATGTTTTCTGTCTCTTCTGCTTGTCTTTCTTCTACTTGCTCTTCTTCTGTCAATGCTTCAAGTGCATATTCTTCATCCTCTCTTCTCTTGAAAATCTTGACTCGTTTTCCAGCAATAGGCACCCTCAATAATGTTCCATCTAATTCAGCCAGCTCATAGGTACCATTGTCAAAAACCTTTTTCACTTCATACGGTCCAAACCATCTTTGAACCATTTTTCTCATGCTACTATGCTGATTTTCTAGACTACTGTCGTAGACTAGAACCCAATCCCCTTCTTTTATGGCTCTAGGCCTCAAGCGATGCCTTAAATCAAACCTGTCCTTATTTCTGAGACGGGCTGCCTTCAAACGGTCAATGGCTAGCTGCACATCTTCTGTCCTTCTCTCTAGTTGACGAATCCGAAGGGCTAACAGCTCTTCCCTTGATAAATTCTCATGCCATGGAAGAACACTCCAAGTGAGAGCACAAATTTCAGTAGGCATGACAGGTTTTTGCCCATACATCAACTCCGCAGGCATGTATCCAGTAGTCACACTATGTGTTGAGCGATCAGCCCACAATGCAAAAGGTAGTAATCTCGGCCAATCTCCAATCCGTCCTCTACAAGCTTTTGCCAATGCTTTAACTATTGGCGGATGTCCTCTTTCACTTTTGCCATTTCCCTCTGGATTATAGGCAGTAGTAAGAGCCAATTTAATCCCAAGCCGTGAGAAGAATTCTCTAGCTTCATCAGCATCTAGCTCTCCACGATCAGCTGTAATCTTGCCTATACATCCATACCTGCAAAATATTTCTTCCAACAAGAATTTACATACTGTAGTGGTGGTCTTCGTCCGCAATGGTCTCCCTTCAACATAGTTTGTAAGATCCTCCCTAGCCAAGACAAGATATCTCATCTGCCAAAGTCCCACTGGCAAAGTAACCAAGTCTACCACCCACTTGTAATGCATACATAGTGGATAAGTCGGATGCAACTCATCACGATGTCGCACTAAAGAGTAAAGCTGGCAATCCCTGCAAGTCTCCACAAAGTGAGAAACATCTTTATACATCCCTTTCCACCAGTATCTTTCTTTGATTTTCTCATAGGTAGCCCACACACCTCTATGTCCAGCCCATGAGCTCTCATGAAACTCTCGCATAATCTGTATTTGCATCGCTACATCACAAACTACTCTCAAGGGCAAGCCTCCTCTCTTTCTTGGATGCTTCCAAAGAAAACCATCCTTCAAGAAATACCCATAAGCCTTCCTTCTGATTTTCTTGAATTCATCATCTGTCCAATCAGCTCTTCGAGTCAATGAACTTAGATATTGTCCAATTTGCAGCCACTCATCAACATAAAGTTCTTCAATAAAAGCTTCAACAGTAGATACATGACAATCATGAGTAAGGACAGAAGTAGCAAACTCTGTCTCATCATCTTCTGCAAGCATTGACTCCTCATCCTCATATCTCACTCTAGAAAGCATGTCAGCAACTGGATTATCTTTCCCTACTATGTGTCGAAATTCTGGATTCAATGATTTGATATAGGCAATCCATCGAAGCATCGCTATATCTGGAGTCGAGCAACTAGTAATCATGCCAAGCAAAGGCAAACAATCTGTTTCCACAACAACTGAAGCTCCAATAAAATATCCTTTGTCACACTTCAGTGCAGTGACTACTCCCCACAACTCTCTTTTGATCTGTGGGTATCTCCTTTGTCGCTCATTAAGAACTTTAGCTCCAAAGCGGATAGCATACCTATTTCCATCAGCATCATCCTGTCCCACAGCCCAACCTATGCCAATAGGGCTAGTATCAACTGTCAACATGATAGGCCGTCCACACTGATAATCTGTCTTGCGTAGAGTAGGAGCTGATTGCAACAGCTTCTTGAGCTTACGCATGGCTTTTGAATGCTTCTCATCCCAATGAAATTTCTGCCCCTTTCGAAGCAGCTGATAGAGAACATTTGCAATATGAGCAAAATGAGGAATCCAAATCATGTAAAATACACAAGCTCCCACAAATCTTCGCACCTCTGAAGTAGTCGAGCAATACTCTGCAATCCTGTTTATGGCATCCACCTTTGTAGGAGAAGGCTTTCTGCCATAATATCCAACCATATGCCCAACTATGATGACTTCATTAACAGCAAAGACAGATTTCAGCCCTGAAAGTGTCAAATTTACCTCCTCTAATCGTGTCAAAATTTGCTCACAAGCAATCAAGTGATCAGCCACAAACTGTCTACATCCACGCAAATCAAGACTTTCATTCTTTTCTTCTTCTGCACAACCCTTAATAGGCACATCATCTAGAAAAGGCATGGTATACTGCGGAATATAGTCTCGAAGAACTCTATGCATAGCATTCATCATATGAGCAACTGAGTTTGTAGCACCTTGAGGCAAGGTACACATCCTCACAAGACCAATAGGTGTCCGCATAGTAGTAATATCCCTGCTTTCCAAGGCAAGCTAAAACTGATCATAGCCTGAATACAAGTCACCTAGTGAATAGATGGCTCGTCCTGCAAAAGCTTCAGCAAATTCATCCACAACTGGACCTGTACCCACATTCCTGATTGTCACTTTGTTCACGGGCTGCATATCCTGAATAAATCTCAAAGTACCATTCTTCTTTGGTACAGTAAACCACCTGTTAGAATAGGGTGCAGAAGAGGGTTCCAAAATCCCCATTTTAATCTTCTCATTCAGCAACTCTATCAGCTTTGGCAAGTGTGCTTTAGGCACAGGAATAGGACGTATATTCCATGGTACATGAGGAACAGTGAAGATGACCATAGGTGCAACCAATTCGGGACTAATGCAGCCAATTTCATGTGGAAAGAAAGCAAATGCCTTACCATGACGTCCAAGCATCTCTCTAAAACATTCTTTTTCCACTGGAAGCAAAAAATCATCATTTCCAATCTTCAATTCTGCAAGAGTTTCAGCTGTAAACTTATGTCCAATATTTGCAGGTTCCCTCAACATAGGCTGCTTCATAGCTTTTTCAATTTGTTCATTACTATCAGAAGGAAGCGGACCTGCAACCGGCTTAACCTTCTTATCAACTGTTTTATATTTTGTGTCAACCTTGGCATCATTCAAGCACTCTTTCCTTTGCTGCAATTTCTGCAAATTTTCAGCATCTTTCAACTCTGTTGGCTGAAAAATTTCAGCCTTTAGCTCTATGGACTGCATGGGTGCAGTCTGAAACTCTGTATGCAGAAATTTTTCTGCATTCAACTCTGTTGGCTGAATGAATTCAGCCCTCGGCTCAATGGACTGCATAGATGCATCCTGAAACTCTGTATGCAGAAATTTTTCTGCATTCGACTCTGTTGGCTGAATGAATTCAGCCCTCGGCAATTCTATTAGCTGATCAAGATCAGCCATAAATTCAGTTTGCTGAGTTTTCTCAGCCTCTAACTCTGTTTGCAGCTTAAAACCAGAAATTTCCTGAAACATATCCAAGGTTTGCACAGGTATGATCTTTGAACCTTTGCATACATCAGTTTTCAGCATTGCTCTCATCTCAAACAATGTATCTGCATAAGACATCCCTTCATACAATCCATCCACATGCTCATCTGCTTGCAAAATACCTGCATTCTTCAACTCTTTCTCCTTACGACCAATGTACTGCCTGGCAGCTCTAGGCAAATCTGAAATTTTCTGATAACTCACTGAACTATCTGAAGTAAACCCAACAAAGTTATTGGAGAAAGACTGGCTGCCAAGAGGCGAGATCTCCTCTTTTCTCCGCTCCGTACCACTGGCGTCTCGCAAGACATCGGTACCTAATGAAAATCCAACTCCTTCGCAGATAGTGGTGCCTCATGCAAGGAGTCCCTGTTTCTCGGATGATTTACCCCAACAGTCATAAACTGAACAGCTCGCATACCATCTTTACTGCGTATCCGCGCATAAGCTGATCCGTCATCCATCACTTTTGTTTCCATTCTTGCTTCTGTAATGAAAGGCTGTCCGAGAATAATCGGATAAGAGCATGAATCCTGAACAAAGCAATGATAATCCTCTTCAACATTACCAATAGAAATTCTGATACTCGGACAAGCAGCATACATATCACCAGAAGTATTATTGGCGGCTCTCATGCGCCAGCCATGCTCTGCATCCATAGGCCACTTGCCACTCTCATAAACACCTCGAGCAATAAGATTAATCTCAGAACCATGATCAACTAAAGCAATCAAGGGAATTTGTTTCTCTCCAATCCTTACCACTGTCTCAGTGGTTGCTCTAGCCCAATGACTACGTGAAAAATGACTGCTAGGAATAAGAATAGGGGACTCATCATCTTCATACTGCATAGGCTGCACTATTTTCTCCAATTGCGGATTAACAGAAGCATTCTCAACCATCACTGCATTATCATGTTCTTCTACAAGAGCTCCATGCCACAATCCCTGTAAAGCAGGTCCTTCCATCGCATGTCGTTTCCTCCGCAAAAGATCCTGCATCTGATCCTGTATTTCTCTTCTAGCAATCCCAAGAGCCTCTCCAACAGTAAAAGTGACTTCACTATTCAAAATTCTTTCATGAAAAATCTTACTCATATCCGTTTGCATATCAAGGTCTGACAAGAGCTTGAATCCTGGCTCTTTTCTTGACTGCCTCTTTTCTTTCTGCTTGTCTTCCATTGGCTGATCGGAACCTGTTTGAGTTGGAGAATTTGACATAGGTGGAGCTGTAATAGGTGGTGAAACAAAGTCACCCCCTCTAGTCTTTTTGGAGGAGCTAGGACCCTCCTCATCTCTTCTTCTCTTTTCCTCAACCATGGCATCTAAACCCTGCATTTTAGCCATATAAGCAAAAATAGAATACCTGTCAACAGGAGAATCCCATCCTGTCTCTCCTCGGATGCTAGAGCCCACACAAGTCATAGTAGAAGTTTGAACTTTCCCTCTTCTCGCTATCTCCAAGGCAGAAGACCATAAAGCAGAGTCTCCATCGGATTTCTGCTCAAGCTAGACTCCAAAAGCTGAAGCATCTCCTCTAACACTCACATAAGCTGATCGCGCAGCCATATCATCAACAAGCTTCTTCATACCTCCCTTACCGAAGTTCGTGTCAAGAGGAGCGCCAGTCTCTGTCAGCCATATCTTCCCATCTTGTCCCCAAAACACTACATTCTTCTTACGTGCTTCCTGAAAAGCATCACAATCTCTGCAGTGTTGATGCTCTGTACTATCACACCAAATACATCGTCGTCCTTTTCTTTGACCAGCTGGAAAAACAGTCACTGGAGCAGGTGCTACAGCAGGTACTGACATAAGTTGCTCCTTTAACTTACCAACTTCAGCTTTGACTGCTTCAATCGTCAAATCCGCCAATCCTTTAATAACATCATCTACAGATAAAGGCACTGGAGCAGTAGGAACTGGTGGATTCATAACAGGAAGAGTAGGCTTAGGCAAAGAAGCAGCAGGGGTAGAAGAAGAAGTCTCCAAGGAGTTTTCAGGAACTGATCCTGTATTACGATGCAATCTGACTCTCCTGTGCTGCTTCTTGACAAGAGCATTCACAGCATCAATGGCATGTCTCCACTCAGTCTTTAAACCTGAATCAGTAGCTTGATCTTCCAAAAGATCATCCAACTTTTCCTGCAAATCAGCATCTGCAGCTTGCAAAAATAACTCCACTTTTTGCATCTCCAAAGCTTGCTGTTCAGTCCCATCCAACTGATCATAACGGCTTTCAAACTCTCGCAGAAGAGCGGTAACAGAAAGTCCCTTATTAGGCATAGAAACCCATGCTAAAAAATTCCTGCGATTCATAAGACCTGTATCCTCCAGGAAATATTCATCTTTTAATGCCTTTTTAAATTCAGCCCAACCTGCATGTGCCTCTTGAATTTCTGCAATTCGACCTTCAAGAGCGCGCACCACGATCCGCAAGAAGTAGCGGCTCCAAACATCTTGAGAAACTCCAAAAAACTTCATCTTTTCTTCATACAAATGCAGGTAAGTTGACACTTGCTGGCCATTAAATTGCTTCATCTCCTGTTGGACAGCTTTCAAAGCATCCATAGCATCACTGTCTCGTTTTGCATGAACTTGCTGCTGCATATACATGGTAAATGAGTGAAACAGGTTCTTCATGACATTATCATCTGTCATCTCTTCTTGCGAGTCTCCCATCTTGCTGATGACGCAGCACTTTCACGTCGGGTTCACCAGAAATGTCAAAGAGATCGTGCAAGAACTGCAGAACATGGGGTTCAGAGCACAGCAATGGAAGAGGCTAACAAGAAGAATTCAAATTGAATTGTTGATGCCAAAGTACACTATATTTCATGTCAAAATGAGTTACATGAAGCTCATGTTCAGAAAAATCTGAACATATTCAGTTTCCTGTTTGTGAAGAGATCTTTGCAAAGAATGCATCTAGAACCATATCCATAACCATTATAAGAGCTAGGAGTATTAATGAAGGCTGAAGTTCCGTAGTCCAGATTGACATACAAGTAAGATCCTAGAAGTAAAATCTGATTCCTGCACCCAAAACATACCACCTTGCCAATTGCTCTCGCTCTACTGTCATTCTACCTGACAGTACCCACAACTCCTGTAAATCAGTCCTTTTCTTCTGTCACGATACCAGAGGAGGTAAGATGTACATGCCAGGGGGTTGTTTCCTGGGTATGACGCTGTCACGGAGATGACAACAGTAGGCTTGTCCTTATGCCAATAAGCTTAACAACTGGAAATGAGAGGAGTTGCAAGGGCATAACGACCATGAAGAAGGTGAACATGACAGTTTTATAGCAGTGGAAGATAGAGGAAGTGTTGTTGTAGATGGTGGGCTGGAGCTTGTAGCGACGGAAGGCCTGAGGGCGGTAGAGATCGAGGATGACTGAGAGAGGCCTATGCCTCAGAGAGGCTGGAGAAAGGCAGCATGGTTTGGAAAGGTTGGGGCGAGCCGGATGCGGGGAGTGTATATGTGCTCTGCAAATCAAATCCTTTCCTGGGGATGCAAATCCTTTCGGGTCTTCTGCGAGATGTGTGGCTGTATATTTCGCTTCTTTGAGATGGGCAAATCGGCGGATTACAACGATGGGTCTCTTCTGTGAGGCTGCGGCCCTCCCCTGTTTCTTGCTTTTCCTCCTCTGTTTCTGATAAGATTGTTCCGCAGACAGAAGCATCAGTTCATTGACACACCTGAGCCTTCACACAGCTCCATAGCTTGGACCTCCATTATCAATGGAAAAGCTCTCTGAACGTCGATCAACAACAAGCCCCCAGATGGCAATCACGACCAGCAGAGCAACTGCGAGGGGAGGCGGATGCAAGCAGTCGAAAAGGACTTTGCCTTCGAACAATCCCATTCACCACTCCACTAAATGCTCCAACGCAAAATCAAAGCAAGCAGTGCTTGAGCTTTTGATCTTGAGGGTCCGTTCTTAGCTCCTAGTCAATGGACCAGTATACTCGTTGAGAACCGATGGCATACGCCATCGAAGTCTGAAGACATACGCCAGTTGAAAGCCAATTCCTGTCGCTCAAGCCACTTCTTGCATACATGATATAATGAGTTCCCTCACTCGGCTCCCTGCTCAGGGTATCAAGCACTGTAAGGATACCTATCGGCCTCTTAAATATGTCGAAGGCCTGCGTTCCCTTCCTCTCTAGTACACTCCACTAAATTGCAGAAAGTCCGCAGTACGATAGTACTTTCTGAGAGGAAATCGGTCGTCGACATCGAGCTTGGGGGCGCTGGCTGCGATGCTGAGCCTCGGTCTTGCCATTGTCCTGAACAGATCATAGGTGGAGGATTGGCGGATCAGGAAAACTTACCCTCAGCCTTCTCCCCATGAATTCCCTGCCATCGAATTTCTCTATTGCTGAATTTGCATCATCAACCGAGCCCATGGTGACGAAGCCGAAACCCCAGAAAAGAGTCCCTATTTCCCTTATTGTCTCCTCCTTTCCTACTCTGTGTCGTCTTGCTGTTTTTTTCCTCCTTCCTTTCCTTCCTCTTTAGCATTGCTCCCTCTCCTTTCGCCACAGAGAGCCCAAAAAGAAGGAACCTCTCCTCCAATTCAAGCGCATGACAATTCGTCTTTTTCCCTCCCTTTTGCCATTCGAATACTCTTTTCCCCAATTAGTCTCCTTTTTCCCTTCCTTTTCTCCTCTATCTTTAGTTTTTCTTTCTCTAATTCACATGTCAGAATTAGGCAAGTGACCTTCCTTTTTACCCCCCCGCTAAGACACAGCATCATCATCCACTTAATCTCGTAATAAGGCATTCATTTTGGATCATGTTCCTCTGTTCATCTCCTTGCTTCTGACGTAGTGATTTTCCACAACATCTGATGTCTGACATCTCTTTGCAATCAGCATTTCAGTCCTATTGACGGAATTCATCCTCCTCGCAACCTGATCAACCACTATGACAGCCTCTGACAGTTTATATATTATCAATCTCTCATGAGGATTTCAGTGAGAAAGGAGCAATGGTGACACATCATGCATCCAAACAAAATCATGCGTATGCACTAAGGGAATATATACATTGGATGCGGATTATTAAAAAGCATCACACAAACAATAAATCACACGCAGAAATTAACACAAATGCACAACAAAAATGGAGGTGTTCACGGCTCAGATGCGCAGCAACACGACAGCGGAGGTGAGAGACACATGGAGAAACGACGCTAGGACGACTGCCAAGTTCTTATGGGAGCAAGTAATCTCGCGTTTTGGTTGCCCCATCGAACTGGCCAGCGACCAGGGAACGCACTTCATCAACGAAGTGATAGCCCATCTCCTATCCACCTTTCTCATCATTCATCGCAAATCCTCACCATATTACCCTCAGGCTAATGGCCAAGCTGAATCGACCAACAAAATTCTCATCAATGTCCTGACTAAAGTGGTCTCAGCCTCACGAAGTGACTGGGATAACAAGTTGATGGCAGCCTTGTGGGCCTACCGAACAGCGTATAAAACGGCCGTTGGTCAAACACCTTTTCGGCTAACCTATGGGACCGAAGCCATTCTCCCATTAGAATTCTTCGTCCCTAGCCTGAGGATAGCACTCCAAGAACGATGGGAAGGGAAGGAGGCATGGATGAAAAGCTTGGTTGAGCTGGAACGCCTGTCAGAGGTTCGTCTCCTAGCCATCCACGCACTTATCTGCGAAAAAGCCCGACGCAAAAGCTGGTTTGACAAACATGTCAAGGAATGGGAGTTTGAGCAGGGTGACTGTAAAATATTACACGACGCAGTGAACAGAATCTGAGAAAGAGATAGAGAGTACACAACAGATAAGAGGAGAATCAGTAAATTCTTTAACTCCAAACAACTAATACAAAGATGGCTCTGTCCACCCGTGCGCTTCCACTGTGTGAAGCTTAGATGGCGATCTAGACAGAAGATAGGTGAAGAGCTTAAGGCTAGTTGGAACAACAACTCTGACTGGGTGAAAGATGAGTGTTAGATGGCTGCGAAGGGGTTTAGCTTTTATAGCTCGCGAAGGTCCTTAGGTTGGCCTGTTGACCGACCTACCAGATGAGCTTCCACTAGTCGGCCAGGGAATATTCCCTTTACCATCGGGCCGGGGGCGCTGCCCTCGGACCCCCGCCAGGGGGGCCGCTGGCCCCCCTGGGACCCCCCAGCCAGGGGCCACTTCCGCGGCCCCCGGACCCCACAATAGGGGCCCCTTTTAACTCCCTTACCACGCAACTCAATGCAATGTGCCTCGAGTTGCTACCAGCTTAACCACTCCATCTAACCCAAAGATTAGACCCACAACAGTCACCTTTTTGCCATCCGGTCACATAGACCTCATCTGATATACAAGTCAGGACTCAACCAATGTCCGGGCTCACATTTGGCTTCTCCTCATAATGGGGGCCTTACAACTTTGAGCACCATGGATCATTGGTAGCACCTAATGAGGGTGGGGCATTGATCATATCTAACAGTGACCTAGTGCTCCTCTACTCAGTTAAAGGACATAAGAAAAAGATGAAATTCAGAGGTCTCAGACCCTTTAAGGTCCGGGCAATCAAACGAATTGGTAATGTCGAGCTGGAAACACTGGATGGTGAGGGAATGGGCTTTTTCAATGGCAGTCAAGTCAAGAAGTACTACCCGCCCACTCATCCGTTGGACGAGCCACCAATGGTAGAACCACCCGTCAAAATACCAGTAGCCACCATTACGAAAATTTGCGAAAATGAGGAGGAGCCTGTAGAACCTACCTACCTCCGTGTCATGGTCACGGCCAAGCAGACGTGCTCCTTCGACGCCCTGATTGATGAGGGGGTGGATTTTAACGTTTTAACGCACGAGCATTGGACCCAGCTTGGCACGCCAATACTTCATCCCACAACAGCCAAATTAAGTCCATACGAAACTCAATCCTACCCGATCCTCAGGTCGCTGTCTCTATCGAGTCTGAAACTATCTCCATGCTGTTTTACGTATTGCCAAGTACCATGGATGCAAGCACAGAGTCATTGCTCGGGTGAACCTTTAAAAAGCAGACCCGTTGCAATGTTGATTATGAGTAGCAATGCATCCACTTAGCGATCGGGAACTTGTCGGATGATGAGGGGTGAGCAGTCAGAGTTGGGCGTTGATGAAGAACGAATGACACTTTCGTTGTGGTCTTCAACACCTGCAATTGAAAACCTCTCAGGTGGTCTCTCCCTAAGGGTAGTGCTAGTCTTCCCTATTGTGCACAAGACATATTTGATTAGTTTGGGAGACAGGTCAAACTCTAAGCAAGCTGAGAGTATTGTCCTGCACTTGAGGACCCAAACTGTGAATATATTTAAGTGTAGGCATTATGTGAGTGCTTATGCATACTTAGATATTACTTAGTTAGAAGACTATCGGCGTGGTTCCTTGGAGAGTAGGGGGCTAAGTTGATGGAAAAATGTGTTAATGAAGAAGAGGTGGGGTACACTTGTGAAGAGTTTTTTTTTTTTTTGTAACAATAGTATGAGGAGGCGTATACATGGAGGCAATGGTTCAAGAGCATGACAGGAGTTTTACTCCTCGTCATCCGAATAGTGGTTAAGGGTTGGAGGGGGGCGGGGGGCCTTGTTAAGGAATTTTCGACTTAACAAGTAGCCTTTGATGTGGAAGCGGGTTTCGAGGGTGGTGGTAGAAAGAAAGGGGTGGTTGCACTGGGTAAATTTACTGTCGTTCATGTCTTCGAGTAGTGTACCATAGAAAGATGGCAAAAGAGAAGCACGCATCATGAAGCGAGTCATGGTATTGCTGTCTATAGCATTGGGGTCAAAATAGAGGGGTGGGAGGTGGCGTTCTTGGGGTGCGGGTTCTTGGTGGACTAGGATCCTAATTAACCTAAGATAATTACAGGTGGTGATGAATGTGGGGTCGGGGAAAGAGGTGAATTCGCTAAGAAATTTGTCTATAGAGCTATACAAGTCGGGGAGGGTGAAAAGGAGGGTGTTTCTATGGGAGGTGGTATTGGCGTTATAGATGATGGGGAAATCGAACCTGCCGTGGATGGACGGGTTGAAGTCCAACTCCTACCCTTCGAGGATACAGCATAAAAGTGGGGTCGTTTCTCTCTAAAGGGAGGGTGTTGCAAAATGCCATCCACGCTTCCAAGTTGACGTAAAAAATGTGCCTCCTCTAGGTGGGTTGGCAATTATAGCCTTCCACTGTTCGAGGCACCTAGAGGACTTTATCTTGCCAAAACTCGCGGTCCTCAGCTCCCCAAGCAGTCGGGTGAGCCTCATGCTCTGCTAACCATTTGGCTTTGAGCCTGGCCCCCATGGCAATGACATCCTCCACCAGCTGAATGGGCAGCACCCTATTCAAGGCCGTGGGAAACTCAAAGCGCATGTCGAAGGGGTTGCTGCTATACTCCTACTGTTCCTAGATAATCATTTCAGCGTGGAATTCAGCAAGGGAGACTTGGGTGTGCAGTAGGGGAGGGGCAGGCTGTCTCTGGACAGGTCTAGCATTCAGCTTTCTTCTTGCCTTCTCCACCATCTCCTTCCTGTGGTTGGTTTGGGCCGCTGCTGTGGTTGAGGGGGTGGTGGGACATATTCCTCTTCTAGGCTCTGCGGCGGGCCTCCTAGCTGCAGCGGCACGTGCAGGCCGACTGTGAGAGCTCTGCGTGCAACGGTTAGTTTCTTTTGCAGCTGATCATTGGCTTCATCTCCTCCTGGTCAGGTGGTGTGGAGCAGCATGTTGAAAAAGGTGTGCTGCTGAGCTATCATGGAGAGCTGGGCTGCTTCTGCCTGATTCTCAGCCAGCACCCTATCTCCTTCGGCCTTGGCTAGCTGGCGTGCTAAGTCTCGTACTCTCTGCTCGCTATGATCGGACCATTCTTTTGCCCTTCTCTCCATATCTTCCAGGCTCTCCCCCTGATGGAGGGTCATTGCCATGAGTTATTGTTGCTGGGCCTCGAGCTCACGGTGCAGGCAGGATTGCTCCTGGTGTTCCTTTGCGATTTGCGCATTGAGCTGGTCCAGCTTCACCTGCTCTGCCCTTAATTGATCCAGCTCTACAGCCTCCAGTCTGATTTTGTCAAGCTGGCTTTGCGCTTCCAGGTTGGCTGCAGCTAACTGATCATTCTTGCGCCGAAGGTGCGCATTTGTTTCCCTCTCCCCGTTGAGACGCTCCATCAGGATTTTCCTTCTCCCCTCCCAGGCAGCGTCGCGTTCCTTCAGGGCTCTTAGATCTTCTGCCTCCTTAGTGTTGGCCTGCTCCCTAAGCACATCGATCTCCTTTTGATATTCTGTTATCTGCTTCACTCTGTCTAGCTAGAGGGCGGCTTGTGATTCGCGTTCCGTTGCCAGCTCCTCCACGACTATCCTCCTTTCCTGCCTGGCTCTTTGCAACTGTGCGAGTAGCTCCTTCACATACTCATCGTAGTGGCCTGCTGGAGGTGGGGGGTGGGCCATGGTTGTAGTGGTGGCAACCTCTTCCAATTTTTGTCTTTTCACTTCCGACCCTGGCTCTAGTTCGGCCGTGGCTGCCCTTTTGGCACCTGAAGCTGGGGTGGCCCCGACCGCTTCCCTTGCCAGCTCCCTTTCCACTAGGAAGTGAAGCCAGGTGACCACATTGCTCTCATCAATTTTTGGGGTGTGACCCTGGGTGGCGGTGGCAGGGGGTGTCACCATGATGGGGGTGGCTTGCACGGGTGGCATGAGAAGAGGGGAGGCTGGCCTAATTGGGTCTTTTCCTTTACCTTCTGCAGGAGGCAGCTACACAGTTTCTGACACACCAGTGCTAGGACCGGGTGCCTCAGGTTGGTATGGACCCCCTGCTCCTTCCTCATCTCTTCTTCGCTGTTCCTCGATGGAGCGACGAGTTGCCAGCTCCAAATCTTCTTCTTCCCTCCTTCTCAGCTCCTCCTCAGCCCTCTTTTGTCTTTCCTCCTCCTCCCTTACCAACTCCCTTTGGGCCCATTCCAGCTCTTCCTTCTCTTTCCTCCTTCGCTCCTCCTCTCTTTTTCCGTGTAGGGCCTTAGTCCGTTGTTCCACCTTTTCTTTTGGTGTAGCCTGGGGTTCTCCCTCCTCGTCGGTGTTCGTTTCCATTTCATCAGACCTCTCTTCCGCATGAGGCTGGGACTGCGACGGCGATTCGCCACTTTTCTCGTCACCTCCCTGTTTGTCTTCTCCTGCTTGTCCCTGCCCTATTGCTTCGTGGATGATTGCAGTAAGGGCACCTCCAAACCCTATGGTGGGGGCCTTGGAGGATGAGGCTTTGCGGGTCAATCGGGGTGAAGGGGATTCTCCTGCCACGATGCACAATCCCCAACAAACCAACACGTGTGCCGGCCACCAATGCACACCCCCGGCGTCCTTGTCACCCACATCTTCGGTGCATGCTACCACCTGCTACCTACGACACTGAGTGCCATGGGACTGGCACTCGTCTAGGAGGGGGGTAATGTTAACCCCAACACGAGGAAAGCAAAGAAAGTGGAAAAGACGCAGGGCAAAGGTGGAAAAAAGGTAGCCCGACTGAAGAAAGAAAAGGAGAAAAGGCCAAAAGCGCAAGGGCAACCTTAAAAGTCCAAGGAAAATACAAAAGGGGAAAGGCGCATTTTTAAATAAAAAGGCGCACCCTAAAATCTTGTAAAAGAGCGTCGGGCTCTCACCGTGCAATTTGTAAATGTGGAGGGGCGGTGAAAAGGAAGCTAGGAAGATAAAAGGACAATGGAAAACAGGGCCTAGGCTATGACCGGCCATGTAAAAAGGGGATGACCGCCCAAAAGGGATTTAGGGTTTTGTATATAAAGCTGAAAAGTGAATGAGGAGCTCATTCTTTGGTGTGTGGCAAAACTAGTCTTCTTCTTCCTCTCTTCTTCTCCCCTTCTTGCTTGTGTGCGCTCTTGAGAGAGGGAGTGTGAGAGTGTGAGGGAGTGAGTGTGTGTGAGAGTGAGGGATCAAGAGGGTGAATCTCTTCACCATCTCATCTCCTCTTCTTCTCTTCTCTTCTCTTCTCTTCTCTTGCGCACGCGGCTATGGAGGATGGAGCTTGGAGATGGAGGAGGCTTGAGGATGCTTGAGCTAGCATCTAGGATCATGGAGCTACCGAAGTGCAAGAGAGAGGAGGGTACTCGATCGAGCATCAAGGTAAGCTCACTGCATTTGTAGGATCGACGGCGCGTCGGCTAGGTGAGAGATGGCCATTAGAGCTTGCTTGGAACGCTTGAATCAATAAGTGGTCCGTGGGTCTTGGCGGTTGAGCGAAAGCTCCCATAGTTTTGCAATTGCATACCCACGGATCTAAAAGTTTGTGCATATGCATTGTGTTGATGCATCATAGACTGAAGCTCCCCAAGCAAGTTTGGCAATAAATTAGGCATAACATCCAACCGATTAGATAACTCATGCTCAGTATCATAAACATAAAGTTGTGCACATCTTGGCCTTTCCTATCATTGCACATTAGGAATCAAAGGGCCTATACGATGATAAATGGAGCCATGCACTCTAAAGGTATGAGAATTTCCCACAACAGACAAAAGCTCATCAACATTGGCACCAAGCAACACAAATGCAAGAGCACTATTATATGCTCGTATATTATTTTTAGATACTCTGCTTTGAGGATGCATACCATGCAACAAATCATGCAATAGTTGTGGTGGATATTGCAACCGTGGCAACATTACTTTTCCATTTTGACAACAATGTTTACCAAACAAAACTGACCCCTGCACTTGATCCTCACATCTCCACAATTTAGTTGAACATTGCTCACACATCTCAGAAAAACTCCCCATGGAATGCACAATCGGGTCTTGAAATAGCAATATTGTAGTTGCAGGATGAATATCCATTGCAGGCAAAGCATGTAAAATGGAGCAAAAACCCCCATTTTGAGCACCAAAGGTTGGAGCATTATTGACACGTGACTCATTAATCACAGCATTTCCTAGGTTTTGGTGATTTTCAGCATCACAATTATAATCATTAGCAAATTGCTGCTCAATCAAACTATGAAGCCCCTCACGAATCAAGCTATTATGATTTAGAGCCCCTCCTTGCAAAACATTCCTGAACTCAACTATAGTAGAACACATCTCTTTATACCCCCTCTGGTCATGTCTTGCCATTTGAGCCCTAAGGCTAGCAATCTGTCATTGTCTATATCGTGTTAGAAGTCAAGCTCAGTAGGTACGTCTTTATGTGTGACTGACATCTGTGACAGCTAGGTGTGTGCTGTCTCCATGTGACTACATTGAATAAGTCGGGTTTGTGTTAGTAGGTGACCTGACTAGAGTTAGTCAGTCTAGTCAACACTAAGACTAGGTTACTTTACATTGTATTGTGTGCTTCTCAGTTAGTGTGGAATAATGAAGAAAGCTATGGAAACCTGAAGGTTCATGGAGATTGAGTTTCCGTGTCTCTTTCTCTCTCATCTTTGAACATGGTATCAAAGCGTTGCCAGGTTGAGCTCTCTGGAGCAGGAGGAAGTCAAGAAGACTTGCAGGAGTGGAAGATCAAGGATTCTCAAAGATCAAATAAGCTGTCATTGTGATGGAAGGTAGGCATTGTGTGATTGCTTAATCTATGGTTCAAGCTACTGTCTGTGGCTTGTTTAGAGCCTTGTGAAGGGGGTATTAAGCACTAGTGTGTGCTTCATCATCATCACCATCATCAAATCGAGTTGCTGGAGCAGAGGACAGATCTATGCAAACTGTGCATGTATTTTGCAGACATCTTCGTGAAAAACATCATATGCAAGTGATATGAAGTGGCTAAATGCCTGATAGAGACTAGTGGAAGGTACTTGAAGAGTACAAGGTGTAAATCCTTATGTGAGAGCTCACCTATGAGCTGAGAACAGAGACTATAGGTTTGCAACAAATAGTGGCCTACTATATACAGGCATTATAAAGCATGTATGCATTTATGACATGAATCTAGAGCCCTCAAACATACCCAGAAGCATCGATGGAGCAAAGCTATTTGCCAGGAGGGCATATGTACTTGATGAAATGCATTTGAGGTGAAGTTGCTCACTGAAATCATTCAAATCTGAAATATGTTAATGGCTGAAAATTGTCATACACAGCGAATGACAAGCATTGTATCTTGCTGAAGCAATACATGTCACTTTGGAGCTTCTATCACCTATATGAATTGACATATGTATGCTAAATGTATGGAGGATTGAGGAAAGCATTGGATGCTGCTGAATATTCAAATCTGAACCTGAAATAAGTCCCTTGACAGTGCTTGGGCTGGTTGTGAATAGTCATGGTTATGAACAATCATGTACTCTTTGACAGTGATTAATGAAGACAGGTTGTCTATGCCTACTCAAATGCTCATGTATTGAACTTGCCACTACAAAGTAAATGTATGACATGTCTTGAGGACTTTTAAAGCTGAAATACATCTTGGCTGCCAGAATATTGGTTGTTGGTGATCTATAAGCAAATTATGACACTTATACTTGCTGGTTATGCACTGTTTTGTGCCTCTGTGCTTATGTCTTGACTGCCAAATGTACTAGTAGCTATTTGGGAAGTTTTGGGACAGTATGACATGAATACCACTCAGTTTTGACCTTGGAATTGCTACTGGTTACTCACAATTTACAGTTTTTAGACTGCATGTATTCACCTTGGCAGTGAGGTTGTAGAAGCTTAAGCTGAAGCAAGTACATAGCTTATGTATTGACAGTTATACCTACAGCTGAGACCACTTGTTTGTGGGCTGTTTTGGGTTATCAGTGGGCTCAAATACCCTTTTTTTAAAATACTACAATTAATTGCAGAAAACTGTCATAAACTATTGTGGACTGAACTTGGTCAATGATACTTATCGACTTGCAGGGAGTCATGCACTTGATAGATAGTCTATTGCATCATGGCTAATGCACATGGGACTGACAATATCCCTCAGATAGTTGGAGAAAAGTTAGACAACAAGAACTTTGCATTATGGAAATTCAGGATGAAAAACTTTCTGGTTGGCAGAGGTTATTGGGATCTATGTACAGGAGATGAGGCTGCTCCTGAGTTGCCTGCAACGAATCCAACTAATGAACAAAAAATAGCTTATAGGCTATGGAATGAGAGAGCATGCAAGGTGCTGCATTGGTTTTCTCTATGTATATCTAATGCTATGGTAATTCAAATCACTGGATATGAGACTCTGAAGGATGCTTGGGACATATTGATGAAAAAATATGGAACCATGACACATGCACGAAAGATCCAGTTGAAACATCAGTTCAACAACATGTCTAGGAATGGCAGGAGCATCCAGGTGTATACCATGGAGATTAAGACCATAGTTGATCAACTTGCTACCATTGGCTCAAGTGTATCAGAAGATGATATGATTGTTGTTGCCTTGAATGGATTAGGGAAAGAGTACAAAGCTTTTGACACATCCATCTCTATTAGAGAAGAGCCCCCTACCTGGGAAGAGCTAGTTGCTTTGTTGCTGCATGAGGAGGTCAAACTTGGTTTGAATACAGGTTCCAGTGCATCTCAGAGTAGAGACACTGTGTTATACTCTAGCCAGCGTGGCAGAGGATTTAGAGGTCGTGGTTCATTTAGAGGTCGTGGTGACACTCGTAATGCTTATGGACAGCAGCAGTAGCAGGGTAATTGGCATGGTGCAAATACACACGGCCAGCATGGATCTGGCAAGTTTAGAGGCAGGGGGAGATCACCTCGAGGTAGAGGTGGTGGATCTGGTTCATGGCAGTCTTCTGATCAGTCCAATAGGGACAAAGATTGCCATTATTGTGGCAGGTACGGCACATTGCAAAGGATTGCTACTAGAAGCAGGGAGATATGAAGGCAAAGGGCAGACAACATGTGCACTATGCATCTTCCAGTGGTGCTCATGATGAGCAAGTTGATGGACTCTTTGCCATGTAACATGTATCCAAAAATGTATCGAGACATGATAGAGATGATAGATGGTACATTGACTCTGGAGCATCAAACCACATGACACCGCATGGAGAGTGGTTTGATGAGATGGTTGAAGGTACACATGGTCATGTATGTACTAGGGATGACACCCAACATGACATAAAGCATAAAGGGATTGTTCCTCTTATGATGCCTGATAGCAAGAAGAAAGGCCTGCATGATGTATTACATGTACCAACTATAACAAAGAATCTTTTTTCTGTCGGTCAAATGGCAGAACAGAATCTGCAAGTGAGATTTAACAAACATGGATGCTTCATTGAGGAGTATGAAAATTGTTGCAAGTTAATTGCCAAGGATAGAAGGGATGGCAAGATGTTTACATTGGATGAGACCATTCCGAGACTTAAGGTAGCCATGTTTGCTCATGATGAGAGTGTCATTCAGGATGTAGAGATTTGGCACAAGCGGATTGGATATGTCAATGTACAAAAGCTTAAATCTATGCAGTAGAAGGAAGTAGTACTTGGATTACCTAAATTCAAGTATAATAACTTTGGTCATGTATGCCCTGTATGTCGGTTTGGGAAGCAGGCACGGTTTCCTTTCATGAAACATGTAAAAAATAGCACTAGGCCTTTACAGTTGGTGCACTCTGATGTCTGGGGTCCTTCACATAATGCTTCTTTTGGAGATGCACGGTATTATGTCTCATTTATTGATGATTTCAGCAGGTACACTTGGCTTTATGTTTTGAAGCATAAAGATGATGTGTTTGATGCATTCAAAGACTTCAAGAAGCATGTTGAAAATGAGTTGGGCTACTACATATCCTTTTTGAGATCAGATGGAGGAGGTGAATATGTCTATAACTACTTTGATATGTATCTTTCTAAATATGGGATTAGAAGACAGCTCACATGTAGCTATACACCACAGCAAAACGGTGTTGCAGAGAGGAAAAATAGGGTCCTGATGGAATCAGCTAGAGCTATGCTGAATGAGAAATGTTTGCCAAATGGTTATTGGGTTGAAGCAGTGATGACTGCTGTCTATGTACTGAATCAAACCCCTACCGCAGGGATTCATGATGTCACTCCATATGAGAGGCTGTATGGTCATAAACTTGATATTTCCCACTTGAAGGTATTTGGCAGTGATCCGGGTTTTTTACAACCCGGATTATTACCACAAAATTTGGCCAAAGACCCTATCAAGAGCTTACCATATCACTTTGGGTTTACTCTTCAAGCACTAGGTATGCTACATTGCTTCTCAATTATGATAACTCTAGCAAATGGGGGGAACAACTTCTTAGAAGGCATGTCAATGTAAAGGGTAAAAGGGATGGTTATCTTAGTGAAGATGAAATGGATTATATCTAGGAGTTGAGTGAGCGCATAGATTTTTTCAAAGGACTAGCCTCCAACTACACATAGGCCCCGTCTACATCACTAAGATTCAGAATCTATCACCATCATTAGAGGACACCTCATCCTAGCACACAAGTCAATATTCACATCATGGTGTCATTTCGATCTTGCACAAAAGCTTACAAGCATGAACCCCTTTTGTCACATGCTTATATGTATTTATATACATATGGGGGACTAAAGTCAAAGCAGCTTTTGGAAGAAGTTTTTTATAATCTCAATAACTCCCAAGAAAAAGCGAATTTTAAGAAAATTCCCACGATGGCCGATTGGTTTCGACCTGGTCTACAAAGTTGGAGAAGAAACTTTTTTCAAATTCCTCATGGATTTGAAGTTACAAAGGCGTAGACTGCTGGCTACATGCAATTTTCTTCTCTCTTTCACCACACCAACTTTCCACTCTGTCCTTCTTGTAAATATATTATAATAATGTGCTTTGGGCACCCACCTCTTGTAATCTAGCTCAATTTCTCTATTTTGTCTACCACCACCCTTGGCTTCTTGCATGATGACCAAGGTGGGGACTTGTCCCATCCACTATTCTCTATATTTTCAAAGATGCCATACATCATCTAAGATTTTGTTAATCAAGAAGATTAGCTTAATCTAATCCCTCATGGAGGCTATATAAAGAGCCCATGGAGAATGAGGAAGGGGGGAAGAGGACAATGACAAGTCCATGAGAGCATTCTAGAATACCCTTATCTCTTTGAGGTAAGCTATGAGTAAGTTCTTTTATTATGTAGTATAATGGCAAGCTTCCTCTACCTCTTCTCCTATTATCTCCCTCTCTTCTCATCTTCTCATTCCATGTAGCATAATGGCAAGCTTCTTCTATCTCTTCTCCCCTTGTATCCCTCTCCTCTCATCTCTCTCTCCTATATTCCAATATGGTGTCTACTACATATATTCTCTCTTGTAAATTTGTGTCTTGGTTCTCTTGATTCTCTTTGAGAAAAGGGATGTCCTAGCCCATCCTCCCTTTGGCTAGGTGGTGCCCCTCTTTAGTTCTCTTAGTGAGGATTGGAGGTTGGATGGGTAAGAGGCAACCCGTTCATCATTTCAGCCCTCAGCAGTATTGCATATGTGCATATACCGGATGAGAAGAGGAAGAAATTGGATCTTAAGGTAGTGAAGAGTGTGTTTGTGGGATATGCAGAGGAACGGAAAGCTTATAAGTGTTATGTACCTTCTATGCATGAAACACTCATAAGCAGAGATGTGGTATTTGATGAGTTAGCATCATGGTATGGGAATCCTGTTGCAGTGCCTACTGATGGCTCACCCAATATGAGTCATTCTAAAAATACTCCTGCAGAGAGTACTTCCATGAGTGGTCAAACAAGTGATGTATCATCTACAGTGAGTCCTTGGACAGGACGATTGCGCAATCACACTATTGCATCTACTGACATGGACATGTCAGTTAGGGGGAGAACAGATAAGGGAAAAGAAAAGGTTTTTGAAGATGTAATAGGTCCACTCACTGTAGGTTATGATTCATCTAGCAGTGACAACTTAGACTGTGGATTGGGAATTTCGTCTGTTATGACACCAGGTGCTAGGCAGAGTCGTTATGTTCCACCTCATCAGAGGCAAGCTCACAGTGAGCCACAGCTCAGGAGATCAAAGAGGGTCAGAGGACTTGTTGATAGGTATACTTACACTAGATATTCAGCCCATCATTATGCTTATATGACAAAAGTAACAGGTTTTAGAGAACCAAGTAAGTTTGATGAGGCAGTTGCAGATGAGGATTGGCGTGCTGCTATGGATGAGGAATATTCAGCTTTGGCTAAAAATGGCACATGGGATTTGGTACAGTTGCCTGAGGGAAAAACACCTATCGGCTGCAAGTGGGTGTATAAGGTAAAATGTAAATCAGATGGATCATTGGAAAGATACAAGGCCAGGCTGGTTGCAAAAGGGTATGCACAGCAGTATGGTCTTGATTATGAGGAGACTTTCAGCCCTGTAGCAAAGATAGCTACAGTTAGAACTGTGATTGCTTTGGCAGCAGCTAGAGGCTGGAAACTATGGCAGATGGACGTAAATAATGCCTTTCTGAATGGAGAGTTACAGGAAGAAGTTTACATGGAACAGCCTGAAGGTTATGTGCATCCAGAATTTCCAGCACATGTATGCTAGCTGAAAAATGTATTATATGGGCTGAAACAGGCACCCAGAGCATGGAATGCTTGCATCAGCAGTTATTTGCAGCAACATGGTTTCCGATTGGGTGATGCTGATCATAGTTTGTTTGTGAAGAAGAAAGATCATGGCTATGTATTTCTAGTGGTCTATGTTGATGACTTAATCATTACATGAGATGATGAAAGCGGGATTGCTGAAGTAAAGACATGTTTACAGGTTGAGTTTAAGGTCAAGGACCTAGGAGAGCTGAAATATTTTTTGGGGATTGAGGTTGTCTCTACACCCCAAGGCATATGGTTGCTACATAAGTAGTAAGCTCAGGACATGTTACAGAAATATGGTATGGTTGATTGCAAGCCTATGGATACGCCTTTAGAGCAGAATGTCAAGCTGCAAATTGATGTTGGGACAGAGATTGAGAATGTTACCATGTACAGACAGATGGTAGGCAGCTTGATCTATCTCACGATCACTAGACCTGGCTTGAGTTATGCTGTGGGGTAATCAGTTAGTTCATGCAGAAGCCTCACAAACCACACTTGGATGCAGTTAGGAGAATTCTGAGATATGTAAAGAGTACCACAGATCATGGGCTATTTTATGCATATGGGAAACCCCTTGACTTGATGGGGTATACTGATGCTGACTGGGCTGGTTGAATGTATGACAGGAGGTCAACCAGTGGTTATGCATTTGGATTGGGTAGTAGCATGATCAGTTGGCAGAGTAAGAAATAGCCTATAGTTGCACTGTCTAGTACGGAAGCGGAGTATCGTGGTGCAGCCTTAGCGGCCTGTGAAGCTATGTGGTTACAGAAATTATTGAATGACTTGGGAGTACACTTGGACAGCAAAGTCAGGCTGTACTGTGACAATTTGAGCATTGTCATGTTAGCAAGCAATCCTATTTATCATGCAAGATCAAAACACATTGAGGTTCATTACCATTTCATCAGGGAAAGGTTTTAGCAGATCAGATTGACTTGGAGCATGTGAAGACTAAAGACCAGGTAGCAGACATCTTTACCAAATCACTTGGTAAAGATAAGTTCATTCACTTTCGACAGCTACTTGGAGTGATGCAGATGACTTGAGTTTTGTTCTTGAGCTTGAGGGGGAGTGTTAGAAGTCAAGCTCAGTAGGTACGTCTTTATGTATGACCGACATCTGTGATAGCTAGGTGTGTGCTGTCTCCATGTGACTACATTGAATAAGTGGGGTTTGTGTTAGTTGGTGACCTGACTAGAGTTAGTCAGTCTAGTCAACACTAAGACTAGGTTACTTTACATTGTATTGTGTGCTTCTCAGTTAGTGTGGAATAATGAAGAAAGCTATGGGAACCTGAAGGTTCATGGAGATTGAGTTTCCCTATCTCTCTCTCTCTCTCATCTTTGAACATATTGTGTAGAGTTGAGTCTATGCCTATGAATACGCAACACATAATCCCTGCTATTTCTCTGATTATTTAATCCCATATTGTTTGGATTCTCACAAAGCCTGCACATCAAGAGAAAACATGCATTCTTTCAAGCAGAGACTTGATTGGGATTAGTATTTCCAAAAAGACTTAAAAGTAGAATCAATCTAGAATCACATAATCGAAAAATACTACGACAATTTAAATCAGCACAATCCTCCTACGTGCAAGGAACAATAGCAATCAAAAATAGAATCATCATATATTTTTATATATTCTATACAATTAGATATATCTAACCCAAAGATTTAAAAAAAAACTATATCCAACCGGCACGCGATCCCCCAACCTATAACTCAAACCCAAACATCACTCTTCAACATGAATGTGCAATAAACTATAAAATGTTAGGATTCTTAAATCAATGAACTTTTCTTTGTACATTGCAAGACATAATAAGTATTTCTATAGATCAAACCTCAAGAAAGAGACAATATACTTAAAAATAAAAATGTATTTAATATTTACAAACTCTTGAAAAGAGAAAGAATACACAATCTTATTCCAATCCATAGCAAGTACCTAGACATTGAAACGTATTTTACAGAGAATATTACTCTTTGATACATACTACATTGCAAGACATAATAATTATATCTATAAATAAACTATAGATCAATGTTTACAAACTCTTTAAAAGAGAGAAGAATGCATCACCCCCAATAAATTGAACCAAACATTGGAGAAAGAGAGGGAGAGAGAGAGGGAGAGAGAGAGGGAGAGGGAGAGAGAGAATATTACAAATAGACCATAGAATTAGAAAATATTACTCACATGCATTACACCATAAAAATGAATAAAGTTATATATCCACATTGTTTGATATGATATCATGCGTCAAGAAACAGACATCACACCACACTGTAGATACCCAATACAGTTTACTCAATTTAGTCTCGTTACAAAAAAAGATAGCACACATTATCACAAAAAAAACAGTGGCCCAAGCATTTCAATATCTTCATAAGCGAGACAAAAATAGATCATAACCTTTATCCAAATGTTGAAGAGAGAGACAGAGAGAGATCAAACCTCAAGAAAGAGGTATCACATCGTTACATTAAAACCAATATAAGCTTCACAAAAAGGAAGCACACATCATCACAAAAAAAATATTGGTCTAAGCACTTTCAAGTAAGATATAAGAGAGACGATAATAGATCATAAGCCTCAGCCAAGCAAATCCTCCTCAATTGGGATTGTTCATTTGACGACTCAATTGTTGTAGCAAGGCATTGAACCTATTAACATTCATTTGGAACTGCAAAAACGGTAGTCGACAACCCCTCTGGCAAATCACAGGCTCGTGGTCATCTCCAAGCCCCCAAAACAATGCCTACATATTGTCAAGATTGTGGGAGAGAAGGAATGAGTCTCACTTGAAGCTTTCTTGCTTGCACAATGGGAGAATACACACAAGGGTGGAGGCTGAAAACAGTTTTCCTCTTCTTAGTTGTGTAAGCCAAAAGAACTCTCATACAAAGAAATAGAAGAACCCTATATATGGGTCTTAAACCAAACTCAACTAACTAAGGTGGCATACTAACTGAGCCACGAACTAAAGTAGATAAGGATAGCTGTCATGTAGCTATTATTCATGGGCGGTATACCAACCGCGTCTGCAACTGACAAGTCGGTGACATAAATACACAACGGTCACCCTGGAATATCACGAGTGGAGCTCGATATCTCAACACTCCCCCTCGAGCTCAATCCCAATTCCTACACACCAAGCAGGTCTCTGAACTTGCGCAGCTTCTCTCCGCCCAATGCCTTCGTGAATATGTCAGCTACCTGATCCTCTGTGCTGACATAAACTAGATCAATAAGACCTAGTAAAACCCTCTCTCGCACATAGTGATAATGCACCTCAATGTGCTTTGTTCTAGCATGATAGACTGGGTTATTTGCCAAGTGTATACTACTCATGTTGTCACAATAAATGACAACTGGCCCATCTGTAGACTGATGCATATCATAAAGTAGCTTATGCAACCAAGCTACCTCACATGCAGCCATTGCTGCACCCCTGTACTCAGCCTCTGTGCTCGACAAGGCAACTGTAGGCTGTTTCTTGCTGCTCCAAGTGACTGCAGCACTCCCAAAAGAGAACACATATCCACTGGTAGACCGTCTATCAGAAATACTACCAGTCCAATCATCATCAGTGTATCCATGCAACTGTATCTGAACCCCAGTCTCATAAAATAGTCCATACTGCAATGTGGACTTCACATACTTGAGTATGCGTCTAGCCGCATCCAAATGTGGTTTCCTTGGAGCCTGCATAAACTCACATTCTGCTCCAAAGGAACTGAAATAGGCTTACAGCCTGTCATCCCATATTTGGACAGCATGTCCAATCCATACTGCCTCTACAAGAGCTGTATCCCACTTGGTGATCTAATCACCACAATGCCCAAGAAATAACGCAGCTCTTCCAAATCCTTCATCTCAAACTTCTGCTTCAATAGCATTTTCACATGAAGGATATCTTCATCACTATCACCTGTCATAATCAAATCATCAACATAAATGACAAGTAGCATAATACCTTTCTCTGTTTTTCTCACATAAAGTGAGAAATCTGCCTTGGAAATCTGAAAGCCAATAGTGACAAGATACTGTCCTATCTTGTCAGACCATGCTCTAGGTGCTTGCTTCAAGCCATACAAGGCTTTCTTCAACCTGCAAACAAACTCAGGATGAACAGCATGCACGTAACTTGGTGGCTGCTCCATATAGACCTCTTCTTGCAAATCACCATGCAAGAAGGCATTCTTTACATCCATCTGATGTAAAGACCATCCCTTTGATGCAGCCATAGCAATGACTGCTCTTACGGTTGCCATCCTTGCAACCAGACTGAATGTTTCTTCATAGTCAATGCCATATGTTTGTGCATACCCCTTGACTACTAATCTTGCCTTGTATATGTTCACAGAACCATCTGCATTGTGCTTCACCTTATAAACCCACTTACAGCCAATTGCATTTTTACCTTTAGGCAAAGGTACCAATTCCCATGTAGCATTTGCTTCCAAGGCATCCATTTCTTCATCCATGGCTTTCTCCCATTTTTCTTTTCCCATGGCTTGCTCAAAAGAAGTGGGTTCTGGTTCCTGTATCACTTTGACCATATATGCATAGTGAATGGCTGTAAATCCATCATATTTCAGCCTATCCACAGGATACCTAGCTCTCGTAGACCTGCGCAAAGTAGGTTCACTCTCAGGTGCTCTCAAAACATCCCTAGTCTTCCTTACTCCAGGTGTAACAATAGAAGGAATACCCAACTCATCATCAATGCTCTGTTCTGAGCCACTGGATTCACCATCCACATAAGAGTGACCTGCATTCACATCAAACATGGGCTGATCAACCTTCTCTTTTCCTTTTCGTGATACCTGCATACCACTATCTACATTACTTTGAGAAGATTCTCCTGATATCAATCTGCCTGTCCATGGCAAAGAATGTGAACCACTGCTAGAGGATGCTCCAGGTCCACTAATATTTTGTGACTGCTGCCGTGAATTCTGTGCAACATTACCATTTTGTGCATCTACATCATCAATCACATTTACTGGTTTATACCAACTACTCATCTCATCAAAAACAACATCTCTGCTCACTGTAAACTTACGAGTAGAAGGGTTATAGCATCTATACCCTTTTTGCTGCAGAGAGTAACCAATAAAGATGCACTTCTCAGCTTTTGGATCCAACTTGGATCTCAACTCATCTGGCACATGTACATAGGCAATGCAACAAAAAATTTTCAAATGAGAAATATATGGTTTCCTACCGGTATACCTCTCCTCTGGAGTCATTCCATGTATTGCTGCAGTGGGAGTCCTGTTCATTATGTAGACTGCTGTAGCAACTGCTTCAGCCCAATAAAAATCTGGCAAGTCTTTTTCATTGAGCATGGCACGAGATACCTCTCCAATATGCCTGTTTTTCCTTTCTGCAATTCCATTTTGTTGTGGGGTATGACTGCATGAATATTGCTGCTTTATGCCATGCTCCTGCAAGAACCTTGCAAACTCATTTGAGAGGTACTCTCCCCCTCCATCTGACCTTAGGCATTTTATTTGCAGGCCTGTTTCTTTTTCAACCATAGCTTTAAGGGTTTTAAAATGCCCAAAAACTTCACTTTTCTTTTTCATAAAATACACCCAAACTTTTCTGCTATAGTCATCAATAAAAGTGAGAAAATAATGATAGCCTCCAAGAGATGCAGCTTTAGTAGTCCACACATCAGAGTGGATTAATTCCAATGGCTTCTCACTCTCTTGAACATGTCTAGGAAATGGTTTCCTTGCCTGTTTTCCAAATTGACAGGCTTCACATACCTTATGCATTTCTGCAACTGTGAATTTAGGCAAACCTGCAACAATATTTTGGGCCTGCATTGATTTAAGTCGCTGTACATTAACATGACCAATGCGTTTATGCCAGATATCAATATCTGCAACTACATCGGTCCCATGCGCAAACATTGCTGCACTCAATTCAGACATGTCTGCATCCAAGGTAAACATTCTGCCCTTCTTCTTTCCTTTTGCTATCAAGCGACCTTTATTTTTCATATCCTCTACAAAGCATCCATGAGGATTAAATCTGACCTACAAGCCCTGCTCAACCATTTGACCAATAGAAACCAGATTCTTGGTGATATTCGGGACATGAAATACATCGGACAGGTATTTCTTTTTCCCATCCTGCATAGACAAATGAATTTTTCCAATCTGCACAATAGGATGTGCAGTATCATCACCAGTCTCCACAAATCCTAGTTTTTCCATTTTTCTTGCATCCTCCATCCATTCTGCATGACCTATCATGTGGTTTGATGCACCTGAGTCAACATACCATACATCATTGCTTTCTTCTGCACTTGTCACATAATTATTCATGTGCTGCACCATAAACAAGTGTTCATTTCTGTCATCACCCTGTCTACTAGAAGATGCATAATTCCCTTGTTGCAGTTTTCCATTCATGATGTCATTCTACTTTTTATAGCAGTCTTTAGCCATATGACCCATTTTACCACAGTAGTAGCATTCAACATTACTGTTTGCATTTTGGCCTCTTTGCCATCCACCACGACCTCTTTGGCTCCCCCTGCCTCTAGAGTTACCACGTCCTCCTCCATAGGACTGGTTTTCTTGAGTTTGCTGCATATTTTGATTTCTACCACGGCCTCCATATCGGCCTCCTCTACCTCTGCCTCTACCTCTTCCAGCATTTGAGTAGAAGACAGCTTCTTTTGAAGTTCCTCCTGAAGAAGATGCACCACCATTTCTCTGCTCCTCAGAAATTAGAAGAGCAATCAACTCCTCAAAATCAGGAAATCTTTCACGGATGGAAATGGATGTTCGAAACTGTGCATAATCATTTCTTAGACCATTCAAGGTCACAGAAACTAAATCATCATCTTCCATTGGCGACCCAATGGAAGCAAGTGCATCTGCAATCTTCTTCACCTTCATGTGGTAATCATTGATGCTCATATTTTCTCTTTGCACATTATGCAACTCTTGCTTGAGCTGCATTTTCCTGGCTTGCCTATTTGTGCTATACATTTTTGACAAAGTATCCCATGCCTCCTTTGGCGTACTTGCATCTTGAATATGCACAATCATAGAGTCTAAAATGCTGATAGATAGCCAATACATAACTTTCCTGGCTCTCTCATGCCATGCTTTAAATGCCTGCATTTGCTGTTGATTGGGAACATCAGGAAGAACTGGTTCTTCTTCATTTCCTGCAACAAATTCCCAATATCCTTTTCCCATAAGGAAATTCGTCATTCTAAACTTTCATGCTTGGAAGTTGTTCTTGTCAAGCTTTTCAGTTACAATCTGTGAGAGAGAATCAAACGCCATTACAGAACACTGCAAAAAATTCTGTCACTGCAAAGAACACAGCTTCAGCCTCACAAAGGCAAATCTGCAAAACTGACGAAAGTGGTATTTGACCACACAGTCACTTCCTAGTGACGATTTTGCATCAACAGGCAACAGGGATGATTCTGTAACTCCTAGTGTCTGTGTGCATAAGCATACGATGCAATTTCTACAGTAACTTTTCACCGACCTGTAGAACAGTGGCCACACAGCATAAAACTGGGCCTTTTCCTGAGTGCGTGCAAAAAACTTCCGCCTCCAAAACAGGCCCGGAAATGGCCTCAAATCAAAAAAACACGGTCGCGAAGGGTGTCTCAACCTGAGACAATGCACTCCTGCACTTTCCGGCTGTGCTACCTGCAGAGATCTGCTCCCAAAACAGAAAATGAAAGCAACACTGCTCCTCTTACCAGAACTCTGCGAGCTTGGCTTGCTATCTTGAGCTCCTTACCACGAACAAGGCTCTGATACCATGTCAAGATGGTGGGAGAGAAGGAAGAAGTCTCACTTGAAGCTTTCTTGCTTGCACAATGGGGGAATACACACAAGGGTGGAGGCTGAAAACAGTTTTCCTCTTCTTAGTTGTGTAAGCCAAAAGAACTCTCATACAAAGAAATAGAAGAACCCTATATATGGGTCTTAAACCAAACTCAACTAACTAAGGTGGCATACTAACTGAGCCACGAACTAGAGTAGATAAGGATAGCTGTCATGTAGCTATTATTCATGGGCGGTATACCAACCGCGTCTGCAAACTAACAAGTCGGTGACATAAATACACAACGGTCACCCTGGCATATCACTAGTGGAGCTCGATATCTCAACACATATCATTCAACAATAAATTCATCAACCTACTTGTCTCAAAGACAATTGCTGAAAGTTCCCTCACTTCACCACCCAAACCACTGGAGACTTGTTGAAGAACACTCTGGGTGTGCTTTGTCTCGCACACAACACCATACAAACCCTTAGCTTGTTCATGCTATTTTGCAGAGTAAATAACAAGTGCATGATCGACATGTGTGGATAAACTTGTCTGCAATTCCATCAACTCATTCATCTTGGTCTCAAGGCGTTTAAACTCCAAAGAACTTGAAGCAGCCTTTGGGTTTCTTTGGATCGTTGATGTCCTTGTGGATTCACTAACATGCCCTCCCTGTTGCCTCGCCACTTCTTTCATCTTTCACACATTAACTTTATTCACTCCATTAAACTCCACATTTTGGTTGCAGCAAAATACACAAATGACTATCTCCCCAAAAAGAATACAATACCCTGGTGAAAATACAATTATTAAAATAACTATCTCCCATACCCATGCAAACGGCTCCAAGCAGGCAAGCGTCGAAGAGATGATGTTGTGGTTGTTTTCTTTGATTCAACCAAATCAATTGCATTCAATGGAGTCGAATGCACTGTGTCTCGAACATCGTCCATAGCTTTGCTTTGTTCCATGATGACTACATGAAACTTTCAATAGAATATAAGAGTCCCAATAGAGAAATCTCAAAGCCATTGAAGACAAACACATTTCCAACTGAAACCCTAAATCAAAAGTGTATTGGACTCAAAGACAAAAGAATAGTCATGCACAAACACGTGTAAATAATCATGCATGAGCACATGACACTCACCAAATATATAGCCATGCCTTACCTCCTCTCCTCTGATGCTGTGTGTGTGTGTGTGTGTGTGTGTGTGTGTGTGTGTGTGTGTGTGTGTGTGTGTGTGTGTGTGTGTGTGTGTGTGTGTGTGTGTGTGTGTGTGTGTGTGTGTGTGTGTGTGTGCAAGCCCTACTAATAGGTCTTGCCAAAGGCTCGAATGTGTTAAAGATCCAAAGATGTTCGACGCTCAAAGATGAATGAATACCAAGGTGAAAATATGAAAATATAAACTATTAAAATGAGATTTAAAAAATCTTACTAATTTGAAAGAGATAGACAATGTTTTTTAAAATGGAGATTTTCATCAATCGAACAAAACACAACTCGTTTAAAAAGTCTTGCAAAGATTATATATATCAAGCATGTGGCGATTTTCAATTTGGAAGAGATAGACAATGTTTTTCAAAATGGAGATTTTCAAGGACGTGCTTATGCAGCGACGACTCATCCAAGTTAACATTGCCAAAAACCTATCTAGATTAACTTTGAAAGAAGCAAATTGCACATCAAGGGCAATGCTCTTGAGTGAAAGGGAATGACCCCATACAGTGATTCATCTGGGTTAAACCTATTAAGGGAAACTTTCAAAGAAGTAAGTTGCACATCAAGGGAAACTTTTTCATTCTTGTGAGCAATTAACTCACATACGCCATCCTCTATATGACCAACACTGTCAATAAGACCTTTCATCTTCTCATCATGATCATCCAAGGATCCAATACACGTGGCCAATACTTTCGGACATGTTCATATATCTCCCCTATGTAACCCTTGATTTCTTCCAACTCATCCTGTATCCTCACCCCATCACAAAGGTTTCCTTTGTATTTCTCCTCCAAAATTCTCTCAATTCTTTGTAGATGGCTATCAATGCTCTCATCAAGAGAAATTGAAGCCCTTTGACGTTGAAATAGTGCCTTTACTTGCTTCTCAAGCCCATCCAAGCAATGAATGACTCTCAAAAAACTAACAGAACTTTCATATCCTCCAACATGCCTGAGTGCATGACGAACTACCTTCTTCCTTATAACCTCTTTCCCTTTGCACACTGGGAGCGCATTGCACAACATTTGCTATAGACACATTTTTTTCCTCCATGCTGCGCAAAACACATGCGTCAACATCAAGGTGCATATCAACTATTCTTATCTTATATTAAAAATTAGAAACAATGGAAAATCCTAGATGACATTAGATTAACTTTCAATGCATTAAATTTAAACATACGTGCATTAGACCGTATGATTGACTACCATAGAATTTGCTATAGTAAGTAGCATCTAGAGTGAGGTTTCAATTTGTTTATCCCACACATAAGACTTAAGTGGGTCTTCAAGATGCATTTGCATTATTTCAAGCAAATTCTCATGGCTCCCTAGTTGAGAGAAGATTAGGCTTTTTGTCACAATGGATGTATCCAGTCAAGGATCAAAGCCAACGCCACAATGACCAGTGAGTTGGTATTTTAGGTGGTGCACCTAACATTGCATGGTGCACACCACACAATATCCTTTCTAAGAAAATCATGCCCCAGGACAATGCAACATTCCCCACCCCTGCCAATAAAACTATAATTCACACACTAAACAATCTCCTAAGTTTAAAAACGTCAATAACGGATTTTTAATGCCATGAAGGGTTACTACATCCATGCTAACCCCACAAATCGCAATGAGTTCTAAAGGATAGTTGTATCTATATCTATCTAATCTAATCTTCTATATCTATATCTATTTATCTATTTATCTATATCTTATTTTATTATAATATAATTTAGCTCCACATATCTTAAAGTTACCTTCCACTCCATGTCTTAAAACACATATCCTAAAACGTTTATTAGCAAGATAATAACAATAATAAAATAAGATAACAATAACAATAAACTAATATCTATATCTATCTAATCTAATATTCTATATCTATATCTATATCTACATACTAATAATAAAATAAAATAAAATAATAATAATAACAACAACTAAATGAACTAATTAAAATAACAAAACAATATTAATAACAATAAATTGAATAACAACTAAACTAATAACAATAATAATAACAATAATAACCAAATAACCAAACTAATAATAATAATAATAATAATAATAATAATACATATCTAACCAACAACTAAACTAATTAAAATAACAAAACAATAAGACTAAGTAACTATTAACTATTAATTACTATTTACTACAACTATAACTAATTATTTTATATTATCACTATTCACATTATTTTATATTATTATTATTATATATATATATATATTTATAATAATAAAATAATAAAAAACTAAACCAATCAAAATAAAATAAAAACTAAACCAATAATTAAAATAACAATAACAATACCACAATAAACTAACAATAAATAGAATATAATATAATATAATAACTAACAATAACAAAGTTAAAATAACAACCATTAACAAAACTATATAGCTATATAAGAATAACAATAATAAAATAACACAATTTGTTGGTAATAACAACAACAACAACAATAACAACAACAATAATAATATAAAACAACAATATCTAAATCTAAATCTAAATCTAAATAAAATAATACCACAATAAACTATAAACTAATAATAAACTAATAAACAATACAACAGCAATCATCATTATATAATAATAATAATAATAATAATAATAGTAATAATAATAATAATAATAATAAATGCTAGTATAATAATAATAATAACAATAAAATAATAACAATAATAACAATCATAAAGTAATAACATAACATAATTAGTAATAAATAAACTATAACTATTAATAATAATAACTATTAGCTATAATATTAACTATTAACTATTAACATAACAATAAAATATAATAATAATAATAATAATAACTAAAACAATATCTAAGTCTAAATAAAATAATACCACTACAATAAAATAAACTATAAACTAACAATAAACTAATAAACTAATATCATCATCATATCATATCATAATCATAATATCATAATCATAATCATAATCATAATATAATAATAATAATAATAATAACAAACTAACAATACATATTTATAATATAATACAATATAATAACTAACAATAACAAAGTTAAAATAACAACCATTAACAAAACTATATAACTATATAATACAACAATAACAGTAATAATATAATAATATAATAATAAAAATATAATAACATAATAATAATAATAATAATAATAATAATAATAATAATAGAATAATAATAAACAATACCACAACAACAATAATGTAAAACAATATCTAATCTAAACAAAATAATACCACAATAAATAAACTATAAACTAACAATAAACTAATAAACAATACAATAGCAATCATCATCATGATCATTATCATTATTATTACTATTATTATATTATATAAATTATATAAATATAAACTAATTAGATATAATATCTATCTAAACAATAATAAACTAATAATAAACTAATAATATCTAAATAAAAAACAACAATAATAACAATAAACAACAATAATAATAAAATAATCATAATCATAATTACTAATAAATAAACTTAAACTATAACTATTAACTATCTAAATCTAAATCTTATCTTAATCTAATCTAAATAAAATAATACCACAATCATCAATTATAAACTAACAATAAACTAATAAACAATACAACAGCAATCATCATCATCATCATCATCATCATTATCATTGTCATTATCATTATCATTAATAACTATAACTAGAACTATTTAACTATTTAACATTCACATTCACATTAACATTAACTATTTAACTAACAATAAATGGAATATAATATAATAACTAATAATAACAAAGTTAAAATAACAATCATTAACAATAACAAAACTATATAGCTATATAAGAAGAATAATAATAAAATAACACAATTTGTTGGTTATAACAATAATAATAATAATAATATATTAAACAAACAACAATAATAAACTAATTAGATATTATTATTTAGATATAAATTAAAAATATCTAAACAATAATAAACTAATAACATCATAATTATATCATAACATAACATAATTACTAATAAATAAACTATAACTATTAACTAATAATAACTATTAGCTATAACATTAACTATTAACTATAACAATTAACTATTAACTATTAACATAATAATAAAATATAATAATAATAATAATAACTAAAACAATATCTAACTCTAAATAAAATAATACCACAACAATAAAATAAACTATAAACTAACAATAAACTAATAAACAATACAACAGCAATCATCATCATCATCATCATAATCATTATTACTATTATTATATTATATAAATTATATAAATATAAACTAATTAGATATCATATCTATCTAAACAATAATAAACTAAAAATAACTAAATAAAAAATAACAATAATAACAATAAACAATAATAATAATAAAATAATCATAATCATATTTACTAATAAATAAACTTAAACTATAACTATTAACTATCTAAATCTAAATCTAATTCTAATTCTTATCTTAATCATAATAAAATAATACCACAATAAACTATAAACTAACAATAAACTAATAAAACAATATCTAAATCTAAATCTTATCTTAATCTAATCTAAATACAATAATACCACAATCATCAATTATAAACTAACAATAAACTAATAAACAATACAACATCAATCATCATCATCATCATCATCATCATCATCATCATCATCATCATCATCATCATCATTATCATTGTCATTGTCATTATCATTATCATTAATAACTATACCTAAACTATAACTATAACTATTTAACTATTTAATATTCACATTCACATTAACATTAACATTCACATTCACATTCACATTCACATTATTCACATTAACATTAACTATTTAACATTCACATTAATTAACAATTACCTTCACATTCACATTCACATTAACTATTTAACATTCACATTAATTCACATTCACATTCACATTCACATTAACTATTTAACATTCACATTAATTAACATTCACATTCACATTCACATTAACTATTTAACATTCACATTAATTAACATTCACATTCACATTCACTATTTCACATTCACATTCACATTAACTATTTCACATTCACTATTCCACATTCACATTCACATTAACTATTTAACATTTACATTCACATTCATATTCACTATTTAACATTCACATTAACTATTTGACATTCACATTCACATTAACTATTTGACATTCACATTCACATTAACTATTTGACATTCACATTAATTAACATTCACATTCACATTCACATTCACATTTACATTAACATGAACTATTTAACATTCACAATCACATTCACATTTAACATCCACATTTAACATTCACATTCACATTTAACATTCACATTAACTATTTCACATTCACATCCACATTAACTATTTAACATTAACATTCACATTAACATCACAAACAATAACATTAACATTAACTATTAATTAATAATTTAACTAATTAATGTTAACTATTAATCAATAACTTAACTAATTAATGTTAACTATTAATTAATAACTTAACTAATGAGTGTGTTTGCCGCGCGCTGGGAGGGGGGGGGGGGGCGGATTTCGGTAGCATGGCGAGAGGGGGGGTGGATTTTGAAGGCGGCAACGGGAGGGAAGGCGGCAATGCATTTCGAAGGAGAGAGAGAGAGAGAGAGAGAGAGAGAGAGAGAGAGAGAGAGAGAGAGAGAGCGTGACTTGGCGGGGGGGCGGATTTCGGCCACGCGGCAGGAGGGGGGGCCTACAAGGTACGACAAGGTACGGGAGGGGATTTGCACGAGAGCATGACTGGCCGGGGGGGAAGCGACTTGGCGGGGGGTTCCACGTTTTAGTAGAGGCTCCCCTCCTCAACACGGCAAGGCTCACAGAGGGGAGAGAGAGAGAGAGAGAGAGAGAGAGAGAGAGAGAGAGAGAGAGAGAGAGAATTCCTTGAATTTAAAGTATCTAGAATATATCTTTGATTTTAAAGACTAGGTAAATCATTGATTAATTACTTAGTTAAGGTGGATTAGAGTTTGTATGAGCAATAATATTCAAAGCTATATCTTTATTTATGCAATATACACTAGACAAACCTACCTTGATTTGTCTCTCTATGTGTATGTTTGTGTGCATTCATGCATATGTGTGTGTGTGTCTCAATAAGAACTTGTTTGTATCTCTCTCGTATTCAAAAACTATATTTCTCTCATATCATCCTCAAGCTAATGGACAAGAAAAGAGCTGTAATAACATTTCACGTCGAATTGTAAAGAAGATTGTTGGGCCTAGCCCAACCAAGAACGACAGCACTGCTTAGAACCAAATCGCCATCTGAACTGCGGCCACCGGGGGAGACCACCTCCTCTAGTGAAAACGGGGGGTTTAACTCTGAATCGGAAGTTACTTCGGAAAGTGACCCAGAAATCCCTAGGCCACCCATGACCAGACGCACCAAGGGGGACTTACCTGTCCACAAGGTCCACTGCTCCCATCCGTTCCAACCAAGCACGATCACATTTCGTACACATAACTCCTTGGTCCACTCTAAGGGCCTATCTCTTCTGCGGCTTAGCATCTACCCGGATTTGCTCAATCTCTCGCCCTTCGGTGTCGTATTCTATGGTATCTACCTCACCTTCACTTTCATCATCAAAGGATTGGCAATCTTCGTATTCATCATAGGAATCTTTATCGCTCGACTGTTCATCGTCTCCCAAGGCTTGTTCTGCCTCGTCTTATTGGTCGGGAACCAAAGCCCAGTTATACTTGAGGTTTAGTTCATATACCCTGTCCACTTCCACTCGGACTCTTCCAAGAGGTCCTAGAGAGGCTTGAGATTGGCGGCTACGTTGCATGCCAGTCGGTCCGTTAAGTGCTCCAGTATTCCCTGGAGTTCCCTCTTGTTGGTAGGCACTTGGAAGATGACAGGCTTAGGCCCTTCATGGAGGCTTGCTGCCATCATGTAGACAGGTGTAGGGAGTGTTTCTTTTGGCTTGCCAATTGTTTTGACGGCCTGCTCGTATGCCTCATGGTCTAAGAACGGCAGGTCAAGTGTAGCGAGAACATGCATCCAATCCCGCTCGTCCTCTGGGCATGGGATGTACTTAGTTAAGGACCCATAGGGTTCCTTGTCCTGAGTGTTTCCCTTGAGCAGAGTAGAGATGGCGTCTAGGGCGACTGGCGAGGTCTTCCAAGTGTCCATCTCTATTCTCACAGTGTTAGTGCGGTTGCCAAGGAAGATTAGGTTGTTACCCCAGTCTTCGATAACTCTAGCATTGCGCATCCAAGGTCGACCCAATAAGATATCATAGTCCACTCCCTTCGTGACTATAAAGTCGATAGAGAACTGGACTACTGCAATCTTCACTGGCCAATTCTTCAAGACCCCGAATGGCTTCACTCGTATACCGTTTGCTAGCGTGACATTAAACCGAGCAGCTTCGACAGGTGGATTTCCCCACGCCTATAGCACTGCGTGGCTAAGCACACAAACCCCAGCTCCTGTGTCTACAATCCCCTTCTTCGTTGCGTCTCCCAGGGCTAGGACCCCGGTAGGACTGCGTGCATCTCCGAGCCCTCCCAGAAAGCATTGATGTGCAAGGATTTAGGCCCGGACTGTAACGTCAAACTTGGCAAGTGTATTTCTGCATCCTGGTCTTGAGGATCTACCGAGGCCTGCCATAGGACAGGGTGCCATAGGACAGGGTGCTGCTTAAGCAGATCTCCCAAGCAAAATGTTACAGGGGTGGTTACTAGTGTGGTCAGGAGATTGCTAAACACTCGTCCTTCCCTTAGCCTAGACTGTCCGGGCCAATGGCCGCCGCGGCTGATCTGCGGGTCTGTTGCGTCTAGGCTTGGCGTCGATGGCACTGCTTGTGGCATAGTAGCCTCGGTAGACTTAGGTTGGGGCGGTGATATTGGCGTGCTTATGCTGGAGAGATCATCAATCTCGTCCTCCGTAATGGGTTCAGCATCCTTGAGGTGCTGTTGCCCCTCCCTCACCCATTCCTTCACCTTTTCTATGGCTTCTAATTGCCACTTGGGGTGTGGGTATTCCCCTACCTTAGCGCTTCCCTTTTGGGTTGTTTTAGGGGCTGAAGTCTCTGCCTCTACATCTGAGACTTTCTTCCCTTGGGGTAAGGTCGCAAAACACTGTCGGTTTTTAGTGCGACCTTAGCCGCTGATCTCTTCTTTTCCCACCTACGGCTTTTCTTTCCCATTGAGGTCGCGTCGAGATTGCTAGGTCTTGGCAGAGAGATGCCGGCCTGCTTCGTTTGTGCTCGGGTCATAACTCGCAAGGGAATAGGTGTGGCCTCCCCATCAGGATTTTCAACACCAAACAGCCCCAACGGGACGGACGGCAAATTAGCTAAACCGGAAGGCGACTTCTGTTTTGGGCAGTCTATGAAGAGATGGGTGATTCCGCACTCTGCGCACCTTTGGTCAGCTTTGTCCCTGTTTTGTTGCTCTCTTTCGGGGCAGCGCGATGAGACGTGACCGGGATGTCCACAAGTCCAACAAGTGACCGGATCCTATGGCTGCCCTCCTAGGCCTCTACCCCGTCCTCGTCCTAATGCCATCACCGGCACGGGACGGCAATCCATGAGGACTACATTGCCCTTGCCGTCATGCGAGACGTAAGGGTATATGTAGGTCTCTTCGTCACTGGGCTCCTCTACATAGTGTACGAGAGCATCGCTCGGTGGGTGGGTCACATAGGGACCATGCGGTCTAGGAATGCCGGTAGGATTTATGTCCAGCCTAGGGACCACTGGTTTCATATCGTTAGGTGCCAGTAGGGCTAGCGGGGCTCCCCTTCCGAAGAATGGCTGTGGCCTGTTAGCCGGATAAAGCTGGCCGTAGGGTTGCGTGTATGGTAGTCTTCGTGGTAGTCTACAGTGTGCAGCATCGTGGCCGAACCTACCGCGGTTAGCGCACGGTCTTGACCTAGGGTCCTGACACTCTGCTGGTAGGTGGTTTCCTCCATAGTACACGCACTGGATGTGCTGACGCGTCGGTCTCCTCAACATGTCTTGTATTTTGGTCCGTCTTGACCTCGGCTAAGCCGTGGTCCGTCTTGGTGGCCTTTCCCTTATCTTGGGATGATGGGTTTGATCGCTCGCTAGAGGTTGACGTTCGCTCTAAACTCCGTGGGTTGGTTTCTTCTAGGTTTGAGCTCCTGGAGCTCCGCTCTTTCAGCTGGTCATCGACCCTAATGGCTTCCCCAAAAACCCTAGCCACCACGTCTCGTTGCAAGCTTGAGTTGCCTGCCAGTGCCTTGTACAATTCCTCATCTCGAATCCCGTTGATGAATACGGTCGACACTGTCCTGTCAGTCGGTCTCTCGCCTAAGGGGATTCTTTTAAGGAGGCTTCTCACGTGGGTCACATAGTCGCGGATGCCCTCCTTCTCCTTCTGCTTGACGTTCATCAGGCGTACTAGCAGGTTGTCAGAGTATCCAGGTTCGGCAAACCTCTTGACAAAAAGGTCCTTGAGGTTATTGAAGTTGGCTCGTTCTATGGCGTCTAGGCTTGTATACCACGTCCTACCCTTATCGCTTAAGCAAAGTCCGAATGCTTGCGAATGTTGAGCCTAGTCGTTGAGGCCATTGGCTTCGCAGACTTGCTCAAACTGCTCGACAAAGCTGTACGGGGCGTCCGGTGGCTGGTACTTGTCGAGTTGCTTGGCGACAATAGGTATTTTGGCTTGGCTCTTTGAGCCCTGGTTTGCCCCTAGCCCTGCAAGTAGTGAGGTTGCTAGTGCAGTGGCATTCTGTTCTACTGCAGTGTTATCGAGCAGCCATTTCATGAGGAGCTCGCCCAGCGTCAGGTCTTCCTCTAGTACTCTTTCTTGGTCTGTCCGATTTCGGCCAGCCAAGTTCAGCACTCGCTACACCTCATGCAGCTCCATGCTTTGCCTTAGGCTCCTGGCTTGTTGGTCCCTATTATACTCGGCTATGCCCTGCAATGCCTTGCAGGCTAGCCTTCTCTCCTCCTCTAGGTCCCCGATGATTGCATCTACCGTCCTGCCACGGTGCTCGTACCGGGCATGTGCATCGTAACTGCTCACCATCTGTTGTATGGCGTCTAGGAATGCGCTCACATTGCTCCCCTGTAAACCGATGGTCTGAGCCTCCCTCTGTCATGGTTGAATTCTTACGCCTGGTCCTAAGTCAGATCCTTGTCGTTGACCCTCCTTGCTTGATCCTACCCTGCGCTCCGCGCGTTTGCCTATACCTTGGGTCTTCTCCTATTGGTGGGTTTTTTGGGCGATTTATCTGAGTGAGTTCCTTTAATTTTTGAATGCAATGCTCAACTTATGGTCACTCGTGAGGGTGTTGTTCCTCGTGCACTTGTGCTCCATCAGGCTTTTAGCTTTCCTAAGTGTACTTCAAGTGCGGAAATTCAACCTGAGTGTTGTGAGCAATTCCCCGGCGTCTCACTCCCTCTCGCTCGTTTCGGGCCTGATGGGCTTTGCTACTCCAGTTCTGGCCGTTCTACGGGTTCTAGGGTCCTATGCTGCTTCATGTTGTTCACGTGGGGGTGGGTCACTGGGGAAGTGCCCCAGTGTGTCCCTGGATGGGTCAGGTTTTGTTTTGGTTTGACTCTGGGAATCGGACGTCCGATTTACCAATGGTCCGATTTTGGGAATCGGACCAGGTGTATCAGGGTTGAGTGGCAGTCTTAAGGTCCGCGTGTCCGATTCTCAAAAATCGGACGGGCAAGTGTTCGAAGAATCAGACAAGGGGGTCCGATTCTGGGCTGGTCCGATTTTGGGTGGTCTGATTCGTCCAAATGGTCCGATCGGATAGGGTAGTCCGATTTCTAGAATCGGGCACACTGGTCCGAGTGTCCGATCCTAGTGGTCCGATTATGGGTGGGTCTGATTCTGGGAATCGGACCGGGCAGGTGGTCCGATTGGTGACGTGTATTAATTCGTCTGATCGGACAGGGTGGGGCCGAGTCAAAGCATCCGAGTCAGACGGGTTGGTCCGAGTCCGAGTGTCCGAGTGGTCCGAGCGTCCGATTCTCAGAATCCTACCATTAATCTACCCTAAACACAACATAAATAGAAAGCAAAACACTGAACTAGTTTCTCCATGTTTTCCAATCATCAACAACCAGAATATCCCAAAATACTTACATGTTCTGAAGATCGAAAACACCCAACTTCCTACCTATCTCAAGCTCCGGTTCGGGGATGAATACCCTACTTCGATGCTCGATATGAGGCGTGCGAGAGCTCAAGCTTGAATCCGTTGGTCCCGACAATGGAACCAAAATGTGGGAGCTTTCGCTCAACTGCCAAGGCCCTTTTTACATGGCCTAGGCCCTGTTTTCCATTGTCCTTTTATCTTCCTAGCTTCCTTTTCACCGCCCCTATACATTTACAAATTGCACGGGTGAGAGCCCGGCGCTCTTTTACAAGATTTTAGGGTGCGCCTTTTTATTTAAAAATGTGCCTTTCCCCTTTTGTATTTGCCTTGGACTTTTAAGGTTGCCCTTGCGCTTTTGGCCTTTTCTCCTTTTCTTTCTTCAGTCGGGCTACCTTTTTTCTGCCTTTGCCCTGCGTCTTTTCCACTTTGTTTTGCGTCTTTTCCACTTTCTTTGCTTTCCTCGTGTTGGGATTAACAAAAACAATCCCTTGCATGATTTGAGAATGACTATTTTTGGGGTTCAACATGCTAATAGACAATACTCAGCTCCAGTGGAAACTGAGGGTGCAGCTATCATACCAGGACAAGGCGATGAGGATACTCTTGATCGTCGAGACATACATGTTTATAGTCGGGATGGATGATGTATTGCTATTTCAAATTTGCATAGAGCATATATGCCAATGCTATACGTTCTTCTTTTTCCTATGGGTGATGATGGTTGGCATGTAAAGGTACCTTATAGTGGTGTTAATGTTCCAATTAATATACATGGATTGTCTAATAAAGACTGTGTTACTCAGATGCAATTTTATGCATTTCGACTACAAGTGCGTGAGGACACTGAGGTGTGCATGTTGCAGGGTGGCTGATTGTTGCAACAATTTATTGTAGTATAGAGCAATGTAGATTAGCTTGGTGTCGTCAAAATCAATCAGTTTTACGCTCGGAAGTTTATAAGGGCTTAGCAGATATGGTGGGAGTGATGGATGATGGGCCCATGGGGATTATTGGTGCATCTATTGGAAAAAGGGTGGTTTTGCCGTCTTCTTTTACTAGTGGGCCGAGACACATATATCAGTTGTATCAAGATGCCATGGCTATAGTGGGAAGTAAGGGAAATCCTGATCTGTTTATAACAATGACATGTAATCCAAAGTGGTTAGAGATAACTAATGCTTTGTTGCCTGGACAGACTGCTTATGATCGTCCTGATTTGACTGCTTGGGTATTCCATAAAAAACATGCTGATATGATGCATACATTGTTGAAAAGGAATCTGTTTGGAAATGTTGCAGGCTATGTTAGTGTGATTGAGTTTCAAAAGCGGGGGCTACCACATTCTCATACTTTGCTAATTTTGGAGCACCCTTTTAAACCCTCTGAAGCATGCCATTATGATAGATTTGTTTGTGCTGAGTTTCCTGATAGAGCAAAGTTTTCAGCTTTGTTTGAAACTATCTCAAAATGCAATGTCCATGGTCCTTGCGGTGTAATGAATCCCAAGAGCCCTTGCATGTGCAATGGTCGATGCACTAAAAAATTCCCTCGGAGGTTTGTGAATGTAACAACTGTTGATAGCTCTAGCTATCCTGTTTATAGAAGACTAGATGATGGAAAGACAGTCACAATAAAGGGTAATACTATTGATAATCGATGGATTGCTCCATACAATCTGTGCTTCAGTAAAAAATACAATGCACATATAAATGTTGAGGTATGCTCAATGGTGGCAGCTGTTAAGTATTTGTATAAGTATATATACAAGGGACATGATTGTGCAACGATTGAATTTTTTATTGGAAACTCAGGGTTAAATGGTACGATCTTTCGTGAAGTGGATGAGATCGAGAGTTATTTAGATGCACGGTATGTTTATGCTTCAGAAGTGTGTTAGCGAATATATATGACTATGCATTGCACAATGAGAAGCCTGATATACATCGGTTGCAGGTGCACTTGCCTGATGAGAATTATGTGGTGTTTCAAGATACAGACAATATATCAGATGTTATGCATAATTAAGATATTAGGAAAACTACTCTTACGGAATGGTTTGTGTGCAATCATATTCATCCAGAGGCTCAAGCTATTCGGTATCGAGACTTCCCAGTGTATTGGGTGTGGAATGCACAACGAAAGGTATGGACGAAGAGAAAGCGTGGAAATATGTGTGGTCGAATATACTTTGCGCCGCCCACATCTGGTGAGTGTTATTACTTGCAAATGCTCTTGACAGTGTCTCGAGGATGTATGTCTTTTGATTATTTGCGTATTGTTGGCAACGTGGTGTACAACACCTTTAAGGAAGCCTGCATTGCAAAGGGCATGTTAGAGGGTGATGATAAGTGTGTTGTGTGCTTGGAAGAGGTTGCATAAGTACAAATTGGTGCCTAGTTGCGTGCTTTGTTTGTTGCAATTTTGGTGTTCTGTGAGCCTTCGTAGCCTGGTCAGCTCTGGGATAGGTTTATGTCACCAATGGTGGAGGATATTTTGTATAAGTTACAGTTAGAGCATGTGCATATATCTTCTGCAGTTCTACAACAAGAGGCATCAAAGAGGGCCTTATTGCATCTTCAGGATCTTTTGTGACAACATGGGCAAAGATTGTCTGACTTTCATGGATTACCACACTACAAGGATTTGAGCTAGTAGCAACCCCGATTAGCGACGACAGATATTGGCGTCGCTAATAGCGTCGCTATTTGCATAGCATAAATAGCGATGCACATAGCAACGCTCCACAGGGAAAAAAAGCGGCCAAAACCGAGCACGGTTTTCGTTTTGCGTTTGCTCCATTGTGAGTTTTGAGAGCGAGAGTGAGGGAGAGAGCGACCGTCGTGAGAGAAGGAGAGGAAGAAGAATTGCCACCGCCGCCGCCGCCGTTGTTCGCGAAGGAGAGAAGGAGCCTTAATTGCAAAGAGGAGCCACCCCACGCTCACCATATCTCATCGGTGAGTCTCCCTCTCTGTTTCTTTTGCTTGTTTAAGGTTTAAATCACTCTCTTTTGCTTGTTTAGGAGAGGAAATGAGAGAGAAAGAGAGGGAGAGGGAGAGGGAGGGAGAGAAAGAGAAAGAGAGGGAGAGGGAGGGAGAGGGAGAGTGCATTCTCTCTCTCCCTCTCCCTTTTGCTTGTTTAATGTTTACATCACTTTCTTTTTTGCTTGTTTAGGAGAGGAAACGAGAGAGTAAGAGAGAAAGACAGGGAGAGGGAGAGGGAGAGGGAGAGGGAGAGGGAGGGGGAGGGGGAGGGGGAGGAAATGAGAGAGGGAGAGAAAGAGAAAGAGAGGGAGAGGGAGGGAGAGTGCATTCTCTCTCTCCCTCTCCCTTTTGCTTGTTTAATGTTTAAATCACTTTATTTTTTGCTTGTTTAGGAGAGGTAATGAGAGAGAAAGAGAGGGAGAGAAAGAGAGGGAGAGGGAGAGAGAGGGGAAGGAAATGAGAGAGGGAGAGAAAGAGAAAGAGAGGGAGAGTGCATTGTCTCTCTCCCTCTCCCTTTTGCTTGTTTAATGTTTAAATCACTTTTTTTTTTGCTTGTTTAGGAAATGAGAGAGAAAGAGAGAAAGAGAGGGAGAGAAAGAGAGGGAGGGGAAGGAAATAAGAGAGGGAGAGAAAGAGAAAGAGAAAGAGAGGGAGAGGGAGAGGGAGAGGGAGAGAGAGGGAGAGTGCATTCTCTCTCTCACTCTCCCTCTTGCTTGTTTAATGTTTGAATCACTTTCTTTTTTGCTTATTTAGGAGAGGAAATGAGAGAGAAAGAGAGAAAGAGAGAAAGAGAGGAAGAGGGAGAGAAAGAGAGGGAGAGGGAGGGGAAGGAAATTTAAGATAATAGACTTATCGATAATGGTATACAATGTGCTTTGCCATGGGCCACATACATTGGTGACTCTTTAAGATGGCTTAAAATTGGTCATGTCCTTCATAATGTCCAAGTAGGGGATCTAATTGTGATATGCATAATTCATTGTTTTTGTATTAACTTTATAGGCATAACAAATTAGAAATCATGCCAACTAGTCAACGGAAGGACTAAAAGAAAATGATACCCTAGCTAATGGTCATTACGGTACTTCATCAAAATGAACCCAAAAGTATTGTTATAGAAGAAGAATCCCTTAAATTGAGTATAGGATATTTTCTCTCAGGTCTTATGACTATGAGTAGAATTGATTGAAATAAATTTTATTACTATAGTTGATAAATTTCATAGATGGCATTAATTTTAATACGCGATCCTAGGACAAAAAAACCACATTTCTAAGATGTTTTTTGTTGAGACTGATTTATTATTAGACTAAGAGATCCTCAATGATGCTCATAAATGGATTACTTATACTCAAAGCCCTCTAGTGTAGTTTTTTTACAATAATGAATAATTATCTACCGGGACAAACAAATCCTTGAGCATGATACAAGGCCGAGATATAACATCAAAAAATCTCTCAACTACTATGTACAATGCAAGATTTATGGTCAACTTGCAACTTGACGTACATCTCCATAAAGCTATCCATTTAAGCCTCGTTTGCTGTAATGCAGATAAGATGGAAAATGAAGAAGGTCTTATTGTTCAAGACTGCGAGATGTATCTTAATCAGTGTGTCCCATGTCCTTGCTCTCAATGCAAGTTGGCAATTAGACGAAAACACCGATTGTCTATAGAACACGTACGACGATTTGGCGAGTTTCAATCTAAGATCATTGATCAGGTGATTGCGGATTTTCAGCAAACGGTAATTTGAAGTTAATATTAATCATGCATTGTACTCGCAAGCTAATTGAAAACCATACACAATAAGATTGGGTCTTGTTGGCAATTTTTCTATCCAGGGGGGTGATGTCTCGACCCAAGGGGGAGTGCACCCTTTGCGGCCAATTAGAAGAGTTCGTGGACGTGCGATGGATGGATTACAGGAGCCAATCCACCACTCGCAAGGCCCATCTATATCGTCAATGCCAGAGGAGACAGACAACCTTCCCGACCTACCTACAATCTTGGAGCCTGAGATGGAGGCAATGATCGATGCATTGATTCCCATGGATGTTGAGACATCTGACCCGCTTAGAGAGGAAGCATCCATACCATTATATGATGGGTGCTGAGTATCTCGATTGAAGACATTGCTTGCACTCTTAAGTGTGCAAGCAAAATACGGTTGGAGCGATACGAGTGTGACTGAGTTATTCAAGTACCTTGCACATAGGCTTCATTGATATTTTTTTTTACAGTATTATTACAAACATTTGTGTTTTTTCAAGGTGTTTTATGATTTTTTTTAGGTTATTGAAATATCATATATTACCACCTGCAAATACCATGCCTGAGTCTCCTGATGATGCACAACATGTTTTAGGAAAGCTTGGCATGGACTACAATAACATCCATGCATGTATCAACAACTACATACTGTTTCGAGATGAATACGAGACTATGGAGACATGTCCAAAGTGGGGTGCTCACAGGTATCGATAGGACTTGCAAGGGCAAACCATCCCTCAAAAAGTTCCCATACACTTTCCGCTCATCCCCCGCATAAACCACATGTTTCACACGTCTGGCATAGCAAGCTTGACAACGTGGCATATGCAGAATAGGTCCACGGATGGAGTTCAACGAATATCAGCAGATTCGCGTGCATGGAGCCACATTGACTCTACCTTCCCAGGCTTTGCGCGAGAGCCAAGGAATCTTCGGCTCGGTCTCGCCATGGATGGTGTGAACCCATTCGGTATGTGCTCGGCTTCTTACAATGTGTGGCCTATAGTGCTTGTCAACTACAACATCCCTCCATGGCTTTCTACAAAGAAAGGACATCTCATCCTTAGCTTGCTCGTCTCGGGCCGCTACAAAGTAAAAAATATGGACGTGTATCTTCGTCCATTAGTGGATGAGCTTAAGACTTTGTGGGAGGAGGGGGTCACTGTGCAAGATATGAGCAGGCGCAATGATCGGCGGTCAGCCAACATTCGAGCCATTCTCATGTGGACGATGCATGACTTTCCGGGATTGGGAGAGTGCTCAGGTGAGCAGACCTCCGTTATCACTGGTAATATCTATATTTTATTTCATTCAATCAAGTATTCACTAGGTCATGGCCCGCCTTACAGGTCTAGTTACCTCAGGTTATCATGCATGTCCATTGTGTGGGCTACAGTTAGACTCCCGAAGGTCACGAACCATGAAGAAGATGGTATATCAAGGACATGCCGCTTTCTTGCTGGAGGATCATGAACTCAGGGAAGGTTTTCTTGGACGACCTCCAACACATATGAATGCTATAAGCTGGTACGAGCTGAAAATGGTAAACCCGAAATCACATCCAAATGGAATGCGACGATTCTCAGTTTTCTACGAGTTGCCATATTGGACCCACTTATAGGTTAACCACTTGTTGGATCCCATGCATATTTTCAAGAATGTGGGCAGCTTGCTATGGGACCACATCACAGGAAAGAGAGACACTATAGGGTCACGAATGGATTTTAAGGAGGTAGGTAAGATGGAGGCGCTTTGGCCGCAGTCGAGTGCTGAAGGGGGAGTGCAGCTTCCTCGCGCTCCTTGGGTTTTGTCCACCAAAGAAGAGTACATTGTGAAGCAAGTAATCAAGTCTATCCGCACTCCGACGGGTATGATGCGTTCTCTCAAGTCCGCATTTTCTAAAGATGACCAATTGTCGGGGCTAAAATCCCATGATTGGCATAAGATATGTCAGGTTTGTGAACAGAATGGATTGTAATTAGCGTGGGCATTTTGCAATTTGAAAAGTGGCCATTATTCATAATGCTTTCTCATTTGTGGCAGTTTGTCCTACCGATCGCGATTGCAGGATGCCTTACTCCAAAAATTCGCGGGGCCATTTACAAGTTGTCGACTTTGGTGCAATGGATCTCACAGAAAGAGATTAAGACATCCTCTATTGAATCCACAAGGCAGGGAGCAGTGGAGACAGTCTGTCTCTTTGAGAAATACCTGCCCACTAGCATGCTCACGATACAAGTTCACCTTCTTGTGCATCTTGTGGATGAAGTGGAGATTGCTGGACCTGTCCATACGCGATGGATGTTGTTCCTGGAGCGCTTCATGAAAACCCTGAAAGGCTTTGTGCGACAACGAGCTCATCCAAAAGGTAGCATGGTGGAAGGTTGGTTGGTGTCAGAGGCGTTAGTGCATATCTCACAATGGCTACCAACAGTGGACCAGACAATGAAATGCTATGAACGCTGAAGGACGATGATAGACTGACTGGAGATGTGGTGGTTGAAAATGGGATAGAAAAAAGAATGGATGCCTCAATGGAAGAGAAGGTGAATTGCTTTTGTATGTTGCACCATGCCTCCATGGAGACATGGCTTGCCAAGTACCAGATTGCAAGGCAAGATCGAGAGGAAGCACAAGCTGAATTCCGAAGCAGTACGCGCCATCGACCGATTCGATATCTCGAAGGCATGGAGGAGATGCCGCGGTTTATGTCAACACAATGGTTGCATGGAGCCTTGACCGCAACATCCAGCGAAGGGACAGAGGTCTCAATGGAGGAGTGGAAGTTCTCGAGGGGATGTAGTCCAAAGATGATGAGGGGTTTAGAATGTGCCATATCTAAATTTTATATGCGACATCTAACTTGAGTGTTTCAATGTACAGTAAAAAATATATAGTGCAGCGTGGTCGCGCGGACGACATTTTCGCGTGGAGTTATTGACAAAATGCGCTCCACAATGGACTGTGGTGTCATGGCAAGGTTTGAGCAAGAGAGTCGGCAACGAGCAACGGTTCCGAACATGGTTGTGGATGAGATGGAGTATTTTGGGAACTTGCAAAGTATTATTACAGTGGATTACCGTAGCTTCTCCATGATACTATTCGATGTGCAGTGGTTCAAAGTGGTACTTGGAGAAGCTGGAGCAACAGTTCGATGAGGTCCATCTGGATTTCTCGAAATAAATTCCGAAAAAAAATGGACGGATTTACGCGACACCTTTGTGTTGCCGGCCCATTGTGAACAAGTGCATAGAGTCATTTGCTTGCTAATTGTAATATGACACGGTTTATGTCACAATGGTTTGAACTCGCTTTGTACGTGTTTGTGAACAGGTAATCTTCTATCCAAACCCCCGACAACCTCGATGGTGGTATGTTATACCTTCAACTCCTCGAAGTGCGAGAGTATATGATCAAAGCGATGTTCCGAGCATAGATGAAGAAAATATGCAAATAGAGGGGTCGATATTACAAGGGGTGGAGGCCACCGCAAGCTTGGAGCTCGCATCAGCTAACAATGATGGAAATACAATAGTCCAAGAATTTTTTGAGAACGAGGCAGACTCATTCTTTTGTGGTGACATGTCTATCGACCTTCCAATGTATGCAGAGTTGTGTCAGGAGATTAACATGGGACCATAGAATACTTCATTCTTGGAGAATTGTATTACTCAATTCGTTGTTTAGATCTTCCATAAAGGTACATAAGATATGCATTTTAAGAGGGATTTTTCAAAAAATGATTTATATTACTATGCTTTGTATTGTTTAAATTGATTATTCTAACACCATTTTTTATCTATGCAGGTGACATTTTCAGGATGAGTCGAGGGATGAGCGATGAGGAGTTTCAGGACATGATGGCACGCATGTCTCCAGACCAGCTTGCGAGATTCAGAGAGATGGCAGACCAGGAGCTGTCTCGTTCTTCGTCAGGGCGCTCTGCTAGATCTGCTTCAGCGCGATCAGATGCTTCAGCTTCAAGCAGATGATCTCGACGCTCATGACTTGGGCCAGAGGGAGGGACTGCATTGGGATCAGGGGGGTGCTATTGTGGAGACACGGATGTGTGTCTCCGTCTCGTCATTCGGCTGGAGCTACGTCACCTCTAGGATTTGTCACACCTGTGGGGATGTCTACTCCAGTTACTCCAGCTTTTGCGCAGCCGTCAGTAGGTGGCACCCCTTTTGGTGGCACCCCTTTGAGTGCCACTCCGAGAGAGGCTACCCCCGTCGGTACACCGGATGTAGAGGGGTCTCCTGGATATGCCCAGGAGCGTGGACGGAGATGGGAGAGGACCCATCTTAGGCAGACTCCTAGGGGTTATGGATACCTAGTTGATAGTAGGTTAGGAGCCATCATCATGAATGATGAGGGGAGGAGAGTGATGGCTCGCATGAGAGAGTTGTGCCAACAAATTTTTCGGCACAATGTCCTGGATCATTGGAAGAACATACCGGAGGGGAGCAAGGACTACATAGTAGCATCCTTGCATGAGGAGTTTCCGGTGCCAGCCGCAGTAGATAGATTCTCTACGAGCTAGATGATGGATTGCATACATGCATACATGTCACATAGACGATCTGACGTACGCAAGTCAATCAAGAGTGGGGCTACAAAGCCCGAGTGGTTAGATGTAGACGACTGGCACCGACTGAGGGAGGAAGCTACAGATTCACCAAGACATTGGAGTCAGCCAGCGGGAGGCGGCGAGGGCACGACTCGAGGTCGGAGTGGTCCATCATCTTGGGAGTGGTGGCCACAGGACATATTTGGAGGACTTTGTAAGTTTCTCTTTTGTTTTGCTTATTTGTTTTTTTGAAATATTCTTTGTATTGACAATCATGTTTTTAACAGTTAGCATTTTGTTTTCTTTGCAGCACTCCATTACAAATCGCAATTCGCAAGGCCTTGAGACTCGATATGCAGAGAGGCACAGTCTCAATGCATTGATCGACCGATTGTATAGACGCGGCGGCCCTGTAAGTCACTCATCTTTCTTGTCCGTAGTTACCATGAGATATTTGAATGCATTATTGTATGGTGGATTGATATGTTGTTTCTTTTTCTGCAGAATCCGTTCGATGCTCCTTTGCGGCGGGATGAGCTTTCGGGGGACGAGGATTTATAGCTCGCCCTTGGATCCTTGGAGCTCACACACCTTTAGTTTTTAGTCGCGTGATCTATGTAGACATTTTCTATGTATTAGTGATATCCTTTCATGATTGTACCAATCGCATTTTATGCGATCATGTATTTATTTCATGTATCAGTTTTATGATTTCAGTATACATTTTTTTTGTTTGCAAGCGCTTTGTATGCAGTAGTGCAGAAACTATTTTGTATGGCTCTCGCTGCCCTACCACAAATTTTTTTTTCCCTGTTACCATCGCTATTTGCATCGCAAATTTACTGCTCGCGTCGCTATTGGCCTCGCTATGCGCGTCGCAAATTCACTGGTTGCGTCGCTATTTGCGTCGCTCAAATAGCGACGCATATAGCGACATTTGCGACGCATATAGCGACGCAAATAGTGACGTTTCTATGGCATCGTCAATAGCGACACTTTTTGCGACGACGGGGGCAAATTTTGTTGTTTGTATTTTCATTGCTTTAAACGTCGGTATAAGGTCTATATCTTGTAGTGCCAGAACCTCATCGAACAGATTCTCAGTTGTTTGCTAACCCTCTTTTAGAAGATGAATATGCATATGATATACTAGAGCAATGTGGAGTTTGTGTTTGTATGGAGGCAATGTTGAATGATAGACAGAGGGTTGCATATAATGCAATTATAGGTGCCATTGGTGGAAACTTTGAGGATGTTTTTTTTTTTTGGATGGTCCCAGTGGGTCTAGAAAGACATTTCTTTACAACTGTTTGCTTGCTAGGTTGCGCAATGATTGTCATATAGCATTAGCAACGACATCATCTGGCATTGCTGCTTTGCTTCCGCAGGGCGGTCATATTGCTCACTCGAGATTTAAAATTCCATTGGATCTATATAATCGATCCACCTGTAATATTCCTGTTCAAAGTGATCTTGCTCAACTGTTCAGAAAATCGAGCCTTATTTTATGGGATGAGGCTCCCATGATGCACAAGTTTGCATTTGAAGCTGTTGATAGAACTTTAAGAGATATTATGAGCTGTGATAAAACATTTGGTGGAAAGGTTACTTTGCTTCGGGGTGATTTTAGGCAAATCCTGCCCATTAGGATGAAGGGCTCTCGTGAAGATATTGCTAATGGAGCACTATGTTGCTCTCATTTGTGGCAGTATGTTAAGATGCTAAGGTTGTCTGGGAATATGAGGATGTCAACCACTGGTGGTGTAATGGATAATGGATTTGTTGCTTGGATTCAAGGGATAGGGGATGGAGTGGGTATTATGGAGAATTGTGATAAGTTACATATTCCATCTAGCATGGTATTGAAAGGGTGCTCTATTGAAACCTTGGTTAATAGTGTGTACGGTGAAGTGTCCGCGATGAGAGACTTTGGGGCATATTTTAGTGAGCGTGCTATACTTGCAGTGCGGAATACAGAGGTGGCTTCTTTGAATCATTGTGCATTGCAATCAATGTCAGGAGAAGTTATACAGTACTATAGTGCGGATTCAATTGCAGAGACAGGTGATAGCTCATTTTTATACTCTGTAGAGTATTTAAATACACTGGATCTTGGAGGTGGATTTTCTCCCCATCTATTGTTGCTAAAGATGAATGCACCTATTATTCTACTTAGGAACGTAAATCCACCAAAAGGTTTGTGTAACGGTACACGGTTGATGCGTACGGCATTCAATAAAAAGGTGATAGATGTTGAAATAATAACAGGGACAAATGTAGGGGAACGAGTTTTTATTTCGAGGATCACTTTTATTCCTAGCACCTTGCAATTTCCATTTGCTATGAGACGGAGGCAAATTCCTTTTCGATTGGCGTTTTCTATGACGATCAATAAGTCGCAAGGCCAAACATTGTCTGTTGTTGGTCTTTACTTAAAGACACTAGTATTTACACATGAACAATTGTATGTTGCATTTTCAATGGTGAAATCCTCATGCGGTGTGAGGGTGTTATTGGATGAGGATGGAAGCACTGTGAATGTCATGACGAACATTGTGTACAAGGAGGTACTTCAGAAGATGCAATGAGGTGCATTGCTTTTTTGCAAAGATGCATACGGAGATGAATTTTTTGGAGAGTGGAAGATATGCTTGCATTTTTTTAGAGATGTATCTATTGAATTTTGATGGCTTTGTAGTCCTTGCTTGGTGTGTATGTGAGATAGCCTCAAAGATGTATTCGGTTGGCATATACTCGATAGTAATTGAGTATATATTCCCTACACTGTATATAAGTGTTTGCTTGACTTTTGCAGATGCCTACTCCAAGCCAAGGTTATTATCCAGCTTCTGAGTATCAAAAGGAACTGTAGTGTAATTTGCACGCAATGACAACGGATGATATTATAAGAAGAATGCTTGCAAGGGTCATTGAGCATTTATATGATGGCATCAACATAGAGATTTTACTTCCAGTCTTTATTGAGGTGGTGCATTGTGGGTATACTCAGTGCTTTCGAGTGCATATGGGTGAAGTTGAGCAAGATAAGAGGTTTCAGCGATCTCACACTGATAGAATACCGAGGGGGTGGCCAGCGTATGAATTTAAGGACCTTAGTTGTTTTGTGACGCTACATCAAGCTGTGACAATGCCTGCCAAGTGGTTTGAAAGTATTAAGACAAGTATTGTTATTCCAATGTTAAGTGATCTTTGTCAATTGTTGGATGTGTTCATGTTTACATTGTGAGCCTTTAAAATTTTAGGTGCAAGAAAGAGAGGAAAGACTATCATGTCCCCTGTACCATCACCGGGACGAAGAGTGGCAATGGGACTTGCTTCTCATGAGCATGCAGTGTTGGAGAATGGAATTTTTTCCAGTGATTCCTCAAAGAAAAGAAAGCTTCATTTTGGTTAGGCCCCATGGAAAGTTTTAACATCTTTGTAGCGTTTGGATGTAGATGTATCTATATCTATTTATCATAAGTGTAATCAAGAAGTGATACTTGGGCTTTGCTTCACCTATCTGTATTTGATGCTTGGATATGCTTACACTTTGTGGTTCATTTCAGTGTAGCAATGTTATTTCTGATTGTAACATCGAATGATCATGTAGAGCTACTTCTAGCTATTGCGCATAGCAGGTATTGTTATTTTAATGTTAAGTAGGGCTTTGCTTCACCTATGTGCGTTATTAATATTGAGAGTTTGCATGCAATGCTTGGACAAACTTAAATTTGTGGTGCGGTTCATACATCTTTCATTTGTGGTTCATTTCACCGTAAGAATGTTATTTCTCATTGTAGCATCCAAGGATACAAGTTGTTTCTAATTGTTGTGCATAGAAAGTATAGATATAAGTTTATAAGTTTGGTGCATGGTCATTGCATGTATATATGACACTACAACAGAAACGAGGCATAGACGCGCATGTTAGACACACAAAGTCGGGCGCATCTATCAGAGCGTCTATAAGTGCGTGTAAACGTGCGTGTAAATGTGCGTGTAAATAGACGCGAATTTTGTGTCTATATATCCGTGCAAATAGACGCTAATATAGACACGCCAGTAGATACACAATTATTTAACCACCTAAAATTAGCAATTCACATAATTAAAAAATCAAAGTTAATAATTATTTAACCACCTGAAATTGATTCTTGAGCATGCACATGTGCGCATGATAAAAACCATAGAATTAAGAATACACATTGAATCCTTGAATTAAAAAAATAGAGTTAATAATTACTTTTTCATTGCCCTCTAATGAATGGAAGTTCCTCCAGTTGACAAGCCTGATATAAGTAATTAGAGACAAGCGACAGAAACCTTACAATTAGTAGCAAGCATTGCAATATGTATCTCGTAATTTCTCTACGTACTTGAAGATGATAAAATATACTTCCTTTTTATTATGAAAAAATCAATTTAGCTTTAAAATTGACTATTGATTCTTGAATATGCACGTGTGCGCATGATAAAAAGCATAGAATTAGGAATACACATTGAATCAATAAGCAAATTAAGTATGTTACAGTGAATGATCCATCTCATCTTCAATGAGATCAGCCCTTGCTAAACTATCTACTTCTAGGTCTATGTTACCAAGAGGTAACGAAACAAATAAGTCTATCCCACTATCAGATGTGTTACTATATTGCTCAATAACTTCATCAATATCATCGACAATCACATTATTGTCTTCTTCTGCGTTTCCTTGAACATCCTCGCGAGGTTCATCTTGTACTATATCACACATATCATCCATTATGGTGTCATCATGCACATCATCATTAATTGTTGGATTGTCATTTGCTATCTCCATGTTGGTAATATTACCATATATTGGTTTTGAACGATTAGATATAGGGATGACATACCACCATCGGTTATTGTTTACCATTGGATGATACACAACCTGTATTTGAAAAACAAAAGCAAAAAACTTAAGTACTTATTATATTGTGTATATATATCACATGTATACATATAAAAAAATTAGCATTTGCATATATATCTGCTCGTATTGTTGAGGTAGTACTAATGTGTCATTCTTGTTTTGGTGAAATTTTATAGAGTCAATGATTACAAAACCACTTGAATGATGTCTGATTGTGCAATGCTCACCATTTGTTACCACTTCTTTAAACCACTTCACATCCAGTACATATATAAAGAATCGTCTGAAGTCAAGCTTCAGAATATCTTGGATCAAGCCACAATAACCTTTCATGGTACCATTGGCATCCTCGAAGTGAGTAAGGAAACCATAATCTTGGGTATTTCTCTTTTCATCTATACGTTGAGTTCGAAGATGTTTACCCTCACACCAAAGTGCATTGAATAATGTGCACTAGTAGTAAAAGATAAAAGATCAAACATGTCAATTATTTATATAAAATAAAACTTATAGAAACAAATTAATTGATAGTATGTCTCACCTTTGATAAGCAACCTCGTGCGTATTCCCACTCTTCTTGAGATATATTAATTTCCTCCTCTTTTTCCATTCTCTCCATTTCCTCATGTAACCAATCTATATCAATATAACGTGAGAGTGCATTTAGATTTTTTGGAAATGAGACATTACGTCCATATCTAGTGCGAAACTCTTGTCTTTCGCTTTTTCTTCTTGCCCTTGCTTCATTATATAGTGTCACCCATTTGCTCATTACATCACTATTGAGCACACAAAAACTATTTAACTTATGAAGTTCTTCTTTTGTTAGCACTTTACTCATTCCTTTTCCTTGAGGTACTATAGAGGTCATCCTCAAGTCTTCATCATCTTTCCATAGTCGTGGTTGAGAGGGATCCACTTCAGCAAGATATTCAGAGATATAAACAAGGGATGATTGCACTAACCAATCCTCAACCATGCTTCCCTCAGGCCGTGCTTTTTGCCTCACAAAATCTTTCAAGGTTTTCATGAAGCGCTCAAGAAAAAACATCCACCTTACATGAACTGCCCCACAAAGTGCAATCTCATCAATCAAATGTACAAGTAAATGTAATTGAGTAGTCAAAATGGATCGAGGAAAAATTTCCTCCACCAAACAAACCACCTCAACAGATAATACTCGAGTATATTGCAATGTGTTTGGATCAATTTCCTTCGAGCTCACGTATCTGTCAAGATGTATTTGAGAATTGATTATTTTTGTGTAGAAATTCAAAGATATATAATTAAAAAATACAATGTATACATACCTCACAAGCTCTCCCATCTTGTAAATGATATCACGTATATCTTTGGATACACAATGGGACATGCTAGTAGGAAGTACGAACTGAATGTAAACAATATTCATAGATCAAATGATTAGTTAAGGAAAAAGTCATCATACCCCAAAGTTTACACATAGTTACTCCACTAATTACTATATTCATGGTTAGAGATACCCTTACTTGAATCATTTTGTGCCAATCGTGGGACTTCAAACCAGATAGTTTCTCCATACCTCTTTTCTTTTTCTTTATGAAGGCTCCCTTGAGACATCTCATACATCCTATGGGTGTTCGAAAGCTATATATTTGTTCCTTCACTATTTTTTCCTCGTTCTTTGACAACATCCAAGGTGCATGGGGTAGCTCAATCTTTCCTCTGGGTCCAATGTGTGGCCAGGCTCATCTCATGCGACCAATGTTATGTAAATCCTCCCTTACATTTACTGAATCATGAGCCCCTATCAAGTGATCCCATAATGTAGATACAACATTTTTGAATATGTGCATGGGGTCCAACAGGTGACTGATCTTGAGTTCAGTCCAGTACGGAAGATGAAAAAATATAGAGAACCTAACAAACAAACAATATATTATGTAAACAATTCATCATGCTAAATACTTTAAAGTCAATCGAGAGAAATGCACTTCTTACCGACTCATGCCAAGTGGAGGGTGGCTGTCGGTATTAATCCATCTCTCCTTCCAATCTCGAATGGTTAGAGATTGTGTAGTCATTCCATTAGTAGGGAGAACATATTTGGGATGGTCAATAGGAAGAAATCGATGATGATTGTCATAGATAACCTTCTTTAAACATGCCGGCCTACAGGAAACTAGAGAGGGACCGCAAATAGGACATGCATGATATCCTGACATGGTTAAACCTGAAAAAATAAGTGAATTAATAAAATGTAATTGATTCAAGTCTTTAATTTCAAATATAGAGTTATATACATGTACCTAAACACTCTCCGTATCGTGGAAAGTCGTGCATGGTCCACAACAACATGGCCTTCAATGTGAAATCTCTAGAGGATGCAGATGCACTTGTATCTTGCACCTCAATACCTTCCCATAACATTTCTAACTCTTCAATCTAATGCTCTAAGTAAATGTCCATGTTTTTTACCTTGTGCTTTCCAGTAATCAGAAGGGACAACATCACATGTCCCTTTTTAATTGCCATGGATGGATGAATATTATAGTTCACCAATACCATTGGCCATACACTGTATGATGTGCTTTTGATGCCAAATGGATTGATTCCATCCATACCTAAACCAAATCTTAAATTTCTTGGCTCTTCTTTGAAAATGGGCCACAAATTATCTATATGTTGCCATGCCGGTGTGTCTGCAGGGATCCTCCATTTTCCATCACTTGAATGATGACTAGAATGCCATGATATGAGCTTTCCAATAGACTTACCCTTGAACATAAGTTTTATACGTGGAACAATCGAAAAATGTCGCAAAACCTTACGAGGCACATCCATTGACTTCATCTCCACTTCGTATCTTGATTCGCCACAAATAGGACACTCTCATACGAACTCATGAATCCCACGAAATAAGACACAATCATTGACACATGCATGGATCTTGACATAATCGAGGTCTCCCAGAGATGTCAAGTAATGTCTTGCTTGCTCTCTCTTAGTTGGCAATTTGTTTCCTTTTGGAAGCATTTGTGATAATAACCTACATACATTTTTAAAAGTGAGTTAAAAAACCACCAACATATATTTATAACTGATTTCAAAATAGAATTAACAATTAATATTATGATTTATAAGCCAAACTGAATTGATACCTACTTCAATAACGCATCCAAACTGACATTACTCCATCCATAAATTGTTTGCAAGTTAAGTATCTCGAGGGACGCACGAAGAACGGAGTACGTACAACCTTCATACAACGGAGTAGATGATGCTACATATAGTGGATCATCTGGCTTCGTAGAGTGACCTTCTCCTTGAACCGATTGCGAAAATAGATGGTGTACCATGTTGTCCAAAATCTCATCCTCTATGACTTGATGGGGTATTTCATGAGGGCTACTATCATGGTCGTCAGTCTCTACTCTTCTTGAAGACTCTGCCTCCTCGCATCGACATTTTGCAACCTCTCGACTCCCGAGAGGGAGCATCTGAGGATGTGGCACCGCATCCTTCTCAACCACAAAAGGGAGTTTCATGTACGTTGATATATAATTCCTGTAAAATAGACATGCAATCTTAGTGGTAAAAAAAAACAATGAATACCGGTGATTTTTCTCGGTCCCATTCTCCATACAAGTTGACGTGTGACATTGCAATTTGACGTGCTCGAAAAATACACCCTCGACAACGATCACACGTGCATTTAATTTTTCGTCGTAGCCATGCATCTCGATTATGAAGACGCAATGTTTCATCCTCACTTGAGGATGTGCTCATTGACTCACCAGCTTGCACCGCACTAGGTGATGACGACGTCGACATGATTAAACCTAATTCATGACAACATCAAAATATTTGTCATTCATATGTTTACATAAGATCTCAATTTTAAATACACAAAAATCATCATAAATACATTAAAACTTATGATAAGAATTCACTATCAAAACTTATCTTAAAAACAAAAAATTATGATAAATCCCAAATGCGCGTCTATATCCGCGTTTAACTACGCATCTATATTCGCGTCTATACTCGCGTCTATCTGAACAATAGACGCACATATACACACGAAAATAGACGCACACATCAAAATTCAAACCATACTTAAATCATTTCTTTTCAAACTGCGCCTTTCCTTTCCTGCGTTCTTTGCGGTTCTGAAGCTTGAGTTTAGTCAACATGCAGTCTCGTCATGCCTCACCTCCTCATGACTCACCTCTTCTTTCATTTCAAACACACAAGAAGGGAAAAAGGAAAGCCAAGGAGAGGAAGAAAGAGAGAACAAGAAAGAGGAGAACAATAAGAAGCAGCAAGCAAGCAAGCAAGAATCAAAGGAGGGTAACTTACCAAGGAGAGAAAGAAGGAGAAGGAAGAAGCGCCACCACCTGCCACACCAAACACCCAAGGTGACTCTCTCTCTCTCTCTCTCTCTCTCTCTCTCTCTCTCTCTCTCTCTCTCTCTCTCTCTCTCTTTCTCTCTCTCTCTTTGTTTCTCTCTTCCTCTCTCTGCTCTATCTGTGTATTTAGGATTTATGATTCCATTATGTATTGCATTTTGTAAATCATCAATGGCGGTTGTCGGCCTAAAATCGACCGACCGAGCGCGTCTAATAGCGCATCTACATCTCAATGTAGATGCAGACATAGATGCGAAAAATATTTCCTCTCAGAGCTTCTGAGGGCGCGTCTTAGAGCACGTGTGCTGGCGCGTGTGCTCTGCAGTGTACACGCGATCATACATGCACTGCACAGAAGGTTGACCTGCAGTCTACACGCGATTATAGATGTGCATTGACCTGGGATGCGCATCTGACAGCGCGTTTGTGCTGCATATTAGATGCGCAGATAGACGCACAGGACAGAAGATTCACTCTGGAGCATGTCTGAGGGCGCGTCTAACTTGCAATGTAGACGCGGGGATACACGCGCCAAGTCTCCCAGTTGTGATAGTAAATAATATATTTTTACAATGATGAATGTGACCAATCCCATGTTTGTGTTTATCAGTTTTCTTGTCTAAGAGAAGCATTAGCACTTAAGTGTTATGCTCAATGTCTAAAGAAAGCTCTTTGAAAATATAGGTAATATATGATTTTTTGTATGTAAATAAATTTGTCGTTTTCCTGTGTTTTTTTTGAAGATGTCGTATCCTGGTTCATCTAGCAATGACCCAGATGTGGATCTCATGAATGATACATTGGCCTCCTTTGGTAGGGAGGTCAATGCATTTTTTGGAGGTTTTCCTGGTAGGGAAGACTTCATGGGAGAGATGACCAGACACCTTGGCCGCTCTCCCACAGCGGACGAGGTGTTCAGTGTCATGTCTGGGATGCCTCTGGCGTCTTTACCTAGCATTACTTCCCAAACTCCACATGCAGGTACTCCACATACAGATACTCCATATGCAGGTACTCCACGTGCTTCACGTGCATCGGCTAAAGCACAAGCATCTGCAGAAGCATGTGTATCTACAGAAGCTCGTGCGTCCAGTGAGGCAGAGGGTAGTCGACAGAGAGGGAGGAGGGAGAGTCCAGGGGGAGGACGAGGCTTGTGTGGGGGTTGCCTAGGAGGTGGCGAGCAATCACCCTCACCAGTAGATTACGTAGAGGAGGTTGTACGTCAGTACTATAGAGTCACAGATGCTGGTGGCATCTTTCATGATAATGAGGGAAGGGATGTAATGGCGTACATGAGGAGCGTCGTGCATGTGACGTATAAAGATTGTTTCATTGCCTTCAAAAATCAGAAAAGGGGCTTGTGGCAGGAGGTGTTGAGGGCAGCCATAGGAGGTACCCAAATCCTGAGGGTCAGCGATTCTTGGATGATTGGGGACGTACAGAAGTGAGGGATATACTTCACAACAAAAGATCCCACCTCATGACACGGGCCAGGGACTCACTGCGGAGGCTGGAGGAGGGGCGTGGAGCCTATAGCCAACCACCTATGTGCCACCGCATAGAGTGGAAGAAATCCAATAAGAAAGCAGCTGAGAAAGTGAAGAGTCGCCAACACGCAGAGGCGCGACGGATCCAAATGGAAACAATGGGATTGTCGCATTACGGATCAGGCGGCAGAGAGTCGTGGGAGGCAGAGTTTGTAAGTATATTTTGATTTCTAGTTTTTTTAAATTTATATTTCTTTCAATTCTTTATATATTTTAGTCTAATATATTGTGACTCATAATTATTTGTATATCTCTAAATTTTTTGCAGACTACCATCGTTGGTAGGACACCTACTCCTAGAGAGGTAGGTTACCATCGAGACCATAACCGCGCAGCAACATGGCTTCACTTTTATGAGGAGGGTCTCATCTCACTGAGGACCAATACAACCGGACCATGAGGATTCGATAGCCAGAGGAGGTATGTTTTTCTTACTTTCCTATTAAAAGTATAGCTAATTATAACTTTTTCTCCACCTTGTCTATGTAAGCAACCCTGATCTTTTGTGTGTGTAGGCGAACCCGGATGTGGAGCATAGCGAGGAGGGGGATAGTGACGCTAGTAGCCATGGTGGTATTAGCAAAGATGTTTCCTCTTCAGATTCGTAGAGGAGCACCATACCTCCTCATAAGGCCTTCTTTTCTTGTATATGTATGATATCTCTTTAAGCCTACTGCTTGCGGCCACGCTTTAGGTCGCAAGCACTCAAACTTCCCTTGTAAATGCTTTTGATATATAATGAATACAGGGACTTTTATTTTCAATTCTCGTGCCCATAAGATACATTGTCTTTTCCCCAAATACACATTCTGATGTATGGGAGGGAGAAAAAAAAACCATAGAGCAACCACATGCTCTCTGGTTTTTTTTTCCAGATCTGTTTTGCGCATCTATTAGCGCGTCTAAATTGCAGATAATTCGCATTTATTCGTGCGTCTATAATGCAGACTACACGCGCTTATACGTGCGCTTCATAATTTAAATTTAAAAAATAAATTAAATATCTTTTTTTTTAAATGACATTTTTTGTTTTCTGTTGGCGTCTATCAGTGCTTGTAAAAGCACGTCTACCAGCGTGTCTATATGCGCGTGTATATGTGCGTCTATTATGCGTCTATTTGTGCATGTAAATTGGTTTATACATGCGATTATAGACGCGAAATGGTAGACGCGCAAATAGACAGGCAGATAGACGCACCCGTAAGATTTTCTCTATATTCAAAAATCGCTTCTAAATGTGAGTCTATGAGGCCTTTTTGTTGTAGTGTGAGTCTATGTACTCCTTGATGCAAATGCATATTTGGCCTTTTATACATGTGTGCAAGAGAGAGAGAGAGAGAGAGAGAGAGAGAGAGTGAGTGAGTGAGTCCGTGAGTGATTGAGTGAGTGAGTGTGGATACAGACGGGGGAGGTGTAAATGGGATGAGAGATAGAGGGGTTGTGAGTAGAGGAGAGTAAAGCATGTGATGTTTTTGTGATAGCATTACCCACTGTGCAATAGGGAAGTGAAGCTGCCATGCGATAACTTCACTTCCCTCACACCCTTCTTCATGGCAACGAAGCGGGATAGCGTTCCGCTCGCAAGGAACGCTAGTGCCCATTATAAAGATTTCTTTATGCCCTTTTCCGATTAAGACCCCTACTAAACTCAAAGAAGTGATTTATCTTATGCATGAGAAGTTTCCTAATCCTATACATTTGAGGTTTATGGACCACTAGGGGAAAAATGTTCAAAAAATCATTGTCGTAACAAGAGGATCTTCGTTAAAGCTAGATCAATGAAAACTAAGAGGATAAAACAAGACTTAATCTTTATATTTTGTCATAATTTTTTCTTAACACTTAAATTTATGATTGGTTTTATTGTTATTGATTGTTCTTCTATTTTGTAAATTAACATTATGGCCTGAAATCCTACTTGCTATGAGACTATCTATAAGCGCAATCGCAACACTACAACACAATGCCGCCATACACGCGTCCATTACACGCGAAAAGTTACGGGCGCGTGTATGGTCGTTTATACTTACAGCAATATCGGGCGCGTGTATACATGCATGTAACAGCGCGTGTATAATTGCATGTGTGGGCGCGTGTATTTGCGCGTTAAGTCTGTCATAATACATGCTCTGTTACACGCGACACAGAGCCTAACTACAGAAATCCATTTCTTTTCAAAACAGAAAACCATTAAGTTTTAAAAATGTCATTGTGCATTGCAGTGTTTACAAACCATTACAAAATCCCACTACATGCACTTACAACAACGTAATATATTGAAAAATATATCTTCATATGGTTATTGAAAGACAAAGTATACAATAGAAATGTCATGAATTTGGAACAATACAGTGATGGATTGGTTAGGGTTCGATCTCATCTTCAATAAGATCCATCCTTGCCAAACGATCAACATCAATATCCATTTGATCAATTTGTAAGGCTACGATTAAATTTATTCTACTATCGCTATTTTGCCCATTGATAATGGTACCGATGGCTTGATCATTCTCATCATCATCACCATCATCCTCAATGGAAGGGTCATCCTCATGATCATGAGAAATGGCACGCTCATCCTCATTATCATGATCATCTACATTGGCATGTTCGACATCATCTTCTTTGCGGCTTGCCACATCCTCCATATGCTCCATATCAGTGAATGTATTATACATTACTTTGGAACGTGGTGCAATAGGGATGACATACCACCATTTACTGTCATGCACCATTGGCAAATAGATAACCTGCTCAAATACACATAATTCATTAATTAATTAGCATATCAAAAGTCAAGGGGTGCGCGAGCTTAGATATATATGTACATGAAACACATTTGTAAAAAAATGCATACCTGCTCACATTGTTGTGGCAATACGAGCCTATCTTTCTTTGTTTGCCAAAACTTTGTAGAGTCAATAGTTACATAGCCACTTGCATGGCGTTTTATCGTTGCGTTAGGCCCTTTTTCCACCACGTTCATTTGCCATTTGACATCCAAAACATACACAAAGAAGCGGCGAAAGTCAAGTCTGTATATGTCTTGGATTGTGCCACAATAATCATCAATTTTTCCATTGGCTCCCTCAAAGCTACTAATGACACCGCAATCTTGTGTATTCCTCTTTTCATCTATTCTTTGTGTTCGAAAATGCTTGCCTTCACACCATATAGCATTGAACATAGTGCACTGGACCAAAATATAAGCAATATCTATGTAAGCAATTAATGTGAATAAATATGAAAAGCCAATCACTTACAAAGAATGCAAATTTACATTTGTTCTATGTACCTTTAACATGCATCCTCGTGCATACTCCCATTCTTCCGCCGTGATATGCAGCCCCTCATCTCTCTCTGCTCTCTCCATTTCCTCATGCAACCAATCAACATGAATATCATTCGGAAGTGTTGCTAGATGATTAGGGTACGCCTTACGAGAGCCATGTTGCCTCCGAAAGAGAGCTCTGTCTGCTTGCCTTTTTGTCTTTGCATCCTCGTATCTTGTAACCCATCTGCTCATCACATCACTATTAAGGATGCAAGTGAAATTAAGATCATCAATCAATGTTCTCTCAATTACTTTGCTTTGTCCTTTTCCTTGAGGCACAATAGACGTCATCCTCAAGTCCTCTTCATTGCTCCATAGTCGCGGCAAAGAGCTATCCACCTGATCAAGAAATTCTGATATATATACAAGAGACTCTTGTATCAACCAACCCTCAGCCATGCTTCCTTCGGGCCTTGCACTTTGCCTCACAGAGTCTTTTAAGGTCTTCATGAAGCGCTCTAGGAAGAACATCCAACGGGCATGCACAGTGCCACATAAAGCAATTTCATCCACTAAATGCACAATGAGATGTAGTTGACTTGTGAGAATGGTTCGCGGAAAAGTCTCCTCTACCATACAAACCACCTCCACTGCCATAACACGCGCATCATCCAATGTGGCTGGATCAATTGCTTTGGAACTAACATATCTGAAAAATAAATGCACAGTACGTTATACCTCATGCACATTCATTTTGCAAGGTATAATGAAGGGTGATCTTAGATGGGATTTACATACCTCACAAGCTCGCCCATCTTATAAATACATCTTTTCAAACTCCTGTCTGCACAATGGTCGATGCTAGTAGGTAGTATGAACTGCGCACATAAGAGCACATGTATATCTGGGTTAGGGCATTACAAAATTTAATTTCAACCTACAATAATTGGAAAACACTTACTTGGAGCATCTTGTGCCAATCGTGGGACTTCAACCCATGTAGTTGCTCAACCCCTCTTTTCTTAGTGGTTGTAAACGCTCCCTTCAACGATCTCATGCATCCAGTGGGAGTACGCAAAGTGGTGATGGCTTGCTTTACCTGCTTCTCCTCCTTCTTTGATATAATCCAAGGAGCAGGCGGAAGACGAACGTGCCCACCCTCCTCTCGTGGCCAAGCTTGACGCATACGTCCTGCGACCTGCAAGTCCTCCCGTACGCTAACATTGTCTCTTTTACCAATAGCATGTTCCCAAATACTAGATCCCACATTCTTGAAGATGTGCATGGGATCAAGAAGATGGTTGATCTTGAGATGGGTCCAATATGGTAGCCGGAAAAAAATGGAGTACCTACACAAGGGATTGCAGACTGTCATCTTTATTCCAACTTTAGAGACTACACAAAACAAGATTGAAAACAATGGAGATGTACCTGTTCATGCCATCTGGAGGAAGAACATTTGAAGACTCCCAAATACGCTTCCAATCTTTTGCACGAAGTGTCTGTGGATGAATGTTCCTCTTACTAGGAGCATATTTAGGGTGATCTGATGGGAGAAATCGATGATGATTATCGAATATGGTCTTACACAAACCATCAGCATACTCATGTGCCAATGAAGGGCCACATATAGGACATGCATGTTTACCCGATGTCCTCAAACCTGTTAAAATAAAAAAAAAGTTAGAATAATAAAGTCAATAGTTATAATTGATATAGCTAGTAGTATTAGAGTCGGGAGGTAGTTAGAATTCTTACCAGAACAATCGCTGTATCCTGGAAAGTCATGCATTGTCCACATCAACACTGCTTTTAAGTCGAAGTGTCGAGAGGAGGGAGGCCTACTAATGTCCACTACCGCAACACCTCTCCATAGTTCCTCCAACTCATCAATCAACGGTTCAAGATAAACATCCATATGCTTGACTTTATGTTTCCCTGGAATCAGAAGGGATAACATAAGATGTCCCTTCTTGATCGCCATTGATGGTGGAAGGTTGTAATTCACCAACACAACCGGCCACACGCTGTATGCGGTGCTCTTGAAACCAAACGGATTCACTCCATCCATACCTAGGCCAAGTCTCAAGTTTCTGGGCTCTGTTTTAAAGCTGGGCCACTCATCTTCAATATGCTTCCAAGCAGGAGTGTCTGCAGGAATTCTCCACATGCCATCATCCGATCGATGCGAGGAATGCCATGACATGAGCTCTGCTATGGATTTGCACTTGAACATGTGTTTGATGCGAGGAATTATAGGAAAGTGTCGCAAGACTTTACGAGGTACATCAAAACTCTTCACATCTGTTCTATACCTTGCTTCACCACAAGTGGGACACTGTCGAGCCTCCTTATGCGTCCCACGAAAGAGAATGCAATCATTGACGCATACATGTATGCGATCATAATCCAATCCTCCAAGAGATGTCACATAGCGCCTCGCTTTGTCTCTTGAGGTGGGTAGTCTATTCCCCTTTGGAAGCATGTTTGATAATAGCCTGCATCCAATATCATCAATTAGCCCATAACCCTAAACCCTATACTGTAAACCAAAAACCACTAACTGAAATTTGCAAGTTACAATGCTTACTTCAATAAAGCGTCAAGACTTGCATTGCTCCATCCATAAACTGTTTGTATATTGAGCAGTTCAAGTGAAGCACGTAAAATAGAGAATGTGCACCCTTCAAAAACCGGTGTCGATGAAGCGTTGTAGAGATGCTCTTGTTCCATATCATTGTCGTCCACACCTTTGCGATCATCCCTAAAAAGATTCCGCACCATGTCATCAAACACTTCCTCTTCCACAACTTCGTGGGGTGCAGGGCTATTGTCATCCCTTTCCCACTCATCTCCGACAACAGATCCCGAAGCTCCAGCATCATCTCGTCGACGCTTTGCATGCTCTCGCTGTGCGTATGGCACCATGTTAGGGTGTGGTACTGCATCCTGCTTCAATCACAGTATATATATTACAACGCGCTCCATTAATTTGCACACCATGAGTTATTTTAATACTTTCAATTCACATCTTCTCACCTCTAAACCTGTTTGAATCCATTCTCCATACATCGAGATGTGATTCAATGTAATTCGACGCGCTCGTACAATGCACCCTTGACATCGATTACACGTACACTTGATCCTTTGTGCCAGCCACACGTCGCGATCACGATGACGCATTGTCTCATCCTCACCAGAACTGCTTGAAGAGGATGATGACATGCTATGTCCAAAATAACCAATACAGAAGTAGGATCAGTTTTTAGTGAAATCATACACATCCTATGCACAAAACAATGGATACACAAGAACAATCAGTTTTTAAAAAAAGTATAAACAGTCTCTGTGTCGCGTGTACAGGCGCGTCTACAATGTATTCTGCTGCGCTTTTACACGCGCTTTTACACGCGTGCTTTTCGCATTTACCTACCGCGCCCGCCGCTTTCTTTCTTTCAAAAGCCCTCTTTCAAAACACTTCTTCTTCTTCTTTCTGCGTCGCTTTCTTTCTTTCAAAAGCCCTCTTTCAAAACACTTCTTCTTCTTCTTTCTTTGTCGCTACAGTACCTCTGCCTCCAGCTCTTCCAAACCCCCGAACCTGCCTCTTCGAACCAGCCTTCTCCCTCTTGGACTACCCAAAAGAAGCAAAGGGTGCAGACAACACAGAAAGGGAGAGAGAAGCAAGAATCAACGAACTCACTTTTCAAAGACTTTTCAAAGAGGTTGGTTGTCGTTTGTTTGTTTTGGCAAATCTGTCGCTTTCTTTCTTTCCACCCGTGCTATGTGTACTTGAAAGCGACAGAGGATAGAATTCACACACATTGTATATGTGCTTAACTATTTATTTCTTGACAAACGACATCCGTCAAGATAGAGGAAAGAGAGAAGAAGGAACCCTTGTGTATGTGTTTAGTCATTTCTCCCTTGATGGACAATGTCCGTCAAGATAGAGGAAAGAGTTTTTGTTTTTCATGAATTTCGTCACTAATTCGAAATGAACTTCTTCTTTTGGCTTATGATCTTCTACTAATTCGATGTTTGGTATTGTAAGAGATATGTTTATTTTCTAGAATGGTAGATATATGTTGTAGGTTATATATTGTAGGAGATATATTGAGGAGATATATTGTAGGAGATATGTTTATTTTTTATATGCATGTTTTGCTTGGTTCATTGAGGCGGAATTTCGACGCTTTGCAGATTCTTCATGGATCCAGGCTCTTCCTCCGATCCGTGGGCATACGCCACTTGGATGATGGAGATGATAAACCATTTTGGGCGCCATCCTAATCCAGTGGAGCTGACAGAGTATATGTATGCCCATCCTCCTCCTAGACTCCCAGGTCACACCGCGCCCCCAAGTACACAAGCCTCTCCACTGCCGTCTACGCCTGCGAGTCCGGCGAGACGTACCCCTGCGCATACACGCTCACCGAGGAGACACACCCCTGCACGGACACACTCACGCACACCCTCCTCTGTACCGTCACGTGAGGGCTCACGGCCACCATCACGTGCTCCCTCACAGCCACAGTCACGTACACAGTCACGTGCAGCCACCCCTAGTCATGGCTACTCCCGCAGTACAGATGAGAGCCGACGCCGCAGTAGGGAGAGCGGGAGTGGAGGATTATGCGGCGGGTGCTTTGGTGGGGGGGTAGTAGGGCACGCGGTGAGAGAGGGCATGGAGGGAGGCATGTATGAGGAGACAGTGAGGAGTCGGAGGAGGCAAGAGAGGTGGAGGGAGAGATTTTCTACGATGTTACGGATAGGGGCGGGGTAGTCATGGATGCGAGAGGGAAAGAGGTGATGGAGTATATGCGGGGGGTAGTTTCAAACATGTATAGAAACTGTTTTGTAAAATTTAAAGATCAGGATAGCCGGTTAGTTAGGGAGGTCCTAGATAGTGTACATAGTCGGTACCCCAATCCCCCACGAGCGACATTCTCGGATGTATGGGGAAGGACGCGAATAAGGGAGATCTTAAGTAATAAAAGATCTCACCTTAAGAAACTCGCGTACGATGATGGGGTGAATGTAGCTGCGGGTGGCTATCCTTGTGAGAAACCTGCCACTGCCCACAAACGCGAGTGGAAGGAGGCAAAGAAGTGCGCAGAGGGAGGCGTGAAGAGCAGGCAGCATGTGGAGGCACGACGGATCCAGATGGAGACCATTGGATCGTCGCATTTCGGATCTGGCGGCGTCGAGTCGTGGGAGGCAGAGTTCGTAAGTAACTTGCCTCTTTATTTGATTGTTTGCCAAATTCATTGATTCTATGATTGTTTTGATCTTACAAACTATCTTGATTATGTTACAGCGACGGGTTATGGGGAGAGGGCCCACAGCCCACGAGACTGGGTATGCTCGCCGCAATAGCAGACGTGACACGTGGGCCATCTTCAGAAACGAGGGACGTATTACGGATGCGCAGTTTGACGCGGCCATGAGACCATACGGTCGACAGGTACTTGAAAACTCTAAATGAATGATTTCGGTTTATTTAATTGTATATATATGTATACTTACATACGGTATATTTCTTGAACAGGCACAAGCTGCTGATGCTCCTGCCCCTGATGATCCAGCCGCCACTGCTGATGTTCGTGCCACTACTCCTGGTGGAGGCGAGCACCACTCATCGGAACATACCGATGCGAGCTCCTCTGATCATGGAGAGAGCACAGGGTCCTCATCATCCTCTGATTAGCTTTCAGAATACTGTAGGATGTGGTTGTACAAAAAAATTTTGTAACTGAAGCCATGGGCTTTTTTGCACCTAGCTCCCTATTTGACTTTGTATATATTTGTTCCTAATTAAACCCATGGGCTATTTTGACATATGGACTCCCTTGTACACAAATGTATCATGTATTGACAATGTATTGAATCGTGAGTCTTGAGTCGTGTATTAAGTTTTAGATAGTAATATTGAATCGTGTATTCATAGAGAGTGAGTCTTGAAATCTAAATCGCTCTTTTTTAATGGTGCAATGCACCAAAAAAAAATCCAGAGAGTGCCTTTGGGTGGCTGGATGCTAGAACAGCATCCAGGCACCCAAAAGCACTCTCTGGATTTTTTTTTTCCCTCTGCGATCGCGTGTATAAGCGCGTGTCATCTGTCAAAATCGCGTATATTTGCGCGGATAGTCTGTTAGATTCACGTGTAAATTTGCAGCAAAACTGCGCAGAACGCGTGTATGGGGTTGTGTATTCGCGCGACTGGCTGTCACTGTACACGCGCTTTTACACGCATGTCTCTGGCCGCGATGATACACGCGCTATTACACGGGCCCGACACTTTTTTTCCCAAGTCATTTTGTGCGGCTAGGAGCGCGGGTATGAGCCCGATCCCTTGTAGTGCAACAAGCTTGACACATGGAGAAGGGTGCCATCACTACGTGAATGTGACAATCTGTTATGGTTAGTAATTTGTATTACATTGTTTCTTTAAGCATTTAGAACTAAGCTTTTCAGTCATTTCTGAGTGTGTATCTTCTATATTTATTAAGACAACACATTGAAGCAATAAGAGAGAGAGCCAATTAGAACATGATGCAATGCACAAACTAGATGATGAAGAGGATAATGAGCAAGGGGAAAAGGATAATGCCTTCACCATTATATATTGATCTATGTATATTGTATAATACATAAGTTCCTTTGCACAAATATTCATGAAAAGGTAGCTTTAAATGTATATGCTATGTTATATTGTTTTGTACTTATAGTAATACAAGCAAAACATGATCATACTCATTCTCGTTGCATATTTTCTTTTAACATTTTATGGTGTCAAACTCTATTATAATGTGTTTTAAAAAATAGAATGTGGCTCCAATTTGTATATAAAATGCTCAATAATATGCAAGAAAGTGTAATTAAAAAAGCTAGGGAGCTACTAGTTACAAATCTAGAGGCTAGATCTATAACCAATAGATAGCTCTTTGGGTTTTTTCCTGACACCAAGCACATTTATTTTACTATTAAACCTAGTGTGAAAATTGCAAACTTAGTGCAATTAAACTATTTAAACTGCCATGAAAACTACAAAACAAATTTTCCGTGAAAATCCTATATTTTTTCATCAAAGGGTTGCACTTCTTTATCGACAAATACACACAAATTTGAACACAAATCTCTTAATGTGAACGGTAACACAAGATTGCACAAATCTCTTAGTTTGAACTTGAGGAAGAGAAATTAAATCCTTTTCTTTATCATATTGAGAATAAAACATCCTCCATTGAGATTATACTTTATATCTATAATTATATTTAACCAAATTCAAAGGACTTAATTTTATTCTCTCAAAAAATTGAGAGGATTTTTCTCAAGGGTTAGAAAGCTCTAGCTTGAAGCAAACCTGCCTTATTGCCTTATTTATGAATAATAATCTAGGAAGAACTAAGATGTTAGCTCGCATTTTGCTTTCATATTACGTGTAATAATACCTGAATGTCTAAATATTCGAAGGCTTAGTAAACAAACGTGATCTCTGCCTGTGGCTATGTACACTGCTACACATGATAATTGATAGGAGACTAGTATAATAATTAAGGCTATCGCAATTCGCAAATATTAAAATACACGGAGGAGGATGTGTTTACGATCAACGTGTGAGCTGGGGTCGTAGAGCTGGAGCCTGGTGGCTGCTGGCACCCATTATTTCTTATCGTAATTAATCGGCCTCTCCTTTTGATCATAGACTGATCCCCCACACAAGTCGTGTGACGGTAGCGCAGCTTTTGGAAAATCTGGCAAGGTTTGCAAACTTCATCCTCCGATTTGACATCTCCCCAAAAAAAAAAAAAAAAAGTCAGTCAGCAAATTGCATGGATTGCGTCGGTAGGCTATCAATCAATCAATGGCTGACGTTATATATCGGCCTGCTATGGGCTATCACCCGTACACACGCCACGTGTCGGTGACCCCGCAGTTTTTAGGGGTCACATATTTTTATATGATATATAAATTTAAGAAAACTTTAGTCTTTCAGCTGTGCGCGCGCAGGTGAGATGGTAAGGGAGTTGCCTTGCAGGTGGGTGGAGTAGATTCAACCCTTGACATCAACAAAGTCGTGCCCTTTTGGTCCAAAGAGAGGGCTTTGCACTCTCACCGGATGACACGTCACCAGGCAGGCCGAAATTTAACGTGAGCCTCAATCAATCTATCTATTGATCTATTTTATTTTATTGCTATATTATTTTTTATCAAAAATCTAGGAAGCTTTAAAAAATCTACTTTCTTTTCCAAACCTCCTTTCTTAAAATTAAAACCCCCTCCCTTCTCTCTCACTTGTGAAGTTTCCATTTTGGCTTCGCCCCACCCACCATGGATAAGGCCAAGGCCTAGTGCGCTCTCTCTCTCTCTTTTCTAAATGAAAAGCACCTCCTTTCTCTCTCACTTATAATCACTCCCTTCCTTTTTTTAAATAAATTCCTTCCCTCTTCCCCCCCCCCCCCCCTCTCTCTCTAGTGTACTAAGGCCTAGGCTCTCTCTCTCTCTTACACACACAATTAGATTAATTTTTTAATTAAATATTTTTTCTTTTTAAATTAAATTCCTCCCCCCTCTCTCATGTGTAAGGCTTAGGCTTTTTCTCTCTCTCTCTCTCTCTTTTCTTTTCTTTCTCTCTCTCTCTCTCTTAATTAGATTAAACTTTTAATTACTTTTTTTAAAAGCTTTATTAATTTAAATTTTTCCTCTCTTCTTATTAATTAAACTCCTCCCCCTCTCTCTCATGTGTAGGGCTTAAGCTTACACACACACACAAAATTATATTAAAAAGTTTAATTTAAACTTTCTTTTTAATTAAATTATATGTTTAAAAGTTTTTTAATTTAAAATTTTTTAAATACCGTTTTTTACACACTTTGAGAGAGAGAGAAAGAGAGAGAGAGAGAGAAGAATAAGAATAAGAAAAAGGGAGAGAGGGAGATAGAGGAGAAAAAAAAGGAAATATAATAGTTTTTTAAATTAAATATTTTTTGACATAGTTTTTAACTTAGAGAGAGAGACACACACACAAATAGAAAACATATAAATTTTGAGAGAGAGAAAATAGTATTAGATATGATCAATGCCCCACCCTCATTGGGTGGATCATTGAGAAAATAGTGTTAGATATGATCAATGCCCCACCCTCATTGGGTGCTACCAATGATCCATGGTGCTCAAAGTTGTAAGGCCCCCATTATGAGGAGAAGCCAACTGTGAGCCCAGACATTGGTTGACTCCTGGCTTGTATATCAGATGAGGTCTATGTGACCGGATGGTAAAAAGGTGACTGTTGTGGGTCTACTCTTTGGGTTAGACGGAGTGGTTAAGCTGGTAGCAACTTCGAGGTGCATTGCATCGAGTTGCGGTGTAAGGGAGTTAAAAGGGGCCCCTATTGTGGGGTCCGGGGGCCACGGAAGCGGCCCCTGGCTGGGGGGTCCCAGGGCTGCCCCCTTGGCGGGGGTCCAGGGGCAGCGGCCCCCTTGGCGGGGGTCTGGGGGCAGCGCCCCTGGCCCGATGGTAAAGGGAATATTCCCTGGAATATTCCTTGGCCGACTAGTGGAAGCTCATATGGTAGGTCGGTCAGCAAGCCGACCTAACGACCTTCGCGGGCTATAAAAGCTAAACCCCTTCGCAGCCATCTCCTACTCATCTTTCACCTAGTCAGAGTTGTTGTTCCAGCTAGCCTTAAGCTCTTCACCTATCTTCTGTCTAGATCGCCATCTAAGCTTCACACAGTGGAAGCGCACAGGTGGACAGAGCCATCTTTGTATCAGTTGTTTGTGAAAGGTGAAAAGGATCAAAGCTTGCACGTGAGCTATGGCGGGAGAGCAAGAGCAAGAAAGAGAGAGACAAGAAATGGGAACTCCAACAGTCACAATGTGTGACCGGGCCTTCCTTTATTCAAACTGACACTAAAAGAATAAAGAATAAAGTGACGTGACGGGCACCCGCCACCTACAGTGTGCAGTGGCGGGTACTGTGAGTGTAGTAATACACCGGGCGGCACGGCGGAGGCGCCTTTACCCCCAACAACCTCCCACTTAAAGGTGAATCTGCCCTAGTGAGAGAGAAAAGAAAAAAGAAAAGACAATACAAATGTACATAGGTACAAGGGATGAGGAAAGGCGACATCTCATCCAACACCCATCAATCTCCTGAGGAAGGCAAAGTGCTCAGTAGTGAGGCTTTTCGTGAGCAGATCTGCAGGATTCTCGTCAGTGGAGATCTTGACAAGGTCAACAGACTTGTCCTCCACAACAACACGTATGAAGTGATACCTCACCTCAATGTGTTTTGTCTTCGCATGGAAGACCGGATTCTTAGCCAACTGAATGGCACTCATAGAATCCGAATGCAATGTAGGTATAGCATCAATCCCAAGGTCAGCAACTAGACGGCCTAGCCATATGGCCTCCTTGCAAGCCTCAGTGGCTGCAACATACTCGGCCTCAGTGGTAGACAAAGCCGTACACTTCTGAACCCTGGACATCCAATAGACAGCCCCTCCAGCATAGGTGAATACATAGCCAGAAGTGGACTTCCTACTATCTGCATGTCCTGCATAATCGGAGGCAGTGTATCCCATGACCCATGTATCCTGGCTACCATAGCAAATACACATATCTGTTGTACCCTTCACGTACCTCATGATACCCTTCACAGCATCCCAAAGTCTGCTGCCAAGTGTAGCCATATAGCGTGCCACAACACCAACTGCATGCGCAATATCTGGACGAGTGGCTATCATGGCATACATCAAACTGCCCACAGCTGAAGCATAAGGGATCTTGGCCATCTCGGCCCTCTGCTCATCTGTCTGCGGAAAATTGGCATGTGATACCTGGAAAATTGGCATGTGATACCTTCACATAAGAAGGTAATGGACAGCCAATAGGCTTTACGTCCTGCATGCGGAAGCGCTCAAGGACTTTATGAATGTACTCCCGCTGTGAGAGATACAAAAGCCCTTGATGCCTATCGCGCTTAATGCGCATCCCAAGTATATGTGAGGCCTGTCCCAAATCCTTCATCTCAAAGCTCTTCTTCAGCTGAGATTTAAGAGCATCTAGCTCATCATGAGCTTTCCCTGCTATCAGCATATCATCAACATAGAGTACCAAGATAAGCAAACTGCCATCACGGGCTTTCTTCGTGTAAAGACACGGATCCATAGCACTCCTGATGTAGCCCTGTGACTGCATAAATGCATCAAACTTATGATACCATTCCCTAGGTGCCTGCTTCAAGCCATACAAGATCTTCTTCAACTTGCACACTAGGTGCTCCCTGCCAGGTTCTGCAAAGCCCTTAGGCTGATCCATATAGATCTCATCATGCAAGTCCCCGTGTAGAAAAGCCGTCTTGACATCCATCTGATATAGATCTAAGTCAAGCTGTGCAACCAAAGCCAAGACTAAGCGCAGGGTGGTCATCTTAACCATAGGAGAGAAGACCTCATCAAAGTCCATACCATGTTCCTACTTAAAACCCTTTGCTACCAATCTAGCCTTGTATCCCGGCTTGGGGTATCCAGGGGTACTTTTCAGCTTGTACACCCACTTGCATGGCAAAGCCTTCTTGCCCTTAGGCAAGGCAACCAAATCCCAAGTCTCATTCTTATACAGGGAGTCTATCTCAGACTGCATAGCCCTCTCCCAGGAGTGACTGTCACCCCTGCACATAGCCTCATCATAAGTGAAAGGCTCTCCTGCATCTGTAACCAAAACATAATGCATAGAGGACTGAAATCTGTCAGGTGGACGTCTATCTCTAGCAGACCGTCTCACCGCAGGCTCTGCTGCCTGTCTAAGTGCCTGTCCAACACCCTGGCCTTATGGAGGAACTGCTGCAGGCTGTATTACTAGCTGTGCTGGAGCTCTAGGCTCCTCCTGAAAGATCACTCTGCGGATCTCAACCACCTTCTCAGGCTGCCTGTGCATCTTGTCTTCATGGAAGACGACATCATGGCTGTGTACTATTTTCCGCGCCTGCGGATCCCATAGGCGATAGCCCATCTCTCTTGACTCACCATAGCCAAGGAATATGCATTTAATGCTCTTTGGATCCAATTTACTCCTCTTGTCCATGGGCACATGGCAGAATGCCTCACATCCAAAGACACGGAGATGCACATAAGAGGGTGGCTTACCAGCCCAAACTTCCTCTGCAACCTGGAAATCCAATCCACTGGAAGGCGATCGCTTTATGACATGCACTGCCGTACTAACTGCCTTAGCCCAAAAACTCTTTGGTAGGCATGCATAGCTAAGCATAGAGCGCACACGCTCCTGAATAGTCCTGTTCATGCGCTCAGCCAAACCATTCTGGGGTGGGGTGTAAGGGGCGGTCAACTGACGCTTAATACCCCTGTCATCACAAAACTGCTCAAAAGCATGCGAGACATATTCTCCCCCATTGTCAGTCCTAAGGCATTTCAGCCTATACCCAGTCTAGTTCTCAACAAGAGCAAGCCAACGCTGAAAGACTGCCAAGACATTGGACTTTTGCTTTATGGGATAAGCCCACACTTTCCTAGAAAAATCATCAATGAAGGTAACAAAGTACTTCGAGATTTAGACCGACCCTTCTGCGAGTCACGACCACGGTTATTACCACGATCGTTCCTGTCATTCCTGCCTCTAACTGTCAAAGCATGACTACCATGAGAGGCATCCAAGTTTTTGCGATTCACCTCTTCCTGAAGAAGAGCACTCTCAACATCTGCCAATTTTAGAGTAGCACTAGAGGCACAAAGAGCAGTGCGGAATACATCCCATGACTCATTCAGAGTCCCAAGCAAGAAAAGAGGAGTTACTTCCTCTCCAAAGGTGATATCCTGCGAAGTCAAGTTCTTTAGTATAGCATGGAACTGGCTCAAGTGAGCAGACATAGTCGCATTATCCTTCATGAGCAGATCCATAAGCTACTTCAACCAGTACATCTGACTCGCCAGACTTTTCTTATCATAAAGATTCTTGATCTTATTCCATAGATCCCATGCACTCTATGCTTCCTCAAATACATTATAATGTACTTGTTTAGTGAGAGACAATACAATCATGGACTTGCATAGCTCATCAAGTTCAAGCCAGTCATCATTGTCCATAGTTTCAGGTTGCTTCCCACTCAACCGAAGTGGCTTAATCTAAGATTTCTGCACCAAGACCTGCCAAATTTGACTCTTCCAATAAGAGTAGTTGGTACCATCCAACTTTGTAATGTTAAAGATGGCACTATCATGTGAAGATGATGCCATTATGCAGGCTGGAAATGCCCAAACAGTCCAAAACTGCTTGCTGTTTTACTGCAAAAACTGCCCAAAAATGACCAAAACGGGGTCCAAAGGGCAAGCAAAGTGTGCCAAAAGTTGCTGCCCACTTAGTACTAGGTGCGGTACACCAAATCAGGATATTTCAGCATGAAAAGTACACCTCAGTCCACCAATAACTACTTGCTGTAATAAATTGCAGGTATGCAGTCTAGAGAGCAAACTGTCCCAAAATAGGATCCAATGTCAAGCAAACAATGCTAGGTCCAAAGCCGGCATGAAACGGACATAAGCAAGGCCAATGATAGTGAAAAGAACATGAGCTCAACACCGAAGCATGTCAAAATAACATCTGCTAGTGAAAGGCACACACCCCAGACACTCTAGGCAAAGTGTTCCTGTAACTGCCAAAACCTGACACAAATAGGTGTCTACTCAAAGAGAAAGATCCAAATATGAGACTCAGCTCATAAGCATCCTATGAACCAAGAGTACATCAATGCATATCCATAAAGATCGGAGTATGATCCCAAAGTCTCAATGCATATGTAGCTGCTCAAGACATAAACCGCTCCAAATACATGTAAGTGCTCCAATAGCATGCAACTGTCAAAGGTCAAGCAAGCATGTAAAATGCTCCCACTGGCACAAAAGGCGTACAAAGCGAGCTCAGAAGCTCAAACAAACCAAGAGAAAGCACCAGTGATAAGTGACCCTATCAATGCATCAAGCACATCCAAGAGAGCATGACATCCATGAAGCACCGGTCGTATTAACCATGAAGCAATACATAAGCCCAAATAAGCTCTCGGTCAACTCAATGACATCCAAATAGCAACCAATATTAGTGATCAAATAAGCCGGGAATGCTCAAATACATCCAAATCCAAGCTCCAAATGTCGGTATGGCATACATGAACCAAATAGCATATGTCACGAACCAAAGCATGTAATGCAAAAGCCTAACTGTCAAGCAGAGACATGAGGCATAGGCGGTCCATGAGAATTCCAAGTCGGTCCAAATGCCAGTGAAGACGGAGCTAATGCGAAGCTCAAAAGCATCCCATCACCTCATACATATGCTCCAAGTCGTCCCCAAATGTCAGAGACATCATGTCAAAGCTCAAAGCATACATCTGGTATCGGTACGTAAGTGCCAAAGCATGTAAAGTACCTTCAGCCCACTGTTATTCCAGCATGTATTTATTGTTCTAAACAGTAGATTTCAGCCCCGTATTCAAGCCAAAATCGCTTCAAGTCGTCCCCAAATGTCAGAGACATCATGCCAAAGCTCAAAGCATACATCCGGTATTGGTAGCTAAGTGCCAAAGCATGTAAAGTACCTTCAGCCCACTGTTATTCCAGCATGTATTTACTGTTTTAAACAGTAGATTTCAGCCCCAAATTCAAGCCAAAATCATGGTCAAACCAAATGCATACATCCCCAATACATCCGGGTAGGAAGTAGACCACATACGGGCATCAAATAGCTCCAATGGAATGAGGCATAAGCAACAAATGTCAGTGTCAGGGGTGCTGCCCTGTTTCCAGCACTGTTATGCAGTGAATGATAGTTTCAAAACTGAGAATGATCAGCTCCCAACCTCAATGTCAAGCCAAAGCATCAAAATGACATCCAAAAATGGCTCAAATGCCCTCCAAATAGCCCAATGATGAGTGCTCCATGAGCAACAAAGCATTCAGTTGTAAAACGTGGAGGTCAAAGTCTGAAAATGGGCGCCATATTCAGCGTGTTGAGGCCTAGAGTGCTGCTGCCAATCACGTAGAGTTAGGATTGTTGGGGGGGGGCTCAATGATGGCCCAAGGTAGGCACATACCAAGCCATGAAGGCCCAATGCAAAGGAGAGGGAAGATATGAGCTATGGAGCTCAAGAAGAGTGGCTGCCCTTTGTTCCTGCCCTATTTCAAATTGAGAATACACTCAAATGCCTGCAAATGCTAAAGCAATACCTCAAGGGCAAGGCCCTGATGAAGCTCAAGAAGGCCGGGATGGAGCTCGGGAAGCCGGGGAGAGTCGGGAGCTCGAGAGGTCGGCTATGGCTGCCGGGATGGAGACCCAATGCGTGAAGCGAGTCGATGCGAAGGTTGGGAAGCACTGAGTCAAGCTCGAGCAAGAGAATGCCAAGCTCTGATACCAGTTGAAAGGTGAGAAGGATCGAAGCTTGCACGCGAGCTATGGCGGGAGAGCAAGAGCAAGAAAGAGAGAGACAAGAAATGGGAACTCCAACAATCACAATGTGTGACCGGGCCTTCCTTTATTCAAACTGTCACTAAAAGAATAAAGAATAAAGTGATGTGACGAGCGCCCGCCACGTGCAGTGTGGAGTGGCGGATACTGTCAGTGTAGTAATACACAGGGCAGCACGACGGAGGCACCTTTACCCCCAACAGTTTGAAGCTAAAGAATTTACTGATTCTCCTCTTATCTGTTGTGTACTCTCTATCTCTTTCTCAGATTCTATTCGTTGCGCCATGTAATATTTTACAAATAGGGGGGAGAGAAAGTGAAAGAGAAGAAAGAGAAAAATAGAGAAGAAAAAATATATTTAATTTAAAGTTTTTTTGATATCGTTTTTTGTACACTATGAGAAAAAGAAGAAGGAGAGAGAGAGAGAGAAGAAGAAGAAGAAGAAGAAGAAGAAAGAGAAAGAGAGAGATAATTATACAAAGAAACGATTAATTTTTAAAGAGAAGAAAAAAGAAAAAAAAAGGAGAGGGAGAGAGAAGAGAGGAGAGGAGAGAGAGAAGAAGAAGAGGAAGAAGAGGGAGAGAGAAGGAAAAAAGAGGAGAGGGGGAGATAGAGAGAGATAGAAGAAGAAGAAGAAGAAAGAGGAAAAGAGGAAGAGAGGGCCCGAGGGGAAAGAGAAAAGAGAATAGTTTTTTAAATATAAATATTTTTTGACATAGAGAGAGAGACAAAGAAAAAATATATAATTTTTGAGAAAGAGGAAATAGGGAAAGAAAAAGGGAAAGAGAGTCCGAAGGAAAAAAATAGAGAGAGAAGAAAAATATATAGAGAGAAAATGGAGCAAGAAATTTTTTTAAAATAATTATTCTTGTTGTAGGTTCGGGAAGCCTTAAACCTCTAGAGGGCTTCTCGAACCTACCCCCTTTTCCAAACATCCCTTTTTAAAATTAAAACCCCTCCCTTCTCTCTCACGTGTAATCTTTCCTTTTCTCTTTCTTCTCCCCTTCTTAATTAAAGCCCCTCCCCCCATGTGTCGAGCAAAGATTCTCTCTCTCTCTCTCTCTCTCTCTCTCTCTCTCTCTCTCTCTCTCTCTCTCTCTCTCTCTCTCTCTCTCTCTCTCGACTTGATGCAGAGCCAGCCGGAGCGATGATCATTGATGTGGCACAGAGAAGGCGGTCGAAGGATGCCAGCATCTGATTCCATACGCAGATTAGAAGAAGAGCCCGCCGGAGTGATGATCATTGATGTGGCATAGAGAAGGCGATCGAAGGATACCATCATCTGATTCCAGACGCAGATTAGAAGAAGGTCTAGTCGAGCCTCGACTCATCAGAGTTCTCTCTCTCTCTCTCTCTCTCTCTCGTCGCGAGTCCGGGAGTCTCAACAAGTTTCAGCCCGGGTATGCAGATCTTCCCCTCGTCTCTTCCATCAACATCATTATCATCTTTGTAAGTCCTTCACACACAAGCACACACACACACACACTCACTCTCTCTCTCTCTCTCTCTCTCTCTCTCTCTCTCTCTCTCTCTCTCTCCCCCCCGCCGCACAGGGGTTCTGGGAGACACAGCAGACAGGCATGCCCTGCAGGGGTTGACAGGATAGGACAGGACACAACAAGCATGCCTCTCTCTCTCTCTCTCTCTCTCGCCGCACTGTCTGTCCTGACTGGATTGCGCAGCCTGCGTACGTCGCCCTTGCCTTCGCTGGCCCCACTACCAGAGCCTTGCCCGGTCTGTTGCCCGTCACACAGCCTTGCCTACCCCGCTGCATGTGACCCTTGCCCCCCCTGCACCTGCTCTGCTCGCAACCCCCCACAAACCCGCTGCCACAGTCCCCCCAATCCCGCAAAATCTCCACGATCCTCGAACCAGGAGGGGGCTTTTTCCCCATGAGGCGACATGCTGCTCGAGCTCCATAACGTGGAGCTTCTAATCTGCCAGGCTATCAAGGAGGCGAAGAAAGATTTCAAGAAGGATGCAGATAATGCCTTGAACCAAGAAACGTGCCGGATCCATGAGAGGATCCGGCGACTGGAGGAGATGGTGAAGACACTCATGGAAGAGAAGAGGGATCTCAAAACCGACCTGGACAAGCTACAAATGGAAGTGTCACATCTACGGGAGGCAAGAGAGGACGCGGATTTCAAAGCGAGCCTCCGAGAGGCTATCACGAAGGAATGCCGAGAGGACCTCCAGGTATGCATTAAAACCGAAGTTGAGGCTTCGAGAGAGGGATGGGAGGAAAAAATCAAAGCAAACATGAAGGAAGAATTAGAAGGGAATAAGGAGGGGTGGATTGAGGTAGTGAAGAAGAACATTAGGAAGGAGGTCCAGGAAGAAAATAAAAAGGAGGAGGTAGTCCGGGTTCAGGAGACCTTAGAGGAGGAGAGGCTCAGGAATGCGCGTAGATTGAATGTGCGTATTACTGGGCTCCCCGAAGGGGCCTCTCCGGAGGAGGATGCACGCAGGCTATGCACCCGACTAGGGTACATGAGCATGCCCTTTACTCAGGCATGGCGTGCAGGACGAGATACTACCAAGGCCAGAGCTCTGATATTACATATGAGCACACCGGAGGACAGAGCCGCTTTCTTTCGGAAGCGGATTTCGCTCCGAGGGATGACTGGGGCTCCCATCTTCATGGATGAGGACTTGACTCAGATGCAGATTGCACACAGACGAGCATGCATGCTACAGATACTCCAAGCACGTAGAGAAGGCCGTAAGGCCTTCTATCGAGATGGCCGGATTTTTATAGATAGACGCCCCACCAAATAGGGGGGCATGGCCTATGAGACGGGGCAGAGGACTGTACAGGAGACCATGATACGTGTGGCAATTTGGAACTGCAACGGCTCCCTATGGTCATGACCAGATAGACTTGAGGAGATTTTACCCGACCATGATGTTATATGCCTCACAGAGACACATGAGAGCCCAGAGAGAGGGCTTCCACGCATTACAGGATTTGAGTGGGTATCTGCATACCGGGCTACTACTAGGCAGAGTACATCTAGGGGCTCAAGAGGGGTGGCAGTTCTATTCCGTCAGGGGATACAGAGACATATCCAGTAAGTGAGACGAGATGAGAAGGCCAGTTACCTATGGATCAGAGTACAGATATCATATGAGAGATGGATCTATATGGCAGTATGCTACTTTTCACCACAAGGGTCCAGATATGCTACTACGCAAGGTGATATTTAGGAAAATTAAGTGTAGCAGAATCATGCAGAATGCGTGTGATATTAGTGGTTAGTGTATGAAGGGGTGCGTATGGATCAAGTGACGTGATGTGCTCCTCCAAATACTGTGAGTAAACATGTGAGAGCTCATGAGTGAAGTGTATGGTAGTATGCATGTGGGGTATGATATCTGCAGGTGGTGATAGTAGTGAGGTGAGGAGTGAGAAACTGAAAAAGGTGTGATCGGCACCAAGTGGAAGTCTCCCAAGGCCGAAGGACTCGATAGTATGCATCCCATGGATCGGTCCGAGCAAATAATCTACAGTACTCTCGCCCCCCCTCCCATGTGGGAAGCATGTAAGACCTCTTGAATATGGCCATCATGCCATCCCGTTATAAATAACGAGATGATGTCTACTACCAAGCTCAAGTAAATGCCCTCCATACCCTGTGGCGTCTGGCCTAGTATCTGCTGACTCCCGACTGATCCCCAACTCCTCAGGGTCTAATGCTCTCATGATCTCTGGCTGCTCCATATCAAAACTCTCACACTGTCGGCTCTGTGTGCGCCCGTTGAAGTCCCCCATAAGGAAGACCTCACCCAAACTAGAATACATAATAATGTCCTCTGAGAGCTGTGAATAAGGGGAGGGGGAATCTCTCACACATACACGCACCCCCCTCGGACCGGTACCATGCCATAGAACAGGTGGTATGATGAAGAGTGCAGAGATCTACGTCGACAGCTATGTGATTTGGAGGCCAGAGGAGAGATCACACACAGACAGGCACAGAGACGCATGCACCGCTTGACCCGCCGTAAAAAGCGGGAATGGGAGGAGGAGAGATATTGGGATATATACCGCCTTCTTATGAGCAGAGATTGTGCAGAGGCATGGAGGCAGATCAGAGAACCACACTCACCCACACCGATACATGACCCCGCAGTATGGCATGGATACGCATAGAGTTTATATCATGTACCCGCACAGCCGCTGATACCCACACCATGTACACCGAGACCGAGTATTTCATCCTTTTTCACCACTAGTATGGTGAAACATGCTATCTCACGGTTACAGCATGGCCGCGCTCGAGACCAGTTTGATCTTCAGGCAGAACATATTATATATGGCAAAGACACATTGGCTCCACTCATTGCTCACCTCTTCAACCGTGCATTGTCTGAGGGGTTCCCTGACTCGTGGATAGAGCACACCATTGTACCTATCCACAAATCAGGGGATCCCATGGATCCTAACACATATAGGACCATCATGATTGGGCCAGTTTTGGCCAAACTTTATGGCACGGTGATGGAGGAGGAGCTCAGCACGCTGGTAGAGAGAAAGTGCATGCGCACACCCGGACAGGCAGGGTTCAGACGACGGGCATTTTCTACCATAGACCACATCTTCACTCTCCGTTGTCTGATCGACCAGACACGAGTGAAGAAACAAAGATTGTATTGTTGCTTTGTGGATCTCTGCAAAGCCTTTGACATGGTTCCGAGAGAGAGGCTTTTCAGACGCCTACTTGATCTGGGGGTGGATGATGACATGATGTGGGGTATTTATGCACTATATGAGCGGGTTACTGGCAGAGTCAAATGTCCTGGAGGTATATCAGATCCCCTTGTGAGCACCATTGGTGTGAAACAAGGATGCCCACTCTCACCGACTCTATTTGGGCTATACATTGATGAGATAGCAGAGTTTATTCAACAGCGAGCCGGTGGAGGTATAGATCTCAGTGGAGCCATAGTTCATATCTTACTATATGCAGATGACATTGTGTTGGTCTCAGATTCGGCTCAGGGATTACAACAGCATTTATTAGCATTGGATGATTTTTGCATACAGAGAGGCATGACAGTGAACCTCAGTAAAACCAAGGTTCTTATATTCCATACATCAGCTCAGATATGCAGACAGAGTATTTTCATGGCAGCAGGAGGGAGTATTGAGGTCACTGGACCATATGTATATTTGGGAGTCACCTTACAGCAGCTTCAGGGATTTTCTCGATGACACAGGCAGCTCGTGACCGCCTCACTAGAGGATACTCAGCATTGGCTCTTATGGAGCGACAGTGTCATTGGGCACATTTCCAGGAGCCCCGCACCAAGGGGTGGCTCTTTGATACTCTAGTCACTCCAGCACTGATGTATGGAGCAACTATATGGGGGCCAGGCCTTGCCGATTATGTATGGACATTGATGGAGAGACCTCAGGTGATCATGATATCTAGATTGATTCGCAGCAAGGCCTCAGTCCCACATGACATTGTGCGAGTAGATCTTGCCACACCGCCCATGCTAGTCAAGGCATTATTTTAGACAGTCTGCTTCCTACACAGATTTCAAGATATGGACAGAGATCGCATTGCATACAGAGTATATATGGCATCTCAGGAGATGGCTCGAGCGGGGGATACCACATCATGGTATGCACAGACTAGAGCTTGGTTTGACAGACATGGGCTAGACATTGATAGGCTCCCACCTCTTCTATATGATATTCAGGCTCCCACTTACACCCTCTCTCTCTCTGAGAGGAACAGAGTCATCAGACAAGAGATATGGCATATTTATATACAGAGGACATGGGTCAGCCCTGCACAGCCACTGCCATCGAAGATGGCACATTATTATACACAGTTCTTGAGCATATCAGAGTAGGGATTCATAGAGATTCTGAGATATATACAGATCTATATGCCACATCGATTGAGAGTTCTTATTGGACAGCTCAGGGTATCATCACATCAGCTTATGATTGAGAGTGGCAGAGCCAGTGGCATCCCACGGGAGGAGAGGATATGCCCCCTTTGTAGATCAGAGGTGGAGAGTGAGGAGCATTTTGTTCTCAGATGCCCGACATACTCAGAGTTGAGATCTAGATACACATTGAGCAGCTCACTTCAGGGATGTATGACTGATATGGATGAGAGATCATTTGGCCGTTTTCTGGGAGAGGCATGGCACGTTAGAGAGCAGAGCACACAGCGGGTCCCAGTCAGAGAGGGGCCCACCCAGACGACTATTACACAGTTCTTTCAGACAGACAAAGTGAAAGCTACTGTACCAACCTCCAGCCAGACCTCTGGGCTCACACTACAGCAGGCTGAGGACCAGCGTACACGACGCCGCACGAGGATCCGTGGGTTTCAGACCCCATAGCCACACCGACAGGAGATCTGGAGGATTCTTGATCTACATCGACAGCAGACTGAGATCCGGCGACACTCGACACATTGGATCTCAGATCTCTAGATTGCTCTTTCTCTACCGCCGATGTACCACATCCTGCATCCAGGAGGGATCACCTGCTATTAGCAACTTCGACGACTGCTACTACATCCCAGGATAGTATATCTCCCTACATCTGTTACATATACACATCGCACCACTTTATCAAAGCCGACAGTTGTTCCCCTATCACAGCCGACATTTGTTTCCCTTTTGTAGCCATTATCTAGAGTACCAGAGCTACATACGCACATACACATACACGACACTTATCACACTCACAACACCGTATTTTCAGTTTCCAGTTTTTAGCTTTTCATTCAGCACTTTTATTTTGGATAGCTAGACCTCATCAGTTGTATCACAGTTTGTCTCATAGGCCAGTTTTGGTCTTTAGAAGACGTTAATATAACTTTCTTTCTCTCTCTCTCTCTCTCTCTCTCTCTCTCTCTCTCTCTCTCTCTCTCTCTCTCTCTCTCTCTCTCTCTCTCTCTCTCTCTCTCTCTCTCTCTCTCTCTCTCTTTAAAATAAAACCCCCTTCCCTCTCTCTCAAATGTAGTCTCTCTCTTTCTCTTCCCCCTCCCCTTTTTAATTAAATTCCTCCCCCCCGTCTCTCGCTTATGTGTAGGACCTAGGCTTTCTCTCTCTCTTAATTAGATTAATCTTTTTAATTTAAAAATTTTAATTATATATTTTTAAAAGTTTTTTGGATATAGCTTTTCACACACTTTGAGAGAGAGAGAGAGAAGAATAAGAAGAAGAAGAGGGAATTATAGAGAGGAATTATAAATTTTAAAAGAGAAAAGAAGAGAGAGAGAGAGAGAGAGAGAGAGAGAGAGAGAGAGGAGGGAGAGAAGGAAAATAGAGAAGAGAGGGGGAGAGAGAGAAGAAAAAGGAGAAGAATAAAGAGGAAAAGAAGGACTAGAGAGGAGGGAAAAGATAAAAGAGGATAGTTTTTTTAATGAATTTTTTAAATATAGTTTTTGACTTAGAGAGAAGACATAGAGGAAATATATAATTTGCGAGAGAGAGAAAGGGAAAGAGAGGAAAGAGAAAAATACAAAGAGAAGAAAAAAATATAGAAAGAAAAGAGAGCGAGAGAAAAAAACTTAAAAGAGAAAGAGAGAGGAAAAGAAAAATGTGTGTGTGTGTGTGTGTGTGTGTGTGTGTGAACAAAAAACCGAGAGAAAGATACAAAGAGAGAAAAAAAGAAAGAAGAGGAGAGAGAGAGAGAATCATAGAGAGAGGAAATATAAAAATAAAAGAGAGAGAGAGAAAGAAAGGGGACAAATAGGAAAAACAAGGAGAGAGAGAGAGGAGAGGGGGAGAAAAAAGGGGGAAAAGACACAGAGATAGAGAGAAGAAAATGAGAGAGAGAGAGAGAGAGAAAAGAAGAAGAAAGATAAAAGAAAAAAATTTGAAGAGATAATGAAGAGAGAGAGAGAGAGAGAGAGAGAGAGAGAGAGAGAGAGAAAGCAAAAAAGAGGAGAGGGAGAGAAGGAAAAGAGAGGAAAGAGGGGGGAAAAGAGAAGAAAAGTGGGGCGAGAGGAGAGAGAAGAAAAAGAAGAAAGAGAAAAAGAGGGAGAGAGATGGGGAAAAGTAGGAAAGAGAATAGTCTTTTTAAAATTTAAACATTTTTTGAGAAAAGCGAAAAGGGAAAGAAGAAAAAGGAGAGAGAGAGAGGGAAGAGAGAGAAAGAAAAAGATAAAATTTAAAAGAGAGAGAGGGAGGGAAAAAGAAAAAAGAAGAGAAAGGGGAGGAGAGAAAAGGGGGAGAGAGAGAATAAGGAGAGAGAAGGGAGAGAGAAGAAGAAGATAGAGAATATAAACATAAAAAGAGAGAATTATAGATAGGGGAAATATAAAATTTACATACTTTAAGAGAGACTAAGGAGGAGAGAGAGAGAACATGGAGAGAGAATTTAAAAGAGAGAGAGAGAGAAGAAAAATAGAGGGGGGAAGAGAGAGAAGAAAAGAAAGAGAGAGAGAGAGAGAGAGGAGAAGAAGAGAGAATATGAACAGAGAGAGATAGAGAGGAAAAATAAAATTTAAAAGAGAGCAAGAGAGAGAAAAATTTAAAGAGAGAATGAAGAGAGAGAGAAGAAGAAGAAACAAAAGGAAAAAATAGGAGAGGGAGAGAGAAGGAAAAGAGAAAAGAAGAGAGAGATATATATATATACACACGAAAAAATATTGTACATTTGATGGATGAGCAAGGTGTTATGGTGATTGATCCTTCTTCCATCATTCGGATATGTGTTGACTTTTGTAAATCATTGTTGGGTCCACAAGAGATTCTTTTTTATGCTGTCCACTCTACTCATCGATATATTTGTGATTTGGTTAGTAATTAGGTTAAGCCAGAATGGGTGGACTTGATGAAAAATGATATTTTAGAGGATGAAGTGTTGTCCCATTTGCCTCGAAGGAAAAGTCCTAGTTGGGATGGGATTCCTAATGAGCTATTTTCAACCCATGTTGAGCAACTTAAGGACCCATTAATTCGCCTGTGTCAACAAGTGTGGAATTCTAGTATGATGCCTTCAGACTAGAATATTGTTGTCATTTAGTTGTTGCCCAAGGTTCCCTCTCCAACCTCTTTGAAACAATGGAGACCCATTTTTGTTATGGGTTCATTATATAAAATATTCTCTAAAATCATTGCCAACAGATTGCAGAAAGTATTTCAGCACCTAGTTTATCCATGCCAATACGGTTTCATTAATTGGAATATAGTGCACAACATTTCAAATGTTCAACTGGGAATTGATTATGCCAATGCTTCAGGCCGGTAGGTTGTTATGCTTGAGATTGATATTGAGAAGGCATCAATTGGAATATAATGCACAACATTTTGAATGTTCAACTAGGAATTGATTATGCTAAAGCTTCAGGCCAGTAGGCTTTTATGCTTGAGCTTGATATTGAGAAGGCATTTGATCATGTTAGTTGGTCTTTTTTGCAGAAACTAATGTACATTATGGGATTTGGTCCTAGCATGATTTCTCTTATTGATACCATTAGTCAAGGTTCTGTGGCTCGTATTGCATTTAATGGAGGAATCATGGATGAAATTGCCTTATCTCTATCTCTTCGGCAAGGCTGCCCTCTTAGCCCTTTGCTATTTGCTTTAGTCACTCACTCGATGCTCTCATTGTTGTGGAAAAGTTGGCTAATTAAGGTGAGATTGTTGGTTTGTCTCTTCCCAGTGGTACCCAACTTGTGGGTCAATCTTTGGGAGATGATTGCTTTATGTTCCTTAAGGTTGATTACACTAATGTTAGTTGGGCAATGGTTCCATGGAATCTTTTTTCCATGGTATAGGGACTTCATATTAATAATCAGAAATCTACACTGCTCTCTTGTACGGAGAATGATTTGCAAGCCTTGGGATAGCATGAAATAGTGATTTCAAAAGGAAATACCTCAGGGAAGTTACTATATGTATATCCTCTGCATCATGTGTGTTCAAGGCCTATTTATAAATATCCTTAGTTGTGATTTTTTCATGACTAAAACATAACCCTTTTCTATTCAATTTGTAAATAACCCCTTTATATTACACCCTTCTGTATGTAAAAATTTGTATTTTAAAAATACATTATTTTGAACCCACATGATGCACACATATATTCATGAATAACTTACCTGAGGGAAATATAACCAGACACTTGGGTTATCCTATTGGTGTGGATGTAGCTCCCCGTGCTTTGCTACATTGGATGTCTTCTTGGATTCATGATTAGTTCTTCATGTACTAGAAATCTCAAGGTCATACTCATGTGAGACTTAAAGTCACTCAATGCACCATGATCAGAATGATATCGTTTTTTCTACCATTGCTTCCTTGGACTAAGAAGTCCCTTTTGGAACTGGTTTAGCCTATCTGATTCATGTTGTGGAAAAAGAAAGGGAATCATTTGGGACAGGTGTGGATTTTGTTGCAGCATGTGACAACTCCTAAAAGGATGGGGTTTGTAGCTTTATTGGATGTTAATTTGCATATGGATGCTTTGAGACTAGCCCTTTTTCAGGCACTATGTGTATAGAGTACTCCCTAGTCAGATATTGCTAAATTTTTCATAGAAAGGATTGGCATCTCTCATGGTAGCATGGTTATTCATGCTTCTTGGTGGCATGTGCTTAATTCCACGAGGCCTATTAAGGTGTCGAAGTCCTTTTCTCCTTTCTCATTTGATTGCATCTTGGCAGGAGATGTTACATTTTGCAGTTTGGCACCCTCCTACTATTCTTAAGGAGGAGAATTCGCTGCAAGGAGAAGTACTAGCTACCTCTAGGTTGTAGGATTGGCTTGATAAAGATTTGAAGCGAGACACGTTTAATCGGATGGGTTGTTTGGGGTTGCAGATAGCCCTTGATGGTATCATTCCTAGGCAACATGTTTAATCGGATGGCTTGTTTGGGGTTGCAGATAGCCCTTGATGGTATCATTCCTAAGCAACCCATCTTCATTATTTCCAGCGTATTCATTAGCACTTTCGGGTGCCTTGTGGATATCATAAAATTTGGTCATCCATATAGCTCAAGCTTCAAAGGTTCTCTCCTTTGATTGCATTATAGCCATTGTCTCCATGGTGTGACTAGATGTTTGTGCTTCTTGATGATTTTGAGAAGAGGTTAGCTAATTAGATATATCATTAGATGGTGGAGGCCAAGAGATGGGTCATTGGAAATGATAATAAATTATGGTGCATTCGGGATAGCAAAAAGAAGTGGCAGGAAAGATTCATCCAACTTTGGAAGTCTAAGGTTGCGTATTAGGGTAAAGTGTTCATGTGGAGACTGCTTATCGCGGTCTTCTAGGGATGTGCTACATGCCTGAAAGATCTTTGTTGGTCTTTGTGTATTTTGCACTACATGTGACAAGACATTGCTTCATCTCTTTCTCTCTTCCCCTGTTACTCGACAAATTTGGAGTTTTATTTCCCATGTGTGGTCCTCGGCGACTCAACACTAGATATCAACTAGTTCATGGATTATAGGAAAGATGTCCTCTATATCTTCTTTGTATTTAGATATTCTTGCATTTTCCATTTCCTTCAATGGACATCCCTGTGGCATATTTGGCATACTTGGATGCCTTTATTTTTTATTTGGCCTTGTACATCCATGGGCATGTGGTCCATGTTAGTGGTTTAATGTTATGGCAGATCTTTCTATGGTTTCAGTTGACATGGTTCTTCCTAACATTGTTGCTCCCTCGCTGGATATTGTTTGCTCTACTCTACCTGTCCTTTCTATGTGATTTTTCTATGTTAAAGTCTTGGTAGACTTTTTTCTGTTTTTCTTTGTTGACTTGATGGTCTGATGTGAATATTTACTACTTAATTCAATTATCTTCACAAAAAAATAGAGAAGAAAAGTGGGGAGAGAAGAAAAGGAGAGAGAGAGAGAGAGAGAAAGAGAGAACTAGGAGAGGAGAGAAAATAAACTAAAATAGAAGGCAGAGAGAGAGAGAAAAAATTAGGCATAGGAAATTGGGAGGGGTAGGAGAGAAAGAGAGGAGAAAATTTTAGAAATAGAGAGGGAAAATAGGAGAGAGAGAAAAAATGGATTGTTGAATGAAGCGCTTGCTTCCTCATGGCAGTGAAGTTGCGCAAAGCGACCTAGTGTTCCATGCGTGCGGAACACTAGTAATCTATAATTGAAGATTTTGACAAACCTCAAAATGAACCTACATGGCACATGTAGAATAATCACAAACCTATGAAATTTTTAAGAAATTTAAAAATAACATATGAAAACCCTCAACAAATACCCAAATTTCCCTACTCCCTTACTCAAATATGGAAGTTACACATAGAGTGATCCAAAACTCACTCCTTGCTTTAGCCATTTTGGGGTGATCGTACCCAATTGTCATTAGCCTATTCTCTCTCTGTCTCACATTGATTCATAACTTGGGGTTATTAGCCTCTCTCTCTCTCATGTGGATTGAAGTTATGACTCATAGGTTGGAAGGGAATGTGAGGCTCTTTCTCTCTCTCCCTTTCTCTCTTATGTGTTCATTGATATGAAGGGATAGTAACGAGATTGCCCTCTCTCTCTCTCTCTCTCTCTCTCTCTCTATCGTGGTGAGAGAGAGAGCTTATGTACCATCTACCCTACCCTAAACTATTCCATTTCTACACCCTACCTTGCACTTCTCCATTTTTTTCCTATGTGTCATGCTTGGCTAGGTTGCTCTCTTATGGCCATTTAAGTGTGTGTGTGTGAAAGAGGCTTGACTATGCTCTTCCCTTTAAAGAAGAGTCATGCACTTTTGTGATACCTTCTATGATATGCTTGAACCACTACTGTGCTTGTATGGAGAGAGAGAGAGAGAGAGAGAGAGAGAGAGAGAGAGAGAGAGAGATTCTACATCATCCACTCCACCACCTTCTTTTCTTTTCTTTTGCCCTTTATTCCATGGTCATCATGATTTCCCTCTTATGGTACTTTGTGTGTGTGTGTGTGTGAAAGTGCTAGGTAGCTCTGGCAATGCAAAAGATCCTGAGGTCATGATCAGGCATGCCTCAAATGCTCACGGTAGCTATTGTTTAAGCATGCCCTTGCGCCTATTTTGGCTACCAAAAAGAGGGGCCATCATGAATGTCTATCACTCCTCTCCATGTTTCTATATATCCTGACACTATGTGTCTAGAAATGGCGCTTGCCACCAGTACATCAATTAGATATTTTTATTCCTTGCATAAGGCTATTATTTTTTAATGAAGTATGAATTAATGAATTAAAGTATTTATAACGGTCATTCTAACTAGCCAAGTAGAATTAAAGAATTCACATCATCTATCAAAGTTCTCTCTCTCTTTCTCTCTCTCTCTCTCTCCCCATGCACATGTTGCACGCTCGTATCTATGTTGTTGTTGCATGTGAGATAAAAAGGAAATCATTCTAAAGGTTCTTATAAGGTTATAGTGCCCTCAAGAGCTCTCTATTCACCAATTCGAATGTGGCCTCATAGTTCTCCAACTTGCAAACCATGAGGACAGAGGGAACCTACTGTTGATGAACTTTCTCCAAAGGTAAGCTTTGAGAGAGAGAGAGAGAGAGAGAGAGAGAGTGTGTGTGTGTGTGTGTGTTCTCATTTCTTCCTTCTTTGCCAGGAGAGGATTAGGAGTGTCCATAGCAAGTCCATATATATATATATATATATATATATATATATATATATATAGTTGCCACATGTGTGCGGCACCATGAAGCATTGTGGCACAACCCCATCTATTAACAAAGGGTTGTGTAGGTCTACACTTAAACCACTTGAATGCACATGCTTTCAAAGCAAAATCATGCATACATATTTGTATGTAATTGAAGGATAAGCTTTGATGCATTTGTGCCTTATATAAAATTTGCTATTCTAAGCTGTTTGACAATGATGCTTATGATTCACTACAAGATATAGACCTTATACCGACGTTTAAAGCGACGAAAATACAAACAACAAAATTCGCCCCCATTGTCGCAAAAAGCGTCGTTATTAACGATGCCATAGAAACATCGCTATTGGCGACGCTAATAGCGACGCCAATAGCGACGCAACCAGTAAGTTTGCGACACACATAGCGATGGCAACAGCGACACGAGCAGTAAATTTGTGATGCTAATAACGACGGTAACAGGGATAAAAAAAATTTTGTGGCAGGGCAGCAATAGTTTCTGCACTACTGTATACAAAGCGCTTGCAAACAAAAAGAATGTATACTGAAATCATAAAACTAATACATGAAATAAATACATGATCGCATAAAAAGTGATTGGTACAATCATGACAGGATATCACTAATACATAGAAAATGTCTACATAGATCAGGCGACTAAAAAATAAAGGTGTGTGAGCTCCAAGGATCCAAGGGCAAGCTACAAATCCTCATCCCCCGAAAGTTCATCCCGCCGCAAAGGAGCATCGAACGGACTCTACAGAAAAAGAAACAACACATCAATCCACCATACAATAATGCATTCAAATATCTCATGGTAACTACGAACAAGAAAGATGAGTGACTTACAAGGCCGCCGCATCTATACAATCGGTCGATCAATGCATTGAGACCGTGCCTCTCTGCATATCGAGTCTCAAGGCCTTGCGGATCGTGATTTGTAATGGAGTGCTGCAAAGAAACAAAATGCTAACTGTTAGAAACATGATTGTCAGTACAAAGAATATTTCAAAAAAAGAAACAAGCAAAACAAAAGAAAAACTTACAAAGTCCTCCAAATATGTCATGTGGCCGCCACTCCCAAGATGATGGACCACTCCGACCTCGAGTCGTGCCCTCACCGCCTCGCGCTACTGACTCCAACGTCCTGGAGAATCTATAGCCTCCTCCCTCAGTCTCAGCGCCAGTCATCTGCATCTAACCACTCGGGCTTTACAACCCCACTCTTGATTGCCTTGCGTGCGTCGGATCGTCTATGTGACATGTATGCATGCATGCAATCCATCATCCAGCCCGTAGAGAATCTATCTACTGCGGCTGGCACCGGAAACTCCTCGTGCAAGGATGCTACTATGTAGTCCTTGCTCCCCTCTGGTATGTTCTTCCAATGATCCAGGACGTTGTGCCAAAAAACTTGTTGGCACAACTCTCTCATGTGAATCATCACCCTCCTCCCCTCATCATTCATGATGATGGCTCCTGACCTACTATCAACCAAATATCCATGACCCCTAGGAGTCTGCCTAAGATGGGTCCTCTCCCATCTGCGTCCACACTCCTGGGCATATCTAGGAGACCCCTCTACATCCGGTGTACCAACAGGGGTAACCTCTCTTGGAGTGGCACCTAAAGGGGTGGCACCTACTGACTTTTTCGGCTGCACAAAAGCTGCAGTAACTGGAGTAGACGTCCCCATAGGTGTGACAAATCCTGGAGGTGATGCAACTCCAACTGTTGAACGACGAGATGAAGACACCACATCCGTGTCTCCACAGCAGCATCCCCCTGATCCCGATGCAGTCCCTCCCTCTGGCCCAAGTCATGAGCGTCAAGATCGTCTGCTCAAAGCCGAAGCATCCGATTGCGCTGAAGCAAATCTAGCAGAGTGCCCTAATGAAGAACGAGACAACTCTTGGTCTGCCATCTCTCTGAATCTCGTAAGCTGGTCTGGAGACATGCGTACGAAGATGTCCTGCAACACCTCATCGCTCATCCCTCGACTCATCCTGAAAATGTCACCTACACAGATAAAAAATGGTGTTAGAATAATCAATTTAAATTATACAAAGCATAGTAATATAAATCATTTTAAAAAAATCTCTCTTAAAATGCATATCTTATGTATCTTTATAAGAGATTGGTCAACGAATTGAGTAAGTGGATGCTCCAAGTATGAAGTATCCTATGGTCCCATGTTAATCTCCTGACACAACTCCGCATACACTGGAAGGTCGATAGACATGTCACCACAAAAGAATGAGTCCGCCTTGTTCTCAAAAAATTATTGGACTCCTGTATTTCCATCATTGTTAGCTGATGTTGGCTCCAAGCTTTTGATGGCCTCCACCCCTTGTAATATCGACCCCTCTATTTGCATATTATCTTCATCTATGCTCGGAACATCGCTTTGATCATATACTCTCGCACTTCGGGGAGTTGAAGGTATAACATACCACCATCGAGGTTGTCGGAGGTTTGGATAGAAGATTACCTGTTCACAAACACGTACAAAGCGAGTTCAAACCATTGTGACATAAACCATGTCGTATTACAATTAGCAAGTAAATGACTCCATGCACCTGTTCACAATGGGCCGGCAACACAAAGGTGTCGCGCAAATCCATCCATTTTTTTTCAGAATCTATTTTGAGAAATCCCGATGGACCTTGTCGAATTGTTGCTCCTGCTCCTCCAAGTACCACTTTGAACCACTGCACATCGAATAGTATCATGGAGAAGCTACAGTAATCCACCGTAATAATACTTTGAAAATTCCCAAAATATTCCATCTCATCCACAACCGTGTTTGGATCCGTTGCTCGTCGTCGGCTCTCTTGCTTGAACCTTGCCATGACACCACAGTCCATTGTGAAGCGCATTTTGTCAATATGCTCCACGCGAAAATGATGTCCGCGCAACCATGCTGCACTATATATTTTGTACTGTACATTGAAACGCTCAAATTAGATGTCACATATAAAATTTAGATACGACAGATTCTAAACCCCTCATCACCTTTGGACTACATCCCCTCGAGAATTCCCACTCCTCCATTGAAACCTCTGTCCCTTTGCTGGATGCTGCGGTCAAGGCTCCATGCAACCATCGCGTTGACATAAACCGCGGCATCTCCTCCATGCCTTCGGGATATCGAATCGGTCGATGACGCATACTACGTCGGAATTCAGCTCGCGCTTCCTCTCGATCTTGCCTTGCAATCTGGTACTTGGCGAGCCACATCTCCATGGAGGCATGGTGCAACATACAAAAGCGATTCACCTTCTCTTCCATTGAGGCATCCATTCTTTTTTCTACCCCATTTCCAACCACCACATCTCCAGTCAGTCTATCATCGTCCATCAGCGTCCATAGCATTTCATTGTCTGGTTCCACTGTTGGTAGCCCTTGTGAAATATGCACTAACGCCTCTGACACCAACCAACCTTCAGCCATGCTACCTTTTGGCCGAGCTCATTGTCGCACAAAGCCTTTCAGGGTTTTCATGAAGTGCTCCAAGAAGAACATCCATCGCGTATGGACAGGTCCATCAATCTCCACTTCATCCACAAGATGCACAAGAAGGTGGATTTGTATTGTGAGCATGCTAGTGGACTGGTATTTCTCAAAGAGACAGACCGTCTTCAATGCTCCCCGCCTCACGGATTCAATAGAGGATGTCTTAATCTCTTTCTGTGAGATCCATTGCACCAAAGTCGACAACTTGTAAATAGCCCCGCGAATTTATGGAGTAAGGCATCCTGCGATCGCGATCGGTAGAACAAACAGCCACAAATGAGAAAGCATTATGAATAATGGCCACTTTCCAAATTGCAAAATGCCCACGCTAATTACAATCCATTCGTAGCACAAACCTGCCATATCTTATGCCAATCATGGGATTTTAGCCCCGACAATTGGTTGTCTTTAGAAAATGCAGACCTGAGAGAACGCATCATACCCGTCGGAGTGCGGATAGACTTGATTACTTGCTTCACAATGCGCTCTTCTTTAGTGGAAAAAACCCAAGGAGCGTAAGGAAGCTGCACGTGACCATCAACACTCGACTACGGCCAAAGCGCCTCCATCTTACCTACCTCCTTCAAATCCATTCATGCCCCTATAGTGTCTCTCTTTCCTGTGATGTGGTCCCATAGCAAGCTGCCCACATTCTTGAAAATATGCATGGGATCCAACAAGTGGTTGACTTGTAAGTGGGTCCAATATGGCAACTCGTAGAAAATTGAGAACCGTCACATTCCATTTGGATGTGATTCCGCATGGACCATTTTTAGCTCGTACCAGCTTGCGTCGTTCATACGTGTTGGAGGTCGTCCAAGGAAACCTTCCCTGAGTTCATGATCCTCCGGCAAGAAAGCGGCGTGTCCTTGATATACCATCTTCTTCATGGTTCGTGACCTTCGGGAGTCTAACTATGGCCCACACAATGGACATGCATGATAACTTGAGGTAACCAGACCTGTTCAGACACCACGATGTCGTATTGCTGCGCATTCGAGGTGTGAAATCCACCCAAAAGTTGTGTGTGGGATTTGATACTTTGTACATATTTAGTTGTTGCGTTTATACTTTTGTTCTGCGTGAAAGAGGGTTTGGTGCAAGAGAAACTTATCAATAATGCTCTAGTTGGCATGTCTTGCCAAGTGGTCAGTCAACCTAGACGAGGAGGTTTTGATCAACAGCTCACAGGAGCTTTGGGAGATGTGGCTGAGACTAGCACAGACTCTGAGATTGGTTATGCATATGGTGCTTTGATATTCGTAGGTGTGGTTGGTGGAGTTCTTTGTGAAGCTCAATATTTTCAGAATGTCATGCATGTTAGCTTCCGCATTAGATCTTCTATGATTGCTATTGTATATTCCGTAAAACATTATGGTTGACTCATGAGGGAGAAGAAGTTTGTCAAGAGAAACTTAATGGCCGGAGGAAGCTCACAAGTGGGTACAATAAGTGAGGATGAGCTTTTGAAGTATAATGGAACAAATCCGGAACTTCCCGTCTATGTGGCGATAAAGAAAAGAATTTTTGATGTATTAAAGGCTAAGAACTTTTATGGGGCTGGAGGTGCTTATGTTGTTTTTGCTGGCAAAGATGCCAGCCGTGCTCTTGCAAAAATGTCTGGCAAAAAGGGGGAAAGATGTTTTTTTTGGGATGGAATTTGGCAGAAAGAAAAAGCTCCTGCGATTATAGGCTGTAGGGCTTTATTGGCCGCGGAAGAACAGCTCTGACAGGTAGGGATGCTTGTACATGGAATTCAATCATTGGAGTTAGGTGTTTGAGAGCCCACGAAATCTTGTGGAATGCGATGCTACGGGGATACGTTGAACAGAATCAACACAAAGAAGCCCTTTGTTGTTTGAGCAAATGATTCAGCGAGGAATGCTACCAGATAGTGGAGTGGTTCTGTACTTCCTATCATAAAAGCTTGCATTGGCATGAGAGCATCTGATGAGGCAAGACGAATTCATGCTTATGTTGTGGAAAAAGATCTGGAGGCAGATGCGGTTGTAGGAAGGGCTCTAGTAAGTATGTATGCCCACTTGGGTAGTGCATAGGATGCTCGGCTTCAGTTTGATACGTTGCCAATGATGGATGCCGGTGGACAATGGATCAAGGCTAGAAGGATGGCCCTGTGAGTGTGGGAGGAAAGGGAAAGTCGGGCATTCAACACACGTGGTCATGGATTACACCCTGCCTGCATTGAAGCTGCTGGTGGCGCATCTTCTTCGCTTCGCCAGGTCAAAAGCTCTTCCAGGTTCTCCTCCCGTCATGGCGCTGGGCAACCTAGTGTTTCTGCGCGCTTAGTTGCAGGGTGTTCTGGTGGCAGGAACAAAATCTGATTGCAAGGTGCTAGACGATGAAAGCGGTGTCTTTGAGCTCCTCCTCCCTAAGGAATTCTAGCAGAAACCATGGAAAATTGGGATGTATGTGCTCATTGTGAGAGCTTATGTTATCAGCAATGGCAGAACCCTCCACATTACCACAAGAATTTCCAGTATATTTGACAAACGTACCTCCCTCCCACAAGAAATTGTGAACTTAATTTCTGTCTCTGCTTCAATTCCTGTTTGAAGATTATTCATTGATGATCTTGAAACTGCTTCCACGAGTCCTTATTTCTATGGCAAAGAGAGCATTGTTATCAATACATGTGGCAGTAATTAGCACGACATCATTGATTTGTGATTAGAGAAAGGAGAGAAGCACAAAATGGACTGTTAGAGGACATCCTGCAACCTTACAGCAGAAGAGCTTAATCAAGTTGACCCATGAAGTCGATGTGATGATCCTTTTGCTTTGGAAGCCTTTCATGGTGCTAGCCATGTATTTGTTATCATATTTTTCCTTCTGAACTAGTTCTGGTTTATCATTGCAGTAGTATGCTTTTTTACAGGTTCTGATCAAAATGCAAACATATAAGATACTATACCTATTACATAAGTGACGGAAGACAATCTTAGTGTTTTGGAAAGATAAGGGTATTTTGTACAACCTACAGTTGTGGAAATTTCTCATGATGCATCCATTGTACAAGAGGAACTTTTTGAACCTGTTCTGTATGTGTTCAAATTCAAGACTTTGGAAGAGCAATAGCAATGAATAATTTTGAACCACAAGGTTTGAGCAGTTCAATCAAATTGTCATGATTTGAAGAGCTAGTCTCAGTTTTCATATTGCTCTTGAGAGGGTGGAATAGTTTTGTCAACTGCTGCAATCACAAATACTTGGACTCTAATAAGAGCTTGTATACATGGCATGGGTCAATTGCATAGATCACATGTGGTTTGTTATGATGTTTCTATATGCTCAAAGATAACTTGGCAGTAATACAATTGTTACTTGGCATCATATTTGTCTTGATTACTTGCTTCGATTGATCTTCTATCTTGGAATTTCTCAAGAACCTCTGTGGTTGTGACTTTGTTTTCGAAAACCCTTCAACATCTTTGGTGAACCTGACTTGAAAGCGTCGCAGAAATTTTAGGATGGGAGATACTTCAGCATCTATTTCAGCAAATTTTAGGATGGGAGATACTTCAGCATCTATTTCAGCCTCTTCTACAATTTCAGCTGCATCCTCTAGTTCAACTCCATCAATGACTGCTGCGTCAAGTACTTCAACAGATGATCTAAAGCAGATTTTGCAAAACATGTCCATGTATATGGAGCTTCAAAATCAGCAGACACAATTGTATATGCAGCAACAGCAGCAATTGCATCAATAACAGTTGTCTCAGTAAAGGCAACTATATTCGGTGCAGAAGAATGCAAATAGCACGACTAAGGCGATTGAAGCAGTTGAGAATGAGAAGAAGCTATTTGATGGCCGTAATGTTTCAGCATATTTGAAGACATATGAGATCAAGATGGGGTTTTTTGGAGTTCGAGCTGGACTTATGAGTAAGTACTTCCTTCGTCTTGTCACACCCGCCTTGAGGGCAAAAGTGACTGATCTTTTTATTCAAAATTCACATTGGCAAGATTTTAAGAAGGCCCTGAAAGAAGAGTATTTCCTTGAGGACTTTGGTATGGCTACATGGCGGTCATTCCGAGAGTGGGTCTACATACCAAACAAAGGTTTAGCTGCTTCAGAGTTGATTCGAGAATTTGAAGAGAGGTATAGTCAGCTTGATGCCATTGAACAAAGAGCATAGGATGTTGAAAAAGTTGAGCTTTTCTTGCAAGCTGCAAATCTTGCTCTTCAGAAAGAATTGGGAGAACTTCTTGAGGATCGCACGAAGCCTATGGGACTTAAAACGGATTGGCAAGTTGCCCAGGATGCAGTCTCGACTTTGACCAAGAGGAGGATATGGAAGACCCACCTACAAAATGGTTCTATGACACCGACACCGTCTTCTGCTCCTATGCCTACTTCTATCCCTGTTATTTCTTCTCCTCCTCATCCAATTTCTTGGCCTATGCCAGTGCCTACTATTTCTACTCCTCCTGTTCCACGACCGATGCCTGCACCTTCTGCTCCAAAACCATCCGCTCCATCGGTGCCTTCCTCTCTTGATGACATAATCAAAGGCATAACGGATTTGACACTAGATTCAGTTAAAGCGGAGTTGGTGGGAAAATTGAAAGAGCAGTTTGCTTCGACTGCGCCTACTATTTCTTCTAGTGTTTCTACTGCACCTAGGAGTGCTCCTAGTGCACCTAGGAGAGATCGGAGATGTATTTGGTATGATAGTACGGACCATCAGCATTGCAGGGATTGTGAATCTTTTCAGGATGCAAGAAGGAAGAATTTGGTATTTTTGGGACAAGATGGTAAGATTTGGTTGACTGAAACAGGAGCTCCGCTTGCTACCAACTTTGGTAAAGGCGGAATGAAGAAGTTAGTGGATGACATGGCTACGCGTACTTCTTATGTGACAACTAGAGGAGATGCTTCTGCATATGGAGTCCAGATTGAGAAGGGATCAGAGAATCAGTCAGCACTATGGACTTATGCTATGGAGATTGCAAACAAGGAAAAAATTCAGCAAACTCTTTTGACTAGTGCAATCTGTAGCATCAGATCTGAGACAGATTGGGATTCGCCTGTTGACAGGTACTCTATTTATGCCTACTTGGCTAAGTCTCAGGGAGCAGATGTACTTGTTGAGGAGAAGCGTAAGAGGGATGAAGAAAATCCAAGTGCAGCTAAAAAGACTAGAGGGGGTGAGTTTGTTACTCCACCTACTGCGGGACCGTCTTTGAGACCAGGGCCAGAACGACAGATGGAAGATGCTCAAAAGAGAGAAAAGAGGCAAGAGCCTAGAGAGAGAAAGCAGTCAGGGTTTAGATTGATGTCTGATATTGAGACATCTATAGACATGAAGAAAATTTTTAATGACAAGATACTTGGCAATGAGGTGACTTTCACTATTTTTGAGGTTTTGGGCATCTCGAAAAGAGAGTTTCAAGATCAGTTTCAGGAGGTCCTGAAGAGGAAAAGACATGCATTGCCTACTACTGATACACAGGGAGTTTTGATTGGGGAGTTGGATGAGGATGAGGATGAGGTTATGGTTGAGAATGCTTCTATTTTTCCGTAGATAGAGAAGAGGGTTCAGCCTATGCATTATGCTGAAACTGATGAGCCTGTCTTGATACCGCGTAGTCACTTTTTGCGGAGTCATTGGGCTAGGGCAACTACAGAGACGATGGTACAAATTGGAGAGAAACATGTGCCTTATGTTGCTTTGGTGGATCATGGTTCAGAGATTAATCTCATAGTTCATGGAGTTTATGAGAGTAACAGATGGCCTATGGATGAAGAGCATGGGTGGCATATGAGAGCTACCAACAACACTATAGGTGATTTGTATGCTGCCTGTCCCAGTGTCAGGGTTTCTATTGGTGATGTAGAGGAGGATTTCCATTTCTTTGTGCAGGATTCATGCTCTTATCCTATAATTCTTGGACAACCATTCATCACAGAGATGTGCATGGAAACAAAGGTAATGGATGATGGATCTGCTTATGCATGGATTCGCAATAAAGATGGCATGAGAGCAGTTCAGTTTATGACTGTTTGTGTGAACCATGTTAGAAACAGGGATACTCTCAGAGATGCACCTTTGCCCACTGTGAGGGATTTGGGTTTTCATTAAGTACCGCCATTTCGCGAGACGACGGTGGTACAGAGCAGAGGAGATTGGAGTTCTCGCCTCCTGGCAGCAGTGTTTTCTCCTCCGATTTTGTTGGGATTTCAGCAAACAATTCAATGAGCTATCTGAAGACTTCTAAGTTGCCTAGAGCTTCCAGGCAGTACATATGTAGGAAGGAGAAAATTTTGAAAAATGTAGGAATTTTAGAGGATGATGAGCATATAGATGGGATGTATGACTGTATGATTTGTGCAAATACAATGACAAAGATGGAAAATATGCCGAAAACTGATATGTAGAGTTGTCACAGTAATGTATTAGTGCAATCCCTGGACATGTTTCATGAAATTGCAGATTTTGTGTCACAGATTGAGTCAAAGGCTGAGGTGGCTCAGCAAAAAGAGTTGAGTGCTGAAGAAATTCAGCAAACAGAGTTTTCGGCTGATTATGATTAGCTTATAGAGACACAAAGGGCTGAAAACTTTTTGCTAACAGAGTTTACTGCTGAAATATTTCAACATCCAGAGTTTAGGGCTATTCCTATGCAGTCCATAGAGTAGAGGGCTGAGAATATTCAGCCAATGGGGTGCAGAATTGCTGATTTACAGCAAGATTTGAGTAATGCAGAGGTTCATAATGAAGCCAGGGTTGACACGAAATACAAGACTGTGGATAAAAAGGTGAAGCCGGTAGCTGTACCGCTTCCACCTGACAGTGATCAGCAAATAGAGAGGGCTGCCAAATAGCCAATTTTGAGGAATCCGGAGCATATTGGCCATAAATTTTCAACAGAGACTCTTGCTGAACTGAAAATTGGAAATGGTGATTTCTTGCTACCTATAGAGAAGCAATGCTTTCAGGAGATGCTTGAGCAACATGGAAGGGGGTTTGCTTTTTTCCCACATAAGATTGGATGTGTGAATCTGCATATTGTTGCTCCTATGGTGATCTTTACTATTTCTCATATTCCATGGAACCTGCGACCTATTCCAGTGCCTAAGGCACACCTACCAAAGCTGATTGATTTATTGAATGAGAAAATCAGGATGGGAATTCTTGAGCCTTCATCTGCACCATACTCAAACAGGTGGTTTACAGTTCCAAAGAAGAATGGAACTCTCTGATTTATACAGGACATGCAGCCAGTAAATAGAGTTACTATCAAGAATGTTGGTATAGGTCCAATTGTGGATGAGTTTGCAGAAGCATTTGCTGGACGTGCCATCTATTCTTTAGGTGATTTGTATTCAGGATATGATCAGTTTCAGCTGGCTTTGGAAAGCAGGGACATAACCACCATGAGAACTCCTATTGGGCTTGTCAGGATGTGTACCTTGCCTCAAGGTGCCACTAATTCTGTTGCGCATATGATGAATGCCATGCATAAGATCCTTCATGATTACATACCTCAGCTTACCATGCCTTTCTTGGATGATGTGCCTATTAAGGGGTGTGCAAAAGAAGAGAAGAATGAGAGTTTAAATGAGTAGGGATGTAGATACTTTGTGGCTGATCATATTTCAGCTTGTGAGAAGATTTTGGCCAGATTAGAAGAAGTGAACTTGACACTATCAGGGCAAAAATCTATTTTTGGAGTGAATGAGGTTGTCCTTGTTGGACATATGTGTGGATATTATGGTAGAAAACCCTCACTTGATAAGATGGATGCTATAGGCAAGATTACGGAGTATTGTTCTACCACTTCAGAGGTACAGAGATTCATTGGAGCTTGTGTGTTTTATATGATTTGGATTCCCCATTTTGCACACATAGTAAATTGTTTATATTAGCTGCTTCAAAAGGGGCAGAAATTCTATTGGGATGAGAGCCACACTAGAGCCATGTGGAAATTGAAGAAGTTATTGCAGATTGCTCCTACTATCAGGAAAGCGGATTATAATTGCGGAAGGCCTATTGTATTGACAGTTGACACTAGTTCAATTGGCATAGGTTGGGCTGTGGGTCAAGATGATGCAAATGGAAACAGGTATGCTATTCGGTTTGGGGCGAAAGTCCTAAATGAGAGACAGAGGAGATATCCGCAAATCAAGATGGAGTTACTGGGGATTGTTACGGCTCTCAAATGTGACAAGGAGTACTTTATTGGAGCTTCAGTTGTGGTAGAGACAGATTGCTTGCCATTGATTGGTATGATTACGAGTTGCTCTACTCCGAATATAGCTATGTTGAGATGGATTGCATACATCAAGTCATTAAATCCGGAATTTAAACACATAGCAAGAAAGGATAATCCAGTGGCAGATATGTTGTCTAGAGCCAGATATGATGATGAGGAAAAACTACTTGCAGAAGAGGATGATGCAAAAATTTCAGCCACTATGGTTGATCATGTTTGCCATGTCTATGATATTGTGGCTTTCATAGAAGAACTCTATGTTGGAGATTGGTTGCAGATTGGTAAGTACCTTAGTACACTAAGCAAAAGAGATGAATGGACAGATGAAGAGTTCAAGAAGATCAGAAGGAAAGCCTATGGTTATTTTCTCAAGGATGGATTTCTTTGGAAGCATCCGAAGAAAAGAGGTGGATTACCTTTGCGGGTTGTCTGCGATAGAGAGACACAGTTACAGGTGATGAGGGAGTTTCATGAGAGTCCTTGGGCTGGTCATAGAGGAGTGTGGGCTACTTATGAGAAAATCAAGGAGAAATATTGGTGGAAAGGCATGTATAGAGATGTTTATCACTTTGTAGAGACTTGCAGGGACTGCCAGATGTATTCGGTAGTACGTCATCGAGATGAGCTTCATCCGACCTATCCGCTATGCATTCATTATAAGTGGGTAGTTGACTTGGTTACTATACCTATGGGTCTATGGCAGATGAGGTATATTGTTTTGGCTAGAGAGGATCTTACCAATCATGTTGAGGGCAGATCTTTGAGAACGAAGACCACTAGTGCAGTGTATAAGTTCTTATTGGAAGAAATTTTCTGCAGGTATGGCTGTGTGGATAAGATCACTGCGGATCGCGGTGAATTGGATGCAAATGAAGCTAGGGAGTTTTTCTCTCAACTAGGAATCAAGTTAGCTCTAACCACAGCATACAGTCCAGAGGGAAATGGGAAGAGTGAAAGAGGGCATCCGCCGATAGTGAAAGCATTAGCCAAAGCATGCAAAGGACTAATTGGAGAATGGCCGAGACTTCTACCATTTGCTTTGTGGGCTAATCGTACGACTCACAGTGTTACTACAGGATATATGCCTGCAGAGTTGATGTATGGTCAGAAACCTGTTATGCCAACTGAGACTTGTGCTTTGACTTGGTCAGTTTTACCTTGGCAAGAGGATTTGATGAGAGAGGAGCTCTTAGCTCTTCGGATTCGACAGTTGGAGAGAAGACCAGAGGATATTCAGCTAGCTATTGACAGGTTGAAGGTTGCTAGACTAAGAAATAAGGACAGGTTTGACAGCAGGCATCGCTTGCGGCCTAGAGCAATAGAACAGGGAGATTGGGTATTAGTCTTTGATAGCAGCCTTGAAAATCAACATACTGCACTTCGGAAGATGGTGAAAAGATGGTTTGGGCCATACATAGTCATACATGTCTTTGATAATGCAACATATGAGCTGACCGAATTGGATAGAACAGTGCTTAGAGTGCCTATTGCGGGAAAAAGAATCAAGATTTTCAAGAAAAGAGATGATGAGGATTATGCATTGGAAGAATTTGCAAGAGAAGAGCAACGAGAAGAAATTCCAATAGAAGAGATAGATGATATGACAGATAATCTTGTTGATATACCGGAAATGCATAATGAAGAGATTGATCTGTTTGTGGATCTTGATGATAACGATCATGGGTAGTTGGCCCATCCGGAGGATGTGCAGGATTAGAGAGGGTGGATGTCGTATTGCTGCACATTCGAGGTGTGAAATCCACCCAAAAGTTGTGTGTGGGATTTGATACTTTGTACATATTTAGTTGTTGTGTTTATACTTTTGTTCTGCGTGAAAGAGGGTTTGGTGCAAGAGGAACTTATCAATAATTCTCTAGTTGGCATGTCTTGCCAAGTGGTCAGTCAACCTAGACGAGGAGGTTTTGATCAACAGCTCATAGGAGCTTTGGGAGATGTGGCTGAGACTAGCACAGACTCTGAGATTGGTTATGCATATGGTGCTTTCATATTCGTAGGTGTGGTTGGTGGAGTTCTTTGTGAAGCTCAATATTTTCAGAATGTCATGCATGTTAGCTTCCGCATTAGATCTTCTATGATTGCTATTGTATATTCCGTAAAACATTATGGTTGACTCATGAGGGAGAAGAAGTTTGTCAAGAGAAACTTAATGGCTGGAGGAAGCTCACAAGTGGGTACAATAAGTGAGGATGAGCTTTTGAAGTATAATGGAACAAATCTGGAACTTCCCGTCTATGTGGCGATAAAGAAAAGAATTTTTTATGTATTAAAGGCTAAGAACTTTTATGGGGCTGGAGGTGCTTATGTTGTTTTTGCTGGCAAAGATGCCAGCCGTGCTCTTGCAAAAATGTCTGGCAAAAAGGGGGAAAGATGTTTTTTTTGGGATGGAATTTGGCAGAAAGGAAAAGCTCCTGCGATTATAGGCTGTAGGGCTTTATTGGTCGCGGAAGAATAGCTCTGACAGGTAGGGATGCTTGTACATGGAATTCAATGATTGGAGTTAGGTGTTCGAGAGCCCACGAAATCAAAATGTTATATTGTGGAATGCGATGCTACGGGGATACATTGAACAAAATCAGCACAAAGAAGCCCTTTGCTGTTTGAGCAAATGATTCAACGAGGAATGCTACCAGATAGTGGTTCTATACTTCCTATCATAAAAGCTTGCATTGGCATGAGAGCATCTAATGAGGCAAGACGAATTCATGCTTATGTTATGGAAAAAGATCTAGAGGCAGATGCGACTGTAGGAAGGGCTCTAGTAAGTATGTATGCCCACTTGGGTAGTGCATAGGATGCTCAGCTTCACTTTGATAAGTTGCCAATGATGGATGCCGATGGACAATGGATCAAGGCTAGAAGGATGGCCCTGTGAGTGTGGGAGGAAAGGGAAAGTCGGGGGCATTCAGCACGTGGTCATGGATTACACCCTGCCTGCATTGAAGTTGCTGGTGGCGCATCTTCTTCGCTTCGCCAGGTCAAAAGATCTTCTAGGTTCTCCTCCCGTCATGGCACTGGGCAACCTAGTGTTTCTACGCGCTTAGTTGCAGGGTGTTCTGGTGGCAGGAATAGAAGCTGATCGCAAGGTGGTAGACGATGGAAGTGGCATCTTTGAGCTCCTCCTCCCTAAGGAATTCCAGCAGAAACCATGGAAAATTGGGATGTATGTGCTCGTTGTGAGAGCTTATGTTATCAGCAATGGCAGAACCCTCCACATTACCACAGGAATTTCTAGTATGTTTGACAAACGTATCTCCCTCCCAGAAGAAATTCTGAACTTAATTTTTGTATCTGCTTCAATTCTTGTTTGAAGATTATTCATTGATGATCTTGAAACTACTTCCACGAGTCCTTATTTCTATGGCAAAGAGAGCATTGTTATCAATACATGTGGCAGTAATTAGCATCGACATCATTGATATGTGATTAGAGAAAGGAGAGAAGCACAAAATCGACTGTTAGAGGACATCCTGCAACCATACAGCAGAAGAGCTTAATCAAGTTGACCAATGAAGTCGATGTGATGATCCTTTTGCTTTGGAAGCCTTTCATGGTGCTAGCCATGTATTTGTTATCATATTTTTCCTTCTGAATTGGTTCTGCTTTATCATTGCAGCAGTATGCTTTTTTACAGGTTCTAATCAGAATGCAAACATATAAGATACTATACCTATTACATAAGTGATGGAAGACAATCTCAGTGTTTTGGAAAGATAAGGGTATTTTGTACAACCTACAGTTGTGGAAATTTATCATGATGCATCCATTGTACAAGAGGAACTTTTTGAACCTGTTCTGTATGTGTTCAAATTCCAGACTTTGGAAGAGCAACAGCAATGAATAATTATAAACCACAAGGTTTGAGCAGTTCAATCAAATTGTCATGATTTGAAGAGCTATTCTCAGTTTTCATATTGCTCTTGAGAGGGTGGAATAGTTTTGTCAACTGTTGCAATCACAAATACTTGGACTCTAATAAGAGCTTGTATACATGGCATGGGTCAATTGCATAGATCACATGTGGTTTGTTATGATGTTTCTCTATGCTCAGAGATAACTTGGCAGTAATACAATTGTTACTTGGCATCATATTTGTCTTGATTACTTGCTTCGATTGATCTTCTATCTTGGAATTTCTCAAGAACCTCTGTGGTTGTGACTTTGCTTTTGAAAACCCTTCGACAACGACCTAGTGAATACTTGATTGAATGAGATAAAATATAGATATTACCAGCGAGAACGGAGGCCTGCTCACCTGAGCACTCTCCCAATCCCAGAAAGTCATGCATCGTCCACATGAGAATGGCTCGAATGTTGACTGACCGACCGCTGACCATCGCGCCTGCTCATATCTTACACAGTGACCCCCTCCTCCCACAAAATCTTAAGCTCATCAACTAATGGACGAAGATACACGTCCATATTTTTTACTTTGTAGCGGCCTGGGACGAGCAAGCTAAGGATGAGATGTCCTTTCTTCGTAGAAAGTCATGGAGGGATGTTATAGTTGACAAGGACTATAGGCCACACACTGTAAGAAGTTGAGCATAGACCAAATGGGTTCACGCCATCCATTGCGAGACAGAGCCGAAGATTCCTTGGTTCTCGTGCAAAGCTTGGGAAGGTAGAGTCAATGTGAATCCATGCGCGCGAATCCGCTGATATTCGTTGAACTCCATCTGTGGACCTATTCTGCACATGCCACGTTGTCAAGCTTGCCATGCCGGACGTACGAAACATGTGGTTTATGCGGGGGATGAGCGGAAAGTGTCTGATAACTTTTTAAGGGATGGTTTGCCCTTGCAAATCCTATCGATACCTATGAGCACCACACTTTGGACATGTCTCCATAGTCTCGTATTCTTCTCGAAACAATATGCAATCGTTGATACATGCATGGATGTTATTGCAGTCCATGCCAAGTTTTCGTAAAACATGTCATGCATCATCACGAGACTCAGGCATGGTATTTGCAAGTGGTAATATATGATATTTCAATAACCTGAAAAAAATCATAAAACACCTTGAAAAAGCACAAATGTTTGTAATAATAGTGTCAAAAAATAATAATCAATGAAGCCTATGTGCAAGGTACCTGAATAACTCGGTCACACTCGTATCGCTCCACCCGTATTTTGCTTGCACACTTAAGAGTGCAAGCAATGTCTTCAACCGAGATACTCGGCACCCATCATATAATGGTATGGATGCTTCCTCTCTAAGCGGATCAGATGTCTCAACATCCATGGGAATCAATGCATCGATCATTGCCTCCATCTCAGGCTCCAAGATTGTAGGTAGGTCTAGAAGGTTGTCTGTCTCCTCTAACATTGACGGTATAGATTGGCCTTGTGAGTGGTGGATTGGCTCCTGCACTCCATCCATTGCATGCCCACGAACTCTTCTAATTGGCCGCAAAGGGTGCACTCCCCCTTAGGACAAGACATCACCTCCCTGGATAGAAAATTTGCCAACAAGACCCAATCTTATTGTGTATGGTTTTCAATTAGCTTGCGAGTACAATGCATGATTAATATTAACTTCAAATTACCGTTTGCTGAAAATCCGCAATCGCCTGATCAATGATCTCAGATTGAAACTCACCAAATCGTCTTACGTGTTCTATAGACAATTGGCGTTTTCGTCTAATTGCCAACTTGCATTGAGAGCAAGGACATGGGACACGCTGATTAAGATACGTCTCACGATCTTGAACAATAAGACCTTCTTCGTTTTCCATCTTATCTACATTACAACAAACGAGGCTCAAATGGATAGCTTTATGGAGATGTATGTCAAGTTGCAAGTTGACCATAAGCTCTTGCTTGAGAGGTTTTAGCCTTTGCAAGAGCTTGAGAAGCAAATTTTGTAAAACATTGAGATTAATATTGATGCATCCATGGTGTTGAAATCTAAACTTCAAGATATAAGAAATGCTTTACTGATTGATGTAAAGAATGCATTGGACATAGTAGTTGAGAGATTTATTGATGTTATATCTCGGTCATATACCATGCTCAAGGATTTATTTGTCCCGGTAGATAATTATTCATTATTGTTTTTAAAAAAAACATTGGTTCATAAGGTTCATGAGTCAAAGACTAAATGTTTGGACTTGACTAAAAGATTGGATAATGCCTTAGATGCTAAAAGGAAAAGTGATGAATATGTTACTTCATCATTGCAACAAAAAGATTGGTGACAAGGATACTATGATTAATGAAGTTCTTCACGAGGTGAATATAGAGTTGAAGGGGATGGAACACGATTCTTCTTTGGGATTTAGTGGTGATCAATCAATTATTGAGGTGCCTTCTTGTACAACCATTATACCTTATATACCTAGCTACGGTCCTAGGTTATGTACTTTGAGTATCTTAGAGGGGCTCTACTAGGATTACTTATACAACTGCACTAGAGGGCTTTGAGTATAAGTAATCCATTTATGAGCATCATTGAGGATCTCTTAGTCTAATAATAAATCAGTCTCAACAAAAAGCATCTTAGAAATGTGGTTTTTTTGTCCTAGATCCATGTATAAAAATTAATGCCATCTATGAAATTTATCAACTATAGTAATAAAATTTGTTTCAATCAATTCTACTCATAGTCATAACATTTAAAGAAAACATCCTATGCTCAATTTAAGGGATTCTTCTTCTATAGCAATACTTTTGGGTTCATTTTGATGAAGTACCATAATGACCATTAGCTAGGGTATCATTTTCTTTTAGTCCTTCCATTGACTAGTTGGCATGATTACTAATTTGTTATGCCTATAAAGTTAATACAAAAACAATGAATTATGCATATCACAATTAGTTCCCCTACTTGGACATTATGAAGGATATGACCAATTTTAAGCCATCTTAAAGAGTCACCAATGTACGTGGCCCATGGCAAAGCACATTGCATACCATTATCGATAAGTCTATTATCATGCATCTTAAATCTCCTAATTAGACTTTATAAAGTGTATGACTAATTTTTAGCCCTTTTAAGGAGTCGATGTAATGGTGCCCATAAAAAAAGCAAAGTGCATACCATCACCATAATCATGGATATGTTATCGTTCCAATATATACACACACATGTGGACTACATCTTGAGTAGACAATAGCTATCCATTTGAGTAGACATACATCTCCATAATGCTATCCATTTGAGTATACATCTCTTTCTCTTTCTCTCCCTCTCCCTCTCTTTCTCTCGCATTTCCTCTCCCTCTCACAATATATCCTAACACTCTCCAAAAGCAAAAGGGAGAGGGAGAGAGAGAATGCACTCTCCCTCCCTCTCCCTCTCCCTCTCTTTCTCTCTCATTTCCTCTCCTAAGCAAGCAAAAGAGAAAGTGATTTAAACCTTAAACAAGCAAAAGGGAGAGGGAGAGAGAGAATGCACTCTCCCTCCCTCTACCTCTCTCTCCCTCTCCCTCTCTCTCTCTCTTATTTCCTCTCCTAAACAAGCAAAAGAGAAAGTGATTTAAACCTTAAACAAGAAAAAGGGAGAGGGAGAGAGAGAATGCACTCTCCCTCCCTCTCTCTCTCCCTCTCCCTCTCTCATTTCCTCCCCCTTCCTATCCTTCTCCCTCTCTTTCTCTTTCTCTCCCTCTCTCTCCCTCTCCCTCTCTTTCTCTCTCATTTCCTCTCCTAAACAAGCAAAAGAGAAAGTGATTTAAACCTCAAACAAGCAAAAGAAGAAGAGAGGGAGACTCACCGATGAGATATGGCGAGTGTGGGGCGGCTCCTCTTTGCGATGAAGGCTCCTCCTCTCCTTCGCAAACAACGGTGGCGGCAGTGGCGACGGCAAGTCTTCTTTCTCTCCTTCTCTCACGACGGTTGCTCTCTCCCTTGCTCTCACTCTCAAAACACAAAACGCGAAAACACGAAATAAAGCTGCGCTCGGTTTTGGCCCGCTTTTTTCCCTGTGGACCGTCGCTTAGCGACGCCAATACCCGCCGTCGCTAATCGCCATCGCTACCAACTCAATTCCCTGTAGTGATTTAAGCTGTAAAATTAGCCACTTTAAAAATTAGAGAATAGTGAGTATTTAGTCATGATTGTAATTGCATGATGTGATAAGTAGCATAACAAACCCCCCCTCCCTCTATGTCTCTTTGCACATATACAATTATAAGAAGTCCAATTGTAGCATGGTGAAAGAGTATTATTTTTACTCTTGGTGTGAAACTTGGCCTCTTAGTAGTTTCCACACACATTACCATTTTTACACTCACACTTATAGCATGGGTTATTAGGCCTGGTCAAACCAAATAACTGCTTCAATGAGTTCTTCTACCTATTTAATTGACCTCTAGCCCCAAATGTTTTTAACAACCTCATCCTTGGATGGAAGTTTTGGCCATCTCTCAAATGAATTCTATATAAGCCTAGAGATACTTTTTGTGATGTGCCCACTTCTAGTTGTAACTGTCACCTCTTTAATAGGGATTTCCATTTCAAAAATACACATCATGTGGGTACCTTCTTTGACTTAAAAATTATCATGGATAGGAATCTTAGACTTGTCATCTCTAAAGGTTTAAATCATATTCTCTCTAGAAACTATAATGTAACAGTGTCATGCCGCTACGCGCAATGTGAAAAACTCTAGAGTGCAGCTTCGATCTAGAGAGTGAATGCCATTAATGTCAGTGTTCATAGTGTGGATGGTCCAAAACTACTAGATGTTTGGACAAGTTTAGCCAAATTTTGATATTTTAGATATTATCTCTTGTAAAAATCCAAAAACTTTAGATAACTTCTAAAATAGGATGACATGTAAAAGAAAGCATGTAGCTTTCAACAATTTTGGGAGGATTTTATATAAAAAGAAGGATTGGCGAAATTGCGCGATGCACGATCGCAGTTTTCAGGCAGTGAATAGCACTTCAAAGTGGGAGATGAAGGAGTGATCTCGCAGAATTCTAGCTAGGTGTGCTAGTATTTTACCCCCCTTTTGGAGCCAATGGAAGCATCATATTGGTGATTTGAGCAGTATAGAGAAAGGTATTATTTTATGTACGTTTTTTCCTACAAGAGATTTATCTTCTCATAATGCAGAAATAAATTGATAGGCTTCACCTCTGTGAGTATTCTTCTACATCTTCTATTTATTTGAACCCCTTCACTTCCATCTACTCTCCCAGAATCTCCCTTCACCCTGTTGTCTCTTACCCCTATGATAGACTTTCGACCCCAAATGCTATGACAGTGATGAACCCGACGTGAAAGTTGGCAGTAGAGGTGTGTAAAGATGGGGGATTCTACAAGTTCAAGTGGTGGTGATGCTTTAACAGATGATTGATTTATTGTAGCAACAACAAAAACAACAACAATTGTTGTTACAATAGCAGATGCAAACTCGACAGGAAGCAGAAAGAATTGATTCCTTAGCTGTGAGTGCATTGCATGCACTGGGACACGAATTCAAGTAGTTTAAAGGTCAAAATGTTTTGGCCTTCATCCGGTTGTATGAAGAAAGATGTTGTTTCATGGGGTACTGCATTATGCATGGAGTCAATATTTCTCCCGTTTGGCCATGTATGCATTGCATGATTGAATTGACGAGTTACATAGAAGAGATGCTGATTGGGCAGGTTTTAAGAAAGCTTTGAGAGAAGAGTTTTTATTGGAAGATGCAGGATTGGTAACTAAGAAGACATTTATAGATTGGATTGAAAATCCCAATAAAGGGTTGGCTGCTATAGCTTTGCTCCTGTGAATTTGAAAGTCGGTATGCACAGTTGGATGCCGATGAAAAGGAATCATTGGAGAGTCAGAAAATTGAATCGTTTCTGAAGGTTGTAGATCCTGTCTTTCAGGAGAAGCTGGCCGATTGTTTAGAAGACGCCTCTTCTGAAACATGGCTGAAATTAGATTGGGTGATGTAATTCAGGCAATGCATATGTTGGTAAAGAGAGAGTGGATGAAATTAAGATGGGGGACATGCACCACACCTACCAGTGCTGCTCAGAAGGGGGTTGAAATTGTAGCCAAGGCGCCTGTAGCTATGACAAAACAACAAACTATACATGTTGGTCTGGCTCTTAAAGGTGATGCTTTGGATGAATTAATCAAAGACATGCATGATTTGAGGCTGAATTTGACAGAAATCTATGCAAAGCTTGAAAATTTGGATATCAAGGTAGAAGAGAAGGCTCGAGCAACAACCAAAGACCGTACAAAGAAGGATACACGAGGAGATGCATTTGATGTGACAGTTTATAGCATGAAAAGCGAGACTTATAGTCGTGAAGCAAAAGCAAAAAGATTAGTTTTTTTGAAAGATAGTAAAATACATGCAATAGAAACTGGTCTTCCAATTAGAGCCAAATTTTGGAAATGGTGGCATGCAAAAGAGGTTAGAAGATATGGATACAATGATAGTATTTTTTGCCATAGATGCAGCCACATATGGGTTGAGAATTGAAAGGACTAATAAAGCTTGTAAAGGAGGCATGGATGAGTCAAAATCTTGTTTTTGGATGCAAGCATTAGATTGCATGGAAAAAAGAAAAACAATTAAGTGTGAATTGACTAATGCAAGTTAGAGTATACAAGGGAGAACAGGATGGAGTGGAATAGAGTGGAATTCACACTTGGCGAAGTTCTTAGAATCACGAAGCATGAATTTCATGATGCAATCATTAATATGTTGAAACGAAAAAGATAGTGTGATGGTGAAGTTCTTGGAATCATGAAGCATGAATTTCATGATGCAATCATTGATATGCTGAAACGAAAAAGATAGTTTGATGGGGAATTTTTACAAGCATTGATGCAAGTTGACAAAGACATAGAGAAACATCTTCAGAGGGAATATGATGATGCATGTAATGCTGTTTTGGAACATGCTAATGCTTAAAATGGGCTAAATGGGAGTATAGATAGCAATCTTGTGGCTAAAAATGGTATTATGGATAGCATTAAGCATGGATAGAAGGCTATGTATAATAGGGATATCCATCAATAAGCACATGAAGATGAAGATGCTTATTTTATTCCAAGAAGTCATTATTTATGAACGCATTGGGCTTGTCCTACAACACAGACAATTGTTAAAGTGGGAGAAAGAGAGACACCTTGCATAGCTCTCTTGGATCATGATTTCGAAATCAATGTTATGGCACACAGCTTGTATGAGAATGGAGGTTGGTCGATTGATATAGATCCAGGATGGCACATGCGAGCAACAAACAATTCATCAAGGGATCTTTATGCGGCTTGTCCGAATGTACCCATCACTATTGGAGATGTTAGAGATGAATATCATTTTTTTGTACAGGATTCATGTAGTTATTCGGTGATTTTTGGGAAGCCCTATATTTTAGAATCAAGGCTAGAAAAAAAAAGCCTTGGATGATGGTTCTTCATATGCTCGGGTTCGGAGTAAAGACAATACAAAGGTAGTACAATTTCTCATTGTTTGTGTGAATCATCCCTGCAATCAAAATAGGCTGCAAAATAATCTTATGGAACCTAATGCACAAGAGTTTAAGGATTTTTAGACATCACTAATGTAAGTGGAGGCTATGGCACTGTCTCTAGGAAGATAATTATGCCTCCAAGAAAGGGGAAAACTGTGTTTGTGTCGAGATTGAGGAATGGACATCATGTAGTCTTGGCAGTTTTAAGAATATTTCTGCCATGTGTAGGGCTGAAAAGAAATATGTAGGATGGGTTGAAAAAAAATTGAAGACATATGGTTTGATGGTTGCAAACTGAAGGTATTTTAGGGTTGGTTGATATTGATACAATGGCTAAAATTTCTACAACAATTAATGCTAAAAACATGGCAAAAAAATAGGTTATTTGTGTTGACACTTTAGAGATGTATGAAGTCATTAAAGAGTTTGTTGAGCATGAATATTATGGGCTACAAAACAAGGTTGAAGCAAGGGTGGATAGAAAGTACAAAATTGTTGCAAAGAAGGTTAAGCTTGTGGCTTTGTCTTTACCATCTGCTGAAATTGATGGGTTGGCTGAAAAAGTGATTCAACAACCTAGTTTACGGGATCCACATGGAGTAGGATATAAATTTACCATTGAAACTTTACAAAAGTTGAAAATTGGTGATACAAGCTTTCTTTTACCTAATAAAAAGAGCTTTTTTCTTGCAGATGTTGGCAAGGCATGGAAAAGCATTTGCGTTTAAGCCATATGAAATTGGATGTGTTGATCTGACCATAGTTGCACCTATGGTGATCTTTACAGTACCTCATGTGCCATGGAATTTAAAGCCTATTCTAGTATCTCAGGCATATTTGCCTAAGTTGTTGGAGCTTTTGAACGAGAAGATTAGGATGCGGATTTTGGAGCCCTCTTCGGCTCCATATTGGAATCGGTGATTTACTATTCCAAAGAAGAATGGTTCTTTGAGGTTTATACAGGATTTGCAACCAGTTAATAAAGTCACCATAAGGAATGTTGGATCAGGTCCGATAGTGGATGAATTTGCAGAAGCATTTGTAAGAAAAAGGCAATTTGCTCTATGGGTGATTTATATTCAGGATATGATCAGTTCCAGCTTGCATTAGAAAGCCGGTTTATCACTACCATGAAGATACCACTTGGATTGGTTAGGATGTGTATGCTTCCAGAGGGAGCAACGAATTTAGTAGCACATATGATGAATGCTATGCATAAAGTTTTGAGGGAGTATATTCCTCAGCTGACTTTACCCTTTCTTGATGATATGCCAATAAAAGGGTGTGATATCCATGAGAAAAATGAAGAGCTGAATGAGCAGGGATGTAGAAGATTTGTGGTTGATCATATTATTGATTGTGATAGGATTTTGAGTCATCTTGAAGAAGTGCATTTGACTTTGTCAGGGGAAAAGTCGATTTTTGGAGTGGAGGAAGTATTAGTTGTTGGGCACATGTGTGGTCCATATGGGAGAAAGCCCTCACTAGTAAAGATTGATGCCATAAGCATGATGTGGGAGACATGTTTGAATGTATTTGAGGTGAGAAGATTTTTGGGTGCATGTGTCTTTTACTTGATATGGATTCCACATTTTGCTCATGTGGTTGAAAGTTTATATCAACTTTTGAGAAAAGGGCAAAAGTTTTGGTGGGGTAAATAACATATAAAGGCAATTCAAAAGTTAAAGAGCTTGTTGATCTTAGCCCCAATACTAAAGAGAGTAAATTATGAGAATGGGAAGCCTATTATTCTCACCATGATACAAGCCCAATTGGCATTTGTTGGGCAGTGGGTTAGGATGATGTCGATGGGAATAGGTATGCCATTCATTTTGGAGCGAAGATCCTCAAGGAACGACAATGACGGTATCCTCAAGTAAAAAGAGAGCTTTAGGGTGTAGTGATAGCCCTTAAGTGTGATAGGGAGTATTTCATGGGAGCTCATGTCGTAGTAGAGACTGATTGTCTACCTCTATTGAGCATGATAGTATATTACTCAACTCCTGATATTGCCATGTTACAATGGATTGCATATATAAAGTCACTCAACCCTGATTTTCAGCATATTGTAGGTAGAGAAAACCCCGTGACTAAAATGCTTTCACGAGCAAAGGTTTGAAGATGAAGAGGAGCTGATGGAAAATGAAGAGGACGATGTGATATGTGCTAAAAATGACCTTATGACAGTAGGGAATGAGTATACAGTTGTTGTTATTTCATATATAACTGTTGTAACATGGATTTTAACAGTAAGAAAAGAGCGTACAACCATGGAGAAGAGATGGGTAGTAGAGAGAAAGCATCATCAGTGTTATACTTCAGTGAGACTCATAATGCAGTTACAGGGTATATGCCTGTTGAATTAATGTATGGACAATGACCAATCATGCCTATACTTGGAGTGTTCCACCATGGGAAGAGGGTTTGAATAGAGAAGAGTTGTTGGTTCTACACATTAGAATGTTCGAAAGAAGGCATGAAGACATTGAGACAGCCATGAAAAAGCTGAAGACAGCAAGGATCAAGAGCAAGAAGAGGTTCGACAAGTGACACAAACTTCAACCACGAGCTATACAAGAAAGAGACTGGGTGCTTGTTTTATGACAATAGCTTGGAAAATCAGCATAGTGTCAGTCAAAAGATGGCAAAGCGATGGTTTGGTCCATATGTGGTAAGGTTTGTTTTTTATAGTACTACCTATGCATTAAATGAGATGGATGGAACAGCTCTAAGGATTCCAATGGCTAGAAAACATATCAAGCTCTTTAAACGTAGGGAGTCTTTAGCATATGAGTTGAAGGAGTTGGATACTGAGCATGAACATGAGAATATGGAAGAAGAAGAGGTAGAAGATGAAGACATTGACACGGCAGAGAATACTTCTTCTAACACTGCAAATTTGTAAGACTTTGGCACATGCCGGAGGATGTGCAGGTTAAGAGGGGGTGGATGTCATGTCGCTACGTGCACATAGTGTGAAAAACTCTAGAGTGTGGCTTCTTATTGATCTAGAGAGAAAATGCCATTAATGTCTTCATAGTGTGGATGGTCCAAAACTACGAGATTTTTGGACAAGTTTAGCCAATTTTTGATATTTTAGATATTATCTCTTATAAAAATCCAAAAACTTTAGATAACTTCTAGAATAGGATGACATGTAAAAGAAAGCATGTAGCTTTCAACCATTTTGGGAGGATTTTATGTAAAAAGAAGGATTGGCAAGTTCGTGCGACGTGCCATCACAGTTTTCCGGCAGTGAACAACACTTCAAAGTGGGAGATGAAGGAGTGTTTTGGCAGAATTCTGGCCAAGTGTGTTCATGTTTTACGCCCCTTTCAGAGCCAATGGAAGTATCAAATTGGCGATCTGAGCAGCATAGAGGAAGGTATTGTTTTATGTACATTGTTTTCTACAAGAGATTTATCTTCTCATAATGCAGAAATAAATTGATAGGCTTCACCTCTGTGAGTATTCTTCTACATCTTCTATTTATTTGAACCCCTTCTCTTTTGTCTGCTCCTCTCCCTGAATCTCCCTTCACCCTGTTGTCTCTTATCCCTATGGTAGACTTTCAACCCCAAATGCTCCGACAACTGAGGCACATGACACTTTGCTTGAGGGCTTCATAGAAATCATATACACACTAATATGTGAAAAGCTATATGAATATATGATGTTAAGGGGATCTCTTGAAAGGTATGTTTACCTCCTAGATAGCTTATCGTATGGCTCTCCTTGTTACATTAGAATTGTTTTATGAGAGTTTTCTCTTATACATATCCAACCCTAGCTATTAACCTTAGTTGCTATGGATTGTTTCTTCCACTTTCTTGCCCCCTTTAATTTTTAATGCTTATATGAATCTATATCCTTAGGCCAATCCAATCACAATAATAGTACTAATGTAATTAGAATTCCTTTTTTATGGTAGCAATGGAGCATGTAATCAAAGCATAGGAATAACAAGATCTTAACCCTTAGTTATGATAGGTGCAAAAACCTCCTTTGGTTGAGGACTGGAACCTCCTAGAACATGCCTATGATGTTGCCCAATGTTCTTAATAGAGTTCCCCACTTCTTACCATGATCCGAATAGCTCATGGTTTAGACCACTAGCATTGTGTATGAAATTTTGTCAAAGTTTTAGAGGGAGAGAGGAAAGACATAAACATTGAGAGAAAACCGCACACAAAGAGTAGAGTACTCTCATGTTCTTCACATTTTTATTATTCAGAACCCCATAGACTAAAGTCTAGTCACACATAACACTACATAATAGTCTAGGTCACTAATTGACTATGTCACTAACTATAGTTGATTCTCCAATTCATTTATTACAACACACATGGCATATGATGATAGCTAAGACTATAGCTATCAAGATAGAGTAAATGACATTTATCATGACTTGAATCTCAACACCCCCCTCAAGCTCAAACTAATTGTTGCACTCCAAGTAGCTCCCTGAAATGCAAAAACTTTTCTTTACCAAGTGATTTGGTAAATATATATGCTACCTGGTCTTTTGTCTTCACATGGAGTAGATCAATTTGTCTAGTAAGTACCATCTCCTTGATGAAGTGGTAATGAACATCTATGTGTTTGGATCTAGCATGATAGATAGGATTGCTAGCTAACATCACACTACTAAGATTGTCACAATGCGATGTGACCTTTTTGTCTAACTGTATACCCAAGTCATGTAGCAGTTTCACAAGCCAAACTACTTCGCATACTACTAAGGTTGCACCTCTATATTCTACCTCTGTACCAGATAAAGCAACAGTCAATTTCTTGGAGAAGAGATAGTACTCCAGGATAAGATTTTGAGGGGGAGTCATAAGGAAACATGGGGTAAAGGGATGCATCATGTGTGAGATATTGCACATCTTCATTAGGAGCCAAGCCATTGTGACCAATAAGCCACTGAAATCCATGGATTCTGATGGAGAAAATGTCATCCTTTCTCTTTGTGGCTCTTTTCTTCCTCTTCTTCTTGCTTCTTGAGATTAGCTTCTTCCCTGGCTACACACCAAAATGAGATCAGTCCTCCCAGGAACAGAAACAACCACAAAACAGATGACAAAGCACACAATTTCTGTATATGGCTTTGCCATTAACCTCAAAATAGAAAATAAACCATAAATTTCTCTCTTAATAATGAACAAGTTTGTCATCTTCATCCATAGTTTCAACCATTATACACAAAAGAAAGAGCAAAAGAGAAAAGAGAAATTCCTACACAAAAGACAGATGAGAGAGAAATATTGGCACTATACAAAAAGAGAATGTGTGTGTTGGAAGAAAGGAGAAAAAGAGGCACATAATCAGCTGTGCATTCCATCCCACCTTTTTCCCAAAAGACACATAACCCTTTATATTTTTATTATTTCTTTTATTTTTTGATACATTTTTATTCGTAAGGCTTTAGCCTTCACATTTCAACTCTTTCTAACCTTTTGCAAATGCATGCAGACACACTTGTGTGGACCATTTATTTATGATGGATGTGGATGTGACCCCCTCATGTGTAAGGTATATTTTAGTGATTTTGCAACATATGGATATTATCCCTTTACAAAAGATGAAAGTGTGATACATGCATGGATATTTTTGTGCACTGTTTTTGTGCTCGGGAACACTCATTCCAATCCTTCATCTCCCCAGCTCAAGCATGGACAAGGGCTATCCAAGATACTCAAGAGTTTCTTAGATAGATTAAGGCTAGGAGGGTGATGGAGACTAGGGCTGAAAGAGCAAGACAATATTCCCTTAGTAAGTCTTTAGAAGTCCAAATTGAATCAGAGCATGTACACTTATAGACAAATCTTCTCAAGGTCAAGGAAGAATTAAGACTTTTAAATATAAAAAAAGCATTGAGCATTCAACTTTTTACTAGAAAATGGTGGGTTGGAAAAGCTCATAAACCAGCCACAGAAATGTTCAACATTCTAAAGTAACTCACCCATCTTAAAGCTCTCTTGAACTTCAATGAGTTATGAATGTCATATAGAATCTTCAACTTTAATGTCTAAAACATCCACTCATTCAAAACGGGCCATTCCAAAGAATCGAGAGATGGACAAGGAAGTAATTCAATAGAAACATACAAATCAACTAATGAGGACAATGTATATAGAAGAAAATCTAACAATGTAAAAAATATTATAATAACTTTTCAATCATCATTATCTCACCCACATTTAGATGTAGAGCTTTGTATATCTCAGACAAGCTTCTCAAAGGTTGATCCTCAATAAGATTTGAAGGAAAAATGTTTGATGAGAGAAGTAAAAACCTCAAAAACCTATGAGAAGTTAAGAATATAAAAACAATGAGTTACAATTCAAGGGGAAGAATTGTCGAGTATTCCTAGGAGGTGGCTTCAAGTCCTTCACATCATTGTCATACCGCTATGCAGACACAATGTGAAAAACTCTAGAGTGCGGCTTTCTTATTTATCTAGAGAGAAAATGCCATATTAGTCATTAATGTCAGTGTTTGTAGTGTGGATGGTTCAAAAATACTAGATTTTTGAACAAGTTTAGCCAATTTTTTATATTTTAGATATTATCTCTTGTAAAAATTCAAAAACTGTAGACATCTTCTAGAATAGGATGACATGTAAAAGAAAGCATGTAGCTTTCATCCATTTTGGGAGAATTTTATGTAAAGAGAAGGATTGGAAAAATCGCGCGATGTACGATCGCAATTTTCAGGTAGTGAACAACACTTTGAAGTGTGAGATGGAGTGATTTGCTAGAGTGCTAGTCATGTGTGCTGGTATTTTACCCCCTTTCGAAGTCAATGGAAGTATTAGATTGGTAATCTGAGCAACATAGATGAATGTATTATTTCATGCATAATTTTGTCTACAATAGATTTATATTCTCATAATGCAAAAATAAATTGACAGGCTTTACCTTTGTGAGTATTCTTCTACATCTTCTATTTCTTTGAGCCCCTTGTATTCCGTCTACTCCTCACCTTGAATCTCCCTTCATCCTATTGTCTCTTACCCTTGCGGTAGACTTTCGACCCCAAGCACTCTGACAGTGGTAAACCCAACATGAAAGTCGACATCATGTGTGTAAATATGGGGGATTCTGCGGGTTCAAGTGGTGATGATGTTGTATATGGGTCTTGTCTATGCTATTACATTAGCAATTTTAAAGTGTATCCTTGTTTATCTATGCTATATTGGCATGTAGTTGCATCTTATTATCATATCCATATAGGGCTACATGTGTATTACATTAGGAATTACAAAGTGTATCATTGTCCATCTATGCTATAATGACATGTAGCTGCACCTTATTATCATACCCATATAGGGTTGCATGTGTATAACAATATGACATGGCGCCTATGTATTGTCACAAATTAATTGCGTGGTGGGGGGACTCGCTCGAGCTATTGCACAAAACACACACAATACACACAAGAGGAAGCTCACTCAAGAACATAAAAAGAAAGATGGAACAAAAAATGCTTTCTTGCTCATCAAGAAGTAGAAAGAATTGATTCCTTGGCTGTGAATGCATTGCAGGCAGTGGGACAAGAATTGAAGCAGTTTAAAGATCAAAATGTTTCAACCTTCATCCGGTTGTATGAAGAAAAGATGTTTCATGGGGTACCGCAATATGCATGGAGTCGATATTTCTTCCGTTTGGCAATGCATGCTTTACACGATCGAATTGATGAGTTACATAGAAGCTATGCTGATTGGGCAGCTTTTAAGAAAGCTTTGAGAGAAGAGTTTTCTTGGAAGATACAAGATTGGTAACTAAAAAGACATTTACAGATTGAATTAAAAATTACAATAAAGGGTTGGCTACTATAGCTTTGCTCTGTGAATTTACAAATCGATATGTGCATTTGGATGCCGATAAGCAACAATCATTAGAGAGTTAGAAAATTGATTTGTTTCTGAAGGTTGCAGTTCCTATCTTGCAGGAGGAGCTGATTGATTGTTTAGAAGATGCCTCTTCTGAAACATGGCTGAAATCAGATTTGGCTAATGTAACTGAGGCAGTGCATACATTGGTAAAGAGAGAGCGGATGAAATTAAGATGGGATCTAGGCACACCACATGTGTCAACGCTCAGAAGGGGGCTAAAATTGTAGCCAAGGCGCATGTAGCTATGGAAAAACAACCAACTATACCTGTTGGTTCATATCTTAAAGGTGATGTTGTGGATGAATTAATCAAAGGCATACGTGATTTGAGGCTGAATTTGACAGAAATCTATGACAAGGTCGAAAAGTTGATGTCAAGGTAGAAGAGAAGGGTCAGACAATAGCCCAAAGGCCGTATAGAGAAGGACACAAGACGAAATGCATTTGGTGTGACAGTTTACAGCATGAAAAGTGAGACTGTATAGTCTACCGTAAAGCAGAAGAAAAATGGTTAGTCTTTTGGAAAGATAGGAAAATACATGCAACAAAAACTAGTCTTCTAATAGAGACAAATTTTGGAAATGGTGGCATGCATAAGAGGTTCGAAAATATGGCTGCAAGGACGACATTTGTTGCTATAGATGCAACCATATATGGGTTGAGAATTGAAAGGACTGATGAAACTCATAAAGGAGGCATGACTGAAGAAAAATCTCTATTTAAATGCAAGCATTAGATTGCATGGAAAAGGGAAAAACAACAAAGTTTGAATTGGTTGGTACAAGTCAGAGTATATGAGGGAGAATATGATAGAGTGCACTAGTGGATTCATTTTCAGTCTATACTTATTTGGATGAGGTTCATAATCAAGAAGCTCTTGTAGAAGAAAATTAAAGAAGATATAAGGGCACTGTTGGTCCTTCCTCTTCAAGTCCATCTAAATGCATAACACGAAGTAAAATGGAGCAATAGAAAGAGGCTGAAAAAGCCATACTTGAGCATGTTATGGTGGAGGATGTATCTCAAGAGAAGTAAGAGCGGATTTTTGACTCCGAGAAGTGCTTAAAAATAGTCAAAAAATCTGAATTTCACGGGAAAAATAGACTTCGTCAAAGAAGGCAACAGCTGCAGTTAGTTCGATTTTAAGCGGCAAGTCAGAGTCAGGTTCCTAAAGTGCTTTAAAGATACACCAACTAGCGGTTTTGAATTTTTCATAATTTTTTCATTTGCAGGATTGGATCCCAAGAAGTGCCAGGCCATGCGGAACCTCAAGATGGTCGATCAAAATTTATAGATTCAAAATTCAATGCCAGACACGAGAATGGCGGTGCCTGAAGTGGAGGACCAAGAAAATGCCAAGTCTAAAAAGACTTAAGAGGTGTAGAAGGGTATGACCCTTGGGGGCTCCCCTTTAAGGCCCCCCTAAAAACTTGATTTTGTCGGTGGGGGGGGGAGGGGGGGGGGGGCTTTTTTTTCACATGAAATAAGAAAGGAGATGGCAACGACCTGCAAGCAATGGATTTTGGGAGAAGGGGGGACTATGCCACCTAAATACACCCCATAATCTGATCATATCAACCTGATGCATCCTTTCTTCGCCTTTCACCACCACTCTTTGCTCTTGCAATGGCTACTCGGATGAAGAGATCCTATTCTAGTATTTCTCTCTCCTCCCTCTCTCTCCCCTCTATGAGTTATTCATGAGTACTACTTTGAGGAATCGGGAAGGAGATTAAAGAAAATGATAATGGAGATTAATGGAGATGTTGAAGATTGATATGCAACATGGAATTGAGAGCAATGGAGACTTCGTTTGCTTGTCACTCACTTATTTAATGCATCTCAGGTTTCATAGAAATACGGTATGACTATTTTTTATGAAGGAAATAAAGTTTTTTTGACATTTTATAATGAAAATGATGTTATTATATGATGAAAATTTGTTTGAGTGCTGGTTGCATTATATTTAATTATTTTCTATCAAAAAATTCTAATTCCATAATGATTTACATGCGCTATTTAAATCTTGCAAAATGCAAAATGCGATTTTTAAAGGTAAAATGATGGTTTTGTTGTTTCATGGATGAAATGTGTTCATACGGGGGAAAATGGAAAATAAAATTGAACTATAGTATGGTGAAATGATTGGTATAAGGAAAATAAAAAATAGTAATGATTATTATTAAATAAATGCTAAAAAATAAGAAAAAATATGAGTGTTTATAAATGTATGATAGTGGTATGAAGCATGAGGTTTAGCCTCAATTTGTCGTATTTTTTTGTCAAAGTTCGTGATTTATTGCTTTTCCTACATCAAAACATGACAAAATGAATCCCTACACCTATGCAATGAAAGCATTACCTAAACATAGGGGGTGGGATGTTTGAATGATGCAATTTCAGTGTTGTTTATTGCTGATTTTGCTACTGTATATCATGATATAGGGTTCGTATTGTTTTAATTAAGAGGATGGTAGTATGAGCGTTGTCTCAATACTATCCTTACATCGCCGCAACGAGTTAGTAAATGAGCATTGGAAAGCCTGATTATGCATGACAAATTTTTTATTGCAAATTATGTTTGAGCACATTAGGATCATTCACTTTTGCATGTGCATATCAACTATGGTATCAGAATATCAAGAACTAGATATATAGCATATGTTTTCCATTATGATGACCTACACTTAAGTGTGAAAGATGTCCTAAGTTGTAGGCTAGTTGATCTTTTTCTTGGGGAATTATTCGGTAAGGACACATGGTATTTCTTGGAATACGTTCAAAATGAAAGAGTGGAGCTTGTATCGTGTGTACTTTATGTTGAAGCGACGCATCTTGGGGCCAATCCCCGAGGTGTAGGAGAGTCGTAGTGGAGCCGCAGCAATCAGTCGAGAGGTGCTTCCTTATGTTTGTGCTACGAGACACTATGCATGTATGTTATGGGATCTCCCTCTGAGGAGAAGAGATGGTAAACATTGGACTATGAACTAAATACAAACGTAGAATCGACATTAGCATTTAGTATAGAGTGAATCTTAGATGCTCCTCGACCGTGAGGCCCTGTGGTGGGGTTGTATGTTGTGTGCATGAGGTCCGATCAGTACCATAACTAAGGCCCATTTTAGGTCCCATCAGTGATGCATTTACTAGGAGCTACCAACAAGTGGTGGTTTTGAATCTAGGGTTTCTAGGGATCAAATATTCGGTTTACATCCTGTGACAAGAACCATTAAGATGAAATACAAAAGGAGGAACGTGCTGAGAGGGCTAGACGATGGGTGGAGATTCTAGGGCGCTATTCTCCTCAAAGGAGCAGCCCACTATATACATAAGCGACATTGGTTCTAATAACCCAAGTGTCACAAGTGGCCCTTTGAGTGCAAGACGAAATCTTAATACTTCCCTTCTTCCAGTCAATCAACCCACTCCAAGTGGTGGTGTAGTTTTACCTACACAAACTCCTGTTGTCAATCCGATTTTAGCCATGGCGCAAACCATCGTAATTTCAACAAGGACACTGGATTTATCGGCATTAGGAGCGCCTTTGTCCATCTTCCATGGGTTAGCAGAAAAAGATGGAGAACTCCATATTAAGGAGTTTCAAACTCTCATGTTCAACTATCGAATCCAAGACGAAGGACACCTAATGATGTTCTTCAATATAACATTAAAAGGAAGGGCAACAATATGGTATCACAGTCTAGAGGCCGAAACCATAACTAGCATTGACCAATTCTTTACGGCCTTGCGTAGAGATTTTTCTCCTGAGAGAGGTGGACAGTATTGGTTGCATGTCTTGAATGTAACACGCCAAGAGCCAAATGACAATGTCCAAGCCTATGCCAAGAAACTAAAGTAAATTCTTTGCAAACTTAATACTTATATCCCCATTCCATCGGTTGCACAATTGCAATATTTCCTACATGGATTAGATTTCAACATCCAGGTGTAGCTGAGTAGTGTCGCTTTTTGGACGACATTGACACTGCCATTATCCAAGCAGAATGAGTAGAGTCGCACTTGCAAGCGGCTTATGCAGTAATGATAAATTGGAGTGGTAATAATTTGGCACTAACCAACAGGAGTTAAGGGGGCGCTATGTTAAATACGAATGGAAGAGGGAGTATCATGTTAAATTTGCCTATGTTACTAGCTCCTCCTAGTCTAACTATGCATTTGGCTAGTCAGATGGGCCCACTAAGTGGTGGAGGTCAAAGAATGAATCATAATGTTGTCCTAGTAAGTCACCGGCCGATTCCTAATCAAGTGGTTAGGCCAATGGGATGACAAGCAGACGATTGTGGCTATGAGTCTAGTGTCTCTAATGTCCTTGGCAAAGTTAAGGACATGATGAAGCACTATATCGATATGATTTTTGAGAAATATAGACAAATAGCTGTGGATGTCAATTTCCTTAAGAAGCAACAAAATTTGATAGGGAGTTGATGCCTTGAAGAGGGTGCCCCCTTAAAATTCAGCTATAAGTGGTGTGGTAGCCAAAATTTCCCTAGGAATTGTCGAATGCAATATTTGCAAAAAGTCTAGCCACTTAGCTGCTACCTGTTGGATTAAGATTAGTTTTATCCAACAAGGGAGTAAAATGCCAAGTCCGATTAACCATCGTGCACAAGGGAATAATCTCCAACAAGATGAGGGACTAAGACAAATACTACAACAAGAAAATGCCATTGTAGAGAAGTTGCCTCATGGTAGTGGAGTCAGTCTTATTGAGGCCGTACGTCTCAATGACATGGAAATTTTTAATGTACGAACCGTAACAAGAGGTCAAAAGACTAGAGAGGGTGACAAAGAAACTATAAAACCTGTCGAGGAAAACCCTAAGCAAGATGTTAGGGGAAAACAAGTTCTGAATCCTAATATGGAAGGTGGAGCTCTAAGGCCTGTTGATAGTAAAATTGATCCCGAGAAGGATAAAGGATTGCCAAGAAAGAAGGAAAAAGTTAAAAAAGAGGCACCAAAGCCAGTCCAAAGACCAAAGGAGAGAATGGTTTGGCAAGAGAAGAGAACTTCGACTAACTACCACAACTTTGACTTAGCAAGTTCTCTTTGCAAAGTTAAATCGGATGTGAATCTTGTACATTGATTAAATTGTCTCCATGAGTACGCAAGGAATTCAAGAAAATCCTACGCATTGGGTATATTGTAGAACCTTTGGGCATAGCACGAGTGGAAGAAGATTAGTTCAATTATGCTGAAAAGCATTGTCCCAGGGTTCCAACGTACATAGATAGAATATTAGTGGAGTACGCTATCGTGACACTAGATCCTCTGTCAATATCATGAGTTCAGACTTGATGGAGAGGCTAGGTCTAGAAATCCAAAAAGACGGCTCCAAACTTCTTAGGATCACTTATGATAGTCTAAGAAAACCAAAAGGTTGCATCACTAAAGTCCACATTACCATTGCAAGCGTGGAATGCTATCTGGACTTTAGGGTAATAAGGTTTGCAGGACGTCCTAGCTATCGAGTTTTGCTGGGCAGGCCATGGATTTTACGAACGGATTGTCAAGTCGATATACCCACTGGTCAAGTGATTCTAGGTAGAGGTGCCAATCGTGTAGTAGTGGATGCTTACCCTGAGTCTCCGTAGAGTGAGAGAGCTCATTTATCCTCTACCGAACTAGAAACAGTAGATGATCCATCTGGTACTGAGACGTCATCGAGCGATGGTTCTAAAGAAAGGTCCACTACAGAGGACATTTATCAGATCACTTTGAATGAGCTAATAGAGCCTCAAGATAGGATAAGAGACGCAAGTGTTATTGAGCTAGACCTTAGTATGCTTAAATGATTTGCGGCCACTCAAATCAAGTTCCATGCTTAGTGCGAAAAAAAGAGAGGACTATATGTCCTTAATTCAAGCGTTCTGCGACATCTTTGCTTGGAGCTATGATGAACTTAGAGGCATTCCTCCCAGCTTGGTTGTGCATACTATTCTTATAAAGGAAGGTACCCTTCCTGTACATCAGAAAGTAAGGCGCATGCCTTTCGAATTAAGGGATGTGCTGTTTGAGGAGCTTCAGAAGTTGCGAAAAGCGGGTTTGATCTTCCATGTTCAGCATATTGAATGGTATTCACAAATTGTGATTAGAAAGAAGAAAAATAATCAAATCCGGTTTTGTGTAGACTTTAGAGAGTTAAATAAGTAAACTATTATTAAGGAATACTAACCGTTATCATTTATTGACCAAATTTTGGATCAATTAGTAGGTAGAGAAATATATTCATTTATGGATTACTTTGCAAGGTATAACCAAATGGCGATTGCTAAGCTAGACAAGTTGAAAACGATGTTTATTACTGTATTCGGTATCTTTGTGTACCATGTGATGGCATTTGGGTTATGTAATGCACCTGGTTCGTAGCAAAGAACAACCAACAAGACCTTTGGTCACATCTCCTCAGAGGAGTTGAAAATATTCATTGATGATCTGAGGGCAGCCACCACGCGCGAGAAAGGCAGTTGATTATTTTGCGAAAGTGTTTTGAGCGTTGCAAACAATTTCGCATAGCTCTTAATCCACGGAAGTACATCTTTGGGGTATCTTATGGGCTATTGTTAGATCATGTGGTTAGTTGAGTAGGAATTGCGATTGACCTTGAAAATATCAAGGTCATAGTCGCCATGAGTCTGCCACATACTCCAAAGGAAGTGCATAGCTTTCTGTGATCGGTAGGGTATTATCAGAGGTTTATCAATGCCCTGCTAGAAAGAACGTTGCCATTGACGAACTTATTGCCCTTCAACTATCAATTTGCATGGAGTGATGCTTGCAAGATATATTTTGATGATGTAAAGTAGGAGCTTGCCAAAGCACCTGTTTTGAAAGCACCTAAAAGGGACGAAGTATTCTATATATTTTCAGCAGACACCATGTGTAGCATCAACTGCTACTTATCCCAATTTTGGGAGGAAAAGTGGTACCACCCGATAGCCTTTGCCAGTCAGAAGTTGGGAATATCAAAAATTAACTACACCTATATGGAGAAGTTGTGCCTTGCGATGGTATTTGCAACCAAAAAGTTTAGGCATTACATTCTTTATGAGAATGTGGCTTTTTATACAAAGATGGAAGGGATTTGATTGTTACTAAACAAGTTAGAGTCACCTAATCATTTAGTAAAGTGGTTAATCACTTTGCAAGAGTTTGATTGAGATTAGGAGCAAGCCACCGAAGCTACAAGGCATTGTAGAGTGTCTTATGGATTTCGGAGAGCCAAAAGAGATCTTGGCTGAAGGAAGTGACATAAAAACATTTTTTAAGATTGATGCATCGTCTATTCCCTCTTGGTATGCTGCTATAATGAATTATCTATCTACAAGAGAGACTGGAGCTACTCTCAAAATCCAAGAAGAGAAAAATTAAACAGCAAGCATTGAAATTTTCCTTGATCGCACAAACACTATATCGACAGCGTGTTGATGATATCTATCACCAATGTGTGATGCGCGACGAGGTTCCATTTATCTTGGAGAAGTGCCATGACTCTGCTTGTGGGGGGTACTTTGCTGGGCAGTTGATAGCACAGAAGGCTTTATGAGCTGGATATTGGTGGGTGTTCATCTTCCAAGATGCATTTGAGTATATTAAGAGATGAGATACATATCAAAGACATGACAGTAGAGAGAATAGAACCACTTACGCCTATTATGACTAATCTTGCATTTGAGAAGTGAGGCATCGACTTTGTGGGTCCTATTACCACGTCGTCTTCTACTCAAAAGAGATACATTATAGTAGCCACCGATTACTTTACAAAGTGGTCAGAAACATGAGCCATAAGGCAGGACAATGCAAAAGAGACTGCTAGTTTCTTACTTGAGCAGATCATTTGTTGTTTTGGTCCGCTAAAGGAAATAGTATTGGACCGTGGAACCCATTTTTTGAATAAGGTGATTAAAAGCTTGACTGAAGCATGGAAAATTAAGCATAAAAAGACAGCTCCCTATAATCCACAAGCAAATGGACAAGTTGAAAGTACCAATAAGCAGCTTATGGGTATCTTGTCCAAGATAGTCTCCGAAAAGAAACGGGATTGGGATACAAAATTGTATGTGGCAGTGTGGGCGTATAGCACAACATTTAAACGAGCCACTGGCCACACTCCATTCAAATTAGTTTATGGGAAGGAGTGTGTCTTGCCCTTAGAAATTGAGTTTCCAACCATAAGATTTGCAATCAATCATTCTTTGGGTGACGAGGATGCCCTATTTGAGTGTTTTACGACTATAGCCCACTTAGATAAGCTCAAATTGCAGAGTTTGTTACACCACAAAGTAGCTAAGCGTTGGATGAAGCGGCTACATGATTTAAAAGTGAATAAATATACCTTTAAGAAATGACAGTTAGTTCTATATTAGGATGCACGTAGAGAGCTATTTCTAGAAGCTGGAACCTAGATGGGATTGCCTTTACAAGGTAGTTAGGATAGGAAAAAATAAATCCATGGCTTTACTAGCTGATCTACGGGAAATGGAATTTAAAAATAAGGTTAATTTTAATAAGATTAAACCTTATTATTTTTGAAGTATGCTAACGCGCTAAATGCATTACAAGTCCATGCTGGGGCTGATTTGAGACTTGCAAGAGAGCTTCATTTGGTTGATGGGATGATTAATCCCCTATTTGGAGCACCCATATCTAGAGCAAATATATTATCAGGAGAAGCTTATCTGGTGAAGAAAAAGATACAAAGTTATTAAGTAAGAAGACGGTACCTTTGTGTGGAAAATCAAATTTTTCTGCCATCACTATTTACAAATTCTAACAAGCATCCCTGTTGAGTTTAATGATGAAGATGGGATGGAGCCATCAATTCATCCTCTAAATAAATTGAATTTTGACTGTCATAATTACAAATAGGGGAGTTCTTGATGGTTGGCTGTGTAAACCCATTGTGAACATATACATTATACTTTAATGGAGCATCCAGGGGACCTAATAAAAAAGCAAGTGTTGGAGTCGTTATCCAAGATCCCCAACGTAGAGTTATAATGAAATTAACAGTTTATCTTAGAGTAGGATTCACTAACAACATGGTAGAGTATAAAGCCTTGATTGTGGGACTGAACATTGCTAAGAAAGGTGGTATTTGGCGGTTGTTAGTAAAAAGGGATTCCTAGCTGATCTTAAATCAACTAAATGAGACATACACAGTCCAAAATCCCATCCTTTGCATGTATCATCGAATTGTTATAACCCTACTTGATGAATTTAAGAGCATATCTCTTCAGCTGATTCCACATTCTTGGAATCAATCTGCGGATTCATTAGCAAACTTTTCTTATGAAGAGGACCTATTCTTTAATTGTGGTCCTAGTCCGGATGTTGCTATTGATAATGAGAGAAGACTTGTTCGATTACGGGGCATTTTATCAAACCACGCGTTATATGGCAGGCAATGGTTGATATGGGTAATACAAAGAGTGGTTGAGACCCATCTACCACTATTATCTTTGACCCATAGGTTGATCTGATGACATGTTATGCGCACATATCTTGCTATATATGCAGGAGGGATAGGTCACAACTTGATGCATTTAATTTAGGGCTGAGAGCCCTATTTTTTCCCTTGGACTGGAGGGTATTTTTGTTTATCTGCCTTATTCCAAGGAGAGATGTGTAGGTATTGTTATGTTTGATCTCATTAGGCCAAGAGGGCCAGTTACTTTAAGGTTTTAATGTTTTATTAGGCCAAGAGGGCCCTATGTCTATTTGGTACAAGTATGTTTAATAGTTTTCTGTTTTAGTGATTGCATCATACAGGTGGACAAAGTCACTAGAGGGATCCTTTGCTATGGAGGAGCTTCTTGTGGCCATTCTAGGTGGTTTCGTCCCCTTCCCAAGTCTTTTCCATGTTCTCTTAAGCAAATAATGATATATGTGTATGTAAGGGTTATTGTTTTCTTGTTTTTTGGGGACCGACGATCAAGCTATGCAGTCCTAGGTTTAGGTTATGTATATTTGTGGGAGATCTGAGTAGTCATTGTCTCCTACAAAAGCATTGTCATGCACTTCAAGACCTGTCTTAGACGGAAGTTCTAGTGACCATGTTCTGCTGACCTACTAGGCAGTTGTTCTAGGAGTTCATGTTAGTGTGAGGAAATTAGAAAAGCCTGCCAAACAAAATGATGATATAAAGGCAAAAACCCTAAATATCTGCAAGAACATATATGAATATCCAGATGTGTGTAAAAAGGAGTTATAACCTCTATCAAAATAGAAAGAGCAAGAATGAAAAATCCTTCAGCAGTTGTTCATTTCCTTGCAATAGCTTGGTAGGTTCCTGTGGAGACCAGACAAGACCCACGACAGATACCTTGTCTTCTTGGGGGTGGCATCTAGCCGAAAAAATAATAATAATAGAAGGTTGGAGCAAAAATAAAAGTGAGGGTTCAAAAAGGATTAAGTATCACCTTTGCGAGGGCTTGGTAGGTTCTTGGGTATCGAGACAGAACCTAAGACCAATGCCCTATTTTCCTTGGGTGACTATGCTTAGCTCCCTCCTTTTTACACACCCAAGTATGAAAAATAAACGCCCAAAAGAAAAATGTGCTAAAAAAGATAATACCTCTTGATCACGCTATAGGAGTCCTCACCTAGTTGGAACTCGTGGTTGAGTTGTCATCAGTTAGATAGGTAGTTCAACCCACCACTTAGTATGACCTCTCTGATAGTTCTTTTTAGCTTGGCCGTTGGAGGACTCGATTAGTAAAACTAGCTTTAGACTCTTTGTCAGATTATGCTAGGCCTACTCCTCGTGGATTTCAATCCTTGGTTTTGACAAGGGATGGGTGCAAGTTGTGATATTTTTTGTTGATTGTATCAGCTTGATACTCTTTGTGGTTATGTTTATGTGCAGATCTATTCATGGAATTCGATGGGCTGAGTCGCCCTATCCCGTGGTCGCCAATGAGAGCTAATTTTTGACTCCGCAAAGTGCTTAAAAATAGCCAAAAATCTGAATGTCACATGAAAAATAGACTTCATCGAAGGCGGCAACTGCAGTTAGTTCAATTTTAAGCAACAAGTCAGAGTCGAATTCCTATAGTGCTTTAAAGATACACCAACTTGCAGTTTGGAATTTTTCATAGTTTTTTCATCTTTCGGATTGGATCCCAAGAAGTACTAGCAATGTGAAACCTGAAGACGGTCGATAAAAAATGTACAGATTCAAAATTCGATACTGGACACGAGAATGGCGGTGCCCAATGTGGAGGACCAAGAAAAGGCAATGTTTAAAAAGACTTGCATCAAACAATGCTCATGCTACTATCCTCTTAATTAAAACACTATCAACCCTATATCATGATATGCATCAGCAAAATCAACAATAAACAGCACTGAAATCGCATCATTCACACATCCCACCCCCTACGTTTAGGTAGTGCTTTCGTTACATAAGTGTAGGGGTTTATTTTGTCATGTTTTGATGTAAGAAAAGTGATAAATCATAAACATTGGCAAAAAAATAGGACAAACTGAGGCTAAACCTCATGCTCTACCACTATCATACATTCACAAACACCCATTATTTTTTTTAACATTTATTTGATACTAATCACTACTATTTTTTTATTTTCCTTATACAAATCATTTCAACATACTATAATTCAACTTTATTTTTCATTTTCCTCCATATGAACACATTTCACCCACGTGAAATGACAAAACCATCATTGTACCCTTAAAATTTGCATTTCGGGTTTTACGAGAATTAAAAAGCATATGTAAATCACTATGGAATCAAAAAATTTTGATAGACAACAATTAACATAATGCAACGAGCACTAAAAATAAATTTTATCACATAATAACATTATTTCCATCATAAAATATCAAAAAAAAATTCATTTCCTTTATAAAGAATAGGCATATTGTGTTTCTACGAAACCCGAGACACATTATATAACGGTATGTCTAGCGGATGGAGCCTCCATTGCTCTCAATTCCATGCTGCACATCAATCTTCAGTATCTTCATTAATCTCCATCATCATTTGCTTCAATCTCCTTCTCGATTCCTCCTTTAAAGTAGTGCACATGAATAACCCATAGAGGGGAGAGAGAGGAAGGAGAGAGAAATACTAGATTTCGATCTCTTCATTCATGTAGCCATTGGAGGAGCGGAGAGTGGCGATGAAAGGCAAAGGAATGATGCATTAGGTTAATATGATCAAATTATGGGATTATATTTGAGTGGCATAGCCTCCTCCTTCTCCAAAAATCCATCACCTGCAAGTCGTCGCCATCTCCTTTCGTTTCCATGCAAAAAAATGGCTGCCCACCCTCTCCCCCTCCTGCTCCACGAAATCAAGTTTTTTGGGAGGCCCCAACGGGAGCCCCCAAGGGTCACATGGTATCTCTGGGAATACATTCAAAATGAAAAAGTAGAGCTTATATCGTGTATACTTTATGTTGGAGTGACGCATCTTGGGGCCAATCCCCAAGGTGTAGGAGAGTCGTAGTGGAGCCATGGCAATCAACCGAGAGGTGCTTGTCAATATTGTGGGAGAGAAGGAAGGAATCTCACTTGTAGCTTTCTTGCTTGCACAATGGGGGAATACACACAGAGGTGGAGGCTGAAAACAGTTTTTCTCTTCTTAGTTGTGTAAGCAAAAAGAACTCTTATACAAAGAAATAGAAGAACCCTATATATGGGTCTCAAACCAAACTCAACTAACTAAGGTGGCATACTAACTGAGCCACGAACTAGAGTAGATAAGGATAGCTGTCATCTAGCTATTATTCATGGGCGGTGTACCAACCGCATCTGCAACTAACAAGTCGGTGACATAAATGCACAACAATCACCCTAGCATATCACGAGTGGAGCTCGATATCTCAACACTCCCCCTCGAGCTCAATCCCAATTCCTGCACACCAAGCAGGTCTTTGAGCTTGCGCAGCTTCTTTGTGCCGCCCAATGCCTTCGTAAATATGTCAACTACCTGATCCTCTATGATGACATAAACTAGATCAATAAGACCTAGTAAAACCCTCTCCCGCACATAGTGATAATGCACCTCAATGTGCTTTGTTCTAGCATGATAGACTCGGTTATTTGCCAAGTGTATACTACCCATGTTGTCACAATAAATGACAACTGGCCCATCTGTAGGCTGATGCATATCATAAAGTAGCTTATACAACCAAGCTACCTCACATGCAGCCATTGCTGCGCCCCTGTACTCAGCCTCTGTGCTGGATAAGGCAACTGTAGGCTGTTTCTTGCTGCTCCAAGTGACTGCAACACTCCCAAAAGAAAACACATATCCACTGGTAGATCGTCTATTAGAAATGCTACCAGCCCAATCAGCATCAGTGTATCCATGCAAGTGTATCTGAACCCCAGTCTCATAAAATAGTTCATACTGCAATGTGGACTTCACATACCTAAGTATGCGTCTAGCCGCATCCAAATGCGGTTTCCTTGGAGCCTGCATAAACTGACTTACCAATCCAACAGCATAGCTCAAATCTGACCTGGTAATAGTCATATAAATCAAGCTTCCTACTATGTGTATGTACATAGTAGGGTCTTTCAGAAGCTCACGTGCATCTGCGCTCAGCTTCACATTCTGCTCCAAAGGAACTGAGATAGGCTTACAGCCTGTTATCCCATATTTGGATAGCATGTCCAATCCATACTGCCTCTGCAAGATATGTATTCCACTTGGTGATCTAATCACCTCAATGCCCAAGAAATAACGCAGCTCTCCCAAATCCTTCATCTCAAACTTCTACTTCAATAGCATTTTTACATGAAGGATATCTTCATCACTATCACCTGTCATAATCAAATCATCAACATAAATGACAAGTAGCATAATACCTTTCTCTGTTTTTCTCACATAAAGTGAGAAATCTGCCTTGGAAATCTGAAAGCCAATAGTGACAAGATACTGTCCTATCTTGTCAGACCATGCTCTAGGTGCTTGCTTCAAGCCATACAAGGCTTTCTTCAACCTGCAAACAAACGCAGGATAAACGGCATGCACATAACCTGGTGGCTGCTCCATATAGACCTCTTCTTGCAAATCACCATGCAAGAAGGCATTCTTTACATCCATCTGATGTAAAGACCATCCCTTTGATGCAGCCATAGCAATGACTGCTTCTACGGTTGCCATCCTTGCAACCGGATTGAATGTTTCTTCATAGTCAATGCCATATGTTTGTGCATACCCCTTGACTACTAATCTTGCCTTGTATCTGTTCACAGAACCATCTGCATTGTGCTTCACCTTATAAACCCACTTACAATCAATTGCATTCTTACCTTTAGGCAAGGGTACCAACTCCCATGTAGCATTTGCTTCCAAGGCATCCATTTCTTCATCCATGGCTTTCTCCCATTTTTCTTTTCCCATGGCTTGCTCAAAAGAAGTGGATTATGGTTCCTGTATCACTTTGACCATATATGCATAGTGAATGGCTGTAAATCCATCATATTTCAGCCTATCCACAGGATATCTAGCTCTCGTAGACCTGCACAAAATAGGTTCACTCCCAGGTGCTCTCAAAACATCCCTGGTCTTCCTTACTCCAGGTGTAACAATAGAAGGAATACCCAACTCATCATCAATGCTCTGTTCTGAGCCATTGGATTCACCATCCACATAAGAGTGACCTGCATTCACATCAAACATGGGCTGATCAACCTTCTCTTTTCCTTTTCGTGATACCTGCATACCACTATCTACATTGCTTTGAGAAGATTCTCCTGATCTCAATCTGCCTGTCCATGGCAAAGAATGTGAACCACTGCTAGAGGACGCTCCAGGTCCACTAATATTTTGTGACTGCTGCTATGAATTCTGTGCAGCATTACCATTTTGTGCATCTACATCATCAATCACATTTACTGGTTTATACCAGCTACTCATCTCATCAAAAACAACATCTCTGCTCACTGTAAACTTAGAGTAGAAGGGTTATAGCATCTATACCCTTTTTGCTGCAAAGAGTAACCAATAAAGATGCATTTCTCAGCTTTTGGATCCAACTTGGATCTCAACTCATCCGACACATGTACATAGGCAATGCAACCAAAAATTTTCAAATGAAAAATATCTGATTTCCTACCAGTATACCTCTCCTCTGGAGTCATTCCATGTATTGCTGCAGTGGGAGTCATGTTCATTATATAGACTGATGTAGCAACTGCTTCAGACCAGTAAAAATCTGGCAAGTCTTTTTCGTTGAGCATGGCACGAGATACCTCTCCAATATGCCTATTTTTCCTTTCTGCAATTCCATTTTGTTATGGGGTATGACTGCATGAATATTGCTGCTTTATGCCATGCTCCTGCATGAACCTTGCAAACTCATTTGAGAGGTACTCTCCCCCTCCATCTGACCTTAGGTATTTTATTTGCATACCTGTTTCTTTTTCAACCATAGCTTTAGAGTTTTGAAATGCCCAAAAACTTCACTTTTCTTTTTCATAAAATACACCCAAACTTTTCTGTTATAGTCATCAATAAAAGTAACAAAATAATGACAGCCTCCAAGAGATGCAGGTTTAGTAGTCCACACATCAGAGTGGATTAATTCCAATGGCTTCTTACTCTCTTGAACATGTCTAGGAAATGGTTTCCTTGCATGTTTTCCAAATTTACAGGCTTCACATACCTTATGCATTTCTGCAACCTTGAATTTAGGCAATCCTGCAACAATATTTTGGGCCTGTATTGATTTAAGTCGTTGTACATTAACATGACCAATGCGTTTATGCCAGATATCAATATCTGCAACTACACCGCTCCCATGTGCAAACATTGCTGCACTCAATTCAGGCATGTCTACATCCAACGTAAACATTATGCCCTTCTTCTTTCCTTTTGCTATCAAGCGACCTTTATTTTTCATATCCTCAACAAAGCATCCATGAGGATTAAATCTGACCTGCAAGCCGTGCTCAACCATTTGACCAACAGAAACCAGATTCTTGGTCATATTCAGGACATGAAATACATCGGACAGGTATTTCTTTTTCCCATCCTGCATAGACAAATGAATTTTTCCAAACTGCACAATAGGATGTGCATTATCATCACCAGTCTCCACAAATCCTGGTTTTTCCATTTTCCTTGCATCCTCCATCCATTCTGCATGACCTGTCATGTGGTTTGATGCACCTGAGTCAACATACCACACATCTTTGCTTTCTTCTGCATTTGTCACAGAATTGTTCATGTGCTGCACCATGAACAAATGCTCATTTCTGTCATCGCCCTGTCTACTAGAAGATGCATAATTCCCTTGTTGCAATTTTCCATTCATGATGTCATTCTGCTTTTTATAGCAGTCTTTAGCCATGTGACCCATTTTACCATAGTAGTAGCATTCAACATTACTGTTTGCATTTTGGCCTCTTTGCCATCCACCACGACCTCTTTGGCTCCCCCTGCCTCTAGAGTTACCACGTCCTCCTCCATAGGACTGGTTTTCTTGAGTTTACTACATATTCTGATTTCTACCATGGCCTCCAGATCGGCCTCCTCTACCTCTGCCTCTACCTCTTCCAGCATTTAAGTAGAAGACAGCTTCTTTTGAAGTTCCTCCTGAAGAAGATGCACCACCATTTCTCTGCTCCTCAAAAATTAGAAGAGCAATTAACTCCTCAAAATCAAGAAATCTTTCACGAACTGAAATGGATATCTGAAACTGTGCATAATCCTTTCTTAGACCGTTCAAGGTCACAAAAACTAAATCATCATCTTCCACTGGTGACCCAATGGAAGCAAGTGCATCTGCAATCTTCTTCACTTTCATGTGGTAGTCATTGATGCTCATACTTTCTCTTTGCACATTATGCAACTCTTGCTTGAGCTGCATTTTCCTGGCTTGCATATTTGTGCTATACATTTTTGACAAAGTATCCCATGCCTCCTTTGGCTTACTTGCATCCTGAATATGCACAATCGTAGAGTCTGAAATACTGATAGACAGCCAGTACATAACTTTCATGGCTCTCTCATGCCATGCTTTAAATGCCTACATTTGCTGTTGATTGGGAACATCAGGAAGAACTGGTTTTTCTTCATTTCCTGCAATAAATTTCAAATATCCTTTTCCCATAAGGAAATTCGTCAATCTAAACTTCCATGCCTGGAAGTTATTCTTATCAAGCTTTTCAGTTACAATCTATGAAAGAGAATCAGATGCCATTACAGAACACTGCAAAAATTCTGTCACTACAAAAAACACAGCTTCACCCTCACAAGGGCAAATCTGCAAAACTAGCGAAAGTGGTATTTAACCACACAGTCACTTTCTAGTGACGATTTTGCATAAACAGGAACCAAGGATGATTCAGAAACTCCCAATGTCTGTACGCACAAGCATACGATGCAATGTCTACAGTAACTTTTCACCGACCTATAGAACAGTGGTCGCACAGCATAAAATAGGGTCTTTTCCTGAGTGCATGCAAAAAACTTCTGCCTCCAAAACAGGCCCCGAAATGGCCTCAAATCAAAAAAACAGGCTCACCAGGGGCTCAAGCCTTCTCCCGCAGCATATACTGCCCTCTTGCTTCACCGCGAAGGGCGTCTCAACCTGAGACAATGCGCTCTTGCAATTTCCAGCTGTGCTACCTACAGAGATCTGCTCCCAAAATAGAAAATGAAAGCAACACTGCTCCTCTTACCAGAACACCACAAGCTTGGCTTGCTTTCTTGAGCTCCTTACCACGAACAAGACTTTGATACCATGTCAAGATTGTGGGAGAGAAGGAAGGAGTCTCACTTGTAGCTTTCTTGCTTGCACAATGGGGGAATACACACAGGGGTGGAGGCTGAAAACAGTTTTTCTCTTCTTAGTTGTGTAAGCCAAAAAGAACTCTTATACAAAGAAATAGAATAACCCTATATATGGGTCTCAAACCAAACTCAACTAACTAAGGTGACATACTAACTGAGCCACGAACTAAAGTAGATAAGGATAGCTGTCATCTAGCTATTATTCATGGGCGGTGTACCAACTGCATCTGCAACTAACAAGTCGGTGACATAAATGCACAACGGTCACCCTGGCATATCACGAGTGGAGCTCGATATCTCAACAGTGCTTCCTTATGTTTGTGCTACGAGGCACTATGCATGTATGTTATGGGATCTCTCTCTGAGGAGAAGAGATGGTAAACGTTGGACTATGACCTAAATACAAATGCAAAATCGACATTAGCATTTATTCTAGAGTGAATCTTAGGCGTTCTTGGACCGCGAGGTCATGTGATGGGGTTGTCTATTGTGTGCATGAGGTCTAACTAGTGTCATAGCCATTGCCAACCCATTTTAAGTCCCATCAAGAAGAAAGAAGAAGGGAAGAAAAGGGGCAAGCAGCCCGGTTACAGGTTACAATCAGATCTTGAGATTGCCACAAATCTTAAAAAAGTTTTACAAGATCGCATACTTGGTAGTAGAGTGAAATTCATACTTGGCGAAGTTCTTGGAATCGCAAAAAAGCATGAATTTCATGATGTAATAATTGATATGCTAAAACAAAAAAGAAAGTTTAATGGTAAATTTTTGCAAGCATTGATGCACCTTGACAAAGATATAGAGAAACAACTTAAGAGGGAATATGATCATGCACATAATGTTGATTTGGAGCAGGTTGATGTTGAAAATAGGTTAAATGGGAGTATAGACAACAAGCTTGTGGCTAAAATTGGTCTTATGGATAGCAGTAAGAATAGAAAGAAGCTATGTATAATAGGGATATACATCAACAAGCACATTAAAAACAAGATACTCATTTTATTCCAAGCAGTCATTATTCACGAATGCATTGGACCCGTGCTACAACAGAGACAATTGTTGAAGTGGGAGAAAGAGAGATGCCTTGCATACCTCTCTTGGATCCTGGTTCTGAAATCAATGTTATGGCACATAGCTTGTATGAGAATGGAGATTGGCCGATTGATGTAGATCCGGGATGGCACATGCGAACAACAAAAAATTCATCTGGGGATCTTTATGCAGCTTGTCCGAATGTACCCATGACTATTGGAGATGTTAGAAATTAATATCATTTTTTTGTGCAGAATTCATGTAGTTATCCCATGATTTTGGGATAGCCCTATATTTTGGAATCAATGATGGAAACAAAAGCCTTGGATGATGATTCTTCATATACTCGAGTTTAGAGTAAAGACAATACAAAAGCAGTATAGTTTCTCATAGTTTGTGTGAATCATCCCCGCAATCAGGATAGACTACGAGATAATCCTATGACACCTAATGCAAGAGAGTTTAAGGGTTTTTACATAGCATTGCTGTAAGTGGAGGCTATGACAGTGCCTCTTGAAAGATAATTATACCTCCAAGAAAGGAAAAAATTGTGTTTGTGTCTGTATTATAGGAATGGACAGCATGTAATCTTGGTAGTCTTAAGAATATTTCAGTCATGTGCAAGGCTAAAAAGAAATATGTAAGATAGGTTGAAAAAGAACTAAAGATATGATTTGATGGCTGCGAATGAAGGTATTTCATGGCTATTTTCAAGGTTGATTGATATTAATATAGTGGCTAAGATTTTTACAACAATTAATGCTAAAAACAAGTTAAAAAAAGAGGTTAATTATGTTGACACTTTAGATATGTATGAAGTCATTCAAGAGTTTGTTGAACATGAACACAAGAATATGAAAGAAAAAGAGGTAGAAGATAAAGACATTGACATGGTGAAGGATACTTCTTCTGACATTGTAGATCCGTAAGACTTTGGCACATGCCAAAGGATGTGCATGTTAGGAGGGGGTGGATGTCGTACCACTACATAAACACAATGTGAAAATTTCTAGAGTGTAGATTTTTTATTGATCTAGAGAGAAAATGCCATATTAGTCATTAATGTCAGTATTCATAATGTGAATGGTTTAAAAATACTAGATTTTTTGACAAGTTTAACTATTTTTTAATATTTTAGATATTATCTCTTATGAAAATCCAAAAATTGTAGACAACTTCTAGAGTAGGATGACATGTAAAAAAAAGCATATAGCTTTCAACCATTTTGAAAGGATTTCACGTAAAAAGGATTTGCAAAATCGTGCGATGCGCGATCACAGTTTTCAGGCAGTGAACAACACTCCAAAGTGGAAGAATAGAGTGATCTGGTAGAGTTCTGGTTAGGTGTGCTGGTATTTTACCCTCCTTCTGGAGCCAATGGAAGCATCAGATTGACGATCTGAGTAGTATAGCGGAATGTATTATTTTATGCATGTTTTTGTCTACAATAGATTTATCTGCTCATAATACAGAAATAAATTGATATGCTATTCTTCTATATCTTCTATTTCTTTCTATGAGTATTCTTCTACATATTCTATTTCTTTGAGCCCATTCTCTTCTGTCTGCTCGTCACCTTGCTGTCTCTTACCCCCACTGTCGAAAAGTTTTCTGTTCATGATATAAATCATGGAGTTCTTATGTTTGCAAAAGAACTTCATTAGGATTCACATGAGAAACTTTCATACATAATCCAATCATTATTTTCCAACATTTGACTTAGATATTATTTAATCTCATAAGTTCCTTTGTAACTTAACATGCAATTTTCAGTTTGTATCATATAAATTGACAAAAAGTAAGTCTATGGGGACCCTCAACTTGATCAACAGGAGGTAATTGACAGTCTACAGGTTATGTCACATTGGTTCATGAGGAGTATTTGCTTGGAAATCAATAAGAGTGCCCAAAAGTCCACTTAGTTTGTATGGGACCTAAAATAATGGACTTGTGTGACTTGTAAGTGATCTATATGGTTAACTTTTGTGTGGAAGCTGAAGAGAAGAGCAGCCCACATTTTTCGGTGCAATTTTCAGGCCTGCATACTTGTGGCAGATGGAGGGAGAGCTAAAGGCTATGGTGCATGCTCCAAAGCATGCAAACTCAGAGCAAACTGAAGAAAGAGAGGAGATACAAATAAAGAAGGTGAGGGTCTTTCTTGCCCATCCATTTGATATTATGAAAATGAGTGGTATGACAGTCCATAAAAGGGGAAAACACAGATAAAGTATTCAGCCTACTCTTATGTACGTCTTCTTCCATTCTCTTACCATTTTCATGGTCCATTGAAGCCCCTCTTGTTCTTGAGTGACTTTAGGGCAAGTAAAGGGGAGATTTTGGAGGTGTATGGGGTTATTTTGGACTGCTAAAACCTGTCATAAACAGGGCAGCCTACTGTTCTTGTCTTCTTGAAGGGAAATCAAGTGATCTATGTGGTTGCAAGTGATGGTATTGACCTCTAAACATCAGGGCTTCATTTGAGAATGATTAGAGAGGCTTATTCTTGTAATTATGTGCATTTATGGAGCTTGCTTATGGGCTGGAATTTATTGTTATAAAACAGGGCTGAAATGAATTAAAAGCTGTCAGTGCATTTCAAGAGTTTTTGGTCTATGTCTTGGAAGTAGTGGAGTCTACCACACAAATCCTTGTATCTTGGAGTTGTTGTTCATTGGCATTCATGAAATTGAAACCGTTTGGGCTTGCATTTGAAATATGTATTTGGATTAAATCTGAGATAAAATCTCTATATGTATTGGTCTATTAACCTCATACATATTTGATATAATCAAGTCAAAGTCTTTATTCCATTCATGTGTGCTAAGTATATGAAAAAGATTGAGGTCTTCATCTCCAATCGAATCATCTCTAAAACCCAAGACTTATAAACCCCATTCTTTTCTCCCTCTCCTAACCTTGAATCCCTCGCTCCTCTTCTGCTCTAAACCCCAGTGGTAGACCTTCAACCCCCCAATACGACGACACTGCGATAAACTTTCAACCTCAAACACTCTGACACCATACAAATCTTGAACTCATGCAACAAGACCACCATCTTAAGCCTCTCAAAATCCAAGTGCTTTGCTCTTCTAATGAATTTTTAATACACCACAACAATAAACTCAATGAGACCCTATTCTTGAAGACTACATGTAGACCCATGAATCCTTCTTAAACAATGCTCCTTCCCATTTATCATGCTCATACTTTGTATTATATACATAGATGAAAAATATAAAATCATGAGATCATCTTTCCTAACATGTAGATATCATTGGAATAAAATTGAGAAAAATACTAGTTATAAAGAGATAAATGTAAGTAAGAGTACTTCAGAATGGTGATAGATATGAAGATGTAAGAAAGAGAGAAGTTGGGTATTTTATGACTATTGAAAGAAGCTGAGGAAATGTGTGGCTATGGCTATGTGAATATAGAAAGATGATAAGATTTGTAAAATGGATGTAAAAGAATGACCATGGAAAAAAGAAAAAAGTTAGATGCTATGTGACTATTGGTGCGCAAATCGGACATTGGATGCGTACGTAGCGAGCGCTGGAAGGTCCCCAAGAACAAAGAACTCTACTTTAAGCTCAAAAAAATAAGAGGATAGACTTGCACAACATGAGGTAAAAAGACCAATTCCGTACCATCTCCCCCCATGCCTTGTGTGAGCGCTTCACAAGGCATGTATTTATAAATTTATTCATCTCAAAGCTTCAAAAGAGCCCAATTTTATAAAAAAACATGCTTTAGCTTTTGTGTTTGCTTTTGTCCAAATAACGAATAAAGTAGTTGAGCAGCCCAAGAGTCAATATGCCCAAATACAATGTCCAATAATAAAATATTTAAACCGTACGTCCATATGCATACAAAATAATAAATATTTATTAAGCGCTTCAATAAATAAGTGCACCTAAATAAATATTAACGTCACGTCTTTAATGATAAGATGCGCGTCCATAAAAAATGATAATTCTTTCTAGATCATTTGAATACACACCATCGCCCAATGCTTCTCAATGCCACTGTCGCCTGCTCTACACATCAACTGAAGCATTCACAATTGTTAGAAAATAATAAAATTAACCCGACACAAGTGAAAAAAATAAATAAATAGGTTGAAACTCTGTCCTAACCTTAATTTAATACGAGTGCACTCTAAACTCATAAACGTCCATTTATTTAAATATATATTTTATGAAATCACCCTCTGTGGAGTCACCCACGTGCACATTAAATTAACATGACATCCAAAAAGGACATGCGCCCCCGTCAACTTCTCACACAAGAAAACTTGTGTACGAACCCCAACAAATAAATATAGTTTTACAGAATCCACAGCAAAACCTCACAGAATCCACAATGGAATTGAAAAAAACTCATCGAATCCATTGTAGTCTCACGGAATCCACCATGGAATATACCTCCCGGCAATATACCTTTGGGGTGGGATAGCAATTGTCCTCAATTGTTATTAGTTCAATGTGGAGCAAGCAGTAAAGGATAAGCACTTAGGTCGTAGCCATGCATCCATTGGACCTCTTCAATAGGATAATTTTTGAACTTAACCAAATATCTAGAATATCCACGACCAGTTCTAGTGGTTATAAAGTCAGTGTCTAGAATAGTTTCAGATTCAAGAATTTCAATTTCTTCTTCTAACAAATGAGGGTTTTCATAGACGAGGTGAATAGGTAATTGGCATTTCAAATGTCATAACAAACTGATATAAAAAGTATTGTGGATTTTCTAATGTTGGGGTAATTCTAATTTAAATGCATTCTCATTAATCATATTCCAGATCCACTAGCATCAGTAACTACTAGGAAGAATTATCTATTAAATTCATGTAGTTGCAATACAAGGGCATGTGTTAAGGCATGTTTTAGTAAATCAAAAGACTTTCTCATTATCAGACCAATGATACACGATACCTTTCTTTAATAATTTTATCAAGACAATGCAAGCAATGAAAAATTACTCATAAATTTTATTTAAAAGCTAGCAAGACCTAAAAAAGAACCTAATTCATACACATTTTTAGGTATCGACCAAGTCAACTTCTATCTTTTTAGGATCAACTTTAATACTATCAGATAAAACAATGTCATAAGTATTCAATGTGGATTTGAAAAAATTGACTCTTTTCAAGATTAGCATATAATTGATTTTCTTTCAATAATTTGAAAACCAAAGATAGATGTTCATAATGCTCGTTCTCATTCTTACTGAAAATCAATATGTCATCAAAGAAAACAATTACATAATGCTAATGCTTCAAAAATATGTTATTCATTACAAGATTGAATGTGACTGGTGCACTAGTTAGACCAAAAGGCATAACAAGGAATTCATAATATCCAAATTAAGTTCTAAATGCAGTTTTGAAAATATCAGATGTGTCCAATCGTACTTAATGGTATCCATATTTAGTATGTATCATGCTAAATATTGTGGCCCCTTGTAGTTTATCCATGAGGTCGTCTATCCTAGGGATCAGATATCTATTCTTGACAATAATCTTATTTAGGGCACGATAATTAATACACATTCTATGTGTTTTAATTTTCTTTTTAACTAATAGGACATGTGCACCAAAAGGAGAACTACTGGGCTTAATGAGTCCTCGGGTTAATAATTCTTCAACTTGGGTTTGAATTTCTTTATATTCAATTTGATTATGTCGATAATGTGCTTTACATGGTGGTTGAGAACTTAGAATTAAGTCTATTTTATTATCTTCGGGACGTATAGGTGGTAAGGCAAGTGGTAAGTCAGTAGCAAAACAATCTTTAAATTGTGAAAGAAATTGTGCGTGCCTAGGATGCATCTGATTTCCCTTAGCTTCAATTTCATTCATCCAATATTAAGTAAGATTTCATATCTTTTCTTAATGCATGTTTAGCATGTGTGACTAAGTAATGGAAAATTATCTAAGGTATACGTACCATGTAATGTGATTTGTTTTCCATTATAAGAATGAATCTTCATTGAATGCATATAATAATCTATATTAATATTATATTTATAATGTCGAGACATTCATAAAATAATTTCACTAGATTACAAAGACAACTAAAAAATTTATACAATCCACATAATCGCCAATTTTAATTTCTAAGTCATGAACTTCTTGTGTTCCATTGTGTCTAATACCTAAGAATACAACCTTCATGCGATAATGAGTTGAAATAGTATGTAATTTCAATTCTTTGACCAATTTTGCAAAAATAAAATCGTGTGCTCATGTCATCATGTAAAACAATCTTTTCTCTACCATGCACAAGACATTTCATCGTTAATAAAGAATAAATATTTAACATACTTAGTAAAATATCTAAAGTAGTATCGATATTGTCATCATCTTTTGTAAAATCTGACATTTGTTCATGGTCTTCATCTTTAGTCACTCGCAAATAGTTTATGTGAACAGTTGGCTATTTAGTTTGACAATTCACTACTAGGTTGGTGACACTTGTAGAGAAAACTATGGGTTTGGCTTTGGAAACATTATTGGCAATAGCTAAGAGTTTAGGTATATTGGGAATTAACTGAAACGATGGCTTAGGATTTGGATTTGTGTTTGATGATAAAGTAAGGGGTCGTGTCCAAGATTTACGAAAAGAAAATGGAACAAAACGATTTTGATTGAATCTTCGATAGTTAGAATTGAATTGCTTTGTACCGAAGTTACCATTAGTTGAAAATTGTTGTGATTACTTCTCTCCTCCTCGAATTGTCTTCAATATCATGGGCCAAAGAAATCGCATCCTCGAGAGTCATTGGCTTGAACATGTTCACCTCCGCATAAAAGTGACCAAGCAGACCAAACAAACTTGCGCTTGTGGATCGCCTCAAGTATATCTTCGAGCATTCAAAGTTGCAATAAGACATTTCAAAAATGCTCAGTATATTATAAAATAAGCTTGCAATCTCTTTGTTGTAAAAGATCCCACTGTTTTATTGTTTTTTTTGTGAAATTGAGATGATTAAAGAAAATTCTGCAAAAAATTCTTTTGGAAAGCCTCCCAAGTAATAGGCTAATCAATACTTTTGTAGACAATATTCCACCATAGCGATGCTCTGTCTACTAAATGATTAGTGACACACTTGAGTTTGGCTTTTTCAACATACTGTTCTTCATAAAAATGACTGATAAAAACGTGAACAAACTTTCTATCACATAGCCCATTAAAAATATAGAATATGAAATTTCTTTTACTTATTTGGCTTCTTTCGTTATAGATTGTGCTTCAAGTGTTGCATCGATTGTACGTTGTATAATATCTTCGAGTTGCGGTCCATTTTGTTCGATAGTAGATCGTTGAAGAGAAGCAAATTGAGATTGCAAAGTTTGATGTGCTCTTCATTCCTCTTGAAGTTGCATCATAATTAGGTCTAATTTTTGCTCCACCTTTGGTTTCAATAAATCATAATTAGGTCTAATTTTTGCTCCACCTTTGGTTTCAATAAATCACCTTCGGTCATAAAATCTTCCATATTTTGATTGGTCATCCTGCAAAATTTCAAACAACCACACACTCGAAATCTTGTTAGTGGAATGAGCGTAGCTCAAAGATGGGTTTACAAGGCTTGCTTTTCTTTTTTTTTTTAAATGGCTTTTTGCGATATTTCTTCATTTTGCAGATACGAAAATCAATGAAGTCTTTCTTCTAATGAATGCTTCGTCTGTGTAGATTACATATAGCAAATCTGTTGGTTGGAAATTGGCTCTGTCAGAGTACAGGTACGAACAGGGACTTGTAGGGAGGTTGAAAACAAGTTCGAGATTGATTTGGATAAGAGCTCAGTGTGAACTTCCTTTATGCAAGAGATTTAAAGACTAAGGTCTTTAAACTTTAATAAAGCTTAACCTTAAGCTTAAGCTTTTTAATAAAAAAAATTTGACCCAACGAATTGGCTGCGACATGACGTTGAGAGCTTTTTAACGTCATCGTCAATCTACAGTACGTTCTCACATCACACTCGATGAGAATTGAAGAGCTTAAGTACTTTATAAAGCTCTTAAGATTATTCTTAATGAAATTTTTACTTTCTATTCTCTGAGAAGAAAAATGACTTTCAAAGAAATTTCTTGAGTGATCATCCGTCAACAAAGAGTGGTCCTTTGCAATCTGACAACGCATAGCAAGGGATTCTTCGCCGCCAAGAACACACTGGAATTGATGGATCGTCGTGAGACTGATTGTAGAGCCCGTTCGTTCCAAAAGCTTCGCCTTTGCACGAGATGGTAAGCGATTGGAAGCCCTTAATCTCAGCTTCGCTCTAATACCACTAATACGTAAATCGGATGCTGGATGCGTACATAGTGAGCGTCGAAAGGTCCCCAATAACAAAGAACTCTACTTTAAACTCGAAAAAAACAAGAGGATAGACTTGCACGACACGAGGCAAAAAAACCAATTGGATACCATCTCCCCCCATGCCTTGTGTCAGCACTTCACAAAGCATATATTTATAAATTTATTCATCTCAAAGCTTAAAAATAGCTTAATTTTACAAATAAGCATGCTTTAGCTTGTCTTTGCTTTTGTCCAAATAAAGAATAAAACGATTCGACGATCCAAGAGTCGAGCTGTACCCAATGTCCAATAATAAAATATTTAAACCGTACGTCCATACGTATACAAAATATTAAATATTTATCACACTTCAATAAATAAATAAAACTTAAATAAATATTAACGCAACACCTTTAATAATAAAACATACGTCTAAAAAAATGATAATTCTTTCTAAATAATTTAAATACACGCCATCGCCCAATGCTTTTTCTAATACCACCACTGCTTGCTTTACACATCAATTGAAACATTCACAATTGTCAAAAAATAATAAAATTAATCTGATAAAAGTGAATACTTAATAATCTTCAACTATAAAATAAATAAATAAGTTAAAACTCTGTTATAATATTAATTTAATACAAGTATACTTTAAACTCATAAACATCTATTAATTTAAATATTTTTTGTAAAATTACCTGTTGTGAAGTCACCCATGTACACATTAAATTAACATAACATCCAAAAAAACAAGCATCCCCATCAACTTCACACAAGAAATCTACCTTATGTACGAGCCCCCGCAAATAAATATAGTTTTACAGAATCCACCATAAAACCTCACAGAATCCACCATGGAATTTAAAAAACTCACAGAATCCATCATGAAATATACCTCCTAGCATCAACTATGGCTAGTAAAATCTGGGGATTGTATGATTATTAACTATGCGAGCATAAAAGTGAGAACTCACAAAATCCACCATGAAATATACCTCCTGGCATCAACTATCACTAGCAAAAGTTGGGGATTGTATGATTATTAACTATGCAAGCATAAAAAGCAAAGATTTATTAAATTAAAAATAGAGAATAACTAAATGAAAGCGTGCCTCGCAAAAAGACACCAACTATAGAAAACCAAAAAATAAATAAATAAATAAATTTTGAATTTTGAATCACAATTTTAGATGCCCAATCAAACCCATCTGACATGAAAGGATAAAAGTAAAGAGAAACAAAGGAAGGGAAGATGAAAATAAAATAGAATATAAGGAGACAAGCTTATAAGTAATAGGGACAAGAAAAAAGAGGAAGTAGATAAAATGTGCACACCACCCCGTCTCTCATTGGTCCAACTTAAATCTGGTCCTTAAAAGAGTCATTCACTCTTAAGCTAAAGGATCTTTTTTGAGTTATATCCCCCCTAATAATGGAATATATTTAAAAAGATAGATTCTGTGTATTAGAGGCAATATTGATGTTTTATCCTTCCTTTGAAAACTTAAGAATGGCTTACATTTAAGAAAAAGAAAAATATTAAAAACATGGTCTCTTAAGATATAAATAATTTTATAATTCTTGAGAAGCCCTACTTTCAACCCTCTTAACTATATATGAGAATGCATATGACAAGAATAAAGCTTCATTTCTAAAGCATAAAAAGAAGGACAATAGATTCCAACTAATTACATGAGAAACATAACAAAGCACTCAAGAGCACAATCTTTAAACCATATGTAAACAAATCCTACTTTGTTTCTCTCTTTTCATATCTCACAATAATCTTTAAATTACTTGAGACATATCCATTTGCACTTATCATGAAAGCTTGGACTTCTAAACACTCCTTAAGTCTAGCTTAAACTTCTCATAAACCTTACTTATATAATCCAAATTCCTTCATCATGTCGATGACTATCATATTGACTAACTTCTATGACTTACCCAATTGTCATGCCTATTTACTTGATTATCACGCTAGTATCTCAACCATAGTAGCTCCTATCATGATATTTACTTGCACTATTATTAGGTATTAATAACAATTTCTTATCATGCTAATATCTCCTCAACAATAACAATGCCTATCATGATATTTTTACACTATTATTACGTATTAGTAACAATTTCTTGATGTTAATGATTAAACAACGTTTTTAAAATGGCAAGTTACACAATAATTCAACTATGCTCCTTGCTTGATGTCATACCTTAATCTTACGAATATGTTGTGTTTTGATTTTCACATATATAACAATGAGACGTTAAATTAAGCTTGATGATCATGCATTACTTTGAGATAATTCATTATGTATTAGATGGTTACAACTATTTTTAACTACAAAATCAATCAAGGTTTAGTAAACAATACTTACAATTATTCTTAATGAAATAGTTGTGATTTATTTAAGTCCATGGATCAAAGTTCATTTAAGTACCAATAACTTTTAAAGTTTACAAGATTTTCTCTCAATGTCAAACAAATGAAAAACAAACACTTTGGTAATCTTGTTTCCTTTCTCTTTCGTCAAATGGCTTATACGAGCCACACATTGCTAGTCATGGTATTAAGGATGATCTTGCATGTTTTTCATATATACCTAGCACACCCGCTAGGATGTAGTGACGAAAGGGTGACGAAAGGCTATTCCTCCAAGAATATTTGTGTTATTAATGAACGTATTAACAAATATTTCTCTAAACACTTCTAAGCTGGCTGTCATAATGTTTTTCCATTACAAAAGCATGATAATTTGGCCAAAAATAATTTTTTGATATTGAACCTTCATATAAATTTCAAATGTCTCTTACCTTATACAAGTATATTAAGAGGATTCAAAAAAAGGATTTTAAAATTCCTTTCAAAGACAAACTTTTACACAAAAAACATTTGATTTAACAAGGTGCATGCTAAACATGAAAATGTATTTTTAATACAAAATATAATACACAAGGGGGTTTCAAATCAAGCCTTGAAGACAATATTTCAACCAAACTTTTACACATAAATATTTGATTTAACAAGGTACATGCTAAACATGAAAATGTATTTTTAATACAAAATATAAATACACAAGGGGGTTTCAAATCAAGCCTTGAAGACAATATTTCAACCAAACTTTTACACATAAATATTTGATTTAACAAGGTACATGCTAAACATGAAAATGTATTTTTAATACAAAATATAATACACAAGGGGGTTTTAAATCAAGTCTTGAAGACACTATTTCAACCAAACACCAACACTCCAAGAGTATTTTCTAACCTTCCACAACCAATGAACACACTATTCTATCCAAAAGCCAACACTTCAAGATTATCTTTTAACCTTTCACAATTGAAAAACTAACACTATTATGATATTTTGTATAACCTTCATAATCAAAAAACATTCTAATATTGTTTAGGCTTCTAGACTACAATTCACAAGTCTGAGAATAACTAGGATTCTCATAATTTGCTATGAATATTGTGTACAAGGCACTAGAAACCAACTCATGCATTAGTTAATCCAAATGTCAAGAGCATGTATAGAAAAACTTCCCTACCTTCCCTACTCTAATGCTATAGTGCAATAAACATTCTACTACATTTTAATTTGGGTAGGGTAGCGGGAACTAATTACCAAAGAAACAAAAACATAATAGGACCATTAAGGTGACAAAAAAGGGAATATGTTGCATCTTTTATTCAAGCATCAACCAATGCTCTTTGCTCATGTACTTATATATTTGAATCTTTCAAAAACATTCAAGTTCAAATCATTTAGTGCACTATAAATAGTCCCTTTACTTTTGCAACTTGAGGAGCTATTCAAAAAATTGTAGGCTTAATCTTTCCCACCCATGGTATAAATAGTCCCTTTACTTTTGTAACTTGAGAAGCTATTTACTCAAGTTTCAAAATTTATTTCTCGTTTTGCTTTGAGATGTGTAATATACCTAGATGTCTAAAAAAAACTTATTTCTCGTTTTGCTTTGAAATGTGTAATATACCTAGATGTCTAAATATTTGAAGAGTTGAGTTCAAACAAATGAGCCGTTTTCATTTCTTGAAAATTATCAACTTTCACATGAAATGTTGGGCATCAAATCAAATTTACACCTTAGCAACTAAGGAGTACTCTCCATTTTGTAATTCACAATATATACATGAATTTTATGGGCGACTAACACCCAATTGATGTGCTAGATTGTGTATGAAATGCTCAAGATGTTGCTAAGCGGAGTGTCAATGATGCATCAATGTCTCAAACTTCACCTACAAATATGGACAACTAAAAACTACTAAGATGAAACATTCTTTAGTATATCTCAAACTCCATCTATATATGGATGAAAAGGTAAAACAAGTCTGGAATATTAACTCGAGTCGGTGACAATATACAAACCTATAACCACACAAATGTTTCTTATCAAGTCCCTAACTAGAAAATTTTAAACAAGCTTCTAATATGCCAATACTAGTTACCAATAGTAATATCTCAAAGTACTTACAAACTTGGAGGGATGCCATCAATGATTTTGACTATTTCAAGTCTTAACTTTTACCAAATATTTCCTTTCACCAAATATGTGACTATTTCAAGCCTCACTTTTACCAAATATGTGACCAAAACCTTTTGGCCCCATCGTCATAATCTTTTCTTAAAAAGCTTTCAACATTCAAACCACCCAAGCAAAGCAGTAATCTTTTCTTAAGAACCTTCCAATATTCAATAACACCCAAAGAACCTACGCAAAGTTGAATGGCACTTTCTTAATAATTCTTACTATCATCCAAGAGCTCATCCCTCGTTTTCCACCAAGCAACACCCTTAGTCAAGTACGCCAAACCTTGAAAGTCAATTTAAACCAAATATGCAAAGGGGGGAAAATCTTATCTTATACACAAAATACGGACACGTTCAAGACAATGGCGTTTCCACGTCTCGTGTAGGCAATCTACCTCCTACAATGCAGAGTCCTATGCATTCATTAAAATCATGGGGACCCATGAGCCATCACCAGTACAGTAACCGGTTCATCTGCTTGAATTCTAGGTATTGGAGCTGCTGCTACAAGGGCCAAGGTAAGGTTTCATGATTCGAGTCTAACATGACTTTAGCTCAAATTGCCAATTGACATTCAACTCCGGGACAACGATATCTGACAACCCACTCCGCCCTGTGAGCGCTCTCCCTAAAGGTAGTAGAATTCGACGATAATAAATGTCCGTCTCAATCGATCATCGCTCCTGTTTCTTATGTACCTCGTGTAAAAATTTCATCTCTATCAATAAGATTACCAATCCTGTAAATATTCAGAGAGTTTGAACACATCACTTGTACTATCAATCCATCGTTTTCTTCCATTCAGTAAGGTTTTAACAATCATGATATCACTATTCACAGCTTCAGCACGTCACTATTCTATGCATCTTCTCCCAGCCAGTAAAAACTGCCAATCCGACCACACACAGTACACTCGCGAAGTTCCGATCAGTCACAAATATTTCTACCCGCTATTGTCATTATCATCCATCAGGCCAACCTTGCATCGATATTTAGGTACACCCAAAGTATGGTCATTTATACACATCTAAGGCTCATAAATCCAGTATGGAAGCATCACATCTATTAATTACAACCAAAACCTTATCATAGCACTTCAGACTTGCTCACGTGGATCGTAAAACCACGTAGCCATATTTCCAACGGGCCTTTAGCCCTTAATTACACCCTCTAATAGCAATTTATCCCTACATATATGGGAATCCCTGAAAGGCTACTGAAATCTTCCATAACAAGGTCTGCGCATGAACTGACGTTGGGTTCCCGAAAATTATCTCAAATCCCTACTGCCGCACGTACGACTGGCTCAGATAACGGAGAGCTTCATTCCATTGCTTCCATTTGTAGCTGCATTGCCAGGCTCTAATTCCCACATATGCTTAGGAGCCACACCCGTGTGCCTCGGTTTGTATTCCTGCATCCATTATATATCATTGAAGGAGCGATTAGCACTAGTCATCAATATGTGATTAAGCTATGTGATTAAGCTAAAGACGATATTAGTCGCAAATTCATATCATTAGAAACTATCATCATCTGCTGTGATTAGTAGTAGCCGAATATGTTATTGCCAAGTTCATGGCAACTTTCTGCAGATGGTACTGTGCAAATGAGTACCCTATAGCAAAGAAGTCAGTAGTGAGTGCTCCAGTTCATGGTGGTAAAACTTATGACTAATAACCCAGTTCACAAAGCGGCTCAGTTGATCAGGTGGCCGAGATTGATTGCCAACTGAACGTACGTCTCAAATATATGAGGTTGGGATTCTTCAGAAGGTAAAAGATGGATGGCAGACTGCTGGTGTAATTTTCAATAAGCATCTAATTAGAATACATGTCAACCACTTTATGTGGACTCAACACTGGAAATTAAGATGCAGAATCAGGCATCTTTGAGGTGGACCTGACAGAAAACCTCCAGGCATAGACTTCATAGAAGAGGCTCTCGTGCATTTATTTAGGACTAAAACATGGAAGGAAAGGCTTATGAAAAGTTGATCTAAACTCAGACATCTAATGCTATGGATACTGGCAGGTGATCGTGACGAAGCTCTCTCAATATCAGAAGACTGCTACTTGGAACAACCGCAATAGGTTTGGTGAGGAATATCACATGACGACTGAGTCTCATTGAGGCTTTGATTTGAAGACTTCTATGGACACATAGGAACAAGTTGGTTGTGCTCGGCAAGGGTCGCAATTAAGATGCAGAATCAGGCATCTTTGAGGTGGACCTGACAGAAAACCTCCAGGCATAGACTTCATAGAAGAGGCTCTCGTGCATTTATTTAGGACTAGAACATGGAAGGAAAGGCTTATGAAAAGTTGATCTAAACTCAGACATCTAATGCTATGGATACTGGCAGGTGATCGTGACGAAGCTCTCTCAATATCAGAAGACTGCTACTTGGAACAACCGCAATAGGTTTGGTGAGGAATATCACATGACGACTGAGTCTCATTGAGGCTTTGATTTGAAGACTTCTATGGACACATAGGAACAAATTGGTTGTGCTCGGCAAGGGTCGCTTCTATATGCGCCTATAGATAGTATGTTAACTCTTAAAAGATGGGACCTTACAGCTATGTTTAAAAACTCAATGCTTCAATGGCCAATACATTTAAGTGATGTGTGAACGGCTCAGTATGACCTAGCTATGTAGCAAATAACCTGAAGCATGGAATTAGCCTTCTACTTTAATCTGAAACATGTACTATTATTGAAAGGAACCAAAAATAGTTACCAACAAGTCATGCGTGGGTCTGAGTTAACAGGTGCATGAGTTCAATCCCTATGTTAACAAATCCCCCAACTTACCAATTTATTCGCGTCCCAGGATAATTGCTGACAAATTCATTCGATCAGCTAATTCATACACGGGCCCTTGTAAAATGCATGCACTCTTATCACATATAGTGAAGCCGAGTCGCGGAAGAAGACTCGTGGATGCATTCGTCTGATTCAGGTTATGATAGGAGGGTGCTGATTCATAATGATGACGACGTTTTAAGTGTAGTGTATACCTCGAGCCTGGTGAGGAGCTCTTGGGCGGTGGGCGCTGCCACAACGATGTGCCTGCCGTTGGGTTGGATGAAACCCTCCTGCACCGACTTGTCCACGTGCTCCAATAAAAAGTCGTAGAAGCCATCCACATTCAGGACGCCCACTGGCTTGTCGTGGATGCCCAGCTGAGCCCACGTTATCACCTCCAGCAGCTCCTCCAGCGTCCCATACCCGCCTGCATTAATAAAGCTACCATTAGCCCATCCACTATCTAACCACACAGATCATTAATCACTCATCACTAGCCTAACACCAATATCCTTGTTATCATGCAGATCACACATTAGCATGAGATACTCATAAATTGTGACTCTTGCTTTGTTCGATCATCACCAACTACTACATTGCATAATAGCTGGGGCTTGTTTATCACTTTTGATCGTCGGCTAATTACATTTTTCGGGAACGCATATGATTTGAAATTATGTGATGAGAAGCATGCAGTACAGGTAGCCAGCACTGCTCTCACCTGGAAGAGCAATGAAGGCATCTGCGAGGCGAGCCATCTCGGCCTTCCTCTCATGCATGTCGGCCACCACCTTCACCTCCCCTACTGTTAGCCCAGTTAGCTGCAGCTCAACAAGCGTGCAGAAGGAAAAACTTAAGCATGTTATTCACAATACTCGTTCGATCAACCTTAAAAGCACATAAAATATTCACAATACTCGTTGAATCAACCTCCAAAGTATATAAAATATTCACAATACTCGTCCGATTAACATCCAGATATGTACTTTTCAACCGAATGTCTAATATGGCCATAATTACCTCCGATCTCATGAGCACCTCTGGTATCACACTGCAACCATGCGATATTCCATGCACACACAAGCAGTAACTGGAGTTAGACAAACGTTTGGTCTAGTAATGTCATCAATAGCTAACGCAAAGCTCGAGCCCCGATCAGAGATTGACTATTTGCATTTGCATTTGTAATTAAGCATTCAGAGGACCAGCTAGTCAATTTAGGTTGCATCGCAATTAAGGGACTTGCCCCAGCACGTGCTGCCCTCCTTCCTGCACTGCCCGTGCGACGGTGCCCATCAGTCCAGCGCTTCCGCCCCCGTACACCAAATCCAGCTTGCGCCTCACCTGCAATGATCTCAAGTAATAACAGTAACGATTACACTGCAATCCAAACACGTAAACCCATGCCGGCAAATGAGACCTCGTATTAACGCAAAGCACATCCGGATTATCGCATCTGACCTCGCATTGAAACAGTACTAAGGTTCAGGTTTTACCAGTTCGTTTCCCAGATCAATGGCTTTCTCCTGAAACACGCTCCTTCTTCCAGCGTACGCGCCACAGAACACGCACACCCGCTTGAACCTGGACGCCTTGTCAATCGTGGTAACGGTCATGATATCGTCCATACGTTCTGTATGCGTATGTGCGCCTCTCTCTCTTTCTCTCTGTGTACTCTGGAATTCCAGCTGGATTCATTCACAACGGACGCCGAAAAACACCAAAAGGAAAAGACTGTCAGCCATCATGATGCCGGCATGATCAATCAAGCATATTGAACAGAGGACGATGAGCTCAGATTAGCATACAACGCTGATACAAACCTTCCGCCGATCGGAGTGAGGACGAGTACACGAACAAAATATGTTTCGGATTATAGAGTGTTCTGTATTGTGAATAAAAGACTCGAGTCTAATGCACTGATTTATATAATCTCCTACAGGGAAGGACTCGAGACTAGTAACTACCACCCTAAAATGTCCGGTGCGCGCACGTGTTGCGAGCAACAATCCCAAGATCTCGATTCTCGACTTTCTCTCTATCTCTCTCATGATTTGATCGGTGCGTGTGGCTTTGCACACATTATACGCCTGATAGGAAACCTATTATTAAGCCTGTCGCAATTCGCAAAGCTCTTAAAATCAAATATAAGTAGGAGATGTATATGATCAACGAGTGAGCGACTAGAGACCCGAGCACAGAGAGAGAGAGAGAGAGAGAGAGACAGACAGACAGACAGAGAGAGACAGACAGACAGGCATTTTCAACACGTTAAATTTCGGTCCAAGCTCATCTGGGTCGCCATGAAGGAATGGAATTCTTACCATAATTAATGGGCCTCCTCTCCTTTTGATCATGACTCCTTTCCCCCACAAGAGGTAGGAAGTAAATGATCGATCCGACACAAGTCGTGATAGTAGCAGCTTTTGGAAAATCTGGGAAGGCTCTTGCTCGATCGTCCGATTTGACATGCCCAAAAAATCAATCAACAAATTGCATGCCTCGATGGGCTGGCCAGCTGGGCTGTATTTATCCATCACCTCTGAGATTATCATCATGTTATTTGTTATTTCTCGAGATGTAGGCAGGTCGGTAATTAGTCGAGGCTTCGATTATGGGAAGCATTTAAGGGGGTTGCTTCGGATGGAGTGACGATATTCTGAGCCCTAAGAAATAACTCTCTCAGAAGTGTGAATGCAGAAACTGCATCCGAGGATAATACGCAGTTAGTTAGGAAGGTGGCAGAGAGGATAGGGTAGGGTTGCATGTATTCAGTGATAATCTGTTGTAGAGTTAGAGCACGTGGGTTTTTACACGGAGCCTTGCAAGTAAACAGTAAGACGCTCCAGAAGGCATTGTGATCGTGGCGCTTTCCAATCAAGGAGAAATTAATGGCCATCCTCGACTCATGAGTCCCAAGGCAGTTAATGTGGACCACGCCGATATCAAACGACGGCTGCCGAGTGCCACTGCTTTCTAAATTGTTAGAACCTGCTGTCCAGCGTCACCTCCATCCAACAGTGCTAGGCTAGAGTCTAGCTAGCCTTAGATTGAATTCCTTTATGCTCTCTGCACCACAGAAATATGTTGGGTGCAGGGCATGCAACTTGCACGCCTTACGCATAAGTTTACATGGCTCCTGGTGACTATGAAAAATACCAAGCGCTCCACACGTAGCCCATAATGGCATCGTGAAATCAGAGAGTAGTGCTCACGAAAAAACAGAGGTTTAATGTAAAATGAATTGCTAAATCTTGAAAACTGCCCTTCAAAATTTAATATAGAAGGTTTAAAGCTTTCAACTTCAGAAAATTTTTAGTTGTAAATATGGCAAACACTTATAACTTGACACAAAAATCTCTCCAAAATGTTGAGTTACAGATTTTGTACATGTTTATCAAAAATACTTTTCGCGAACGCTAGCATCGGAGCACGCTTTACACCTTAAGCCACGCTTCGTATCGCAAAGTGTTATTCAAACTCCACATGCAAGCATATTTTTTTAATGTTATTGTGACCAAGTGGCCCATCCTCGCTAGCTTGACTTCTCTTAGCATATGAGAAGTTGAGGGATCCACGTAGTGGGGTGATAAAAATAAACGGTGTAGGGCCATAAGAATAAAATATTGAGCAAATAACAATGTGACATATATTTTTGCAATTTCATTAATCAAGTTCTAGGTGTAGACCATCAATTTCAACAAGTAGAATGCCTGCGTGGGATGTTATGGATGAGAGAGATAGTAAGTCCTTTATTGTGGGCCTTGCCAAAGAATCCTTATCTAACAACAAATGACTTAAGCCCTCTCACAATATCTAGGTTTCTACTAGCACTAAGGAATAAATGGTGTTATAAATGATGAACTACATAGTCTATATTGTATATCTCTTGGTGTATTTTTCAAGGGGGTAATTAATAAAATAGAGTTAGGAATAGGCCACATTATAGTGCACTCCCAATCCACTATCCCCATTGCTGTGAATACCAAAATGTAGTAAATGTTTTATGCATGTAAGCCATCATGCATAAAATTATTACTATGTACAAATTCTATTGTATGTAGCCAACAATTGATGATGGCCCATGAAGAAATTATGGAGGATATGAGAGAGAAATTAGACATTTCATAATAAGAATGTACTAGGCGCTTCATGCCTAGTTTTCTCCCGATACTTTCACTAGGGCTAGTGATATGTGCTAGCTCAAGTTTGGCACTTTGCACTAAACTTTGAAGCACCACTCTTATTATTGGTCTTGGGGGGATCACTCATGAAGATATGTATATATTGCATGGGCTTGAAATAAAAAATTTATAAAATAATATTTTTATGCATTTCTTACATATAAGGGTGTCATATAAAGGAGTTATTTATAGATAAGAGTATTTGTGAACAGGCCTTAAAGGTATGTCATATAGAGGATATACATGTAGTGATTCTCCTGAGCTATTGGTTAACACATTTCTCCTATCATTTTGCACCAATGTTCTACCATGGTAAAGTGCCGACGTTGCCTTGATTCTCTATACTAAAGTTCAACGCACCATAACAACTATTACTATTGGTTAACACGTTTCTCATGTCGCTTCATGCTAGTGCTCTACCAGTGCTTCAAGCTAGTGTTGTCTTGGTGCTTTACACTAAAGCCAATGTTCTATCAACGCTTTGTGCTAGTAGTGATATGATGTTATGATCTGCAAGTGCATCTTGATTGTAAAAGTATGCATCTAGCTTTGACTACATACCTGCAATGGATATTATTGTAGCAACTAGAGAGAGAGAGTGTAGTACTTAACAAATTAATTGCTAGTGGAGGACAGCTCAATGGATTGGTGGGTAGGACATTGTATGTGCACACACTTGCATTTCATGGGGATGGAGGCCAAAGCATGATACCCACACAGTTGCCCCATTTGCATACCAATCTACTACCAAGTTTGCTTCTCCCTTTCATATACCAATGCACCACAAAGAGGGAGGGAGGGAGGCTGTGTGTGTGTGTGTGTGTGTGTGTGTGTGTGTGTGTGTGATCTACTATGTAAGCACATAATGCAATATTTAAAAAAATTTAAAGCCAAGAAATGAATTCTACATGTGAAATTGTAGAACATCGCTTGAGTTAGATTTGTCTCCAGGAAACTATTATTTATTCATTAGAAGGTATAGCAATGGATAGTAGAATTTAGTAATAACTTTCAATTTTACAACCCACTATGTAATCATATAATGCAATATTAAAAAAATTAAAGCCAATAATACTATTTCACATGAAAAACCACATAAAATTGTAGAACATGACTTGAGTTAGGTTTGTCCTGCATCTACCGAGTTAAAAAACTAATAGTTATGTGAATACCAAGGAGACCTTTTGCAAAAGCATTAAAGAAAGGTTAGCAACTATGGAAGTTTACCTTTGCTTTCTAGCCATGTTGCTAATGTGTCTTCTCATATATGCCAAAAATACCAAACAATCATATAAAAGCTACTATAATAATCTATATACTATATGAACATCCAATTATTTTAATAAATACCTCCTCTTGCCTAGCATGACGGATGCACATGAAGACTTAGCAAGTTTCAATCAACATCACACGAGCAACTTTTAATCATTCCCTACATAGGGGAAAAAAGGGAATTCCCTAGTACAAAATACACATAAGTAGGGAAAGTAAATCATAGAAAAAACGAAATATAAAAAATACACATAAGTAGGGAAAGTAAATCATAGAAAAAACAAAATATTTCTTGGTTGGAGAAACTAGGGAATTGCATAGGAAATTTCCTATAGAGAAAAATTTTCCTACATAGGAAAAAATGTGATTTCCCTATATAGGAAAATTTTCCTATGTAGGGAAAAATAAAATTTCCTATATAGGAAATATGCGATTCTCTCCTTTCTGTAATTAGAAAATGTTTCATTTTTCCTATGATTTAGTTTCCTACTTATATGTGTGTTTAACTAGGGAATTAATAGGAAATTCTATTTTTTTCCCTTCCTATGCAATAAAATATCCCTATGTGGGGATTTTCCAATATAGAAAAATGATATTCCTATGTCTACAAAGGGAAATTTTTCGCATATGATAGTTTTCCTATATTTGAAATTTCTTATGTAATTCTATTTTTCTCTAACTAAGACATATTTCGGCTTGTTTATTGCTAATGGCTCAATATCATCCATCCCAACCTCATCATCTTCACCTTCATCCAAGCTATCAATCTCATGGGAGGACTCATTATGGGCTTCGTTATCCAACTCAATGTCACACCCTTCTAGAATGTCCTCCAATAATAAATCATGAGGGTCATGTAGACCCAGATGAGTTGTAAGACTCTTGAATCTCTTCTCAATATTTTGGTGCCATGCACAAGTTGCAGAAGGAACCAAATTTCCACCACCACAATATGTTTTGCATCTACACCATACACGTCTATGTCTAGGCAATGATTGAGATGATACATGACTTTCAACAAGATTGTCATCACTCATAGTAGCATTATCTCTCAAAGAATTTTGACTAGTTTCATAAGCCATAGCTGATGGATGCTTGTTGCCATTCATATCTTGGCAACTAGTTATTTAAAAAGGTGTGACTCCTTTTCTTCTTACAATAAGGCACAACTCTTTGTTTGTAACCTAACCTAAGAGGGTTCTTAATACATCACATTTATTTAACATCTTAATAAATTAGATAATGATTTGACACCTTAATATGTCACATTAGTTTATATAAGGTCTATAAGATGGCGCATACAAGGACTAAGTACTTCATGAAAATACACCTAGTAATCAAATTTAAAAACATATAACTCTATTGGGTTGTAAAAAATATCACTACTGAATTTTCAAGATAACATATAACTCCATCTAAAATGAGTGGTCTAAAAAGCTTCAAAGCCTTGAACATGCTTGCATATTAATATTTATTATGCTTTAATATATATGTTAGATTTAAGGCTATTTGAAGAGCCATAGCACACCTCAATGTCTAAGGAATTCCCTTTCTTTTTCTTGTTTGACACCACAAATTCAAGAAGAACATTTATTCAACACAATATATGACATGAGAATAAGTAATCATAGCCAATAAGCATCACAAATTTTCCAAATGGTTCAAGTTGCACAAAAATTAGTTGACAAGTATAATAATGGACATTTGTACCTCGTGAACACTACTTTAAAGATCTATTGAAGAAGCTAAAACCAAGGGTGAGAAAATCAATACCAAGAGACAATAAGAGACTCAAAGCTTGGGTTTATAATAGAAAGGGCTACACACGAGATAGAAACACCCATTCCTTATGATGGTGTCAATTATCTAAACATAGGCTATCAATTCAACTTCTTAATGAAGGTTTAATTTGTCAATGGTTAAATATAAGCAATAATATCCTTAATTATCCTTAGTTTGACTCTACTTTCCTTCAAAATTGGCATGTTATTTTATTAGAGTTTTTAAAAAAATGGAGTAATTATCTATTCCCCATAATTGTTAGGCTTTTCCTTCCTTTCCCACATTAAAAAGAAAACACGCTCCCAAAGCTCTTTGTGCAATGAGATTTTCATAAAGAAAACCCCTCACTTCTCTAAATATCTATTTAATCTAAAACTTTAGAATTGCAATATGATGGAACCATGAAATATATATCAAAAATCCCAACTATCACTTATATTTACAAAGAATTGTCAAAAGGAATGTCCATTTTGGGGCAAAGGAACTCGAATCCCATAATGAGCCTTTCTTAATAAAAAGTCACTTGTGATAGCATAATAATCAATTGACTTATGGGCATCTATGCTTTACTAATTTACATAGGGTGAAACATAGAGAGCATTGAACAAATACTCTAGTCATTTGTGTAGAACATTCACAAATACTCTAGTAGACACATATTTGAAACCGAAGTGGTCACAGTATGACTGACATTGCTACAAACCCATATGCTCCAAGGCAAAGAGAATAAACTGCCAGCTAATCCTATTCTAAGCTTTGCCATCTAGAGCCCATACTTGGAAATACAAAATCCTTGTCTAGGCAAAGGGTAAGGCAACCATGGAGAAGGATAGGCATACGGTTGCATTGTGTATATTATGGTTGGAGAGATATTATCCTTCATGAAGAACTTGGGGAACAAAAAATTGGATTCAGTGTACCAAGGCTTTCTCTATGGCCCTATTAGCTGTGTTCAACAATACCATTCAATTAAGTCTCCATTGAGACATCTTGCGTCAAGTCAAGGATTGGAGGCATTAGTTGGATGGAACCTTTGTTTAATGCCGATAGCCAAGGCTAAGACGATTTTTAAAAATAACAACCGATGATTGGAGTCATTTAAAGTAGATCGACGATTCAGAAAATTAAGGAAAGTAGTGAATTCCACTACAATAAGAGACATTTGTACCTTGAGATTTCGACCATTGCTCCATGCCAACTCAATGACGTATTGCCATAAATAAGTTGATTTTTGAAAACCAGGCACAGCTATAGAGAGAGGCTAGAGCACCTGTTATAAACCAACAGCTATAGAGAGAGGCCAAATCAGCACCATCTATAAACATCAGCTAGCTTGTAGAGAGAGATTAATGAGATATTGATCCAAGATCTAGCCTTATGGTCCGTGAACACCCAGTGTTACTTTGGCATAGAGACACACAACAACATCGATGAGTTCTCTCTGATCGAAGGGCTATACATTATTGTCTACCTCTCGGAGATAGTACAATGCCATGCAAGTTGTCATTTTTCAACAACATAGTCATAGTGCAAGAAGGGCTATTATGATAGCTCAAGAGAGAACCCGAAGGTTCAAGTATAGTGCAGCAAAGTGTAGGTATTAGAGGATAGGATGGATCAATCACCGCATAGTTGAAAGTTCCCCCTCTCTCTCCATGCCTCATTCTCTCTCTAGTGAATATTGAAGTAGGTCTACCTCAAACCTTCTTTTTGGTGAAAAAATGTGTTGAGATGCAGAGAGAGAAGATATGTAAAGACATGAGAGGGAGAGAAGAAACACACCATATACACTCCTGAAGACTACATCATATTGATCACAATCTACATATATATAGGTGAGACTTAGTTTAGATAGGGTGACCTATATATAGACCCAATACCCCCATTGAAACATTGGTCTCTAGTTGTGAATGAAAAAACCCTTGGGGAGCACAAGGAAAAAACCCAAGCTCCTATATACAAATGTATAAACATGATAAAGAAGGATTATTGTGTGTATGTAAAGTGAATTCGTGCATGTGAAGTGAAAGTAAATATGTATATACAAAGATGACCTAGAGGTCTAGGCGTATGTGCATATGTGAAGTGTACGGTGCCTAGAAGGAGTATGTACAATGGCACTACAATGTCATAGTAGATTGATTCCCAAAGATTGAAGTTGAGAAAACTCCAAGTTCTAAGTGTCATAGAGTGAAACGGCCTTCATTGAGTCCTTTGGTGAATATATATGCAATCATATGATCACTTGGACAATGTTCAATCATGATCGTGCCTTTCTTTACTTCATATCAAACATAATGATAATGCACTACAATATGTTTAGACTTGTTATGTTGAACATAATCTTTAGCAAGACTAATAGCACTTTGGTTTCATGTCTGGAGAGAGGAGGATGGTCAATATCTAGTAGAACTTGTCAAATCCATAGTAACTCTTGAGCCTTTAAAGATGTAGCTACATATTCAGTCTCTGTAGTGGAAACCAAAACACAATGTTGTTTCTTGCTAGTCCAAGAAACAAGAATGGATAGATAAGTGAGAGCTTGCCCAATTTGCATCTGTATAATCCAAAAGTTGAAGTGAATGTAAAGAACTAGAGTTTTGTTGGCATTGATAAACCAACCCAAAATCTTTAGTGCCTTTTAACTACTTCAAAACTCGTTTACTTGCAGTCCAATGTTTAAGGCATGGAGAACTAAGATGTTGTCCAAGAAAATTTGTAGCAAAAAGAATGTCAAGTCGAGAATTTAAGCCAATAAATTTAGCTCCAAAAAAATGAATGTTGCTACCAACCCTACCTCAAACCACATAAAAACCCTTAATAATTTAATGAGATCCACAATTTCATCCATTTTTCATTCTGTTAGACCTTAAAGGGTGCATCATCTTCCATGTGTAGGATTCATGCCACTGTTTTCTTTCTTTCCAGGGTCTCTACAATTATTCTTTCTCTTTGTCATTTAGCCTCCGTTTGACACACACTCACAAATCCAAAGTATCTAGTCAAGTGTACAATCTCCTATTCAATTTCCATCAACAAATCAATTTAGTGTTTTGGATTGCCTTCAAGTCTAATGTAATGAGGCTTGTTGTATACCAATAAATGGCCTTCTTAATGGTACAATAAAAAATCATAAGAGAATTGATCTCCTTTGAAGTTGCCAAGGTTTCCATTGATCACACGTAAAGGGGCCAATTAAGTGATATGAGGCAATCATGTGAGTTTTTGGGTACTATGAGGATAAGTCACATGACACTTTGGGTATTGCAAGGATCAAGAGTGGTAAAAGATAGTAGATCAGTCCCCTCTAAACCCAACTAATCATGAATAAAGCCCTTGTCAATACATCTGCATTTCACTTGTTGTTAACAAAAATTCTAAATTGTTATATCATCTCTCTTAAAATAGAACCACATATTGAAAGAACTCGTGGGGGTACAAGGAGCTAATACGGTGCCTTTGCATCTAATTTGAGATCAATACTCCTTAATATTATAGGAAATGCATTGATTACAAAGATGTGGAAGAAGCCGTATACATAGTTAACTAGAACTGATTCCTAGTTTATTTAGGCGTTGAGCTATGTCAAATGATGGTAAATGTTTGTTAGCCTCAGTGCAAGACAAGGAAATGGAAGAAAAAATAAATCCAAGAAAATTGAGAAATGCAGACTCCACGGAGGAAACCAGAGAAAAAAAGGCAAAAGGCAGAAAAGCAACCTCAAAGAAGACAAAGGGAAAATGTGCATTTTAAAATGCAAAGGTGCTCCCAAATTTTGTAAAAGAGCGCTAGGCTCCCTCCTATGCAAATTGTAAAGAGTAGATGGATATAGGTAAAGGGATAATGTTGAGGGATGAAATGATGAACGGGTTGCCTCTTACCCATCCAACCTCCAATCCTCACTAAGAGAACTAAAGAGGGGCACCACCTAGCCAAAGGGAGGATGGGCTAGGACATCCTTTTTCTCAAAGAGAATCAAGAGAACCAAGACACAAATTTACAAGAGAGAATATATGTACTAGACACCATATTAGAATATGAGAGAGAGAGATGAAAGGAGAGGGGGATAATAGGAGAAGAGATAGAGAAAGCTTGCCATTATGCTACATGGAATGAGAAGATGAGAAGAGAGGGAGATAATAGGAGAAGAGGTAGAGGAAGCTTGCCATTATGCTACATAACAAAAGAACTCACTCATAGCTCACCTCAAAGAGATGGACTAGCATGAGGGTATTCTAAAGTGCTCTCATGGGCTTGTCATTGTCCTCCTCCCTTTTCTTCATTCTCCATGGGCTCTTTATATAGCCTCCATGAGGGATTAGATTAAGCTAATCTTCTTGATTAACATAATCCTAGATGATGTATGGCATCTTTGAAAATATGGAGAATAGTGGATGGGACAAGTCCCCACCTTGGTCATTATACAAGAAGCCAAGGGTGGTGGTAGACAAAATAGAGAAATGGAGCTAGATTACAAGAGGTGGGTGCCCAAAGCACATTATTATAATATATTTACAAGAAGGATATAGTGGAAAGTTGGTGTGGTGAAAGAGAGAAGCAAATTGCATATAGCTAGCAGTCTGCACCTTTGTAACTTCAAATCCGTGAAGAATCTGAAAAAAGTTTCTTCTGCAACTTTGTAGACCAATCGAAACCGATCGGGCAGCGCGGGAATTTTCTTGAAATTCGCTTTTTCTTGGGGGTTATTGAGATTATAAAAAACATCTTCCAAAAGCTGCTTTGACTTTAGTCCCCCATATATATATATAAATACATATAAGCATGTGACAAAAGGGGTCCATGCTTGTAAGCTTTTGTGCAAGATCCAAGTGACACCATGATGTGGATATTGACGATGGTGATAGATTCCAAATCTTAGTGATGCATGCAGAGCCCATGTGTAGTTGGAGGCTAGTTCTTTGAAAAATCTATGCACTCACTCAACTCCTAGGTATAATTCATTTCCATATTCACTAAGATAACCATCCCTTTTACCCTTTACATTGACATGCCTCCTAAGAACTTGTTCCCATTAGGGCCAAAAACGTTTCAAAAAAGGCACTTATAAGAAAATGATTAAGTTACTAATTAGTTGAGGTTTTAAAATAATGAACCCTCCAAATTTGGCCATTCAGACGTGATTAATGAGAAAATTTATTATTCATTTAAGAGGTTAGCCATTAAATGCCTAAGGATGTTAACTCATATCAGAGGTCACTTTTCGGCCATTATTCTTTCATTTTGAATATTTTACTATCACGTTTTCCACCAAAATCACGCTTCTTTTTTCGCTTGCATTCATTTAAATCATCGTTCTCTCCTCTTCACTTTGTTTCTTAGTTCTTAAAGTAGATTTTACTCTGTCGTAAAATTTCTCACCAAAATCACGTCCGATTCTTACCAGCAGCGTGCATTGGTCTCCCTTCGTCTCCCTTCGTCTCCTTTCACAAAATCTTGAGAAGGTGATCAACAATCAAAAGAGTCTCTACACAGAGGATCAATACCACTTACTTGCCGATTGAGCTATAGAGATATGGTCCTCCATGGACCTGAGACGGGATCATCTTGTTAGTTTTTAGCAGACCCAACTAGGTTGGGACATCCAAGCCGCATCTTTACTTCAACCCCTAAGATATCCATTCTGTAAGATTTTATTTCAACTAAATCCAAGCTTTTTCTCCAATCTCTTCAATTTGATTCATAAGAAAATGGGTAAAAGAGTCCCATGGTGTTGATGCAAATTGGTAGGGATAGATATACTAAGGATAATCCTTAAGCTAATAGAATAGAAAGTGAAAATTTTCACTTTGATCTTGACACTTGAAAATAGAATATCTTCATTATACAGTGTTGTAATATCAACTTTTTAGCAAGGACTAATTGATAAGACAAGGATAATATATTATAATTAGAAGAAAGGAAGTACTTTGATTTCTGGGAGATAAAAATATTTACCTAGTAATAGATTAAAAATATTTATTATTCAATTGTGTCTCTTAAAATATAAAAAAATAAACAAGTAATAGATAGAAGTATTAGTGATATTGTGTATCATATCAACTTTAGGACTAAGATGATTTTATGTGTGCAGGATGCTTCGAAGAATATGAAGGATACAACTTCTTACTTAATATTAGCTCTTGGGAGTATTTTTCTCATCATACCCTCAACTATGATTAGCACAATGGGGTTTCAAGTTTCAATATCTTCAATTGTGATTCTTATTAGCACTATCAGATTTCAATACCTAAATGGTGGCTTAATGTCATGGGATGATACTACTCATGATATCATATCCTAGCAAATCTCTTAAGATCTATTCCCTTGATTTGTAAGAAGAAATAGAAAGGACTTAAATCTATTTCTTTCTCTCAGAACTCTGATTCTAAAGCAGACTGATTTTATAATTGAAAGCATCACTACATTATTGATGCTTTATCCTTGTATATCTTTTTTCAAATGTAATATATCTCAATTTCACAAAAAAAAGACCATCAAAATAATCAATCTCCATTTCACAAAAAAAAATTACATAACTTTATTAGGCTCTGAAAAAATTTTAGAAAATTTTTAAGCTTTTTTTGAGCTCGTTTGCTATTTTAAAAAAAAATTTAAGCAAAAAAGGGCTTAAAAGAGACCCAAAAAATCACAAAAAAACCACCCAAAAATAGCATTGCCGGTACAATGCGAATATGGGTATCCGAGTGTCGATACAATGCGAATATGGGTATCCGACACTCGGATACCAATATTCGCGTTGTATCGAGTGTCGGATACCAATATTCGCGTTGTATCGGCAATGTTGTGTCTCGGATACCCATATTCGCATTGTATCGGCAATGCTATTTTTGGATTGTTTTTTTGTGATTTTTTGGGTCTCTTTTAGACATTTTTTGCTTTAAAATATTTTTAAAATAGCAAAAGAGCTCAAAAAAATTCAAAAAAATTTCCATGAGTTTATTAGGCTTTGAAAAAATTTTATAAATTTTTAAAGATTTTTTTGAGCTCATTTGCTATTTTTAAAAATATTTTTAAGCAAAAAATTACCTAAAAAAGACCCAGAAAATCACAAAAAAAAACCCAAAAATAGCATTGTCGATACAACACGAATATGGGTATCCGAGATGCCTCGGATACCCATATTCGCGTTGTTTGGATATGTAACGCGAATATGGGTATCTAAGGCATCTCGGATACCCATATTCGCGTTGTATCGGCAATGCTATTTTTGGGTGTTTTTTTGTGATTTTCTGGGTCTTTTTAGGCAATTTTTTGCTTAAAAATATTTTTAAAAATAGCAAATGAGCTCAAAAAAATCTTAAAAAATTTATAAAATTTTTTTAAAGCCTAATAAACTCATGGAATTTTTTTTTGCATTTTTTTGATAGGTTTAAGATCTCACAAAAAATAAATCATTACAAGGGGAGTGTACTTTGCACGCGCATGTTTACTCCTTCACGATACTGAGGGAGGAAGACCCCTACGAAGATTTTGTTGTGCCACTCTTGCACCATATCAAGTCATCCATGATATGCAGCGAAAAGTATAGTACCAAACATTATGCTTTTTGCCACGCTCGCGCCGTATGAACTGCTCCACGATACGATGCGAATATGACACTGTGAAAATTTGGCTTTGCTGCTCTCGCGTCATATGAACTTATCCTCACATGGTTGACTTTATGAATTTATGAATTATCCTTACATTGTTGCTGCTCATGCTCATAAGATCATCCTAATGAATAAAGATTTTAATATGATTAGCAGAATAAGGTACCGAGGATGATGTTTGCAAGAGAAAAATCGATGTACTTGGACCTATTAATTATAAGAGAATGGGTGAGGTGTATGGGCAAATGGTTATTAATGTTTCTTGCACTTCTGAGGAAGAGGACTATCTTAGCATATCTCATGAGGACAAGTCCATGCTAGTTGTAAAAAGGATATTTAATTGTTAGATTCTGTAGTTTATTATTGCATAAGGTAAGGCATTTTGACTCTAAAATTTTTTAGTATATAGAATAATTGTGCTATTGATTACAAATAACACTCCTTTATTTTTGCTATTAGCTTTAGGACATTGATTGCATCTCTTAGCCAATAAATCTCTAAAATTATGTGTATTGTTGATCCACTGTTATCAATGGAATTTTTTTTGAGATTTGGTTCAAATATAACAATGTCTTTCAAAGCTTTTGATTCCATCACAACTACCATAAATTTTTTTATTACATCGGATACACTCACCAGAGAAATTATCCTCATGAACTCTCTAAGTGGTATCCATGGCCAAGGAAGAATGTGGGTTGAATGGAATACTACTTGCTTTTTGGTTAATTATTTATTTTATTTGATTATCTATTTTAGTTATATGTTTCCATTTGCAGTGCTGGCAGGCTCTTGACTACCTTCTTGGACACCACATATGAGGATATTGTTGATCCTAGAAAACCATATAACTCTCTCTAACAAGAAGTACCATTGCAAAGTCATAAAGTCATACATATACTTATGGAAAAAGAGTGCTTTTCAAATGTTTGCAGGACAATAGATTCAAAGATACTCAAGATAGATGGAGTGAATGTAAGTCTCTTTCATATTGTTGGTTTTTTTAGGGATCCCTTTTTACCAACTTGTTACATTTTTTCTCGTAGTACTGGCAGGCTCCTCTTCCGAAAAGTTTCTACTTAGCCAGGATACCTTTGTTCTTTGTAAATTTGCTGTTTTGAAGCAAGCCACGAAGATATGGAGGGGTACAAACCATGATAAACGTATTCTTCTTGAGATCCTTCCAGCTGTCATGGACTTTTTAATATCCTGAGATATTTTGAATTTGAAACTCTGCACCGTTACCTTGTCAAGAATCTCCCAGTTTAGAGATGAAAGACTTGGCAATGGCAAATCTTCGATATTCCCATACCTATCCGCTTTAGAGGGAACCACATACTGTGCATAATATATAAAAATCTTGCATTCACTAAAAAAAGACAGTTTGATCGGCATAAATAATGTCTGCCAATACCTTATGAATGGCATGGAAAGTCCCACTTAGGCTTTCCACAGGTTGCCATTCAATACTTGTTGATGGAAAGATATCTACAATGACGAACCGTTTGTTAGAACTTGCATAAATGGAAAAGAATTATATACGTTATTCAACTAATAACTTACAATGTGTTTGTTGGGGAACACATTCCTTTGGAGGCAAGTGCATATCCTTGGCCATGTAAACATGTTGCACCTTGACAAACCAGCCTTCGGGCATAATTTTGAAGGCAATGATACGCCCCTTCCAATGATGTTTTATATCATCTCGTTTTCTTCTTTTCACCTTATGAGAGCCCTTGCAAGATGGCAGCATGGTAACCCAATCGTTTACAGCAAAGGTTTTGGGCTCAAAATTTCCATATGCTCCCTGGCTATAGATTGTGCAAGAGTGTATTAAACGAGAAGGGCACTTGGAGGAAGCCATGAAAAGAATGAAAGCGCAAAGAAAGAAGCTCAAAGAGGGGTGAATGAACTAAAAAGTAGCGCCAAGAATACAAATGAGTATGTATTGGGCGGCAAAAACAATATTGAAAGATCTCCCGACTTTCAAAAAACTCATTATTAATTTCATCACATCTCTGTCACGTATTTTGTCAGATTTGTAAGTAAATAACGTCTTTGGACTCCAAAACATGTCAGACTTTAGGGGTTTTGGCTAAAAAAGAAGAGAGAATCACGAAATGGACTCCACTATCTCTAAAAAAGAGGAGACAAGAATACCATATTCTTGCACACATGGCAAACTCTCTTTGGCCCTTTCCTTAATCCCGTGATTAACAAAAGTGCATTTTTTGAAGCGTTTTTGGCCCTAATGCCCCCATTTGCTAGAGTTATCATAATCGAGAAGCAATGTAGCATACCTAGTGCTTGAAGAGTAAACCCAAAGTGATATGGTAAGCTCTTGATAGGGCTTTGGCCAAATTTTGTGGTAATAATCCGGGTTGTAAAAAACCCAAATCAATGTAAATAGAAGGAAATAGGAAAAGAGGACCTTTGCAAGATGCCTGGTCATGTAAAAAGGGTATGGGTTCCCAAAGGGATAAGTGGATGTATAAAAACCCAAAAAGTGAATGGAAGAGCTCATTCTTGGTGTGTGGCTAAAGTGGCTCTCTTCTTCTTGCTTGTGCTTGTGCTTGTGTATGAGAGAGGGAGTGTGAGAGTGTGAGGGCGAGGGACCGTGGTGGAGAATCTCTCCCACTCCTCATCTCTTTTCTCTTCGTTTCTCTTACTAGAGAAACTTCCTAGCCTTTGCTCCTCCAAAGCAAGGCTTTTTTGGCAAGTTACCATATTTTCGTGAACTCTTCTGATCTTTTTCAATTGTCACTTGATGCTTATGTAGCCCAATTTCTGATAGCACTCGCTCCACATTCCTACACATTGCAATGGCTTTTCTTTTTGGTTGCATCCTATAAGCAAAGCAAATGTATTCGTATACAAGTTTCTCCATGATTTTGGAAAAAACATGCAATGAACAAATGTGAATATGTTCCAATGAAATGTTGAAGATGGACTTCCAAGTGGGATCTTCTCTATTGCGCATCGATGCAGTACTTGTCACCCTTTTCCAGTTCTTCTTTCTGACCTTTCATTCCACCCACTCTGTCAAGTAATATAGGCATGGATTCTTTGTATTTGAACCATTGGAGATTCCACACATGCATCTTATAGTTTTCAAGTCTCCTGCAAGATTCCATTCAACCAAGTATTGACTATACCCTTCAACCAAGACCATCTCACCATGTTCCTGACAATCAATGATGCTTGGAATGCTTGTGTGCATAAAGAGCAACTATAGCACCTCAAATGCTTTCTTAGGAACTTCAAATGCAGCGAGCCACCACACATGGCACTTGAATTGAACACTAAAGTTCCTTGGGTTGTTCTTGTCAAATTGTAAAGCTCTATTAATCAGAGTTACACTAACTCCTTCAAGCTTTACTTTTTGATGACCTCACTTTCATCTAATTTTATTAAAAACTGCAATTTACCATTACATTCCTTAACCGACATATTGTAGTACATTACCATTGCCGACTACACCTCGTACAAATCTAAATAGTAATTGTTGAGTTCGGTGAACTTCATCTCATATGCATTTTTGGTCCCAACCTTTAGTGTTTCCACGCATTGAACATACATGGGATCTTCTATCAGCTCCAAAACCTTTGTATTAAGTTGTTGTTGGGCCTCTATTAACTTTGAAGGTTGAGGAAGATGCACGGTTCTATTTCTCTTTAGCAAACGACCAAACCCAGCCTTCATACCTTTGAATATCTTTGAGTAAGTCATTTTGCTAATACCGGTCCTGTCACAAATAAATTGTGTAGCAACACTTGAGAACTCATTTGACACATCTTTTAATGTGCACTCAATCACCTTTTCCTTCACAGCCTTAAACTTAGGATTGCTCAAAGTGTTTTCCAATGTACTTGCCTTTAGCAATATACTAAGACATGATCCAACCTCACCCTCACCTAGGTTCTCTGTTTGAGCTACCTTGCACGCTTTGATACATCGCTTCCACTGACCGCTATTCACAATGAACTCATTGATTGGCTTCTTTTTTTGTTTGCACTCATATGTTAGCTTGATGTTGATCTTTCTCAAGTATTCCAATTGTGCCTTTGCCTCCTCATATGAGATACCAATGTCATGGATAGTGTTTTGCATTGAAATAATTTGATTGTTTTGTTGAATTATAGTGTCATTGAGCTGTACCACTTGTCCTATGAGCTATTGTATATGAACTTGATGTGCAATGATCACATCATGATAATTTTTAATGGTTGCTGGGCAAGTTGTAAATACTTTGAATGCCTGATCATTGAGCCATCTAGTGCAACCGAGCAACCCATTTTCACCCTCACACACATACTTCGGTAAATTTGCGATTCTTGAGAAAGTTGGAGGTCTATTGTTTTTTGAGGGGTCAATTGGGTAGATTCCCTCATCAACCCACAAATCCACATGTTTCAATCCCATTTTCTTGTAACTCTCCAAAACCCGAGGGTTGACACTGGTACGCTGGGTTCTTTTGAATAATGGGGCATATTCAATCTCTACCTCAATATGCAGCTCCTTCTTTTCTATATTCATTTTACTATTAATAGAAACAAGGAGCCTATTTGGTTGTCACAGGAGGTACATTGGAGATGCACAAATAGGCACACAAAGGTGCCAAGGGAAAGGAGGGTGTAAGCAATTCAGTCTATTAATGAAGGTTGCATAAACACATAGAAGAGGTCACAATAAAGCCATGAGAGAGTATAGATATGGGAAAAAATAGCTCAGAGGGTAGGGATGTCCAAGACTTTTCCTATTTTAGACATTCCTAATTTACCTCCAAAAATATTTTCAAAAAACACAAAATTTGACTAGTTTGTTTGTTTTTTGACCAAAATCTAGAATATAAAAAATCTCCAAAATATCTTAAAAGGAACTTTTAAAATTTTATTTTCCTTGTTGTCAATTAAAAAATCAATTGCCTCGTATTTACTAATCATTTTGCATTGTAAACAAAGCACCACACTCCTGTAATTAACTCCTTTTTGAATATAAGAAGGAATATGAGTATATATTTGTAGATAATATAAAAAAGGCAAAAAAAGATTGCAAAAGTGGAGAGAGAACATGATTATTTTACTATTTTTCTCTCCTCTTTTCTTGTTTTAAGGAGGAGAGAGGGGGGCTAAAAGGCCCATTTGTGAGTTCATTTTTTCCTAATGTCCAAGCATTGGGCTCCACAAGTATCTCTTGATACTAGTCACTTAGTGCTTTTTGGGCACTTGTGCTTGTTAGCATACTCAAGATCATTTCTTTTGCTATTAAAATCTGAGAATTTTAGAGCTGATTTGCTGTTGTTCTTGCAACTCCAACATGGGCAAGGACTCTCCCACAATTCACTTTAAGGGGGGTTTCACACCTAGCAGATGTGCATCAAGCTTATCCTAATGAAGAAGGGTCTTTGGGCCATCACAAGTGACAAAGAAAAGAAGCCTCGTGATGTGGACCTAGTAATCACTTGGCAAAAGAATGATGATAAGGCTAAAGCCATTATCAAACTGTGGAGCTAGATGATAGCTATATCCACCATGTGGATAACAGTGATACTTCACATGATACATGGAAGAGACTTGACACTTTGTTTGGTGCATAGTCTAAGTCATTAAAGTTTGGTCTCTTGCTTGAAATTTTCAGGCTTGACATGAAGTCTAGCACATCACTTGCCACACATCTAAATTACATGGAAGGACTTCTAACCCAGCTTACAGGAATCTTCATTAAAATGAAAGAAGATGTTCGCATTGGTGTTATGCTTGAAAATTTTCCTCCTGAATATAATAATGTATCAACAACCTTAATCAATATGCCAAACCTTAAGCTTGTTGATATCCAAGCATTATTGTTAGAGGAGGAAAATAAGCTAAAATGTAAGCAACAACCAAGCACCTCTAGAGATGTACAAACGTTATTTGTTGACAATAGGTACAAAGGCATTAAGGATTAGCTTTTTTGTGATTTTTGCAAAAGGGATCGAACACACCAAGAAGTTCTGACTTGACAAAAAAAGGTCCCAGAAGGCCTATCCTAAAGAATAAGAAGATCGTGGAGCAAAGGAAGAAGAAGAAGAAAAAGCCACCAGGAGAAGGGCCAAGCCTCATCAATCCTTCTATGCCTACTCTGATAAATTGTTTTAGACTTGTAATGCCTAAAGCCCAAATGCTTCTATAATAAGCTTGTAAACTCCTCATGTAGCCTTGTACTATAGTCTCTGTACACTTTGTGAGGTCCCTATTACAACCTCTGGATGTCCACCGTGTTTGTGGTACCCACACTTAGCCTTTTCTACGATAGCCTCTGGTGTTTTGCCATGGTTTTGGTGTGCCCACACTTTGCAGTTGTTGCTTTTACTAAAGCCTCTATACACTTTGTACTTCTGGAGGGGTGTTGAGATTTGCAATCACATCCATGCTGCCTCTTTGTAAGAGCAGATGGGTTGAGGATGTGCAAGTTGCAAGAATCCCATAGGCATAGAGAGAAATACTGGCACCTACCCATCTCTATATAACATTGTAATTAGTTGTCAGTTTCATATGAGATGAATGCAGTGCCATTTTCATGTTGCTCCTCAGTATAGTATACTTGATGATTGGCATTTGCTCTTGAGTTAAGTTTCTTGGTCTCTATCATGTCAGTGTCTTCATGTGTCTAGTTAAGGTCTATGAGCCACCATAGTTGCCATGCTCTAGATCTTGTGTTTTCAACAGGTAGGCTGGCGAGGAAATCATAGCGGACCTCAAGGAGGAGAGGAGATTCAAGCACTACAGCACATAGCAAAGTACAACCATGAGTAGAGGGCCAAGAAGTTGCAACAAGACATAGAGTGTTGGATCTAGCAAATAGGAATTGGATAGGACCTAACATAGAAAGGGAGAGAGTGCTAGAAGTAGACTTGATGCTGAGCGAGATTCTCACAAAGAGACTTATAAACAACATGGCCTCAGAGTAGAGTGTAGTAGCCCTAGCAACCTCATTGCTTGCAAGGTTAGGAATCAATAAGGTCTCCAAGAGCCAGTCAAAGATCTTGGCAATTTCAAAGTAGTTAGAAAAATACCAACTAGGTAATGATCTATATAGCTTTGCAGAGTAGTTCTAGCAAGTCTACGAGGCCAATGGCCTCACGGATCTTATCCACGGCTTGCAAGCCTTCATCCTTTGCCTAGGCGACAAGGGTAGGACATGGTACATTATCTTAGATCGATGGATCAGAATAACTTCAATGACCTCAAGGATCTCTTCATCAAGAGGTTCTCCAAGACTGGGTATTCTGAAAACCTCATAGTACAGCTGATGAACATCAATGAAAAGGAAAAGGAGGACATTAAGGATTGCATTACCCATGTGCGGAGTCTCTTTAAGAGAATCCCATCTAATGAATGAACCAATGAAAGAGCAGTCTCCACAATGTTTATAAATGGAATTTACAGTAACAAACTCCACAAGGCCCTAGCAAGCAACTTGAGCTTGTAGAGAGACATACTAGCTAGGGTCTTCAAAGAGGCCATACAAGTGGATGATCAACTCAAGGAGAGAAGTTCTAGGAGTTTCCTTGGACGAAAACCACCCTCTAGTTTGGTGATCATGCCATCAATACCGTTGGGGCTATTCAAAGTTGAAATACTCAACGAAAAGGCTATGCCTATCCCATTGCATATTATAACTCGAGCGCACAGATGAAGCAGGCTGGCATAGTAACCTAGATACAACCTCAATCGAAAGAAGAAGCCGTAGGTGAAGGAGAAAGAGAACCGAAGCAAAGGTCACGCTTAAGACAGAAAGTGCCACGATGCTAAAACCACAGGGAAAAGGGTCATAGACGTAGAAGTAGAAGCATCTACTTCAAAGGCTATGGAAAAGGTGAGTGCTAAGGTTGGGGAGTACCCCAACCAAAGGTTCCAACTTGAAGCCCTAGATAAGGTCAAGGAGTGGGTGACAGAAGCCCAAGAGCACTTGAAGGATGCTGATATCCCATCCTAGAAGATGAAATCGATGAGCTCTCTAATGTGAGCGTGCTGGTTTAACCTACGCAGCTGAAATCAAGAGACACTTCTCCACCTTAAGCAATGCCATGTAGGCAAAGCTCAAGTGTGACAGGCCAGTGCCATTGGCCAAGAAACACATAATTAGGAGGGAAGAAAGTAGTTGACACCCTTCTTGCAACACTAGTGAAGACTCGTGTGACTTTGCACTTAGGAGACCTGCTTAGGCAACTCCCAATGCTATGGCAAGAGTTGAAGTAGTGGATGGAAGGACCAATCAAACAAGGGGTAGCTGACCTACATGACCATGATGACTTAGTGACCTAGATACCTAGCTTGATGCTCCACTTAATGCCCAAGTCCTTACACATTAATGCCTTCTAGAAAGGCACAAAGATGCATGTAGTCTTGCCAGTCTTAGCGCTAGGAGACACCATAAGGAAAGAGATCGTGGACACGAGAGTTGGAGTTAGTATACTTAGCCACACGATCCTCCATGATTGGGGTAACTTGCCTATTGAGAACACTAGGCTTAATGTCACACTAGCCAGTGGGGTAAAAGTTAGTCCATTCAAAGTGCTAAAGAATTGGCTACAGAAGATTGCATGAGTCCAATTCTCAGTTGACTTCATCGCCATGAAGGAAGTTGACCATGACATCCTACTAGGCCCCGACCCTAGATGCAAAATGCATGAGTTATAGAAGACTAGGGTAATAGTGTGATCTTCTTGCACAATTGAACAAAAGCAATGAGAGTGGAGATGGACACCTGGAAGACAATGCCAATCGACCCTGAATGCCATCTCCACTGTGCTGAAGGGTAACACTCAAGTTAGGAAATCTTATGGACCGTTGACGAAATATATCCCTAGCCTTGAGGATGAGTGAGATTGGATGCATGTACTGGCCACCATCGATCTGCCATTCTCAAATGATGGTGAGGATAATTAGGAGCAAGCTATCAAGATAGCCTGTGAGCCCACAAATAAGCCCTCGATACCATTATGCATGTTGGCCAAAAGCTCTTGTAGTCGGCACACCCCTGCCATGTTCCATGTCCCAAACAACAAGAAGCTAGAGCTCAATGGAATCTTAGGGTACTTGATGAACAAGCTTGTTGGCAACCCAACCGCTAACCTTGAATCTCTCAAAAATCTCATGGATGAACCAAAGTGGAAGTGAACCAAGGTACACAATCTAAACTTGTACAATTGGGCCTTAGTCACAGATGAGAAAGAAAAAAGACATAGAAACTTAAAAGATGACGAGTAGTTGGATGAGGACAATTTGGATGATGAGTACGAAGACTATTGTTCCCTTAGTGAAGAGAGCGAAGAAGAGATTGACACAATACAGTATGACATTGTTGACGGACACATGATTGAGCAAATACGTGTAGATTCCAAATCGTGGAAGGGAAATACCCTTAAAATCAAGAGAGGAATCATGGAAATAGGGTGCAATTGCACGTGGTTGGAACACTTAGGGAAAATTGATTACAAACAAGCAAGGCTTACCCAAACCAAGTGCCACATCATTATTTAGAAAGGTTTCACCTTCAGAGCTACAACCACAAGGAGAGACTCCTCTTCTAGCAAAGAAGGAGAGTTTAATTTCGAATTGGAAGTAAGCTCAGATAATGATCCTCAAATACCCTAACCATCTAAGACCAAACCCACCAAGGGGAACCTACCAGTCCACCTAAGGCACAGACGGTTAAGAAAGGAGAGAAAGAGACAACCTAGAGAGTTGAAAGCTGAGGAGCTAGAAAAATCGCAAGATCTACCAAAGCAATTCACAATGTCCAAGAAGGGAAATAGAGTAGTGATCTTGATGGGTTCCAAGAGGCAAGGATAAGTGAATGAACACGTAGAAGGGTCTCTCAAGGAGGTTGACATGGCCAAGGAAGAGAAGAAAGCCCTGACCTGTCTTCATAGCTAAGGATTTGAGAAGCAAATCTCATTGTACTTCTATGAGAGTACATAGACATATTTGCTTGGTCCCTCGACATATTTGCTTGGTCCCTCGACAAGCTGAAGGGAGTAGATTTGAGTGTAGTGACTCATAATACCCCCATGACACCATATGAAATGTTGGTCAAGTAGCGGCCCTATCCAATGAATCCCAAGCATGCTGATGCAATCAAGGAGGAGATAGAAAAGCTATTAAGAGCTAGATTCATCTATGAAATTGAGCACATGGACTAGGTTTCGGCCATCATAATTGTTCTATAGAAGAATGGAAAAATTAGAGTGTGTGAGTATCAATTATAAGAAAGTCAATGCTGCTACGAAGAGAGACAAATATCCACTATTGTATACAAAGCATATGCTCGAGAGAACGGGTGGCAAAGAAGCCTATAGTTTCCTAGATGTCTTCTTAGGTTACAATCAGGTGCAAGTGTATCCTGATGACATGCATAAGACCATGTTTGCTATTGAGTGGGGTTGCCTACATAGTCATGCCCTTTGGGTTGAGAAACGCACCAACCACATTCCAATGGCTTATGTGTGCCATCTTCAAGCATATGCTTAGGTGCAAGCTAGAAGTGTTCGTTGACAATTTGTGTGTTGCCTACATAGTCATGCCCTTTGGGTTCACAAATGCACCAGCCACGTTCCAATGGCTCATGTGTGCCATCTTCAAGGATATGCTTAGGTGCGAGCTAGAAGTATTCGTTGACAATTTGTGTTTACTCAAGTTAGAGGAAACACCTATACAAACTTTGTGTAGTCTTTGAATGATGCAGATTGTATCGTCTCTCATTGAACCCCCTTAAGTGCAAATTCTAGGTGAAGCATGGATGCATCCTAGGGAACATGGTGCCTAAGAACAATATTGCCACCAACTTCTCAAAATTCAACGTTATTGTTGACCTTCCAACACCAACCAAGTACAAGGGAGCTCATTGCTTTCTAGGACATACATAGTACTATGGGGGACAATTCATGTTGAGCTATGCACTAATCACTAGACTACTCTACAAAATGCTGGTAGTATTTGAATGGACCGTCGAGGAATATTAATGTGCATATAAAGAGTTGAAGAAGGCTCTAACAATTGTGTCAATCCTAAGAGCCCCATATTGATCATAACCTTTCACGTACATATTGACGCCTCAAAGTTGTTGTGGTGGGAGCTATTTTGTGCCAACCATGTGAATACAACCTAAACTGTCTAGTGAGCCTTACTGGTAGAGACAACTCACGAATACTTAAATTAACTATTCCACAATTGAGAGAGGTGTTGGCCATGGTGTTTACTGTGAAGAAATTTTAACATTATCTTTTAGCCATGCTTTTCACTTTCTTCGTAGACCATCATGCTCTGCTATATCTTGTAAAAAAACCTTGCGCTATAGGATGCATAGCCGAGTGGCTACTACTTCTGCTAGAATTTGACGTCTCTGTAGTTGTACACAAAGGGAAGAAGAATTACATGGCCAATCATGTCCTATATACCCACGGGAGAAGCCGTTGGATAGGGTATCATAGTTGACTTATCAGATGCGCATCTTTTTATCTTGTCTAGCAAAAAGAATTTATTTAGAGCCGACTTAATGCCATTACTAGGCAGATGACATAGTCCAAGTGCTAGAGCATAGACTACCTAAAAGACCTATCAAGAAAGCCCGGCATAGGCAACTTTGTGAAGCACTGTGATGAGTGCCACCAAGGTCTCCATTTGCAAGGACAGGATGGAGTCAACCCCTATCATTGCAAGGCAACCATTCGAAAAATGGGAGATTGACTTTATTGGGCCAATTAGTCCTACAACACAATACTTACGGGCTAAGTATATCACAGTCACCACATATACTACCTCACAAAGTGGGCTAAAGCACGAGCCGCTAAGAAAAATGACACTGGGACCATGACCAAATTCCTTTGGGAGAAGGTGATCTCATGATTCATCTACTCCATTGAACTAGTTAGTGACCAAGGTACACACTTCATCAATGAAGTAATTGCCCACCTCAATCTACCTTCTTGATCATCCATAGGAAATCTTCACCCCATTACCCTCAAGAAAATGGCCAAGTAGAATCCACAAATAAGATCTTAGTGAACGTCCTAACCAAGGTAGTCTCTTCTTCACATAGTGATTGGGACAACAAGCTAATGGCAGCCTTATGGGCCTTTTGAATACCCTATAAAATAGTTGCGGGAAAGACTCCCTTTAAGTTTGACCTACAACACTGAAGCCATTCTATTGGTGGAATTCTTTGTCCCTAGCCTGAGTCACCATCCAAAAGAGATGGGATGGAAAGGAGGCTTGGATGGAACACCTAGTTGAGCTAGAATGCCTATCAGAGACTCAACTTCTAGCTACCCATACACTAATTTGCGAAAAGGTACAACATAAGAGTTGGTTTGACAAGTATGTCAAGTAGCAAGAGTTCAACCAAGGTGATGACCTAGTATTGTTATACTCAGTGAAAGGCCATAAACAAAAGATGAAGTTTAGGGGAATAGGGCCTTTCAAAGTCCTCACCATCAGTCCAACAGCTCGTAATGTAGAGCTCAAGACCCTAGACGGAGAGCATATGATTCTTTAATGGCAGCCGCCACATAAAGAAGTACCATCCTCCCATGCATCCATTGCATGGGCCTCCAATGATGCTAGAGTCCCTTGCAAATGTACAAGTTTCCACAATTACAAAGATGGAGGATGAAGATAAGGAAGTAGTAGCACTCGTCTACCTATGCATAAGAATCATCGCCCAACAATCGCACACTTTCGATGTGTTGATTAATGAGGGGGCCAACTATAATATATTAACTCACGATCATTGGACTCTCATTCGTCGACCACAACTACAACCCCTGAATGTCAAGAATCGCGTGGTGGGGGGAGATGCTCAAGATGCTGCGCCGAACACACACAGAATGCACAATGAGAAGCTCACTCAAGAGACAAGAAGAGAGATGGAGGCCAAAACGTTTTCTTGCTGATTTCTTCTTCTTCTTCCACACTCTTTACAATGTACACAAAGTATAGATAAGATACAACATAAAAGGAAAGTGGCCTACTAAGTCAAACAATGCATAACCGACTACACTAGTCGACTGGCGCTATAACTATGCCAGCTGTAAATAGGTGTAACAACCTGAATATAATAAGTAATGAGTCAGTGGCCATGTGAGAGTCATAATGACCACCGACGTGCTAAGTGTAGACGTGTGGACCCATCTAACCAGGCGGTCCATCATCCATGTCCACATGTGTTGAGCTTGCCATCTCAACACTCCCCCTCAAGCTCAACTGCATCTCTGCAACTCCAAGTAAGCTTCGAAACTTTTGAAGCTTCTCTGTACTCAATGCCTTCGTGAAGATATCAGCTATCTGATCCTGTGTGCTGACATACACCAAGTCAATCTCACCTGCTAGTACCTTCTCTCTCACAAAGTGGTAGTGTACCTCAATATGTTTTGTCCTGGCATGGAACACAGGGTTCCTAGCCAACTGTATACTGCTCATGTTGTCACAATAAATGACAACTGGACCTTCCACCTGCACATCCAAATCAGCCAGTAACTTTTGCAGCCATACTACCTCACATGCTGCAACAGCAGCACCTCTATACTCAGCCTCTGTACTCGACAAAGCAACTGTAGATTGCTTTTTGCTGCTCCAAGCAACTGCTGCACTACCAAGAGAGAACATGTATCCGCTGGTAGATCGTCTATCAGACATACTACCAGCCCAATCTGCATCTGTGTATCCAAACACCTGTACATCTGTACCTGCCTCATAGAAAAGCCCATAATGTAATGTGGACTTCACATATCTCAATATGCGTCTCACTGCATCCAAATGTGGCTTTCTAGGTACTTGCATAAACTGACTCACAAGACCAACAGCGTAGCTCAAGTCTGGCCTTGTAATGGTCATGTAGATCAAACTCCCCACTATCCTCCTGAACATAGTAGGGTCTTCTATCTCATCCCCAACATCAGCACTCAGCTTTACATTCTGCTCCAACGGGACTGAAAGTGGTTTGCATGCAGTCATACCATACTTGGACAACATATCCAAGCCATACTGTCTTTGGAACAGCCATATACCATCATCACATCTGATCACCTCAATGCCAAGGAAGTACCTTAGCTCACCTAAATCCTTCATCTCAAACTTCATCTTCAAATAGCCCTTGACTTCAGCAATCCCACTATCACTATCACCTGTAATAATCAAGTCATCCACATAGATGACTATGATGACCAAACCTGCATCTCCCTTTCTCACATAAAGTGAGTGATCAGCATCAGAAACATAAAAGCCAATATTGACAAGATACTCTCTGATCTTGTCAGACCATGCTCTTGGTGCTTGCTTGAGCCCATAGAGTGCCTTCTTCAATCTGCACACATACGTGGGATGCTCTAAATCTTCATAACCTGCTGGCTGATCCATATACACTTCTTCCTGCAAATCACCATGCAAGAAGGCATTCTTTACATCCATTTGCTGCAACCTCCAACCTTTGGCTGCTGCCAAAGCAATCACACATCTGACAGTTGCCATCCTAGCAACTGGACTGAAGGTTTCATCATAATCTATGCCATATGTTTGGGCATAGCCTTTTGCAACCAGCCTAGCTTTGTACCTGCTAATAGAACCATCTGCATTGTGCTTAATCTTATAAACCCACTTACATCCAATAGCTTTCTTTCCCTTCGGCAATGATACTAGATCCCAAGTCTTATTACCCTCTAATGCAGCCATCTCCTCATCCATTGCTGCATCCCAATGAGCATGACCAACAGCCTCCTCAAAACATGTGGGCTCAACATCCTCAACTAGTTTCACCATATAAGCATAATGGTGAGCTGCATAACCTTCAAAACCAAATCTTTTAACAGGGTATCTCACCCTGCTAGACCTGCGTACCACTGGATCACTCAATGGAGTCTTTGCATTAACGCGTGCTCTCTGCACACCTGGAGTCCTCACTGAAGGAATGCCAAGCTCATCATCCAAGCTCTCTGAGCCACTGGAGTCTCCATCAAGAACTGCATCAATGCCTTCTGACACTTTACTCTTTCCTTTGTCTTTACCTGTAGTGCTACTAGATGCACCTGAAGATGTAGAGCTACTCCTTAGTCTCCTAGACCAAGGACTACCAGATGATGTCTCTGGTCCGCTAAGAGTTCGTGATTCTTGCTTTTCAGCCTGCACATGAGTATCATGATCATCATCATCATCCAATGCATCACCACTAGATGCATACCAACTGCTCATTTCATCAAAGATGACATCTCTGCTCACTCTGAACTTACATGTGACAGGGTTGTAACAGCGATACCCTTTCTGCTCTAAAGAGTATCCAATAAAGACACACTTTTTAGCCTTTGGATCCAGTTTCTTCCGCAACTCATCAGGCACATGAACATACGCAATGCAGCCAAACACTTTCAAGTGTGAAACATCAGGCTTCTTACCTGTAAAACATTCTTCGGGAGTCATACCATGAATTGCAGCTGTGGGAGTTCTGTTCATAATATAAACAGCAGTATGAACAGCCTCAGACCAAAAATGCTTAGGCATATTCTTTTCAGCCATCAAGGCGCGTGCAACTTCTGCAATATGCCTGTTTTTCCTTTCTGCAACCCCATTTTGCTGTGGGGTATACCTGCATGTGAACTGTCTCTTTATCCCATGAGACCTCAGAAAATCACTGAACTCATTTGAGAGGTACTCTCCCCCTCCATCTGACCTCAGGCACTTTACTTTCAAGCCTGTTTCTCTTTCAACTGCAGCCTTGAAAGTTCTAAAGTGCTCAAACGCTTCACTCTTTTCCTTCATAAAATATACCCACAGCTTTCTAGAACAATCATCAATGAATGTGACAAAGTATGAACTGCCTCCAAGAGATACATTTTGTGTAGGCCCCCAAATGTCCGTATGCACAACATCAAGGATATTTCTGCTTATATCTCTGTCATGTGAAAAGGGTTGTCTTGCCTGCTTACCAAACTGACATGCTTCACATACCTTCTGAAATTCTGCAACTTTAAAAGTAGGCAAACCTGTAACCAACCCTTTGGACTGCATTAATTTCAGCCTTTGTACATTTGCATGTCCAATGCGTTTGTGCCAAAATTCAATGTCTGCAACAACACCTTTTCCTTTGGCATACATAGCAGCATTCATAGTAGGAATTCCAGCATCTAGAGTGAACATACGTCCAACTCTACTTCCCTTTGCTACCAACCTACACTTGTCATTGAAGTCTTCTACAAAGCAACCCTTTGCATTAAATCTGACTTGCAGCCCTTGCTCTACCATTTGACCGACTGACACCAAGTTCTTTGTAATAGATGGCACATGCAATACATCTGAAAGACTCTTTGTCTTACCATCATGCAAGGACAAGGGAATTTTTCCAATGTGTGAAATTGGGTGGCATGAGTCATCACCCGTCTGCACATAACCTGCATTCAGCAAATCCTGCATCTCTCCAAACCATTCTACATGGCTGGTCATATGATTGGATGCACCTGAATCGACATACCAAACATCTTCATGTGTTCCCTTTCCTGTAACAGCATTCAGCATATGCTGCATAACAAACAAACGTTCATTTTTGTCTTCATTCTGTCGTGAAGACGATGCATAGTTTCCTTGTTGCAACTTACCACTCCGAATATCATCTTTCTTGGCATAACATTGGGCTGCAATATGACCTGTTTTGCCACAGTAGTGGCACACAATACCAGAGTTGTTAGAACCTCTGTTCTGCCATCCACCTCTTCCTCTAAAGCTCCCCCTGCCTCTAAAGTTACCACGACCTCCTGAAACCTGCATATCGCCAAATTGCTGATTCAATCTGTTTTGCTGGTTGTCACTACCATGTCCTGTACCACGGCCTCTTGAAGAGAACCTGCCACGTCCCCTTCCAGAACTGGAGTAGAAAGCTTGGACCTGTTCACCACTTCTTTCAGATGTCTCACTCTGCATGTTGATCTCTTCTGTGATCATAAGGGAGACCAATTCATCGAAATCTGGAAATGGCTTTCTGACATATACGGAAGTTACAAAAGACTTCCAAGCCTTTTCATTGTTAAGTCCACCCAAGGTAGACGACACCAAATCATCATCATCGGGCATTGCATCAATCGCTGCCAATGCATCTGCAATGCTTCTTACTTTCAGTGCATACTCATTGATAGACATCTTCCCTTTCTTCAATGTATTCAACTCTTGCTTGAGTTGAATCTTTCGTGCCTTTGTATTTACAGAAAACATATTTTCAAGTATGGTCCAAGCTGCATATGCATTCTCTGCATTTCTAATGTGTCCCAGCATGTTATTGTCAATTACTGCAGACAACCAATACATGACCTTCTTGTCTTTTGCATTCCATTCCTTTCGTGCCTTTGTCTCTTCTACAGTTGGAGGATCACTCACCTCCGGCTCCTTTTCTTCACCTGAAACGAACTCGTAGAGGCCTTTTCCAATAAGGAAGTTCGTGACACGAAACTTCCATGATGGGTAGTTGTTCTTGTCAAGCTTCTCAATGATGGGGCTTCCACTGTTCTCTGCCATTATCACAAAACTAATACCAAACAGCAAGCAAATCTTCTGCAACCCTTGACCTGTAGTGCACAGCAATACACCAGACAGCCTTTTTTACTGTCTGCTCAACAATACATGCAATCTGCAACCAGTTTGCAGATAAACCTTGTGTTTACTCACTGATAAACACCTTTGAACTTACAGATCTGAAATCTGTAACCTGCGCACCCACGTTCGGTCAATACAGTCGAAGTCACAGTGTACCCCGAAACTGCTGTCCGCAACCTTGCGGCTCTAAAACGGGCCCTGAAACGGCCTCAAATGCCCAAAATCTCTGTGGGAGAGCCCTAAAGGGCCAATCTGCAGAATACACAGCGCTCTTCGCGCACACCAAATCTCACTGCAATCTGAGATTTTTGCTCTGCCCTGCTTCCGGTGCCTCCACAGGCACTATCTAAGAGAAGGAGTGGAAGAATGGGAGAGATTCTTACCCGTAGCTTGCTTGCTCGAACCTTGCTTCTTCTCCTTCACTTCAACCTTCGAAATCAGCCTCTCTCAATGGCGCGGCTCTGATACCATGTCAAGAATCGTGTGGTGGGGGGAGATGCTCAAGATGCTGCGCCGAACACACACAGAATGCACAATGAGAAGCTCACTCAAGAGACAAGAAGAGAGATGGAGGCCAAAACGTTTTCTTGCTGATTTCTTCTTCTTCTTCCACACTCTTTACAATGTACACAAAGTATAGATAAGATACAACATAAAAGGAAAGTGGCCTACTAAGTCAAACAATGCATAACCGACTACACTAGTCGACTGGCGCTATAACTATGCCAGCTGTAAATAGGTGTAACAACCTGAATATAATAAGTAATGAGTCAGTGCCCATGTGAGAGTCATAATGACCACCGACGTGCTAAGTGTAGACGTGTGGACCCATCTAACCAGGCGGTCCATCATCCATGTCCACATGTGTTGAGCTTGCCATCTCAACACTGAATACTAAAATTAGCGCATTTGGGGGTCACTCATATGTGCTCTTGGAAAAGTGTAAAGTTGCAGTCTCTATCGAGTTTGAAAGCATACCCATGATTTTTTATGTGTTGCCAAACATAAAGGATGATGGGTAAGGAATCACTATTAGGATGCATATTTAAGAAGCATGCATATTACAATATCAATTATGAGTCGTAGCAAATTAACCTTTCCATCGACAACCTATGGATTGTGACATCTTTCAGTAAGGTCAGCATGGCCCCATCAAAGCCCACAAAGCCACCAATGGATCAACCTACAACCAAGCCTAAGGAGGGGGGTTGTGACTTGTCACAACTTACCAAGCCTAAATGCTCCCAAATCACCGAGTGTGTAATCAACGCCAATGAAAAAATGGGTGTCTAAGCACTAAGGATGGACACCTAGAAGTAAGCAGACAAGACTTTGTGGTGCTAAAAACTCATACTTGAGACCTAGGAAATGAAGAAAACATTATAGGCATAGACGAACGGACAAGACACTATGGGTTTCCAAAACCCTATTGCAAGCGCAAGGCTATTATGAGGACAATACTTGGATATGGGTACTTAAAGCCAAGGGTGCCACCACTCAAGCACCACCCTTGAACTTGTCTACACAAGACTGGACAACATTTAAGGAGAGAAAACCATAGGAGACTCAAGTTGCTAAGCCTATAGGATCGAAAATTTCTAAACATGTAGAGCCTCAACACGTCTACCAATAGAGACTGTAGTAGCTTGCTGCTTCAAAACTCCCTCAACCTAATGCCGCTTGTGTCCCAAGGGCATCACAAGCATCTAACAGTATAGCATGAGCACCACAAACCATGCCTATCACACACTAAAGGCTAAACCACACCCTTAGGATCAACTGAAGTCACGAATACTAGTCGCTAAGTTGTCTAGACCACAGTCAAACCCCAACCTCATACAGGCCTTAGAACCTCTTATGAGTGGCGATCCATCCTTACCTTGGCCTTTGACTTAGCTAAAAATATGGGGGACGACTTGGTCACTTGCATTCAACACTTGGATACTACATTTACCATGCTTACTAAAAGCTATGAGCGATTAGACTTAGGTATTTTAGAAGATCCTTTAGCAACAAAAAAGCTATTAGCTGAAAATATGGGGGATGACTGATCACTTGCATTCAACATTTCGATACTACATTTACCATGCTTACTAAAAGCTATGAGCTATTAGACTTAGGTATTTTAGAAGAGTCTTTGGCAATAGAAGTGCGTATACACTGCCTTGCACCTGAGGAATCACAATTCATGTTCATTAAGGCCCCCATGGTAGTTGAAGCATTAATTGTCAATGAAATTTCTCGTGAGCAAGCGTGCAAACAATGACTCATCACATCTCATGACAAGATCAGGACCTCTACCACAAACTAGAAAATTGAAGAGTTGAAAAACCTAGCTGACAATGACTCCCCTTTCTTAGGAAAATGGTATGCTCTATGACTTCAATGGGAACAAGAGGGGTGCCAATTTATAACCAATGTTGAGCAAAGACACACAGTCAAAACCTCTAAGTACTACCCAACTTATGTAGCTTGCACCTCCTGTATGGTATTGGCCTTTATTCACAACCTACCTCTAGAAAAGCATGTCATGACCCACCCCTATTTGGATCGCATCCCTACTAAATAAGAGCTACACATTGCTAGCAGAATTGATTCTGGTGACTTCTTATGGGATGTCCTCATCTACATCACTCAAGTAGGCAATTGACCTTTCAACATGGACCGCTATGCTAACTTGGAGTACAACCCGCACTTCTAAACTTGGCTCATGCAAAATTAAAGTACCCTAAGCATGCATTGAAGGCCTCAATCCTTCAACCTACAATCCTTAGAAGGACTCATATCATTCCTGGGAAGTGTTGGGGGTAAAGGCGCCTCCGCCTAACCGCCCATGTATTACTACACTGACAGTCACCACCATTGCACATTGCAGGTGGCGGGTACCCGTCACCATCACTTTATTCTTTATTCTTTTAGTGACAGTTTGAATAAAGGAAGGCCCGGTCACACATTGTGACTGTTGGAGTTCCCATTTCTTGTCTCTCTCTTTCTTGCTCTTGCTCTCCCACCATAGCTCTTGAGTGCAAGCTTCGATCCTTCTCCCCTTTCAACTGGTATTAGAGCACGGCTTCCTGACTCTTGAGCTTGGCTCGTGGCATTCTCAGCTCTCCATTGACTCCCCACTTGCATTGGGTGTCCTTCCTAGCAGCCATAGCTCGTTCTCTTGAGCTCCTGTCACTCCCCGGCTTCTCGAGCTTCTTCTCGGCCTGTTGAGGCACCATCAAGGCATTGACATTGAGGTATTGCTTCATTATTTTAGAGTTTTACTTCAGCCCATAGGTCTAGGTAAACAAGCCAGCCACCATTAAAGCTTCCAACCTTCATATCTCTTTGCCCCTAGTTGTGGGTTGCTAGAGGCTTGTTCCCAGGCCCCTTTGGCTCATGTTTGAGCCCTCCAACCACTCCAGAGTTGCCACATGTACTAGTAGGAGAAAGAGCAACATCATGAAATCTGCACCTATTTTTTGGGCAGCCATACAATCAGCCACTTCAGCTCCAGCTCCAGCTTGGCATTGATCACTTGTTCGGGCTCCATTTCAGGCCTTTTTGCACATGTATTGTACTTGGCATTGATCCTTTGAGATTAGGCATTGGTTGGTGGCTGAAAACAGTGTTTTAGGATTGCTATAAATAGTCCATAGACATTTGATATTAGTGCTACATTCACAATTTATGTGTATGCTTGTTTGGGCATGACTACATAACCGGTTTGATGCCTATTGCATCTTGATTGATCGGGGGATTGAAGCTACATGTAATGATATGATTTTGGCCTAATTGTAGGGCTGGAAATACTTAGTTTCTAATAGTAAATGCATGCTGAATACTCTTGGGCTGAAGTTATCTTTCATGCTTTGACATATACCTATTGGTTTCGGGTGTATGTCTTGGGTTATGCTATGATGTATTGATAATCGAGGGACAACTTTGAGCTTGTCATTGGATGTGAATGCTTTTGGAATCTTGAGCTTATTTCAGCCCGCACTTATTGACATAGGTTTATGCTTGACAATGGTCAGTGCTTTGACAGCTATATGCTCTTTGGGTACATGCTTACTCGATGCCTACGGCTTGATGCATTTGTCTTGGCACAGTGTACCATGTACTTGTTGAGCTTCAGTGCTCTCTGAAGACTTGGCTTGGATTCTCATTTGCTAATCCGGAATTTTGTATTGGATGTCATTTTGGTTGTCAGAGATATTTGGGATGTATGTCTTGCTCATGGATGCTACCTACAGTTGCCTTGTAGCCATCATGCCCTTGGGATGCTATTGAGACATTGTCTTGGTTACCTATCTTTGGAACTTTGACTTGATTTGATTGAGCTGTTGAGCTCGTTTATCTTCCTCTTGTGCCAGTGGGAGCATCTTGTATGCTTGACCGACATTGAGCAGGAAGTTTATGCTATTTTGAGCATTTTGCAGATACTTGAGACTTTGGGATTTCTTACACTTAAATGTTGCATGGTTCATGCATTGATATCTTAGAGTTGCTTTTGACCTAAGCTTGGGCTTTGCACTCTTGTGATCATACACCTACTGGTGTCAGGTCTTGCCACTGTTATGTATACTTTGCCCTATTGTCCAGGGGGTATGTCTACTCACTAATGGATGCTTTGGTGACATGATGAGGCTATGTGCAGGGGTGACAGTCACTCCTGGAAGAGGGCTATGCAGTCTGAGATAGACTCCTTACATAGGAATGACACTTGGGATTTAGTTTCCTTGCCTACGAGCAAGAAGGCTTTGCCATGCAAGTGGGTGTACAAGCTGAAAAGTACCCCCGGACACCCCAAGCTGGCATACAAGGCTAGATTGGTAGCAAAGGGTTTTAAGCAGTAGCATGGTGTGGACTTTGATGAGGTCTTTTCTCATGTGGTTAAGATGACCACCCTGTGCTTAGTCTTGGCTTTGGTTGCTCAGCTTGACTTGGATTTATACTAGATGGATGTCAAGACAGCTTTCTTACATGGGGACTTGCATGATGAGATTTATATGGGGCAGCCTAAGGGCTTTGCAGAACCTAGAAGGGAGCACCTAGTGTGCAAATTGAAGAAAAGTCTTTATGGCTTGAAGTAGGCACCTAGGGAGTTGTATCATAAGTTTGATGCCTTTATGCAGTCATAGGGCTACAGCAGGAGTGCTATGGATCCATGTCTTTACAGAAGAAAGCCCGTGATGGTTCTTTATTGATTTTGGTACTCTATGTGGATGATATGCTGATAGCAGGGAAAGCTCATGATGAGCTAGATGCTCTTAAGACTTAGCTCAAGAAGAGCTTTGAGATGAAAGATCTTGGACACGCCGCTCACATACTTGGTATGCACATTAGATGTGACAGGCATCAGAGACTCCTCTACTTGTCATAGAGGGAGTACATTCATAAAGTCCTTGAGTGCTTCCGCATGTAGGACATAAAGCCTATTGGCTGTCCATTGCCTTCCTATGTGAAGGTATCATAGGTTGATTATCCATAGACAGATGAGCAGAGGGCCGAGATGGCCAAGATTACCTATGCATCCACAGTGGGCAGTCTTATGTATGCCATGATCGCCACTCGTCCAGATATTGCCTTTGTAGTTGGTGTTGTGGCACGCTATATGGCTACACTTGGTAAGAAGCATTGGGATGTTTTGAAGGGTATCATGAGGTACCTGAAGGGCACTATAGATATGTGCATATTCTATGGCAGCTAGGATATAGGAGTCGTGGGTACACTTGATTATGCAAGACATGTAGATAGTAGGAAGTCCACTTCCGACTATGTATTCACCTATGCTGGAGGTGCTGTTTCTTGGATGTCGAGGGTGCAAAAATGCACAGCCCTTTCTACTACAGAGGCCAAGTATGTTGCAACCACTCAGGCTTGCAAGGAGGCCATTTGGTTGGGTCACTTGGTTGTTGACCTTGGTATTGATGCTACCCCTACACTGCATTCGAATTCTATGAGTGCTATTTAGTTAGCCAAGAATCCAGTCTTCCATGCGAAGACGCAACACATTGAGGTGAGGTATCACTTCATATGTGGGGTCGTTGAGGACAAGTCTATTGATCTTGTCAAGATCTTGACTGACCAGAATCCTACAGATCTGCTCCCGAAAATCCTCTCTACAGAGCGCTTTGCCTTCCTCAAGAGGTTGATGGGTGTGAGATGAGATGACGTCTTTTCTCATCCTCTTGTACATATGTACATGTTGTACTGTCTCTTTTCTTTTCCTTTTCACTCCTCACTAAGGCAGATTCGCCTTTAAGTGGGAGGTTGTTGGGGGTAAAGGCGCCTCCGCCTAGCTGCCTGTGTATTACTACATTGACAGTCATCGCCACTGCACATTGCAAGTGGCGGACGCCCGTCACCGTCACTTTATTCTTTATTCTTTTAGTGTTAGTTTGAATAAAGGAAGGACCGGTCACACATTGTGACTGTTGGAGTTCCCATTTCTTGTCTCTCTCTTTCTTGCTCTTGCTCTCTCGCCATAGCTCTCGAGTGCAAGCTTCGATCCTTCTCACCTTTCAGGAAGGAGGGGATAAGGTGAAAATCAATTGAAAATAAAAACACAAAAAAACAAACAACAAGACCAAGCAGGCAGGGAGTCTCCACAACATCCATAGGAGGGACAGCAAGGAATAAATCATAATCAAATGCATCGATAATAGGGTTTGGCAGGGTGGTAACCACCATGATCCAAGAGGTTGTGAGACATGCAAAAGATGAAGGATTCCAGCATGTACTTCAATCAAGCACACAATTCATTTCATGCTCACACACACATCTTCAAAAAAAGCCATCATGTCCCAGTCTTTAGAGTTGACTGGCAATTAATTGATAGGTTCAAATCTTGAAGATAGGACGCTTTAGTCTGGCCTTTTTGATAGGTCTCATAGTAATCCGTGCTTTAATATCTGGACTATGCCATCTCCCTAATATGGCGTTAATTTTACCCGGTTTGTCTTGGCAAGGTGGAACAAGTTACAAAACCCCCTCCTTAGACCTTGCACATGTTTCCTCTACGGGTGGCACTGCAAGTGCTGTGATGGAGTTGCCTTATCCTTGCTGAAAGCCATCACTATTTGAACATTGCCAATGGCAAGGTAAATGCACTATGAGTTGTAATCAACATTGCAATGGACTTGCTTCTTGAATGCAAGGCCCAATAGTGATTCCCTATCAATGCCCTTAGTGTTTGGTAACACATAGAAGATCATAGGGATGCTTTTAATCTTGGTAGAGACTGCTAATTTGCACTTTCCTAGCAGTGGGTAGGATTGCTACCCAAGTGGGTTGAGCTTATCATTCATGGGATGCAATTGAGGCTAACCAATGAGAGTCCAATGCTAATGGGTAAAGATATTGAAGTCAGCTTCCTCATCGATAAGCACATCAAAAGCATGTATTATTTGAGAAAATATTTTTATTCCCAAGTAAGCAGGTGCTACGGCTTCCTCCTCCGTGTCCTCAATCTCTATGATAGTGGCCACTCTTACATTTATAGGGGGTTGCAACATTGGCTGCTCATGCAACGGATGGGTTGGAGGGTAGTACCTCTTGAGGTGACTATCATTGAACAAGCCTTTGCTCTTGCCGTCTAAGTCCCGAGATCAACATTGCTAGTTTGATTAATGTTGCAAACTTTGAAGGGCTGTAATAATCTATATTTCACTTTCTACTTATGGCCTTAATAGAGTATAACAACACGAGGTCACCTTGCTTGAAGTCACACTATTTGACATGCTTGTCAAACCAACTCTTGCGTCATTATTTTTTGGAGATGAGAAAATAGATGGCTAAGAGTCGGGTCTCAAAAAGACATTCTAGCTCTACCAGGCATTCGGTCCATGCCTCATTTCCATCCCATCTATCTTGTACCACTAATCTCAAGCTTGGAATGAAAAACTCTACTCATAGGATCACTTCAATCCCGTGGGTTAGCTTGAAGGGTGTTGGCCCCACTACTATTTTATAGGCTATCCTAGAGGCCCATAGTGTCGCCATGAGCTTGTTATCCCAATCGCAGCACAAGGTAGAGACCGCTTTAATCAAGTCATTCACTAGGATTTTTTTGGTGGATTCTACCTAGCTATTGGCTTGAGGGTAGGTGATGATTTTCAATGGATGATCACGAATGTGGATAGCAAATGAGTAATCACTTCATTAATGAAGTGTGTATCTTGGTTGCTAACTAGCTCGATGGGACAGCCAAATCGTGAGATCACCTACTCCCAAAGGAACTTAGTCGTAGTCCTAGTGTTCTTCTTTCTCGTGTCTTGACCTTTGGTCCATTTTGTGACATAGTCAGTATGTACTTGGCCTGGGAGTACTATGCCACAAGATTGATCAGCCCAATGAAGTTGATTCCCCATTTTTCAAAGGATTGTCATGCTATGATTAGGGTCAACTCCATCTTATCTTTACAAATAGGGATCTTGGTCATGTGGCACTTGTCACAATGCTTTACAAATTTCTTAGCATTGCGAAATAGGGTGGGCCACCACATTTGAGATTGTAGCACCTTGTGGGCCATGGTATCTCCACTGAAGTGCTCTCCAGTGATTCCAACATGTGCTTTAGTCAGCACATTATACATTTCGTGTTCACACATATAACTTCACAATAAGCCACCCTATCCCAATCTATAGATTTGCCCCACAATTAATTGATAGGGCTGAATCTTGAGGAGGATAAGATGCTTTAGCCTATCCTTTTCGATAAGTCTCACAATAATCCATGCTCTAAGATGTGGACAATGTCATTTGCCCAAGATGGCATTTATTCTTCCATGAACAAGTCTCTTTTGCTGGACATGCTAAACAAGTGCACATCAGGTAGGTTGTCTATAATCCCTTCTCTAGTAGCTTCTCCTGTGGGTATGCGGGACATGTGATCCACCATGTGATGCTACTTACCCTTGCGTACTACTAAAGAAAATTCAAAATTTAAAAGAAAAAGCACTCATCTAGCTATGCATCCTGTAGCGAGCAAAGCTTGATGGTCCACAAAGAAGGTGAAAGGCATAGCCGAAAGATAATGTTGAAACTTCTTTACAGTAAATATGATGGTTGGTCCTTCCCTCTCCATCGTCAAGTAGTTCATCTCTGTGTTTATGAGTTGTCTCTTAGTAAAGCTCACTGGATATTCAAGATTGTGTTCACTAGGTTGGCACAAAACCACTCCCATTGCAAACTTTGATGCATCAATGCGCATGTGGAATGTTATGTTCCAATTCGAGACTCATAGAATAGGTCCGATAGTGAGATTCTTTTTCAATTTTTCATTAGCCCATTGGCACTCGTCGGTCCACTTAAATACGATCAGCAACTTGTTAAGAGGTCTAGCAATCAATGTGTAGTTCAAGAGAACGCGTCCATAGTACCCTATGTGTCCCAAGAAGCACTAAACTTCCTTATAATTCATTGGTGATTGCAAGTCAGTAATAATCATGATTTTGGAGAAGTCAGTGGCAATGCCATTCTTGGACACCACGTGCCCTACGATACATCAATGTTTACTCAAAACTAGCACTTTAAGTGGTTTAAAGAGAGACTATACAATCTACACCATTCAAAGACTATGCGAAGCTTTTCTAGGTGTTTTGCCCAACTAGAGTACACGCATTGGTCATCAGCAAATACCTCTAGTTCTTATTTAAGCATATCCTTGAAGATGGTGCACATTAGACTTTGGAAGGTAGTAGGTACATTAGTCAACCCAAATGGCATGACTAGTAAGCAAACACGCTCCATTTTGTGGCAAATGCCATCTTGTATCTATCATCGGGGTGCACTTGAACATGGTTATAGCACAAGAAGCTGCCCATAAAACTATAGGCTTCTTTTCTCGCTATGCTCTCGAGCATGTGCTATGTGTAGGGCAATGGATAATTGTCTCTCTTAGTTGTGGCATTGACTTTTTTGTAGTTCATGCACACTCGGATTTCTCATTCTTTTTTAAGACAATCACAATGGGTGATACCCGATCTGTGTGCTCAATCTCATAGATGAATCCAGACTTCAATAGTCTATCGATCTCTTCCTTGATGGCATGAGCATGCTTCAGATTTATTATGTAAGATTGTTGCTTTATTGGTGTTGCAATCATGAGTCATTTGAATGTTATACGTTATGAATCTGAGATTGACTCCCTTGAGTTTATCTAAAGACCAAGAAAACACGTCTACATACTCTCTCAAGAGAGCAATGAGATGAGCCTCCTCTTACTTGATCACATTGTCCGCTATAAACATGGGTCAAGGCTTCTCCCCTTTCATGACCAAGTTGACTTCCTTGGCCTTGGCAGAACCTTCTATCGGTTTTCTTGCCTACTGCCCTTGCCTTTTTGCTCTCGACAAAATCACTACCCTATCTCCCTTCTTGAATTTAGTGAAGTGCTTTGGTAGGTCCTCGGGCTTCCTTTTTTGTTCATCATTCGCCTCTTTGGTTGTCCTCTCATTTTCTCCTTCAGTTGTCTTCTATGCCTTAGATAGACCAGCAAGTCTCCCTGTCAGGATTGTGGGAGAGAAGGAAGGAGTCTCACTTGTAGCTTTCTTGCTTGCACAATGGGGGAATACACACAAAGGTGGAGGCTGAAAACAGTTTTCCTCTTCTTAGTTGTGTAAGCCAAAAGAACTCTAGTACATAGAAATAGAAGAACCCTATATATGGGTCTCAAACCAAACTCAACTAACTAACGTGGCATACTAACTGAGCTACAAACTAGAGTAGATAAGGATAGCTATCATCTAGCTATTATTCATGGGCGGTGTACCAACTGCATCTGCAACTAACAAATCAGTGACATAAATGCACAACGGTCACTCTGGCATATCACGAGTGGAGCTCGATATCTCAACACTCCCCCTCGAGCTCAATCCCAATTCTTGCACACCAAGCACGTCTCTAAACTTGTGCAGCTTCTCTGCGCCCAATGCCTTCGTGAATATGTCAGCTACCCGATCCTCTATGCTGACATAAACTAGATCAATAAGACCTAGTAAAACCCTCTCCCGCACATAGTGATAATGCACCTCAATGTGCTTTGTTCTAGCATGATAGACTGGGTTATTTGCTAAGTGTATACTGCTCATGTTGTCACAATAAATGACAACTAGCCCATCTGTAGGCTAATGCATATCATAAAGTAGCTTATGCAACCAAGCTACCTCACATGTAGCCATTGTTGCACCCTTGTACTCAGCCTCTGTGCTCGACAAGGCAACTGTAGGCTGTTTCTTGCTACTCCAAGTGACTACATCACTCCCAAAAGAGAACACATATCCATTGGTAGATCGTCTATTAGAAATACTACCAGCCCAATCAGCATCAGTATATCCATGCAACTGTATCTGAACCCCAGTATCATAAAATAGTCCATACTGCAATGTGGACTTCACATACCTGAGTATGCGTCTAGCCGCATCCAAATGAGGTTTCCTTGGAGCCTACATAAACTGACTTACCAATCCAATAGCATAGCTCAAATCTGGCCTGGTAATAGTCATATAAATCAAACTTCCTACTATGCGTCTGTACATAGTAGAGTCTTCGAGAAGCTCACCTGCATCTGTGTTCAACTTCACATTCTGCTCCAAAGGAACTGAAATAGGCTTATAGCCTGTCATCCCATATTTGGACAGCATGTCCAATCCATACTGCCTCTGCAAGAGCCGTATCCCACTTGGTGATCTAATCACCTCAATGCCCAAGAAATAACGCAGCTCTCCCAAATCCTTCATCTCAAACTTCTTTCTCTGTTTTTCTCATATAAAGTGAGAAATCTGCCTTGGAAATCTGAAAGTCAATAGTGACAAGATACTGTCCTATCTTGTCAGACCATGCTCTAGGTGCTTGCTTCAAGCCATACAAGGATTTCTTCAACCTGCAAACAAACTCAGGATGAACAACATGCACATAACTTGGTGGCTGCTCCATATAGACCTCTTCTTGCAAATCACCATGCAAGAAGGCATTCTTTACATCCATCTGATGTAAAGACCATCCCTTTGATGCAGCCATAGCAATGACTACTCTTACGGTTGTCATCCTTGCAATTGGATTGAATGTTTCTTCATAATCAATGCCATATGTTTGTGCATACTCCTTGACTACTAATCTTGCCTTGTATCTATTCACAGAACCATTTGCATTGTGCTTCACCTTATAAACCCACTTACAAGCAATTGCATTCTTATCTTTAGGCAAAGGTACCAATTTCCATGTAGCATTTGCTTCCAAGGCATCCATTTCTTCATCCATGGCTTTCTCCCATTTTTCTTTTCCCATGGCTTGCTCAAAAGAAGTGGGTTCTGGTTCCTGTATCACTTTGACCATATAGGCATAGTGAATGGCTGTAAATCCATCATATTTTAGCCTATCCACAGGATACCTAGCTCTGGTAGACCTGCACAAAGTAGCTTCACTCCCAGGTGCTCTCAAAACATCCCTGGTCTTCCTTACTCCAGGTGTAACAATAGAAGGAATACCCAACTCATCATCAATGCTCTGTTCTGAGCCACTGGATTCACCATCCACATAAGAGTGACCCGCATTCACATAAAACATGGGTTGATCTACCTTCTCTTTTCCTTTTTGTGATACTTGCATACCACTATCTACATTGTTTTGAGAATATTCTCCTGATCTCAATCTGCCTGTCCATGGCGAAGAATGTGAACCACTGCTAGAGGACGCTCCAGGTCCACTAATATCTTGTGACTGCTGCTGTGAATTCTGTGCAGCATTACCATTTTGTGCATCTACATTATCAATCACATTTACTGGTTTATACCAGTTACTAATCTCATAAAAAATAACATCTCTGCTCACTGTAAACTTAGGAGTAGAAGGGTTATAGAATCTATACCCTTTTTGCTGCACAGAGTAACCAATAAAGATGCACTTCTCAGCTTTTGGATCCAACTTGGACCTCAACTCATTTGGCACATGAACATAGGCAATACAAAAAAAAAATTTCAAATGAGAAATATCTGGTTTCCTACCAGTATACCTCTCCTCTAAAGTCATGCCATGTATTGCTGCAGTGGGAGTCCTGTTCATTATGTAGACTGTTGTAGCAAGTGCCTCAGCCCAGTAAAAATCTGGCAGGTCTTTTTCATTGAGTATGGCACGAGATACCTCTCCAATATGTCTGTTTTTTCTTTCTGCAATTCCATTTTGCTGTGGGGTATGATTACATGAATATTGCTGCTTTATGCCATGCTCCTGCAAGAACCTTGCAAACTCATTTGAGAGGTACTCTCCCCCTCCATGTGACCTTAGGCATTTTATTTGTAGGCCTATTTCTTTTTCAACCATAGCTTTAAGAGTTTTGAAATGCCCAAAAACTTCACTTCTATTTTTCCTAAAATACACCCAAATTTTTTTGCTATAATCATCAATAAAAGTGACAAAATAATGACAGCCTCCAATAGATGTAGCTTTAGTAGTCCACACATCAGAGTGGATTAATTCCAATGGCTTCTTACTCTCTTGGACATGTCTAGGAAATGGTTTCCTTGCTTGTTTTCCAAATTTACAGGCTTCACATACCTTATGCATTTCTGCAACCTTGAATTTAGGCAATCCTGCAACAATATTTTGGGCTTGCATTGATTTAAGTCACTGTACATTAACATGACCAATGCGTTTATGCCAGATATCAATATTTGCAACTACACCGGTCCCATGTGCAAACATTGCTGCACTCAATTCAGGCATGCCTGCATCCAACGTAAACATTCTGCCCTTCTTCTTTCCTTTTGCTATCAAGCGACCTTTATTTTTCATATCCTCAACAAAGCATCCATGAGAATTAAATCTGACCTGCAAGCCCTACTCAACCATTTGACCAACAGAAACCAGGTTCTTGGTGATATTCGAAACATGAATACATCCGACAGGTATTTTTTTTTCTATCCTGCATAGACAAAGGAATTTTTCCAATCTGCACAATAGGATGTGCAGTATCATCACCAGTCTCCACAAATCTTGGTTTTTCCATTTTCCTTGCATCCTGCATCCATTCTGCATAACTTGTCATGTGGTTTGATGCACGTGAGTCAACATACCACACATCATTACTTTCTTTTGCACTTGTCATAGAATTGGTCATGTGCTACACCATAAACAAATGCTCATTTCTGTCATCACCCTGTCTACTAGAAGATGCATAATTCCCTTGTTGCAATTTTACATTCATGATGTCATTCTGCTTTTTATAGCAGTCTTTAGCCATATGACCCATTTTACCACAGTAGTAGCATTCAACATTGCTGTTTACATTTTGGCCTCTTTGCCATCCACCACGACCTCTTTGGCTCCCCCTGCCTCTAGAGTTACCACGTCCTCCTCCATAGGACTAGTTTTCTTGAGTTTGCTGCATATTCTGATTTCTACCATGGCCTCTAGATCGGCCTCCTCTACCTCTCCCTCTGCCTCTTCCAGCATTTGAGTAGAAGACAGTTTCTTTTGAAGTTCCTCCTGAAGAAGATGCACCACCATTTCTCTGCTCCTCAGAAATTAAAAGAGCAATAAACTCCTCAAAATCAGGAAATCTTTCACGGACGAAAATGGATGTTCGGAACTGTGCATAATCTTTTCCTAGACCATTCAAGGTCACAGAAACTAAATCATCATCTTCCACTGGTGACCCAATGAAAGTAAGTGCATCTGCAATCTTCTTCACCTTCATGTGGTAGTCATTGATGCTCATACTTTCTCTTTGCACATTGTGCAACTCTTGCTTGAGCTGCATTTTTCTGGCTTGCATATTTGTGCTATACATTTTTGACAAAGTATCCCATGCCTCCTTTGGCGTACTTGCATCCTGAATATGCACAATCATAGAGTCTGAAATACTGATAGACAGCCAGTACATAACTTTTCTGGCTCTCTCATGCCATCCTTTAAATGCCTGCATTTGCTGTTGATTGGGAACATAAGGAAGAACTGGTTCTTCTTCATTTCCTGCAACGAATTCCCAATATCCTTTTCTCGTAAGGAAATTCGTCATTCTAAACTTCCATGCTTGGAAATTGTTCTTATCAAGCTTTTCAGTGACAATCTGTGAAAGAGAATCAGACGCCATTACAGAACACTGCAAAGAATTCTGTCACTACAAAAAACACAGCTTCAGCCTCACAAGGGCAAATCTGCAAAACTAACGAAAGTGGTATTTGACCACACAATCACTTCCTAGTGACGATTTTGCATCAACAGGCAACAAGGATGATTCTGTAACTCCCAATGTCTCTACGCACAGGCATACGATGCAATTTCTACAGTAACTTTTCACCGACCTGTAGAACAGTGGTCACACAGCATAAAATAGGGCCTTTTCCTAAGTGCGTGTAGAAAACTTCCGCCTTCAAAACAGGCCCCGAAATGGCCTCAAATATAAAAAACAGAGCAACCATGGGCTAAAGCCCTCTTCTGTGGCATATGCTGCCCTCTTACTACACCGCGAAGGGCGTCTCAATCTGAGACAATGCACTCTTGCACTTTCCAGCTGTGCTACCTGCAGAGACTTGCTCCCAAAACAGAAAAATGAAAGCAACACTGGTCCTCTTACCAGAACACCGCAAACTTGGTTTGCTTTCTTGAGCTCCTTACCATGAACAAGGCTTTGATACCATGTCAAGATTGTGGGAGAGAAGGAAGGAGTCTCACTTGTAGCTTTCTTGCTTGCACAATGGGGGAATACACACAAAGGTGGAGGTTGAAAACAATTTTCCTCTTCTTAGTTGTGTAAGCCAAAAGAACTCTAGTACATAGAAATATAAGAACCCTATATATGGGTCTCAAACCAAACTCAACTAACTAAGGTGGCATACTAACTGAGCCACAAACTAGAGTAGATAAGGATAGCTGTCATCTAGCTATTATTCATGGGCGGTGTACCAACCGCATCTGCAGAAGCTAACAAGTCGGTGACATAAATGCACAACGGTCACCCTGGCATATCACGAGTGGAGCTCGATATCTCAACACTCCCTTGGTGCATCTGGTTTTAGCTAGTTGGGGTATCTCTAGATTGCTCTTGGAGCTTACTTTCGATTTTGAGTTAAACTTGTAACCCTTGCTAGAGGAGGAAGTCTCCTGTGGCGGCCACAACTCTGAGGCTAATTCTATCCTAATGAGAGGCCTAGCACTTGGATGGAGTAGCCTTATACTTGCTCATAGTCTATCATGCCTAAGTGATCCAACCAAGTGTGGAACCAAGTGCGATCACAGTAAATTCTAAAGACTCCTCTTTCAATTCTAAAAGGGTGGGCTCTCTGCGGCTTGGAATCTACTCTTATTTGTTCGATCAGTCGGTTGTCTGTGGTGTCATACTCTATCATCTTGACCTCTTCTTCACTTTTCTCATTTTTGGAGTAGAAATCCTCATATTCGTTGTCCAAATCAATACATTCTGACTACTCGTTGTTGTTTAGGTCTCTATTCTCAGTTCTTTTTTCATTTGTGATGAGTTTCCAATTGTACTTGAGGTTTAGGCCATGCACCTTGGTCCATTGCCATTTTGGCTCATCCATGAGATCTTGGAGTGACTTGAGATTAGCGACTGGGTTATCGGCAAGCTTCCTCATCAAGTACTTAAGAATCCCTTGGAGCTCAAGTCCATTAGAAGGAGTAAGGAAAGGGGCAAGAGTTTGTCATCTACTAGGGCTTTTGACCATCATAAAAAGTGGCGCTAAAGGTGGGGTCTCTCCCTTTAATAGTTGGGATGTGCTGGATTTATGAGACTCACCTATTGTCCTTGTTGCTTACTTATAATCCTCTTTTTTGTCCAAAAATGGAAGCTCGATGGTGGCTAGCACATGCATCCAATCCCGCTCGTCTTCAAGATAGGGAATATACTTCATTAATGGCCCATACAAATTCCTTGCCTGTGAGTCTCCTTTCAAGATAAAGGAGATGGCATCCAAGTCAATTGGCATGGTCTTCCAGGTGTCCATCTTGACTCTTATTGCTTCCGACATGTTACTTGGGAATATAAGACAATTACCCTTGTCTTGGATTACTCGTGCATTCCACATCCAAGGTTGGCCTAGCAAGATGTCATAGTCCACTTCATTTATGACTATGAAGTTCACTGAGAATTGGACTCCCGCTATTTTCAAGGGCCAGTCCTTCAACTCTTTGAAGAATGGCCTAACTTTCATGCCATTAGCCAGTGTGATGTTAAACCTTGCAGTCTCCACTAGTGGATTATCCCATGCTTCTAGGACTGCATGGCTAAGTACACTTACTCTTGCTCCTATGTCTACAATTCCCTTCCTCATGATGTCTCTTAATGCTACCACCAATAGGATTGCATGCATCTTTGTGCTCTCCCAAAAAGCATTTATATGCAAGGACTTGCATACTAAACTTAGTGTTAGGCTTAATATCTACATGGCTATGTCATGGTCATGCAAATGAGCTGCTCTTTGCTTGTTAGATCCCTCTATCTAGTGCTTTAACTCTCGCCATAATGAGGAACTTTACCTAAGAAAATCCCCTACCATTGGCAAAGTCACCGGGGTTGATATCAACATTGTAAGCAAGCCACTAGCTGATTGCCTTTCATTATGCTCTACACTCTTTTGCCACTGCTCTTGAGCAGTTTGCGTGCCGCCTGTGGCCCTTAGGCTTTGTCTTTATGGTGCTACATGGGGTTTGGATGCTTGTCTAGATTCTATGCGAGTAGGAGAGACCACTGTGCTCACACTAGAGAGCTCATCGATTTCATCTTTCATGATGGATTCTACTTATTTTAGGTGTGCTTGGGCTTCTCCCACCCACTTCTTTATCTTATCAAAACCACTTATAATTAGTGCCTCAAATTGAGATATTCTCCAACCTTGGCACTTCCCCTTTATGTTATCTTAGGAGAAAATGCATTGCTTCCCCTTGGGTAACGTAGTGGCACCATCAGTTTTGAGTGAGATTTGTGTCTCAACTCTCTTTCTTCTCCTCCTACGACTTCTCTTACCTATGGAGGTTGTGTCAATATTTCTCGGTCATCCAAGTAGTAATGAGATGGTGGCCTACCTTGTCTATGCCGTGTTCATGACATTCAATCAGATGGGAGTTGCCTCACTATCAAGTGTCCCAACTCCAAATAGCCCCAAAGGTATGGATGGCATGATAGCTAAACTGGTGGATGGTTTTCGTTTAGGGCACTTAGTATACAAATGAGTGATTCTATACTTAGGGCATCTCAAGTTGGCCTTTTCTTGATTAAATTTCTCTCATTCAAGGCAATGAGATGAGATGTGTGATAGATTCTTGGTTTTGACCTCCTAGGCCTCTACCCCTTCTTTGACCTAACACCATCATCGGTACCAGTATAAAATCTATTAGAATGGGACCACCCTCTTTGTTGTAGGATATGTAAGGGTTTATGTATATCTCTTCCTCATTTGGCTCCTTGACTTAATGCACTAGAGTGTCCCATGGTGTATGGGTCATGAAGGGTCCATGTGGTCTAGGTATCACTGTGGGATTGATGTCCATCCTCGAGATAGTTGGCATTGAATCATTGGGTACTAGAAGAGCTAATAGAGCTCCCCTTCCATACAGTGGTGGTCTATTCACAGGGTAGTAAGGATGATTGTATGGATATGGGTATGGAAAATGCCTCGGCAATCGGCAATGCATTGCATCATGGCCAAACCTACCGCAATTGGCATAGGGTCTAGATCTAGGATACGTGCACTCAGCCGGAAGGTGGTTTCCTCCGCAGTGCACCCATTGCATGTGCGGTCATGTGGGCCTTCTCATCATCTCTTAAAGCTTAGCCAACACTAACTTCACATCCACCAACTCTTGGCTCTGATGAACATTCTTTCCCTTGTCTTGGGTGCTTGAGTTAGATCTTTCACCAATTGTCATAGCCCTTTTTGAAGTTCTAGAGACAGTGTTGTCTCGAGTTGTGGGTCTTGAGCTCCTCTCCCCTTGAGTAGGTCATCCACTTGTATGGATTCTTTGAAGGCCCTAGCTAGCACATCTCTTTGGAGGGTTGAGGTGCTCACCAAGGCCTTGTAAAGCTCTTCGCTTAGGATTCCACTTATGAACACCATGGAGACCGCTTGTTCAATAGGTTGCTCTATGGCTGGAATTCTCTTAAAGAGACTTTGCATGTGGGTGATGGATATCCTCCTTGTCCTTTTGACCAATGTTCATCAATCTAATGATGAGGTTGTTAGGGTATCCTGCATCACAAAATATCTTGATGAAGAGACTCGTGGTTATTAAATTCATTATATTTGGCATTGTCTAGACTACTGTACCACATACATGCTTTATCTCCTAAGCAAAGTTTGAAAGCTTTTGCGCATTGAGTTAGGTTCGTGAGATTGTTCGCATCGCATACTTACTCAAATTGCTCCACAAAGCTGTATGGGTCATTGTCAGGTTGGTACTTGTCGAGTTGCTTAGCAATCACATGTATCTTGGTTTGGCTCATAGATTTTGGGGTGATTCCTGGTCCTGCTAGCAATGCAGTTGCTAGAGCTGCTCCGCTCTACTCCGCAGCTATGTTGTCTAAGAGTCACTTTGTGAAAAGCTCGCTTAGCCTAAGGTTCTCTCCCTCTTAGCATTTAGCTCTATCATGGCTCTATTGGCAAGAGTTAAGACATGTTGAACCTTGTGCATTTCTACATCTTGCCTCAGTCTTTGAGTTTGCTATTTCTAATTGTAAATGGCTATGACTTGCAACTCTTTCCTTGCTAGTTTTTGCTCTTTCTCAAGGTCAGCTATGATCTCCTTAGCTAGATTGTCGTGATGCTCCATCTTGGTTTGCAAGTCATATCGATTGATCATCTGTTGGATATCGACCACGAAATCTCCTATGTCAAGCACATCAATTTTGTGATTGGTGCTAGAGCCAGACATGTCGACTGTTTCTTGAGCCTATAAGGTGTCAATCAGGTTAGGAAATGTCGAGTCCCTAACTGTGCTCTTCCTCCATTTCTCCATGTGCTTTGGCTCCTTGAGTTTGTGATTGGTGCTAGAGCCAGACATGTCGACTGTTTCTTGATCCTATAAGGTGTCAATCAGGTTAGGAAATGTCGAGTCCCTAACTGTGCTCTTCCTCCATTTCTCCATGTGCTTTGGCTCCTTGAGTTTCCTGCCTAGGCATTTGAAGTCTTCTTCCAATGGTGGATTTGTTTATTTTATGTTATCTTATATGAGTTTCTTGTTATTTGAAATAGTCCTATAATTTAAGAAACTGCCTTGTGAATAGTGCTCTTGATTGTTGTGCTAAACCAGACTTTAACCTTTTCATGTGCACTTCAAGTGATTAAATAATGTGATGTGTGAATGCAACTAGTTTAATGCAAGTCTTGCTCCCCCCCTTTGTTTGGTTTTGGCCCAATAATGGGTCTTTGGAGGCAAAAATTATAGCCGTCCTCTTGGTCTGCTCAAGTCTCTATTGGAGCATGGTTAGCGGTTATAGTCACTCCTAGATTGCCAAGTGCCAAGTTTTTGGGAGAATTTGCTCTTCCTCCCATTTACTTGCCGAGAAGTGTACTGGGGTGACCTAAGGCTAGGGTTTGTTGGCCCCTATCTAGGTTTGGTTAGATTAGAGTAGGTCAAGATTTGGGTTCTATTAATCTATCTGATAATGCTAGTTTCTATCTAATTCCCAAAATCCGGCATCCAATTTGATTTTTGACGTCCGATTGGATCCAAGTTTGGGTCTGATTTTGATTGTCTAAATTTTGAGTGGGTGTTCAATCGGATAGTGAGACATGGTCTGATTCTTATTTTTAAGAATGGATGCTTCTGGTCGAGTTTGACCATCTAGAGCCTGAAGAGGAACACTAAGAAAATAGGGATTCTATTACAATAAAATCTATCTTGTATCATTAACAACCATATTTTTCATATTTGATATGATCTCAACAAAGAAAAGAACACCACGAACAAGAAATCTTCACGTAGCATCATAGAAACAATTCTCCCACGGCTTTAACTTTAACAAAATCGATCATGTTCTTCATATTCTTCATACAATTATTTGATAGACCATAAAAACACAAGAGAATATACCACTTTGAATGGAAAGATATCACATAGTATTCATCTTCAAAGATTTCATAACTTTCTCTCACAATCTCTCATAGGTAGATACATTGTCTTTCATAGAATTGGCTATCTCTGACACTCTCTCTCAATACATCATATCCTAACTACAATACTCAATAATCACTCACAATAACCTTTCTTTGGCCGTGAATACCCTTCCAAGAGCCACTACAATGACTCTTCATAGCTCATCACTGTCACTTCACTCCTGTCTTCACTTGAATCTTCAGCAGCTACTTCTTCCACTTCTTTGAGCTCTTTTGAACTTGCGTTCATCTCTTTTCAAGGCTAGAAAACTTTCCCATACTACACCCTCATCCAACATAACACATACAAAGGCATACAGAGGATTTATAGAACTAAAACCAATCAAAACCATAAAAAACCATTCAATGAGCTTTCAAACAACCTCAAACTTCATCAATCATCACTCCACCCTTCCATACAAAAGAAAAATAGAACAAAATAGAAGGTATTAGAACCAATCACATTACAATATATAGACCTTATACCGACATTTAAAGTGACGAAAATACAAACAACAAAATTTGCCCCCGTCGTCGCAAAAAGCGTTGTTATTGACGACGCCATAGAAACGTCGCTATATGCGTCGCATTTGCAACGCAAATAACGATGCAACCAGTAAAGTTGTGATGCTCATAGCGAGGCCAATAGCGACGCGAGCAGTAAATTTGCGACGCAAATAGCGACGGTAACAGGGAATTTTTTTTTTGTGGCAGGGCAGTATACTGAAATCATAAAACCGATACATGAAATAAATACATGATCGCATAAAATGTGATTGGTACAATCATGAAAGGATATCACTAATACATAGAAAATGTCTACATAGATCAGGCGACTAAAAACTAAAGGTGTGTGAGCTCCAAGGATCCAAGGGCGAGCTAGAAATCCTCGTCCCCCGAAAGCTCGTCCCGCCGCAAAGGAGCATCGAACGAATTCTGCAGAAAAAGAAACAACATATCAATCCACCATACAACAATGCATTCAAATATCTCATGGTAACTATAGACAAGAAAGATGAGTGACTTACAGGGCCGCCGCATCTATACAATCGGTCGATCAATGCATTGAGACCGTGCCTCTCTGCATATCGAGTCTCAAGGCCTTGTGGATCACGATTTGTAATGGAGTGCTGCAAAGAAAACAAAATGCTAACTGTTAGAAACATGATTGTCAGTACAAAGAATATTTCAAAAAAACAAATAAGCAAAACAAAAGAGAAACTTATAAAGTTCTCCAAATATGACCTGTGGCCGCCACTCCCAAGATGATGTACCACTCTGGCCTCGAGTCGTGCCCTCGCTGCCTCCCGCTGTGCTGACTCCAACGTCTTGGCGAATCTGTAGCCTCCTCTCTCAGTCGGCGCCAGTCGTCTGCATCTAACCACTCAGGCTTTGCAGCCCCACTCTTGATTGCCTTGCGTACGTCGGATCGTCTATGTGATATGTATTCACGCATGCAATCCATCATCCATCCCGTAGAGAATCTATCTACTGCGGATGGCACCGGAAAATCCTCGTGCAAGGATGCTACTATGTAGTCCTTGCTCCCCTCCGGTATGTTCTTCCAATGATCCAGAACGTTGTGCCGAAAAACTTGTTGGCACAACTCCCTCATGCGAGCCATCACCCTCCTCCCCTCATCATTCATGATGATGGCTCCTGACCTACTATCAACTAGGTATCCATAACCCTTAGGAGTCTGCCTAAGATGGGTCCTCTCCCATCTCCGTCCACGCTCCTGGGCATATCCAGGAGACCCCTGTACATCCGGTGTACCGACGGGGGTATCCTCTCTCGAAGTGCCACTCAAAGGGGTGCCACCAAAGGGGGTGCCATCAAAAGGAGTGCCACCAAAAGGCGTGCCACCTGATGCGGCTGCGCAAAAGCCGGAGTAACTGGAGTAGACGTCCCCACAGGTGTGATAAATCCTGGAGGTGACGCAGCTCCAGCTGAACGACGAGATGGAGACACCACGTCCATGTCTCCACAGTAGCACCCCCTGATCCCCATGCAGTCCTTTCCTCTGGCCCAAGTCGTGAGCGTCGAGATCGTCTGCTCGAAGCTGAAGCATCTGATCGCGCTGAAGCAAATCTAGTAGAGCACCCTAACGAAGAACGAGACAGCTCCTGGTCTGCCATCTCTCTAAATCTCGTGAGCTAATCTGGAGACATGCATGCCATCATGTCCTGAAACTCCTCATCGCTCATTCCTCGACTCATCCTGAAAATGTCACCTGCACAGATAAAAAATGATGTTAGAATAATCAATTTAAACTATACAGAGCATAGTAATATAAATCATTTTTGAAAAATCCCTCTTAAAATGCATATCTTATGTACCTTTATGGAAGATCTAAACAACGAATTGAGTAATACAATTCTCCAAGAATGAAGTATTCTATGGTCCCATGTTAATCTCCTGACACAACTCTGCATACACTGGAAGGTCGATAGACATGTCACCACAAAAGAACGAGTCTGCCTCGTTCTCAAAAAATTCTTGGACTTCTGTATTTCCATCATTGTTAGCCGATGCGGGCTCCAAGCTTGCGGTGGCCTCCACCCCTTGTAATATCGACCCCTCTATTTGCATATTTTCTTCATCTATGCCTGGAACATCGCTTTGATCATATACTCTCGCACTTCAAGGAGTTGAAGGTATAACATACCACCATCGAGGTTGTCGGGGGTTTGGATAGAAGATTACATGTTCACAAACACTTACAAAGCGAGTTCAAACCATTGTGATATAAACCATGTCGTATTACAATTAGCAAGTAAATGACTCTTTGCACCTGTTCACAATGGGCCGGTAACACAAAGGTGTCGCGCAAATCCGTCCATTTTTTTTCGGAATCTATTTCGAGAAATCCAGATGGACCTCGTCGAACTTTTGCTCCAGCTCCTCCAAGTACCACTTTGAACCACTGTACATCGAATATATCATGGAGAAGCTACGGTAATCCACCGTAATAATACTTTGCAAGTTCCCAAAATACTCCATCTCATCCATAATCGTGTTCTGATCCATTGCTCGTCGCCGGCTCTCTTGCTCAAACCTTGCCATGACACCACAGTCCATTGTGAAGCGCATTTTGTCAATACGCTCCACGCGAAAATGCCGTTCGCGCGACCACGCTGCACTATATATTTTGTAATGTACATTGAAATACTCAAATTAGATGTAGCAAGCAAATTTAGATATGACACATTCTAAACCCCTCATTACCTTTGGACTACATCCCCTCGAGAACTCCCACTCCTCCATTGAGACCTCTGTCCCTTCGCTGGATGCTGCAGTCAAGGCTCCATGCAACCATCGTGTTGACATAAACGCGGCATCTCCTCCATGCCTTCGGGATATCGAATCGGTCGGTGATGCGTACTGCGTCGGAATTCAGCTCGCGCTTCCTCTCGATCTTGCCTTGCAATCTAGTACTTGGCGAGCCACGTCTCCATGGAGGCATAGTGCAACATACAAAAGCGATTCACATTCTCTTTCATTGAGGTATTCATTATTTTTTCTACCCCATTTCCAATCACCACATCTCCAGTCAGCCTATCATCATCCTTCAGTGTCCATAGCATTTCATTGTCTGGTTCCACTGTTGGTAGCCATTGTGAGATATGCACTAACGTCTTTGACACCAACCAACCTTCCACCATGCTACCTTCTGGACGAGCTCGTTGTCGCACAAAGCCTTTCAGGGTTTTCATGAAGCACTCTAGGAAGAACATCCATCGCGTATGGACAGGTCCAGCAATCTCCACTTCGTCCACAAGATGCACAAGAAGGTGAACTTGTATCGTGAGCATGCTAGTGGGCATGTATTTCTCAAAGAGACAGACCGCCTCAACTGCTCCCCGCCTTGCGGATTCAATAGAGGACGTCTTAATCTCTTTCTGTGAGATCCATTGCACCAAAGTCGACAACTTGTAAATGGCCCCGCGAATTTCTAGAGTAAGGCATGCTGCGATCGCGATCGGTAGGACAAACTGCCACAAATGAGAAAGCATTATGAATAATGGTCACTTTTCAAATTGCAAAATTCCCATGCTAATTACAATCCATTCTGTTCACAAACCTGACATATATTATGCAAATCATGGGATTTTAGTCCCGACAATTGGTCATCTTTAGAAAATGCGGACCTGAGAGAACGCATCATACCCGTCGGAGTGCGGATAGACTTGATTACTTGCTTCACAATGCGCTCTTCTTTGGTAGACAAAACCCAAGGAGTGCGAGCAAGCTGCACTCCCCCTTCAGCACTCGACTGCGGCTAAAGCGCCTCCATCTTACCTACCTCCTTCAAATCCATTCGTGACCCTATAGTGTCTCTCTTTCCTGTGATGTGGTCCCATAGCAAGTTGCCCATATTCTTGAAAATATGCATGGGATCCAACAAGTGGTTGACCTGTAAGTGGGTCCAATATGGCAACTCGTAGAAAATAGAGAACCGTCGCATTCCATTTGGATGTGATTCCGGGTTTACCATTTTCAGCTCATACCAGCTTGCAGCGTTCATACGTGTTGGAGGTCGTCCAAGAAAACCTTCCCTGAGTTCATGATCCTCCGGCAAGAAAGCGGCGTGTCCTTGATATACCATCTTCTTCATGGTTCGTGACCTTCGAGAGTCTAATTGTGGCCCACACAATGGACATGCATGATAACCTGAGGTAACCAGACCTATAAGGCGAGCCACGACCTAGTGAATACTTGATTGAATGAAATAAAATATAGATATTACCAGCGATAACGGAGGTCTGCTCACCTGAGCACTCTTCCAATCTCGAAAAGTCATGCATCGTCCACATGAGAATGGCTCGAATGTTGGCTGACCGTCGACCATTGCGCCTGCTCATATCTTGCACAGTGACCCCCTCCTCCCACAAAATCTTAAGCTCATCGACTAATGGACGAAGATACACGTCCATATTTTTTACTTTGTAGTGGCCCGGGACGAGCAAGCTAAGGATGAGATGTCCTTTCTTCGTAGAAAGCCATGGAGGGATGTTGTAGTTGACAAGCACTATAGGCCACACACTGTAAGAAGTCGAGCGCAGACCGAATGGGTTCACACCATCCATGGCGAGACCGAGCTGAAGATTCCTTGGCTCTCGCGCAAAGCCTGGGAAGGTAGAGTCAACGTGGCTCCATGTGCGCGAATTCACTGATATTCGTTGAACTCCATCCGTGGACCTATTCTGCACATGCCACGTTGTCAAGCTTGCCATGGCAGACGTGTGAAACATGTGGTTTATGCGGGGGATGAGCGGAAAGTGTCTGAGAACTTTTTGAGGGATGGTTTGCCCTTGCAAGTCCTGTCGATATCTGTGAGTACCACACTTTGGACATGTCTCCATAGTCTCGTATTCATCTCGAAACAATATGCAATCGTTGATATATGCATGGATATTATTGTAGTCCATACCAAGCTTCCGTAAAACATGTCGTGCATCATCACGAGACTCAGGCATGGTATTTGCAGGTGGTAATATATGATATTTCAATAACCTGAAAAAAAACCATAAAACACCTTGAAAAAGCACAAATGTTTGCAATAATACTGTTTAAAAAAAATCAATAAAGCCTATGTGCAAGGTAGCTGAATAACTCAGTCACACTCGTATCGCTCCAATCGTATTTTTCTTGCACACTTAAGAGTGCAAGCAATGTCCTCAACCGAGATACTTGGCACCCATCATATAATGGTATGGATGCTTCCTCTCTCTCTCCCTCTCTTTCTCTTTCTCTCCCTCTCTCATTTTCTTCCCCTCCCTCTCCCTCTCCCTCTCTTTCTCTCCCTCTCTTTTTCTCTCATTTCCTCTCCTAAACAATCAAAAAATAAAGTGATTTAAACATTAAACAAGCAAAAGGGAGAGGGAGAGAGAGAATGCACTCTCCCTCCCTCTCCCTCTCTTTCTCTTTCTCTCCCTCTCTCATTTCCTCCCCCTCCCTCTCCCTCTCCCTCTCTTTCTCTTTCTCTTTCTCTTTCTCTTTCTCTTTCTCTTTCTCTTTCTCCCTCTCCCTCTCTTTCTCTCTTACTCTCTCGTTTCCTCTCCTAAACAAGCAAAAAAGAAAGCGATTTAAACATTAAACAAGCAAGAGGGAGAGGGAGAGAGAGAATGCACTCTCCCTCTCTTTCTCTTTCTCTCCCTCTCTCTCCCTCTCCCTCTCTTTCTCTTTCATTTTCTCTCCTAAACAAGCAAAAGAGAGTGATTTAAACCTTGAACAAGCAAAAGAAAGAGAGAGGGAGACTCACCGATGAGATATGACGAGTGTGGGGCGGCTTCTCTTTGCGATGAAGGCTCCTCCTCTCCTTCGCGAACAACGGCGGCGGCGGCGGCAAGTCTTCTTCCTCTCCTTCTCTCACGACAGTCGCTCTTTCCCTCGCTCTCGCTCTCAAAACTCTCAATGGAGCAAAAGAAATGAAAAACGCGCTCGGGTTTCGGTCGTGTTTTTTCCCTGCGGCCCGTCACTATTTGCGTCGCTATTTAGTGACGCTAGTAGCGACGCAAGTAGCGACGCCAATAGCGACGCTGCTATCCGGCGTCGCTAGTGGCCCAAATCCTTGTAGTGTCAGACACTATCAGGACATCAAAAGAACATAAGAACATATCATAGAGCCTCATATCTCTACTAAAAAATATTATGAGCTTATCAAAACCATTCCACCCTATTCAAAACACTCACAAACCACTTCCAAACCAATCAATCATCGTGTAAAATCAACCATTCAATCTAGAAAAACAACAAAAATCAACCAAAAAAACAAGTCATTTGAGTATTCAACATATCTCCACACTTAATAAGGGAGCGTCCTCGTGATCTAGGAAAAAGAGAATATAAGTTCATCAAATAGGTCAACTCAGTCTTCAACAACAATCTTTAGGAAACACCATCCAATCACCAGGACCCCAACTTATAACCTGCATCTACAACAAAAGGAAAACCCTTTATCCATTAATACATCTTATGAAAAATAGAAAATCATGACAAACTCGTAAAGGATATAAGAGGTTCTACATCTTTACATCTTGAGCTATTCATCCACCATCACCATCACTGCAAATCTCCAATAATATAGCTCTCAAAAAAATTTAATATCCAACTTCATGACCCCATCACATATAAATTAACACACAACAGAAACACTAAACACAAAACAACCATCTAAATGGCACCTCCAAAAGAGAGATATATCGTTATGAATCATCAAAAGTTACATCCAAAGGTATCAATGAAGATGATCCCTCTTAAAAGATTGGTGATTGGGAAAATGGTCCATGGATAAGGATTCATCCACAAAATTCTTTAGAGGATTTTGGAAAAACTGAAGGCAACACATTCTCTCTAGCAAGACAAGATATTTTTTAGGTAAACAAAGGGCATGAAAGTATAATATATCTAGTTGTTTGGGAATCAATGTTCACATTCACATTCATGCATAACTTTAGAATGGACTTTTGATCATTATGTGAATGCTTGTGCATATACGCCATGTACCAAGAAAAGTGAGTAGTTAATCTCACGTAAGGATTTGTAGATTAAGAATGTTATTGAGCAAAATGTAGATAATTCTAATATGCTTGACTAGCAGTCATCCACTCCCTTGGAATCAATGGCCAATTAATTTGAGTTCTAGTAAGAAAATCAACTGAACTCCACCCTCGTCTTCTAGGAATCTTCTGATCAAAACCTACATACCCACCACTAACCAATTGAGGGGGATGAGGAATAGAAGTGGTAGGAGATGGAAGATGAACTAGTAAAAGAGGATGAAGATATGGGTAGGCAAAATCATAAAATGAAGAATGAGATAAAGAGAGATTAGCTAAAAATTTAGGAGAATATGTTAAGAAAGGTGTTAATAGATAGGCAAGAAAAGTGGAGAGAAACATTGTAGATGGGAAATGACAAGGAGGAGGAGGGGAAAAGATGCGATCTTCAATAAAAAAACAATGTGTAAAGATAGGGATTTGAGGAGCACCTTGGGATTGAAAGAGAAGGGGTAAAATGACCTAGGGTTAGATTGATAAAAGAAAAGATAAGTGTCATACCTATGGGCCATCTATCGATAATGAGATGGACAGAACCTAAGGTGGATCTATGATGATAAGCTTCAAAGAAGGAGGAATCAAATGGTGGTTGCTTGGAAAGATGGGCTAAAATATCCACCCTTAGTTGGTTAATGTTTTGTGCATGAGCTGAAGCTTTGATTTGGCATTGATTCAAAATGATAGAGCCAATCATGCTTTGCCACAAAATCTCAAGACAATCAGCCTCTTTGGAGGAATAACACTGAAACATCTCATCTATCCACAACTCCAAATGTTTGACATACAAAGTAGCTTGTAGTACCACATCCCCGATATATCGAGCTAAATCTTCATTGTCCGGAATCAAAAAATCACCTCTCAAATACATATAAGATAGAAGCTGAAGTCAAAGTGTCATAAAAAACCATGTTAACTACTTCAATCACAACAAGTCAAAAGACCAAGCCCCACTCCAACCATTCTTTGGGAGAGGTAAATCCATCATGGAAAGCTTAATGTAAAATGTCAACTTCTGTGATAATGCACGAAAAAGGAGTGATTTGGAGGAATATATTCTTGGAACTGCTCAAATAAAGACCACAAAAAAATCCATTCGAGACTGAAGCCTTTCTACCTTGGCCTAGAACAAAGGGCATAATGTGGCTTGTCTTTGAAGAATTGCTAAGTCTGCAGGGGACAAAGAAGGAATTGTTGCATAGGACTTTGTGAAGAAGAGTGAGACTGACCCAACTGATCCTTTAGTTCTTAACATTGCTCTAGTCTAGGATAGATGTAGTTGATTTAAGCTTCTTTGTTTGGGAAGCTATCACAGCCTTCATCTCTTTAACCTCCTTCTACAACCTATCCCTCTCCTTTGTTACAGTAACAACTTGGGACTGAATTTCTGCCAATTTGAGCTGTCAAAGTAGAGATTTCATCTTGCTGTGTATCCATGATCTTAATTTGCTGCTCCATTTGTATACAGAGGTCAGAAAATTTCTCTTAAGCAGAAGCTAACTCATCATTTGCTTTATTCATCTCCTCCTTAGACTGCTGAACTTCTTCATAAAAAGAGGAAGAAAGCTGTTGGATACAGGCAGTAAGTGAAACTTCAATTGAACTGTGGATATCCTTGCACAAAAAAGGAATGCACTACAAGGAATTGGGCAATTAGCGACGCCGATTAGCGACGGCGAATATCGGAATCGCTATTGGTATCGCTACTTGCGTCGCATAGCGATGCCGCAAGAAAAAAAACGCAGCCGAAACCCGAGCGCCGTTTTCATTTCTTTTACTTTGACTTTTGAGAGCGAGAGCGAGGGAGAGAGCGAAGGCTTTGTGAGAGAAGAAGAGGAAGAAGACTTGCTGCCGTCACCGCCTCCACCGCCATTGTTCGCGAAGGAGAGGAGGAGCCCTCATTGCAAAGAGAAGCCGCCCCATGCTCGCCATATCTCATTGGTGAGTCTCCCTCTCTCTTTCTTTTGCTTGTTGAAGGTTTAAATCGTTCTCTTTTGCTTGTTTAGGAGAGGAAATGAAAGAGAAGGAGAGGGAGAGGGAGAGAGAGGGAGAGAAAGAGAGGGAGAGGGAGAGGGAGAGAAAGAGAAAGAGAAAGAGAGGGAGAGTGCATTGTCTCTCTCTCTCCCTTTTGCTTGTTTAATGTTTAAGTCACTTTCTTTTTTGCTTGTTTAGGAGAGGAAACGAGAGAGTAAGAGAGAAAGAGAGGGAGAGGGAGAGGGAGAGGGAGAGGGAGAGGGAGAGAAAGAGAAAGAGAAAGAGAAAGAGAAAGAGAAAGAGAAAGAGAGGGAGAGGGAGAGGGAGGGGGAGGAAATGAGAGAGAGAGAGAGAAAGAGAAAGAGAGGGAGAAGGAGGGAGAGTGCATTCTCTCTCTCCCTCTCCCTTTTGCTTTTTTAATGTTTAAATCACTTTATTTTTTGCTTGTTTAGGAGAGGAAATGAGAGAGAAAGAGAGTGAGAGGGAGAGGGAGGGGAAGGAAATGAGAGAGGGATAGAAAGAGAAAGAGAGGGAGAGTGCATTGTATCTCTCCCTCTCCCTTTTGCTTGGAGGATGTTTAAATCACTTTATTTTTTGCTTGTTTAGGAAATGAATAAGTTGCAACCGCCTAAACATCTAGCAAAATGGTTGATCACCTTGTAAGAGTTTGACTATGAAATTAGGAGTAAGCAGCCAAAGTTTTAGGGCATTGTTGAATGTCTTGTGGATTTCGAGGAGCCACATGAAGTCTTGGCTGAAGGTAGTAGTGACCTGGAGGGTCTATTCAAAATAGCCTCCATCCCATTGTGATATGACGCCATAACGCACTATCTATCTAGAGGAGAGACTGGAGTTTCCTTAACAAATCTTGAAAAGAGGAAAATTAGGTAGCAAGCCTTGATGTTTAAATCACTTTATTTTTTTCTTGTTTAGGAAATGAGAGAGAAAGAGAGATAGAGAGGGAGAGGGAGAAAAAGAGAAAGAGAGGGAGAGGGAGAGGGAGGGGAAGGAAATGAGAGAGGAAGAGAAAGAGAACGAGAGGGAGAGGGTGAGGGTGAGAGAAAGAGAGGGAGAGGGAGAGAGAGGGAGAGAAAGAGAGGGAGAGGGAGGGGAAGGAAATTTAAGATAATAGACTTATTGATAATGGTATGCAATGTGCTTTGCCGTGGGTCACGTACATTGGTAACTCTTTAAGATGGCTTAAAAATGGTCAATTCCTTCATAATGTCCAAGTAGGGGATCTAATTGTGATATGCATAATTCATTGTTTTTGTATTAACTTTATAGGCATGCCAAATTAGAAATCATGCCAACTAGTCAACGGAAGGACTAAAAGAAAATGATACCCTAGCTAATGGTCATTACGGTACTTCATCAAAATGAACCCAAAAGTATTGTTATAGAAGAAGAAACCCTTAAATTGAGTATAGGATAATTTCTCTCAAGTCTTATGACTATGAGTGGAATTGACTGAAATGAATTTTATTACTATAGTTATTAAATTTCATAGATGGCGCGCATTAATTTTAAAATGGATTACTTATACTCAAAGTCGAGATATAACAAATAATTATCTACCGGGACAAACAAATCCTTGAGCATGATACAAGGCTGAGATATAGCATCGGAAAATCTCTCAACTACTATATACAATGCAAGATTTATGGTCAACTTGCAACTTGACGTACATCTCCATAAAGACATATCTTAATCAGCGTGTCCCATGTCCTTCCTCTCAATGCAAGTTGGCAATTAGACGAAAACGCCGATTGTCTATAGAACACGTACGACGATTTGGCGAGTTTCAATCTGAGATCATTGATCAGGCGATTGCGGATTTTTAGCAAATGGTAATTTGAAGTTAATATTAATCATGCATTGTACTCTCAAGCTAATTGTAAACCATACACAATAAGATTGGGTCTTGTTGGCAAATTTCCTATCCAGGGGGGTGATGTCTCGACCCAAGGGGGAGTGCACCCTTTGCGACCAATTAGAAGAGTTTGTGGACATGCGATGGATGGATTGCAGGAGCCAATCGACCACTCGCAAGGCCCATCTATACCATCAATGCCAGAGGAGACAGACAACCTTCCCGACTTGCCTACAATCTTGGAGCCTGAGATGGAGGCAATGATCGATGCATTGATTTCCATGGATGTTGAGACATCTGACCCGCTTAGAGAGGAAGCATCCATACCATTATATGATGGGTGCTGAGTATCTCGGTTGAAGACATTGCTTGCACTCTTAAGTGTGCAAGCAAAATACGGTTGGAGCGATACGAGTGTGATTGAGTTATTTAGGTACCTTGCACACACGCTTCATTGTTTTTTTTTTAACAGTATTATTGTAAACATTTGTGTTTTTTCAAGATGTTTTATGATTTTTTTCAGGTTATTGAAATATCATATATTGCCACCTGCAAATACCATGCCTGAGTCTCGTGATGATGCACGACATGTTTTACGGAAGCTTGGCATGGACTACAATAACATCCATGCATGTATCAACGACTGCATATTGTTTCGAGATGAATACGAGACTATGGAGACATGTCCAAAGTGTGGTGCTCACAGGTATCGACAGGACTTGCAAGGGCAAACCATCCCTCAAAAAGTTCTCAGACACTTTCCGCTCATCCCCCGCATAAACCACATGTTTCGCACGCCTGCCATGGCAAGCTTGACAACGTGGCATGTGCAGAATAGGTCCACGGATGGAGTTCAACGAATGTCAGCGGATTCGCGTGCATGGAGCCACATTGACTCTACCTTCCCAGGCTTTGCACGAGAGCCAAGGAATCTTCGGCTCGGTCTCGCCATGGATGGTGTGAACCCATTCGGTCTGCGCTCGACTTCTTACAGTGTGTGGCCTATAGTGCTTGTCAACTACAACATCTCTCCATGGCTTTCTACGAAGAAAGGACATCTCATCCTTAGCTTGCTCGTCCCGGGCCGCTACAAAGTAAAAAATATGGACGTGTATCTTCGTCCATTAGTCAATGAGCTTAAGATTTTGTGGGAGGAGGGGGTCACGGTGCAAGATATGAGCATGCGCGATGGTCGACGGTCAGCCAACATTCGAGCCATCCTCATGTGGACGATGCATGATTTTTTGGGATTGGGAGAGTGCTAAGGTGAGCAGACCTTTGTTCTTGCTGGTAATATCTATATTTTATTTCATTCAATCAAGTATTCACTAGGTCGTGGATCACCTTACAAGTTTGGTTACCTCAGGTTATCATGCATGTCCATTGTGTGGGCCACAGTTAGACTCCCGAAGGTCACGAACCATGAAGAAGATGGTATATCAAGGACACGCCACTTTCTTGCCAGAGGATCATGAACTCAGGGAAGGTTTTCTTGGACGACCTCTAGCACGTATGAAAGCTGCAAGCTGGTATGAGCTGAAAATGGTAAACCCGAAATCACATCCAAATGGACTGCGACGGTTCTCAGTTTTCTACGAGTTGCCATATTGGACGCACTTACAGGTCAACCACTTGTTGGATCCCATGCATATTTTCAAAAATGTGGGTAGCTTGCTATGGGACCACATCACAGGAAAGAGAGACACTATAGGGTCACGAATGGATTTAAAGGAGGTAGGTAAGATGGAGGCGCTTTGGCCGCAGTCGAGTGCTGAAGGGGGAGTGCAGCTTCCTCATGCTCCCTGGGTTTTTTCTACCAAAGAAGAGCGCATTGTGAAGCAAGTAATCAAGTCTATCCACACTTCGACGGGTATGATGCGTTCTCTGAGGTCCGCATTTTCTAAAGATGACCAAATGTCTAGGCTAAAATCCCATGATTGGCATAAGATATGTCAGGTTTGTGAACAGAATGGATTTTAATTAGCGTGGACATTTTGAAATTTGAAAAGTGACCATTATTCATAATGCTTTCTCATTTGTGGCAGTTTGTCCTACTGATCGCGATCGCGGGATGCCTTACTCTAGAAATTCGCGGGGCCATTTACAAGTTGTCGACTTTGGTGCAATGGATCTCACAGAAAGAGATTAAGACGTCCTCTATTGAATCCGCAAGGCGGGGAGCAGTTGAGACGGTCTGTCTCTTTGAGAAATACCTGCCCACTAGCATGCTCACGATACAAGTTCACCTTCTTGTGCATCTTGTGGACGAAGTGGAGATTGCTGGACCTGTCCATACGCGATGGATGTTCTTCCTGGAGCGCTTCATGAAAACCCTGAAAGGCTTTGTGCGACAACGAGCTCGTCCAGAAGGTAACATGGCGGAAGGTTGGTTGGTGTGAGAGGTGTTAGTGCATATCTCACAATGGCTACCAACGGTGGAACCAAACAATGAAATGCTATGGACGTTGAAGGACGATGATAGGCTGACTGGAGATGTGGTGGTTGGAAATGGGGTAGAAAAAAGAATGGATGCCTCAATGGAAGAGAATGTGAATCGCTTTTTTATGTTGCACCATGCCTCCATGGAGACGTGGCTCGCCAAGTACCAGATTGCAAGGCAAGATCGAGACAAAGCGCGAGCTGAATTCCGATGCAGTACGCGTCACCGACCGATTCGATATCCCGAAGGCATGGAGGATGTAACGTGTCCACTAGAATCATCTCGGACACGTCTTAGCAGTCCATCGGAAAGGATGTCTAGAAAGCTCCGCCCGGCACTCCCATGGAATGTTACGGGACTTGCGATCTAGGTCTTCCCGCGTCTGCCACGTAGCGGAAGTATCCTGGCCGTTCCCACTTAGGATCGAACTGAATTTGGGTTTTCCTGTTTGGTCATTAGCTAGCAACAACTAGCGTCAGCCCCGATCGAACTACTTTACGTAGAAACGCCCGGTCTGAAGCGGATTCAAGCTGCACTTGGTTCAAGGAGAATGGGAAACGAGAGGGATGCAAGGCTCGACCTCTCTGCCATAAGGCATAGTCCCATTCCGTTCCCCTAAAACAGCGTAAATCGGATAATAGCTAATTCTAAGTCATCGTTCTCGCTACTTGTTTCGGTGATGACGATCATCCTCTGTTCGTCGAAGACTTTGAGAAAAGTTTCCGGCTAACCGGGACCACCCATCCATAGGACGGACCCATGGTCCATCCTCCGCACTTTCCTCGGTTTGTTTTAGTTATGTAATTACCTACCACATTAGTTTGACATATACAAACAGCTTCTTTGATTAACCCTGTTATGCACTGGTTCCTTCACGTAATCTTATCACAGGACATAAAGAAAACAATGCCAAACAACTTCTTTATTATCATTTTATCCTTTTATCTTTGAAATACAAGGAGTTCCCGCCCGTAGGCGTATTCATAATCCGCCCGAAGGCTATCCAGTAATCCACCAGGGATCACTAATCCAAGTTTCCGCCCGTAGACTAGTATGCAGGCCTCGAGATCCAATCCCGAGTCACGTTAGCCTCTTGTGCAGGGCCCGGAAGGCGAGGGATTTACAGCCAGAGCCCCCCCTGGCACCCAAGCGTCCTCCTGCTCCAAGCAGAACTCAACGGAGAGACCTCTCACGGCGGGTTCGGTCCACATTCCCGGCGCGGCTAACAACCCCCTTGGTTAGGGTTAGGCAGGCAGTCGGGGGTAACTGAAGCTGCCTCTCCCTTCAGGCCTTCAACCTGAAGTATTTAGATGTATTTTCATCCTTTAGTTCATTAAGCAAACATTGCAAACAGTGCTTTCTAAACTGTTACAAGCACAATCAATTTCCAGTGGTCGTTCAGCTGGCAAACTGTTAAGGAGTGACTTCCTTTCCTCCGAACGCAACCCGCATTCGATCCGGAATCAATTGCAACTTGGCAAGATTCCTATCATTCTTGGGTTAGGGTCATACCCTACCCATACTTTAGGTTTGTTGTGGTAGGTTCCAGCGACCATGTCGCTTTAGTTTATTGTCTGGTCATTTGCTTCAAGGCAACACCTAACCTTTCCTTTTCCTTGGCAGTTATCCCCCAAGAAAAGTGTGTAACAGGATGATTACTCATCCTCTTGTAAGTTAAATTCTTTCAATAACTTGCCAACCTCATTTCGAGAAATGACAAAACTCTCTTATGGACAAATCTCAAGTCTATACGATGTTGCAACCTTTTGCACATGTGTTGCATCTATTCCATGGGATCATTTCACCCATTGAATGGCGTTTTCTGGTCACGGAATTACCTCCAGCCGAGTAGCAGGGTTTAGGGTATCTTCTTACCCAATCCATTCCTAATTATATTGGCCCACGGCCCTAGGAATTTCCAACTCAGTCGGAGTTTCATCATTTGTACGAGTGATCCTTAGGATGAAACCTTAGATCATTTTATGTATGAGCATCCAGTTGACTCGACATTTAGTGACTGTGTGTAAGATCTTTGGGTTTGCAGGTTTTGACTTGGCAACAAGGGTGAAACTAGGTCGAATTCTTATCGCACTAAACCCTAGTTAGCACTTGGGATACTTATCATATCGACTGAACCATGCCCAAATGAATCCCTTGTGGTCTAGGTGACTTAGACAACACAATATACTTGTCTTGCGACAAGGATGAACCTTTCCCAAAGGTAATAAACTAGATCAATAGTTACAATTACACCAACACGTGTAAACATGCGATTCATTGCTTCTACGCATCACATGGTTCACAATAACCCTATCCTTCCTTGGTAAGGTAAAAATGCCTGATAATCCGGACACTAATTTTCCTAGGTCCTACTAGGACTTACATCAAATAATCATTCCACTTGCAAGTCCATAGATCATTTTCGTGCCCCTCTATTCCTTTTCGAATAACGTCTTATGGGTGTTAACTTTCCCTCATGAATCATTACAAGGAAGATCTATCTAAAAAATGGGACATGCCATTAATCTTTCCATGCCTAGTAAAAAGGTGTACCTCAATAATTTCAACTTTGTAATGAGGCAACAGTTGTCCTAGGCTCGTCGCTTTTGAATGCACAAAAGGAAACTTACTAATAAGGTCCTGCAAATGCATAGACACCTTACGCTCTTTTCATTAACTCCATTGAACGTACCAATGATCAATTTTCATATCTTAAGCTATCTCTAATAAATGTTCAAATAGCCAATTCATTTTCCAATTGCATTTAACTTGACTAGTTGCATTTGACATGCATGAGTGCTTCCTAATCCATGAAGTTATCGAGATTAATTCAATACTTCTGTGTGGAATCCAAATAGATAAAACCTGGACTTGTGGACTCGGGGAGATATCCACTTGTATACTCGGAGAGGAACCTTCCGCAGTCGCACCATGTGATCTTTTTGGGGCCATCGTAGGCGTGGATTCGGTTTCTGATTTGCCTTTGTGGTCTACGAATTGACTTGCCTCGGAATGCAGCCTCCAGATCTTGCCCTTCTCCCTCATACGTACAAGATCCTTTTTGTAAGTACAGATCCTTGAAAAAGGAAATACCGGCTTGTGGGATTTGGCTTATGGAAGGCCTTTAGGGATTGGAACTTGGGCTTTTTGCAGAAGAGCTGTGGAAAAAATAAAACTTAATAAATGCTTGCGGGAATTGGGGCTTTCTCGAGCAAGCTTGTGGGAATTTAAGCTTGTTATGGGAAGGAACTCTTGCGAATGGGCCTTGCAAGAATGGGGCTTTAGAGTTCTTCTTCTTCTTCCAAAAATCCTAGGACCGGCCTTGTGGGTGATTGGTGGGAAGGCCTTATAGGCTTCCTCTTCGAAACCCGAGGGGAAAAATTGGACTTTTGGAGGATCTAGTGGAACGGGGCTTTAAATCCGAGCCTAGAAGGCTTATGGGTGATCGGTGGGAAGGGGCTTGTGTTGGAAATCCACGAGAAGGGGGGAAACTTACACCGGCTAATATGGGCTTGTGTGGGAATACAATGGAAAAGGGGGATTGAATCCCGGGGTAAAAAAAATGGGCTTATAAGGCCTCCACGGGAAGGGGGCTTTGAGAAGCCCCCTTAGAAGCTTCCTAGAGAAGCTTCTAAGAAGCTTCTCCCATCAGTGTCCACGTGTGGAGGAGGAGGGTCGTGATCCAGGCGGGCAGCGGCGGCTATGGTGGCTGGCAGCTGGCGGACTGGCGGACTGAGGTGGCAGCGTTCCTTCCCTCCCTTACGGCGGGCAGCGGCAACCTCTCCCCCCCATCTCACAGTCGTCCCTCCTCCACACGGCGACCTGGCGGCCCTTCCTTCACACGGCCGGCCTCCTCCCTTCACGTCCGGGCCCCTCCCATCCTTCCTTCCTTCCCTCACGGCAGCCTTCCGCCCATTGTTCCTCCACACGGCCACTTCCCTCACACTTCCGGCACCCCTCACGGTCCCTTCCTTCACACTGCCTTCCACAGCCTTCTGTCCCTTCCTCCACACGGCCTTCCATAGCCTTCTGTCCCTTCCTCTCCCCCCCATCTCCCAAGAGGGGGTTCTTATAGTCCAAGGGGGGAGAGGGGTCCTCCCCACGTGGCCTTATGCATGGCTCTCTCCCCCCCACCTCCTCATGCGGCCCATACCAGCCCATCCCTTTCCCCCAGCCACACATCGGCTGGGGAGGATAATAAAAAAATTTGCAATTACCTTATCCTCTTGACCTCTTCCCAAGAGGCTGTTTTCCCGCGGCTATGCGGGTTTGAATCCCCGGCCTTATTTTCCTAAGGCGGAGTGTCTCCATTTCCCGCGTATGGCTATAGATTAGCTGCTGGCACTAGTGATAATCTTTGCACGAGATTTACACGATGTGCGGGAAGTCAATATTTACGGCACGCAGTGTGCGGAAATATTACAGAGGAGATGCCACGGTTTATGTCAACATGATGGTTGCATGGAGCCTTTACCGTAGCATCCAGCGAAGGGACAGAGGTCTCAATGGAGGAGTGGGAGTTCTCGAGGGGATGTAATCCAAAGGTAATGAGGGGTTTAGAATGTGTCGTATCTAAATTTTATATGCGACATCTAATTTGAGTGTTTCAATGTGCAGTACAAAATATATAGTGCAGCGTGGTCGCGCAGACGACATTTTCGGGTGGAGCGTATTGACAAAATGCGCTCCACAATGGACTGTGGTGTCATGGCAAGGTTTGAGCAAGAGAGCCGGCGACGAGCAACAGATCCGAACACGGTTGTGGATGAGATGGAGTATTTTGGGAACTTGCAAAGTATTATTACGGTGGATTATCATAGCTTCTCCATGATACTATTCGATGTGCAGTGGTTCAAAGTGGTACTTGGAGGAGCTGGGGCAACAGTTCGACGAGGTCCATCTAGATTTCTCGAAATAGATTCTGAAAAAAAATAGATGGATTTACGCGACACCTTTGTGTTGCCAGCCCATTGTGAACAGGTACAAATAGTCATTTTCTTGCTAATTGTAATACGACATGGTTTATGTCACAATGGTTTGAACTCGCTTTGTAAGTGTTTGTGAACATGTAATCTTCTATCCAAACCCCCGACAACCTCGATGGTGGTATGTTATACCTTCAACTCCTCGAGGTGCGAGAGTATATGATCAAAGCGATGTTCCAGGCATAGATGAAGAAAATATGTAAATAGAGGGATCGATATTACAAGGGGTGGAGGCCACCGCAAGCTTGGAGCCCGCATCGGCTAACAATGATGGAAATACAGAAGTCGTAGAATTTTTTGAGAACGAGGCAGACTCGTTCTTTTGTGGTGACATGTCTATCGACCTTCCAGTGTATGCAGAGTTGTGTCAGGAGATTAACATGGGACCATAGAATACTTCATTCTTGGAGAATTGTATTACTCAATTCGTTGTTTAGATCTTCCATAAAGGTAGACGAGATATGCATTTTAAGAGGGATTTTTCAAAAATGATTTATATTAATGTGCTTTGTATAGTTTAAATTGATTATTCTAACATCATTTTTTATCTGTGCAGGTATCGACATTTTCAGGATGAGTCGAGGGATAAGCGATGAGGAGTTTCAGGACATGATGGCACGCATGTCTCTAGATCAGCTCGCTTGATTTAGAGAGATGGCAGATCAGGAGCTGTCTCGTTCTTCGTCAGGGCGCTCTGCTAGATCAGCTTCAGCGCGATCAGATGCTTCAGCTTTGAGCAGACGATCTCAACGCTCGCGACTTGGGCTAGAGGGAGGGACTGCGACTGCAGGAGGATCATGGGGGTGCTGCTGTGGAGACACAGACGTGGTGTCTCCATCTCGTCGTTCAGCTGGAGTTGTGTCACCTCCAGGATTTGTCACACCTGTGGGGACGTCCACTCCAATTACTCCGGCTTTTGCGCAGCCGTCGGCAGATGGCACGCCTTTTGGTGGCACTCCTTTTGGTGGCACCCCCTTTGGTGGCACCGCTTTGAGTGGCACTCCGGGAGAGGGTACCCGCGTCGGTACACCGGATGTACAGGGGTCTCCTGGATATGCCCAAGAGCGTGGACGGAGATGGGAGAGGGCCCATCTTAGGCAGACTCCTAGGGGCTATGGATACCTAATGGATAATAGGTAAGGAGCCATCATCATGAATGATGAGGGGAGGAGGGTGATGGCTCGCATGAGGGAGTTGTGCCAATAAGTTTTTCGGCACAACGTCCTGGATCATTGGAGGAACATACCGGAGGGGAACAGGGACTATATAGTAGCATCCTTGCATGAGAAGTTCCCGGTGCCAGCCCGCAGTAGATAGATTCTCTACGAGCTGGATGATGGATTGCATGCGTGCATACATGTCACATAGATGATCCGACGCACGAAAGGCAATCAAGAGTGGGGCTCCAAAGCCCGAGTGGTTAGATGCAGACGATTGGCGCCGACTGAGGGAGGAGGCTACAAATTCGCTAGGACGTTGGAGTCAGCAGCGGGAGGCGGCAAGGGTACGAATCGAGGCCGGATCGGTGCATCATCTTGGGAGTGGCGGCCATAGGACATATTTGGAGGACTTTGTAAGTTTCTCTTTTGTTTTGCTTATTTGTTTTTTTGAGATATTCTTTGTACTGACAATCATGTTTCTAACAGTTAGCATTTTGTTTTCTTTGCAGCACTCCATTACAAATCGCGATCCGCAAGGCCTTGAGACTTGATATGTAGAGAGGCACGGTCTCAGGGCATTGATCGACCGATTGTATAGATGCAGCGGCCCTGTAAGTCACTCATCTTTCTTGTCCGTAGTTACCATGAGATATTTTAATGCATTATTGTATGGTGGATTGATATGTTGTTTCTTTTTCTGCAGAATCCGTTTGATGCTCCTTTGCAGCGGGACGAGCTTTCGGGGGACGATGATTTGTAGCTCGCCCTTGGATCCTTAGAGCTCACACACCTTTAGTTTTTAGTCGCCTGATCTATGTAGACATTTTCTATGTATTAGTGATATCGTTTCATGATTGTACCAATCACATTTTATGCGATCATGTATTTATTTCATGTATCAGTTTTATGATTTCAGTATACATTCTTTTTGTTTGCAAGCACTTTGTATGCAGCAGTGCAGAAACTATTTTGTATGTCTCTCATACAGCACACAGTGCTCCACAATTTTTTTTTCTCTGTTACCGTCGCTATTTGCGTCGCAAATTTAGTGCTCGCGTTGCTATTGGTGTCGCTATGAGCGTCGCAAATTGTCTGTCGCTAAAAGCGACGCATATAGCGACGTAAATAGCGACAATTCTATGGCATCGTCATAACGACGCTTTTTGCGACGACAGGGGCAAATTTTGTTATTTGTATTTTCGTCGCTTTAAACGTCGCTATAAGGTCTATATCTTGTAGTGATGGCATCTCCTGTTACTAGGCATTTCACAGAAGGAATAGAAATGTCAAACATACCATCCTTGTGGGCTTTGAAAAGATTCGGCATTTGAAGAAAGGCAGGTAGTGTGCCGCAAGATTAAGTAGAAATTGTAACTTGAACTGGAGGAGTAGGAACTGGCACTAATTTAGCAGCTCACTTTAGGCACTTTCAATGAATGACTAGAGGTGGGGGAGAATCATTATCCTCAATGATCACATCATCATCTTCATTAGGAGAGGAGCAACCTCTAGAGGATCAACTGGACGTAAAGGGACTTCCTTTGGAGGGGCAGCATCAGGAATACATAAAGGTAAGGATCAAATGTGATATTAGTCACATTTCCTCTAATAGCTATGATGAAATGCTGATCCTCATTGGAGAATAGCTAACAGGTAGTAGGGAAGGACTCTCCAGGATATGGCAAAGAAAGAGCCTTCCCTAGACTCTTAGGCATCATAAGTATAGTTGTACCATGAATAGGACCAGACCTCTTACTATAAGAGGTTAAAAAGTGATCACAGATATCAGGATCATCTGGAACTAATGGTAAGGAAAGGCCCACAAACTTGGATAATCCCACTTTAGCAACTAGGTTTAAATCTAGCAACAAGGAATAATCATGCAATACCAAAGGCACATACTGGATCGGGGGACAGATTTGAGGCACCATTTAGATGGTTTACACACACACCACACACACATACAGTCATAATGAATGCCTACAAAACAACAGGATAGGAATAGATAAGATATCGATCATAATAAACTTACACGACTTGATTGACTAACTAACCATCCCAAGCAGTCCACATCCTAGAAAAAAGCTGATATGACCTCTACACACGTGTGATCGAGAGCTTCATGCCATGTAGATAAACAAACACCCTGAATCCCCCTATTAGACAAAAAAGAAAATGAAAAATATATACTGTACCCTAACTCATCAACATGAGAAAAATAAAAATATAGAATTACATAAGAACTTATTATAGCGACATGATACTCGAACTGTTGACCATCATCAACAAAAGGGACTAAACAAGACTCCACCGTTCCCATCTCCATGAAGTGCGTTCATTAAAAAAGAAAATGTATAGTGTAGGGGAAAGAAATGTAATGAAAGATTCATTTTAATAAAATTATAATAATGTGTGAAATTTTATTAGATAATAAACTTTTAAAAGAAAATGGTGGTTCCTTGTTATCACTTATTTAAAAAATATTAAGTTTGACACGGTGCTTTTAGCGTAATCCGTACTTTGGACCTTGCTTGAGGGTCTCTAAATGCAAATTCATTTATTAAAAATTAATTTTGTGTTGGGTGCTTTTTTGCCAATGCGTACTTTTTGGTGATAAATTTTTTGTTTTTAATTAAAATTAAATGTGTCTGTAGTGCATGAAGCATGTGCTAAGTGAATGGCAAGTTGATTTTAATTTAGAAAAATGTGTGTGTGTGGTGCGGATGCACGTGAAAAACATGGTGATCATGATTCCTTTTAATAATTAGTTGTAGATTTTGGGATAGTAATTTTTTTTTAAAAAAAGAAAGAAATGCTTGGGAGGGGTGTGTATGCAACTAAAAACTAAATGCGCACTCGTCCAATGACGTCATACAATCACTAAAGAATCCAACAAGAAATCCAGCTAGTTGGAAAAATTTAGGACATAAGCAAAAAAAGAACAAAACACCATAGAAAAATTTTCAATATGCTTCTAGTGTGGTGTTGAAATTTTCGTCTACTTATTCGTTCATGTTGTATGGAATGTGTTGGCTTTTTTTTTTTTTGAAATAAAAGGAACATATGTAAGGAGTGTAAATTAGGTATACCATATGAATAGGTGTATAGGTTGTTGTTGTTGTTGTTTGTGTTTGTGTGTGTGTGTGTGTGTGTGTGTGTGTGTGTGTGTGTGTGTATAATTGAGGTTTTAATACTATTTTTTTGATGTTGATGTGGTTGGTTGTGTTTTCATTTGTGGTCTTGTTTATCGTGTTCGATGTATTTATATTGAAGTTGGATTTTTTATTTATTTTAAGAAAAGAAATTGCGACTAAAATTTGAACAAGGAATCCACTTATGTTCCAAAATTTTGAGAAATTGGCCAACTATTTTTTTGGATTTATAAAATACTTTTTAAAAAACAGGACTCATTTAAGAGGTTTTCCTATGGAAATAATAATTTTTGAATGTGTATGCAAACTTAGAGTCCATGGCAATTTGGATAAATGATGGAAGATTTTTTTTTTGGAAATTTTAGGTAATTTCTAGGATTTTTTTGTGATTTTGATGATTTCTTAAGGATTTTAAGGAATTTTCATAAAATTTTAGTTGAAAAAAAGTTTTGAATTATTAAAGAAAAATTTTAAAGAAAGTTTCAATTTTATTTTCAGATTTTATTGATTTTTTATGGTTTTTAATGGGTTTTTATAAGTTTTTATGTGTTTTTAAAGTGTTTCTCAATTTTGAAAGATTTTTGTCAGCTGCCTATCAGTTAGCATGTCATCTGACGAAAAAATCCTCACTCACGTCCTCTCGTGTGAATGATCGCAATCACGAACACACATAACGAGGTCCAAAATCCTATACGCCAACAAACCTAAGGGGAGGGACACAAGTGCACGAGACAGTGGGAAGGACGGTCATGTGGCAAGAGACAAGGGGAGGGGGAAATTTGTTTTATGTTTCGTTGGGAAAAGTGAAGGTGAAGTGGGTTTGTTATCGTGTGTGTGTGTGTGTGTGTGTACATACATACATACATACATACATACATACATACATACATACATACATACATACATACATACATACATACATATATATATATATATATATATATATATATATATATATATATGGGTGTGGGTTTGTGAAAGTGATTTTTCTTTTTTGGGTTAAAATTTAATTTGGAAAGGGAATGTGGTTAGTGTATTTGAGTCTGTGTTATGTTTATTTATTTTTGGCGTGTAAGTTAAAAAGGGGGGTGGGGCACCTATGTGGGCGGGGGGGGGGGGGGGGGGGGGTTGAATAGCATGCAGGGTGGGGATCTGGGCAGTGGGTGGCAGGTAGGGAGAGGGGGGGAAGGTGTGTGGCGACGAGGAGAGTGGGGGGGAAGGAGGCCGGTGGCGCTGATCTACAGTGGGCAGCGTCAGGGGCGTAGTCGCTAGGCGAGCAGTGCACAGCGATGAGGCGGGGTGGTGTCAATAGTAGGATGGGCAAGCGGGTGTTGAGTGGGCGACAGTGAGGCACAACCCAGGTGGCGGGGAACGGTCGGGGAGGTGGCGAGCCCGACGGTGCTATAAAGAGGGAGGGAGGGGGAGGGGGAGGGGGGAAGAAGGAGGAGGAAGAGAAGGGGGAAGGAGGAGGAAGAGAAGGAATAGGGGAGGAGGGATAGGAAAGGGTGGAGATGGAGGGGGAAGAGGAAAGGGGGGAGATAATTTGGAGGGGGGTGGGAAGGAGGGGTCGGGGGTGGAGGGCACGTAGGAGGGGGGTGGAAATTAGGGGACGGGGGGTGGATATAGGGAGGGGGGGGGTAGGACATAGGGGAAGGGTGGGTGGTGGGCATAGGAGAGGGGGTAGACATGGGTGTAGAGGGGTAGGAAATAGGGTAAGGGTGGGTGGGCATAGAAGAGGGGTGGACATGGGGGTAAGGGGGTAGGAAATTAGAGGGGGGGGGGGGTAGGAAATAGGGTAAGGGTGGGTGGGCATAGGAGAGGGGGGGATATAGATGTTGTGTGTATGTGTGTGTTTCTATTTTTGTTTTTGTTGTTGGTTTTTCTGTTTTGTTTTGGTTTGTTTGTTGTTTGGGGGCTTGTTATAAGGACTATCGTCCCCCTCGTCCCATGCGTGTGTGTGGACCAAGAGTAAAAAATTTGTGTTGCTAGGACTAAGAGGGCATACGGGCACATGCATGGGTGGAGGACGGCATGATGGATGCATCGACACACCTAAGAAGCCATAAGCAAGGATATTCAAATGCAAACACGTGCAAAAGTGAAACGTAAATTCATAGGAAAAATGATTTTGAAAAATCCAGCCACCAAAATGAAATGTGGAAAGAAGGAAAAATGTGGAGAAGGACATGTCGGACAGGGCTGTCAGATGAGAACACAATTCTGATAGGGATAGAATGCATTCACATGGAAAAAACAAAAAGAGCTCTTGAAATTGGAAAGAAAAATTAATACAAAGAGATCCGTTGCGTGAAACCCAGCGAGGTGAACACAAAAAGTGTTTGCAGTGAGGAGTCAAATAGGACAAGTAAGGTCTAACGCAGTTCTGGGGGGACAATCGAGCACATTCGCATAGGAAAAATGGCAAAAATACTAACAAAAATAGAGTCAAAATTAATATGAAAAAATCCATGCATCCGAACAAAAGGCAATGAAAAGAAAAAATGTTAGAAGAAACCTGGGAGACATGGTTGCTAGGTTAAAATGCAGTTCTGGTGTTATTAGGGGGCATTCGTATGGGAAAAATAAGAAAAAAGAGCACAAAAACTCAGGAAAAAATTAAGAAAAGAAAATTGGTAGACCAAAATAGGATGGGAAAAAAATGAAAATCGTGCATAGGACCAAGCCCGTCAAGGCTAGTCAATCAAAATTAAAGTATGAGGTGTTAAGGTAGGTTCACATGGAAAAAGATAAAAAATACACACGAGAATACCCAAAATTACAGAAAAAGTAATAATGGACAAACCGAACATCAAAATGATGGGTAGTAAAAAGAAAAAACATCTTAGGAAGGTGTAAGTCAGGGTTGTCACATCAGCTTGCTGTTCCCAAGCAAAAAAGGTGCATTCGCATAGAAACACATGAAATTAACAAAAAATGCTTTTAAAATCAATAACTCATGATCCATGACTTGGAACAAAGGGTTGTAATAAGAAAAAGTGGCCAATTCAAAGGGACAAATAGGGCTATAAGATTAGATTTTACTTTTGGTTAACGTAGGGTTCATTCTCATGGAAAAGCGACAAAATAAAGGAGAAAGGCAAACCGATAACTAACAACCCCAAGATGGGTTGAAAAGAGGATGGGTGGATGGGAAAGGGACCCCATTAGGGTAGGATCAGGGTTTGCTATGCCTAAGTCGTCCGATACAAATGTGACCATGAGGGTATGCAAAGCAGATGGCAAGGATACATCCCCACACTTAAGACCTTAATCAATCAGATTGACAAGGCGACATGGTCCTAACATAGGATCATAACCCATATACATACATCCCCACACTTAAAACACGACCGAGTCTTAAAATCAAAAGGGGTAGGATTAGAAAAACTTGGCCCAATTCGCATATGATCCAGGAAAACCATCATTGACTCATGAAGAGTGGTGATGGTCGTCGGTAGGAGATACGATAGATTGCCATGTGGCACTAGTTCAGCATGGCAGGGACCACGCAACATTACCCAGGGAGGTAGCTTTGTTGTTGAAATGTTGGTTAGGTTGTCAATGGCGAGGTATACAACACTCAATCTCGATAGTCACTCATGTTGAAATGATAGATGAGTCCCTCACTGCATGACACACGTCACTCGAAGAATAATGATGGAAACCCATAGCTCACATCTAGTTTAGAAATAAAAAGTTGGAATGGTTTAGAGGGAGAATGCCAATGTGCACAGTTGATGGTGCATTAATGTGTCCCAACCCATTTGGCATAGGTGCCAGAAGGAAGGCTAGGGAGCCTTATCGTACAGTGTGCTAAATAGAATTAGGTATACCGTGATGGCAGAGGAGGCCCAGTCCCGTGTGTGCATAGGAAAACAAGAACGCACGTGTTTCTTCCAAGTGTCGGAACGTCCCTCGATCCTTACCTCTCAATTGATGAAGGGGAAATCAATCATGCTCATCCCCCCCTTTGTTTCATGCACTGTTGATGATTACAGGAGGGTAACTAAGTTCCTCACATCTTGTTGATTGAATCCTCACTGCCACTTGTGCAAAGGTTGTATGCCTTGTGTGCAATTGATGGTGCAACAATGCATCCCACCTTGTGCCTGCATACGGTGCAAGAAGGAAGGACAAGGACCCTTATAGTGTTGTGCACTGGAACAAATCTGTGCTTTGTGCATTAAGAGGCCCATCCCATGCGTGCAACACTCCATTTACACATCTCACCTCTTGTGTTAGATACAAAGAGTAAGGACTATTCACTCACCCCACCCTCTGTCTCCCGCTTTATTAATGAATATAGAGGGCAGCCCATACTCACATCCCAATTCTGTTAGGATGATACCTATCATCGCTCGAGGTTTGCCGATGGAGATCGGCTTTGTTGGGTTAATAATGCCAAAGTGGATCGGTTGATGAAGAGGCATACCTAGGGAGATAGCCAACAAGTCCGGTACTTGGACGGCATATGAGAAATATTATATGTTTGAGGACTCAGAAGCACCGATGGGGTTATAGGATGCAATGCACCAAAGGAGGCGACTTTGGAACTTCTATTGCAAGAGTTCGACTAGTAATTCAATTGTCCTGGAGTGCGAGGTGTTACCACATTTTCCATAGCCAGCTTCTTGTCCAAGGGTGTGTACCACCTTTTCTTGGAGCGAGGCATGCTATGACAAGTAATTTCTTCATTTTCTCCCATAATAGTTTTGTTTTTCTTTTTTCTTTTTTTCTTTTTTTTCTTTTTCCCTACTCTCGAGGGTGTTTCCACCTTTTCTCGAAGAATAGATCGACATGACAAGGATCGAAGTCTTTCTCTCCCATGATCGATATATATATATATATATGTGTGTGTGTGTGTGTGTGTGTGTGTTTTTTTTTTTCTCTTTCTTTTTGTTCTTTAAAAAATATGAAAAGAAGAATGGTAGGAGCACCATGTATTAGAGCCATCCTCGCCAACTCTACTGGATCAGATGGAAAGGAAGCCAAAGAGGGGTAGAAGGTGGTTGTGAGGGGTTAATAGAATAGAGCCACATCGTCAGGATCATCAAGAGGGCTATCAGGAGCAATATGAAAAGTCGTATCAAGACCGTCATGTAACGAATGAGGGAGCTATCAGTGGTGATTATCGGGATCCCTAAGGGAGGTAATACATTTTGAGGCAATAGCCATTAATCAGGAAGGGATTATCTGAACCATTGAGGCTCTCTAGATTTGGACAGAGTCATTAGGGTTAACGATAAGTACCTTATAGGGGCCCATCTATCATTGTTGAAGCTTGCCTAGAAACTTACCAAATTGTAAATCATAGGTTGGACTGAGTCACCTTTCTTGAACTCTTTTTGCTTGATGAAGCTCTCATGATAGGCCTTTTTGCGAGCTTTCTTAGCTTCCATACACTCTAAGGCCATTTTGCGAGTCTCATCTAGACATTCTAGGTGCAAGAGGAGATGCCATTGCAATGACTTGTCATCTCCCAAGGGTTCTTTGATAGCTACACATAAAGAGGGTAGCTCGAGATCAATAAGAAAGATGACTTCTATACCATACACCACTCAAAAGGGGTTTGTCATGTAGCAGCCTTATGGAAGGTTATGTATGCCATGAGGGCCTCTGTAGTAAGTTGATCATCCCAATCACGGACAATGTGCAGCAATCGTTCTTGTCAGGATCAAGCAATAGATACGATTGGTAACTTCGACTTGGCCGTTGGCTTTGGGGTAATAGGGTGTGGACTTACAATGGTAGATCTTGTACAGCTCTGTCAATTCTTCCATAATCTCATTGAGGAAGTACATACCTCTATCACTTACAAGCTCTAGGGGATTGCCAAAATGGTGTCATGCCACTATGCGGACACAGTGTGAAAAAATTTGGAGTGCATCATCATCTGAATTTCTTATTGATCTAGAGAGTCAATGTCATCTAAGTCATTAGTGCTAGTGTCCGTGGCATGGATGGCCCAAAAATACTAGATTTTTGGACAAATTTTAGTCTATTTGTGATCTTAATTATTGTAAATATCCTTACAAATTGGGAAAACCTCTAGAATAGGGGACATGCAAAAAGAAAGTTACTTTTTTAGTCAAATTTGGATTTTTCATGAAAAAGAACGATGGGCGAAATTGTGCGCATCATGATCGTAGTTGATAGGTATTAAACAACACTTTGAATTAGGAGGAGAAGGAGTTATTTGGGAGATTCTTGAGTAGGTGTCATTTCGGAGCCAATGGAGCCATCAGATTTGGGTTCTGAGTAGTAGAGAAAAAGCTGTTTTTTAAAATGCATTTTTGGTCTACGAGGGAGCTCCAGGAGATCTATGCTTAGAGATTTCTTTTGAGTATTGCCAAATAAGGGATTTCAGGTTCTATCAATACATATTGATTTGATTCATGTGCTTTGTTTTTATCGTGTTTACCTCTTGTCTATTTCTTTTCTTCTCTTCCATCTCCTATCCTTTACTTCCTTTTGTATCTGATCCCCGGTGGATATGACATTTAAAAAAAAACCCCTCTGACATTGGTGAACCCGACGTGAAATGTTGTCAGAAGGAAAGACAAGATGGGAGAACCTTTGAACACAATTTCCAGTGATGTTTTGCAACAGCTAGTGTAAAATATGAACATGCTTATGCAAGTATAACAACAACAGGTGATGCATGCTTCCGCTCAAACAGAAATTGTTGTGATGAATGCTATGCAAGCAGTTGAGTGTGAGATGAAGTTATTCAATGGCAAGAATGTATAAGCATATGTACATACCTATGCTCAAAAGATGGAATTCTTTGGGGTGGCTCAACTTGCATGGAGTCAGTGTTTTGTTTGGATCACTGTACATGAATTGAAAGCGCGAATTTTTGAATTGTACATGTAAGATGTTGACTGGATAGCTTTCAAGAAGACACTCAAGGAAGAATTTAACATTGACGACACTAGTTTAATTACATGCAAGACTTTTCAGGAGTGGGTTTTACAACCCAATAAGGGTCTTGTGGCTAACAGAATTGTTAAGAGAATTTGAAAGTTGATTTGAGTAGTTAGATCTTGCAGAACAAAAAGCTCTTGCAAGTTAGAAAATTGAATTGTTTCTACAAGCAACAGATCTTGAGCTTCAAGAGAAGATTGATGATTTGCTAGAGAATTAGACTACAGAGACATGTCTTAAAACACAGTGGAGACATGTCAAGGAAGCTATTACTACACTTGTGAAAAAGCATAGAATAAGAGAAAGATTGCATGTCTCTAGCTTGCTCACTGTTACAGGAAAAATATTTGATGTATCCAGTAAGCCACCCACTTCTGTGGATGAACCTATGGTTGTACCTGTTGTTCCCAATATTAGGGAAGATATATTAGATGAATTGGTTAAAGGCATGCGGCATCTTCAATTGAAGGTTGAAAAATTGGATGAAAAAGGACAAGAGGAAAGGGGACGGTGGGTAGCAGCCCCCCTAAGCCAGGAAAGGGGACGGTGGGTAGCAGCCCCCCTAAGCGAAGAAAAAGATGTATGTGGTGTGATAGTTTGCAGCATGAGAGGATTGTGTTGCCTATCATAGGAGGCCTTGGTATGATAGCTCATGTTTTGGAAAGATGGTCAAATCCATGCACAAGAAACGGAAATGTCTCTTGCTTTGAATTTTGGAAAGGGAGGTATGCAGAAGTTGTTGGAAGACTTGGTTGTCCGAAATGCTTATGCGGTTGTACATGCTTCTACTTTGGTCTATAGTTGGATAGAATGCATTGCCAAGTGATGGTTGGTCCAAATGCTACAATATGGACACATGCTTTGCATGTAATTGAAAATCGAAAAGTTAATGATAGTGAAATGTCTCATGTAGGGCAAGACATTCATCACATAACTAGTTGGGAATAACTAGTAGATGCATATTCAATGGATGCATGTTTAGCAAAAGGAAAAAACATGGATGTACTTATGGAAGAGAAATAGAAGAGAGATGAAGTAATGTAGGATATCTAAGGAAGTGACAAGAAGTGTGGATTTGCCTAAAGCTACAAATCAGCCACCTTCAACAAGCATGTTATGGAAGAGATCAATCAGGAAAAAAAAAGGATAGTGTTGGGGGTAAAGGCGCCTCCGCCTAGCCACCCATGTATTACTACACTAACAGTCACTGCCACTGCACACTGCAGTTGGCAGGCGTCCGTCACCATCACTTTATTCTTTATTCTTTTAGTGATAGTTTGAATAAAGGAAGGCCCAGTCACACATTGTGACTGTTGGAGTTCCCGTTTCTTGTCTCTCTCTTTCTTGCTCTTGCTCTCCTGCCATAGCTCTCGAGTGCAAGCTTCGATCATTCTCACCTTTCAATTGGTATTAGAGCATGACTTTCTGACTCTTGAGCTTGGTTCATGGCATTCTCATCTTCCCATTGACTCCCCACTCGCATTGGGTCTCCTTCCCGGCCATAGCTCATTCTCTTGAGCTCCCGTCACTCCCTGGCTTCTCGAGCTTCTTCCCGGACTATTGAGGCACCATCAGGGCATTGACATTGAGGTATTGCTTCATTATTTCAGAGTTTTACTTCAGTCCACAGGTCTAGGTAAATAGGGTTTTCACAGGTTGTGGGCAGCCATAGCTCACACCTCTTGGAGCTTCCTTCACCTGGATCTTGCTTCCAACCTATCAAGGCTTGCTGAGGCTTGGTGTAGGCCTTCTTTGGCCCCCATTTGTGCCCCCTTTGGGCCCCATTGTTGACATGTGGGACAGCGGACCCCCCCAGCCAGCTCACCTTTTTTTTGTGCATGTTTCAAAATCTGGCCCAAAAATCACTCTTTTTGTCATATCTCCGGCATTTGGAACCCGATTCAGGCAAGGTAAGAGTCTAAGTTGGGGTTTTGGCATGCTCCAAACGTGATGGTGATGTCGGATTTGCCAAATTTTGATGACAGAATATTTTGCAATAGATTTCATGTATGAGACAACATGTATTTGTATGCCTATGGCTTATGTGATGCTTCTACTGATGTCTATTGATACCGGATCACTTGTGGATGTTATGCCTCCTATGTAAGACACATTTGGAGCTGATTTATCTCAGCCATTGACTATTTTGAATAATCCCAGATCTATCCAAAACAGGGCAGCCACTTGTTACTTCAATTTTATGCTTACAGGTCTTGGCATTTGATGCCCGATTATGCCGGTTGGTGCCTATACATACGGAAATGTATGCCTATGGTTTGCCTATGGATTTGAGCTTGGATTGAGCACTGATTTGCTTAGTTTATAGAGGTTATATGCTGCTGGAAACTTCAGGGCTGAAATTATTTATGCTACAGTTGGGTTATGCCTATTGGTAATGGGGTGCTCCCGACTACTCGGTATGATGCCATGATGTATTTGGACTATGCCACATGTCTTGTTTATGCTCTGGAATGCTTTTGAGCTGAGATTAGAGCTCAATTTGGGTTTGACTGTCATTTCTTTGCAGTTGGCATTTCATCTATGACATGGTTTATGCCTAGGCTACCTAGTACGGGTTATGATATCTTGGTGAATGCTTTATGCTTTGGCTGTGGATGGCAGTTGTTTGAGCTCGTCTCGACATTCATTTGAGTATTCCCTTGAGAAGTTGGACATTGACTTGGATTTTTCCGTTACGACTTGGCTTTTTCCATTACGACCTTAGATGTTATTGAGGCATTGTCTTGGTTACCTATCTTTGGTACTTTGACTTGGTTTGCTTGAGCTTTGAGCTCGTTTATCCGCCTTTTGATCCAGTGGGAGCATCATGTATGCTTGGCCGACATTGAGCAGGAGGTTTATGCTATTTGAGCATTTTACAAATACTACCGACATTTTCATGTGGAGCGTATCAACAAAATGCACTCCACAACGGATTGTGGTGTCATGGTAAAGTTTAAGCAAGAGAGCCGATGATGAGCCATGAATCCAAACACTGTTATAGAAGAGATTGAGTATTTTGGGAACTTGCAAAGTATTATCATGGTGGATTACAGTAGCTTCTCCATGATCCTATTCAATGTGCAGTGGTTCAAAGTAGTATGGGAAGGAGCTGGGGTAATTGTTTGACGAAGTCTATTTGGATTTCTCAAAATAGATTCCAAAAAAAGATGGATGGATTTATGCGACACGTTTATATTGTTGGCCCTTGTGAACAGGTGCATGAACTCATATTTTTTAAACTTTTTATTACAACATGGTATATGTCACAAATGTTAAGTCTCTCTTATATGTGATTTTGAATAGGTAATTTTCTATCTAAACCCCCAACAACCTCGATGGTGGTATGTTGTGCCTTCAGCTCCCTGAAGTGCGAGAGTACATGATGAAAGCAATGTTCCTAGTGTAGATGAGAATAGTATGCAAATAGAGGGTGTCGATATTGCAAGGGGTGGAGGTGATAGCTCCTTATTTTGTGCCATTTTTACACTATTTTTTGGCAAAACTGAAGAGTTTTGGCTTTTGTATTATGTATTATTTTTCATAAATTTTAATTAAATATAGGGATGTAAAGCCGTATTTGAGCAATGCTGGGGGAGGATTTAGAAGTTGAGAGTTAGGAAATTTTTTGAGTGGAAAATTTAGAGAATTGAAAAATATTAAGTGGTAGAAGGCGAATGCGAAAAATTTTTAAGTGGAAAGCATAGACAAATTGGAGGCAGGTAGAAAGACAAGTTTAATTTAGCATGTATACACAAATTTCGGGTTGAGAAGCTGTGGGGTGGGGCAAATTAGGTCTAGAGATGTGAAGAGATGCCAAAAGAAACCGGTTCAAGTGGGAAATCGACAATTTTTGAAAAGAGGTTGATTAAGAAGTTATGTAGAGAGTGTCTTGTGAAGAGAGAGGTTGAGGGAAGAGAGGAGAACACACAAAAAATGGGCACCATCATGCAAGAGGATGTTGTTGATTTCCCTGATTTCTCTTCCTCATTTCGAGTAATGAAAGGCTGCATTTGATCCCCTCTTGCATCTCCTTTAGCCTCATTCCATTATTGGCAACCATTCGTGGGTATTGAGAGAGAGAATTTCTGCAAGATTTAGAGAAGAATTAGTGAATATTAGTGAGATGAGTGGAAGATTAAGAAGTTTTCTAATTTTTTGAAGTGAAGGGAGTGGAGGAGCAAGCACCAAGACTCTCGAATATGGTGGAAAGACTCTCATTACTTGGCTAATCAAGTATGTTGATTTTCATTGAAATTTGATCCAGAAATGGAAATAATTAATGTTGTGATCATATGCATATATTTTTTGATTTTGAGGATGAAATGGAATAAAAGAAACAAAGTTCTTACATTAGATGCATTAAAATAATAAAGAAATGATTGAAATTAGGATAAAAACTGTATTTTTTACCTTAATTAGAGAAAATTAAGGATTGTGCACAATTCTAATGAGAGATGAGTAAAAAAAAAGTAATAAAAAATTAATAATAACCTAAAAATAAAATCTTGTAACTTGAAAATGATTTTAATGAGAGATATATGCATTTTAGTGCTAAAAATAGATTTTTTAAATCCTAATTAGTGGTAATTAAGAGTATTAATGGAAGATTAGAAATGAAAATTTAAAAAAAAGTTGAATTATGTGGTAATACATTCACTCATAAAATCTTAGGTGAAATGGATGTTTAAAATTTAATTTGTTGAAATTTTAAGTGGAGAAATGGTAGTTTTTGGGTATTTTTTAGTGATGATTAGTGAATATTAAGAGACAATGGAGGAATTTATGGTTGTAAACTGGTATATCAACTACATGTATCATGATGGATATATTGTTAATTGGGTTTGATGATTTATGGTCAGATATAGTTTTTATGAAATTTTTTTTTCTAGACTATAATAATAGAAAATTAATAACTCCTAATAATGAAGGAATTGAGAGGTGAAGTAAAAATATACTATGGTTTATTTTCTATGAAGAACATGCTTCTAGATTTTTATTAATAATGGATTGCGTTTATAGGTACTTCTTTTGTAAAATGATGTTCAGGGCTAAAATGATAATTAGTTGATATTAGGGTTTATATTAAAGGATTAGTGGAGATTATGGATGAAATAATAGTTTTAAAATAATTTATTTCTTTGATTTAATTATTGATTTTTTTGAAGTTTATAATCTATGAGTTGTAGTTCAAATTGAGAGGTTAGATGGTAAGGATGAAAGGATAGTAAATAAGTAAAGAAAGTTATTACTGGTTGATAGTTGAACTATAGAGATAAATGAAATGATAATTTCATGTGAGTAATTAAAGTTTAAATAAAACATAATTGACTATCCTAAACCTTAATTAATACAATGGCTTCATACATAGCCATTTTGCCCATGTATTTGGGGGCTTCTTAAGGGGCCATCATTTTTGGTGTGTTTGCCAGGAGGGGAAAGTGTGTTAATTAAGGAGAAGAGGGGGTGGTTTTTTGTTAATCTAAAATATAAGTAAAAAGAAAATAAATTGTAAGTCGAAGATGAGGCATTAAAAAGGAACAAAAACAGAGGGGGAGATCTAGAAGATTATTTGATCATTTGAAACCATACTCTCTTTAAAGTTCAACATCCCGAAAGGGGCAAATAACAAATCGCCACAAGTTTGGCAGGAGCAACATATAAGGAGTCTTCTCTGAGAGATGGGGAGAAGCTATAGAGCCTAGGATTAGAATCTTACACCTATTTAACCATGTTGTAGGATTTGATTGGTTATCTTGAGGCTTACTTAACAAAGTATTAATCTAAGCTATTAGGGTTCAGATGTACCACTATAACAAAGTTTTCTTGCGAAACTTCTTTCCTAAATTGCCCAAGGCTATACAATGTATCATTGTCAACAAGGCAAGGGATACCGATTTGGTAGATGGGGGTAAGAATTTTGGACTCCAATTGTGGGTTGACATTGAGCAATTATGTACTTGGAATTGGATGTTTCAAGATGAAGCAAAGGGAATTGTCTTAGTAGCAGTGCACTTTAAGTTGACGAAATTCAATTGAATACTATTAGCATAAAACATCATTACGATTGGCTTACAAGAGAGGGATACAAATCGTTTAGGCGAATAGATTGGGCTAACGTGTCAAAGTGGGTAGTATTAACTAAGGGTGTTAAAGTAACATTCGATACTAGGGACACAAGAGACGTGGCTGAGATTTTGGGCATCGTAGAAAAGCCTAGCGAAGATTTACCTTATGGTGTGGAAGACAAGGAACTACCAGATATCCTGTGTAAGTTAAACCTTCATAAGCAAGGGCTCTTGCAATAGAGACAGATTGAGGGATGTGTTTGAAGGGAAAATCATTACACATTAGAGTGAATGAGTGAAAGTCAAAGGTTAGCACACGATGAGCGAGTAAAAAAAAGACAGGAAAGAAAGACTTAGAGAATATTGGAGTAGTTAGAAAAGTTGAACGAAGAGTTACATAATACTTCGCAAGGTGGGCTAAATTTATCACTAGAAACTGTAAAAATCACTAGGGAGCAGTCTTCTGTTGGAATTGCATTAGATTACGATTGGGAGAAGCAAGCAAAAAGCTCTGAGGGAACGAGTGGTACCAATAAAGGTAGCTTGAAGAAGGGGTCAACTGCTAGTGATAAGAAGGAAGAAGAAGCAAAAGAAGAGGCTCAAAACAGTGATTTTGCGGGGTCTGATAAGTTCTCCATTCAAACAGTAGGATATAGAATAGACAAAGAATTTGTTGAAGTAGGATAGAAGATAATAGTATCTATAGTCTTGCAGAATATTGGGGTCTTAGTAGGTTATTTGCAGACCCAAAAGAACAGGTTCCAATCTTTGAAGATCTAGAGGAGGTACTAAGATCATTCTATATGGCTGTGAGAGCACTTGTGCAGCTTACCAACTTTACTCAATACTCTAGCAGTTGAAATGATAATCCAAATATGCATGTCCAACGGTTTGAAGTTACATGTATAGTGAATGAGATCATTGATGATGATCAAAAGTTGCATATATTTCCAACCACTTTGAAGGATGAAGTAGCTTTGTGGTATGGAAATCTTCTTGATGTCACTTGGACGACTTACGTGGTGTTAAGAGGTGCATTTCTAACTAAGTTTAGATGGCAAGGGTGTTAAGACCGTTTGGGGTTAGAACTCGATTATCTAACACAAACCCCATCCTGGATTAGTTTCCTCAAGTATGTCGCCCTCTATGGCAACTAGCACACCATATGCAGGAGCTCCAATAGCTCCTCATGCTGCTTATATGACAAATGCAGGGCTTACACCATCGTCAATACCATATTCACGACTAAATCCATGCATGGTACCCCCAATATATCCACCCCCATCGACAACTTTTAAGGTGGTTGAGTTAATAGCTAAATCCTTGGCAGATATGAAGAAAGAGATTTTAGTAGAAGTAAATCCCAATGTGAAGGGAGTTTATGATGTTAGTCAGTCCACTTATGCAACAAGTTCAACTCAAGTATCTAGTCATGGAAATTCCACACCTCCAAGGTTTAATATCTGGTGTGGAAAATTCCATGGTTTTGGACACTTAGCAATAGAATGTCCTACGCCAAGTAGAGTGTGTTAGATATGATCAATGCCCCACCCTCATTAGGTGCTACCAATGATCCATGGTGCTCAAAGTTGTAAGGCCCCCATTATGAGGAGAAGTCAAATGTGAGCCCGGACATTGGTTGAGTCCTGACTTGTATATCAAATGAGGTCTATGTGATCGGATGGCAAAAAGGTGGCTGTTGTGGGTCTAATCTTTGGGTTAGACGGATGGTAAAGGGAATATTCCCTAGAATATTCCCTGGCCGACTAGTGGAGCCTCATATGGTAGGTCGGGGTCAGCAGGCCGACCTAACGACCTTTGCGGGCTATAAAAGCTAAATCCCTTCGCAGCCATCTCTCACTCATCTTTCACCCAGTCAGAGTTGTTGTTCCAGCTAGCCTTAAGCTCTTCACCTATCTTCTGTCTAGATCGCCATCTAAGCTTCACACAGTGGAACCGCACGGGTGGACAGAGCCATCTTTGTATCAGTTGTTTGAAGTTAAAGAATTTACTGATTCTCCTCTTATCTGTTGTGTACTCTCTATCTCTTTCTCAGATTCTGTTCGCTGCGTCGTGTAATATTTTACATGGTATCAGAGCCCAGGGGGCTCTAGAGATCGGAGAGCATGCAAGAGGCGAAGGCTCCAACAGCAAAGAGAAACTATGTCGACTTTCGGAAGCGGTGCAGGAGGTGGTGTTGCTGTACCGGCTATTCAAACATTGAGGATTCGTCCACCAACCTTCAGCGAAGGCAAGTTAGATGGTACAAACTACACCTTGTGGAAGTTCAAAATTACAACTATTCTTGATTCTTATGAGCTTCTGGAGACTGTGCTGGGGAGTGACGCAGAACCACAGCCTACCCCCGACCCATCAAATCCTAGTGTGATGATTCCTCCAAATGCAGATCTTCTACGAGCTTGGAAACAAAGTAATGCAGATGCATTGTGTGCCTTAGTTACAAGCTGTTCTGATAGTGTTTTGACTGTGATTCAGCATACAACCAAAGAGTCAGAGGCTTGGAATTTACTGAGTCAGTATGAAATACGAAACCAAACAAGGATTCAAAACTTGGAGAATCAACTAGCAGCGGAGAAGTTTGCTGAAGGAGAGACGGTTGAAGCATTCATCACTCGGATTGAGAATCTGCGCGACCAGATGGCTGGCGCTGGGATACAAAAGACTAGCAAAGAGCTAGCTTGGAGGTGTCTTCGGATTTGTCCACAAAACTTTGATGGACTAGTAACTGCCCTTAATACTCAGGTGAGACCTCAAGCCTTGACTTTTGAGGAGTTTTGTGCATTATTAATGGAGGAGGAGTTGAGGTTGAAAGCCCAAGAAGGAAGCAACAATGGAGATGCTGCATTCTCTGCCAATGCAAAAGGCAAAGGTGTTTCCTCCACCAAAAATGATGGTGACAAAAAGAAGAAGGGCGGCAAGAAGAAGTTTCAAGGAGAGTGCTTCTACTGCAAGAAGAAAGGACATGCAATTGCAGATTGTCGTGTCAAGAAGGCAGATGAAAAGAATGGTACCCTTAAAAGTAAAGGGAAAGAGACAGCCAATACGGCTGAAGCAGAGTTGGAATTATTCATGGCGACCATTGAGGAAGTGTGCTCCTTGGCGCAAGAAGAATCTACCACTGACTCATGGGTGTTGGATAGTGGGGCCTCCCGTCACATGACCAACAAGAAAGGTCTATACAGTTCTATGCAACCTCTACAAGAATCCATCACTATGACGGTTGGAAATGATGTTAAATGCCCTGCTGCGGGCATAGGTACTATTTCTTTTGTTGCTGCAAATGGTGAAGTCAAAAAGCTTTCAAATGTGTTGTTTGTTCTCGAAATTAGGAGAAATCTCTTATCAATTGCTGCCATAACTGATCTTGGTCATGACGTGAGGTTCAAGAAGACATGTACATAAATTATTGATAGTGCTGGCACAATTGTTGGCAAAGGAGAAAGAAGGAACAACCTGTATGAGCTAAGTGCTCTTATAGCCACCGGTGGAGTGGGCACAAGTAAGCTTTGGCATGAAAGGTTTGGACACATCGGATTTACAGTATTGAAGGAGATGCAAAAGCAATGTATGGTTGCTCACCTACCTACAATAACTGAATTGAAGGAACCATGTGAAGCTTGTATGATGGGCAAGCAACAGAGAAAGGCATTTCCACAAGAAAGCAAGAATAGAGCACAGGCTCCTCTAGAGTTGGTGCATGCTAACTTGTGTGGTAAGATGCCTACACAGGCCTTGGGGGGATCTTCTTATTTTATGTTGATTGTCGACGACTACAGTAGGAAGATGTGGGTGTACTTCCTTCGTGATAAGGCTCAAGCTTTTGGTAAGTTTAAAGAATGGCTAATACTTGTTGAGAATGAAACAGGGAAAAGTGTGAAGAAATTTAGAACAGATGGTGGTGGTGAGTTCAACTCAAAGTTTGAAGGCTTTTGCAAGAGCAAAGGGATCAAGCGTCAATTGACGACGCCTCACTCACCTCAGCAGAACGGTGTTGTGGAACGCAGGAATCGCACCATTGTGGAGATGGCAAGATGCATGCTAAAAGGCAAGGGATTGCCTAACCATTTTTGGGCTGAAGCTGTTAATACTGCAGTCTACATTCTAAATCGGAGCTATACAAAGGCTCTCAAGGGAAAAACACCTCATGAGGCTTACACTGGTAAGAAACCATATGTCTCACATTTCAGAAATTTTGGATGTGAATGTTATGCACATGTTCCAGATGAGAAGAGAAACAAGTTACAACCAAAAAGCAGAAAATGTATCTTCTTGGGTTATAGTGATGAGCAGAAGGCTTACAAATTATATGACCAAGAGGCAAAGAAGATCATCGCGAGCCGTGATGTGGTGTTCAAGGAGGAGCCGCATACAGTGGAGGAGGAGAAGGCAAGTTCTTTCACTTTATCATCAAGCGAAGAAGTAGTCCACTATGAACCTGTCCCGAGAGCTTTCCCTATCCTTAAGGAGGAGGAAGCATCATCTTCAGATGATGAGGAAAAAGTTCACCAACCTGACATCACCCCACCGGAAAAGCCATTGCCGCGCTGGGTGAAGCAGCTCTATGACCACAATAATCCTATGCCTGCATCTGTTGAGGAGAAGGCAGACGGACCAAGGAGGTCTCAGAGAATAGAGGAGCAAAGGAGGGCTTCTACTCACATAGTCAATATGGCCTTGATGGTTGAGATTATGAGAGAAGTAAAGGAGCCAACTGACTTAGAAGAAGCACTTGCAGATCCATCATGGAAGGCTGCTATGCAGGCGGAGTATGATAGCATAATGAAGAATGACACTTGGGAACTAGTGGATCGACCAGCAAAGCGGAAGGTTATTGGCACCAAGTGGATCTAGAAGGTAAAGTACAAGGCTAATGGTACCTTAGAAAAGTACAAAGCTAGACTGGTTGCCCAAGGATTTTCACAAGTTGAAGGGTTTGATTTTCAAGAGTCATTTGCCCCAAACGCTAGAATAACCACTATTCGCACGGTACTTGCAGTGGCTGCCCACAAGAAGTGGCCAGTGTACCAAATGGATGTTAAGTCAGCGTTCTTAAATGGTGACCTCAAGGAGGAGGTGTATGTGGCTTAGCCACCAGGGTTTGAGGCCCCCCATTCTGAGAACAAAGTGTGTAAACTGAAGAAGGCATTGTATGGGCTGAAACAAGCCCCCAGAGCATGGTACCAGCGGATAGATAGGTTCTTTTTAAACCTAAACTTCAAAAGATGTGCCTTAGATGCTAACTTGTATGTTTACAGGGATGGTAAAAAGTCTGTAGTGATTGTCCTATATGTGGACGACCTTCTTATTATAGGTGACTATGAAGATATGATCAACCAAACTCGAAAAGCTTTGAGTTCTGAGTTTGAAATGACAGACTTGGGCTTGCTGCACTATTGTTTGGGGATTGAAGTCTGGCAAGAGCCAAGAAAGATCTTCATCTCTTAGAAGAAGTATGCATGGGAGATCTTGAAGGCATTTGGCATGACCGAGTGCAAGGAGATAGCTACACCTATGGAGGTGAATGCAAAGTTATCCGTCGAGGATACATCAACACTAGCAGACATTGGGAGGTATAGGAGGTTGGTCGGCAGTCTGATCTACTTGTGTAACACCAGACCAGATATCAGTTTTGCTGTTGGTGTTTTGAGCAGGTTCTCAAACAAACCTCATGAGAGTCATTGGAAGGCTGGGATGCGGGTGCTCAGATACTTGAAGAAAACTCTTGACTATGGTATCACATACAGTTTCGGAACTTCTCTTGTGGGGAACTATGACTCAGATTGGGCAAGAGATATTGATTCCAGGAAGTGTGTTTCTGGTTATTGTTTCTCTTTGGGTTCAGGAAATTTCTCTTGGATTAGTAAGAAGCAACCAACAGTGGCATTGTCTTCTACCGAAGCAGAGTACAAGGCATCTTGTTTTGCTGCATGTGAGGCCGTATGGTTGAGAAGGATTCTATGGCATATGGGAGTGCAGGATGAAGAACCAACTGTGCTGAGATGTGACAATCAGAGTTGCATCGCCATTGCCAAAAATCCAGTGTTTCATGCACGCACCAAACATATAGAGATCCAGTATCACTATGTGCGTGATTTGATGGAGGATGGGATAGTGGAATTGTTCTACTATCCAACAGAGGATAATGGAGCAGATATCTTCACCAAAGCACTTACGAAGGATCTGCTTCAAGTTCATCTTCAGAGACTGGGCATTGGGCCGAGGAGATAGTTCACCTATGGGTGGACATTGAGGGGGGGTGTTAGATATGATCAATGCCCCACCCTCATTAGGTGCTACCAATGATCCATGGTGCTCAAAGTTGTAAGGCCCCCATTATGAGGAGAAGCCAAATGTGAGCCCGGACATTGGTTGAGTCCTGACTTGTATATCAGATGAGGTCTATGTGACCGGATGGCAAAAAGGTGGCTGTCGTGGGTCTAATCTTTGGGTTAGACAGAGTGATTAAGCCGGTAGCAACTCGAGGCGCATTTGCATCGAGTTGCGGTGTAAGGGAGTTAAAAGGGGCCCCTATTGTGGGGTCCGAGGGCTGTGGAAGCGGCCCCTGGCTGGGGGGTCCCGATGGTAAAGGGAATATTCCCTGGCCGACTAGTGGAGGCTCATATGGTAGGTCGGGGTCAGCAGGCCGACCTAACGACCTTCGCGGGCTATAAAAGCTAAACCCCTTCGCAGCCATCTCTCACTCATCTTTCACCCAGTCAGAGTTGTTGTTCCAGCTAGCCTTAAGCTCTTCACCTATCTTCTGTCTAGATCGCCATCTAAGCTTCACACAGTGGAAGCGCACGGGTGGACAGAGCCATCTTTGTATCAGTTGTTTGAAGTTAAAGAATTTACTGATTCTCCTCTTATCTGTTGTGTACTCTCTATCTCTTTCTCAGATTCTGTTCGCTACGCCGTGTAATATTTTATAGAATGGTGCCTGATCAACCAAGAAATTTGTTTTGTGGGTATTGTTTGAGAAATAATCATGTGGAGGATCAATGTTGGGTTAAACATACCCATTTACGGCAACAAGCAGCCCAAATGCAAACAAATTATAATTATATGGATAGCGAAAATGTGACTTATCCAATAGGTTCTCCTAATAGGCCATTTAAGTCGAGAGGTATGCGTACTCAAGGAACACCCCCAGTGCCAAGGAATCAGGGACAAGGAGGGTATTCTGGAAATGAGAGGTGACTATCACCCTATAGAAATCCTAATTTTAGAAGGAACAATAACAATGCAGTAACAAGTGTTGTTTGTTGGAGATGTGAACAACTTATACATGTAGCTAGGTTCTGCCCAAATGAGTAGAAATGAAAGGACTATGTTCCCTTATGCGCCAAGTGCGGTCGTGAGGGTCATTATGAAAAGGATTGCTCAGGAGAAGGTCCTTCTTGGAAGAATCAAGATAAGGGTAAAGGCATTACTAATTCGAATACAATTTTGGTAGAAATTGTGGAAGAATTAGAGGGTAAAAAACCAATTAAGAAAAAACATGTTACCTTTAACTCAGATGTTATGATTGGAGCAATCACTCGTTCAAAATCAAACCCAGCGATTATCTTAGATCAAGAAAATGATTCGGGTTTGATGGAGCCTAATAATGATATGACGAAAACTTTAAAGCAAGAAACATCTTTACCAAGACATGCAGAAGATCATGATGTAGAGAAAGATGCGACCGATTCGCCACCCAATTCAGAGGATCAGCCAGTTTTATCCATCCCTTTAAATTCCCCTAAGATTAAGGAGGGAGTGGCTCCATTTCCTCAAAGATTCCTCAAAGATTGAGAGCTTCAAAGGCAGCTAAAGAAGATGATAAGGAATCAAGGAAATCCTTTGATGTGTGGGATGAGTTGGAGAGTTTACATTTGTCGATTAATCTAAGACAATTACTAGAAATTGCTCCTACTTGTAGAAGGTAGATCTATCGTAGATTAGTACGGATAAGGGCAAAAAGGGGTAATTTTGTGGCTGTTTCATCTAACATGAAAACTATTAAAGCATATAAAAGTGTTCGACCAATAAGGATTGTGGATTTGTTCTTGAATCCAGGGGCTCCAGTTAAAGACATGGAAGTGATGAAGCATATGATATTCGGAGCTCAGTTGCAGTGAATTTGATAACAGAGGAAAAAATGCTTACGTTAGGGTTGACCGATAAGAAGGAGACTACCAATATTGTTTTATGTTTAGCTAATCAACGAAGGTCACACCTTTAGGTCTTTTACTTCAAATTCCAACTATTATTAATGGTTTAGATTTTTGTATTAATTTCTTGGTTGTGCGACCTATTCAAGGAGCTATTTCTTATCCGATTCTTTTGGGTAGACCTTGGTTGTTGCAATCTCAATGTGATCAGAGCTGGTATGGAGGTATTATAATGATAGGACCTAAGCATGATCGGGCGCAATTGTGAGTTGTAGCTAGGGAATTTTTGCATGAACCAATGGAGGAAAGCAAAGATGAATAGATTTGATGCCTCCATGACTAAGGAGGAATTGAATGAGAGCTCAGAGACTGAGCAAAATTATGTGTGGTTATATCGAGATTTACGTCATCGAGCCTCATTAGATGGGGACAAGACTACAATTAATATGGTACATCAAAAGAATGTTGTGAAACCTTTAGGAATGGGGGAATATTCCGTGCACTATTCTTTGGAAGATGACACTAATAGTGATATTGCCAATTGGTTGACTACTTTTGAAAGTGCTTTATCTGATTTATTGGTAGTTTCTATGGAGGAGGAAAATATGGAAGATCAATGGAATGATAACTCCTTATTTTGTGCCATTTTTACACTATTTTTTGGCAAAACTAAAGAGTTTCAGCTCTATATTATGTATTTTAATTAAATATAGGGATGTAGAGCTGTATTTAAGTAGTGCTGGGGGAGGATGTAGAAGTTGAGAGTCAGGATATTTTTTTAGTGGAAAATTTAGGAAACAGAAAAATATTAAGTAGTAGAAGGCGGATGCAGGAAATTTCTAAGTGGAAAGCGTAGACAAATGGGAGGTGGGTAGAAAGACAGGTATAATTTAGCATGCATACACAAATTTCGAGTTAAGAAGCTGTGGGGGGTGGGACAAATTAGGTCCAAAGATGTGAAGAGATGCCAAAAGAAACCGGTTCAAGTGGAAAATGGACAATTTTGGAAAGAGGTTGATCAAGAAGTTATGTAGAGAGTGTATTGTGAAGCGAGAGGTTGAGGGAAGAAGGAGAACACACAAAAAATGGGCGCCATCATGCAAGAGGATGTTGTTGATTTCCCTGATTTCTTTTCCTCATTTCTAGCCATGGAAGGCTGCTTTTGATCCCCTCTTGCATCTCCTTCAGCCTCATTCCATTCTTGGAACCATTCACGGGTATTGAGAGAGAATTTTTGCAAGATTTAGAGAGGATTAGAGAATATTAGTGAGAGGAGTAGAAGATTCAGAATTTTTCTGATTTTTGGAAGTGAAGGGAGTGGAGGAGCAAGCACGAGGACTCTCGAATACTGTGGAACGATTCTAATTACTTGGTTAATCAGGTATGTTGATTTTCATTGAAATTTGATCAAGAAATGGAAATAATAATGTTTGTGATCATATGTATATAGTTTCTGATTTCTAAGGATGAAATGTAATAAAAGAACAAAGTTCTTACATTAGATGCATTAAAATGATAGAGGAATGGTTGAAATTAGGGTAAAAACTGTATTTTTTAACCTTAATTAGTGAAAATTAAGAATTGTGAATGATGTTAATGGGAGATGAGTTTCAAAAAAGTAAGAAAACATTAATAAGAACCTAAAAATAAAATCTCATAGCCTGGAAATGAGTTTAATGAGAGATATATATTTTTTAGTGTTAAAAATAGTTATTTTTTCCTAATTAGTAATAATTAAGAGTATTAATGGAATATTAGCGATTAAAAAAAAAAGTTGAATAATGTGGTAATGCATTCACTCATGAAATCTTAGGTGAAATGGATGTCTGAAATTTAAGTTGTTGAATTTTTAAGTATGGAAATAGTCGTTTTTGGGTATATTTTAGCAATGATTAGTGAATATTAAAAGAAAATGGAGGAATTTACGGTTGTAAACTGGTGTATCAACTACATGTATCATGATGGATGTATGGTTAATTTTGTTTGATGATTTATGGTCAGATATACTTTTCATGAATATTTTTGTTTTTCTGGACTGTAATAATAGAAAATTAATAACTCATGATAATGAAGGAATTAAGAGGTGAAGTAAAAAAATACTATAGTTTATTTTCTATGAAGAACATGTTGCTAGATTTTTATTAAGAATGGATTGTGTTTGTTGGTACTTCTTTTGTAAAATGATGTTCAAGGTTGAAAGGATAATTAGTGGATATTAGGGTTTATATTAAAGGATTAACAGAGATTATGGATGAAATAAGAGTTTTAAAATAAATTCTTTCTTTGATTTAATTCTTGAGTTTTTTGAAGTTTATAATCTATGAGTTGTAGTTCAAATTGAGAGGTTAGATGGTAATGATAAAAGGATAATAAATAAGTAAAGAAAGTTTTTATTGGCTAATAGTTGGACTACAGAGATAAATGAAATGATACTTTTATGTGAGTAATTTAAGTGTAAAGAAAACATAATTTTCTATCCTAAAACCTTAATTAATACGATGGCTTCATGCATAGTTATTTTGCCCACGTATCTGGGGGCTTCTTAAGAGGCCGTCAGGAGGCCGCCCAAAGCTTGGAGCACGTAGAGGAGGAAGAATCGCATAACAATGATGGAAAGAAAAGAGGGAAAGAATTCTTTGAGATGGAGGTGGACTTATCTTTTTGTGGTGACCTTTCTATCGACTTTCTAGTGTATGCGAAGTTGTGTTAGGAGATTGACATGGGACTATAGGCTACGTCATACATGGAGCATCCAGCTACTCAATTCGTTGATGAATCACTTATAAGGGTACTTTAGAATGTGCATTTTAAGTAAGATCATTTTTTTAGAGTTATATTACCGTGCTTTGCTTGAATCTTTATATTGATTATGCTAACGTCAATTTTTGTTTGTGCAAGTGACCTTTGTGGATATTTAGATAGCACGATGAGTTGAGGGATGAGTGACGAGGAGCTACAGGAGATCTTCACATATATGTCTCCAGATCACATGGCTCGATTCAGAGATATGTTAGACTAGGAGCTGTCTCGGACACCATCATGTCGTTTCATTAGATCTACTTTGGCATGCTCTGATGTCTCTCTTTCTAGTAGACGAGGTTGACACTCCAGACTTGGGCCAGATGGAGGGTGTGGATTTGGGGGACGCTGCATAGATGTGGAGGCGATGAGCCTGCGGTTGGCTTGAGATACTCCTTGCTCTCGTTCAGGTTGGAGAGATTGGAGAGAGGGAGGCTCAAGTGGTTGTTGTGGAGGTACCGACGTAGTGTCTCCGTCTCATCGCGATGGTGAATTTGTGTCACCTATGGGATTTTTCACACTTGGGGACATCTACTCCAGTCACTCCAGCTTTTGCTCAGCCATCCGTAGGTGGCGCCCCTATGGGTGCTACTCTGAGAGATACCATCCCCATGGGTACACCAGATGTACAGGGGCCTCCTAGATATGCCCAAGAGCACGGTCGTAGGTGGGAGAGGACACATCTTAGACATACCCTAGAGAGGTATGGATACCTTGTAGATGATAGGACAGGAGCCGTCATCATGAATGATGAGGGTAAGAGGGTGATAGCTTCTATGAGAGAATTGTGCCAACAAGTTTTTCAGCACAACATCTTTGATCATTGGAAGAACATACTGGAGGGGAGCAAGGACTACATAGTAGCATCCTTACATGAGGAGTTTCTAGTACCTACAACAATAGATAGGTTCTCCACAAGTTGGATGATGGAGTGCATGCGTGCGTACATGTCACACAGACGATCGGATGCATGCAAGGCACTTAAGAGAGTGAGGCCTCAAAGCTCGAGTGGCTAGACGTAGATGACTGGCACCAACTCAAGGAGGAGGCTACAGAGTCTCCAGGACGTTGGAGACAGTAGCGCGAGGCAACAAGGGCATGCCTCCAGTCATGCCCTTGTGTGTCGCAAATTTATTATACGCATTGTTATTAACATCACAGTGTGCATCACAAAGCGTCGCTATTTGCATCGCAAATAGCGACACAAATAGCGACACTGATAGCGACAGTTCTATGGCGTTGCTAATACCAACGTGTTTAGCGACGACAGGGGAAAATTTTTTAGTGAACATTTTTGTCACTTTGAATGTTGGTATGAGGCCTGTATCTTGTAGTGTGATGATATTCTTGTACAGGAACATGGCGATGCTATTTCCATCTTCCCGCTTTAGAGCTTTGGCTTCACACCACTTTGTCACGTAGTCCGTACACAGACCAAGATGTATCTGTTCTGTTTTCTTCTAGCTAGTGGATGAATGGGACCAACGAAATCAATTTCCCATTTTTTGAATGGCTTTAGGGGAAGAATGTGTTGCAGTGGCATGGCACTAGATTTGGTAGGCTTTTCCATTTCCTTACAAGCATCACAATGTTCACAATAGTCATAAGCATCCTTCTGGAGGGTCGGCTGCCAATATCCTACAAGCAAGGCCTCTCTTGCTATCATTTCTCGTGCAAAGTGTTCACTACAAGGCTCATCATGGCATGCTTTCGACATGATTCCAATCTCTTCTCCTGCAACACATCTTTGTAATACCTCGCCTTTGCCTTTCTTGTACATAGCATCACCTAACAGGGTGTAGGGGGTGTAGTGAAAACTAGGAACTTGAAGATAAGAGGATAATGTGCACAATAAGAGAAAGAGATAGAGACAATATAGATAAAGGAGTGAACTGCAATTAAGATTTCATTGCTAGTGGTTGTATATATACAAGGTACATTAAATGAAGTAGGTGAGCTTTATCTCTAAATATATGAGATATTTACAAGGTGGATATCTATGAGATCCTTTTGTCCACATACTAACTTGTCCTTATCTTATCCAAACTTTTATCCTTATCCACAACTTTATCTTAACATCCCCCCTCAAAAGGATTCCATAGGTATCTGTAGAGAAAATAAAAGATTACATTGAATTCATCAATTTGGCTAGATGTTTTCCCCTCCCGATCAGATTATACAAAGGATTTTCATGGAAATTTTGTGCTTCAAGTGAGGAACTGATTTGATGAGGAAATCAGCAGAATTATCACATGATGGTACATATTGAAGGATGATATGGGAACTTTCAACTAATTCACGTACAAAATGATATCTCATATCAATATGGTGGAGTTTAATGCTTAATTTTGGTCCTTAAATAACAAAGATTGATGCTTTGTTATCGGTGAAGATGGGAATTTGCTGAGGCTGATACCCAAAACTGATGTCTTCCAAGAGTTTCTTCAGATAAATTATTTCCTGGGTGGCCATGCTACATGCCACATATTCCGCTTCAGTAGTAGAAAGTGCAATGGAGTGTTGTTGTTTGGTACTCCAAGAGATGGGACCTCTTGCTAGAGTAATGATAAAACCCATGATAGATCTTTGGGTAGCAAGGTCATCACCCCAATCTACGTTGGAATAGGCTCGTAAGAGAAAATCATTTATGTCTTTTGTAAAAAAAATTCCCACATTTGATGTTGCTTTTAGATATCACAAGACCCGTTTGAGCTGCTTGCAACGTTCATAAGTGGGTTGATGCATGGCCTTAGAGAGAATGTGTTTTGCATAAGATAAATCTGGACAGGTGCAAATAATTAGATATCAAAGATATCCAAGTGCTTCCATATAAGGAATAGTCTCCATTTCACGAGCCTCATCAGTTGAAAGAGAATGGGAGGACGATGGATTCAATTGGAGATTTTGGGCAAGTGGAGTGACCATGGGATTATATTTTAGCATGGAATAATGGGAGAGAATAGGCATAATATAATAGGTATGTTGATGCATTTTGATGGATGTGGGTGACTATTCAATTTCAATGCCAAGATAGTAATGCATAGGACCATAGTCTATTATAGCAGATTGTGAAGATATGATAGATTTGCCTTTGGACATTGCGTGAGGAGTGTTGGCAAGAATAGGAATGTCATCAACATAGAGACCTAAGATAATGAAAATGTTGTCCTGAAGAAGAGTATAAATGTTGTGATCTATTTCTAGTCTCTGAAAGCCATGGTGTAGTAAGTGAGAATGAATACGAGCGTACCACTGCCTTGGTGCCTGTTTTAGTCCATAAAGAGCTTTATGCAATAGGCAAACGTGTGTAGGAAATTTGGGATCAACAAAGTTTGGTGGTTGAGACATATAGATTTTTTCTTCTAAGTGACCGTACAAGAACAAGAAGGCAGTTTTGACATCAATGTGGTAAAGAATTAATTTAAAATGAGCTGCCATGGAGAGTAATACCAGTAAAGAAGAAAAGGAAAGTACAGGAGAGAATGTACTTCCGTAATGGAGGCCTTCAATTTCTTCAAAACCACGAGCCACAAGTCGAGCTTTGTACTTGTGGATGGAGCCATTTGGTTTGAGCTTTTTGCGAAGTACCCATTTTTAGCTTATGGCAGATTCTTTAGGAGGAAGGGGTACCAATTTCCAAGTGTTGTTGTGAAGTAGAGCTTTGTATTCATCAAGCATTGCAGCTTGCCATTGAGAGGCTTCAATACTTTGAAGTGCTCGAGTAACAATCGGGCAAATTGGAGCTTTGGGAATAGTGATTGGAGGTGAATCTCGAGCTTGTCCAAGGGCAATGTTGGCTTGAAGATGAAGATCATGTAAGTTTTTGAAGCAAGGAGTTGATTGTGATTGTATATCTTTAATATCGGAGTCGGATGTACTGAATAGAGTAATCGGCATTGATGGAGAAGCACGGGGGATTCACTAGTAGTAATAAGGAGACGTCACCTGTGTGCAAAAAATATATGAAAATACCCCTTATCTACCCCCTATTTATGGGACCTTACCTTATAGAATGTGCCTTCCTCCTTCCCTTAAATAACTCCCCTCCCTTACACTCACATGGTACCATATGGTAAACTGTAGTGTATCCCCCGGTTGGAGAAGCTGGAGATGGAGGACGTAGAGTCGTAACAATGAGAGCCGTAGGAGAAGTATTGCTTGATGTTGAAGACATTGCAGCTATGTGAGCAGACCTTCGAGGTTTTTGTTCATCAGTGGATGGAGCTAAGTTGGGAGTAGAGGCATGGAGAGGAGCCGATTTTTCATGAGGAAATGAAGCCTGTGGAAGATATGAAACATGTTGATTATATAGATAATCTCCTTCATATTTGGAGCTTTGAAGTTGTGGAGATAATAGAGTTTTGGGTGAAGCGTGAATCTGTTTATTGCAATTGGTGGCAAGTTGATTGCTTGGATAGGCAGCAATCAAGCTGCTATGGTGTGCCAGTTGTTGCTGATATTTTGTTGTGATTGAAGACGACTGTACCTGCTTGGCATGGATTGGTGATTTTGGATTGTTCGAAGAGTTGATATGATATGTGTCATCTTGTGAAGACGATTCAGCACTGTCGTGCCACTATGCGCACACTATGTAAAAAAAATCTAGAGTGTGGCTTTCTTTTAGATTTAGAGAGCCAATGCCACTTTAGACATTAGTATTAGTGTCCATGGTTCAAAATATTAGATTTTTTTGGACAAGATTTTAGTCAATTTTTGATATTCTAGATATTATCTCTTGTAAAAATCCATAAAACTATAGATAACTTCTAGATTAGGAGGACATGTAAAAGAAAGCATGTAGCTTTTAGCCAATTTGAGAGGATTTTATGTAAAAAAAGAGATTAGCAAAATTGTGTGACGCACGATCGTTGTTTTTAGGCAATGAATAGCACTTTGAAAGTGGGAGATGAAGAAGGAGTGATCTGGCAAGATTCTAGTCAGGTGTCCTAGTATTTAACCCCCTTTCGGAGCCATTGGAAGCATTAGATTGGCGATCTGAGCAGCATAGAGGAAGGTATTATTTTGTACACGTTTTTGTCTATTAGAGTTATATTTTCTCATAATGCTAAAAGAAATTGACAGGCTTCATCTCTGTTAGTATTCTTCTATATTTTCTAATTCTTTTTGAGAGTATTCTTCTACATCTTCAATCTCTTTGAACCCCTTCTCTTCCGTCTACTCCTCTCCTTGAATCTACCTACACCTTGCTGTCTCTTATCTTCAAGAACTTGGCTTGAAACCTTCAACCCTTCTCTTATCTCTACCATCTCCAAAGTATAAGATCTTGAACCCCCATACATTCTTCTCTTGCCAAACCCCTGTGGTGACCTTCAACCCTACGCGCTGTGACATTGGTGAACCCGACGTAAAGGTCGGTGTAAGAGAACTCCAAGATGGGCAATTCTTCAGGAGATACTCTACAACAATTAGTGTGCATACTGCAGCAGACTCAACAACAACAAATCCAAATGTTACAACAACAACAACAAAGGCAAGACAAAGAGAAGATTGATTCCACAGCCATCAAGGCCCTAGAGGAAGTTGGGCGTTAATTAAAACAATTTTAATGGTCAAAATGTCTCCGTTTTTATTTGCTTATATATTGAAAATGCTCTTCTTTGGTGTACCACAACATGCATGGAGCTGTTATTTTGCCAGATTAGCCAAGCATGGTCTTCAAGAAAGAATCCATGGTCTTTTTCAACAAGATGCGGATTGGGCTGCATTCAAAAAGCCCTACATGAAGAATTCTTCTTAGAAGACTTTGGCCTATTGACGAAGAAAAGTTTCACTGAATGGGTTGAAAAACCCAACAAAGGTTTAGCTGCAACAGCTCTATACCATGAGATTGAAAGTAAATTTGGACAACTTGATACTGAAGATCAACAAAGTATGGAAGGTCAGAAGATTGAATTATTCCTTAAGGCTGCAAATCCCATTCTACAAGAGAAGCTTGCTAATCGCCTAGAAGTTGCTACCTCCGAATCAGGATTCAAGACTGCATGGACAGATGCTACTGATGTAGTTAACATGATTGCTCGAAGAGAGTGGATGCGACTAAGATTGGGGTCTACTTCAACTTCAACAACTCCATTGATGGAGCTTGTTCCACCTTCAAAATCCCCTATTCCTTTGACTAATCAACCAGCTCTTTCTTCTTCTATTCCTTCTAAAAATGATGTAATGGATGAACTTATTCAAAGCATGCATGACCTTCATCTGAATCTTATAGAAATTAGTTCCAAAGTAGAGAAGCTGGATGTCAAAGTCGAAGATCGAGAACGAGCATAAATTCAAAGACCCATGAGAGAAGGCTTTAAGAGGCGTAGTATTTGGTGTGATAGCCAACAACATGACAAGAGGGAGTGTTCTGCCTTCTGTGAGGCTGAAGCACATAAGCTCATCTTTTGGAAAGACGAAAAAATTCATGCGGTTAATACTGGTCTTCCACTGGAGCCAAACTTTGGCAATGGTGGAATGAAGAAAAGATTAGAAGATTTAGCTGTAAAGAATGCCTATGCAGCAATTGATGCAGCTACCTATGGGCTGCAAATTGAGCCAATTAAATCAAGTTTGAATGCATGTAAAGCTAATGTGCAATCTAAAGTATGGATACATGCACTAGATCAAATGGAACGTGGTAAAGCAACCAAAGAAGATTTGGCTAACACCAGTCAGTATATTCGAGGAATAATTGGTTGGAAAGAACCGGTAGATTCTTTTTCTAGCTTTGCACATTTGGCTGATGTCAATCATAAAGAAGTATTGATTGAAGAAAAGAGAAGAAGAGAAGATGAACCAGGGCCTTCAAGTTGAATTCCTTGTGAAGTCAGCTTCTCTTCATCCTGCACAAAAACTCGAAGAACTTGCTTCATCACCAACATATTGTCTTTTCCTTTTGATTACATTAATAATTACATCATGGAATTCACGTTTGGCAATTCCAAGAATTTTGCCTAAGATGAATTAAATTTTGCTTCCTAGAATTCATTCTTCTAGGACTCGTTTGAGATCGGTTGTAGATTCTATGTCAGACTGCAATTTGTAGCATGGCTGCTTGCCTTTCTTCTTTTCTTCGGTCTTCTTTCTTTGTGTCACATCTTCCATCTCTTGATCTGGGGTTATATTTTCAGCAAACTTTGGTTGTTCAAGTGTTCTTCTAGCCTTCCAAATGAAGCTGAAGATAAAGAAAACATGAATGCATAAATTAAAGAAGTGAAAGCTGAAAATGTAATGGTCGGCTGGTCCAAACTAGTTGGGCAGTCCACCTCTCAAAAAGAAGGCCGTCTACAACACATGCATGATGAAGAAGAGGCTCGGTTCATTCCAAGCAATCACTACTCCCATACTCATTGGGTAAGAGCAACAATGGAGACAGTCGTCAAAATTGGAGAAAGAGAAACACCATGTATTGCACTCTTAGACCATGGCTCAGAGATAAACATCATGACAAGGAGTCTCTATGAAAGTGGCGGATGGCCCATAGATGTTGATCCAGGTCGAATGAGAGCTGCAAACAACTCTTTGGAGAGTTATATGCTGCATGTCCTAATGTACAGGTAACTATTGGAGACATAAAAGACAATTTTCACTTTTTTGTTCAAGACTCTTGTAGTTACCCTATCATTCTTGGGCAACCTTACATTTCTGAAGGACGCTTGGAAACAAAAGCTCTTGATGATGGTTCTTCCTATGCTCGAATTTGAAGCAAGGATAATGAACGAGCCGTCCAATTTCTTACTGTGTGTGTTAACCATCATCTAAACAGAGATCGACTGCGTGATTATCCTGTGCCTCCTAATGCCCGAGAATTCAAGGGTTTTCGAGCTACACTACTATAAAGGGAGGTTATGGTAGTGCGTCATGTAAAAAGATTGAACCTCCTCATGCAACAGAAACTGTGTCTCTAGCAAATTTATATGTATGTACAGCCAATAGTATGGGTTGTTATAAGTCCCTTTCGGCCATGACTAAGGCTGAAAGAAAATATTTATGTCATGTAAAAAGGGAGCTGAAAACTTATGACATGATGGCTGAAAATGAAGATATTTCGGGCATTTTTTTTGGATTGATTACTACTGACACATTGGCTGAAATATATGCAGCTGCTCATGCAGAAAATCAGGCTAACAATCAGTCCATAGAAGTATGTACATTGGATTTTTATCAAACAATTCAAGAATTTTTTGAACAGGAAGACAATGGTTTACTCAACAAGGCTGAAGCACAAGTGGAGACAAAATACAAGACAGTGGATAAGAAAGTCAACCCTGTGGCAATCCCATTGCCTCCTGAAAGTGAAGGGCTCGCTGATAGGGCGGCAAATCAGCCAAGTCTTCGTGATCCTTCTAACATTGGTCACAAGTTCACATCTGAAAGTATAAAAGAGCTCAAAATAGGTGAAAATTCTTTCCTTTCACCGACTGAAAAACACTCTTTTATGCAAATGCTAATGAAACATGGAAAAGCTTTTTCTTTTCAACCAAGTGAAATAGGATGTGTGGATCCAAATATTATGGTTCCTATGGTCATTTTTACGGTCCCACATGTGTCTTGGAACCTCAAGCCCATTCCCGTTCCAAGGGCGCATCTGTCCAAATTATTGGAACTTCTAAATGAGAAGATCAGAATGAAGATTTTAGAACCTTCTTTAGCACCTTACTCAAACCAATGGTTTACAGTGCCTAAGAAGAATGGATCTTTATGATTCATTCAAGATCTACAGCCTGTCAATCGTGTCACAATCCGAAATGTTGGTTCAGGTCCAATTGTTGATGAGTTTGTTGAAGCTTTTGCAGGTAGAGCAATTTATTCTATGGGAGACCTATATTCAGGATATGACCAATTCCAGCTTTCATTAGAAAGTTGAGACATTACCACAATGAAGACACCTCTTGGATTGGTCCACATGTGCACTCTACCACAAGGTGCAACAAACTCCGTAGCCCATATGATGAATGCCATGCACAAAGTCTTAAGGGAATTTATTCCACAACTTACTCTTCCATTTCTTGATGATGTACCTATCAAGGGATGTGAAGTCAATGAAAAGAATGAGGAGCTTGACAAAGATGGTTGCAAGACATTTGTAGTTAACCATATTCAAGATTGTGACAGGATTTTGACAAGGCTGGAAGAGGTACATTTTACCCTTTCTGGAGCTAAGTCGATTTTTGGAGTAGAAGAAGTCCTAGTGGTTGGTCATCTATATGGCCCCTATGGACGCAAACCTTCTCCAATCAAGATAGATTCCATCAGCATAATGCAAGAAAAATGCACAAATATTTCAGAGGTGAGAAGATTTATTGGCGCATGTGTATTCTATCGCATATGGATACCATATTTTTCTCATGTAGCCGAAAATCTTTATCAATTATTCAGAAAAGGCCAACTATTCTCTTGGAATAAAGAGCATACTCTCACTATGTGTAAATTAAAGAAGCTATTAATTTCAGCCCCCACTCTCAAAAGGGTTGACTATTCAAATGGTCAACCCATCATCCTTACTGTGGATACAAGTCCCATTGGGATAGGATGGGCTGTTGGCCAAGAGGATCTTGAAGGTAATAGGTATGCTTTATAGGTGCTTCCATAGTGGTAGAAACTGATTGTCTTCCACTCTTGGGCATGATTGCCAACTGCCCTACACTCGACATTGCTATGCTAAGATGGATTGCATATATTAAGTCACTTAACCCCGAATTAAAGCATATTGCAGGAAAGGCAAATCCAGTTGCTGACATGCTATCATGTGCAAGATATGACAATGAAGAAGAGTTGATGGAAGAAGATGAAGCTGAAGAATCTACACTTGCTGAATTTCATTCCATGGCTGCTGAAAATACATTTTCAGTTACTGCATATACTAGTCCAAAGCTGAAAACAATAGGATGATCAACTAGAAGCCAACATGTTCATTGCATTGCTCAAGTTCTAGTTCATTTCCTTGAAGAAGATTATGAAGAAGATTGGCTAAAGATCGGCCAATATTTGAGCACAATGAAGAAGAAGGAGACTTGGACTGATGAGGAGTTCAAACATATCAAGAGGAAAGCTTATGGCTTTTTTCTTAAAGAAGGACATCTATGGAAGCATGCAAAGAAGAAGAAAGGAGCACCTATTCAAGTTTTAGGTAACAAAAGATTGCAACAATAGGTAACGAAGGAATTTCATGAAAGCCTGTGGGCTGACCATAGAGGCATATGGGGAACCTTTAGTAAAGTCAAAGAAAAATATTGGTTTCAAAACATATATCGGGACATAGCACATTTTGTTGAAACCTGTTATGTGTGTCAAATGTATTCTATGGTCAAGCATCGAGATGGGTTACAACCAACTTATCCTTTTTCTATGCATTATAGATGGGTTATTGATCTTGTAACCATGCCTATAGGAATATGGAATATGCAGTATTTAGTCCTTGCAAGAGAGGATCTAACCAATCAAGTTGAAGGCAAAGCCTTAACAACCAAATCCACTCAAGCTGTTTGTCGTTTTTTGCTTGAAGAAGTGTTTTGTAGATATGGATGTGTGGGTAAAGTAATTACAGATAGAGGAGAGTTGGATGTTGATGAGGCATGCAACTTCTTTGCTCAATTGGGTATTAAGTTGGCTTTTACTTCATCCTACAACCTGAAGGCAATGGAAATAGTGAGAGAGGTCATCAACCTATTCTCAAAGCTCTAGCAAAGTCTTGTAGAGGAAAGATCAAAGAATGGCCTAAAATGCTACCTTTTGCATTATGGGCTGACCGGACTACTCACAGTTCAGGGACTAGCTATATGCTATCTGAACTTATGCATGGACAACAACCAATTATGCCAATTGAAGAATCTATTTTCACATGGAGTCTTCTACCTTGGGAGGAAGGCATTAGTAGAGAAGAGTTGCTAACTTTGCACATATGGCAGCTAGAAAGAATGCCTGAAGATGTTCAAGCAGCTATTGAGAAGCTAAAGACAGCAAGACTAAAGAACAAAAGAAGATTTGATAAGCGACATTGACTTCGGCCAAGAGCAATTCAAGAAAAGGACTGGGTGCTTGTCTATGACAGTAGCCTAGAGAATCAATACAGTGCTTCTAGGAAGATGGTAAAGCATTGGTTTGGCCCATATGTAGTAAAGGTCGTTCATGATGATGCCACATATTCATTGGCTGAATTGGGTGGAACAAGCATGAAGATACCCATAGCTGGAAAAAGAATCAAGCTCTTCAAATGAAGAGAAAGTTCAACATATGAGCTAGAAGACTTGAATATAATTCAATAGCATGAAGACATAAAGGAAGAAGAAGAGGCAGAAGATGAAGACATTGACATGGCAGAAGATACTTCTTCTGACACTGCAAATCCATAAGACTTTGGCACATGCCAGAGGATGTGCAGGTTAGGAGGGGTTGAATGTCGTGCCGCTATGCGCACACAGTGTAAAAAAAATCTAGAGTGTGGCTTCCTTTTAGATTTAGAGAGCCACTGCCACTTTAGACATTAGAATTAGTGTCCATGGTTCAAAATATTAGATTAGAATTAGTGTCCATGGTTCAAAATATTAGATTTTTTTGGACAAGTTTAGACAATGCCACTTTAGACATTAGAATTAGTGTCCATGGTTCAAAATATTAGATTTTTTTTGGACAAGTTTTTAGTCAAATTTTGATATTCTAGATATTATCTCTTGTAAAAATCCATAAAACTATAGATAACTTCTAGATTAGGAGGACATGTAAAAGAAAGCATGTAGCTTTCAGCCAATTTGAGAGGATTTTATGTAAAAAAAGAGATTAGCAAAATCACGTGATGCGCGATCACTGTTTTCAAGTAGTGAACAACACTCCGAAGTGGGAGATGAAGAAGGAGTGATCTGGCAGGATTCTGGTTAGGTGTCTTGGTATTTAACCCCCCTTTCAGAGCCATTGGAAGCATTAGATTGGCGATTTGAGCAACATAGAGGAAGGTATTATTTTGTACACGTTTTTGTCTATTAGAGTTATATTTTCTCATAATACTGAAAGAAATTGATAGGCTTCATCTCTGTTAGTATTCTTCTATATTTTCCAATTCTTTTTTAGAGTATTCTTCTACATCTTCAATCTCTTCAAACCCCTTCTCTTTCATCTACTCCTCTCCTTGAATCTACCTACACCCTGTTGTCTCTTATCTTCAAGAAGTTGGCTTGAAACCTTCAACCCTTCTCTTATCTCTACCATCTCGAAGTCTAAGCTCTTGAACCCCCATACATTCTTCTCTTTCCAAACCCCTGTGGTGACCTTCAACCCTATGCACTGCAACATTGCTGTTTGGATGGACAACAGGAGTGATTTCGTGCTGTTTGGATTGACATCAGGCGTGATTTTTGTTGGTCGATAGGTTGGAGCTTTAATAACTTCTGAAGATTTTAATAAGGCTTGATATTCATTAAGGTTTGAAGATTTTGGAGATAAGGGTTGTTCACGTGACTCAACGGCCTAGGAACCTCTAAAAGGAGATAAGGGTGATGATAAAGGTGAAGAGTTGTTGTGGCCTAAACTAGAAGAAGAGGATTCTGTCGAAGATATGTTTGGATTTTTATGAGGCATGTTTAATGTTGAAGATTCGTGGATGGGAAAAAGTGTGAGATGGACATTGGTTTGTGTTGGATGGAAGAAGATTAACTTCATGAAAGATCGCACTTCGGCCATAAATAAAGACCTTATCAGTTGGATCATAGAAGCGATAGGCCTTTTGACCATGTGGCTATCCATATCCTGTAAAACTTAGTTGTGTGGATTTGGGAGAAAACTTGGATATTTGTAATCTTGATTGACAAGAAATGCAGTGCATCCAAAGAGTTTAAGATGTGATAAGTCAGGAGGGTGACCAAACCACAATCCGTAAGGAGTATTATTTTGTAGGGATTTGGAATACAACCTGTTTTGAAGATATGTTGCAGTAGCAATTGCTTCCTCTCCCAGTAGTCTTTTCCCAGGTGAGCTAGTGATAGCATAGCTCTTGTAGCATTGGGTAGTGTAAAATTCTTTCTTTTGGCAACTCCATTTTGCTGTGGATGATGTGGTATGGTAAGCTCATGTTGAATGCCAAAGTCCTTGCAATAATCTTCGAACTCATTTGAAGTATATTCTCCTCCGTTGTCAATACGAAGAGCTTTGAGTTGTAACTCGTGCTTGTTTTCAACTGCTTCCTTGTATTCTTGGAACTTGGAGAAGACTTGTGACTTCCTCGTAAGAAAATATACAACAGCATATATTGAATAATAATCAATAAGCACCATAAAGTATTTTTCTCCAGTGAGAGAAATAGGATTTATTGGACCACAAATGTCGGAGTGTACTAATTGAAGTGGTTGAGTCGTAATGGAGTAAGATTTGGGATAAGGAAGATTTATGGCCTTACTGAGAGCACAAGCTTGACAAAATGGAAGTTGAGAGAGAGAAGGTGGAATGTCGTAGACAAGCTTATTGTAAATAAGTTGTTGGAGAACATTCTGAGAGGCATGGCCAAGCCTAGAGTACCATAGCAATGCATTTTGTGGTAGACTTGTGAGTGAAGTGGAGTTAGCTGAAGCATTTGAAGAAGGTTGTAGTACTGAGTGCCCTAAGTGTATAAAGCCGACCTTCTTTGGGGCAGGTAAGTTTGAGAGAAGGTGAGAGTAGCTGTAAGATGCATTGGTCTATATAGAAGTGAGTAGTGAGAGAGCATTCAGAAGTGAGCTCACTGATACTTAATAGATTTTTCTTGAGATTGGGAACATAATAGACTTTGTGTACCTTAATTATGTGATTGGAGGGAAGCTCCACTCGAATTGTGCCTTAGCCTTGAGCTTTTTGAATGCTATTGTCCCCCATGGCAACATGGAGTGGAGTAGATATCTCTTTGAAGTCGACTAGCCATTCCTTGTGAAAAGTCATATGATGAGTAGCTCTAGAATCTAGAAACCATTTAGATTCTTCTTTGGAGTTTGATGAAGGTGCCCAAACACTTGTGGCTAGGCTGATGATTGTTTTTGGTTCCTCTTCTATGTCATAATTGTCGATGCTAACAAAGTGAGCCTGGCCTTTTGATTGATATTTGTTGAATCTATTTTTTTTATGACAATCCTTTTCAATATGACTTTGCCTTTTGCAAGCATTACATATGAGATGATAATGAGGGTTTCTTGTTAAGGATAGGGATTGAGAAGACTGATAAGAGTTGGGCTTATGTTGCGGATTACCAAGAATCCCTTTGAAATTAGACCTAGAAGAAAACTTGGGCTTTTGATGAGAAAGTGTTGAGTTCTTTTGTGAAGATGTCTTGGGTTGTAAGCAGTTACAATTAGAGCCTTGGATTCCTGATTTGAAGAAGTAAAAAGAGTATCTCTCATGAATTTCTCTTGCTTGATTCTATTAATCAGTGGTGGATGAAGCTTGAGTTTATTAATGGAAGTTTGAGTAGTAATAAAGGCTCTCCAGGATAGAGGTAGGGAAGAGAGTAGAAACATGACTTGTAATTCTTTTGAGATGACTAAACCAGATATTATGGTTTCATCTAGTAAAGATTGCCAGTGTTCTAATAACATAGTGGCAGACTGATCTTCATGCATAGTGGTAGTAGATAGTTTTCTAAACATGGTCATTTGATAAAAAATATCTTTGTTTTCATATGTATTGTTGAAGAATTCCCAAATACCTTTTGCAGTGGGTATTGTTCTTACTAGTTGTACTTGGTGATCTCCACAATGGACAAGTATTTCCATTCTGTTAGATATGATCAATGCCCCACCCTCATTAGGTGCTACCAATGATCCATGGTGCTCAAAGTTGTAAGGCCCCCATTATGAGGAGAAGCCAAATGTGAGGCCGGACATTGGTTGAGTCCTGACTTGTATATCAGATGAGGTCTATGTGACCGGATGGCAACAAGGTGACTGTTGTGGGTCTAATCTTTGGGTTAGATGGAGTGGTTAAGCTGGTAGCAACTCGAGGCACATTGCATTGAGTTGCGTGATAAGGGAGTTAAAAGGGGCCCCGGCCCCCGGCCCGATGGTAAAGGGAATATTCCATGGAATATTCCCTGGCCGACTAGTGGAGGCTCATATGGTAGGTCCTGACCTAACGACCTTCGCAGGCTATAAAAGCTAAACCCCTTCGCAGCCATCACTTACTCATCTTTCACCCAGTCAGAGTTGTTGTTCCAGCTAGCCTTAAGCTCTTCACCTATCTTCTGTCTAGATCGCCATCTAAGCTTCACACAGTGGAAGCGCACGGGTGGACAAAGCCATCTTTGTATCAGTTGTTTGGAGTTAAAGAATTTATTGATTCTCCTCTTATCTGTTGTGTACTCTCTATCTCTTTCTCAGATTCTGTTCGCTGCGCCGTGTATATTTTACATGGTATCAGAGCCCAGGGGGCTCTAGAGATCGGAGAGCGTGTAAGAGGCAAAGGCTTCAACAGCAAAGAGAAACGATATCGACTCCGGGAAGCGGTTCTAGCGCATCAGGAAGCGGTGCAGCAGGTGGTGCTGCTGTACCGGCTATTCAAACACTGAGGATTCGTCCACCAACCTTTAGCGAAGGCAAGTTAGATGGTACAAACTAAACCTTGTGGAAGTTCAAAATTACAACTATCCTTGATTCTTATGAGCTTCTGGAGACTGTGCTGGGGACTGACGCAGAACCACAGCCTACCCCCGACCCATCAAATCCTAGTGTGATGATTCCTCCGAATGCAGATCTTCTATGAGCTTGGAAACGAAGGAATGCAGATGCATTGTGTGCCTTAGTTACAAGTTGTTCTGACAGTGTTTTGACTCTGATTCAGCATACAACCAAAGCGTCAGAGGCTTGGAATGTACTAAGGAGTCAGTAGAAACGCGAAACCAAAAAAGGATTCAAAACTTGGAGAATCAACTAGCAGCGGAGAAGTTTGCTGAAGGAGAGACGGTTGAAGCATTCATCACTCGGATTAAGAATTTGCGCGACCAGATGGCTGGCGCTGGGATACAAAAGACTAGCGAAGAGCTAGCTCGGAGGTGTCTTTGGATTTGTCCACAAAAGTTTGATGGACTAGTAACTGCCCTTAATACTCAGGTGAGACCTCAAGCTTTGACTTTTGAGGAGTTTTGTGCATTATTAATGGAGGAGGAGTTGAGGTTGAAAGCCCGAGAAGGAAGCAACAATGGAGATGCTGCATTCTCTGCCAATGCAAAAGGCAAAGGTGTTTCCTCCACCAAAAATGATGGTGAAAAAAAGAAGAAGGGCGGCAAGAAGAAGTTTCAAGGAGAGTGCTTCTACTGTAAGAAGAAAGGACATGCAATTGCAGATTGTCGTGTCAAGAAGGCAGATGAGAAGAATGATACCCTTAAAAGTAAAGGGAAAGAGACAGCCAATACGGCTGAAGCAGAGTTGGAATTATTCATGGCGACCATTGAGGAAGTGTGCTCCTCGGCGCAAGAAGAATCTACCACTGACTCTTGGGTGTTAGATAGTGGGGCCTCCCGTCACATGACCAACAAGAAAGGTCTATATAGTTCTATGCAGCCTCTACAAGAATCCATCACTGTGATGGTTGGAAATGATGCTAAATGCCCTGCTGCGGGCACAGGTACTATTTCTTTTGTTGCTGCAAATGGTGAAGTCAAAAAGCTTTCAAATGTGTTGTATGTTCCCGAAATCAGGAGAAATCTCTTATCAGTTGCTGCCATAACTGATCTTGGTCATGAAGTGAGGTTCAAGAAGACAGGTGCAAAAATTATTGATAGTGCTTGCACAATTGTTGGCAAAGGAGAAAGAAGGAACAACCTGTATGAGCTAAGTGCTCTTACAGCCACCGGTGGAGTGGGCACAAGTAAGCTTTGGCATGAAAGGTTTGGACACATCGGATTTGCAGTATTGAAGGAGATGCAAAAGCAAGGTATGGTTGCTCACCTACCTACAATAACAGAATTGAAGGAACCATGTGAAGCTTGTATGATGGGCAAGCAACAAAGAAAGGCATTTCCACAAGAAAGCAAGAATAGAGCACAGGCTCCTCTAGAGTTGGTGCATGCTGACTTGTGTGGTAAGATGCCTACACAGGCCTTGGGGGGATCTTCTTATTTTATGTTGATTGTCGACGACTACAGTAGGAAGATGTGGGTGTACTTCCTTCGTGATAAGGCTCAAGCTTTTGGTAAGTTTAAAGAATGGCTAATACTTGTTGAGAATGAAACAGGGAAAAGTGTGAAGAAATTTAGAACAGATGGTGGTGGTGAGTTCAACTCAAAGGAGTTTGAAGGCTTTTGCAAGAGCAAAGGGATCAAGCATCAATTGACGACACCTCACACACCTCAGCAGAACGGTGTTGTGGAACGCAGGAATCGCACCATTGTGGAGATGGCAAGATGCATGCTAAAGGGCAAGGGATTGCCTAACCATTTTTGGGCTGAAGCTGTTAATACTGCAGTCTACATTCTAAATCGGAGCTATACAAAGGCTCTCAAGGGAAAAACACCTCATGAGGCTTACACTGGTAAGAAACCATCTGTCTCACATTTCAGAATTTTTGGATGTGAATGTTATGCACATGTTCCAGATGAGAAGAGAAACAAGTTACAACCAAAAAGCAGAAAATGTATCTTCTTGGGTTATAGTGATGAGCAGAAGGCTTACAAATTATATGACCAAGAGGCAAAGAAGATCATCGCGAGCCGTGATGTGATGTTCAAGGAGGAGCCGCATACAGTGGAGGAGGAGAAGGCAAGTTCTTCCACTTTATCATCAAGCGAAGAAGTAGTCCACTATGAACCTATCCCGAGAGCTATCCCTATCCTTAAGGAGGAGGAAGCATCATCTTCAGATGATGAGGAAAAAGTTCACCAACCTGACATCACCCCACCAGAAAAGCCATTGCCGCGCTGGGTGAAGCAGCTCTATGACCACAATAATCCTATGCCTGCATCTGTTGAGGAGAAGGCAGACGGACCAAGGAGGTCTCAGAGAATAGAGGAGCAAAGGAGGGCTTCTGCTCACATAGTCAATATGGCCTTGATGGTTGAGATTATGAGAGAAGTAAAGGAGCCAACTGACTTAGAAGAAGCACTTGCAGATCCATCATGGAAGGCTGCTATGCAGGCAGAGTATGACAGCATAATGAAGAATGACACTTGGGAGCTAGTGGATCGACCAGCAAAGCGGAAGGTTATTGGCACCAAGTGGATCTGGAAGGTAAAGTACAAGGCTGATGGTACCTTAGAAAAGTACAAAGCTAGACTGGTTGCCCAAGGATTTTCACAAGTTGAAGGGTTTGATTTTCAAGAGTCATTTGCCCCAACTGCCAGAATGACCACTATTCGCACGGTACTTGTAGTGGCTGCCCATAAGAAGTGGCCAGTGTACCAAATGGATGTTAAGTCAGCGTTCTTAAATGGTGACCTCAAGGAGGAGGTGTACGTGGCTCAGCCACCAGGGTTTGAGGCCCCCCATTCTGAGAACAAAGTGTGTAAACTGAAGAAGGCATTGTATGGGCTGAAACAAGCCCCCAGAGCATGGTACCAGTGGATAGATAGGTTCTTTTTAAACCTAAACTTCAAAAGATGTGCCTCAGATGCTAACTTGTATGTTTATAGGGATGGTAAAAAGTCTGTAGTGATTGTCCTATATGTGGATGACCTTCTTATTACAGGTGACTATGAAGATATGATCAACCAAACTCGAAAGGCTTTGAGTTCTGAGTTTGAAATGACAAACTTGGGCTTGCTACACTATTGTTTGGGGATTGAAGTCTGGCAAGAGCCAGGAAAGATCTTCATCTCTCAGAAGAAGTATGCATGGGAGATCTTGAAGGCATTTGGCATGACCGAGTGCAAGGAGATAGCTACACCTATGGAGGTGAATGCAAAGTTATCCGTCGAGGATACATCAGCACTAGCAGACATTGGGAGGTATAGGAGGTTGGTCGGCAGTCTAATCTACTTGTGTAACACCAGACCAGATATCAGTTTTGCTGTTGGTGTTTTGAGCAGGTTCTCAAACAAACCTCATGAGAGTCATTGGAAGGCTGGGATGCGAGTGCTCAGATACTTGAAGAAAACTCTTGACTATGGTATCACATACAGTTTCGGAACTTCTCTTGTAGGGAACTGTGACTCAGATTGGGCAGGAGACATTGATTCCAGGAAGTCAGTTTCTGGTTATTGTTTCTCTTTGGGTTCATGAATTTTCTCTTGGATTAGTAAGAAGCAACCAACAGTGGCATTGTCTTCTACCGAAGCAGAGTACAAGGCAGCTTGTTTTGCTGCATGTGAGGCCATATGGTTGAGAAGGATTCTATGGCATATGGGAGTGCAGGATGAAGAACCAACTGTGCTGAGATGTGACAATCAGAGTTGCATCGCCATTGCCAAAAATCCAATGTTTCATGCACGCACCAAACATATAGAGATCCAGTATCACTATGTGCGTGATTTGATGGAGGATGGGATAGTGGAATTGGTCTACTGTCCAACAGAGGAGAATGGAGCAGATATCTTCACCAAAGCACTTACGAAGGATCTGCTTCAAGTTCATCTTCAGAGACTCGGCATTGGGCCGAGAAGATAGTTCACCTATGGGTGGACATTGAGGGGGGGTGTTAGATATGATCAATGTCCCACCCTCATTAGGTGCTACCAATGATCCATGGTGCTCAAAGTTGTAAGGCCCCCATTATGAGGAGAAGCGAAATGTGAGGCCGGACATTGGTTGAGTCCTGACTTGTATATAGATGAGGTCTATGTGACCGGATGGCAAAAAGGTGATTTTTGTGGGTCTAATCTTTGGGTTAGATGGAGTGGTTAAGCTGGTAGCAACTCGAGGCACATTGCATTGAGTTGCGTGATAAGGGAGTTAAAAGGGGCCCCGGCCCTTGGCCCGATGGTAAAGGGAATATTCCATGGAATATTCCCTGGCCGACTAGTGGAGGCTCATATGGTAGGTCCCGACCTAACGACCTTCGCAGGCTATAAAAGCTAAACCCCTTTGCAGCCATCACTCACTCATCTTTCACCCAGTCAGAGTTGTTGTTCCAGCTAGCCTTAAGCTCTTCACCTATCTTCTGTCTAGATCGCCATCTAAGCTTCACACAGTGGAAGCGCACGGGTGGACAGAGCCATCTTTGTATCAGTTGTTTGGAGTTAAAGAATTTACTGATTCTCCTCTTATCTGTTGTGTACTCTCTATCTCTTTCTCAGATTCTGTTCGCTGCGCCGTGTATATTTTGCACATTCTCATAGCTGCATCTCTTTGCATCCAATCTTCCTTGTCTGCTCCTTCTTGTTCAAGGAAGTCTTCCTTGCCATTGATAATATTCCATAGGTTTGCTTGAGATAGGTAAAGCTCCATCCTTAGCTTCCACACTCGATAGTTGCTGCCATTGAGTTTGTTGATCTTGATGTGTTGGTTGTATGAGATAGTGGCATTGATGAGAGCCATTAGAAGAATGAGAGTAAAGGAGGATGAGTAGTTTGTGAATTTGACGAGAGTATGATGAGCTAGAAAGATAGGACTTGGTGCTCTAATACCATGTAGTGAAAACCAGGAACTTGAAGATAAGAGGATAACGTACACAATAAGAGAAAGAGATAGAGACAATATAGATAAAGGAGTGAACTACAATTAAGCATTTCATTGCTAGTGGTTGTATATATACAAGGTACATTAAATGAGGTAGGTGAGGTTTATCTCTAAATATCTGAGATATTTACAAGGTGGATATCTATGAGATCCTTTTGTCCACATACTAACTTGTCCTTATCTTATCCAAAGTTTTATCCTTATCCACAATGTTATCTTAACAGGGGGCTGACTCCAACATAATCTTCTTCTTCTCAAAGCTGAGATACCAGGGGGATACTATTGGGTTGCCAAGAGGTTGGCTATATTTGCGTACCATGGGGTAAAAATTTCAACTAGAAATAGGAAAGTATCAAGAAGGTCTCGATTATCCTGCTCTTCGTCATCGCTTTGAGGGATTCGTTGATAGATGATCACCTAGGACATGAGAGTGACCGCATTTGGTAATCACTTTAAAGTCAAACTCCTAAAACAAAAGGAGCCATCTCATGATTCTTCCCTTGACATTGGCCTTGTTCATCATAAAGGACAAGGCTTCATGGTCCACATCAAATGTCAAGTGCGTCGACAGTAGGTAGTGTCAAAACTTCTCCAAGGCAAACACCATTGCTAGGCACTCAAGCTCCATCATTGTGTAGTTTTGTTCTTTGTTACTTACTTTCCAACTTGCATAATAGATAGGTTGATCTAACTTTGAGGGGCCATTTTGGCATAAGATTGCACCTAGGCCTTCAACTGATGCATTAATGTGCACATGTAACTCCTTCATCCAATCAGGAGGTTGCATGATGGGTGCTTCAATTAGGCACTATTTTAGGGTGTTGAATGCCTCATCACAATCAGTGGTCCAAGTAAACTTTTCATCTTTTCTAAGGAGCTTATGGAAAGGGGATTCCCTTGTCCTAAAGTGTGTAATAAACCTTCTATAATAGCCCACAAGGCCAAGGAATCCCCTCAATTGTTTAAGGTTTGGTGTTGTTAAGACGACAATCTTCTCAATCTTGGCAATATCTATTGCTATCCCTTATGCAGAGACAGTGTGGCCCAAAGAACTCCTGACGAGACTCCAAAGACATATTTGTCGAGGTTGAGAGAAATCCCATACTCTCAACATCTGCCAAAGCACTGCTCTAGGTGTCCCCAATGCTCACATATTAGACTATAGACATAGAAGTCATCTAGGTACACCTCAGTGAAGTCATGTAGATGTTTTTGGAATGTGGCTATTATCACTCGTTGGAATGTAGCCGAGGCATTACAGAGCCCAAAAATGAGAATATCCAATTCTTTAGTAGTAGAAAGAACTTTTCAAGCATTCATTGAATTCTTCTCTTCTTGGTAATTCAATTTCCTTCATTTTCAGCCTCTTTTTATGCTTGCTGATGGTAGTTTTCCTCGACTGCTGTGCACCAAAAACATGCAGCCCCAAGAGGAACACCAAGAAAATAGGGATTCCACTATAAGAAAATCTATATTGTATCATCAACAACCATCTTTTTCATATTTGATAGCACTCTTTTACAAAGATTTAGGGATGCTTTGCATTTTAAAATGCACCTCTTCCATTCTTGCACTCACCTTGGGTTTTCAAGGTGTCTTTGCACTTTTGGCCCTTTCCCTTGTATTTCTGCTATCAAGCCGCCTTTTGTTGCTTTGCCCGATATTTTAAAATTTTCTTTTGCTTCCCTCTTGTTATTTTTTGCCTTTCTTGCACTGGAGTTAAGAAAACTACTTATGTCAACCTAGTCTCCTTGTGTAGTAAGAAGCTGTAATATTTCCGCATGAAATATTAATGACTTTAGATCCTATAACCCACGCAAAAATGCAACCCAAAGTAATCTCCCACATGTAAAATGTTGGTGGTTAAGCGCTTACCCCGCGCATGCACCAATAAACTCTAGCCACATGGAGCACAAGAGCCGAGGTTTGAAACCCGTAGTTCCACGTGGGAACACCCTTATCGAGGAAAGGGTAAATGGATAATGGTCAAATTTTGTGCAAATTTTTTTATTATTAACCCCTCCCCTCAGCGGATGCATGGCAGGGAGAGGAGTGTGAGAGGGAGTGAGTTAAGAGGAGTTGGGAGGAGTTGGGGAGGGGATCATGCCTCCCTCCATGTCTATAGATCCCCCCCTTAAAAGCCTATATAAACTCCCCCTTAATCTTGGGGGGGGGGAGTCAGAGGAGTTGCTGCCTGTGCCGTGCTAGCCGCCATCGCCAAGAACGCCTGCCTACTTCCGCGCTACTGCCACTTGCCACACTGCGCCTCGCCACCTCCATCCTCACCACCATCATCATCGTCATCTTCTTCGTCGTCATCTTCCTCCCCTTTCAATCATTCCCCCCTCCAAGTCATTCTGTTGTTGAACAGAAGCTTCTAAAATAAGGCTTCCATAAGCCTTGTACACACGGCCTTTCCCCAGGTTTTTATAACCACGCCTTGTAAAGGTAATTTCTACGCGAGGGGGGAGTAGGCAGATTATGAGGCTAATTTCCCAAATCCTGGAGGGAGTTCGTAGATCGGATAAAGGCAAGGACGAGTTTGTGGAGTCAAGAGTCTACGTCATTGATGGCCCCCAAACAAAAGACGCAAGGTGCACACGCGGGAGCCTCAAACCCAAGTTTACACATGGACATCGGTGTGAGTCCTCATGCCCATGTTCTTAGAAATTGATTTCGCATGGAAAGAATGCATTTAAGCATGTATTTAATACACGTAGTCGAGTTAAATACATTTGGAAATTTTAAAAGCAATTATCCATTCATTTACAAAGTTAGCGCATGTCATGCCTTTGAAAAAATTCTTACACTTCCAAGTTGCAATCTCTTTGAATGTATAATGCATAAGTTAGAAGAGGGATCGTGCTAAGAAGGATGGAGCTTGTCCCATGTTGCACTTATGATTTAAATCCATGGACGTGATTCGTATAAAGGTTAATCTTAAATGCCATTGAATGTTGTCCAAAGATTTGCATTGCATGAAAAGGAAACCATGAACTTGCCTATTGCATGCGAGGATGCTTGCATTTTAAGTCGGGTTAAGTGTCATTGAATGGATTAAGTCAATAATAGTCTTATGACATTCGCTCATGCATGGACTTCTTTTACCGAAGTTGTTTTAGAAAAGGGTGCATTTCATATTAAATCATGAATTCAATGCATTGGACAAAAGGGATTATAGGTATAGTTCTCGATGTAATTCAACGTAGGTTTCTATACGAGTTAGTCCTAAATTGTCAATCTTTATAGTTTAGGCAAAGAGAAGAAATGGTCATTGTAAATCTCATAGTTGCGTAGAAGGAAGAAGCCAATGAACCGCATATTTGCATGGAATGTTGCATTTTGAAATTATTTACATCTTTCTAGGAAAAAGTATTTGCATATCTAAGAAGAGATCACCTTTTGTCATAAGACAATTAGTTCGATTAGGTAATTCGCTTGCAATGGTGTAACTCAAAGGATGATTACCTCAATGCGCTAGGTAGAGTTTAGTAAGCTAAAAATTCTGCCTAGTATCGCACTTGGGATGCCAAGTCAAGACTTACAATCCCAAAGATCCTACCCACATTCATAGAATGCTAGGGTTAGCTGAACGCCTATGCAAGAACAATCTAGGGGTTTTTACCCTAAGGATCAATTAGCGAAAGACTAGACCTCCGTATGGATTTAGAAACCCTAGGGCCAGGGTTGGGTTGCGTCAAGAGGACTCCCAAAACCCACATCTTGACCAATGTATCCTTGACGAAGGAATACCATGCGATGGGAGAAACAATCTCACAAGTTAGGTGTGACACTTGTCTCATGCAACAAGTTGCAACGTCGCATGATTTTGGAATAAACCACAAAATAGTATTGCTACTCCTTAAAAACAAGGTTGGCAGGTTCTAAGTACAAGTCCAATTTGCAAGAGGATGAGTAGTCATCCTGCTACATCAACCTTCCTTGGGCTGATTTGCTAAGTTAGGGAAGTTATGTACTGCCTAGCAAGAAATTGACCAATCAAGTTAGGGCGACGAGGTTGCCCAGGATTTATTGTCTTAGTTTAAGGAACCTAAGGTGTTTGTTAATTTGGGTTAACAAGATACAAACCCTAACCCATGGCTAAAAGGGTAAACGAGCAACAAAACCCTTCGAAATCTTGCCAAGTCGCAAATTGATCCCGAATCGAATGTTGGATGCATTCGGAGAGAAGGAATTATACCTTAGCAGTTGGCCAAACAAACGACCACTAGATTGATTGTGTTTGTATAGTTAGGAGCACTGTTTGAATTGCTTTGCTCAAGGAACTAAAGATGGAAAAATAATTAATGCTTTAGGTTAAAGGCCTGGAGGAAGAGGCAGCATCAGTTACCCCCGACTATCTGCCTGACCCTATCCAAGGGGGTTGTTAGCCGCACCGGGTACGTGGATCGAACCTGCTGCGAGAGGTCTCTCTATGGGTGCTACTTGGAGCAAGAGGACGCTTGGGTGCCAGGGGAGGCTCTGGCCGTAAATCCCTTGCCTCTGGGTCCTGCACAAGAGACCGATATGACTCGAGATTGGATCTCGAGGCCTGCATACTAGTCTACGGGCGGAAACTTGGATTAGTAATCCCCTGAGGATTGTTGGATTGCCTTCGGGCGGATTATGGAATAGCCTTCGGGCTGGATTATATGATGTATTCCAAAGACTGATAAATAAGATCAATTGTTAAAAAGGAACTTGTTTGACATTGCTTTTCTATGTCTGTGCTAAGTTACGTGAAGGAACCAATGATTAATTGGTTAATTAAGGAAGCTATTTTTGCTTGTCAAACTAAATGTGGTAGGTAATTGGACAACTAAAGAAAGCTTGAGGAAAGTGCGGTGGATGTGACCATGGGTCCGTCCTACGAAAGGGTGGTCCCGGTTGGCCGGGAGCTTTTCTCGAAGGAAATTGACAGCAAGAAACAATGACCTAGAATCTAGAGTATTAGAGTCCCGATTTATGATGTTTTAGGGGAATGGAATGGGACTATGCCTTATGGGCAGAGAGATCGAGCTTTGTATACCTCTCGTTTTCCATTCTCCTTGAACCAAGTGCAGCATGAATCCACTTCGACCCTATTTTTTTGCGTAAAGTAGTTCGTCTGGGGTTCGACGCTAGCTGCCATTTTAGGAATTTGACCACTAGGAAAACCTTGATTTAGGTCCGTCCTAAGTGGGAATCGTTGGAATGCTTTTGCTTCATGGAAAACTTGGGAAGACCTAGATCGCAAACCTTGTGACATTCCGTGGGAGTGCCGGGCGGTGATTTCTGGACTCCCTTCCCGAAGGGCTACTAAGACGTTCCCTATAAGTGAACAGGTGGACATGTTACAGTTGGTATCAGAGCGACGAGGAACTAATTTACAAGAAAACTCAATAAGGATAAGTAGAGAAAACTTAATAAGGAGAACATTCCCTTACTTACTTATCAATGCTGACTTGCAGAGTCGCGAAGCATGGAACAAATTCTTGGTGTTTGAGGTTATGTTTATGACCGCGATGCGTGCTTTGGACTATCGACAGAGGCTAGGTATGATGAATATCCTAGACCGCATCTACAATCCTTCGCCCCTGTACATGGAACGGAGATGGACGGGTGATTTAGAAATTTATTACATAGCTGCCAACTGACTTGCGTACCTTCGAACCAACTTGAAGAGAATCAAGTGGATGGAGGACTTAAAGATCGTGAAGCTGTTCATCTTTGTTGAAGCTCATGCAAATGCAACCCTACATGTCGGCGGTCGAAAGGTCAAGCAGAACAAGTATGTGCACGAGGAAGTGACTCAAATAATCCCTGCCGACAGAATCAAGGTGTTGGGACGTTACGAGAAGAACGGGTATCAAAGAAAAGGATACCCTAATCTTCCTATGACCTATCGATTCTTGAAAATCTATGACGCCAATCCATATTATTACTCAGTTTTCATAGCTCAATGTAATACAATCTTATTCTCCCCAAATTAATGTATCAGCTTGCTCTACCATCCCAAGAATAATTTTACTCGAAAGGGCTATGTCCTTATGAACAAAATAGACTTTTTATCAATGATTGTATTCGTTGTAAGTGTTGGTAACGGAGTTAAGTGATTAGGTCACTTGTCTAAAAGCTAAACTGGGCATGTAATGTAATGTGAGAAATGTTTAGCAAGTTTTTAACGTAAAGAATTTCAATGCCCAAGCACAACCTCAAGTGCAGATTCCTAGTCTGACCCCTACACCAAGTACGACCGTGATTAAGGAGAAGAAGTTTCTTCTCAAGCAAATCAAACCACAAGAATTTGATGGTAAGGGAAGGACTGTCCAAACTGATGCCGAGATCTGGATCGAATCCATGGAGGATTACTTTGAAGCAGCACGTACTGCACCCGCCAACCAAGCAATGCTCGCCAAGCTGAAGCTTACTGGCGAAGTGAGACTTTGGTGGAAACAATGGTGCAGAGACCAAGGGATCTTAGAAGGGTAAGTTACTTGGGAGAAGCTAAAAAGAGCTGTGCGAGAAAGATATCTACCATTTGCCTACCGCATGTAGAAGATGAACGAGTTCTATGAGCTGAAGTAGCTTGGTCTATCCCTTAATGCTTACTACTCAAAGTTCATCTCTCTTTTGAAGTATGCACCACAGATGGATATGACACAATAGGTGTCGAAGTTTTGTATTGGATTAAATCTGCCTATAAACACCTGCCTCGAGTCAATGCACCCAACAGATCTTTACGATGCGCTCAATCGAGCTGCACCCATGATACAGGAGGTGCAGACCAGGCCAAGGAATAACAAGACTTGGTCTTACAAGGGTCAGAATAAGAGAGCGCAAGGCCAAAATCCGGGACAAAGGAAGAAAGCTAGGACCAACACTATCAATAATTTTGTTCCTACCCAAGGTAATGGCCGCAATCTCCATTGCTTTCATTGCAATGAGCCTGGTCATTTCAAAAGGCAATGTCCCAAGCTTAACGGAGGACAATGTCAAGGACCATCTCGGGGAACCATCCATGGCCAAGGAGCTGCCACCCGGGCTAGAGGGAGAACCACCAGTGTCGCCAACAAGGAGTTCGGCGATGAAGAAGACTCGACCATGGAAGCAGACCTTGAGAGGGTAACAGTCCATGCCACTCAACACAAGAAAGGCCCGAATGGCCAATTCTTGATGATTCAAACCCCATCGGATTATCAAGGTAAAAGCTTCAAAACCTTGATTGATTGTGGTAGTTCACATTCCTTCATTTCACCAGTCTGTGCAAGAAGATTAGGAATAGCCACAAAAGATGCACCTACCTTGCTTGTGAAATTAGCAAATGGTCGTGAGGTCACTTGTACCAGGCAGACTGCTAAGGTGGAATTCCTACTGGGTGGAAAGTCGACTTCGGTCAAATTCAGGGTTATGAACCTAGGTATCCACGAGTGTTTGCTCAGAATGGATTGGCTTAAACCTAATGATGCCCACATTCTTTGTGGAAAGGGCCAAGTTTCCTTTCGAAATTCTGAAGGGGAACTGGTCACAACTCAAGGAGAGGCAAGCCAAAAATTCAACTAGCCAAAGCATCTCGGATAATAAAAGGAGTTAGAAAGGGGCTACCTGTCTACTTGATTAAGCTAAATAAGCTAGATCAGAATCAGGAGTCTAGGGAAGAACCTTCATGGCTAAAGGAATACACAGACGTGTTTCCTGAAGAGCTAACAGAACTTCCTCCTGAAAGGAAAGTTGATCATGAAATCAAGCTAGCACCAGGAGCTGCACCAATCGCAAAGAGACCATATAGAATGTCCATCCCAGAAGCGATTGAGCTGAAGGAGCAACTCAAGAAACTGTTAGACCAAGGTTACATCCATCCTAGCAGTTCACCATGGGGAGCTCTACTCCTGTTCTAGAAGAAGAAAGATGGAACGCTTCGGTTATGTATTGATTACAGAGGATTGAATCAATCAACCATTAAGAACAAATACCCCATTCCAAGAATAGATGAACTTCTTAATCGTCTTCAAGGTGTGATCTTATCTAAGATTGATCTCACGTTTGGATATTATCAGATAAGGATCAAGGAAGAAGATATCCCAAAGACGGCATTCAGTACAAGGTATGGGCACATTGAGTTCCTGGTCATGTCATTCGGGCCACAACTGCACCTGCTACCTTCAACAGGTTAATGCATGATAGCTTTAGGCAATATCTTGATGACTTCATACTTGTCTTCTTTGATGATACCTTAGTCTACTCCAAACAGGAAGAAGATCATGAACCCCAGCTTCGCATTGTTCTTGAAACAATGAGAGCACACAAGCTTTATGCCAAGAAGAAGAAGTGTGCATTTTTCAAGTGACAGATTGAATATCTGGGATTCATTGTATCTCCGGAAGGAATCTCAGTAGACCCGACCAAGGTCAGAGACGTTCTGGAGTGGCCAACACAAAAAATTATCAAAGAAATACGTAGTTTTCTTGGATTGACAGGATGGTACAGGGTCTTTATCAAAAGATTGTAGCACCGCGACTGATCTACTGAAGAAGCAAGTGCCAATTGTTTGCACACCTACTAAACAGTCTAGTTTTGATAAACTAAAGCAAAGCTTGGTATCAACACCTATCCTCAAACTTTTGGACCTTGGTAAGGAGTTTGAAGTGATAACTGATGCTAGCACACTTGCCTTAGGATGTCTGCTTATGCAAGAAGGTCATCCTGTAGCATACTCTTCGAGGAAACTGAAGAGCCATGAGAGGAACTATGCTACCCACGATCTGGAGCTGTTAGCTATCATCGATGATCTCAAGCTTTGGAGACACTACTTGCTGGGTAACAATTTTACCCTAGTGATGGATCATAAAAGTCTCAAATGGATTTTTACCCAAAATGAGCTGAACATGAGGCAACGTCGATGGATTGAAGTGCTGGAAGAATATGATTTTGAAATCAAATACCGGCCTGGAAAGGAGAATCTAGTTGCCGATGCACTCAGTCGTAAGGCATTTTTGAATTCTCTAATTTTGCAAGCCATATCTTTAACCACAAGGTCCATGCCAAACAACCCAATACTTTAGCTAGCTAAAGAAGAGGCATGCCGTGATCCAACCTATCAAAAGTTGCTAAGGGAGATCCCCATCAAGGATCAAGATCCGAAGCTACAAGCAAAGTATTTAGAATTCTCTATCGATAGTGCACTTGTCTACTATAGAAAAAGATTATGTATATCGGCAAGCCAGTCACTCAAGTAGAAAATACTTTGGAAAGCTCATGACTCCCCTTTTTCAGGACATCTTGGCTATGCCAAGACCCTCAATGCAGTCAAAAAGAGCTATTATTGGGAGAGACTTAAAGGTGACGTTCTCAAATATGTCACTGAATGTTTGCCTTGTCAACGCACTAAGGACGAGCATGTCAAAATGCCAGGGAAATTGCGGCCACTTGACATTCCCCAAATGAAATGGGAATTCATCAGTATGGACTTTGTTGTTCGCGTGCCCCAAGTTCAGGGAGGATACAACTCCATTATGGTCGTGGTGGATATGCTCACCAAGGTTGCAGATCTTATTCCTATTAAGACAAACTATAAAGCCTCAGACATTGCAAGATTGTTCATCAAGGAGATATTCAAACTGCATGGGTTACCCAGAAGAATCATTAGTGATCGTGACTCTCTCTTCACATCACATTTCTGGAGGGCTATCTTCGAGGCCATTGGGACTGAACTCTATTTTAGTACAGCTTACCATCCCCAAACCGATGGTCAAACGGAGTGAGTCAACCAAGTCATTGAGGATATGCTAAGGGCACACTACTACCGTGAACCCAAAAAGTGGATTCAATATTTGCCATTGGTTGAGTTTGCCTATAATGCTTCTTACCTACAAAGCATTCAGATGAACCCTTTTCAAGCATTGTATGGGCATGACTGTCATAGTCCTTTGAGCTTTTCGAATCCAACCTTAAGGGTGGAAGCCTCAAAGTAGATGCTGGAAGATATGGACGACCAAATCAAGTCAATAAGATAAGAATCCAAGCTGCCAAGGATAGACAAAAGGCTTATGCGGACTTGAAATGTCAAGACAGATCCTTCGCTGAAGTAGATATGGTCTTCATTCGTGTATGTCCAAAGAAGAGTTCCCTATCCTTAGGTGAATGAAAGAAGCTAATTCCAAGGTATTGTGGACCCTACAAGATCCTCAAGTGTCTAGGGCCTAATGCTTACAGATTACAACACCCTGAGAACCTAAAGGTTCATAATGTATTCCATATCAGTCTACTGAAAAAGTATGTACCTAACCCTAGTCACGTGCTTGATGATCAACAAGTTGTACTTCCTAGCTAAGGAGTCCTTGAGCTACGGCTTGACAGGATCTTAGATGTTAGGGAGAGGCATTTGATATCCAAAACCTTGAGACAATACCTCGTCCAGTGGAAAGATTATCCCAAAGAGGATGCCACTTGGATGGATGAAAGTGCTCTCAACCAACATAACCCCTAGCTCTTCTCGAGATGAGGACATCTCGATTCCTCTAAGGGGGAGAGAATTTAATATTTTCGCATGAAATATTAATGAATTTAGATCCCGTATCCCGTGCAAAAATGCAACCCAAAGTAATCTCCCACGTAAAATGTTGGTGGTTAAGTGCTTACCTCGTGTGTGCGCCAATAAACTCTAGCCGCATGGAGCACAAAAGCCGAGGTTTGAAACCCGTAGTTCCACATAAGAACACCCTTCTCGGGGAAAAGGTAAATGGATGATGATCAAATTTTGTGCAAATTTTTCTATTATTAACCCCTCCCCTTAGCCGATGCATGGAAGGGGAGAGGAGTGTGAGAGGGAGTGAGTTAAGAGGAGTTGGGAGGATTTGGGGAGGGGATTATGCCTCCCTCCACATGTGTGGATCCCCCCCTTAAAAGCCTATATAAACTCCCCCTTAAGCTTGGAGGGGGGAGTCAGAGGAGTTGCCGTCCGTGCCGTGTTGGCCACCATTGCCAAGAATGCCTGCCTGCTGCCACGCTGTTGTTGCTTGCCACCCTTCGCCTCGCCACCTCCGTCCTCACCACCATCATCATCATCTTCTTCTTCGTCGTCATCTTCCTCCGTTTTCAATCATCCCCCCCCTCCACATCATTCTATTGTTGAACAGAAGCTTCTTTTGGTGCACAGATCGAATGCCATATGCTTGCATAGTGAATGCCGGAAGGTCCCCAAGAACAAAAGAACTCTACTTTTTGCACAAAACTCAAGGTAAAAAGCATGCACGACATGAACAAGAGACCAATTGGGTGCAATCTCCCCCCATGCCTTGTGTGAGCACTCCACAAAGCATGTATTTTATGTATTAATCATCTTCAAGCTCAAATAATAGCCCAAATTACAAAATAGCAAGCTTTTAGCTTTTGAGTTTGCTTTAGCACAAAATAGAAATAAAGCTAATGGGCGGTGCCCAAAGAGTCAGGCATACCCAATACAATGTCCAAGTACAAATAACATAATCGTGCACCCATGCGCATACAAAATAATAAATAAATATCCAACGCCTCAATAAATAGGCGCGATAAAATATAGGTGCCATGCCTAAGGTATGCGCCCATCAAAATATAAGTGATAACTCGAATACTCCCTAACCCAAGTTTACACGTGCACATCGCTGCGAGTCCTCATGCCCAGGTTCTTAGAAATTGATTTCGCATGGAAAGAATGCATTTAAGCATGTCTTTAATACACATAGTTGAGTTAAATACATTTGGAAATTTTAAAAGCAATTATCCATTCGTTTACAAAGTTAGCGCATGTCATGCCTTTGAAAAAATGCTTGCACTTCCAAGTTGCAATCTCCTTGAATGTATAATGCATAAATTAGAAGAGGGATCATGCTAAGAAGGATGGATATTGTCGCATATTGCACTTATGATTTAAATCCATGGACATGATTCATATAAAGGTTAATCTTAGATGCCATTGAATGTTGTCCAAAGAATTTCATTGCATGAAAAGGAAACCATGAACTTGCATGTTGCATGCGAGGATTCTTGCATTTTAAGTCGGGTTAAGTGCCATTGAACGGATTAAGTCAATAATAGTCTTATGACATTCGCTCATGCATGGACTTCTTTTACCGAAGTTGTTTTAGAAAAGGGTGCATTTCATATTAAATCATGAATTCAATGCATTGGACAAAAGGGTTTATAGGTATAGTTCTTGATGTAATTCAACGTAGGTTTCTATACGTGTTAGTCCTAAATTGTCAATCTTTATAGTTTAGGCAAAGAAAAGAAATGGTCATTGTAAATCTCGTAGTTGCGTAGAAGGAAAAAGCCAATGAACCGCATATTTGCATGGAATGTTGCATTTTGAAATTATTTATATATTTCTAGGAAAAAGTATTTGCATATCTAAGAAGAGATCACCTTTTGTCGTAAGACAATTAGTTCGATTAGGTAATTCGCTTGCAATGGTGTAACTCAAATGATGATTACCTCAATGCGCTAGGTAGAGTTTAGTACGCTAGAAATTCTGCCTGGTATCGCACTTGGGATGCCAAGTCAAGACTTACAATCCCAAAGATCCTACCCACATTCATAGAATGCTAGGGCTAGTTGAATGCCTATGCAAGAACGATCTAGGGGTTTTTACCCTAAGGATCAATTAGCTAAAGACAAGACCTCTGTATGGATTTAGAAACCCTAGGGCCAAATGTTGTCAGCCTAGTAAGATTAGGGTTGGGTTGGGTCAAGAGGACTCCCAAAAAACCCACATCTTGACCAATGTATCCTTGACCAAGGAATACCATGCGATGGGAGAAACGATCCCACAAGTTAGGTGCGACACTTGTCTCATGCAACAAGTTGCAACGTCGCATGATTTTGGACTAAACCACAAAATAGTAATGCCACTCCTTAAAATAAGGTTGGCAGGTTCTAGGTACAAGTCCAATTTGCAAGAGGATGAGTAGTCATCCTGCTACATCACCCTTCCTTGGGCTAATTTTCCAAGTTAGGAAAGTTATGTATTGTCTAGCAAGAAATTGACCAATCAAGTTAGGGCGATGAGGTTGCCCAGGATTTATTGTCTTAGTTTACAAAACCTAAGGTGTTTGTTAATTTGGGTTAATAGGGTACAAATCCTAACCCAAGGATAAAAGGATAAACGAGCAATGAAACCCTTGGGAATTTTGCCAAGTCGCAAATTGATCCCAGATCGAATGCTGGATGCATTCGGAGAGAAGGAATTATACCTTAGCAGTTGGCCAAACAAACGACCACTGGATTGATTGTGTTTGTATAGCTAGGAGCACTATTTTTATTGCTTTGCTCAACTAAAGATGGAAAAATAATTAATGCGTCAGGTTGAAGGCCTGGAGGGAGAGGCAGCATCAGTTACCCCCGACTGTCTGCCTGACCCTATCCAAGGGGGTTGTTAGCCGCACCACCGAGTACATGGACCAAACCCACCGCGAGAGGTCTCTCCGTGGGTGCTACTTGGAGCAGGAGGATGCTTGGGTGACAGGGGGGGCTTTGGCCGTAAATCCCTTGCCTCCGAGTCCTACACAAGAGACCGACTCGAGATTGGATCTCGAGGCCTGCATACTGGTGTACGGGCAGAAACTTGGATTAGTAATCCCTGAGGATTGCTGGATTTCCTTCGGGCGGATTATGGAATAGCCTTCGGGCTGGATTATATGATGTATTCCAAAGACTGATAAATAAGATCAATTGTTGAAAAGGAACTTGTTTGACATTGCTTTTCTATGTCTATGCTAAGTTACGTGAAGGAACTAGTGATTAATTGGTTAATTAAGGAAGCTATTTTTGCTTGTCAAACTAAATGTGGTAGGTAATTAGACAACTAAAGAAAGCCTGAGGAAAGTGCGGTGGATGTGACCATGGGTCCGTCCTACGGAAGGGTGGTCCCGGTTGGCCGGGAGCTTTTCTCGAAGGAAATTAACAGCAAGGAATGATGACCTGGAATCTAGAGTACTAGAGTCTCGATTTATGCTGTGTTTTAGGTTAATGGAATGGGACTATGCCTTACGGGCAGAGAGGTCGAGCTTTGCATCCCTCTTGTTTTCCATTCTGCTTGAGCCAAGTGCAGCATGAATCCGCTTCGACCCTGACATTTCTGCGTAAAGTAGTTCGACGGTAGCTGCGGTTCTAGGAATTCGACCACTAGGAAAACCTTGATTTAGGTCGGTCCTAAGTGGAAACGGCCAGAATGCTTTCGCTTTGTGGCAGATTTGGGAAGACCTAGATTGCAAACCCCGTGACATTCCATGGGAGTGCCAGGCGGCGCTTTCTGGACTCTCTTCCCGATGGGCTGCTAAGACGTGTCCTACAAGTGAATAGGTGGACATGTTACAAAAGCAAGGGGTAAGTGAGTGCATTTTACCCTTGTGAATGCAAACGAGGTAGAGTTAGAAATTATACATTTTTATGGTTCCTCCCACTTGTTCCTACATAGCTTCTTATCTCTCATGAAATTCATCTTGGATGTGGACACTATAATTTCTTCTCCTTTCATTAGGTTGAAGTTATTTGTGCTTAGTCCAAAGACACATTTTTGATCAAGAGTTTCTTGTAAATTTTTATATCTTTTGGATAAGTAAATGTCTATTTTTGGGAATTTTGTCCTTCCCTCTGAAAGCTCTAGTTTTATCCCAAATTTTGTATATTCTTCTCTTTCACTCCAAAATATGGTTTCTTGCATATGAATTCTTATGTAGCATGGAGGAGTGGTTTTGATGCCATTTATACTGAAACCAAATAATCTCAATCTAGAACAATCTCTACACTACTACAAGCAATCCCCCTCTTCAACACTATACTATTAGCAATCTCCCTCTCCAAGAGTCTATACAAGCAATCAAGTGATAATGGATGTATCTTTATTTTTTAATCTTTGTGATGTTATTATTCTTCACAATTATTGTTTAATCTTTAAGCAACAATTCATGTGTGTGTGTGTAGAGAGAGAGCCTAGAGAGAGAATGTTTTGGATAGAACAATAGATAAGATTAGGGACTAATTAGGAGTTGATTCCAAGATAAGATTAGAGGCTAACTAGGGGTTGATTAGGATCTATCATGATTGAAATCAAGTGAAAGAGTCAAGATTCAATTAGGTAGAAAAGAGTACGGGTATATGAATCAAAGTTATATAATTGTGTGATTTGAATGTTTATCGAAGTTAACATTGTCATACATTTTTCTTTGTAGAATGCACGTGCAGGATGTACCAAGAGAAATAGAGACATTCACTTCTAACTTGAGGATGAATGTGCACCACTGTTTAAAATGACTATGTAAAGGGATGATGCAATAAGATACGTGATGCGACAAGAAAGAAACGCAATGAAAAAATTGTGGATCTTTGGGTTAATGGGTGCATTTACCTAGTTGTTCCATTAACTCAAAGGCAATTAAGGATTGTATAGATACATATGTAGACTTGTGACACAAGGATCAGCATGGGTTCATCAAGCCTTGACAAATATGTAGACAAGATTACAAGGGTATGTGCAATCTTTGATGGGAAAAGGTAGATTGTTAGGTAAGAAGGATAGGGAGAATTAGAGCCGACAACAAGCAATGTTTGTCACTAAATATGTTATGCATACTACACATGTACACAATATTGAGTTGCAATCTAAACTTATGGAGTTGGAGAAGGTGAACAGAAACTTAAAGAAGAAGCTCATAAAAACTTTGGAGATTGGGCCCACTTTAAAAACCAAAGAAGCATGTCAGCACATTCGATTAGTTAAAACAATTCATCAATTAACCAAAGGAAGTAGACAATAGCATAAGATGGATATATGCTCAATCTACTACAATGGGGAATATGTTTCCTCATGCAAAGAACGACACTATTGCTAAAGTCCTTAGCAAGGACATGATAAAAAATACATTGAAAAATCGTAAATACAGTGATATTGTGGATGGCGTCACAAGCAAACATATTAAGGATGTAAGCAACTTGTTTATTGCTATAGATGCTCATCAGGAATTATGTGACAAGGTGAAAATGAGTTATGAGTCATACAATATGATCTATTAACAATTGGATATGGATTTTAAGTAGGTCTTCAAAACTAAGAAAAAATTGCCTCTACCAAAACCATTTCATGTGAAGAAGACTCGAAAACAAGTGAATGAGAAAGTTTTAGAATTGATTGGTGAGCCTACACATCTGGAACACACACATATATTGAAGTATGGTTCCAAAGAAGATACCTTTGTATTGGATATATGTGGGGTGCAAGTGGCTATGATCAAGTTCTAGAATATGTTTATGGAAGAATATAGAGGCAAGTTATTCCTCAAATTTGATGAGAGTGAGATTATCAAGGGGCAAAAACACCTAGGAATCAAGCATTGGATCCTAACGTCAATGAAACCATCCTTTATACTTCAGTGTGCAAATAGAGAATGAAATATGGTAGCTTATAGCATTTGAAGCACCAAAGGAGGACCATGAAGTACTTAAAGTTTTTTAAAGCCTCACCATTATACCCAGTGTTATTCAACATAGCAAAGTAATGGAGCAACTTTACATGTCAAGGGATTTGGAGATTATCAAGTTAAATGGCATCTTCCAGGTGATTTGAAAACAATGAAGTGTATATTTGGTTTATCAAATGAAGAAAATGTAAAATTTCCATCCATATGCTATATGCAAACTAGGAAGGAAGGGAAAGATGGAATGAAAGAATGGCTTGCCTAGATAGGATAACAAGTGCTCTAATGGCTCTGTCCATCCATATGCTTTCATTACGAAGCTTAGATGACAATCTAGACAGTTGATAAGCAAAGAGCATAACGCTAGGTGGAAGAACTCTAACTAGGTGAAAGATAGATTGACTATGGCTTTAGAGAGGACTTCCTTTTATAGCGCAGGAAGGTAGTCCGATCAGCATGTTCAACCATATTATAAACCTTCCTTAGTTGGCCAAGAAACGTTCCATTTACTATCAGGCCGGGGGCATTGCCCCAAATCCCTATTTGACCTACTAGCCAAGGGCCACTTCTGCGGTCCCTAGATGCCCCAAAATAGTGGCCCCTGATAACTTCCACACCTTGCAACTTGATGCATTGTGCCTCGAGTTGCTATCAACATAACTACTCTATCTAACCAAAAGGCTAGATCCACAAAGATCACCATTTTGCTATCCAATCATATAGACCTCATTTGACATACAAGTTAGGACCCTCTCAATGTTTGTGCTCACACATGGCTTCTCCTCATAATTGGAGGCTTACAACTTTTGAGCACTATGGATCATTGGTGACACCTTACAAGGGTGGGGCATTGAGTATATCTAACAAGTAGTTATTGCACCTAGACCATGCTTGCTATAAAGGAACTTTGAAATATCAAACTCTTCATCTGAATGAACATCGTAGATCCTCCTTTCTCTTATGATTTCTTATGTTTCTACATGGTTTCATTAAGAAATGCAAGGCAAGAGAAGAAATTGTGTAGACTAAGTTTTCAGTACAATATTGATTTGAAAGGGTTAGAGGGTAAAAGAGAGTGTGAAAAATGATTAGATGTATATATAATATGGTTAGGTACTACTAGAGATAGAAAAGATCATGTTTTGAGAGGGGAGAGAAAAATCACTTTTTGGGGTTATAATTAGTTTACCCTATTGATGTGACACTTAGGAGGAGTAGTGGAGCATAAAGTGAGTATATAAGTGTCTCTAAAGGATCCCAAGTATCACATGTGTGGGTATTAAAAACTAAAAATTGATTTGGAGGGAATTTAATGTAAAAAATTATGTGAAAAATGAGTATTTTAATTTACAATATGATTGGGTATATTTTGAGAAAAAACCCATTTTTATAAAATTTAAAAAACTCATTACTTGAAAAAGAATCTCAGTTGTTGCTAATGTGGCCCTTTTGAAATATTGGTGGTTCCATCTTGGAGGAAGAATTGATTTTGAGGTCGGCACTTTATAAAAAAGTTTTAAAAAAGATTTCTTGAGATAAAAATAAATCTGAGTTGCTGATGTAGCACTTTTGGAAGAGTAGTGGTCCTATCTTGGATAATGAAAAAGGCTAGTTACTAGAGTGAAAAGAAAGAGAGATTCCCCTCCTTTCTAAATAGGGTCCACCACAAAAAGTGGGTGGAGCCTAAGAATGTAGGGCTTATGAGGTCCTTTTTTAGTCCATATTCCCCCTAATGAATGCTTGAAAATAGAAGAATCTTTCTTGGAAGCATAAGTGATGATGCGGAATTGCACAATGCATGGCTCAAAAACCTTCTACTCTATTTGAAAAAATTGAATTGGTTGAAAGATATGCAAGTAAATACTGTAAGAATGAGAATTTTAGTAAGGTTTTGGGAAGCCAAGAACTCCAATGAGATAGGGTCAATATGCTAGTGTTTATATAGGAAATCCCATGTCTATTAGCAGCTGCAAAAGTCTCTTACACCTTTAATACTAGCCACTGTAGCTATTATTGTTTCCAATTATCATTTTTATACTTTCTTACATTCTATCCCTATGTGACTTTTTCTTCCACAAAAATAAGATTAGGACTTATTACAATGTATGGGATAGAAAGAAAACAGAGTACTACTCTATTTAGACATTACAAGGTTTAAAACAATGGGAAATCCAATAATCTTGAATGAATAAAGGAGATATGATCAATTATACTATATGTAAATCGATGGAAAATAAGAAAATCCAATTTTTGATCATGAATATTTAGTGAAATGAGAGTTGGAGATAAGGAAGCACATGTTGTCCTACTACAGGGTCCCAATGTAGTAAATATGAGATAACTCTTAGTAGGAAACTCCCACTTCGAGATGTGCTATACATTAGAATGGAGCTTTTCCAAATGCTTTCAGCCCATGTATATTGTCTTTTGCTATCCATAATGTAGAGTTAAATTTTCCTTAAAACATAGTGTCTAAGTTGGAATAGTTGCTAAGAAAATGGAACCCAATTGACATAACCTACTTGAGAGTTTGCCTAAACAAATCCTTTTCTTTTCAAAAGTAATCCTTTAATCACATGGATCAAAAGGAAAAGTGGCATCCTATCCATTGAATTCTTAGCCACCAAGCCATAGGGATCATCCTCCACAGAATTATAGGTATGTATATTTAGACCCAAAAATCATAATTGTTGAATTAAAAAAAAACTCATAGTCATGGTCTTCCTCGTGATGGTCATGATCTACATAATTTGCCTCATGTTGGTCTTCAAGTAGTTGCTCAATATAATCTTCAAGAGCTTCATAGGTTGCTACTTTAGTCCCTTTATCTTGCTCTTGACTTGCATTAAGATTTTTCTCAGCATGACAATCTTCATCCTCTTCCTTTAAGTATTCAATTACAAGGAATATTTTTGTATTCTTTGACTTGAATGTAGCTTTTTGATTGGAGGACATTGGTTTACCACATCTGAAACATAACCCTTAAGTATGTAATTCTTTTATCTAGTCAACATTTAATAATTTGGCTCTAATAGCTTTAGACAAGATTTTGCCCATATCATTACTCTCAAGTTCAGGGTGGATCCATCATATTGCCCTCCATGGTATTCATGACGATCATGGGGCTAAGAATAAAATGAATGTTTCTCATAGTCACATTGTCCAAGAGAAGATGTACCATCACCATGTTTTCCTTGCCCATAAGAAATGGACTCAAGAGGATGATGTCCACAAGCATTAGCATGTTGTCCATGTGTATTTGCATGTTGCTCATATATATTTGCATGTTGTTGCCCATGTACATATTCCTACCCATAAAAATATACATATTCATTAGATGCATTTGCTCATATACATTTTCATGTTGTTGTCCATGAAAATTTTCATATTCATTAGATGTATGTTGCTCATTGTATGTACTATTAGCATATGTATGCTGACCATAAGCATAATCATTAGATACATGATGCCCATAAGCATTATCATTAGATTCATGCTAACCATAAGCATAATCAATAGATACATGCTCCTACCTTGATCAAAGATGAAGCATTTACAAGTTTCAACTTCCATTCTTCAGCACTATGACGCTATGTAGAAGAGAATTGAGCTATAGAGTCAGCTACAAAGTCATCGCCATTTTTGTTTTTTTGATGGGAGTAAAGCCTCCAAATAAGATTCAAAATTCTCTTATGTCAACTTCAACAAAAAGCTTTCCAATCCTAGAAAAATAGGGCACTTTAGCTTTCCCTTTCCTCCAATGGTTTAGAATCTCGCATGGTGAACCCATTCCACTTGAGAACCATAGGTACTATATCCAAGAGTACTCTCAAGTCTTCATTTGTAAGACAAGCTGCATTGAAGAAACTTGCCAAGTTTGAAACTCTTGCCTCTTAAATATAGTATTAAGGACAATGAGATGATATCAAAAATCAAAGAACCAAGTTGATCCGTAACAATCTCAAGAATGATCCTTTTTTATTTCAGCTTTGTAAAGGCTCTAAGTATGAGTAGGCTAGGAGGAGTGGGCATAATTGCACCTCTTATTATAAACTTATTGGTTGTGAGGCTCATGGAGGAAGGTATGGGATCAACTATGAAGTTATCATAGACCAATGGTCATTACCTAATGCCAATATCTTTAGCAGATATGATTTTTGCCCCACTAGTGTATGATTAGTAGTATTGTAGTAAGGTTTGGGGGTAGTTAGCGAATCACCATTGAATTCTTCTTCCAAAATTACTATTTGTGGTGCCTCAGAAGTACTATGATGTTAGTAACAAGGGATTTGGTGGAGATGGAGGAGAAGAAGGAACAAACCTATATTGCCTTAATTCTGGACTAGAATGAGATCCTTGTCTCTTTGTGAGTGAGCTTGTTTTTCTCTTAGTGGAGAATCTTTGATTTAAATAAAGGGAAAACTATTATTTTCCTCCAATAGATGGAAAGGGGAAACTGAAGGCATGTCTTCAAAAAGTAATCTTCACTTAAGTCTTTTATAACTCCAATGAGGCCTCTTTCTTCAAAATGGTTATCCAAAATGCTTAGAATTGAGTGACAACTACTAAAATGACATTGTTGCCACCAAATTTCTCCCAATCTTTTTTGTAAGCCTTGAAATATGGAGTCTTCCAATTGTAGATGTATTGTTGGTCATTGTTCATGTCTTATACCTGTAGTATTTATTTGAAATAGAAATTTCCCAAGTAAAAATTAGACCACATATGAAGACAAGCAAGAAAAATGGATCAAAGACCCTATGCTCTAATATTATTTGTATGAAGGAACCTGAGAGGAGAGACAAAGAAGAGAGAGAAGATGATAGAAGAGAGAGGAGAGTGTAGAGGAGAGAGAAAGACTAGAATGCGGAGAGAGACTAAAACTAGAGAGAGAAAGATAGGATGAGAGAGAGAGAGAGAAGCCACCAAATCTAGGAGAGGAAGATAAGATGAAGAGACTTTGTATTATTAAATTCTAAAAAATAAAAGTCTCTTACAAGTTAAATACTAGCTAGTGTAGCTAATATGATTTTCCATTATTAATTTTCCACTCTCTTATACTCTCCATCGAAAAAAGAATTAATAAAAGATATGACTTGTCTATGTTCACATTGTCATCAGGATATGCTTCTAAATACATGTCAAAATGTGACTTTGACTATATTGAAGACATACTAGTTGAATTTGTTGTAATTCTAATAATTACAAGAAACTATACCAACACATATATATCGAAGATGATTTGTGAACCATTTGGGCAAGTTAGATTTCTTTCTTGATAAGACTCCCTAAAAAATCCCAATAAAACTACTTAGTTTGAAAAATTAGCCAAATTTAGTGCAATATAAACTTAAAACTAGCTACTATTTGCTCAATTTTTTGAGAAGGGATTTCAAATTTTCATGGTAATGTAACCCTTCAAATACAAGTGTATGATATATTTGCTAAATTATATAAACAATGTCATATTTATAGTTGTCCCTCTTGTAAGTTGTTAGTAGTATGTGTCCAAGTTTTATGGAATGAATATGAGTGTATATGACAAGTGAGCTTTTAGAATGAAGCTTTTTTGGTAGCCTCCATTTTTTAGTTCCATATAAACTACTTGTTTCCCTTGATAGTTTTTAAACTCCAAACTAGTAGTTGCCCAAGTCTTACTAGACACAAGACAAATAGCATCTCCACATACACAATTGAGATCCTACATTACGAATTCAATATTTTACTCGAGGCATTGGTAAAAGTAACATAAATAAAGTTGACAAAGCACTAAAAACATACTTCATCTTATCGCTTTATCTCATATGAGCTTATCATTTATTGCATCCTCTCTCCTTAGCATTGCTCTATTCTCACATGTCTCTTACTTTGTTTGCTCTCTAATGTTCATCCTTGTATAGGTGAGAGGGTTGCCATGATCCTGTTGATATCATGGGATTGTGACATATCATAGTGTGGCGGCATAAAGAGAGCAAAAAATCTAAATTGACTTGGCACAAGGGACATGTGTTGCTTAGGAGAGGAATGGGAAATATCTTCATAAATAAGGGAGGGGTGCATTGTCATCAATGCCTGTAATGAGGGGAGCACCTTATCATAAATGGAAAATTAGAAAAAGGGGGAGGGGGGAGTGGGACACATGTTGCCACAGCCACATGGAGAAGGAATCGATGACGATGATGATATTGTGGGAAAGGGGGATAGGTGGCAAAGGGGCACGAGCAATGTGGAGGTGAGGTGAGGTGGCAACATGGTTTAGTGGTCATTAACAAGCATATTTTTATCTTATATTCTCATTTATAACATTTTTATAAGGCTATCATTTATAAGTTTTTAAAAAAATAATTATTGGGAGAAGTGATTTGCATGATGTTTTGCAAGACCATTCTTGTGCAACTTTTCCCTATCCTCATGTGGACTTGTGGAGTCAATGTTTAGTAGATTATTGCATACTTCTCATGCACATGCAGTATTTCAAATCCAAAAAATTTTCTAGTTAATTATATAAAAATTTAAGATATTAAGTAGGATTGAATAGACCATACGGTTGTATATTTCTTTGGGAATATTACATCCTCTTCCCCTTTGAGGGGACCTTACAACTTACAACACCATGGATCATTGGTGGCACCTTACGAGGGTAGGGTATTGAGCATATCTAACACCTCCCCTCAATTTCCTCCCGTATAAGTGAACTACATCCTTGATGCAACATCGAGTCTCTAAAGATGAACTTGAAGCAGATCCTTTGTAAGAGATTTGGTGAAGATATCTACTCCATTCTTCTCTATTGGACTAGTTCTATTATCCCATCCTTGATCAAGTCATGCACATAATGATATTGGATCTCAATGTATTTGGTGAGTGCACAAAAATTTGGATTTTTGGCAATGGTGATGCAACTTTGATTGTCACATCTTAGTATTGTTAGATCTTCATCCTATACTCCCACATGCCATAGGATCCTCCTTAACCATATTGCTTCACATGTAGCAAAACAAGCTATCTTGTACTTTGCTTCGGTAGAAGACAATACCACATTTTGTTGCTTCTTACTAATCCAAGAAAATATTCCTAAATCTTTAAAAGAGAAATAATATCTAGAAATTGATTTCTTGGAATCATTCTCTCCTACCCAATTTGAGTCATACTTTTCCATAAGAGCACTTTCAAATTGTATGTGATACCATAGTCAAGAGTTCCCTTTAACTATCTAAGCATTTGCATCCTAGCTTTCTAATGACTTTCTCATGGTTTGTTTGAAAACCTACTCAAAATACAAATAGCAAGATTGATATCTAGCTTGGTGTTACACAAGTAGATGAGGCTACCAATCAATGTCTTATACCACCCAATGTCTACTAGTATTGATGTATTCTCAATGGATGACTTTACATTGATCTCCAAGGTGTAGGTATCTCCTTACACTTAGTCATGCCCAAATGCTTTTAAGGTCTCCCATGCATATTTCTGTTGAGAGATGAATATTTTTCTTGGTGCAGACTTCAATTCCTAAACAATAGTTCAACAAGCCTAGGTTTGTCATTTTAAACTTACAGCTCAAAGCCTTTTGAGTATGATGCATCATAGCTTCATAATCACTTATAATAAGAAGGTCATTCACATACAAGACAATCACTTATAGAATTTTTACCATCCCTATAAATATACAAGTTAACATTTTAGGCACATCTTTTGAAGTTCAAGCCTAAAAAGAATTTATCTATTTATTGGTACCATGTTCCAAGGGTTTTTTAAATCCCATATTGCCTTCTTTAGCTTACAAACTTTGTTCTTAGAATGTGGAGCCTCAAACCCTAGTGGTTGAGCCATGTACATATCCTCCTTGAGGTCTCCATTCAAGAATGTTGATTTAATATCCATTTGGTAAACTTGCTACTTCTTATGAGTGGCGACTGCAAGTACTATGTGAGTTGTGGTCATTTTAGTAGTTGGAGAAAATGATTCTTGAAAATCAAATCCTTTGACTTGTGAAAATCCCTCTACAACTAATTTGGCTTTGTACTTTTCTAAGCTGCTATCAACCTTATTCTTTACCTTCCAAACTCACATGGTGCTAATAATCTTCCTCTTTTCTAGCCAATCCACTAGCTCCTAGAGGTTTCATTCTTCATTATGTTGGTTACTCAACTTGGATAGCTACTCTCCATGCTAGATTGACAAGTAATTCTTCCAAGTCTGCTAGCTCCTTTACTTTTCTCATAATCTCATCTATCAAGGCTATTTTGAGTATGTAAGCATATGCCTTTCTTTGCTCCTCTATTCTCAAAGACCTCCTTGGTTCATCAGCCTTTTCCTCAACTCTGGTAGGCATAAGTTTACTACGATAATAGAGCTACTTTACCTGATAGATGATTTTTGATGTTGAGACATGCTTAAAAATAGCCGAAAATTCCGAATTTCAAGAGAAAAATAGACTTCATCTAAGGTAGCGGTTGCAATCAGTACGATTTTAAGCGGTAATGCCCGAAAGTGCTTAAAAGACCCACTAGACGACAGTTGGTGAATTTTCATAAATTTTTGGCATGTTAGATGAGACCTTGGGAGATGCCCCGCAGTGGAGGACTTCAAGACGGATGTCCAGGATTTTTTTGAGCTACGAATTGGATATCGAACGATGAAATGGGGATGCTCAGGTGGCCAAGCCCAAAATGGCAAGTGGGAAAGGACTTAAGAGAGCCCAAAAGTCATGACTTTTAGGGGATCCCTTTGGGGGCCCCTTAAAAAAAAAGAATTTGTGGGGGAGGGGGGGGGGCTTTTTTTTTTGGCCCCTTAAAAAAATGAATTTGTGGGGGGGGGGGGGGGACCATTTTTTTTGGCTGTGAGACTGAGAAGAAGGCACCATTAATCATTTTAATGGAGAGGGGGGTTGGAGAGCCTGTGAAAGCAACCCTCCAACTGATCACATGCCTGAGATGCATTCAATATTCGCTCCCTATCACTCCAGACTGCGCGTGGAACGGCTGCCCAGTTGTGGGGATCAGAATTCAGTCTTTCTCTCTCCTCTTTCTCTCTTTTGCATAGAGGCACTTCATGTGGCAAGAATCAAGAAGAGAATTGGGAGATGGATGATTGTCCAAGAGGCACCGGATTGTTCCAAAAGGTTGAGGAGGCTGAAGGCTGAAGATTTATGCTGAATTCCATGGCTGATGGGTCGATACACAGTCCCAATTAAATATTCAAAAAACCCAAAACATGCAAAAAGGCGGTATGCTCTATTTTATGAGAGAATTTTGCTTGTTTTTTATCATTCATGGTCTAATTGGTGTGTATATGGGATGAAATTTCATTTGAATGTTCTTTGCATTATGTTTGAGGGCTACAATCACTATTATGCAGAAATCGTACTGATTTACAGCAATTATTAATTTTCAAAACTCGAAAAAACATTAATTTTGATGGAAATTGATAGTTTCTTTGATTTTGAGTGGGAAAAAATGAGTGGACATGGGATAAAATAAGGAAAAATGCTGATTTTTAGTTTTAATGATTATTCATTAAAAATATAAAATATATATTTTATATTAAAAATAAATAGAAAAAATGGATTTCTTGCTTTCGAAAAAATAGAAAAATAAGATTTATGTATGTGAACGTTTGACGGGGCTGAAGAATGAGGTTAAGCCTCAATTTGGCCCTTGCACTTTGTGTCAAAGTGCATATTTATTGCTTTTACATACAAAAAATGACATAAGAGAACCTCTACACCTATGCACCGCAGCAAAATTTAAATGATGAGGGGGAGGATGATGTTATAGAATAGTTTAAACACCGAAATAATGCAAAACCTCAGTGTTCTCTTTATACATAACATTTAGGTTGCGATTTATTTAGAAATAATGGATCTAGCAGCACGAGGTTTGCCTTGGTGCTAGGTTCCTACAACGCAGCATTGCATATTAGCGGGAATTCATTAAAAGGGTTGTTTTTGCATGACACATAAGCTAATTTCAAACCATAAATTTTTTTGCACAATAAAGCATCCACCATTGCATGAATCATACACATGGTATCTATTCCTGGCATGCATAGCAATTGGTTGGATTTTAAATGACCCACGTTGGAGAGAGTAAGGCACCCAAGTTGTAGGTCTAGACGGTGGGTCCAAGGGGATAAGTAAGTGAGGACTGGTACATTCATAGAATGATATAATATTGGTACCAAGAGCGGAGTCTATTTCATATGTGTTATATGTGTTAGCGATGCATCGAGGGGCCAATTCCCAAGGTGAAGGAGGGTCACAGTGGGGCCATGGCAATCAGTCGAGGGGTGCCTCCTATGTTGTTCTACGAGGTGAATTATAGAAAAATGTGTAGGGTCTCCCTCTAAAGAGTTTGAGGAGGTTAAGGATTGGATTACAAACACGATACAAACGTGAAATGTACGTACGATGGCAGGGCAATGTGTCCTGTAGATGCTCCTGACCGCAAGGCCATGGGGTTATCTTGTGCATGTTGGAGGTCTGGCTAGTGCTATAGCCAGTGTGTCGACCCATTTTAGGTCCCATCAATGGTGTGTCTGCTGCCGGGAGCCGCCAACAAGTGGTGGTTCCAAATCTAGAGTTCCTAAGGACCAAATAGTTCGTTTATGTCCTCTGACAAGGACCGTCAAGTCGAAATACAAAAAGCAGAATGTGCTGAGAGGGCTAGATGGCGGTTAGAGATTGTAAGGCACTATTCTTCTCAAAGAAGCGTCCCACTACGAATAAGTGGCAGTGGTTCTAGTAACCTAAGTGTTACGAGTAGCTCTTCGAGTGCAAGTGGAAGTCTTAGTACTTTCCTACTTCCAATTAATCAACCCACAACAAGTGGAAATGTAGTTGTACCTATACAAACTCCTATTGTCGATTCGATTGTAGCCATGGCACAACCCATTGCAATTCCAACAGGTACATCGGATTTACCGGCATTAGGAGCACCGTTGCCCATTTTCCATGGGTTAGAAAAAGAAGATGGAGAAATCCACATTAAGGAGTTTCAAACGCTCATGTTCAACTACCGGATCCAAAGGACACCTAATGATGTTCTTCAACATGACATTAAAAGGAAGAGCGGTAGTATGGTATCACGGTCTAGAAGCTGAAACTATAACTAGTAGTGGTCAATTCTTTACGGCTTTCTATAGAGAGTTTGCTCCTAAGAAGGGTGGACAATATTGGTTGCATGTCTTGAATGTAACATGCCAAGAGCCAAATGAGAATGTCCAGGCCTATGCCAAGAACTAAAGCAAGTTCTTCGCAAACTTAATACTTATATTCCCATTCCATCGGCTACACAGTTGTAATATTTCCTACATTGATTGGATTCAATATCCAGGTGCAGCTTAGTAGTGTCACTTTAGCTGACATTGACACTACTATTACCCAAGCAGAAGGAGTATAGTCATGCTTGCAAGCAGCTTATGCATCAAGGATAAATTGGAATGGTAATAATTTAGCCTTGACCAATGGGAGTCAAGGTGATCCCATGTCAAATGCAAATGGAAGAGGGAGTATCATGCCACATTTTCCTATGTTACCCGCTCCTCCTAGCATGACTATGCCTATGGCTAGTTAGGCGGTCTCACTAAATAGTGGTGAAAGCCAAAAAATGAATCCTAATGTTGTCCTAGTAGGTCAACAGCCAATTTCTAATCAAGTAGTCAGGCCGATAGGACGACAGATAGATGATAGTGGCTATGAGTCGACTGCCTCTAATGTCCTTAATGAAGTTAAGAACATGATGAAGCACTATATCAATATGATTTTAGAACAATACAGACAATTAGCTGTGGATGTCAATTTTCTTAAGAAGTAGTAGAATTTGATAGGGAGTCAACGCTATGAGGAGGGTGCCCCCTCAAGATTTAGCTGTAAGTGGTGCGGTGGCCAACATTTCCCTAGGAATTGCATAAATGTCAAATGCAATATTTGCAAAAAGTCTGGCCACTTAGCTGCTACCTGTTGGAGTAAGATCGTTTCTCTCCAAGAAGGGAGTAAACAACCATGTCTAGTTAACCATCGCGCACAAAGGAATAATCTCTAGCAAGATGAGGGATCAAGACAAATACTACAAAGAGGAAAGGCTACTGTAGAGGAGTTGCCTCATGGCAATGGAATCAGCCTTATTGAGGCCATATATGTCAATGATGCTGAAACTTCTAATCTACGAGCTGTAACAAGAGGTCAAAATATCAAAGAGGGTGACAAAGGAATTGTAAAACATGTCGAGGGAAGCCCTAAGCAAGATGCTAGGGAAAAGTGAGTCCCAAATCCTAATATGGAAGGTGGACCTTTAAGACCTGTTGGTAGTAAAGTTGATCCCGAGAAGGATAAAGGATTGCCAAGAAAGAAGATAAAGGCTAAAAAAGAGGCAATAAAGCCGATTGAAAGACCAAAGGAGAGAATGGTTTGGCACGAGAAGAGAACTTTGGCTAACTACCACGACTTTGACCTAACAAGTTCTCTTTGCGAAGTTAAACCAGACGTAAATCTCCTACAATTGATTAAACTTTCTCCAGGAATACACAAGGAGTTCAAGAAAATCTTGCGTATAGGGTATATTATAGAACCTTTGGGCATAGCTAGAGTAGGAGAAGATTGGTTTGAACAACTGAAAAGCATTGCCCTAGGGTTCTAGCGTATGTGGATGGAATATTAGTGGAGCATGCTATCATGGACACTAGATCCTCCGTCAACATCATGAGTTTAGATTTGATTGAGAGGTTAGGTCTAGAGATCCAAAAAGACAGCTCCACACTTCTTAGGATGGCTGATGATAGTCTAAGACAGCCGGAAGGTTGCATCACTAAAGTCCACGTTACAGTTGTGAGTATGGAATGCTATCTGGACTTTAGGGTGATAAGGTTTGCAGGACGTCCTAGCTATCGAGTTTTGCTAGGCAGGCTATGGATTCTACGGACAGACTGTTAAGCCGATATACCCGTTGGTCGAGTGATTCTAGGCCGAGGTGCCCATTGTGTAATAGTGGATGCTTACCCTGAGTCTCCTCAAAGTGAGAGATCTCCTTTATCCTCCACTGAACTAGAAACAATAGATGATCCATATGGTAGTGAGATGTCATCAAGAAATGAATCTAAAGAAGGGTCCACTATAGATGATATTTATCAGATAACCTTGAATGAGCTGATAGAGCCTCAAGATCGAATAAGAGATTCATATGTTATTCACGCCTAATGATTCGCGGCCAATCAAATTAGGTTCCACGCTCAGTTTGGAAGAGAGAGAAGACAAGCTGAAAGCACGCCTAATGATAGCGATTGTTGAGCAAGACAAGCTGAAAATGACATTTATCACTGTCTTTGGTACCTTTGCATACCATGTGATGGCATTTGGATTATGTAATGCACTTGGTTCGTGGCAAAGAACAGTCGACAAGACCTTTGGTGACATCTCCCTAGAGGAGTTGAAAGTATTCATTGATGACCTAGGGGCAGCCACTGTAAGAGAAAGACGATTGATTATTTTGCAGAAGTGTTTTGAGCATTGCAGACAATCTTGCATAGCTCTCAACCCACGGAAGTGCGTCTTTGGAGTGCCTTATGGCCTATTTTTAGGCCATGTGGTCCATTCCGTAGGGATTGCGACTGGCCCTAAAAAGATCAAAGTCATTGTCGCCATGAGTTCGCCAAGTACTCGTCGAAAGGGAAGTGCATAGCTTTCTATCATCGGTAGGGTATTATCGGAGGTTTATCAATGCCTTGACAGAAAGAACATTGCCAATAGCGAACCTATTGTCCTTTAACTGTCAATTTGCATGGAGTGATGCTTGCAAAGTATCTTTTGATGATGTGAAGCAGGAGCTTGCCAAAGAACCTTTTTTAAAAGCGCCTAAAAGGGGCGAAATGTTCTATATATTTTCAACAACGACCATGTATAGTATTATCTGCTACTTATCCCAAATTTGGGAGGAGAAGTAGTACCATCCGATAGCTTTTTCTAGTTGGAAGTTGGGTATATTAGAAATTAACTACACCTATATGGAGAAGTTGTGCCTTGTGATGGTATTTGTGACTAAAAATTTCATGCACTACATTCTTTATGAGAAGGTGGTTTTTTATACGAAGGAGGAAGGACTTCGATTATTGTTGAATAAGTTACAACCGCCTGATTGTTTAACAAAGTGATTAATTACTTTGTAGGAATTTGATTATGAGATTAAGAGCAAGCTGTCAAAGCTACAGGGCATTGTAGAGTGTCTTGTGGATTTCAAAGAGCCAAAAGAGGTCTCGACTGAAGGAAGTGACATGGAAACTTTGTTCAAGATTGATACAGCGTCTATTCCCTCTTGGTATGCTGCTAAAACACACTATCTTTCTACGGGAGAGACTAGAGCTACTTTATCAAAATCGGAGAAGAGGAAAATTAAACAGCAGGCATTGAAAATTTCCTTGATCACAGGAACACTATATCAGCATGGTGTTGATGATATCTATCGCTGATGTGTGATGCCTGACGAGGTTCCATTTATACTAGCAGAGTTCCATGACTCCGCTTGCGGAGGGCACTTTGTTGGGCGGTTAATGGCACAGAAGGCTTTAAGAGCTGGATATTGGTGGTCGTCGATTTCTTTGATGTGTCAAGAGATGTGATACATGTCAAAGACATGACAGTGTAGAGAATAGGAAGTATCCACTTACGCCGATTATGGCCACCCTTCCATTTGAGAAGTGGGGCATCGATTTTGTGGGACCTATTACCCTGTCATCTACTACTCAGAAAAGATACATTATAGTAGTAACTAATTACTTTACAAAGTGGTCAAAAGCACGGGCGACGAGGTAGGACAATGCAAAAGAGACTACCAGTTTTCTACTTGAGCAGATCATCTACCATTTTGGTCCACCAAAGGAAATAGTATTGGACTGTAGAACCCATTTTTTGAACAAGGTAATTAAAAGCTTGATTGAAGCATGGAAAATTAAGCATAATAAGACGACCCACTATAATCCACAAGCAAATAAACAAGTTGAAAGTACCAATAAGCAACTTGTGGGTATCCTATTTAAAATAGTATCCGAAAAGAAACGGGAATGGGATACAAAATTATATGTGGTGTTTTGGGCGTATAACACGACGTTCAAGCGAGCCACTGGCCACACCCCATTCAAATTAGTTTATGGGGAGGAGTATTTCTTGCCCTTAGAAATTGAGTTGCCGACCATAAGATTCACAATCAATCATTCTTTGGGTGATGAAGATGCCTTATTTGAGCAGTTTACAACTATAACCCACTTGGATGAACTTAAATTGGAGAGTCTGTTGCACCAAGAGGTGGCTAAATGTCGGATGAAGCGCTTGCATGATCTAAAAGCGAAGAAATATACCTTTAAGAAAGGGTAGCTAGTTCTATACTATGATGCGCTTAGGGAGCTATTTCCAGGAAAGTTGGAACCTAGATGGGATGGCCGATACAAGATAGTTCGGTTAGGTAAAAATAAGTCCACGGATTTATTAGCTGACCTACAGGGAGTGGAATTTAAGAATAAGGTTAATTTTAATAAGATTAAACCTTTTTATTTCTGAATATGCTAATGCGCTAAATGCATTGCAGGTCTATGTTGGGGTTGATTTGAGACCTGCAGGCGAGGTTAAACTAGTTGATGGGGCGGATAATCCCTTATTTAGAGCACCCATATCTCGAGCATGCCAAGAACCACCTGGTGGGGGGACTTGCTCAAGATGCTGCGCTGAACACACACAGAATGCACAAGAAGAAGCTCACTCAAGAGACAAGAAGAGAGATGGAGGCATAAACGTTTTCTTGCTGGTTTCTTCTTCTTCTTCCACACTCTTTTACAATATACACAAAGTATAGATAAGATATAACATAAAGGAAAGTGGCCTTCTAAGTCAAACAATGCCTAACCGACTACACTAGTCAACTGGCGCTATAACTATGCCGCTTGTAAATATGTGTAACAACCTGAATATAATAAGTAATGAGTCAGTGGCCATGTGAGAGTCATAATGACCACCGACGTGCTAAGTGGAGTCGTGCGGACCCATCTAACCAGGTGGTCCATCATCAATGTCCACATGTGTTGAGCCTGTCATCTCAACACTCCCCCTCAAGCTCAACTGCATCTCTGCAACTCCAAGTAAGCTTCGAAACTTTTGAAGCTTCTTTGTACCCAATGCCTTCGTGAAGATGTCAGGTATCTGATCTTGTGTGCTGATATACACCAAGTCAATCTCTCCTGCTAGTACCTTCTCTCTCACAAAGTGGTAGTGTACCTCAATATGTTTTGTCTTGGCATGGAACATAGGGTTCCTAGCCAACTGTATACTGCTCAAGTTATCACAATAAATGACAACTGGACCTTCCACCTGTACATCTAAATCAACCAATAACTTTTGCAGCCATACTACCTCACATGTTGCAACAACATCACCTCTATACTTAGCCTTTGTACTCTACAAAGCAACTCTAGATTGCTTTTTGCTACTCCAAGTAACTGCTGCACTACCAAGAGAGAACATGTATCCGCTGGTAGATCTTCTATCAGACATACTACCAGCCCAATCTGCATCTATGTATCCAAACACCTCTACATTTGTACCCGCCTCATAGAAAAGTCCATAATGTAATGTGGACTTCACATATCTCAATATGCGTTTGATTGCATCCAAATGTGGCTTTCTAGGTACTTGCATAAATTGACTCACAAGATCAACAGTGTAGCTCAAGTCTGGCCTTGTAATGGTCATGTAGATCAAACTCCCCACTATCCTCCTGAACATAGTAGGGTCTTCTATCTCATCCCCAACATCAGCACTCAACTTTACATTCTACTTCAACGGGACTAAAAGTGGTTTGCATGCTGTCATACCATACTTGGACAACATATCCAAGCCATACTGTCTTCGGGACAGCCATATACCATCATCACATTTGATTACCTCAATGCCAAGGAAGTACCTTAGCTCACCTAAATCCTTCATCTCAAACTTCTTCTTAAAAAAATCCTTGACTTCAGCAATCCCGCTATCACTATCACCTGTAATAATCAAGTCATCCACATAGATGACTATGATGACCAAACCTGCATCTCCCTTTCTCACATAAAGTGAGTGATCAGCATCAGAAACATAAAAGCCAATATTGACAAGATACTCTCTAATCTTGTCAGACCATGCTCTAGGTGCTTGCTTCAGCCCATAGAGCGCCTTCTTCAACCTGCACACATACGTGGGATGCTCTAAATCTTCATAACCTGCTGGCTGATCTGTTGAGATATCGAGCTCCACTCGTGATATGCCAGGGTGACCATTGTGCATTTATGTCACTGACTTGTTAGCTGCAGATGCGGTTGGTACACCGCCCATGAATAATAGCTAGATGACAGCTATCCTTATCTACTCTAGTTCGTGGCTCAGTTAGTATGCCACCTTAGTTAGTTGAGTTTGGTTTGAGACCCTTATATAGGGTTCTTCTATTTCTATGTACGAGATTTCTTTTGGCTTACACAACTAAGAAGAGGAAAATTGTTTTCAGCCTCCACATGTGTGTGTATTCCCCCAATGTGCAAGTGAGAAAGCTACAAGTGAGAATCCTTCCTTCTCTCCCACAATCTTGACATGGTATTAGAGCCTTGTTCGTGGTAAGGAGCTCAAGGAAGCAAACCAAGTTCGCGGTTTTCTGGTAAGAGGACCATTGTTGCTTTTATTTTTATATTTTGGGAGCAAGTCTCTATAGGTAGCACAGCCGGAAAGTGCAAGAGTGCATTGTCTCAGATAGAGATGCCCTTCGCGGTGTAGCAAGAGGGCAGTATATGCTGCAGGAAAAGGCTTTAGCCCTTGGTTGCTCTGTTTTTTTTATTTGAGGCCATTTCAGGGCTTGTTTTGGAGGCGGAAGTTTTCTGCACGCACTCAGGAAAAGGCTCTGTTTTATGCTGTGCGACCACTGTTCTATAGGTCGATGAAAAGTTACCATAGAAATTGCATCGTATGCCGGTGCGCAGAGACATTGGGAGTTATAGAATCATCCTTGTTTCCTGTTGATGCAAAATCGTCACTAGGAAGTGACTGTATGATCAAATACCACTTCCGTCAGTTTTGCAGATTTGCCCTTGGGAGGCTGAAGCTGTGTTTTTTATAGTGACAGAACTTTTTGCAGTGTTCTGTAATGGCGTCTGATTCTCTTTCACAGATTGTCACTGAAAAGCTTGACAAGAACAACTTCCAAGCATGGAAGTTTAGAATGACGAATTTCCTTATGGAAAAATGATATTGGGAATTTGTTGCAGGAAATGAAGAAGAACCAGTTCTTCCTGATGTTCCCAATCAACAACAAATGTAGGCATTTAAAGCATGGCATGAGAGAGCCAGAAAAGTTATGTACTGGCTATCTATCAGTATTTCAGACTCTATGATTGTGCATATTCAGGATGCAAGTACGCCAAAGGAGGCATGGGATACTTTGTAAAAAATGTATAGCACAAATACACAAGCCAGGAAAATACAGCTCAAGCAACAGTTGCACAATGTGCAAAGAGAAAGTATGAGCATCAATGACTACCACATGAAGGTGAAGAAGATTGCAGATGCACTTGCTTCCATTGGGTCGCCAGTGGAAGATGATGATTTAGTTTCTATGACCTTGAATGGTCTAGGAAAGGATTATGCACAGTTCCGAACATCCATTTCCGTCTGTGAAAGATTTCTTGATTTTGAGGAGTTGATTGCTCTTCTAATTTCTGAGGAGCAGAGAAATGGTGGTGCATCTTCTTCAGGAGGAACTTCAAAAGAAGTTGTCTTCTACTCAAATGCTGGAAGAGGTAGAGGCAAAGGTAGAGGAGGCTGATCTGGAGGCCGTGGTAGAAATCAGAATATGCAGCAAACTCAAGAAAACCAGTCCTATGGAGGAGGACACGGTAACTCTAGAGGCAGGGGGAGCCAAAGAGGTCGTGGTGGATGGCAAAGAGGGCAAAATGCAAACAGCAATGTTGAATGCTACTACTGTGGTAAAATGGGTCATATGGCTAAAGACTGCTATAAAAAGCAGAATGACATCATGAATGGAAAATTGCAACAAGGGAATTATGCATCTTCTAGTAGACAGGGTGATGACAGAAATGAGCATTTGTTTATGGTGCAGCACATGACCAATTCTGTGACAAGTACAGAAGAAAGTAACGATGTGTGGTATGTTGACTCAGGTGCATCAAACCACATGACAGGTCATGCAGAATGGATGCAGGATGCAAGGAAAATGGAAAAACCAGGATTTGTGGAGACTGGTGACGATACTACACATCCTATTGTGCAGATTGGAAATATTCCTTTGTCTATGTAGGATGGGAAAAAGAAATACCTGTCGGATGTATTTCATGTCCAAAATATCACCAAGAACTTGGTTTCTGTTGGTCAAATGGTTGAGCAAGGCTTGCAAGTCAGATTTGATTCCCATGGATGTTTTGTTGAGGATATGAAAAATAAAGATTGCTTGATAGCAAAAGGAAAGAAGAAGGGAAGAATGTTTACATTGGATGCAGACATGTCTGAATTGAGTGCAGCAATGTTTGCACATGGGACCGGTGTAGTTGCAGATATTGATATCTGGCATAAACGCATTGGTCATGTTAATGTATCGTGACTTAAATCAATGCAGACCCAAAATATTGTTGTAGGATTGCCAAAATTCAAGGTTGCAGAAATGCATAAGGTATGTGAAGCTTGTTAGTTTGGAAAACAGGCAAGGAAACCATTTCCTAGACATGTTTAAGAGAGTAAGAAGCCATTGGAATTAATCCACTCTGATGTGTGGACTACTAAAGTTGCATCTCTTGGAGGCTGTCATTATTTTCTCACTTTTATTGATGACTATAGCAAAAAAGTTTGGGTGTATTTTATGAAAAAGAAAAGTGAAGTTTTTGGGCATTTCAAAACTCTAATAGCTATGGTTGAAAAAGAAACAGACTTGCAAATAAAATGCCTAAGGTCAAATGGAGGGGGAGAGTACCTCTCAAATGAGTTTGCAAGGTTCCTACAGGAGCATGGCATAAAGCAGCAATATTCATGCAGTCATACCCCACAACAAAATGCAATTGCAGAAAGGAAAAACAGGCATATTGGAGAGGTATCTCATGCCATGCTCAATGAAAAAGACTTGCCAGATTTTTACTGGGCTGAAGCAGTTGCTACAGTAATCTACATAATGAATAGGACTCCCATTGCAGCAATACATGGGATGACTCCAGAGGAGAGGTATACTGGTAGGAAACTAGATATTTCTCATTTGAAGATTTTTGGTTGCATCGCCTATGTTCATGTGCCAGATGAGTTGAGATCCAAGTTGGATCCAAAAGCTGAGAAGTGCATCTTTATTGGTTACTCTCCGTAGCAGAAAGGGTATAGATGCTATAACCCTTCTACTCGTAAGTTTACAGTGAGCAGAGATGTTGTTTTTGATGAGATGAGTAGCTGGTATAAACCAGTAAATGTGATTGATGATGTAGATGCACATAATGGTAATGCTGCACAGAATTCACAGCAACAGTCACAAAATATTAGTGGACCTGGAGTGTCCTCGAGCAGTGGTTCACATTCTTCATCATGGACAGGCAGATTGAGATCATGAGAATCTCCTCAAAACAATGCAGATAGTGGTATGGAGGTTTCACAAAAAGGAAAAGAGAAGGTAGATCAACCAATGTTTGATGTGAATGCAGGTCACTCTTATGTGGATGGTAAATCCAGTGGCTCAGAACAGAGCATTGATGATGAGTTGGGTATTCCTTCTATTGTTACACCTGGAGTAAGGAAGACATGGATGTTTTGAGAGCACCTGGGAGTGAACCTACTTTGCGTAGGTCTACCAGAGCTAGGTATCATGTGGATAGGCTAAAATATGATGGATTTACAGCCATTCACTATGCCTATATGGTCAAAGTGATACAGGAACCAGAACCCACTTCTTTTGAGCAAGCCATGGGAAAAGAAAAATGGAAGAAAGCCATGGATGAAGAAATGGATGCCTTGGAAGCAAATGCTACATGGGAATTGGTACCTTTGCCTAAAGATAAGAATGCAATTGGTTGTAAGTGGGTTTATAAGGTGAAGCACAATGTAGATGGCTCTGTGAATAGATACAAAGCAAGATTAGTCGTCAAGGGGTATGCACAAACATATGGCATTGATTATGAAGAAACATTCAGTCCAGTTGCAAGGATGGCAACCGTAAGAGTAGTCATTGCTATGGCTGCATCAAAGGGATGGTCTTTATATCAGATGGATGTAAAGAATGCCTTCTTGCATGGTGATTTGCAAGAAAAGGTCTATATGGAGCAGCCACTAGGTTATGTGTATGCTGTTCATCCTGAGTTTGTTTGTAGGTTGAAGAAAGCCTTGTATGGCTTGAAGCAAGCACCTAGAGCATGGTCTGACAAGATAGGACATTATTTTAACTATTGGCTTTCAGATTTCTAAGGTAGATTTCTCACTTTATGTGAGAAAAACAGAGAAATGTATTATGTTGCTTGTCATTTATGTTGATGATTTGATTATCACAGGTGATAGTGATGAAGATATTCTTCATGTGAAAATGCTATTGAAGCATAAGTTTGAGATAAAGGATTTGGAAGAGCTGCGCTATTTCTTGGGCATTGAGGTGATTAGATCACCAAGTGGGATATGGCTCTTGCAAAGGCAGTATGGATTGGACATGCTGTCCAAATATGGGATAACAGGCTGTAAGCCTATTTCAGTTCCTTTGGAGCAGAATGTGAAGCTGAGTGCAGATGCAGGTGAGCTTCTCGAAGACCCTACTATGTACAGATGCATAGTAGGAAGTTTGATTTATATGACTATTACCAGGCCAGATTTAAGCTATACTGTTGGATTGGTAAGTCAGTTTATGCAGGCTCCAAGGAAACCACATTTGGATGCGGCTAGACGCATACTCAGGTATGTGAAGTCCACATTGCAGTATGGGCTATTTTATGAGACTGGGGTTCAAATACAGTTGCATGGATACACTGATGCTGATTGGGCTGGTAGTATTTCAGATAGACGATCTACCAGTGGATATGTGTTCTCTTTTGGGAGTACTGCAGTCACTTGGAGCAGCAAGAAACAACCTACAGTTGCCTTGTCGAGCACAGAGGCTGAGTACAGGGGTGCAGCAATGGCTGCATGTGAGGTAGCTTGGTTGCATAAGCTACTTTATGATATGCATCAGCCTACAGATGGGCTAGTTGTCATTTATTGTGACAACATGAGCAGTATACACTTGGCAAATAACATAGTCTATCATGCTAGAACAAAGCACATTGAGGTGCATTATCACTATGTGCGGGAGAGGGTTTTACTAGGTCTTATTGATCTAGTTTATGTCAGCAAAGAGGATCAGGTAGCTGACATATTCACGAAGGCATTGGGCGTAGAGAAGCTGTGCAAGCTCAGATACGTGCTTGGTGTGCAGAAATTGGGATTGAGATCGAGGGGGAGTATTGAGATATCGAGCTCCACTCGTGATATGCCATGGTGACTGTTGTGCATTTATGTCACCGACTTGTTAGTTGCAGATGCAGTTGGTACACCGCCCATGAATAATAGCTAGATGACAGCTATCCTTATCTACTCTAGTTTGTGGCTCAGTTAGTATGCTACCTTAGTTAGTTGAGTTTGGTTTGAGACCCATATATAGGGTTCTTCTATTTCTATGTACGAGAGTTCTTTTGGCTTACACAACTAAGAAGAGGAATACTATTTTCAGCCTCCACCTGTGTGTGTATTCCCCCATTGTGCAAGTGAGAAAGCTACAAGTGAGACTCCTTCCTTCTCTCCCACAATCTTGACATGATCCATTTACACTTCTTCCTGCAAATTACCATGCAAGAAGGCATTCTTCACATCCATTTGCTGCAATCTCCAACCTTTGGTACTGCCAAAGCAATCACACATCTGATAGTTGCCATCCTAGCAACTGGACTGAAGGTTTCTTCATAATCTATGCCATATGTCTGGGCATAGCCTTTTGCAACCAACCTAGCTTTGTACCTACTAATAGAACCATCTACATTGTGCTTAATCTTATAAACCCACTTACATCCAATAGCTTTCTTGCCCTTCGGCAATGATACTAGATCCCAAGTCTTATTGGCCTCTAATGTAGCCATCTCCTCATCCATTGCTGCATCCCAATGAGTATGACCAACAACATCCTCAAAACAAGTGGGCTCAAAATTCTCAACTAGTTTCACCATAGAAGCATAATGGTGAGCTACATAAACTTCAAAACCAAATCTTTTAATAGGGTATCTAACCCTGCTAGATCTGCGTACCACCGGATTACTCAATGGAGCCTTTACATTACTATGAACTCTCTGTACACCTGGTGTTGTGACAGAAGGAATACTAAGCTTATCATCCAAGCTCTCTGAGCCACTAGAGTCTCCATCAAGAACTACATCAATGCCATCTGACACTTTATTCTGTCCTTTGTCTTTACCTGTAGTGCTACTAGATGCACTTGAACATGTGGAGTTACTCCTTAGTCTCCCAGACCAAGGACTACCAGATGATGTCTTTGGTCCACTAAGAGTCGTAATTCTTGTTTTTCAGCTTGCACATGAGTGTCATGATCATCATCATCAACCAATGCATCACCACTAGATGCATACCAACTACTCATTTCATCAAAGATGACATCCCTGCTCACTCTGAACTTACATGTGACAGGGTTATAACAACGATACCCTTTCTGCTGTAAAGAGTATCCAATAAAGACACATTTTTTTGCCTTTGGATCAAGCTTCTTCCGAAGCTCATCTGGCACATGAATGTATGCAACACAGCCAAATACCTTCAAGTGCGATACATCAGGCTTCTTGCCAGTAAAGCATTCTTCAGGAGTCATCCCATGAATTGCAGCTGTGCGAGTTCTGTTCATAATATAAACAACAGTATGAATAGCCTCAGACAAAAAAATGCTTAGGCATATTCTTTTCAGCCATCAAGGCGCGTGCAACTTCTGTAATATGCCTGTTTTTCCTTTCTGCAACCCCATTTTTATGTGGGGTTTACTGCATGTGAACTGTCTCTTTATCCCATAAGACCTTAGAAAATCACTGAACTCATTTGAGAGGTACTCTCCCCCTCCATCTGACCTCAAGCACTTTACTTTCAAGCCTGTTTCTCTTTCAACTACAGCCTTGAAGGTTCTAAAGTGCTCAAACGCTTCACTCTTTTCCTTCATAAAATATACCCACTGTTTTGTAGAACAATCGTCAATGAATGTGACAAAGTATGAATTGTCTCCAAGAGATACATTTTGTGTAGGTCCCCAAATGTCTGTATGCACAACATCAAGGATATTTCTGCTTACATCTCTGTCATGTGAAAAGGGTTGTCTTGCCTGCTTACCAAACTGACATGCTTCGCATACCTTATGAAATTCTGCAACTCTAAATCTAGACAAACCTATAACCCACCCTTTGGACTGTATTAATTTCAGGCTTTGTACATTTGCATGTCCAATGCATTTGTGCCAAATTTCAATATCTGCAACAACAACACCTTATCCTTTAGCATACATATCAGCATTCATAGTAAGAATTTCAGCATCTAGAGTAAACATACGTCCAACTCTACTTCCCTTTGTAACTAACCTGCACTTGTCATTGAAGTCTTCTACAAAGCAACCCTTTGTATTAAATCTGACTTGCAGCCCTTGCTCCACCATATCTGATCGACTGACACCAAGTTCTTTGTAATAGATGGCACATGTAATACATCTGAAAGACTCTTTATCTTACCATCATGTAAGGACAAGGGAACTTTTTCAATGTGTGAAATTAGGTGGCGTGAATCATCACTCGTCTGCACATAACCTGCATTTTGCAAATCCTGCATCTCTCCAAACCATTCTGCATGGCTGGTCATATGGTTGGATGCACCTGAATTAACATACCAAACACCATCATATGTTCCCTTTCCTATAACAGCACTCGACATATGCTGCATAACAAACAGACGTTCATTTTTGTCTTCATTCTGTCGTGAAGACGATGCATAGTTTCCTTGCTGCAACTTACCACTGCAAATATCATCTTTCTTAGCATAACATTGGGCTGCAAGATGACCTGTTTTGCCAAAGTAGTGTAACACAATACCAGAGTTGTTAGAACCTCTGTTTTGCCATCCACCTCTTCCTCTATAAAGCTCCCCCTACCTCTAAAGTTACCACGACCTCCTGAAACCTGCATATTGCCAAATTGCTAATTCAATCTGTTTTGCTGGTTGTCACTACCACGTCCTATACCACGGCCTCTTGAAGAGAACCTGCCACGTCCCCTTCCTGAACTGGAGTAGAAAGCTTGGACTTGTTCACCACTTCTTTTAGATGTCTCACTCTGCATGTTGATCTCTTCAGTGATCATAAGGGAGACCAACTCATCAAAATCTGGAAATGGCTTTCTGACATATATAAAAGTTACGAAAGACTTCTAAGCCTTTTCATTGTTAAGTCTACCCAAGGTAGACAACACCAAATCATCATCATTGGGCAAGGCATCTGCAATGCTTCTTACCTTCAGTGCATACTCATTGATAGACATCTTCCCTTTCTTCAATGTATTCAATTCTTGCTTGAGTTAAATCTTTCATGCCTTTGTATTTAGGGAAAACATACTTTCAAGTATGGTCCAAGCTGCATATGAATTCTTGACATTTCTGATATGTCCCAGTATATTATTGTCAATTATTGTAGACAGCCAATACATAACCTTTTTGTCTTTTGCATTCCATTCCTTTTGTGCCTTTGTCTCTTCTGCAGTTGGAGGATCACTCACCTCCGGTTCCTTTTCTTCACCTGACACAAACTCGTAGAGGCCTTTTACAATAAGTTCATGACACGTAACTTCCATGAAGGGTAGTTGTTCTTGTCGAGCTTCTCAATGATGGGGTTTCCACAGTTCTCTGCCATTATCACAAAACTAATACCAAACAGCAAGCAAATCTTCTGCAACCCTCGACCTGTAGTGCACAGCAATACAGCAGACAACCTTTTTCACTGTCTGCTCAACAATACATGCAATTTGCACAACCAGTTTGTAGATAAACCTTGTGTTTATTTGCTCTTAAACATCTTTAAACTTACAGATTTGAAATCTGTAGCCTGTGCACCTGTATACGGCAGACATAGCTAAAATTACAGGGCATCTCGAACTACTGTCTGCAACCTTGCGGCTCTAAATTAGGGCCTGAAATGACCTCAGATGGCCAAAATAGCAACGAAAATCCTAAAGGGCTTATCTGTAGAATACACAGCACTCTTCGTGCACACCAAATCTCACTGCAATCTGAGATTTTTGCTTTGCCCTACTTTTGGTGCCTCCACAAGCACTGTCTAAGAGAAAGAGTGGAAGAATGGGAGAGCTTCTTACTTGTGGCTTGCTTGCTCGAACCTTACTTCTTCTCCTTTACTTCAGCCTTTGAAATTAGCCTCTCTCAGTGGTGCGGCTCTGATACCATATCAAGAATCGCGTGATGGGGGGACTAGCTCAAGATGCTATGCTGAACACACACAGAATGCACAAGGAGAAGCTCACTCAAGAGATAAGAAGAGAGATGGAGGCCAAAATATTTTCTTGCTGGTTTCTTCTTCTTCTTCCACACTCATTTACAATGTATACAAAGTAAAGATAAGATACAACATAAAGGAAAGTGGCCTACTAAGTCAAACAATGCATAATCGACTACACTAGTCGACTGGTGCTATAACTATGCCAGAGCTGTAAATAGGTGTAACAACCTGAATATAATAAGTAATGAGTCAGTGGTCATGTGAGAGTCATAATGACTAGTGACGTGCTAAGTGTAGATGTGTGGACCCATCTAACCAGGCGGTCCATCATTAATGTCCGCATATGTTGAGCTTGTCATCTCAACAAAGCAAAGATATCATTAGGGAAAGCTTATATGGTGGAGCAAGGGATACAAAGTGATTGATCAAGAAGATGGTACCTTTGTGTGGGAAATCAAAGTTTTTTGCCATTACTGTTTGTAGATTTTGAGAAGCATCCATGTTGAGTTTAATGAAGGTGGGATGGAGCCGTCAGTTCATCCTCTCAATATGTTTAATTTTGACTATCATAATTACGAATAGGGGAGTTCTTGATGGCTGGCTGTATAAACCCATTATGGACGTACACGGTATACTTTGATGGACCGTCCCGGGGGCCTAATAAAAAAAGGGAGTGTTGGAGTAGTTATCTGAGATCCCTGACATAGGGTTGCAATGAAATTAGCTGTTTAGGTCGAGGTAGGATTCACTAACAACATGGCAGAGTATAAAGCCTTGATTATGGGACTGAATATTTCCAAGAAAGGTAGTATTTGGCGGTTGTTGGTAAAGGGGGATTCCCAGTTGATCTTAAATCAACTCAATGGGACATATACAGTCCGGAATCCCATCCTTCGTATGTATCATCGAACTGCAATAACCCTACTTGATGAATTTGAGAGCGTATCTCTTCACCTCATTCCACATTATTGGAATCAATTTGCAAATTCATTAGCTAATTTTTCTTATGAAGAGGACCTCTTCTTCAACTATGGTCCTAGTTTGGATGTCTCTCTTGATAACGAGACGAGACCTGATCGCTTGTGGGGAATGTTATCAGACCACATGTTATATGGTAGGTGATGGTTGATATGGGTAATGCGAAGACTGACTGAGACCCATCTACCACTATTATCCTAGACCCATAGGTTGATCAAATGACATGTTATGCGTACACCTCTTGCTATATATGCAGGAGGTATGGGTCACAACTTGATGCATTTAGTTTAGGGTTGAGAGCCCTATTTTTTCCTTGGAATGGAGCATATTTTCGTATATCTACCTTCTTCCAAGGAGGGATCTATATGAGTTGGTTTTCTCGATTTATTTAGGCCAAGAGGGCCAGTTGTTTTAAGGTTTTAATGATCTATTTCTTTAGGCCAAGAGGGCCAGCTAGTTTGCAGTGAAATGTGTTATTTCTTTAGACCAAGAGGGCCCCATGTCTGTTTGGTGCAGGTACAGTTAATGGTTTTTTGTTGTAGTGATTGCATTACACAGGTTGATGAAGTCATTGAAGGGAGCCTTTGCTGCGAAGGAGCTTCTTGTGGCCATTCTTGGTGGTTTTGTCCCCTTTCCGAGTCTTTTCCCTTAAGCAATTAATGATATATGTGTGTGTAAGGGTTACTTTCTTTTGTTTGTTGGGGACCAACCCTCGAGGCATGAAGTCCCAGGTTCAGGATATGTATGTCTGGGGGAGGTTTGAGTAGTCATTGCCTCATGCAAAGGCATTGCCAGGTGAGGGTTGAAATGATGAACGGGTTACCTGTTACCCATCCAACGGCCTCCAATCCTCACTAAGAGAACTAAAGAGGGGCACCACCTAGCCAAACGGAGGATGGGCTAGGACATTCCTTTTCTCAAAGAGAATCAAAAGAACCAAGACACAAGTTTACAAGAGAGAATATATGTACTAGACACCCTATTAGAATATGAGAGAGAGAGATGAGAGGGGAGGGAGACAAGAGGAGAAGATGTAGAGGAAGTTTGCCATTATGTATTCATGGAATGAGAAGATGAGAAGAGAGGGAGACAAGAGGAGAAGAGGTAGAGGAAGCTTTCTATTATGCTACATAATAAAAGAACTTACTCATAGCTTACCTCAAAGAGATGGACTAGCATGAGGGTATTCTAGAGTGCTCTCATGTGCTTGTCATTGTCATTCTCCCCCCTTTTCCATTCTCCATGGGCTCTTTATATAGCCTCCATGAGGGATTAGATTAAGATAATCTTCTTGATTAACATAATCCTAGATGATGTATGGCATCTTTGAAAATATAGAGAATAGTAGATGAGTCAAGTCCCTGCCAAGAATCACGTGGTGGGGGGACTTGCTCAAGATGCTGCGCTGAACACACGCAGAATGCACAAGGAGAAGCTCACTCAAGAGATAAGAAGAGAGATGGAGGCCAAAACGTTTTTTTTCTGGTTTTTTCTTCTTCTTCCACCCACTTTACAATGTACACAAAGTATAGATAAGATACAACATAAAGGAAAGTGGCCTACTAAGTTAAACAATGCATAACCGACTACACTAGTCGACTGGCGCTATAACTATACCGCTTGTAAATATGTGTAACAACCTGAAAATAATAAGTAATGAGTCAGTGGCCATTTGAGAGTCATAATGACCACCGACGTGCTAAGTGGAGTCGTGCGGACCCATCTAACCAGGTGGTCCATCATCAATGTCCACATGTGTTGAGCCTGTCATCTCAACACTCCCCCTCAAGCTCAACTGCATCTCTGCAACTCCAAGTAAGCTTCGAAACTTTTGAAGCTTCTTTGTACCCAATGCCTTCGTGAAGATGTCAGGTATCTGATCTTGTGTGCTGATATACACCAAGTCAATCTCTCCTGCTAGTACCTTCTCTCTCACAAAGTGGTAGTGTATCTCAATATTTTTTTTCCTGGCATGGAACACAGGGTCCTTAGCCAACTGTATACTACTCATGTTGTCACAATAAATGACAACTGGACCTTCCACCTGCACATCTAAATTAGCCAATAACTTTTCTAGCCATACTACCTCACATGCTGCTATAGCAGCACCTCTATACTCAGTCTCTGTACTCGACAAAGCAAATGTAGGTTGCTTAAGTAACTGTTGCACTACCAAGAGAGAACATGTATCCACTGGTAGATCTTCTATTAGACATACTACCAGCCCAATCTGCATCTGTGTATCCAAACAACTGTACATCTGCACATGTCTCATAGAAAAGTCCATAATGTAATGTGGACTTCACATATCTCAATATGCATCTAACTGCATCCAAATGTGGCTTTCTAGGTACTTGCATAAACTGACTCACAAGACCAACAACGTAGCTCAAGTCTGGCCTTGTAATGGTCATGTCGATCAAACTCCCCACTATCCTCCTGAACATAGTAGGTCTTTTATCTCATCCCCAACATCAGCACTCAACTTTACATTCTGCTCCAAGGGGTCTGAAAATGGTTTGCATGCTGTCATACCATACTTGAACAACATATCCAAGCCATAATGCCTTTGGGACAGCCATATACCATCATCACATTTGATCACCTCATTGCCAAGGAAGTACCTTAGCTCACCTAAATCCTTCATCTCAAACTTCTTCTTCAAAAATCCTTGACTTCAGCAATCCCACTGTCACTATCACCTGTAATAATCAAGTCATCCACATAGATGACTATGATGACCAAACCTGCATCTCCCTTTCTCACATAAAGTGAGTGATCAGCATGAGAAACATAAAAGCCAATATTGACAAGATACTCTCTAATCTTGTCAGACCATGCTCTAGGTGCTTGCTTGAGCCCATAGAGCGCCTTCTTCAACCTGCACACATACGTGGGATGCTCTAAATCTTCATAACCTGTTGCTTGATCCATATACACTTCTTCTTGCAAATCACCATCCAAGAAGGCATTCTTCACATCCATTTGCTGCAACCTCCAACCTTTGGCTGCTATCAAAGAAATCACACATCTGACAGTTGCCATCCTAGCAACTGGACTGAAGGTTTCTTCATAATCTATGCCATATGTTTGGGCATAGCCTTTTGCAACCAGCCTAGCTTTGTACCTACTAATAGAACCATCTACATTGTGCTTAATCTTATAAACCCACTTACATCCAATAGCTTTCTTACCCTTCGGCAATGATACTAGATCCCAAGTCTTATTGGCCTCTAATGCAGCCATCTCCTCATCCATTGCTGCATCCCAATGAGTATGACTAACAGCATCCTCAAAGCAAGTGGGCTCAACATCCTCAACTATTTTCACCATATAAGTATAATGGTGAGCTACATAACCTTCAAAACCAAATCTTTTAATAGGGTATCTGACCCTGCTAGATCTGCGTGCCACAGGATCACTCAATGGATCCTTTACATTATTATGAGCTCTCTGTACACCTGGTGTCCTGATAGAAGAAATACCAAGCTCATCATCCAAGCTCTCTGAGCCACTAGAGTCATCATCAAGAACTGCATCAATGCCATCTGACACTTTATTCTTTCCTTTGTCTTTACCTGTAGTGCTACTAGATCCACCTGAAGGTGTGGAGCTACTCCTTAGTCTCCCAGACCAAGGACTACCAGATGATATCTCTGGTCCACTAAGAGTCCGTGATTCTTACTTTTCAGCCTGCACATGAGTGTCATGATCATCATCATCATCCAATGTATCACCACTAGATGCATACCAACTGCTCATTTCATCAAAGATGACATCCCTGCTCACTTTGAACTTACATGTGATAGGGTTATAACAACGATATCCTTTCTGCTTTAAAGAGTATCCAATAAAAACACATTTTTCTACCTTTGGATCAAGCTTCTTCCATAGCTAATCTGGCACATGAACGTATGCAACATAGCCAAATACCTTCAAGTGCGATACATCAGGCTTCTTGCCAGTAAAGCATTCTTCAGGAGTCATCCCATGAACTACAGCTGTGGGAGTTCTGTTCATAATATAAACAACAGTATGAACAACCTCAGACCAAAAATGCTTAGGCATATTCGTTTCAGCCATCAAGGCACGTGCAACTTCTGCAATATGCCTGTTTTCCCTTTCTACAACCCCATTTTGCTGTGGGGTATACCTGCATGTGAATTGTCTCTTTATCCCATGAGACCTCAGAAAATCACTAAACTCATTCGAGAGGTACTCTCCCCCTCCATCTGACCTCAAGCACTTTACTTTCAAGCATGCTTCTCTTTCAATTATAGCCTTGAAAGTTCTAAAGTGCTCAAATGCTTCACTCTTTTCCTTCATAAAATATACCCACAGCTTTCTAGAACAATCATCAATGAATGTGACAAAGTATGGACTGCCTCCAGGAGATACATTATGTGTAGGCCCCCAAATGTCTGTATGCACAACATTAAGGATAGTTCTGCTGACATCTCTTTCATGTGAAAAGGGTTGTCTTGCCTGCTTACCAAACCGACATGCTTCGCATACCTTATGAAATTCTACAACTCTAAATGTAGGCAAACCTGTAACCAACCCTTTGGACTGCATTAATTTCAGCCTTTGTACATTTGCATGTCCAATGCATTTGTGCCAAATTTCAATATTTGCAAGAACATCTTTTCCTTTAGCATACATAGCAGCATTCATAGTAGGAATTCCAGCATCTAGAGTAAACATACGTCCAACTCTACTTCCCTTTGCTACCAACCTGCACTTGTCATTGAAGCCTTCTACAAAGCAGCCCTTTGCATTAAATCTAACTTGCAACCCTTGCTGTACCATTTGACCAACTGACACCAAGTTCTTTGTAATAGATGGCACATGCAATACATCTGAAAGACTCTTTGTCTTACCATCATGTAAGGACAAGGGAACTTTTCCAATGTGTGAAATTTGGTGGCATGAATCATCACCCATCTACACATAACCTGCATTTTGCAAATCCTGCATCTCTCCAAACCATTCTGCATGGCTGGTCATATGATTGGATGCACCTGAATCAACATACCAAACATCATCATGTGTTCCCTTTCCTGTAACAGCATTTAGCATATGCTGCATAAGAAACAGACGTTCATTTTTGTCTTCATTCTATCGTGAAGACGATGCATTGTTTCCTTGCTGCAACTTACCATTGCGAATATCATCTTTCTACTAGAATATCAAGCTCATACTATTCTCCTGCTAGTATGTATGACCGGCATTAGTCTTGTCCAACTGTATCAGCAAGTGATAAGTCGGTGGTCTTAGACCCAATGTGAATGGTCCTACGGACCTTAGTACTATTGTATACACTTATGTTATGTTAGTAGTCTATGAAATAATGAAAGATGATATGTTATGTTAGTAGTCTATGAAATAATGAAAGATGATGAACGACCTGAAGGTCAGGTTGCTGCTCCATTACATTGTCTCTCTCCCTCTTTCTTCCAATATGGTATCAGAGCCATCATGGATGGGCTCTTGAAGGCATGAAGCTGTGAGAAAGACCTACAACCTGAAGACTCAGGGCAGTGGTTGAAGAGAAGCAGACTGATAGTGTGCAGGCTGTCATTGTATCTGTGAAGGTATGCATTTTGTCATTTTGGGTTGTCATTATACAAGAGGGTTGTCTTGGCCTATTTGAAGCATTGTAGAGGCTTCATTGGGCACTCAAGAGCAAGCATCAACTATCCTTGTGGAGTATACCTGCTGCTGAAACCCCAATGGCTATTGGCGTGTTTGCGCATGATCTTGAATGGTCATTTTCTGCTGCTAATGAAGATATCAATCACTACCTAGTTGATGTCCAGCTTGAAAATGCTTCTTGGAAGGTCCTTTGATGCCTTGATAAGACATTGCTTGGTCTGGAGCTGATGTATGAGCTGGAACAGTGAGCTTCAGATCTGAAATACAGTCCACGACAGTTACAAACAGGGAATACACAACATGTATGTATCTCTGACATGAAATTTGAGCATAGATATGCTTATGCAGACATGTGTATTGGTTGGTATGCTTATGAGCTGAAGTCTTGGTGGCAAAAATATTCAAATCTGGAAATTTTTAATGGCTAGAAACTGTCACTGAACAAGGCAGCATACACCAGAGTCCTCCTGAAGATTTGAAGTCATTTGATGAGCATTTTGAGCTCTACTGAAGTGAGGGTTCATTCAGGAAGCATATGTACTGAGTTTGATGCATTTGGATTGTATTTTACTGATAAAATATTCAGATCCAAAATTTTATGACAGGCTAAAAACTGTCATAAAACTGTTCTCATCATACACTCATTGACTTGAAGAAATACATGCCTTTTGTTACCTACAGGGAGTTGTATGGTACGGGATATGATTGTTGAATGCTATGAGCATTGAGATGAGCATTGAAGGCTCTTAAAAACTGAAATCTGAATCAGAGAAAAAATGCTTTGACAGTGTATTGGCTGGTCATAAACAGTCCATGTACTTTTTGACATTACTTCTTGAAGATAGAGAGTTTGCGAATGCCCGTATGGTTATGTATTGATCCCTACACACAGTGGCATATGTATGAAGTGGCTTGAGGATCTCTTGGGCTGAAATACATCTTGGTTTGACAGTTTATTGGCTGTATACAATCTGTGAGCAGATTTATGTCACTTGTACTTGTTGGATATGCACTGTTTTGTGCCTGTATGACCATGTCTAGTTGCCTACATATACTAGCAAATGTCTGAGAAAGTTTGGAGCATGTATGACATGTTTTAAAGTGGTTTTTGACAGTAAATTCATTTCTGGTTACTAAAAAATTATAGGTTTTATATTGCATATTCTCTTTACTACAATAAGCTTGCATGACACAGAGTTACAGTACCTGCAAAGTCTATGTATTGGCTGATGTACCTATGGGTTATACCACATGTTTGTGGATGTTTTTGAGGTTGTAAAGGGCTGAAATACCATGGTTTTTTGCAGAGAATAGTTGCAAAAAACTATCATAAACAGTCAAGGACAGAGGTTGGTCAGAGTGACTTGTTGGCTTGTACGAAGTCAGGCAGTGACTAAATAGTGTCTAGTACAACGTGGCAAATGTAGAAAGGACTGACAACATAACCCAGATAGTGGGGGACAATCTTGACAGTAACAATTACGCCATATGGAAGTTCCACATGGAGAACTTCTTAATAGGGAAAGGCTATTGGGAGTTAGTTACTGGAGCAGAAGCTGAACCTGAGCTCCTAGATCGACCTACGACTGATCAGAGATGATTACACCGAGCTTGGATAGAAAGAGCTCGTAGAGTCTTGCACTAGCTCTCTTTATGTATCTCAAATGCCATGGTAATGCAGATAATGAACTGCAGCTCTCCTAAGGATGTATGGGATATTTTGGTCAAGTATTATGGCACAACCACAAGTGCCAGGAAGATATAGTTGAAGCAGAAGTTCAACAACATGGAGAAGAAGAGCAGATCTATACACGATTATGTCACGGAGGTTAAGACCATTGCGGATCAGTTGGCATTTGTTGGTTCACAGGTTGAAGATGAAGATATGGTTGCTGTGACCTTGAACGGCTTGGGGCCTGAGTATAAGTCTTTTGACACTTCTGTGTTTGTGCGGGCTGAAATGCCTAATTTCAATGAGCTGGTTGCATTGCTTATCCATGAAGAGGTTAAGCTTGGTTTGGTTGCAGGATCTAGCAGTTCTAAAAACAAGGATGTAGTTTTCTATTCCAATATGGTATCAGAGCATGGCTGAATGCAAACCATTGGATACACCCCTTGATCAGAATGTCAAGTTGGACATTAGCACTAGAGCTGAAATTCGGGATGTGACTATGTGCAGGCAGATGGTTGGAAGTCTGATCTACTTAACCATCACTAGGCCGGATTTGAGTTATGTAGTTGGGCTCATAAGTTAGTTTATGCAGAAGCCCAGGAAGCCACATGTGGATGCTGTTAGGTGGATTATGAGATATGTTAAGTCCACTGTAGATTATGGATTGTTCTATATGAGAGATAAGACCTTGAAACTAGTTGGATATACAGATACAGATTGGGCAGGATGCTCATATGATCACAGATCTACAAGTGGTTATGCTTTTGGCTTTGGAAGTGGCATGATCAGCTGGAGCAGCAAGAAGCAACCAACGGTTGCATTGTCTAGCACTGAGGCAAAGTACAGTGGTGCTGCATTGGCAGCATGTGAGATTTCTGTCAAGATTGTGGGAGAGAAGGAAGGAGACTCACTTGTAGCTTTCTTGCTTGCACAATGGGGGAATACACACAGAGGTGGAGGCTGAAAACAGTTTTCCTCTTCTTAATTGTGTAAGCCAAAAGAACTCTCATACAAAGAAATAGAAGAACCCTATATATGGGTCTCAAACCAAACTCAACTAACTAAGGTGGCATACTAACTGAGCCACGAACTAGAGTAGATAAGGATAGCTATCATGTAGCTATTATTCATGGGCGGTGTACCAACCGCGTCTACAACTGACAAGTCGGTGACATAAATGCACAACGGTCACCCTGGCATATCACGAGTGGAGCTCGATATCTCAACACTCCCCCTCGAGCTCAATCCCAATTCCTGCACACCAAGCAGGTCTCTGAACTTGCGCAGCTTCTCTGTGCCCAATGCCTTCATAAATATGTCAGCTACCTGATCCTCTGTGCTGACATAAACTAGATCAATAAGACCTAGTAAAACCCTCTCCTGCACATAGTGATAATGCACCTCAATGTGCTTTGTTCTAGCATGATAGACTGGGTTATTTGCCAAGTGTATACTGCTCATGTTGTCATAATAAATGACAACTGGCCCATCTGTAGGCTGATGCATATCATAAAGTAGCTTATGCAACCAAGCTACCTCACATGCAGCCATTGCTGCACCCCTGTACTCGGCCTCTGTGCTCGACAAGGCAACTGTAGGCTGTTTCTTGCTGCTCCAAGTGACTGTAGCACTCCCAAAAGAGAACACATATCCATTGGTAGATCGTCTATCAAAAATACTACCAGCCCAATCAACATCAGTGTATCCATGCAGCTGTATTTGAACCCCAGTCTCATAAAATAGTCCATACTGCAATGTGGACTTCACATACCTAAGTATACGTCTAGCCACATCCAAATGCGGTTTCCTTGGAGCCTGCATAAACTGACTTACCAGTCCAACAGCATAGCTCAAATCTGGCCTGGTAATTGTCATATAAATCAAGCTTCCTACTATGCGTCTGTACATAGTAGGGTCTTCCAGAAGCTCACCTGCATCTGCGCTCAGCGTCACATTCTGCTCCAAAGGAACTGAAATAGGCTTACAGCCTGTCATCCCATATTTGGACAGCATGTCCAATCCATACTGCCTCTGCAAGAGCTGTATCCCACTTGGTGATCTAATCACCTCAATGTCCAAGAAAAAACGCAGCTCTCCCAAATCCTTCATCTCAAACTTTTGCTTCAATAGCATTTTCACATGAAGGATATCTTCATCACTTTCACCTGTCATAATCAAATCATCAACATAAATGACAAGCAGCATAATACCTTTCTCTGTTTTTCTCACATAAAGTGAGAAATATGCCTTGGAAATCTGAAAGCCAATAGTGACAAGATACTATCCTATCTTGTCAGACCATACTCTAGGTGCTTGCTTCAAGCCATACAAGACTTTCTTCAACCTACAAACAAACTCAGGATGAACAGCATGCACATAACCTGGTGGCTGCTCCATATAGACCTCTTCTTGCAAATCACCATGCAAGAAGGCATTCTTTACATCCATCTGATGTAAAGACCATCCCTTTGATGCAGCCATAGCAATGACTGCTCTTACGGTTGCCATCCTTGCAACTGGACTGAATGTTTCTTCATAGTCAATGCCATATGTTTGTGCATACCCCTTGACTACTAATCTTGCCTTGTATCTGTTCACAGAACCATCTGCATTGTGCTTCACCTTATAAACCCACTTACAGCCAATTGCATTGTGACCTTTAGGCAAAGGTACCAATTCCCATGTAGCATTTGCTTCCAAGGCATCCATTTCTTCATCCATGGCTTTCTCCCATTTTTCTTTTCCCATGGCTTGCTCAAAAGAAGTGGGTTCTGGTTCCTGTATCACCTTGACCATATATGCATAGTGAATGGCTGTAAATCCATCATATTTCAGCCTATCCACAGGATACCTAACTCTGGTAGACCTGCGCAAAGTGGGTTCACTCGGAGGTGCTCTCAAAACATCCCTGGTCTTCCTTACTCCAGGTGTAACAATAGAAGGAATACCCAACTCATCATCAATGCTCTGTTCTGAGCCACTGGATTCACCATCCACATAAGAGTGACCTGCATTCACATCAAACATGGGCTGATCAACCTTCTCTTTTCCTTTTCGTGATACCTACATACCACTATCTGCATTGCTTTGAGAAGATTCTCCTGATCTCAATCTGCCTGTCCATGGCAAAGAATGTGAACCACTGCTAGAGGACACTCCAGGTCCACTAATATTTTGTGACTGATGCTGTGAATTCTGTGCAGCATTACCATTTTGTGCATCTACATCATCAATCACATTTGCTGGTTCATACCAGCTACTCATCTCATCAAAAACAACATCTCTGCTCACTGTAAACTTACGAGTAGAAGGGTTATAGCATCTATACCCTTTTTGCTCTGCAGAGAGTAACCAATAAAGATGCACTTCTCAGCTTTTGGATCCAACTTGGATCTCAACTCATCTGGCACATGTACATAGGCAATGCAACAAAAAATTTTCAAATGAGAAATATCTGGTTTCCTACCAGTATACCTCTCCTCTGGAGTCATCCCATGTATTGCTACAGTGGGAGTCCTGTTCATTATGTAGACTGCTGTAGCAACTGCTTCAGCCCAATAAAAATCTGGCAAGTCTTTTTCGTTGAGCATGGCACGAGATACCTCTCCAATATGTCTGTTTTTCCTTTCTGCAATTCCATTTTGTTGTGGGGTATGACTGCATGAATATTGCTGCTTTATGCCATGCTCCTGCAAGAACCTTGCAAACTTATTTGAGAGGTACTCTCCCCCTCCATCTGACCTTAGGCATTTTATCTGTAGACCTGTTTCTTTTTCAACCATAGCTTTAAGAGTTTTAAAATGCCCAAAAACTTCACTTTTCTTTTTCATAAAGTACACCCAAACATTTCTGCTATAGTCATCAATAAAAGTGACAAAATAATGGCAGCCTCCAAGAGATGCAGCTTTAGTAGTCCACACATCAGAGTGGATTAATTCCAATGGCTTCTTACTCTCTTGAACATGTCTAGGAAATGGTTTCCTTGCCTGTTTTCCAAACTGACAGGCTTCACATACCTTATGCATTTCTGTAACCTTGAATTTAGGCAATCCTGCAACAATATTTTGGGCCTGCATTGATTTAAGTCGCTGTACATTAACATGACCAATGCGTTTATGCTAGATATCAATATCAGCAACTACACCGGTCCCATGTGCAAACATTGTTGCACTCAATTCAGACATGTCTGCATCCAACGTAAACATTCTGCCCTTCTTATTTCCTTTTGCTATCAAGCGACCTTTATTTTTCATATCCTCAACAAAGCATCCATGAGGATTAAATCTGACCTGCAAGCCTTGCTCAACCATTTGACCAACAGAAACCAGATTCTTGGTGATATTCGGGACATGAAATACATCGGACATGTATTTCTTTTTCCCATCCTGCATAGACAAAGGAATTTTTCCAATCTGCACAATAGGATGTGCAGTATCATCACCAGTCTCCACAAATCCTGGTTTTTCCATTTTTCTTGCATCCTCCATCCATTCTGCATGACCTGTCATGTGGTTTGATGCACCTGAGTCAACATACCATACATCATTGCTTTCTTCTGCACTTGTCACAGAATTGTTCATGTGCTGCACCATGAACAAATGCTCATTTTCTGTCATCACCCTGTCTACTAGAAGATGCATAATTCCCTTGTTGCAGTTTTCCATTCATGATGTCATTCTGCTTTTTATAGCAGTCTTTAGCCATATGACCCATTTTTCCACTGTAGTAGCATTCAACATTACTGTTTGCATTTTGGCCTCTTTGCCATCCACCCCGACCTCTTTGGCTCCCCTTGCCTCTAGAGTTACCACGTCCTCCTCCATAGGACTTGTTTTCTTGAGTTTGCTGCATATTCTGATTTCTGCCACGGCCTCCAAATCGGCCTCCTCTACCTCTTCCAGCATTTGAGTAGAAGACAGTTTCTTTTGAAGTTCCTCCTGAAGAAGATGCACCACCATTTCTCTGCTCCTCAGGAATTAGAAGAGCAATCAACTCCTCAAAATCAGGAAATCTTTCATGAACTGAAATGGATGTCCGAAACTGTGCATAATCCTTTCCTGGACCATTCAAGGTCACAGAAACTAAATCATCATCTTCCACTGGCGAACCCAATGGAAGCAAGTGCATCTGCAATCTTCTTCACCTTCATGTGGTAGTCATTGATGCTCATATTTTCTCTTTGCACATTATGCAACTCTTGCTTGAGCTACATTTTCCTGGCTTGAGTATTTGTGCTGTACATTTTTGACAAAGTATCCCATGCCTCCTTTGGCGTACTTGCATCCTGAATATCACAATCATAGAGTCTGAAATACTGATAGACAACCAGTACATAACTTTCCTGGCTCTCTCATGCCATGCTTTGAATGCCTGCATTTGCTGTTGATTGGGAACATCAGGAAGAACTGGTTCTTCTTCATTTCCTGCAACAAATTCCCAATATCCTTTTCCCATAAGGAAATTCGTCATTCTAAACTTCCATGCTTGGAAGTTGTTCTTGTCAAGATTTTCAGTGACAATCTGTGAGAGAGAATCAAACGCCATTACAGAACATTGCAAAAAATTCTGTCACTGCAAAGAACACAACTTCAGCCTCATAAGGGCTAATCTGCAAAACTGACGAAAGTGGTATTTGACCACACAGTCACTTCCTAGTGATGATTTTGTATCAACAGGCAACAAGGATGATTCTGTAACTCCCAATGTCTCTGCACACAGGCATACGATGCAATTTCTACAGTAACTTTTCACCGACCTGTAGAACAGTGGTCGCACAACATAAAACAAGGTCTTTTCCTGAGTGCGTGCAGAAAACTTCTGCCTTCAAAACAGGCCCCGAAATGGTCTCAAATAAAAAAAATAGGGTCGCCGAGGGCTAAAGCCCCTTCCCGCAGCATATACTACCCTCTTGCTTCACTGCGAAGGGCGTCTCAACCTGAGACAATGCACTCTTGCAATTTCCGGCTATGCTACCTGCAGAGATCTGCTCCCAAAACAGAAAATGAAAGCAACACTGCTCCTCTTACCAGAACACTGTGAGCTTGGCTTGCTTTCTTGAGCTCCTTACAACGAACAAGGCTCTGATACCATGTCAAGATTGTGGGAGAGAAGGAAGGAGACTCACTTGTAGCTTTCTTGCTTGCACAATGGGGGAATACACACAGAGGTGGAGGCTGAAAACAGTTTTCCTCTTCTTAGTTGTGTAAGCCAAAAGAACTCTCATACAAAGAAATAGAAGAACCCTATATATGGGTCTCAAACCAAACTCAACTAACTAAGGTGGCATACTAACTGAGCCACGAACTAGAGTAGATAAGGATAGCTATCATGTAGTTATTATTCATGGGCGATGTACCAACCGCGTCTACAACTGACAAGTCAGTGACATAAATGCACAACGGTCACCCTGGCATATCACGAGTGGAGCTCAATATCTCAACAATTTCATGGCTGCTCAAGCTTATGGATGATTTGGATATTCAGGTGGATGCTCCAGTGACCTTATTATGTGACAATCTCAGTAGTGTACTCCTGGCAACGAATCTAGTTTACCATGCCAGGAAAAAACACATAAAGGTACACTACAATTTTATCAGAGAGATGGTTCTTGCAGGGAGAGTAGATCTTATGCATGCGAAGACTGATGAATAGGTTGTAGATATCTTTACCAAGTCTTTGGGTAAAGATAAGTTTAGTAGTTTTAGACAGCCACTTGGAGTTCATTAGATGATTTGAGCTCGAGGGGGAGTATTAGAATATCAAGCTCATACTATTCTCTTACTAGTATGTATGACCGACAGTAGTCTTGTCCAACTGTATCAGCAAGTGTGGGACATTAAATAAGTTGGTGGCCAGTGTGAATGGTCCTATGGACCTTAGTACTATTGTATACACTTATGTTATAAGTAATCTATGAAATAATGAAAGATGATGAACGACCTGAAGGTCAGGTTGCTGCTCCATTACATTGTCTCTCTCCCTCTCTCTTCCAATACTTTCTTAGCATAACATTGGGCTGCAATATGACCTCTTTTGCCACAGTAGTGACACACAATACCAGAGTTGTTAGAACCTCTATTCTACCATTCACCTCTTCCTCTAAAGCTCCCCCTGCCTCTAAAGTTACCACAACCTCCTGAAACCTACATATCGCCAAATTACTAATTCAATCTGTTTTGCTGGTTGTCACTACCACGTCCTGTACCACAGCCTCTTGAAGAGAACCTGCCACATCCCCTTTCTAAACTGGAGTAGAAAGCTTGGACCTGTTCACCACTTCTTTTAGATGTCTCACTCTGCATGTTGATCTCTTCAGTGATCATAAGGGAGACCAACTCATCAAAATCTGGAAATGGCTTTCTGACATATACGGAAGTTACAAAAGACTTCCAAGCCTTTTCATTGTTAAGTCCACCCAAGGTAGACGGTACCAAATCATTATCATCGGGCATTGCATCAATCGCTGCCAAGGCATCTGCAATGCTCCTTACCTTCAGTGCATACTCATTGATAGACATATTCCCTTTCTTCAATGTATTCAAATCTTGCTTGAATTGAATCTTTCGTGCCTTTGTATTTAGGGAAAACATACTTTCAAGTATGGTCCAAGCTGCATATGAATTCTCTGCATTTTTGATATGTCCCAACATATTATTGTCAATTACTGTAGACAGCCAATACATTACCTTTTGGTCTTTTGCATTCCATTCCTTCCGTGCCTTTGTCTCTTCTGCAATTGGAGGATCACTCACCTCCGGCTCCTTTTCTTCACCTGACACAAACTCGTAGAGACCATTTCCAATAAGGAAGTTCGTGACACGGAACTTCCATGAAGGGTAGTTGTTCTTGTCGAGCTTCTCAATGATGGGGTTTCCACTGTTCTCTGCCATTATCACAAAACTAATACCAAACATCAAGCAAATCTTCTGCAACCCTCGACCTATAGTGCACATCAATACAACATACAACCTTATTCACTGTCTGCTCAACAATACATGCAATCTGCAACCAGCTTGTAGATAAACCTTGTGTTTATTTGCTAGTAAATACCTTTAAACTTACAAATCTGAAATTTGTAACCTGTGCACCTGTATACAGCAGATACAGCTGAAATTGCAGGGTATCTCGAACTGCTGTCCGCAACCTTGTGGCTCTAAAACGAGGCTTGAACTGACCTTGGATGGCCAAAATAGCAGCGAAAAAACCTAAAGGGCTAATCTGCAGAATACACAGCGCTCTTTCCACACGCCAAATCTCACTACAATCTGAGATTTTTGCTCTGCCCTGCTTCCGATGCCTCCATAGGCACTATCCAAGAGAGAGAGTGGAAGGATGGGAGAGCTTCTTACCCATGGCTTGCTTGCTTGAACCTTGCTTCTTCTCCTTCACTTCAGCTTTCAAAATCAGCCTTTCTCAGTGGTGCAACTCTGGTACCATGTCAAGAATCGCTTGGTGGGGGGACTTGCTCAAGATGCTGTGCCGAACACACACAAAATGCACAAGGAGAAGCTCACTCAAGAGTCAAGAAGAGAGATAGGGGCCGAAACATTTTTTTGCTGGTTTTTTCTTCTTCTTCCACCCACTTTACAATGTACACAAAGTATAGATAAGATATAACATAAAGGAAAGTGGCCTACTAAGTCAAACAATGCATAATCGACTACACTAAAGTCGACTGGCGCTATAACTATGCTAGCTGTAAATAGGTGTAACAACTTGAATATAATAAGTAATGAATCAGTGACCATGTGAGAGTCATAATGACCACCGATGTGCTAAGTGGAGACGTGTGGACCCATCTAACCAGGCGGTCCATCATCAATATCTGCATGTGTTGAGCTTGTCATCTCAATAGTCCCCACCTTGGTTATCATGCAAGAAGCCAAGGGTGGTGGTAGAAAAAATAGAGAAAGGGAGCTATATTACAAGAGGTGGTGCCCAAAGCACATTATTATAATATATTTACAAGAAGGATAGAATGGAAAGTTGGTGTGGTAAAAGAAAGAATAAAATTGCATATAGCCAGCAGTCTGTGCCTTCCTAGCCTCCAACTACACGTTATTAGATAACCATCCCTTTTACCTTTTTACCCTTTACATATTTACTAAGATAACCATCCATTTTACCCTTTACATTGACATTCCTCCTAAGAACTTATTCTTCCATTTGCTAGAGTTATCATAATCGAGAAGCAATGTAGCATACCTAGTGCTTGAAGAATAAACCCAAAGTGATATGGTAAAGCTCTTGATAGGGGTTTTGGCCAAATTTTGTGGTAGCTTGCTAATGATGGTCCAATAGAGCAAGAAGGACTGCACCCCCTTATTGGTGGCTCTTTATTGAATGACTGCTTCAAAGTATTCATATTTCTTTGAAAATAAGGCTTCAGTTCGCCATCCATTTACCCTTGTCTTGTGAACCTTCCCATCCATGTCACCTAGCTTATAGCTGCCGTTTGGATATCTCCTTATGACTATGAATGGCCCTTTCCACTTGAACACACGTTTAGCATCCTTTCTGTTATCAAAGCGGTTATCATAGCATAGCATAAGTGATCCTTCCCTTATGTGTTTGCTAGCCAGCTTCTTATTGAATGTCTTCCTCCTCTCTTCAGCTTGCATGGAATAGTGTTGGACTGCTGCTTCTCTGTCTAACTCCAGCCTCTCTAGATCCAAGATCCTTTCCTCTAACTTCTTATCTTGATTCTTCTCTCGACTAGTTACTAAAACACGCAAACTGGCTAGTTCCACCTCTATAGGAAGCAAAGCCTCTTGGCCATAGATGAGATGAAATGGAGTATAGCCAAGTGAGATTCTGAATGAAGTCCTATAGGCCCAAAGAGTTGCACTCAATTTTTTATCCCAGTGCTTGGGGTGCATGTGTACTTGCTTGGTAATTATCTTAGAAATTAGCCCTTTCACTTTTTCGACTAAACCATTACACTGTGGGTAGTCTGGAGTAGAATGCCTGCACTTGATTTTTAGCCTTTCCATTAGCTCCCCCACTAGATTCTCCCTAAAACCAAGACCCCGATCAGAGATAATTTCCAAAGGTATGCCAAACCTGCAACAAATATTTTCAAACACAAAATTTTCCACTTCTTGGGCTGTGATCCTACTAGTTGCGGAAGCCTTTGCCCACCTCGTCATGTAGTCCACACCCATTATGATGTATTCCTTGCCAGAATGAGTTCTGGGAGTGGCCCTATTGCATCAATCCCCCATTTCTCAAATGGGCCATATGTAGTTATGGGATTTTGTTCCTCATGCACTAGCTTCCTTGGTCCGGCCTTTTGGCAATCGTCACAAGTGTGGCACCGATGTTGCATATCTCGATGTAGACTAGGCCACACAAAACCAACCTGGAGAATCTTTCTATTGGTTATTTCTTGAGCAAAATGTCTGCCACAGACCCCCTCATGGCAGCTCTTAATCACATCCATAATCTCCTTTGTTGTTGGCACCCTTCTAAGCATTACCTCCTTTCCTTTACAATACAACACATAATTTATCAAGTGGTATTTAGTGGCCTTAGTAGCCAGCCACTTTTTCTCACTCTTACTCATATGCGTAGGTGCCTCACCGTGCTCAAGAAAATAAAGCACATCTTGTAGTTGAAACTTACCCTGAAACAAGGGAAGATTTACTGCAATGGTGCCCACCATTACCTCTTTCAATTTTTCAGCTGCTAGAGCATCTGTGTTGCCATTTGTGCGCCTTGGCACAAAATAGATTTGGGCTTTCTGTAGCTTTCTCATGAGATTTTTAGCTTCTCTCATTTTCACTGCTAAGCTATCATTTTTACAAGCCTAGATTCCTTTCATTTTCTTAACAATTAGCATAGAATCCCCAAAAACATTAAGTCGAGTGACACCATGTGAGAGACACCACCTCAAACCTAAAAGAAAGGCTTGATATTTTGCCTCATTGTTAGAATGGACATCCTCCAAGCTAATACCTTCTCCATAAATCACCTTCTGGACTGAACACCACTATTCTTGCTGCCACTCTGTCTTTAATACACTTGTAGGCCCCATCAAAGTAGAGGGCATGTGCATTCTCCACCCGGGCGGCTCCTCAAGAGGAGGTGTCTCATCTTTTACATTTCCCTTCTCCTTTTGCTTCTTTTAATGGCATCTATGGGTCAACAAATTAGCTAGGCAAGCTCGAGTAGAACCCTCCACCTTGAAGGTGTAGTCAAACTCTTGGAGTTGTATCACCCACTTAGCGATTCAGGCTGAAACATCCATGTGCTGTAAGGCATAGGGAAAATGCTCTTCTGTCGTGATCACTATGAACGGCCTAGGGAGAAGATAAGGACGAAAATTTCTTACAGCAAACATTAGAGACAAAACCATCACCTCCACCATCTTGTACCCTCGTTCTGATGCTGTCATTACTTTGCTAGAAAAGTAATCTGGTCTCATTAGGCCAGTTTTAGCATCCTTTTGTATTAGTGCTGCCCCTAGAGCCTCTTCCCCAAAACTCAGGTTGACAAAAAAGTCTTGATCCCAGTAAGGCTATGAAATTATAGGAAGGGTGCTAAGAGCCCTCTTCACCTCGTGAAAGCATCTTTCGCTTTCATCACTCCACAGGAGCTCCTCAGAGTGGGTTAATTGTTGCAGTGGAAATACTAATTGGGAGAGGAGATGAATGAACCGTCCCATATATCGCACCTTCTGAATGAAAGAGATTAGTTGCTTCACAGAAGATGGTGATGGCACCGCCAACAGGGCCTTAATTTTGTTTGGATCTGCTTCAATACCCCTCTCACTTACGACATGCCTTAACAAAGTTACACTGCTTTCACCAATACGCCACTTCTCATAGTTTGGCTGCCCCCCATTTTTGCGAGGCGGTTGAAAGCTTCATCCACCTTCCCTAGATGTAGAGCCTTAGAACTATAAATACAAAAATCATCAATAAAGACCCTGATGGATTTCCCAAAATATGGCTAGAAGACATAATTCATGAATCGCTGGAAGGTAGCTGGGGCATTTGTTAATCCAAATGGCATTACTTTGTAAGCAAAACACCCCCACGACATAATGAAGGTGGTCTTCTGTTGATTCTCCTCAGCTATTCGGATCTAGAAATAACCTAAATACCCATCACAAATAGTATATCTCTCATGCCCAGCCACCTTGTTGAGTATTTCATCCTGAAAGGGAAGAGGAAAGTGATCTCTCTTTGTTGCAACATTTAGCAGCTTGTAGTCCACACAAATCCTCCATTTTTCATTCTTCTTGGGTATCACCACCACAGATGAAACCCACTTTGAGTCCCCTATTGGATAGATGAAGTCTGCCTTCAAAAGTCATTGCATCTCAGTGAGTAGAGTGTTTTGTTGAACTACTCCCAACCATCGTAGTCGCTGCACCACTGGCCTTGCTCCCTCTTTTAGATTAATGTGATGTTGTACTGTTGTCACACCTGTGATGTGTTCATAATGAGAAATAAAAAGTGCAGAGTGTTTTATCACCACTTCCATGTAGGCTGCCTTCTCCTCAACTGATAGATCCTTAGCCAACATTTTTTCTAACTCCTCCTCGACCTTTGAAAGCTGCTGCAGAATTTCACTACTAGAAGGCCATTTTAATGTAATCCCCATCACTTCTAGAGGGCTTTCGTCCTCCTCATTAGAAGACTCTCCCTCTGTCATAGATGACCAACCCTCGCTAGAACTCCATTCATCAGCAGTGGTCTCTAACACAAGATCCTCCTGTCGGCCCTCCTTCATGTTGTAGATAGTGCTCTTCCATTTTTTCTACAGCCCCTTCTGTGGCCTTAGCTCTAAAGCGCCTGTCTCCCAATCTTGTTTGGCTTTCATTCCCATTAGCCATGGTCGTCCGAGAATGAGCGATAGACGCCCCCCTTCACTGGCATCACATACAGTCAAGCTCCAATTGCACTCCACACACCTTTAGCTTGACTTTCTTTATAACTCCCAAACAATTTGCTACTACATTGTTAGCCATTTTGGCCCCAAATTTAGTAGTTTCATTTACCTCTAATCCCAAAGATGCATCAACTTTTCCGTCATGACACAAATCTCTGCACCTCCATCCACATATGTCTTTGATACTCTCTACCCATTGATTTGAGCTTCCACTAGAGGCACAATATCTTTCATCTTTCTAGGCCAGATTGCATTCACATGTCTATTCTTCATGGGTCTAATGCTTACCATCTTTGACCATTGTCATTGCATTGTTGGAGATAGATGTAGTAATTATGGCCATGAAATTTTTGGCCCTTGATCCCTCACATCAGTAAGCAAATCATAACCTCTAGTACCTTTACCCAGGGAAAAATCATTTGGCTCAATGTGTTCGTGTGAGCAAGCCCTCCTCTTTTTACTGCTGCATGTCTTTGCATCCTTTGAAGACTCTGCCTCCTCTTCCATATTTCCAACCTCCTCTGGTGGTATAGGCTCCATTCTCTCAATTCTACAGGCTTTCTTCACAACCTCTACTACTTTGGCCTTCCCTTTGACATCACTTTCATCTAAACTAATTATCCTGACATCATGATTCTCTGGCGGCTGGACAGGCAAGGGCGGCACCTTTGCAAGTGGTCAAGGATACTGGAGAACTTGAATCGATGGTGGAGGCCTTGGATTCGGTGGAACAAGCCTCTCCCTAGGTGGTGTCACTTATTGTCCCCTCCTTCTTGGTCGGAACCCATTTCCTAGAAAACGCCTGGGATGAGGGCAAAAGTACATACCATGGCTAGTCTCCCCACAATTATAGCAAACGTACTCTCTTTCTTGTCTCCTTGGACCTCGATTGCCTTCATTTATGAGGGGAGCGGGCTGTACTCCTTGCAACAAATTTAACGAAAGGCTTTCAAGTTGATTAATAATGCATTGTAGGAGCTCTTGTTGTGGCATCTCCGGTTCAAGTGGGGCCTCTGCTATTTCTCTAGGCCTTGGCATGGTTGGTAAAACCTGTATGGGCTTAACTCCCCCCTTCAACTGGGCTTGATACTTCAATTTTCTATCTTTCTCCTTGGCATAAGTAACTGATTCTTCATAGGATATGGGAAACTTTCCTTTGACCTTGTCCTGTAGTAGAGGGTGGAGTCCGGCTAGAAAACAATATTTCTTAAGGCAATCAAGTACTCTTTCTCCCTCAGCTAAGGAGGCTATCCATTTATCCCACAATTTTATAAACATGCCTTCATAGGCTTGGTACTCCCCTGGTAAGGCTTGGCGAAGATCTAAGAGCTGTCTCCAAATATCTTCAGGTGGCTCTGTATCTTGGTACTTGTGCATGAATGCGGTCTTGAGATCCTCCCAAACACCCCTTGTAGCCTTTGGGAGAGCTTGATACCACACTCGAGCATCACCCTTTAGGACTAAAGAGAAGGCATGTACTTTGGTTGCTTCATCATCCCGGCCTGTTACTAGGAATGCCATTTCTAAGTCATCCAAAAAGTCTAGAGCTTTCTCCCCTTTGTGTCCAAAAGAGCTTGGAAATGCCATGTTGCCTTAGTAGAGTACAAAGATGAACACGTCTAGACTTAAGTTTTATTTTATGAGGGGAAGGATGAATGGCTTCACAGATGCATTGATTTTAGCAAGACGTCTAGGCCCCAGTATGCTTCTAATAATGCCTTGGAATCTAAGCTTTGTGCTAGCTACAATATGCACAGTTTGCATAGCAAGTGAATGGATAGGTCCATACAACTCGTGGTGATTCATGAGAAAATATTATAATAAAATAAAGACATGTACATTGAAGGATGCATTGTAGTCTAACATTGGGAAGATTATAGGTTCTGGTGATATAAGAATCTCCCTTAATCTTTTAGCCCCAAAGTACATGACAAGACGCTGCTGGAAGAAAATCTTCCTACTAATGCATACACTAACTTGGATGTTTTGTACAGAGTGGAAGGTGTAGAAATTCAAGCCATTATTATTATTCATAAGTGGATACTACTTAAGAGAGTAGAGGGAATTCACTTTCTTGAGTTATGAAGGATTTTTCCCAGAGTGTTTCATTCTGGAACCCACCAACTTTGCTATACAGTGAATTTACTCACCATTGATTGTTCTTGCCTTAGTGTGTCCATCCTCGGGGACATAAATTTCATAAGGTGTAATGGCCATCTTTTCAACCACACCCAACCTTCAAGCTAGCAACAATTGAAGGTAGTCTCCATACTTTGCACCTCTACAAAACTCCACACCGTTCATGCATAGTTGTCCTCCTTTGATGTGGATTAGGCCAGAGAGAGAGAGAGAGGGATTTGATGATTTGGAGATGAGGACCTCTCGGAAGGGCCTTCACTTTGTTTGCAAAATACTCACCACAAATATGATAACCTAGCAATTGATGGCAACATGATTTTTTCCATTGTGAGAGAATGGAGTTTCTAAGGTGAACACCTTTTACTCACATACGTGCCGTCATCCGATAGGCATACTTCCTTTCTTGGACTTCCTTGGGAGACCATTGTGGGAGTCGTGGACTTTGACCAGCTTCAAAAAGAGTTGGTAAATGTGTTGGAGAAGAGCCACTTGTAGCACTTGTTGTAGAGGATGCACCACTATGTGTTGTATCGTCCCGCATAAGGAGGTAGAGAATTTTGGATGAGAATGTCCTCAGCGGGGGCACCAAAAATGAGGGTTGAAATGAAATGATGAAATGCCATACTCAATCTTACCTCAAAGAGATGGACTAGCATGAGGGTATTCTAGAGTGCTCTCATGTGCTTGTCATTGTCATTCTCCCCTCTTTTCTATTCTCCATGGGCTCTTTATATAGCCTCCATGAGGGATTAGATTAAGCTAATCTTCTTGATTAACATAATCCTAGATGATGTATGGCATCTTTGAAAATATAGAGAATAGTGGATGAGACAAGTCCCCACCTTGGTCATCATGCAAGAAGCCAAGGGTGGTGGTAGACAAAATAGAGAAATGGAGCTAGATTAAAAGAGGTGGGTGCCCAAAGCACATTATTATAATATATTTACAAGAAGGATAGAATGAAAAGTTGGTGTGGTGAAAGAGAGAAAAAAATTGCATATAGCCAGCAGTCTGTGCCTTCGTAGCTTCAAATCGGTGAAGAATTTGAAAAAAGTTTATTGTGCAACTTTGTAGACCAGGTCAAAACCGATTGAGTTGCGTGATAATTTTCTTGAAATTCTCTTTTCCTTGGGAGTTATTGAGATTATAAAAAATGGCTTCCAAAAGCTGCTTTGACTTTAGTCCCCCATATATATATAAATACATATAAGCATGTGATAGAAGGGGTCCATGCTTATAAGCTTTTGTGTAAGATCCAAATGACACCATGATGTGGATATTGACTTGTGTACTAGGGTGAGGTGTTCTCTAATGATGATGATAGATTCCAAATCTTAGTGATGCAAGCGGAACCCACGTGTAGTTGGAGGCTAGTCCTTTGAAAAATATATGCACTCACTCAACTCCTAGGTGTAATTCATTTCCATCTTTACTAAGATAACCATCCCTTTTAACCTTTACATTGACATCCCTCCTAAGAACTTGTTCCCCCATTTGCTAGAGTTATCATAATCGAGAAGCAATGTAACATACCCTTTGCTTGAAGAGTAAACCCAAAGTGATATGGTAAGGCTCTTGATAGGGGTTTTGGCCAAATTTTGTGGTAGAAATCCGGGTTGTAAAAAACCCGGATCACCAGGCATTGAAAGACCTGTTTTAGATGGCAATTCTAGGAGCTCTTGTTAGTTGTGAGGCAGTTAGAGAAGCCTACTAAAATAATGATGGAAAGAGGCAAAACCCTAAATATCTAAAAGAAAATATATGAATATTGAGGGGCCCAATGTGTTATATGTGTTAGCAATGCATCAAGGGGCCAATCCCCAAGGTGTAGGAGGGTTGGAGTGGGGCTGCGGCAATCAGCTGAGGGGTGCCTCCTATGTTGTTATACGTGGTGAATTACACCAAAATGTGTAAGGCTCCCTCTGAGGAGTCTGAGGAGGTTAAGGGTCGGATTACAAACACGATACAAACGCAAAATGTACATACGATGGCAGGGCAATGTGTCCTATAAACGCTCTTGACCGCAAGGTTGTGGGGTTGTCTTGTGCATGTCAAAGTTCTGGCTAGTGCTATAGCCAGTGCCAGCCCATATTAGGTCCCATCATTACCTATCATGGAAATGGATCTTTCGGTGGCATGATTTCATATTGGTAAACTTTTTCATCATCATCTGAAGGTGATGCTTTCTCCTCCTTGACAGTAGAGACAACTCTCGATATAGGTTCATACTGTACTAATTTTTTACTTGATAATAAAATGGAATAAGTTATATTTTCCTCCTCCATTGTATGTGGCTACTAATGGAACACCACATCATAGCTTGCTATGATATTCTTTGTCTCTTGGTTAAACAATTTGTAAGTCTTTTTCTCATCCTCTTATAACCCAAGAAGATACATTTTATGCTTTTTGGTTTTAACTTGTTTCTTTTATCCTTTCGAACATGTACATAACATTCACATCCAAAATTTCTAAAATGTGAGATAGCTAGTTTTGTACTAGAATAGGCCTCATGAGGAGGATTTTCCTTAAGAGCTTTGGTGTAAATTCGATTGAAAACATAAAGGACAATATTAATAGCTTCTACCCAAAACTGATTAGAGAATCCCTTGCCCCCTTAAGCAAGAACCATGCCAGTTTCACAATGGTGTGATTTCGGCAATCAACAATACCATTTTGTTGAGGTGTATGAGGCCTCATTAATTGATGCTTAATTCATTTTCTCTTGCAAAAGTCTTCAAAATCCTTTGAGTTGAACTCACCATCATAATCTATTCTAAACTTCTTCACACTTTGCTATGTTTCATTCTCAATAAGTTCTAGTTATTCTTCAAATTTACAAAAATCTTGAGCTTTATCATGAAGGAATTACACCCACATATTCCTACTTTAGTCATCAATGATCAACATAAAATAAGAAGATCCTCCCAAGGCTTGTGTATGCATTTTACTACACAAGTTACTATGCACTAACTCTAGAAGAGCCTTTCCTCTATTCTTGCTTTCTTGTGGAAATAAATTTCTCTATTGCTTGCCCATCATACAAGATTCACATGGTTTCTTTATTTCGGTTTTTATAGATAGGTGAGAAACCATACCTTGCTTATACATCTCCTTTAACACTGCAAACCAATGTGACCAAATCTTTCATACCAAAGTTTACTTGTGCCGACACCAACAATGGCTGTATAGGTTGTTCCTTCTTTCTTCTTTACTAACAACTTTGCTAGCATTGTCGATAATTTTTGAACTTGTCTTGGCAAACCTCACCTCATGGCCACGATTAGTTATAGATGAAATAGATAGAATATTTCTCTTAATCTCTAAAACATACAATAAATTTAAAATATTTTTGATCTCACCATTTTTAGTAGCAAAGGATATGGTACTTATACCCTTAGCAACGAATTTTTCATCATTCTCAATTGTCATAATGATGGATTCTTGTAGAGACTTCATAGAACTATATAGACCTTTCTTATTGGTCATGTGATAGGAGGTGCTACTATATAATACCCATGAGTCAATGGTAGATATTTCTTGCATCTACAAATACACTTCCTCAATGGTCACCATGGATAACTATAACTCTTCTTTAGTTCTACTAGCTCTCCCCTTATCTTTAGTATTTATGGTGCTATTCTTTTCATCTACCTTCTTGACACGAAAATCTTCAATTGCATGTCCTTTCTTCTTACAGTGGAACCACTCTCCTTGAAACATTTTGTTACTACTCTTCTTCTTTTTTCCACCATTAGTAGAGGAATCAACTTTGCTTTTGTATTGGTCGAGAATGTAACATCTCGACTATTGCTACCTTCTTAGGCTTTAAGCTGCAACTCCTTCTTAGGCTTTAAGCTAAAACTTCTCCTCCATTAATAGTGCACGAAAGTCCTCAAACATCAAAGCTTGGAGTCTCACTTAAGTGTTTAGGACAGTTACAATTCCATCAAAATTTGGTGGAGAAATCCAATGGCACCTCCAACTAGCTTCTCATTAGTCTTTTGCATCTTAGTCCTAGCTATTTGATCATGCAGATTCTTGATTCGAGTGATGAACACTTTAGTTGTCTCTCCTTTAATAAACTTCTATGTTGCTAGTTGATTCTCCAAAATTTGAATCCTTGTTTGATTTCACATTTTGTACTAACTCCTCAATACGTTTTGAGCTTTTAATACCTTGGTTCTATGTTGAATCAAGATCAAAACATTAAAAGAATAACTTCTAACTAAGGCACACAATGCATCAGTATTCCTTTGTTTCCAAACTTCTAGAAGATCTATATTTAGAGAAATCATAATACTCGAATTTGATGGGTTGGGGATGCATTGTGGTTTTGGATCAGTTCCTAGTACCGTCTTTAAAAGCTCATAAGAATCAAGGATAGCTATAATTTCAAACTTTCACAAAGTGTAGTTTGTACCTTATAACTTGCACCTCACTAAAGGTTGATGGATGAACCCTCAAAGTTTGAATTGTTGACATGTAATTTTTGATGCCGAGAAGTGCTTAAAAATAGAAAAAAATTACGAATATCAGGAAAAAATTAGACTTCGTTGAAGGCGGCAGTGGCAATCAGTATGATTTTAAGCGGCAAGTCCCTAAAGCGCTAGTGCTTATTTTCATGGAGAATCAAATGATGGCGGATGGTCGAGCTAGAGTTTTCCTAGATGTAAAACGACGTCAGGAATCCAACGCAAGTCTCAGTAGATCTCAATTCCGAGGTCGTTTGATCCCCCATTTAATCCCTGCAAGATTTGGGATTGTGAAGCAGCTACTAGATCTGGAAGACGAGAAGAGTGTGACGGGGCCCAGCTTTGTAGATTTCGATGCCACAGAACCATTGTCGAAAGTGTGAATGCAAAATGCATGAACTAGATAATTGGGATTAAGCCGTAAAGCTCTAATTAAAGAGCCAAAATGCTCACGATATGAAACGTTGGGGGCAAAGGGGGAGGTGTCAGTTTTTTTGTGCCCCATTTTTCCCCCATTAATCATGATTTTCTGATCAGGAGAATGGAGAGGAATACTCCTGGGCCTGGGATGCTTCTATCCTTTGCCCTCCATCGCCACAAATGAATCAAGGAATGATGCACTGAGTAAAGAGATAAAAAACCAATCTTTCTCTCTCCTCCCTCTCTCTCCTACATAGAGGCAATTCCTGTGTAAGAAATCAAGAAGAAGAGGAGCTGAAGAAAGCTTGTCCGGCTGTGATCGGATTGCTTCAAGATGAAGAGGAGGCTGAGGAAAGAGGTTCAACATTGAAGAATGGTTGCTGGTCGGTCTGTGGGCTGCTTAGAATAATTATTAAAAAATCCGCAACACGCAAGACACACGGTATGCTTCAATTTTACAAAGATATTTGATTGTTTTTGATGTTTCATGGTCCAAATGTTGTTCATATGCGATGAAATTTTGTTTAAACCTTGGTTGCATCATGTTTGAGGGCTACAACCACAGAAATAAAGAACCCATAATGATTTAGAGCCGTTATTAATTCTTTAAAACCTGCAAAATGTCATTTTTCAATGAAAATTAGTGGTTTTTTTCGATCTTGAGTTGGAGAAAAGGGGTGAAAATGGGATAAAATTAGAGAAAATGTTAAGTTTTATTAAAACAATAAGCCAATACAAATAAATCAGAAAATACCTATTTTTCATGAATAATAAATAGAGAAAAATAGCAAAAAATAGAGAAAATTGGAATTTTTGCTCTAAAAAAATATGAAAAAATAAGATTCATGTGCGTGGATGTTTGGAAAGGTTAAAGCATGAGGTCAAGCCTCAATTTGGCCTCGTACTTTGTGTTATAGCACGTGTTTATTGTTTTTTACATTAAAAAATAATACAAAATAACCATTTACACCTATGCACCGTAGCAACACCTAAACAGTGAGGGGGGGATGAAGTTTGTGCGACAATCTAATTGCTAGAAAGATACAAATTCTGATTTCCCTCTTTGTGCATAGCATTTAAGGATCATTCCATAATTAAATATAGGCGACTAGTAGCACGGAAGTTTCGGTGCTAGTCCCTAAAGCAGCACAGCACATAACATTTAGTTAAGATTCATGAAAGGGTTGTTTTCCGCACCTCACATGGCTGTTTTTCTAATCATAAAATGGTTGTGCACAATCATCATATGCATCAAGCATGCCATGTGGTATATCTTAGAATGCATTCCACTTGTTTGATAAACTTTGACCAATGTTGAGAGGACAGGGAATCCAAGCTGTAGGTTAGATGGGTGTTTCCGTTGGGGAAAGTTTTGTGAGGCAAATCAAAATATCCTAGAACGTTCAATTATAAAAGAGTGGAGTTTGTGCGAATGCTATATGTGTTAGTGACGTATCTTGGGGCCAATCCCCGAGGTGTAGGAGAGTTGCAGAGTGGAGCCACGGCAATCAGTCGAGAGGTGCTTCCCTATGTGTGTATTACAAGGCATTATGCCTATATGTTATGGGATCTCTCTTTGAGGAGAAGAGAAGGTGAATGTTGAACTACATATTGGATACAAACACAAAATCGTCATAAGCATTTAGTGCAAAGTGAGTTTTAGACGATCCTGGCCCGCGAGGCCGTGTGGTGGGGTTGTCTGTCGTATGCATGAGGTTTGGCTAGTGCCATAGCCAGTGCCAGCCCATTTTAGGTCTCGTCAATGGTGCGTCTACCGCGAGCTACCTATAAGTGGCGGTCTTCGAATCTAGGTTGTAAAGGGACCTAAGTTTATAATTTCCATTAGGACTATGCTAAGCTAACCATAAAATGGGGTTTGTTCAAGGATGGAAAACCTTGGCTTTCCCTATACAAAACTTACTGATGGACTTAGTCAGTTATGTAGAGCATGAGTCCTCTACAGAAGATAATTTAGGTGATGAGAAGAGTAACCAGTTAGTGGTTACCCCATCCTCTAATGCAATGGCATGGGCTGAGGTTTGCCTTGGTGTGGTCTCTACCCAAGAGAAATCATGTATAACCATCCATCAATCTAGAGGGCAAGGAACAAGCATGTTGGAAGCTATGGCGGTCATGGCATCAACAAGTGATTATACTAAAGCCGTAGTGCCATGGGAAAAACTCGACACATAGTGGAGTGCAGTTATGGTTGAAACATCCCATGTGGTGGGGCATCATGCCAAAATTTTAAGTATCACAAGGATGTTAGAAGCCCTAGATGCAAAGGGAAAACCTTTTCTTAAAAGACACAGTCCCCAGGTCCTAAGTGCTAAGGATAAGTTTGCTTTTGATGAGGGGCCGAAGCTCCTTGATAAAGCCATCATGGAACTACCTAGGAAGGGGCAAGATATGGAAGATCCTCTAAGAAAGGATCGGAATGACATGCTAAGAGCTATAGGTCTCCCTAGACCACTTTATGAGTTGGCAGAAAGGGACATTAAGGATAATATTGACCTCCCTACACCAGTAAAGGTGGAAATGGAAGAGGTTGGAGACCCTAAGACACTAGGGTTAGGCCATGATTACGAGGATTTTAATGGCCTAGTGCTGATCTCGAAGGAAAGGACTAAATGCCCTCCTCCTTATAGGGATCTCCCAGTGTTTCATGGGCTGGTTAATGAGGATCCAATGGTGCATTTATGAAAATACGGCCTAACTTCGGATGCTCGTATTCTCAAGTACCCTAAAGGGAGAGGCTAGAAAATGGTACTGGAGCCTCCCCAGGGGGTCTATTAAATCCTTTGAGGAGTTGAGCGATCGATTTTTAGATGAATATGAAAAGAAGGTGCCTATGACCCAATTTTTAGGGCAGCTGATGCGGATTAGGCAAGAGTCTTATCCTTATGTTAAAGAATATGCTAGAGCCTTTGATGATATTCTGAGGCTTTGGCCAAGAAGAGCTATTGCATTGCCAGGTGATGTGCTATGTGAGCTCTTTTTGAGTGGCTTAAAGATTAACATGCAAATTTAAGTGGGATTGCAAAATCTTAAGGCGTTAAGGGAAGCAAAGATGCATGCCATTGATTATGAGGGGCATATTCAGAGATGTTGGAAAAACTTTTGGAGTTTTTCCCACTCAATACAAGTGCATCCTAGCTTCCAATCATTTCTACAAGGAGACAGCTCACTTGTATATACCAAGGAAGCCTATGAGAGGAACCTTGGTAGCCAAAATCTCCAAGCAGAAAATGGCAATAGTAGGGATAATATACCCCCTGGGGATAAAAAGATTCCAAGCCCAGTAAGTCCCATCAAGGCTTGCAACTGGTGGAATTGATAGAACCATTATGTCTATAAGCTTAGATGAGCATTCTATGAGTGGTTCTAGTTGTGCTCCTAGTAAGGCTCTTGAGAGACCTTTCCAATTTATAGATGAATCATGCTTTCGAGTAGATGCTATTCCTTTTAGTAAAAGTATGGTTCCTATGGCTAAGCAGTTGCAGAGTGGACAAAGGAAAGGGAAGACATCTCATATGAAGAAGATGCAGCATGCCAAAGGTCCACTTGTACTAAACAGAAGCCATAAGGCTGTGAGGCCATGTGGTAATGGTGATAAATCCACTGTGAGTCCATTGGACCAATGTGGGCAGATGAGGCAGTCTAAGAACATGAAAAGGAATATGAGATGGGTTTGGAGGCCCAAAACCCCTAAAAATACTGTTGATGTGTTAGATGAAGGACTAGGAATCGCATGTGGACAATCTTTGATGGATTCCCAAGAGGATGCGACTAAAGGACATAATGCGATATCTGACAATAGGGACTGCTGCCCTGAGATGCATCTATGTGATGGGTCTAGGCTTGAAGCTCTATCTAGTTTGGATCATATCATTGACATATGTAATGGTCCAATTAGAGAGAAGAGTTGAATGATCATAAATCCATGATTCTCCCTTTAGGAGGAGTTCCTGGAAAGTTGGGACAAGCAATCCGTTTGAATGGTGACCAAGGGGATGAGATATATCAACCTAATAATGTCATTCATTCAGCTCATAGTACCCAAGAAAAGATGGCCATTATTACTGAGATATCAGTAGAAAGTCTTGGGCTAGTGGATCTACAAAGAGTATAGATCAAGCTTTTAGCTGATTCGCATGAGTAGCATGAGGCTAGTCCTAATATTTTATGCTATCCTTGGTATCCTGATTAGTTTGATAGGATGTGTTGTATATGCCAAGGAGATCATATATTGCATGGATTAGAATGAACTATCCATTTTAGGCCAAGAGGGCCAGTTGTTTTCATGTTTTAATAATCTATCTCTTTAGGCCAAGAGGGCCAGTTATTTTGCAATGAAATGTGCTATTTCTTTAGGCCAAGAGGTCCCTATCTCTATTTGGTGCAGGTACATTTAATGCTTTGTTGTTTTAGTGATTGCACCATACAAGTTGACGAAGTCGCTGGAGGGAGCCTTTGCTACGAAGAAGCTTCTTGTGGCCATTCTAGGTGGTTTCGTCCCCTTTTCTAGTTTTTTTCCTTAAGAAATTAATGATATATGTGCAGGTGAGGGTTACTTTCTTTTGTTTGGTTGGGGACGGGCAATCAAAGCATGAAGTCCCAGGTTTAGGTTCAGTATGTCTGGGGGAGGTCTGAGTAGTCATTGCCTCTTGCAAGGCATTGTCAGGCATTGAAAGACCTGTTTTAGATGGGAGTTCTAGTGACCCTGTTCTGCTGACCTGCTAGGCAGCCGTTGGAGCCCCAAGAAGAACACCAAGGAAAAGGGAATTCTCTTGCAAGAAAATCTATCTTGTAACATCAACAAGCTTGTTTATCATGTTTCATATTGTCACAATGAAGAAAAGAACACCAGGCACAACAAATCCTCATGCAGCATCATGTAAATCTCCCACGGGTTTAATAGAATCAACTATATTCTTCAACATCTTCACAAAATCCATCAATAGAACAAAGAAAACAAAGAAGTACACCATCTTTGAATGGAAATACATCACATAGTATTCATCTTCAATATCTTCATAGTCTTCTCTCTCAATCTCTCATATACAATCACTTTGTTTCAATAGAATTGGCTATCTCTGACTCTCTCTCACACACTCCATCAATAATACATCATATCCTCACTACAATCTCTCAAAAATTACTCTCAATAATCACTCTTAGGTCGTGGATACCCCTCCCAAGAGGTATGTCTGATATGAAAGGTCACCAGAGCCACTACAGTGTCTCTTCACAACTCACTACTGTCACTTCACTCTAGTCTTCTCTTGAGTCTTCAGCAGCTACTTCTTCCACTTCCTTCAGCTCTTTTACACTTGTATTCACCTCTTTCCAAGGCTAGAAAACTTTCCTCAAAATCACACATACATTCCACAGAACACTTACAGAACAGTCTACAGAACAGTACCAGAACAGTTACAGTACAGAACAGAAGCAGAACAGAACAGAAGCAGAAGCTCTACAGAAGACCTACAGAAGGTTACAGAAGGTCATCAAAACTACATAATTCATTCTCAAACCATTCAAAACTCTCACAAAACATTCACTAAGCTTTCACAATATCTCATTCTGCATCAATCAATACTCCATCCCTCCTTACAGAAGACAATCAAAACAAAACAGACCAAAACAGAGCAAAACAGAACAAAACAGAAGGTATACAGAACCAATCAGAACCTATCAGAACATTACAGAACCATCAACAAACATCATAATCTTCCAAAACACAATCAATATCATCCAAAACACTTCTCAAACCACTTCCTAATCAACCAATCATCTCATAAAATCAATCATTCAGCTCTCAAAAACAACAAAAATCAGCCAAAAAACAAGTCATTTCAACACTCAACATATCCCCACACTTAATAAGGAAGCGTCCTCGCGACCCAGGAAAAAGGTAATACAAGTTCATTTCAAAGCTTCAATTTTGATCTTCAATATCTTCTTACAAAGAATCCATCCACCACGACCCCATCTTATAACCTGTTTCTGATATAAAAATACAAAGAAAGGAAAACTCTTTTATACATTAACACCTCTTAGCAAACTAAAAATCACCACAAATTGGTAAAGGATATAAGAGTTTGCTTCTTCGTCTTCTGCATCAGCTTCAACTCTCCAACCACGACCCCATCTCGACAAATCTCCAAAACATAGCTCGTACACAAGATTCAATACGTTCGTTTGACATAAATGAACTCAGAACACTAATACGAATACACAACACAACCATCTGAATGACTTTCTCAAAAAGAAGAGTTTGGCATTAAAAAGCTTGCACCATACATTGGAAAGGTATCAATGAAGATGATCCCTCTTAAAAGATTGATGTTGTCTGAATCGATCCATAGATAAGGATTCATCTACAAAGTTTTTAGGAGGATTTTGGAAAAATTGGAGACAACACATCCTTTCCAATAGGACCAAGTATCTGCTAGGCAAACAGAGGGCATGAAAATACAATATCTCCAACTGTTGGGAATCAATGCTAACATTGACATTCATGCACAACTTTGGGATAGGCTTTGAATCAGTATGAGAATGCCTATGCATATACGCCAGGTACCAAGCAAAGTGAGCAGTTAATCTCACTGAGGGATCTGCAGACTGTGAATATTGTTGGGCAAAATGAACATAGTTTTGATAAGCTTGACTTGAAACTGTCCATTCTCCTAGAATTACTGGCCAATTAATATGCGGTCCTGTAAGGCAATCATCCGAACTCCATCCCCTTCTTCTGGAAATCTGATTATCAAAACCATCACAGTCACTAACCAACTGAGGTGGTTGAGATATGGAAGTGTTAGGAGAGGGTAATGGAATAAGGGAAAGTGGATGTAGGGAAGGATAGGAAAAATCATAAAAGGAAGAAAAGGTTAAAGAAGGAGTGGCAGAAATTTGTAGGGAATCACTAAGGAACGGTGTTAACTGATAAATAGGAAATGTAGAGGGTACATTAATGAGGGGTGAAGGACAGGGTGGAGAAGGGGAAAATACCCTATCCTCAATAAAGGAACAGTAAGTGAAAATAGGAATTTGAGGAAAATTAGAAGGTTGGAAAAGAAGTGGTAAAATTACTGTGGAATGAGTTTGACAAAGGGAGAAATATATAGCATAGCAGTGAGCCAATTGTTGGTAATAAAGGAGGGTAGGAACGAAGGTCCCAAGAGAGATCGTCTCTGATAGGCATCAAAGAAAGTAGCATCAAATGGATTATGTTTGGAAAGATAGGTTAAAAGATCCATCCTTAGTTGGTTAGTACTCTGTACAAAGGTAGGAGCTGTGTTTTGTCTTTGATTTAGGACCACTGACTCAATCATGGGATGCCACGAACTATCCTGACAATCAGCCACTTTGGAGGAATAACTTTGAAACATATCAGCTATGCGCAACTCCAAATGATTGACATAGAGAACAGCCTGTAAGACCACATCCCCCACATACCAGGCCAAATCTACTTCATCTGGAATTAACAAATCGCCTCGGAGATACATGTATGACATCAACATGGTGTCTGGCGTGACAGAATCTTCAAAGAGCATTCTAACTACCTCTGTCAACAACGCAGCAGACCAAGCCCCACTCCAGCCATCCTCTGGAAAAGGTAAATCCATCGTGGAAAGCTTCATGTAGAAGACCAACTTCTGTAAGTGGTAGTGGACAAAGAAAGAACGGTCTGGTAAGACATATTCCTGAAACTGTTCAAAGGTAGACCATAACAAGTCCATTCTGGACTGCAATCTTTCCACTTTGTCTTGGAATAAAGGGCACAAAGTAGCCTGTCTCTGTAATGCAGCCAAGTCCTGCTGTGAAAGAGAAGGAATTAATGGAACAGGAGGGCTTGGAGGAACAGAGCGGGACTTTGCAAGCTGATCTTGCAACTGCTGGATTTGGGAGGCTTGGTTGGCCACTGTGTCATTAGCAGTCTGTAAAGCTAAAAGCTTGTCATCTAAAAGAACTTGGAATTCTTTCGCTTCGCTGGACATCCGCTCCTTCTCTGCTGAAAGGCTAGTAACCTGTGACTGAGCCTCGAATAACTGGGTTTTCAATGAAGAAATCTCCTCGCTTTGGGTGGCAACCAGTTGGGTTTGTTGTTCCATTTGCTTAAATAGATCTGCTAGGGTATCCTTAGTAGATGCTAATTCAGATGTTGCCTTATGCAACTGGTCTTTGGACTGCATGAGCTCCTCATAGAAAGATGCGTACAGCTGTTGAACACAGGCTGTCACTGACAACTCAATGGAACTTTGAATATCCTTGCAGAGGAAAGGAATGGCATCTCCTGAAACGAGACTGTTCAGGGAAGGAACGGAGATCTCCAAGGATCCTTCTCTATGTGCCCTGAATAGGTTATTGCAAGTGAGAAACCCAGGGAGGTCACTGCCAGAAGTAGCAGGGATAGGCACTGAGGGAAGTACAGCAGGGGCTTTGTCCGCTACCCGCTTCAAGCGTTTGCGCTGTATCACCAGGGGAGGCGGAGAATCATCATCCTCTATGTCAATAGGTGCTGACTCTTCGGAAGGTGGAGGAGGAGGTACTGGATCTGATGGAGGAGGTGGAGGCACAGTCTTCTATAAACCTGAATAGGTCAAGAAGGCAGACAAATAGGATCCATAGGTAACATTGGTAACATTACCCCTCGTGACTTTAACAAAATGCTGATCCATCTTAGTAAGAAGGTATGTGCTCCAATCAATGGCAACTCCTTTCAGCACCATCCTGGAAGCTGTGAAAAGCTCTTTGGACAAATAGTGGGATGGCGTTTTGGCAGGCATGAACCTGTCCTGAAGGAACTGGCACATGGTCTTCCATATGGGATCAGTAATCATAGAAAACGAAACTCCTGAAGAGTTTATCACTTTCTTAACATCAAGGACTTCCCTTGTCTGCTTCTGCAACAGTTTGAGAATCTCTTCATTAGAGAAGAGTTGTCGAGTGGTCACAAAAGGTTCTCCTTTGAAGGGTAAAGATAGAGCCTTCCCTAAGCCTCGAGATGTCAATGTCATAGACAGGCCTTGGACTACTCCTGTCTTCTTGCTGTAAGAGGCCAGGAACTCATCACAGACGGACGGATCCTCTGGAAGTAATGGAAAAGGAGTGGCCACAAAAGCAGCAAGTCCTGCCTTCGTGAGGGGCTCAAAAGTAAGTAGGGACGAGTAATCCCTACTAACTAGTGGGACGTACTGGATAGGGGGAGGAGCATGAGAAGGCGCCATTCAGATGGTTACACACACACCACAAACACAGACAATCAAGGTGAATGCCTGCAAACCAACAGACAAAAAAAACCAAGGATAAGAGAATTACCAAATAAAACGTGACACGACCTACTAACCCCAGGCAAACCACATCCTAGAAAAAATTTGACATGACCTCGAGACAAATGCGACCGAAAGCTTCATGCGATGCATCAAACAAACACCCTGAACCCCGTATCAGGCAATAAAAGAAAAAAACTACATACCGTATCCGTAACCGTAACAAAGACATGAAACCAAAACCATACCATATCCAACACATATCAATACGACATCTGTGATAGAACCAAGACTGGACCATGGAAAATAACTCTAAGGACTGCGTATACCCATCCCACGAAACGGTTCATTGAAAAGGGAATTAAGTGCAGTGAGGGGGAATTTAATTTAATGAAGGATTGATTTTAATCAATTATTAAAAATGGGTGAATTTTTATTAGGTGATAAACCTTAATAAGAAAACGGCGGTTCCTTATTATAAATTTAATTACCAATTATTAGGTTAAATCGGTGCTTTTATTCGATTCCCGGACTTCGATTCCCGACTGGGTCTCTAAATGCAATTCATTAATTATAATTAAAGTGATGTGGAGCGCTTTTTTGCCAGCGCGTGCTCATGTGACGGCTGGTTGATTTGCATTAAAAATTTAGAGTGCCTCTGTAGCGCACGTAGCGCGTGCGAAGTGAACGGCTGGTTTATTTTAATTAAAAAAGGATGTGTGTTTAGCGCGAATGCGCGTGCCATGGTGGGTGAATTAAAGAGTTTATTTTAACAATTAATTTGTGATTAAGGGGGAAAATAATAAAAAATAAAGCACCGAAAAGAAATACCTGGAAGGGGTGTGTATGTAATGCAGGAATGCGCACGGAAGAGTCCCAGGAAAGGAAAAGCAAAAAGCACTGATGAAACAACAATGAACACCTTAGCAGATGTGTTAATTTGATTTATGTTGGGTTTTTATTTTTATTTATTTAATTGTATTTTTAGTTGTAATATTTTTTTTATGTTGGAATAAATGAAAAATGAGCAAGGGAGGTGAGGGAAATTTTTTAGAATGTTTTTAGAATTTTTTACAAATTTTTACAATTTTTAAATGATTTTTCCTATTTTTTTGGCAATTTATGGGTAATTTTAGGAAAGATGGATTTTTCTAAAATTATAGTAAAGGCAATTCCTAGCAAACAAAGATCCAAAAATTAACAAAAGACAGAAGGAATTTTTGAGAATTTTTTTTGAAAATTTTTTATGGAAAAATGAAGGTTGTGATTAAGTAAGTCACATTGATCTCATAAATCACATAAGTCACATTAGTCACAAGTCACGTAAGTCACTTAAGTTACTTAGGTTACTTAGGTTACGTAAGTTAGTTAAGTTACTTAGGTTACTTAGGTTACGTAAGTTAGTTAAGTTACTTAGGTTACTTAAGTTAGTCATGGAAAGCAACCTAGGTTAGTTCTTAACTAACTAAGTTAGTGAATTAGGTTTTAACTAAGTTAGGTTAGTTATGAACTTAGGTTAGTTAGTGACTAATCTTAGGTTAGGTGGTTACTAACCTAGGTTAGTGGGAGGGTGGAGGTGGAAGGGAGGAGGAAGGGAGCGGTGACGGGCAGGGAGGCGAGGTGGCGGCGGACAGCGCGGAGCCGGGCGAGGTGGCGGCGTTCGAAGGCGATCCGGGCGGCGCGGTCGTGGCGAAGTGGCGCGGGCGCGGCGTCCAGGCGGTCAGTGGCAGCGGCCAACGGCAGGGGGTGGCGACGACCAGGCTGACGGCAGCGTTCGTGGCGACGAGGGCGATCGCGCGAGGCGGCGACGGCGCCCTGGAGGAAGGAGGTGGCCGAAGGCAGTAGAATGGGGGGAGGAGGAGGAGTGAGGGGAGAAGAAGGAGTGGGAGAAAGAGAAGAAGGGAAGAAGAGGTCGTGGAGGTGGAGGGAGAAGAGGGAGAGGGAGAAGAAGTGGGTGGAGAGGGAGAAGAAGTGGAGATGGAGAGGGCGTCGTCGGGAGGGAAGAGAGAAGGAGGGAGAAAGAAAGGGAGAGTGAAGGAGGGAGAAAGAAAGGGAGAGTGGGGGAAGGCAGTTGGGATTCGGGGGGGGGAGGGTGTCCGTTGGGGACATGGGTGGGGTAAAAAATTTGGTTATTTTTTTTCATCTCGTTTTTTTGTTGTTTTTGTTTTTTTTGTTTTTTTTTTAAAGGAGGTAAGGGCAATGGCCGGGGGGCAAGGGTGGATGGGCAGGGGCAATGGCGAACGTATCCCGTCCCGCGCACGTGCGCGGGGCGGGGTAAAAAAATTTGCCGTGACGGGATTGAAACGACGCTGGGAGGACGGTACGGGGTACGCGGACACGACCGGGGCGCGTGGAGACGCGTTAAATCGAAAACGGGCGCGTTCACGCGCAAAACGAGCGCGAGAGAAAAAACACAAAAATACAGAAAAATTAATAACTCCCAATCCGGATGTCAAAACGAAAGACCGTAAAAACGAAAAGTGGGCAGGACGATAGGGGGGAAACATTAAAAATACGGGACGGGGGTTCCGGGAGGAGTAAAGGGTAGTTACGTGCAAAAAACACAAAAAATGAACCAAAAACGCAATTTAAAAATTAATATCGAAAGATCAGTGCATCGGAATGAGGTGCAGCAAAAAGGAAAACGGTGCAAAAAGATGTGCCCAACAATCCTATCACATCAAAACAGAATTCCGACTGAGGTAAGACACGTTCACATGGGAAAAACCCAAAAAACAAACCCGAAAATGGGATCGAAAATTAATATCGGACGAACCGTTTACCGGAATGACATGCAGTAAGAAGGAAAAATGTCCGCAGGAAGGAGTGGCACAGAGTGATCACGTTAAAACGTAGTTCCGGCGAAAATAGGAGGGGTTCACATGTGAAAAACTCCAAAAATACTCCCGAAAAGGCATTTAAAAATTAAGAAGTAAAAATCCAGAAGTCGAAAAGGTGTAGAGGAAAAAGGAAAAAGGTAGGGGAAGGCACAGCGGACACGACTGTCAAATCAAATTGGAAGTCCGATGCCAATAGGGCAAGTTCACATAGAAAAATGTCAAAAATACGCAGGAAAAAGGCTTAAAAACCCGGAAAATTAAGAACGGACAAACCGTGTATCAGAATGACTCGGAGTAAAAAGGGAAAATGTCAGGGGAAAAGATTTGGTTAGGGCTATGAGGTCAAATCACGGTTCTGAATCAAGAAAAGCGCGTTCATATGGAAAACCGGCTAAATTGCGGAAAATGCGTCAAAAATTAATAACTCAAAAACCGTGCACCGGAACAGGGGTAGGTAAAAAGGAAAAATGGTCAGTTCAACAGGAGGAACAGGGCTATGAGGTTGGATTTGGACTTTGGTGAACGTAGGATGCATTCACAGGACAGGACCGCAAAATCAGGGAATGAAGGAAAACTGCAAAGGAACAGCCCCAAGGGTGGGTGGAACATAACCGGGTGGGTGGGAAGGGACCCCAGGAAGGTAAAAGCAAGTCAAGGCATTCATGCATGAGCAAGATAAGGCATATGCAGAAGGGTATGCAATGTAGACGCGCAGGGACGCGTCCCCACACTTAAGTCCTTAATGGATAGGGTTAACCGAGCAACAGGGACCTAGGACCATGCCACAGACCATCCACTAACTTCCCCACACTTAAAACATGAACATCACTAAGAAACGGAAGTTGTAGGGTTAGAAAAACTTGGCCCGTTTCGTCAAGAATCAAGGTTGAGTGTCAACGGCACGTCCAGTGTGGTTGTCGGCGCTGGAGGGACCAAGGCATCTTCTCGGCACACGTTCGTCATGGCAGGGACCACGCAGCAGCACCCAGGGAGGTAGCTGATGGAAGGAATCGCAAGAAATCCGTCGATGATGAGGGATATTGCACTCAACTCACAGTCACTCAATTGGAATGAAGGAACAGTCACTCGCCCCATGACTAATATCACTCGAGAAAGAATGATTAAAACCCGTAACGCATACCCGGTTGAGGAATCAACAAGGGGGAAATGGTGTAGAAAGGAGTATGCCAGGGTGCACAGTTGATGGTGCATTAGTGCGTCCAACCCGTCTGGCATAGGTGCAAGGAGGAAGGCAAGGGAGCCTTATGGTGCCGTGTACAGAACAGGGTGATGTGTCTTGTGATGATGGCAAAAACCCATCCCGTGGGTGCATAGGGAAACAGGAACATACCTGACTCCAAATGTCGTAACGTCCCTCAATCTCACCTCTCGGTAATTGATTGAAGAAACTCCAGTCACACTCAACCCACCCTCTATCTCACTCTCTATTGATAGATACAGGAGGGCAGCCTTTTCCTGAAACCCATTGATGTAATCCTCACAGTCACTTGTGCAAAAGTGTATGCCTTGTGCGCATTTGATGGTGCAACTGTGCATCCCGCCCTGTGCCGGCATACGGTGCGAGAAGGAAGGCCAGGGAGCCTTATGGTGCAGTGCACAGAAACAAATTGTGCTTTGTGCATTGAGAGGCCCATCCCGTGCGTGCAACACTTCATTCACACTTCTCACCTCTCATTCGATTTGAAGGGAAAAGACTGGTCTCTCGACCCACCCTCTGTCTCACGCTCTGTTGATAGTTACAGGAGGGCAGCCCATACTCACTTCCCCATCCGGTTAGGATGAAAGCTCACATCACTCGATTGTTTGTCGATGAAGATCGCGTCATCAGTTGTTGAAGAGGCGTACCCAGGGAGGTAGCCATCAAATCGAACATTGTGTTGGATAGGAACATGTCGTCTAGTAGAGGACAGGTAGTCACTTTTCAGAAAGACCCAGGACACAGCGTACCAAGGGAGGCAGCTTCGGAATTGGATCCTAGGGATATCAATTAATGAATCCACTTTCTGGACTGCTGGGTGTTACCACCTTTTCCACAGCCAGCTTCCCGCCCAAGGGTGTTTACCACCTTTTCTTGGAACGAGGCCTGCTATGACAGGGAATTGCTTCCTTTTCTCTCATAACAAATTTGTTTTGTTTGTTTTTTTTTTCTTTTTCTCTTCTTGATTTATTTATTTATTTTTTTTTTCCCCTATTCCCGAGGGTGTTTCCACCTTTTCTCGAAGAATAGGTCGGCATGACAGGGACCTAAGTCCTTTTCCCCCATGACCGATATGTTTTGTTTTTTTTTCATTTTTTTTTTCTTTTCCTTTCTTTTCTTTTCTTTTTTTTTTTCGAATTGAGCAAGGGAATGGTAGAACTACCATCTGTCAGAACCCACCTCGCCACTGATGCTGGTGGAAAATAGAGGATAAGAGATCAAGGCTGGAAGGGGGGTTTGAGGAGACAGAGGGTTGCACCCTCTTCATCAGAAGTGGCTGAAGAACGGCTATCAGAAGTAACATCATAAGAAGTACAATGCCGCGCCAACGAGGGAAAGGATCAAGTGTCCGTAATTGTCAAGATCCCCAAGGAGGGAAGTACTTCTTCAGGCGATATCCATTGATCAGAAAGGGATCATCAGAGGCATCCAGGGTCTGTATTTGGACAGAGCCATTAGGGTTGACTGCAAGTACCTTATAGGGGCCCATCCACCGCTGTTGGAGCTTGCCAGGAAACTTGCCAAAGCGTGAATCATAGGCTAGGACCAAATCACCTTCTTTGAACTCCTTGTGCTTGATGAAGCTGTCATGGTAAGCCTTGCGTCGAGCTTGCGTGGCTTCCATGCACTGTAGAGCCATCCTACGAATTTCGTCCAAACATTCCAAGTGCAAGAGACGGCGTTGCAGTGAATCGTCATCCCCCAAACGCTCTTTGATCGCCACTCTCAAAGAGGGTAGTTCCAGTTCAACAGGAAAAACAGCTTCTGTTCCATACACCAACTGGAAAGGTGTTTGTCCCGTTGCTGCTTTATGGGAGGTTCTGTACGCCCAGAGGGCCTCTGTAAGTCGATCATCCCAATCACGACGATGTGCGGCAATTGTTCTTGTCAGAATCGAGCAGAGGATGCGATTGGTGACTTCGACTTGGCCGTTGGCTCTGGGGTAATAAGGAGTGGACTTGCGATGGCGGATCTTATACAACTCTGTCAACTCTTCCATGACTTTGTTGAGGAAATGCGTGCCTCTGTCACTTACCAGCTCTAAGGGACTGCCAAAACGGGTGATGATATTCTCGTACATGAACAGGGCCACGCTGTTACCATCGTCCCGCTTGAGGGCTTTAGCTTCACACCACTTTGTGACATAATCTGTACATACGAGGATGTATCTGTTCTGTTTCCTTCTGGTGGGAGGATCGATCGGACCTACGAAGTCAATGCCCCACTTCTCAAACGGCTTCAAAGGAAGAATAGGTTGCAGCGGCATGGCACTTGTCTTGGTGGGTTTCCCCATTCTTTGACAAGCATCACATCTTTTACAGTAATCATAGGAATCTTTGTGAATGGTAGGCCACCAATATCCTGCTAGCAGAGCCTTCCTGGTTGTAGCTTCTCCTGCAAAGTGACCTCCACATGGCTCGTCGTGGCAAGCCTTCAAAACAATCCCAATTTCTTCTCCTGCAACACATCTTCTGAGTACTTCATCTTTGCCTTTCTTGTACAGTGCACCACCTAGCAGGGTGTATGGGGCTGATTCTAGCATGAGCTTCTTCCTTTCCCGACTAGAAATACCAGGAGGGTATTGTTGGGTTGCCAGCAAATTGGCAATGTCTGCATACCAGGGAGTTACAGTTTCTACCAAGAATAGGGAAGCATCAGGGAGGTCTAGATCATCTCGTTCCTCGTCTACAGTTTGTGGGATACGCGACAGATGATCAGCCAGAACATGGGAACGACCAGGCTTAGTAATCACCTCAAAGTCGAACTCCTGGAATAAAAGGAGCCATCTCATCATTCGTCCTTTCACATCTGCTTTGTTCATTAAGAAGGACAGGGCCTCATGATCCACATAAAATTTAAAGTGAGTAGATAGGAGGTAATGGCGGAACTTCTCCAGGGCAAACACCATTGCCAAGCACTCCAGCTCTGTCACTGTATAGTTTCGTTCCCTATCAGTGACTTTTCGGCTTGCATAATAGATCGGTTGATCCAACTTCGAGGAGCCCTTTTGGCAGAGGACAGCACCTAAGCCTTCAATTGATGCATCAGTGTGTACATGGAACTCTTTCGTCCAATCAGGAGGTTGCAGAATGGGTGCCTCTATCAGACACTGCTTCAGAGTGTGGAAGGCTTTGTCACATTCTTCCGTCCAAGTAAACTCTGCATCTTTCCTTAGGATCTTATGCAAGGAAGTTGCCTTTGTCGCAAAATGGGCTATGAACCTTCTGTAGTAACCCACATGGCCTAGGAATCCCCTCAACTGTTTGAGGTTGGTAGGTGCTGTCAGAGCTGCAATCTTTTCGATCTTTGCAGGGTCTGTTGATATCCCTTGTGCTGAGACAATGTGGCCCAACAGAACTCCAGAAGAGACCCCAAAGATGCATTTGTCGGGGTTAAGGGAAATCCCATACTCCCGGCATCGGTCAAAGCATTGTTCCAAATGTCCCCAGTGTTCACTGATCAAACTATAGACACAGAAGTCATCCAAATATACCTCAATAAAGTCGTGCAGATGATTTTGAAATGCGGCCATCATGACTCGTTGGAAAGTAGCAGGGGCATTGCAGAGCCCAAATGGCATCACTCGGTAAGCGTAGGTCCCCCATTCTGTGGTGAAGGTTGTTTTGGATTGGTCTTCTTCTGCGATTTGCACTTGGTTGTATCCACTGAATCCATCCAGAAGAGAATAAAGTTCATGTCCTGCCACTGTGTTCAACAGTTGGTCTGTGAAAGGGATTGGAAAGTGATCCTTCTTTGTCTTGGAATTAAGCTTTCGGAAATCCACACATATTCGCAATTTGCCATTCTTCTTGGGTACAACCACGATGGGTGAAACCCATTCACTGTTTGCCACTGGATAGATGAACTCGGCCTCCAGAAGCTTCAACAGCTCCGCTTTCACCAATGTGGAATAATTCGGGTTCATTCGCCTCTGTCGTTGCCGTACTGGCTTGGCATCAGGCTCCAAGTCAATATGATGTTGACATATTGTGGGATCAATCCCCTTTAGGTCTTTGTAGGACCACGCAAACACGTCCAAATTTTCTTTCAACAAGTTGTACAAGGTTGACAACTCCTCTTCTGGGAGACTGCTACCCACCTTCAAGTGGCGTTCAGTGCCTTCTGAATCCACAAAGGTTAACTGCTTTTCACCTTCTACTTCACGGATGAAGGTCCCGCGGACTGCTTCTGGATACAGATCCGACTCCTTCAAGGGAGTGGTATCCTCTTCTGATGTCCCACTAGAACCAACTTCGTCTTTTGGTGGAGACTTAGGTTGCTCCTTAAGACGTTGGAATGGGATTAGAGCTGTTTCGGGTTTGGTTTCAAAATTAATTACCTCTTGGCTTGAAGACTCATCTTCTGATGATACATCCAAGAACGTCACATAACAGGGACCCTCTGATGCCTGTTGGGTTGGTGGGACTGGTGCTTGTTGGCACGGTGCATCATCATCATCTTTCTTTGGCAAGGATGGGTTAGGACGGCAGGAGCCACACTTAAAAGACGGCCTGCTCTTCTTAATCCATTTCTTATAAAGGTTTTGCATATGAGAAGATCCATTTACCAGACCAAATGGTACCATCGCCACTCTGTCCCATAGCATGAGGTCATCGGCTTTTGATGCTTCTGGAACTTCTTCCTCAAATGTATCCTCTTCAGGTGGGATAGACTCTTCCATTTCACTTTCATAATCTTCTTCGTCCATATCATATCCATCCTCTTCTGTCTCTGTTTCTGCTTCTGCTTCTGCTTCTGTTTCTGCTTCTGCTTCTGCTTCTGCTTCTGTTTCTGCTTCTACTTCTGTCTCTGTAAGAGCTCTGTAACAGAAGAACAGATTCTCTGGTTCCTCTCCTGCCTCTGTCTCTGCTTCTGCTTCTGCTTCTGTCTCTGTAAGAGCTCTGTAACAAAAGAAAAGATTCTCTGGTTCCTCTCCTGCCTCTGTCTCTGCTTCTGCTTCTGCTTCTGTCTCTGTAAGAGCTCTGTAACAGAAGAACAGATTCTCTGTTTCCTCTCCTGTCTCTGTCTCTAGCTCTGCTATGGCCATATAACAGGGAGAACAGTACATCCATGCTTCTATCTCACTGTCAGAAGTGATTTCAGAAGGCATTCCTGGTTCAGGCAGGAAGTATTCACCCATTGATAATGGCTTTGCATCTTTTGGAAGTCGGCTTACAGTATCCACTGTTAAGGAATGTGCCACTGTTTTCTTGGAAAGGATCTGTTTGACAGCATCTTTGTCTGCTGACGTTCCATCCGTAACCTCATTAGGGGAGTCAGAAGATAATTCCAAGGAGGTGGATCCATGTCCTTTTTGAGAACCATACAGTTTCAGCACCACTTTGTTGGGTCCTCTACCCAAGGTCAAAGTTCCTTTGAACCAATCAGTCCTTGCTCGGGCTTCAAAAAGCCATGGTCTGCCTAGTAACAGAGGATAGGATGTACCATAAGAGTTTGGCTTCACCACCAGATAGGTTAGCCAATAATCTTTTCCAGCCACAGTAGTCTTCACATATGGGAGAATGCCCAAAGGCTTGATTCTACTCTGATCCGCCAGTCTGATGAGCCATTGGGTTGGTTGCACACCTTGTAAGCCTAGATCCTTCATCGTCACATCCGTCATAATGTTTACTGATGAACCTCCATCAATCAGTGCATTTGCAATGAAGCAGCCTTCTAGTGCATTTGCAATGAAGCAGCCTTCTATCCACACGCCAGTCTCTGGGGTACCTGGATCTAGGAAAGCATTAGCCACATCCACTTCTTTTACAAGCTCTGGAGCCTTGTTGGACTTTGTCACTGTGGAGGGAGCAATCCTTAAACCACGTCTTCTTGTCAATATACTTTTGAATCTTTTCCGGCAACTGGGAGACAACATCAATAATTGTCGGAATGTGAGGTTTGGTTTAAAGGTATCTAGATCTCTAACTAGATTGTATTCTTTAATAGGATCCACTGGCTTTTCTAATCGGTTAGGGAATGGGGCAACACCCATTTTCATTTTCCCTCTTTCTTCCAACAGAGGCGTTACAGGAGCTTCTTCTGCCACTTGTGGCACTTCCTCCTCTTCTGTATCCTGGACCTCTGGTCCTGTCTCTGTAATTGTCTCTGTAACTCTCTGTGGCTCTGTAGGGCTCTGTACGGCACTGTTAGGCTCTGTTCTGTTCTGTTCTTCTGGTGGAAGATTAAACTTCACTGTTCTGACAGGAGGGTTATGTTCTTTCTGGGTAGGTGGTTCCTTCTGCTTTGCACGCGTGATGGCAGCAACTTCCAATTCCACCAAATTGGAGGTAGGCTCTTGGGCCTTGGCTGGACTATCAGTAGCACTGTTTTTCACTGGGGCTGGGCTTGGACAGTCTTTTGCAGTGTGGCCTTCTCCTTTGCATCGACTGCATAAGGGCTTGTAATCCACTGACCTTCGAGGATTTGGACAATTTGGTGAGATGTGTCCCTTTTCTCCGCATCTGTAACACTCCACTTCTGATCTCTGACCACCGCCAGACTGTCTTCCTCTGTAACTTTGAGAGGGAAATCTTCTGGGTCCGAAATTAGGACCAAACTCTCTAGGCTTGGATCCAATATCTTGTGTTGTCATTTTGGATTCCAGTAAGTTAAATCTTGCGTCTTCTTCCTTTCTTCTCCTATCATGCATCTCCTTCAGAGAGCAAATGTCCTCTGTATGATTCTTCCACAAACAGTAGGAACAAAAGGCTCCAGGGATGGTTGGTTTCCGTGTACATTCAGTGGCTAAATGGCCTGCTTGATGACACTTACCACACCAAGTATTTGACCGCATCACATCTCTTCCTGCTCCCGCAACATTGGATATGCTTGCGGTATTCACCTTCAACGTCTGTAGTTGCTCTGTAATCACATCCATCAACTCCTTTTTGATGTTTGCAACTGAGTTGGATAAATAATCCTTCAAGCTTTCTCCTCCGGACGTACTGGCAGGAGGGTTTTGAGGAGTCTCTGTAATCACTGCATAAACGGGTTGGGCTGGCACAGAGGGGTCTCTGTTCTGGTTCTGATTCAGAGCTCCTGTTTGAACTGTTGGCTGTTGGCTCCAGTTGGTAGGATTCCACTGTTGCTGCTGATTTTGCATTGAGGAGATTGGTTGGGACCATTGTTGTTGTGGTTGAACCACCATTTGAGGCATGGATTGTGGCCACTGTGGATTTGGTGCACTGTACTGTGAGACCGGGGGCATCTGTTGGTATGGATAAGGAACAGTCCCTGGGACTGCATTTGGTGGGTACATCATTCCTGGCACCAGAGGAGGTAGGACTCCTCTTCCTGTATTCATTGCTAATCTAGCTTCCACTTCATCGTACAGTCTTGCACCTTCTGTTGCAGCTTGCAGGGTGGCTGGTCTTTGTAGCTCCACAAACTTACGGACTTCTGGTTGTAATCCTCTGAGAAACACTCCCTTCTGAATGCCATCATCTAGATTATGGTTAGTCCATCTCTTCAGGATGGATTCCATTCGTGAGACATAAGCTTCTACTCTTTCTCCAGAGGACTGACTTAGGTTCATGAATTCCTCTCGCATCCGCTCTTCAAAACCTTCACGCCTGAATTTAGTGAGGAAGGCCAACTTCAGGTCGTCCCATGTGCCAAAAGTTCCTGCTGCTTGTCTCTCATACCACTGAAACGCCGCGCCCTTGAAAGTGGCGGGGAATATTGCTAACCAATGCTCAGGGGTTCTGGCATTGTTAGCCACACACGCTACCATAAACTCTGCTACATGAAGATCGGGGTCTTCATTGTACTCTCCCTTAAAAACTGGCAATGGGACTACATTTGCTGGTCTGTCATCAATATTTCCAGGACGGATCTGGCTTGGAAGTGGACCTCCAGCAGGAGGAGGAAGGGCTTGATGTGCCATTGGGACTTCTGTAAAGAGTTCCGCAAGGGCGTCCAAGGCGGCTTCTGCTGCTAGCTCGCTCTCGGCTCTAATTCTTGCTTTCTCTCTTCTCACGTACCTCTGAACTCGTTCCAACGCTTGCCTTTTTATTGCGTCATTCATCAGGGGGTTGACTCCACTATGTTGTTAGTGCTCCACAGAGGGTTAACAGAAGGCTTCAGTCTCTGGAGGACTCTCTTGCCAACATTTCTTCTACTTCTTTCCTCTCAACGTCCCTGAATTCTGCTTTCATGCCACTACACAGGGGAAGGTATTCGGTTCTGAAGGTGTCAAAATGCATACGTCTGAGCATTGTGGTAGTGCCATCATCATAGTAATGCCAGCTTCTGATAGTTTCAATAGTGTATGTTGTGAAAAACACTCTGTCTACCAACTTCCAATGGGTTGCTAATTGAACAAACAGAAGATTATCAGTACACCAAGCATCCCATGTATCTTGCTGTTGAGCATCCACGAACAAATTCCAACTCTTTTCCTTCTTGTCTTTGTGAACCTCTACAGACCAAGACTCCTGTAGCTTCTTCACAATTTCCCACTTGATGTTGTCTGGAAACTTCTCAATGAATGCCAAATCTTCCATGGATGGTCATTCTCTCTGTTTTTGCTCTTCAGTTTGTTCCCAAACAATTTGCCACCAAGATGCAAGTTTCTGCTGCTTCAACAGGAAGAGGAAACTGTCCACCACATAGAGCATGCATCATGATGGTGATGTGTTTCCGCCATTGTGGGATGAACTTCTTGTGGAAAGTGGCTTTTATTATGAGAAATTCCAACTCTTCAGTGGAAGAAGGAATTTTACAAACATCCATTGAATTCTTCTCTTCTTGGCAATGCCAATTCCTTCATTTTCAGCCTCTTTTGGTGCTTGTTGATGGCAAGTTTCCCCGGCTGCGCACCAAAAACATGGAGCCCCAAGAAGAACACCAAGGAAAAGGGAATTCTCTTGCAAGAAAATCTATCTTGTAACATCAACAAGCTTGTTTATCATGTTTCATATTGTCACAATGAAGAAAAGAACACCAGGCACAACAAATCCTCATGCAGCATCATGTAAATCTCCCACGGGTTTAATAGAATCAACTATATTCTTCAACATCTTCACAAAATCCATCAATAGAACAAAGAAAACAAAGAAGTACACCATCTTTGAATGGAAATACATCACATAGTATTCATCTTCAATATCTTCATAGTCTTCTCTCTCAATCTCTCATATACAATCACTTTGTTTCAATAGAATTGGCTATCTCTGACTCTCTCTCACACACTCCATCAATAATACATCATATCCTCACTACAATCTCTCAAAAATTACTCTCAATAATCACTCTTAGGTCGTGGATACCCCTCCCAAGAGGTATGTCTGATATGAAAGGTCACCAGAGCCACTACAGTGTCTCTTCACAACTCACTACTGTCACTTCACTCTAGTCTTCTCTTGAGTCTTCAGCAGCTACTTCTTCCACTTCCTTCAGCTCTTTTACACTTGTATTCACCTCTTTCCAAGGCTAGAAAACTTTCCTCAAAATCACACATACATTCCACAGAACACTTACAGAACAGTCTACAGAACAGTACCAGAACAGTTACAGTACAGAACAGAAGCAGAACAGAACAGAAGCAGAAGCTCTACAGAAGACCTACAGAAGGTTACAGAAGGTCATCAAAACTACATAATTCATTCTCAAACCATTCAAAACTCTCACAAAACATTCACTAAGCTTTCACAATATCTCATTCTGCATCAATCAATACTCCATCCCTCCTTACAGAAGACAATCAGAACAAAACAGACCAAAACAGAGCAAAACAGAACAAAACAGAAGGTATACAGAACCAATCAGAACCTATCAGAACATTACAGAACCATCAACAAACATCATAATCTTCCAAAACACAATCAATATCATCCAAAACACTTCTCAAACCACTTCCTAATCAACCAATCATCTCATAAAATCAATCATTCAGCTCTCAAAAACAACAAAAATCAGCCAAAAAACAAGTCATTTCAACACTCAACAGCCGTTCTAGGAGTTCCTGTTAGTTGTGGGGCAGTTAGAGAAGCCTACTAAAATAATAGCCCAAAAAGGGAAAAATTGGATTTAAAATTAGGAAAAAATGAAAAACGGGCTGAGAAAAATTAGAAAAAATTATATCTATGTTTGCGCAATGTATAACGATGGCAAAGTACGAGGTTGGCCTCGGTTTGTCCCCGTTTCTGTATTTTGTGCATATTTATCATTCTTTTAAAAGGAAAAAATTGCATAGAAACCCTATCTAACCGATCAAGGATGCAAAATGCTAAGAGTTGGATGAAAAGGGGATGAAACACTGAAAGATAAAGAAAAGATTTGATTTATACATTGCACTTGGCATATAGGAAACGGTTTAAATAAAGAGGATGGTAGCATAAGCATATGGATCGGTGCCTTCTTTCAACGCAGTACATGCTAGTAAAATTCATGGAAAGAATGCTTTATGCACCATGCACGATGCTGATTTTTCTTTTGTTTGAGCACATAGCCATACACGATTTGCATTAAGCATAATAATTAAAAGGTATCAGAAAAACCTCCTAGATGCATGGCACCTGTCTTCCTTAGGTTGTGATCAACGATGAGTGTGAGAGGATGCCCTAAGCTGTAGGTCAGTCGTTGGGTCCTAAGGGGAAAGTGTAGTGAAGAATGGTACATCCTGGAACATAAAATATTGGTACCTAGAGAGGAGTTTGTGCTCGTTTGTGTTATATGTTTAGCAGCGCATCAAAGGGCCAATCCTTGCGATGTAGGAGAGCTGCAGTGGGGCTCCGACTATCAGTCAGTGGAGTGCCTCCTATGTGTGTGTGACGAGGTGTTATGCCTATGTACTTTGGGTTCTCCCTTTGAGGAGTTTTAGGGAAATGTTGGACTATAAACTATAAACGCATGAATTAAGCTTTAGGGCAGTTTTTCCTTCAGCATTAGATTGACACTCTTGGTCCGCAAGGCCGTGAGGGTGTTTATGTGTCATGAGCATGAGGTCTGGCTAGTGCTATAGCCAGTGCCGGCCCATTTCAGGTGCCATCAGGATCATGTTTTATATGTGGGTTCTATCCCCCATGTATCCCTTTGGCATGCTCATTTGGGGCATTTGTCTCTTAAAGGAATGAAAATGCTCCGTGCTTTGCAGTATCTTCTGCCCTTTGACTCTTTGCATTTTTGTTCTTGTGATCATTGTTTGTATGGCAGGCAGACTAGAAATACACATAAAAAGTCTAGTAAGAAACGCATGGGTGAGCCGTTAGCTCTTGTGCACTGAGATGTATACAACAACCTGCAATTTTGCCTTTTTGCTTTGATTTGTGATAGTATGACAGGTCATCTGAAAGACACAACTCTCTTTAACATTACCAAGTTGGATGGTACCAACTATGGGTATTGGAAGTCCCACATATGGCAGGTTTTGGTGCAGAAATTGTAGATTAAACCCCTACGTTTCAAGGGTGTTAAACCCAAGGATATGGATGATGATGTTTGGATGGAGGTTGATGAGCTATGCAAGTCTACCATTATCTTGTCATTCTCAAAAGAGGTCCATCATAATGTTGTTGAAGATGAGAATCAAAGTATATGAGATTTATGGGAGAAGATTCAAGAGCTTTATGCGCAGCAAAGTCCTGCATCAAAGATGTATTGGCTGAAGTAGTTAATGGACCTTCACATGAAGGAGGGGACATCCCTATCATCTCATTTCAGTCAGTTTCATGCTATCATGAAGAATCTATTGTCATAGGGTATTGAGTTCAAAGACAACTTGCACCCGTTGTTTCTAGTTGGCACCTTGCCTGAATCATGGGATGTCTTTCGTATTGCCATATGCACGGACAAGCTTGATGGGATGAAAATCAAATATGTTGAGAGTGCTTTATTGACTGATGAAATCAACAGGAGAAACAATGATGCTTCCCCCTCTTCACATGCATTGATCGTTAGAGGTGGCAAACATGGTAGGCATGATAATGATCACAAGGACAGGGCCTCTCAGAAGTCCAGGTTCAAGTCACGTGGTTGCAATAATTCATGTGGATGGAAGCCTGATCTTACATGTCATAATTGTGCGAAAGAAGGACATATTCGGCTGCAGTGCCATAAGATGCGCGATGATAAGTGCAAGGAAAAGGGAAAAGAGAAAGTGCAAGAAAAGTTTTCTGAGCGCAGTACTATACCTGCAAAGTCCAGTGTGAAGATAGAAGAGTTGATGTCATGTAGGCCACTGATTTAAATGACGATTACATACTTGTAACTTCTTCATGCAATGCCTTATAAGCTTGTGAGATACATTCTATGTATGCACAATGCTGGCTTTTGGATTCGGGTGCATCATTTCATGTGACACCTTGTAGAGATTGGTTTCATACCTATCATACCATTTCTAGTTTTGTGTGCCTTGGTGATGACAGGTCTCTTGACATTGTGGACATTGGAGATGTTAGGCTGCAGTTTCCTTTTGGGAGTTCTTTTGTTTTGCATGATGTACGCCTTGTACCTACGTTGACTCGCAGGCTTATGTCAGTTGGACAGCTTGTCGATGCAAGGTATTTTGTGTCTTTTGGAGACTCTGAATGGAAGATTACTCATGGCAGGCTTATGCTTCCAAGAGGTGCCAAGTCTGGCTGCCTCTATCCCTTACTTGTATCTGGAGCTACCTTGGATCATGTTTTATATGTGGGTTCTATCCCCCATATATCCCTTTGGCATGCTCATTTGGGGCATATGTCTCTTAAAGGAATGAAAATGCTCCGTGCTTTGTAGTATTTTCCACTCTTTGACTCTTCACATTTTGATTCTTGTGATCATTGTTTGTATGGTAGGCAGACTAGAAATACGCATAAAAAGTCTGGTAAGAAACGCATGGGTGAGTCGTTAGCTCTTGTGCACTCAGATGTATGTGGGCCCATGCCCTATCAGTCACTCGGTGGGGCAAAGTACTTTGTTACTTTCATAGATGATTACTCATATAAGGTTTGGGCTTATCCCATCAAGAGAAAATCTAATGTCTTAGACACATTTCAGCGTTGGCTTGCATTAGCACAGAACCAATCTATAAATAAGCTGAAATGCCTAAGGTTAGATAATGGGGGTGAGTATGTATCACGTGCTTTTGAGAAGTTTTGTGATGAATGGGGTATTAAGCATCAGTTGACCTCCCCTTACACCCCTCCCTAGAATGGTCTGGTTGAATGCATGAATATGACCATTCAAGAAAGGGTCTGTAGCAGGCTTAGCCAAGCTGGCTTATAGTACCACTTTTAGGCTGAGGCAGTTACTACTGTAGTGCATCTCATTAACAGGTCGACTTGCAGTGGCATTGACTTTCAGGTAGCAGAGGACGTATGGGCAGGCAAGTCTCCATCTTATGATCATTTGTGTGTCTTTGGATGCGAGGCATTCTGCTATGTGCCCAAGGACAAACACAATAAGTTGGATCCTAAGAGTGTCAAATGCATTTTCATTAGCTATGGAGATGCACGAGAGATGGGTTACTATCTATGGGATCCGCAGGCACGGAAAGTGATCTGCATCCATGATGTCATCTTTCATGAGGACAAAATGCATATGTAGTCTGAGAAAGTGGTTGAGGTACGCAGAGTTATCTATCAGAAGGAGCCACCTGCTCTTGTTCAGCACACTCCACGGCCAGCTAGACAGCGTGCAGCATCAGCTGATGCTCATGGCCCAGATGTTAGACATGCTGATGTTAGACAGGATGTTGGTCAGGCACCGGAGCCTTGTTTGAGGCATTCTACTAGAGATAGATGACCTCCTGACCATTTTGCGCCCTCTATGGATTATGTACTGGTTATAGATGCAAGAGAGCTCCTCACTTATTATGAGGCTATGCACAGGGGTAATTGTCACTCTTGCGAGAGGGCTATACAGTTTGAGCTTGACTCAATACATAAGAATTAGACTTGGGATTTGGTTTCCTTGCCTCAAGGTAAGAAAGTTTTGCCATGCAGGTGGGTGTACAAGCTGAAAAGTACCCTTGGCCACCCCAAGACAGCATACAAGGCTCGATTGGTTGCTAAGGGTTATAAGCAAGAGCATGGTGTTGACTTTGATGAAGTCTTTTCTCCTGTGGTCAAGATGGCCATCCTATGCTTAGTCTTGGCCTTGGTTGCACAACTTGACCTGGACTTGTTGTACCAGATGGATGTCAAGACGGCTTTTTTACATGGGGACTTGCATGATGAGATTTACATGAAGTAGCCTAAGGGCTTTGCAAACCCTGGTAGGGAACACCTAGTGTGCAAGCTAAAGAAGAGTCTATATGGCTTGAAGCGGGAATCTAGGGAATGGTACCATAAGTTTGATGCATTCATGCAGTCACAGGGCTATAACCGCAGTGCTATGGATTCGTGCTTGTACATGAAGAAATCCCGTGATGGTTCTTTATTGATTTTGGTACTCTATGTAGATGACATGCTTTTAGTAGGGATAGCTCATGAGGAGCTAGATGCTCTTAAGGCTCATCTCAAGAAGAGATTTGAGATGAAAGATCTGGGACATGCCTCTCATATACTTGGTATGCACATTATGTGCAATAGATCTTAGGGACTACTCTATTTGTCACAGAGGGAGTACATTCATAAAGTCCTTGAGTGCTGTCGTATGTAGGATGTTAAGCCTATTGGATGTCCATTACCTTCTCATGTGAAGGTTTCACAGGCCAATTGTCCATAGACAGATGAGAAAAGGACCGAGATGGCCAAGACTCCCTATGCATCCGCCATGGGCAGCCTTATGTATACCATGATAGCCACCCGTCTAGATATTGCTTTTGTAGTTGGGGTTGTGGCACGTTATATGGCTACACCTGGCAAGAAACATTGGGATGCCGTGAAGGGTATCATGAGGTACCTGAAGGTCATAGTAGATATGTGTATTTGCTATGGTAGCTAGGATACAAGAGTCGTGGGGTACACTGACTCTAATGTTGTAGGACATGTAGATAGTAGGAAGTCCACTTCTGGCTATGTGTTCACTTAGGTTGGAGGGGCTATCTCTTGGATGTCTAGGGCATAGAAGTATATGGCCCTTTCTACTATAGATGTCGAGTATATTGTAGCCATAGAGGCTTGCAACGAGGCTATCTAGGTAGGCCATTTGATTGCAAACCTTTGTATGACAGATGCTATGTCTACACTGTATTCAGATTCTATGAGTGCCATTCAGTTGGCCAAGAATGCGGTCTTCCATACAAAGACAAAACATATTGAGGTGAGGTATCACTTCATTCGTGAGGTCATTGAGGACAGGTTTGTTGACCTTGTCAAGATTCCGACTAAGCAGAATCCTACAAACTTGCTCACGAAGAGTCTCACTACAAAGAGCTTTGCCTTCCTCAGGAGATTGATGGGCATTGGATGAGATGACATCTTTTTCCTCATCTTGTTGTACCAGTGTACATGTTGTAATGTCTTTTCTTTTTTCTCTCTCACTAGGGTATTTTTGCCATTATGTGGGAGTTTGTTGGGGGTAAAGGCGTCTTCGCCTAGCCGCCCATGTATAACTACACTGACAATACCCGCCACTGCATACTGCAGGTGGTAGGCGCCCATCACAAGTCACTTATTCTTTATTCTTTTAGTGATAGTTTGAATAAAGGAAGGCCCAGCTGCCACACATTGTGGTTGTTGGAGTTTCCACCGGCATACTCAGAGTTGAGATCTAGATACACATTGAGCAGCTCACTTCAGGGATGTATGACTGATATGGATCAGAGATCATTTGGCCGTTTTCTGGGAGAGGCATGGCACATCAGAGAGCAGAGCACACAGTGGGTCCCAGTCAGAGAGGGGCCCACCCAGACGACTATTACACAGTTCTTTCAGACAGACAGAGTGAGAGCTACTATACCAGCCTCCAGCCAGACCTCCGGGCTCACACTACAGCAGGCTGAGGACCAGTGTACCCGACGCCGCACGAGGATCCGGGGGTTTCGAACCCCACAGCCACACCGACAGGAGATCCGGAGGATTCTTGATCTACATCGACAGCAGACTGAGATCCGACGACACTCGACACATTGGATCTCAGATCTCCAGTTTGCTCTTTCTCCACCGCCGATGTACCACATCCTGCATCCAGGAGGGATCACTTGCTATTAGCAACTTCGACGACTGCTACTACATCCCAGGATAGTATATCTCCCTGCATCTGTTACATATACACATCGCACCACTTTATCACAGCCGACAGTTGTTCCCCTATCACAGTCGACATTTGTTCCCCTTTTGTAGCCATTATCTGGAGTACCAGAGCTACATACGCACATACACATATACGACACTTACCACACTCACAGCACCGTATTTTCAGTTTCCAGTTTTTAGCTTTTCATTCAGCACTTTTATTTTGGATAGCTGGACCTCATCAGTTGTATCACAGTTTGTCTCATAGGCCAGTTTTGGTCTTTAGAAGACGTTAATATAACTTTCTTTCTTTCTTTCTCTCTCTTGCTCTTGCTTTCCATCCGCCATAGCTCTCACCGCCAAGCTTCTTCCTCCTGGGTTTCACTTCCCTTTCAGTTTCTTCTCTCCTCTTTTCCTCTATCTTGGAGATCTTTTATTACCACTCAAAGCTCCATTGATAAACTCAAGCTTCAGCCTCTAATCAATAGAATCAAGCAAGAGCAAGTCATGAGAGATACTCTATCTAAATCTTCTACTCAAGATTCCAAAGCCCCAGTTATAATTGCCTACAACCCAAAACATCTTCACAAAAGAGTTCACTTCCTTCACCAAAATCCCAAGTTTTCTCCTTGGTCCAACTTCAAAGGGATCCTTAGTAATCCTCATCATAGTCCCAACTCTCATCAGTAGTCATTCCAATCCTTATCCATCTCTAGAAATCCTCACTATCATCTCATATGTAATGTTTGCAAATAATAAGGTCATATAGAAAAGGACTATCGACAAAAAAATGGATTCAACAAAAATTACTCAAGGGGACAGAATCACTTTGTTAGCATTGAAAATTATGACACAGAAGATCAGCTAGATACCATCATCAACTTAGCTACAAGTGTCTAGGTACCTCATTTAGACTCCAAAGAAGAATATACACGGTTCCTGGACTCTGGACCTACTGATCATATGACTTTTCATGAAGAATGGTTGGTCAATTTCAAAGAGATGTCTACTCCACTCAGTGCTGCAATGGGGGACACTAGTGTCCAACAAGCTCAAGGATATGGCACCATTTAAGTGGAGATTTCATACAATCATGTAATCAAGTTACATATAGTCTACTATGTTTCTAATCTCTAGAAAAAATATTTTAAGCATCAGTGAGCTCACTTCTTAATCTTCTCTTGTTGCTCACTTCTACAAAGACCAATGTATCTTGTAGCTACTTTCACCATCTCTCACACTTCTCCAAAATTAGGTTGGCTTTACACACTTGGCTATTCAATATTCTAGATGGAGGCAAATCATGATCTTCAATGGTACTCTCTTTTCTTTGCAGTTGTATCTAGTTGTATTCAGTTATATTCCCTATGGAATCCTTTTGAGGGGGAATGTAAGGATAAAAATCTGGATAAGATAAGGATAGAAAAACATGTGGACAAAAGGGCCACTTAGTTATCCTCTTTATAAATATCTTAGATATTTAGAGTAGGGGCTCACCTACCTCATTTAATGCACAATGTATATATATCGCTTCTAGTAATTTTTTCTAGAATCACAATTCACTCTACTTTCCATATTGTCTCTTATCTCTCAACCCTAGTGCAAAGAAAGTAAAAAGAAAATTTAAAAGACGTAGGGCAAAGCGAAAAAAGGCGGCTTGAAGAAATAGGAGGAAAAAAGGTAAAAAGTGCAAGGATAACCTTAAAAGTTCATGGCAAGCACAAAATAGAAAATGCGCATTTTAAATATAAAAGCGCACTCTAAATCTTTGTAAAAGAGGGCTAGGCTCCCTCTTATGCAATTTGTAAATGTAGACAGGCATGGATGAAGGCACAACACAAATAGAAAGGAAATAGGAAAAGAGGAACTAGGATAAAATGGTCACGTATGTAAAAAAAGGATGGGTGCCCAAAGGGGATTAGAGTTAGGGTTTGGTATAAAAGGCAAAAAGTGAATGAAGAAGCTTGTTCTTGTGTGTGGCCAAAACTAGGTCTCCTCTTCTCTTCTTCTTCTTATTCTTGCTTGCTTGAGCTTGTGCTTGAGTGAGAGAGTGTGAAAGAGTGAGTGTGTGAGGGTGAGGGACCATGGTGGAGAAGCTCTCCATCTTCTCCTCTCTTCTTCTTCTTCTTCTTCTTCTCGCGTGCGGTAATGGAGCATGGAGCTTAAAGTTTGAGGGTCAAGCTTACTTGAGCTTGCACCTTGGATCATAGAGCTACTAGAGTGCTTGAGGGAGGAGGCAACTGGATTAAGCATGGAGGTAAGCTCACTACACTCGTAGGTGTGAGAGCGTGTATGGCTATGTGAGAGGTAGCCATTGCACTTGGCTTGAAACACTTGAAACAATAAGCGGTCTATTAATCTTGGTAGTCAAGTGAAAAGTTCCCACATTTTGGTTCAATTATACTAGGACCAACAGATTGAAGCTTTGAGTGCTTGCACGCTCTGAATCAAGCATTGAAGTAGGGTTTGGTGCTTGAGATAGGTAGGAAGCGAGGTAGTTGAAGAGGTATTCGATCTCCTTTGCAAGTAATCTTTTTTGGTTTTTTGGATTTATAAAGTAGGTTGGATTAGTGTAAGTGATTTCTTGTGATTTGAATGCATTTAGGTAAGGAAAAAAATAAGAAAAAACAAAAGAATACATTGCAAGGTTTTGTTCTAATAGCACGTCCAAAATAGGGAAAAAATAGAGAAAAGAGAGCTTTAAGACATTAGGATGGTAAAGAGAGAGAAGGGGGAAGTAACAGGGTAAGAGAGAAAGGGTTTAAGAAGCTAAGAGGGCAAAGAGAGACCTCATTTGTCATTTCTGAGTTGAGAGGGAGAGCTTGATCAAGAGAGAGATATGTTGAGATGTCTGCAATCACACCTACTTCAATCTCTTTGGATGGAGTAGTGAGGGCTCAAGTCAAGAATCCCATAAGCAGAGTAGGAGGATGTGCTGCCTACACTTTCTTGTAAAGCATTGTACTTGCTTCCTTTTTTCAATGCAATGATAGTACTCTTTTCTTTCTAGTAAAGTATTTATGTCATTGAACACACACAAGATTGTGTTTATGAGTCTAAGTCTCAATCTTGGAACCTAATTCACATGTGTGACAATTGATCTTGTCTGTGTCTATGTCTTCAAGAGTTTGGTCTTCATTTTTCAACCTTCCTAGCTTCTGCATTGCCATGTCCTAGATCCATGTTTTAACATGATATTAGAGCATAGTTGGGCATGGCCTAGCTCAGCTCAGCTCATGACTTCACTTCCAACTCCATTCTCACTCTTCTCAACTGTAATGTCTCTTTCCCCCCCTCCTAACCCCTGTGCTCCCCCCATAGGAACAGTCCCCCCCTAAATTTTTTTAATTTTTTTTTTCTTATCTCTCCCTCTCTCTCCCCTTGCCATGGCATGGCGGGGAGAGAGAGAGAGAGAGAGGGGGTGAAATGTGGGGAGTTCGGGGGCATGCAAGCCGTAGGTGGCAGTGGCCCCCTATAAAACCTCCCTCTCCTCCCTCGTAGAGAGTAGTGTGGCCACTCCCCCCTTCGTTACTGAATGCGCCCTCCTTTGGCGTTCACATGCATCTCTCTCTCCACCTACTACATCAACGCCCGGTGCTCAAGAGCCAAGCTTTTGCCCGTTGCTGCAAAGCTTCTCCCCCCGGTTGCTGCCAAAGTCCCCCCAAGCTCCCAGACCTACGCGCTAGCCCTGGCCATGATGATAGCTTTCCTCCCTCCTGGAACAAAACCTGCCCCCTTTTTCCGCCAGCAAGCTGCACCACCCTGTGATCAAGGAGAAGAGGGAGAAGAGGAGGAGAAGAGAAGGAATAGAAGGGAAGAAGAGGGAGAGAAGGAGAAGGAGAGAAGGGGAAGAAGAAGGGAGAGAGAGAAGAGAGAGAAGAGGGAGAGAAGAGAGGAGAAAGAGAAGAGAGAGAAGAGGGAAAGAAGGGAAGGAGAATAGGGAGAAGAGTGTCAAGATTGTGGGAGAGAAGGAAGGAGTCTCGCTTGAAGCTTTCTTGCTTGCACAATGGGGGAAGACACACAAGGGTGGAGGCTGAAAAAAGTTTTCCTCTTCTTAGTTGTGTAAGCCAAAAGAACTCAAGTACAAAGAAATAGAAGAACCCTCTATATGGGTCTCAAACCAAACTCAACTAACTAAGGTGGCATACTAACTGAGCCACGAACTAGAGTAGATAAGGATAGCTATCATGTAGCTATTATTCAGGGGCGGTGTACCAACCGCATCTGCAACTGACAAGTCGGTGACATAAATACACAACGGTCACCCTGGCGTATCACGAGTGGAGCTCGATATCTCAACACGCCCCCTCGAGCTCAATCCCAATTCCTGCACACCAAGCAGGTCTCTGAACTTGCGCAGCTTCTCTGCGCCCAATGCCTTCGTGAATATGTCAGCTACCTGATCCTCTGTGCTGACATAAACTAGATCAATAAGACCTAGTAAAACCCTCTCTCGCACATAGTGATAATGCACCTCAATGTGCTTTGTTCTAGCATGATAGACTGGGTTATTTGCCAAGTGTATACTACTCATGTTGTCACAATAAATGACAACTGGCCCATCTGTAGACTGATGCATATCATAAAGTAGCTTATGCAACCAAGCTACCTCACATGCAGCCATTGCTGCACCCCTGTACTCAGCCTCTGTGCTCGACAAGGCAACTGTAGGCTGTTTCTTGCTGCTCCAAGTGACTGGAGCACTCCCAAAAGAGAACACATATCCACTGGTAGATCGTCTATCAGAAATACTACCAGCCCAATCAGCATCAGTGTATCCATGCAACTGTATCTGAACCCCAGTCTCATAAAATAGTCCATACTGCAATGTGGACTTCACATACCTGAGTATGCGTCTAGCCGCATCCAAATGTGGTTTCCTTGGAGCCTGCATAAACTGACTTACCAATCCAATAGCATAGCTCAAATCTGGCCTGGTAATAGTCATATAAATCAAACTTCCTACTATGCGTCTGTACATAGTAGGGTCTTCTAGAAGCTCACCTGCATCTGTGCTTAGCTTCACATTTTGCTCCAAAGGAACTGAAATAGGCTTACAGCCTGTCATCCCATATTTGGACAGCATGTCCAATCCATACTGCCTCTGCAAGAGCTGTATCCCACTTGGTGATCTAATCACCTCAATGCCCAAGAAATAACGCAGCTCTCCCAAATCCTTCATCTCAAACTTCTGCTTCAATAGCATTTTCACATGAAGGATATCTTCATCACTGTCACCTGTCATAATCAAATCATCAACATAAATGACAAGTAGCATAATACCTTTCTCTGTTTTTCTCACATAAAGTGAGAAATCTGCCTTGGAAATCTGAAAGCCAATAGTGACAAGATACTGTCCTATCTTGTCAGACCATGCTCTAGGTGCTTGCTTCAAGCCATACAAGGCTTTCTTCAACCTGCAAACAAACTCAGGATGAACAGCATGCACATAACCTGGTGGCTGCTCCATATAGACCTCTTCTTGCAAATCACCATGCAAGAAGGCATTCTTTACATCCATCTGATGTAAAGACCATCCCTTTGATGCAGCCATAGCAATGACTGCTCTTACGGTTGCCATCCTTGCAACCGGACTGAATGTTTCTTCATAGTCAATGCCATATGTTTGTGCATACCCCTTGACCACTAATCTTGCCTTGTATCTGTTCACAGAACCATCTACATTGTGCTTCACCTTATAAACCCACTTACAGCCAATTGCATTCTTACCTTTAGGCAAAGGTACCAATTCCCATGTAGCATTTGCTTCCAAGGCATCCATTTCTTCATCCATGGCTTTCTCCCATTTTTCTTTTCCCATGGCTTGCTCAAAAGAAGTGGGTTCTGGTTCCTGTATCACTTTGACCATATATGCATAGTGAATGGCTGTAAATCCATCATATTTTAGCCTATCCACAGGATACCTAACTCTGGTAGACCTGCGCAAAGTGGGTTCACTCCCAGGCGCTCTCAAAACATCCCTGGTCTTCCTTACTCCAGGTGTAACAATAGAAGGAATACCCAACTCATCATCAATGCTCTGTTTTGAGCCACTGGATTCACCATCCACATAAGAGTGACCTGCATTCACATCAAACATGGGCTGATCTACCTTCTCTTTTCCTTTTCGTGATACCTGCATACCACTATTTGCGCTGCCTTCAGAAGATTCTCCTGATCTCAATCTGCCTGTCCATGGCGAAGAATGTGAACCACTGCTAGAGGACGCTCCAGGTCCACTAATATTTTGTGACTGCTGCTGTGAATTCTGTGCAGCATTACCATTTTGTGCATCTACATCATCAATCACATTTACTGGTTTATACCAGCTACTCATCTCATCAAAAACAACATCTCTGCTCACTGTAAACTTACGAGTAGAAGGGTTATAACATCTATACCCTTTTTGCTCTGCAGAGAGTAACCAATAAAGATGCACTTCTCAGCTTTTGGATCCAACTTAGATCTCAACTCATCTGGCACATGTACATAGGCAATGCAACCAAAAATTTTCAAATGAGAAATATCTGGTTTCCTACCAGTATACCTCTCCTCTGGAGTCATTCCATGTATTGCTGCAGTGGGAGTCCTGTTCATTATGTAGACTGCTGTAGCAACTGCTTCAGCCCAATAAAAATCTGGCAGGTCTTTTTCATTAAGCATGGCACGAGATACCTCTCCAATATGCCTGTTTTTTCTTTCTGCAATTCCATTTTGCTGTGGGGTATGACTGCATGAATATTGCTGCTTTATGCCATGCTCCTGCAGGAACCTTGCAAACTCATTTGAGAGGTACTCTCCCCCTCCATCTGACCTTAGGCATTTTATCTGCAAGCCTGTTTCTTTTTCAACCATAGCTTTAAGAGTTTTGAAATGCCCAAAAACTTCACTTTTCTTTTTCATAAAATACACCCAAACTTTTCTGCTATAGTCATCAATAAAACTGACAAAATAATGACAGCCTCCAAGAGATGCAGCTTTAGTTGTCCACACATCAGAGTGGATTAATTCCAATGGCTTCTCACTCTCTTGAACATGTCTAGGAAATGGTTTCCTTGCCTGTTTTCCAAACTGACAGGCTTCACATACCTTATGCATTTCTGCAACCTTGAATTTTGGCAATCCTGCAACAATATTTTGGGCCTGCATTGATTTAAGTCGCTGTACATTAACATGACCAATGCGTTTATGCCAGATATCAATATCTGCAACTACACCGGTCCCATGTGCAAACATTGCTGCACTCAATTCAGACATGTCTGCATCCAATGTAAACATTCTGCCCTTCTTCTTTCCTTTTGCTATCACGCGACCTTTATTTTTCATATCCTCAACAAAGCATCCATGAGGATTAAATCTGACCTGCAAGCCCTGTTCAACCATTTGACCAACTGAAACGAGATTCTTGGTGATATTCGGGACATGAAATACATCGGACAGGTATTTCTTTTTCCCACCCTGCATAGACAAGGGAATTTTTCCAATCTGCACAATAGGATGTGCAGTATCATCACCAGTCTCGACAAATCCTGGTTTTTCCATTTTCCTTGCATCCTCCATCCATTCTGCATGACCTGTCATGTGGTTTGATGCACCTGAGTCAACATACCATACATCATTGCTTTCTTCTGCACTTGTCATAGAATTGTTCATGTGCTGCACCATGAACAAATGCTCATTTCTGTCATCACCCTGTCTACTAGAAGATGCATAATTCCCTTGTTGCAGTTTTCCATTCATGATGTCATTCTGCTTTTTATAGCAGTCTTTAGCCATATGACCCATTTTACCACAGTAGTAGCATTCAACATTACTGTTTGCATTTTGACCTCTTTGCCATCCACCACGACCTCTTTGGCTCCCCCTGCCTCTAGAGTTACCACGTCCTCCTCCATAGGACTGGTTTTCTTGAGTTTGCTGCATATTCTGATTTCTGCCACGGCCTCCAAATCGGCCTCCTCTACCTCTGCCTCTACCTCTTCCACCATTTGAGTAGAAGACAGCTTCTTTTGAAGTTCCTCCTGAAGAAGATGCACCACCATTTCTCTGCTCCTCAGAAATTAGAAGAGCAATCAACTCCTCAAAATCAGGAAATCTTTCACGAACTGAAATGGATGTCCGAAACTGTGCATAATCCTTTCCTAGACCATTCAAGGTCACAGAAACTAAATCATCATCTTCCACTGGCGACCCAATGGAAGCAAGTGCATCTGCAATCTTCTTCACCTTCATGTGGTAGTCATTGATGCTCATATTTTCTCTTTGCACATTGTGCAACTCTTGCTTGAGCTGCATTTTCCTGGCTTACGTATTTGTGCTATACATCTTTGACAGAGTATCCCATGCCTCCTTTGGCGTACTTGCATCCTGAATATGCACAATCATAGAGTCTGAAATGCTGATAGACAGCCAGTACATAACTTTCCTGGCTCTCTCATGCCATGCTTTGAATGCCTGCATTTGCTGTTGATTGGGAACATCAGGAAGAACTGGTTCTTCTTCATTTCCTGCAACAAATTCCCAATATCCTTTTCCCATAAGGAAATTCGTCATTCTAAACTTCCATGCTTGGAAGTTGTTCTTGTCAAGCTTTTCAGTGACAATCTGTGAAAGAGAATCAGACGCCATTACAGAACACTGCAAAAAACTCAGCTTCACCCTCACAAGGGCAAATCTGCAAAACTGGCGAAAGTGGTATTTGACCACACAGTCACTTCCTAGTGACGATTTTGCATAAATAGGAACCAAGGATGATTCTAAAACTCCCAATGTCTCTGCGCACAAGCATACGATGCAATTTCTACAGTAACTTTTCACCGACCTGTAGAACAGTGGCTAAACAGCATAAAACTGAGCCTTTTCCTGAGTGCGTGCAGAAAACTTCCGCCTCCAAAACAGGCCCCGAAATGGCCTCAAATAAAAAAAACAGGGTCGCCAAGAGCTAAAGCTCACTCCCGCAGCATATACTGCCCTCTTGCTTCACCGCGAAGGGCGTCTCAACCTGAGACAATGCACTCCTGCAATTTTCGGCTGTGCTACCTGCAGAGATCTGCTCCCAAAACAGAAAATGAAAGCAACACTGCTCCTCTTACCAGAACACCGCGAGCTTGGCTTGCTTTCTTGAGCTCCTTACCACGAACAAGGCTCTGATACCATGTCAAGATTGTGGGAGAGAAGGAAGGAGTCTCGCTTGAAGCTTTCTTGCTTGCACAATGGGGGAAGACACACAAGGGTGGAGGCTGAAAACAGTTTTCCTCTTCTTAGTTGTGTAAGCCAAAAGAACTCAAGTACAAAGAAATAGAAGAACCCTCTATATGGGTCTCAAACCAAACTCAACTAACTAAGGTGGCATACTAACTGAGCCACGAACTAGAGTAGATAAGGATAGCTATCATGTAGCTATTATTCAGGGGCGGTGTACCAACCGCATCTGCAACTGACAAGTCGGTGACATAAATACACAACGGTCACCCTGGCGTATCACGAGTGGAGCTCGATATCTCAACAAAGAGAAGGAGAAGAGAAGGGAGAGAAGGGAAGAAGAGGGAGAGAAGGAGAGAAGGGGAAGAAGAAGGGAGAGAGAGAAGAGAGAGAAGAGGGAGAGAAGGGAGAGAAGAGGGAAGGAGAAGAAGAGGAAGGGGAAGATGGTGCGCAGATCGGACGCAGATAGCTCACGTGGTGAATCCCGGAAGGTCCCCAAGAACAAAGAACTCTACCTTTTTGCACAAAAACCCATGTAAAAGCAAGCACGACAAGAGGCAAGAGACAAATTGGGTTCAATCTCCCCCATGCCTTGTGTGAGCGCTTCACAAAGCATGTATTTTATGTATATTTCCAATCTTCATGCTCAATAATAGCCCAATTACAAAAATATGACAAGCTTTTAGCTTTTGAGTTTGCTTTCTACAAAAATAGTAAAATAAAGCTAATGGACGGTGCCCATAGTGTCTGGCACGCCCAATCTCAATGTCCAAATAGAAATAACATATCCAGGCGCATAAGCGCATATAAAATAATAATAAATAATCGATGTCTCAATAGACATAACAAAATATAGGCGTGGCGCCTATCAAAATCTAATCCAAGAGTCGAAAACCCGCTAGACTCCAATGCTTTCCTCCGCCACTGCTGTTATCTCTACACATCAACTGAAGCATTCACAATCGTTAGTAAAATAACACAATTAAATCGACAAAAGTGAATACCTAGCAGTCTTCAGCTACATAAATAAATCAACTGGTTAGAAATAAATCCTAACCTTAATTTATTACGAGTGCGCACTCTAAACTCATAAACGTTTATTGCATGGTCGGGTTTGAGATGACTGATTGTCATGGAAACAAAAGAAATGTTTTCCTTAGTGATTGTTTCTAAGCTGTGGGTGCTTCAGCTATGGTTGATTTCCTAAAGGAATAATTAAGGAAGGATGGCGCTAGCTACCCCCCACGAACCGCCAAACCCTAACGAAGGGGGTTGTGAATCTGCACCGGGAATGTGGACCAAACCCACCGCGAGAGGTCTCTCAGTGGAAATTACTTGGAGTAGGAGGACGCTTGGGTGCCAGTGGGGGCTCTGGCCGTAAATCCCAATGCCTCCGAGCCCTACACAAGTGTTCTATGTGACTTGAGATGGGATCTCGAGGCCTTGATACTGGATACAAGGCGGAATCTTGGAAGGATAAACCTTGGGTTTTATTTCCAAAAGACGGAAGGATTTTTCTACGGAGGCAGAAAGGAGCACTTAATTCTCCTGTATGGACAGGAGACACACATTAATCCGAAGATAAGTTAAGGAAGTGTTTGATCTTGTTTTAACCTGTCTTCGTGTCTATGGCCTAAATTACGTAAAGGAACCTGTGACTAACGGGTTAATTAAGGAAGTTACTTTTATGTGTCAATCATAACGTGGTAGGTAATTAGATAACTAAAACAACTCTTGAGGGAAGCGTGGTGGATGTGACCAATGGGTCTATCCTACGGAAGGGTGGTCTTGGTTAGCCGAGAGCTTTCCTCAAAGGAGCTGTTAACAGGAAATGTTAGGAAAAAGTCGGTCTATGACCTTAGACAATGTTGATTAGGAACGCGGACTTTAGGTCGATCCTAGTGGGAATGGCCGGATTAGTTCCGTTGCGGGCCAAACTCGAGAGACCCTAGTTGGGAAACCCCATGTCATTCCTTGGGAGTGCCGAGCGGTGTCTTCTGGATATATCTCTCGATGGCCAGACTCGAGAGACCCTAGTTGGCAATCCCCATGTCATTCCTTGGGAGTGACAGGCGGCGTCTTCTGGATATATCTCTCGATGGACTGCTAAGACGTGTCCCGCGATTTGAGGAGCGAGCACGTTATATCAACTCAGGTCCAGCTCATGACTGCATCTCTTCACTCCATCTTTACTTCATGGGACCTAAAATGGGCCGGCACTGGCTATGGCACTAGCCGCACCTCATGCACAAAATAGACAATCCCACCACATGGCCTCATGGCCAGGATTGTCTATAATACACGGATGTATACTAAATAGACTTAATTATGCATTTGTAACTGATATGTAGTCCATTATTTACATTCCCTTCTCCTCAAAGGGAGATCCCATAACATGTGGGCATAGTGCCTCATCACACAAACATAAGGAAGCTCCCCTCAATTGATTGTCGCGACTCCAGTATGACTCTCCTACACCTCAGAGATTGGCCACAAGATGCACTGCTTCAACATATAAAACATAACGCACAAGCTCCACTCTTTTCTTGATTTGTATGATCCAAGAATATATAAATCCTCACCAAATAGTCCTAAGGAAAGCGTACAACTTCCCTACAACAAATGCTCCTTTCCACTCAATGTATAAGTCATGTCCTATAGGAAGACAATTGCTATGCAATCCAAGACTGATACCATGTCATGCGTCATGCGTAGTGCATATGATCCTAGTGCACAAACAATATTTATCAAATCAATATTTTGTGATGGTAAAAAACAACCCTTTCATGATTTTCACTAAATGTATTCTTCGATGTATGGAGACTAGCACCGATTCCTCGTGCTACTAGCCTCTTAAATTGGAATATCGCAATTATAAATGAAATGCACAATCAAATATTTCAAAGATTCACACCCTCTCAGCCCTCTCAATCTCTTAACATCACCCTTTCCCTCTAACGTTTAGGTTATGCTGCGTTGCATAGGTATAGGGTTTTATTTTGCATCATTTTTAATGTATAAAGCAATGAAAATGCACTAGAACATAAGTACAAGGGTGAGCTAAGGCTTAACCCCATACCTCCACCCTTGCCAAATATGCATAGCCACTAACCATAATTTTTCACATTTTTCTAAGCCCCAAACCCCATTTTCCTTCCGTTCTTTCCCATTTTTTACTATTTATTTCTGCATAAAAATACGTTATTTTCTTATTTATGATTAGTGAGTGATTATAACAACTGAAAGATGTTTTGTTTCAGAATTGTATCCCATGTGCATCTCTTTTCCCCACTTGAAACTAATAAAACCTTCATTTTTATACTAAAAATGCACTTTTCAGGCTATAATTTAATTATTGCGACTCATTATTATTATGGATCTGCATTTTTTTAATGCACAGCCCTCAATCATAATGCAAAAAAGATCCAAACAAATTTTTTTTCCATATGAGTTCCATTTCAACCATCAAACATAAAAAAGAGGCAAAATTCCTTTGCAAAAATGAGGCATACTGCTTATTTGAGTGTTGCGGGGTTTTTTAATTATTTTTTCGGGTTGCCAACAGACCAGCCAATAGAAAATATTAAATGTTGAACATCTCCCCTGAGCCTCCTCTTGATCTTGGAGCAATCCGGTTCATGTCGCGGGCAAGCATCCTTCAACCGGTCTTCATTCTTGTTCATGTGCATGAACTACCCCTTAAGGGGAGAACTACCTACCCAACTAAGGTCAACTCAACGAGGAGCTCCTACTAGGCGAGGACTGACTTTTAGAATATTTTCCTTGTAGCCTCGGATTTTCCATACTTCGATGTATAAAAAGGAGGGAGCTGAGCATAGTGACCCAAGGAGAACAAGGCATCGACCTCAGGTCCTGTCTCGGTACACAAAAGCCTACCAAGCCCTCACCAGGCAACACTAAATCCTTTTCTAATGCTCACTTTTATTTTCGTTCCAACCTTCTTTTATTTGCTTTGCTTTTCAGCTAGTTGCCACCCCTAGGAAGACAAGGCATCGGCCCCGGGTTTTGTCTCGTCCCCAGGAACCTACCAGGCCTTCACAAGGCGATCAACAACTGCTCAATTTTTTTTATTTTTTTTCTATTTTCATGGGAGTTAGAACCCATTTTTACACACCTCTGTATATCCATAGATTTTCTTTCGGATATTTAGGATTTTTCCCTTGTGGTTATTTTTAGTAGGCTTCTCTAATTGCCCTACACTAACAGGACCTCCTAGAATAGCTGCCTAGTAGGTTAGTAGAATAGGGTCACTAGAACTCCCATCTAAAACAGGTCTTTCAGTGCCGAACAATGCCGTTGCAGGAGGCAATGACTACTCAGACCTCCCCCTAGACATACATAACCTAAACCTGAGACTTCATGCCTTGATTACTGGTCCCTAACAAACAAAAAGAAAGCACCCTTACATACACATGTATCATTATTTGCTTAAGGGAAAAAGAATTGAAAAGGGGACGAAACCATCTCAAATGGCCACAAGAAGCTTCTCCGCAACAAAGGCTCCCTTTAGTGACTTCATCAACCTGTATGATGTAATCACTAAAATAGCAAACCATTAAACACACCTACACCAAATAGACATAGGGCCCTCTTGGCCTATAGAAATAGCACATTTTACTACAAATTAGCTGGCCCTCTTGGCCTAAAGAAATAAATTACTAAAACCTGAAAGCAAGTGGCCCTCTTGGCCTAAAGAAATCAAGCAAACCAACTCATATAGATCCCTCCTTGTAAGAAGGCAGATATACGAAAATATGCTCCATTCCAAGGGGAAAAATAGGGCTCTTAGCCCTAAACTAAATGCATCAAGTTGTGACCCATCCCTCCTGCATATATAGCAAGAGGTGTACGCGTAACCTATCATCTGATCAACCTGATAATAGTGGTAGATGGGTCTTGGCCACTTGTCGCATTACCCATATCAATCATCACCTTCCATATAACACGTGGTCTAATAAAACTCCCCACAAGCGACCAGGTCCTGTCTCATTATCAATAGCAACATCCAGACTAGAACCATAGTTGAAGAAGAGGTCCTCCTCATAAGAAAAATTGTCTAATCAATCCGCAAACTGATTCCATATAACATGGGATCAGCTGAAGAGACACGCTCTCAAATTCATCAAGTAGGGTCATAGCAGTTCAATGATACATACAAAGGATAGGATTGTGAACTGTGTATGTCTCATTTAGTTGATTTAAGATCAACTGGGAATCCCCTTTTACTAACAACTACCGAATACCACATTTCTTGGCAATATTTAGTCCCATAATCAAGGCTTTATACTCTGCCATATTGTTAGTGAATTCTACCCCGAGATAAGTAGCTAATTTCATTGTAACTCTATGTCGGGGATCTCAGATAACTACTCCAACACTCCCTTTTTTATTAGGGCCCTGGGACACTCCATCAAAGTATAATGTGTACGTCCACAATGGGTTTACATAGCCAGCCATCAAGAACTCCTGTACTCATAATGATGATAATAAAAATTCAACATATTTAGAGAATGGACTGACGGTTCCATCCCACCTTCTTCATTAAACTCAACAGGGATGCTTGTCAAGATTTGTAAACAGTGATGGCAGACAATTTTAATCTCCCACACAAAGGTACCGTCTTCTTGATCAATCACTCTGTATTCTTTGCTCCACCAGATAAGCTTCCCCTGACGATATCTTTGCTCAAGATATGGGTGCTCCAAATAAGGGATTAACCATCCCATCAACCAGTTTAAGATCTCTTGCAGGTCTCAGATTAACCCCGGCATGGACCTGCAGTGCATTTAGCGCGTAAACATACTAAAAAATAATAAGGTTTAATATTATTAAGATTAATCTTATTTTTAAATTCCACTCCCTATAGATCAGCTAGTAAATATGCGGACTTATTTTTACCTATTCTAACTACCTTATAAGGGCCATCCCATCTAGGTTCCAACTTCCCTGTAAATAACTCTCTACGCGCATCGTAGTATAGAACTCCCTACGCGCATTGTAGTATAGAACTAACTATCATTTTTTAAATGTATTTTTCTTTGCTTTTAGATAATGCAGCTGCTTCATTTGATGCTTAGCCACTTCTTGGTACAATGAACTCTACAATTTGAGCTCATCCAAGTGGGCTATAGTTGTAAACCATTCGAATAGGGCATCTTCATCACCCAAAGAATGATTGATTGAGAACCTTATGGTCACAACTCAATTTCCAAGGGCAAGACACACTTCTCCCCATAGACTAGTTTGAATGGGGTGTGGCCAGTGGCTCATTTAAATGTTGTGTTATACACCCAAACCGCCACATATAATTTTGTATCCCAGTCCCGTTTCTTTTTGAAGACTATCTTGGAGAGAATACCCACAAGCTGCTTATTGGTACTTTCAAATTGTCCATTCGCTTGTGGATTATAGGGGATCATCTTGTTATGCTTGATCTTCCATGCTTCAATTAGGCTTTTAATTACCTTGTTCAAAAAATGGGTTCCACGATCGAATACTATTTCCTTTCGCGAACCGAAACGGCATATAATTTGCTCAAGTAGAAAACTGGCAGTCTCTTTTGCATTGTCCTACCTCGTCGCCATGCTTCTGACCACTTTTTAAAGTAATCATTGGCTACTATAATGTATCTCTTCTAAGTGGTAGATGACGGGGTAATGGGATCCACAAAGTCGATGCCCTGCTTCTCAAATGGAAGAATAGCCATAATAGAGGTAAGTGGACGCTTTCTATTCTCTCTACTATCATGTCATTGACATGTATCGCATCTCTTACCATACTCAAATGAATCTTGGAAGATGGATGGCCACCAATATCCAGCTCTCAAAGCCTTTTGTGCCATCAACCGCCCAGCAAAGTGCCCTCCACAAGTGGAGTCATGGCACTCCTCCAAAATAAATGGAACCTCGTCATGCATCATACATCAGCGATAGATATCATCGGCACCCTGTCGATATAGTGTTCATGAGATCAAGGAAAATTTCAATGCCTGATGTTTAATTTTTCTCTTCTCGAATTTGGATAAAGTAGCTCCAGTGTCAAGAATCGCGTGGTGGGGGGACTTGCTCAAGATGTTGCGTCGAACACACACAGAATGCACAAGGAGAAGCTCACTCAAGAGACAAGAAGAGAGATGGAGACCAAAACGTTTTCTTGCTGGTTTCTTCTTCTTCTTCCACACACTTTACAATATACACAAAGTATAGATAAGATACAACATAAAGGAAAGTGGCCTACTAAGTCAAACAATGCATAACTGACTACACTAGTCGACTGGCACTATAACTATGCCAGTTGTAAATAGGTGTAACAACCTGAATATAATAAGTAACAAGTCAGAGTCCATGTGTGAGATAATGACCACCGACGTGCTAAGTGTAGATGTGTGGACCCATCTAACCAGGCGGTCCATCATCAATGTCCGCATGTGTTGAGCTTGTCATCTCAACATCCAGCCTCTCCTGTAGATAAATAGCGTGTTATAGCAGCATACGAGGAGGGAATAGGCGCCATATCAACCTTGAATAAAGTTTCCATGTCAGTTCCTTCATCCACGACCTCTTTGGGCTCTCCAAAATCCATAAGACATTCTGCAATGCCTTGTAGCTGCGGTGGCTTGCCCTTGATCTCATAATCAAACTCCTGTAAAGTAATTAACCACTTTGCTAAATGATCAAGTGGCTGTAACTTTTTTAGCAACAATCGAAGCCCTTCCACCTTTGTATAAAAAACCACCTTCTCATAAAGAATGTAATGCCTGACTTTTTGGTCGCAAATACCCTCGCAAGGCATAACTTCTCCATATAGGTGTAGTTAATTTCTGATATGCCCAACTTTCGACTAGCAAAGGCTATCAGATGGTACCACTTTTCCTCCCAAATTTGGGATAAGTAGCATAATTGATACTATACATGGTGGCTACTGAAAATATATAGAAAATTTTGTCCCTTTGAGGTGCTTTTAAAATAGGTTCTTTGGCAAGCTCATGCTTTACATCGTCAAAAGATACTTTGCAAGCATCTCTCCATGTAAATTGACAGTTAAAGGACAATAGATTCATCAATGGCAACATTCTTTCTACCAAGGCATTTATAAACCTTCAATAATACCCTACTGATGACAAAAAGCTACATACTTCCTTTGGAGTACGGAGTGGACTCATGGCAACTATGACCTTGATCTTTTCAGGGTTAGTTGCAATCCTTACTAAACTCACCACATGGCCTAACAATAGCCCATAAGGCACTCGAAAGATGCACTTCCGTGGGTTGAGAGCTATGCATAATTATCTACAACACTCAAAACACTTCCGCAAAATAATCAACTACCTTTCTCTTGTGGCAGTTGCCCCCAGGTCATCAATAAATGCATTCAACTCCTCTGGGGAGATGTCACCAAAGGTCTTGTCAGCTATTCTTTGCCATGAACCAGGTGCATTACATAAAACAAATGCCATCACATGGTATGCAATGGTATCGAAGACAGTAATAAATGTCGTTTTAAGCTTGTCTTGCTCAACAATTGCCATTTGGTTATACCTCGCAAAGTTTACCATGAACAAAATATATACCTCCCTACCCACTAATTGATCCAAAATTTGGTCAATAAAGGGCAATGGGTAGTAGTCCTTGACCGTTTGCTTATTTAGCTCTCTGAAGTCTATACAAAGTTGGATTTGATTATTCTTCTTCTTTCTGATCGCGACTAGTGTACACCATTCAGTATGCTAAACAGGGAGGATCAAGCCTTCTTTTTGCAATTTCTGTAGCTTCTCAAACAGCCCATCCCTTAATTCAAAAGGCATGCGCCTTACTTTCTAATGTATAGGGTGGGTACCTTCCTTTATAGGAATAGTATGCACAATCCGACTGAGGGGAATACCCCTAATTTTGTCATAGTTCCAAGTGAAGATGTCATGAAACTCCTAAATCAGGGACACATAATCCTCTCTCTCTTCTGAACTGAGCATGGAACCTAATGTAATTGGCCACAAATCATTAGGCATACCAAGGTCCAACTCAATAATGTCTGCATCTATTATTTGATCTTGAGGCTTTATCGGCTCATTCAATGTTATCTGATAAATGTCATGTATAGTGGACCCTTCTTTAGATCCATCGCTCGATGATGCCTCACTACCAGATGGATCATCTACTATTTCTAGTTCAATAGAGAATAAAGGAGCTCTCTCACTCTGAGGAGACTCAAGGTAAGCATCCACTATTACACGATTGGCACCTCTCCCTAGAATTACTCAACCAATGGGTATATTGACTTGACAGTCTATTTGTAGCACCCTAAAGTCCAGATAGCATTCCACGCTTGCAACAATAACGTGGACTTTAGTGATGCAACCTTTTGGTTGTCTTAGACTGTCATCCACCATCCTAAGAAGTGTGGAGATGTCTTTTTGAATTTTGAGACCTAGCCTCTCCATCAAGTCTGAACTCATGATATTGATAGAGGATCCAATGTCCACAATAGCATGCTCCACCAATATTCCATCTATGTATGCGGGAACCCTAGGGCAATGCTTTTCAGCATGATCAAACCAATCTTCTCCCACTCGTGCTTTGCCCAAAGGTTCTACAATATACCCAATACGCAGGATTTTCTTGAATTCCTTGCATAATCCTAGAGAAATTTTAATCAACTGCCAGAGATTCATGTCTGGTTTAACTTCGCAAAGAGAACTTGCTAGATCAAAGTCGTGGTAGTTAGCCAACGTTCTCTTCTCGCACCAAACCATTCTCTCCTTTGGTCTTTGGACCAGCTTTGGTGCTTCTTTTATAACTTTTTCCTTCTTTCTTGGCAATCCTTTATCCTTATGGGGATCAACTTTACTATCAATAGGCTTTAGAGATCCACCTTCCATATCACGATTCAGAAATTGCTTTCCCCTAGCATCTTGCTTGAGGTTTCCCTCGACAGGTTTTATCGTTTCTATATCACCCTCTCTAATATTTTGACCTATTGTTACAACTCATAGATTAGAAATTTCAGCGTCATTGACATATACAGCCTCAATAAGGCTGACTCCACTGCCATGAGACAACTCTTCTACAATAGCCTTTTCTTGTTGCAGTATTTGCCTTGGTCCCTCATCTTGCTGGAGATTGTTTCCTCTGTGCACAATGGTTAACTGGACCTGGCAATTTACTCCCTTTTTGAAGAGAACTAATCTTACTCCAACAAGTAGCAGCTAAGTGGCCAAGCCTCTCGCAAATATCACATTTTACATTCGGAAAATTCCTAGGGAAATGTTGGCCACCACATCACTTATAGCTGAATCTTGAGGAGGGGGCACCCTCTTCAGGGCATCGACTCCCTATCAAATTTTGCTGCTTCTTAAGAAAATTAACATCCACATCTATTTTTCTATATTGTTCAGAAATCATATCGATATAGTGCTTCATCATGTCCTTAACTTCGCCAAGGACACTAGAGGCACTCGACTCATAGTTGCGATCATCTGTCTGTCGTCCCATCGGCCTAAGCACTTGATTAGGAATTGGCCCCTGACCTACTGGGACAACATTAGGATTCATTGTTTGGCCCCTACTATTTAGTGAGGCCACCTGACTAGCCATGGGCATAGTCATACTATTGGGGGGAGCTCCTAACATAGGCAAATTTGACATAATACTTCCTCTTCCATTCACATTTGACATGATGTTCCCTTGACTCCCGTTGGTCAATGCCAAATTATTACCATTCCAATTTATCCTTGTCGCATAATCTGCTTGCAAGGGCGACTCTACTCCTTTTGCTTGGGTAATAGCAGTGTCAATGTCAGCCAAAGCAACACTACTAAGCTGCACCTGGGTATTGAAATCTAATCCATGTAGGAAATATTACAACTATGCAGCTAGTGGAATGGGGATATAAGTATTAAGTTTGCGAAGAACTTGCTTCAAATTCTTGGTATAGGCCTGGACATTCTCATTTGGCTCTTGGCGTGTTACATTCAAGACATACAACCAATACTATCCACCCCTCTTAGGAGTGAACTATCTATGGAAGGCCATGAAGAATTGGTTAGTGTTAGTTATGGTTCTCGCCTCTAGACCGTGATACCATACTGATGCCCTTCCTTTTAACGTCATATTGAAGAACATCATTAGGTGTCATTTGTCTTGGATTCGATAGTTAAACATGAGCGTTTGAAGCTCCTTAATATGGAGTTCTCCATCCTCTTCTGCTAACCCATGGAAGATGGGAAAAGGTGCTCCTAATGCTGGTAAATCTGGTGTCATTACTGGAATTGTGATGGGTTGTGCCATGGCTACAACCGGATTGACAACGGGGGTTTGTGTAGGTAAAACTACACCCCCACTTGAAGTGGGTTGATTGACTGGAAGGGAAGTGCTAAGACTTCCACTTGTGCTCAAAGGGCTACTTATGACATTTAGGTTATGAGAACAACTACCGCTTATGCGTAGTGGATTGCTTCTTTCAAGAGAAAAGGGCCTTACAATCTCCAACCGCCGTCTAGCCTTCTTAGCACGTTCTGTTTTTGTATTTCGGATTGACGGTTCTTGGCATTGGCTATGGCACTAGCCAGACCTCCTGCACAAAACAAACAACCCCACCACACACAGCCTGGCGGGCCATGAGCGTCTGTAATATACCAATGTATACTAAATAGATATAATTATGCATTTTTAACTAATATGTAGTCCAACGTTTACCTTCCCTTTTCCTCAAAGGGAGATCCCATAACATGTAGTCATAGTGTCTTGTCACACAAACATCACAAAGCTTCCCTCGGTTGATTACCGCGGCTCCACTATGACTCTCCTACACCTCAGGGATTGGCCCCACGATGCATCGCTTCAACATATAAAACATAACGCACAAACTCCACTCTTTTCTTGTTTTGTACGATCCAGAAATATATAAATCCTTACCAAATAGTCCCAAGGAAAGCGTACAACTGCCCTACAACAAAGGCTCCTTTCCACTCAACGTATAAGTCATGTCCTCTAAGAAGACAATTGCTATGCAATCGAGGACTGATACCATGTCATGCATCATGCATAATGCATATGATCCTAGTGCACAAACAATATTTTTCAAATCAACATTTTGTGATGTGAAAAAACAACCCTTTCATGATTTTCACTAAATGTATGCTTCAATGTATGGAGACTAGCACCAATTCCTCACGGTACTAGCCTCATAAACTGGAATATTGCAATCCTAAATGAAATGCATAATCAAATATTTCAAAGATTCACACCCTCTCAACCTCTCAATCTCTTAACATTACACTTTTTCTCTAATATTTAGGTTATGCTACGTTGCATAGGTGTAGAGTTTTATTTTGTATCATTTTTAATGTATAAAGCAATAAACTATAATGGGCCATAGGAACCCTCCCCTTAAATACTAAAAGAAAAGGAAAATTTCTTATTTCATTAAACTCAAAGTTTTTTACTCCCCCCTCTCTCCCCACCGACGGTAGTCGGGGGAGGGGGGAGAGAGAGTAGGAGCGGTGGATTGGGAGGGGAGGGGAGTGGTGGATTGGGAGTGGGAGTGGTGGATTGGGAGGGGGGGAGAGAGAGTGGGAGTGGTGTATTGGGAGTGGTGGATTGGGAGGGGAGGCATGCAACCTCTAGGTGGAGGGGTAGCCATGCCACCTATCTCCTCTGCTCCCCTATATAACGGGAGGGCCTTTCCCCTTCCCGGAGGAAAAAGACAGGAGGCTGGAGACGTCGCCACCCTCCCCCATCAGTCGCGCTGCCCAAGGCCCTCCAACTGGAAGTTCACCCCTCTAGGCTCTTGGCTGAAGCCACCCCACACCATCGGAACATTGTCGGCGCTACACCACCCCCGAGATCTTCCATACACAGTCCCCCTGTTGAGATATCGAGCTCCACTCGTGATATGCCAGGGTGACTGTTGTGCATTCATGTCACCAACGTGTCAGGCAGATGCGGTTGGTACACCGCCCATGAATAATAGCTACATGACAGCTATCCTTATCTACTCTAGTTCGTGGCTCAGTTAGTATGCCACCTTAGTTAGTTGAGTTTGGTTTGAGACCCATATTTAGGGTTCTTCTATTTCTTTGTACTAGAGTTCTTTTTGGCTTACACAACTAAGAAGAGGAAAACTGTTTTCAGCCTCCACCCTTGTGTGTATTCCCCCATTGTGCAAGCAAGAAAGCTACAAGTGAGACTCCTTCCTTCTCTCCCACAATCTTGACATGGTATTAGAGCCTTGTTCGTGGTAAGGAGCTCAAGAAAGCAAGCCAAGCTCGTGGTGTTCTGGTAAGAGGAGCAGTGTTGCTTTCATTTTCTATTTTGGGAGCAGATCTCTGTAGGTAGCACAGCCGGAAATTGCAAGAGTGCACTGTCTCAGGTTGAGACGCCCTTCGCGGTGAAGCAAGAGGGCAGTATATGCTGCGGGATATGGCTTTAGCCCTTGGCGACCTTGTTTTTTTTATTTGAGGCCATTTCGGGGCCTGTTTTGGAGGCGGAAGCTTTCTGCACGCACTCAGGAAAAAGCCCTGTTTTATGCTATGCGACCACTATTCTATAGGTCGGTGAAAAGTTACCACAGATATTGCATCGTATGCTCGTGTGCAGAGACATTGGGAGTTACAGAATCATCCTTGGTTCCTGTATATGCAAAATCGTCACTAGGAAGTGACTGTGTGGTTAAATACCACTTTCGTCAGTTTTGCAGATTTTCCCTTTGTCAAGATTGTGGGAGAGAAGGAAGGAGTCTCGCTTGAAGCTTTCTTGCTTGCACAATGGGGGAAGACACACAAGAGTGGAGGCTGAAAACAGTTTTCCTCTTCTTAGTTGTGTAAGCCAAAAGAACTCTAGTACAAAGAAATAGAAGAACCCTATATATGGGTCTCAAACCAAACTCAACTAACTAAGGTGGCATACTAACTGAGCCACAAACTAGAGTAGATAAGGATAGCTATCATGTAGCTATTATTCATGGGCGATGTACCAACCGCGTCTGCAACTGACAAGTCAGTGACATAAATACACAACGGTCACCCTGGCGTATCACGAGTGGAGCTCGATATCTCAACACTCCCCCTCGAGCTCAATCCCAATTCCTGCACACCAAGCAGGTCTCTGAACTTGCGCAGCTTCTCTGCGCCCAATGCCTTCGTGAATATGTCAGCTACCTGATCCTCTGTGCTGACATAAACTAGATCAATAAGACCTAGTAAAACCCTCTCTCGCACATAGTGATAATGCACCTCAATGTGCTTTGTTCTAGTATGATAGACTGGGTTATTTGCCAAGTGTATACTACTCATGTTGTCACAATAAATGACAACTGGCCCATCTGTAGACTGATGCATATCATAAAGTAGCTTATGCAACCAAGCTACCTCACATGCAGCCATTGCTGCACCCCTGTACTCAGCCTCTGTGCTCGACAAGGCAACTGTAGGCTGTTTCTTGCTGCTCCAAGTGACTGCAACACTCCCAAAAGAGAACACATATCCACTGGTAGATCGTCTATCAGAAATACTACCAGCCCAATCAGCATCAGTGTATCCATGCAACTGTATCTGAACCCCAGTCTCATAAAATAGTCCATACTGCAATGTGGACTTCACATACCTGAGTATGCGTCTAGCCGCATCCAAATGTGGTTTCCTTGGAGCCTGCATAAACTGACTTACCAATCCAACAGCATAGCTCAAATCTGGCCTGGTAATAGTCATATAAATCAAACTTCCTACTATGCGTCTGTACATAGTAGGGTCTTCTAGAAGCTCACCTGCATCTGTGCTCAGCTTCACATTCTGCTCCAAAGGAACTGAAATAGGCTTACAGCCTGTCATCCCATATTTGGACAGCATGTCCAATCCATACTGCCTCTGCAAGAGCTGTATCCCACTTGGTGATCTAATCACCTCAATGCCCAAGAAATAACGCAGCTCTCCCAAATCCTTCATCTCAAACTTCTGCTTCAATAGCATTTTCACATGAAGGATATCTTCATCACTGTCACCTGTCATAATCAAATCATCAACATAAATGACAAGTAGCATAATACCTTTCTCTGTTTTTCTCACATAAAGTGAGAAATCTGCCTTGGAAATCTAAAAGCCAATAGTGACAAGATACTGTCCTATCTTGTCAGACCATGCTCTAGGTGCTTGCTTCAAGCCATACAAGGCTTTCTTCAACCTGCAAACAAACTCAGGATGAACAGCATGCACATAACCTGGTGGCTGCTCCATATAGACCTCTTCTTGCAAATCACCATGCAAGAAGGCATTCTTTACATCCATCTGATGTAAAGACCATCCCTTTGATGCAGCCATAGCAATGACTGCTCTTACAGTTGCCATCCTTGCAACTGGACTGAATGTTTCTTCATAGTCAATGCCATATGTTTGTGCATACCCCTTGACTACTAATCTTGCCTTGTATCTGTTCACAGAACCATCTGCATTGTGCTTCACCTTATAAACCCAATTACAGCCAATTGCATTCTTACCTTTAGGCAAAGGTACTAACTCCCATGTAGCATTTGCTTCCAAGGCATCCATTTCTTCATCCATGGCTTTCTCCCATTTTTCTTTTCCCATGGCTTGCTCAAAAGATGTGGGTTCTGGTTCCTGTATCACTTTGACCATATATGCATAGTGAATGGCTGTAAATCCATCATATTTCAGCCTATCCACAGGATACCTAGCTCTCGTAGACCTGCGCAAAGTAGGTTCACTCCCAGGTGCTCTCAAAACATCCCTGGTCTTCCTTACTCCAGGTGTAACAATAGAAGGAATACCCAACTCATCATCAATGCTCTGTTCTGAGCCACTGGATTCACCATCCACATAAGAGTGACCTGTATTCACATCAAACATGGGCTGATCAACCTTCTCTTTTCCTTTTCGTGATACCTGCATACCACTATCTGCATTGCTTTGAGAAGATTCTCCTGATCTCAATCTGCCTGTCCACGGCAAAGAATGTGAACCATTGCTAGAGGACGCTCCAGGTCCACTAATATTTTGTGACTGCTGCTGTGAATTCTGTGCAGCATTACCATTTTGTGCATCTACATCATCAATCACATTTACTGGTTTATACCAGCTACTCATCTCATCAAAAACAACATCTCTGCTCACTGTAAACTTACGAGTAGAAGGGTTATAGCATCTATACCCTTTTTGCTGCAGAGAGTAACCAATAAAGATGCACTTCTCAGCTTTTGGATCCAACTTGGATCTCAACTCATCTGGCACATGTACATAGGCAATGCAACCAAAAATTTTCAAATGAGAAATATCTGGTTTCCTACCAGTATACCTCTCCTCTGGAGTCAACCCATGTATTGCTGCAGTGGGAGTCCTGTTCATTATATAGACTGCTGTAGCAACTGCTTCAGCCCAATAAAAATCTGGCAAGTCTTTTTCATTGAGCATGGCACGAGATACCTCTCCAATATGCCTGTTTTTCCTTTCTGCAATTCCATTTTGTTGTGGGGTATAACTGCATGAATATTGCTGCTTTATGCCATGCTCCTGTAAGAACTTTGCAAACTCATTTGAGAGGTACTCTCCCCCTCCATCTGACCTTAGGCATTTTATTTGCAGACCTGTTTCTTTTTCAGCCATAGCTTTAAGGATTTTGAAATGCCCAAAAACTTCACTTTTCTTTTTCATAAAATACACCCAAACTTTTCTGCTATAGTCATCAATAAAAGTGACAAAATAATGACAGTCTCCAAGAGATGCAGCTTTAGTAGTCCACACATCAGAGTGGATTAATTCCAATGGCTTTTCACTCTCTTGAACATGTCTAGGAAATGGTTTCCTTGCCTGTTTCCCAAACTGACAGGCTTCACATACCTTATGCATTTCTGCAACCTTGAATTTTGGCAATCCTGCAACAATATTTTGGGCCTGCATTGATTTAAGTCGCTGTACATTAACATGACCAATGCGTTTATGCCAGATATCAATATCTGCAACTACACCGGTCCCATGTGCAAACATTGCTGCACTCAATTCAGACATGTCTGCATCCAATGTAAACATTATGCCCTTCTTCTTTCCTTTTGCTATCAAGCGACCTTTATTTTTCATATCCTCAACAAAGCATCCATGAGGATTAAATCTGACCTGCAAGCCCTGCTCAACCATTTGACCAACTGAAACCAGATTCTTGGTGATATTCGAGACATGAAATACATCGGACAAGTATTTCTTTTTCCCATCCTGCATAGACAAATGAATTTTTCCAATCTGCACAATAGGATGTGCAGTATCATCACCAGTCTCCACAAATCCTGGTTTTTCCATTTTTCTTGCATCCTCCATCCATTCTGCATGACCTGTCATGTGGTTTGATGCACCTAAGTCAACATACCATACATCATTGCTTTCTTCTACACTTGTCACAGAATTGTTCATGTGCTGCACCATAAACAAGTGCTCATTTCTGTCATCACCCTGTCTACTAGAAGATGCATAATTCCCTTGTTGCAGTTTTCCATTCATGATGTCATTCTGCTTTTTATAGCAGTCTTTAGCCATATGACCCATTTTACCACAATAATAGCATTCAACATTACTGTTTGCATTTTGGCCTCTTTGCCATCCACCACGACCTCTTTGGCTCCCCCTGCCTCTAGAGTTACCACGTCCTCCTCCATAGGACTGGTTTTCTTGAGTTTGCTGCATATTCTGATTTCTGCCACAGCCTCCAAATCGGCCTCCTCTACCTCTGCCTCTACCTCTTCCAGCATTTGAGTAGAAGACAGCTTCTTTTGAAGTTCCTCCCGAAGAAGATGCACTAGCATTTCTCTGTTCCTCAGAAATTAGAAGAGCAATCAACTCCTCAAAATCAGGAAATCTTTCACGAACTGAAATGGATGTCCGAAACTGTGCATAATCCTTTCCTAGACCATTCAAGGTCACAGAAACTAAATCATCATCTTCCACTGGCGACCCAATGGAAGCAAGTGCATCTGCAATCTTCTTCACCTTCATGTGGTAGTCATTGATGCTCATATTTTCTCTTTGCACATTGTGTAACTCTTGCTTGAGCTGCATTTTCCTGGCTTGCGTATTTGTGCTATACATCTTTGACAGAGTATCCCATGCCTCGTTTGGCGTATTTGCATCCTGAATATGCACAATCATAGAGTCTGAAATGCTGATAGATAGCCAGTACATAACTTTCCTGGCTCTCTCATGCCATGCTTTGAATGCCTGCATTTGCTGTTGATTGGGAACATCAGGAAGAACTGGTTCTTCTTCATTTCCTGCAACAAATTCCCAATATCCTTTTCCCATAAGGAAATTCGTCATTCTAAACTTCCATGCCTGGAAGTTGTTCTTGTCAAGCTTTTCAGTTACAATCTGTGAAAGAGAATCAGACGCCATTACAAAACACTACGAAAAATTCTGTCACTGCAAAAACTCAGCTTCATCCTCACAAGGGCAAATCTGCAAAACTGGCGAAAGTGGTATTTGACCACACAGTCACTTCCTAGTGACGATTTTGCATAAACAGGAACCAAGGATGATTCTGAAACTCCCAATGTCTCTGCGCACAAGCATACGATGCAATTTCTACAGTAACTTTTCACCGACCTGTAGAACAGTGGCTGAACAGCATAAAACTGAGCCTTTTTCTGAGTGCGTGCAGAAAACTTCCGCCTCCAAAACAGGCCCCGAAATGGCCTAAAATCAAAAAAACAGGGTCGCCAAGAGCTAAAGCTCTATCCCGCAGCATATACTGCCCTCTTGCTTCACCGCGAAGGGCGTCTCAACCTGAGACAATGCACTCCTGCAATTTTTGACTGTGCTACCTGCAGAGATCTGCTCCCAAAACAGAAAATGAAAGCAACACTGCTCCTCTTACCAGAACACCACGAGCTTGGCTTTCTTTCTTGAGCTCCTTACCACGAACAAGGCTCTGATACCATGTCAAGATTGTGGGAGAGAAGGAAGGAGTCTCGCTTGAAGCTTTCTTGCTTGCACAATGGGGGAAGACACACAAGAGTGGAGGTTGAAAACAGTTTTCCTCTTGAAAGGAGAGAAATAGTAGAAGAAGGAAAAGAGGGAGGAGCAGAAGGAGAAAGAAGTGGGAGAAGGAGAAGAAGAGAGGGAGAAGGAGAGAGAGAGGGAGTAGAGGAATAAGAGAGAAGTAGGAGAAGAGAAGGAGAGGGAGAGAGAGTAGGGGAGTAAGAAAAACAAAGAAGAAGAAAAGAGGGAGAGAAAGGAGGAGAGGAGGAAAAGAAGAAGAAGAGAGAGAAAGAGAGTAGCTGCTACAAGTCACCCGAACCACTCTCTCGACAACGAACCCCATTCAGTGGTTTTTCCCAACCAAACGTATCAACCCGAAACTCGACTGAACTGCCCAACCTCTGCGAGGCGAATGGCTCCCAACAAGAAAGTTGCGGGAAGCATAAGCACCTAAGCCACTGGTAATGCTGGAGGCACGAGCGGAATGACCAACGCAGCACACACAAATCAAGCCCAAGTTCTAAACATTTAAAAAGTCTAATTTAGGAATTATTTCTCATGAAAGGGATAGAAGGATTAATGTCATATATAAGGTTTTGTTTATACTAAGAACTAAGTTGCATGCAACAGTAGGATTGAATTCGCATAAGATTTTACTCACATAAAATGATAAGGTTATCACCTTACCTCACATGAAATGATAGCTTCTAACACATAAAATGATAGGGTTATCGCCTTATTTCACATAAAATGATAGCTTTTTAACCAATTCAGTGCATGAATAGTCATTTAGAATTCACGTTGCGCAATCATGGTTAAAAGAAACACATGAAATGTTAATTTATGTTCATAAGATACACTTGCATCGTTAGGAAAAAACCCTAGACTTCCATAGATGCAAGTCACATGTGATCTGGGGCATTAGAGATAAGTACTCATTGCCAGGAATAAAGAGAGATAAAAGCCGTTTAGGGGACAACTATACTAAATGCACAACGTGCATGATGGTTGGGAAATCCTGCATAGAACCGCACTAAGAGAATTGGAAGGATCGCATGCATCTAAACCGCATCTTGAAAGTTTAAATGAGAAATCATGTGTTGCCATGTGTGTTAACTGAGCTTGGCTAGAATTAGAGATTAAAAGACCCTAGGTTGGGTTGCGAATAAGGCATGTCCATTGCCTTGACTACCAGCTAATGCTTGAGTTAGGAACTAAGATACCCTAAGGGAAAAAAAAACCAAGGAAAAGGGGCAAGTATAAGCCAACTTACGAAGACCATTTTCTCTTGTTGAAATTATTGAAATCTCCCCAAGCCACGGAAAGACCGAGGATCGGGTGCTGGGAGCATCCGGGAAAAAGGAGTCACACCTTAGCAGTCATGTGTTGCCATGTGTGTTAATTGAGCTTGGCTAGAATTAGAGATTAAAAGACCCTAGGTTGGGTTGTGAATAAGGCATGTCCATTGCCTTGACCACCAGCTAATGCTTGAGTTAGGGACTAAGATACCCTAAGGGAAAAAAAAAACCCAAGGAAAAGGGGCAAGTATAAGACAACTTACCAAGACCATTTTCTCTTGTTGAAATTATTGGAATCTCGCCAAGCCACGGAAACACCCAAGATCGGGTGCTGGGAGCATCTGGGAAAAAGGAGTCACACCTTAGAAGTTAGTCACACAAACGACCTCCGAAATGTTCGTGCTTGTACTTAGGTACATTATTTTATCTCTTTGCTCAAGGAACTAATTCAAGGAAAAAAAATTAATGCTCTAGGTTGAAAGCTTGGAGGGAGAGGCAGGAACAGTTACCGCCGACTGCCTACCTGGCCCTATCCAAGGGGGTTATTAGCTGTGCCGGGTATATGGACCTAACCCACCACGAGAGGTCCCTCCGTGGGTACTGCTTGGAATGGGAGGATGCTTGGGTACCAGGGGAGGCTCTGGCTGTAAATCCCTTACCTCCGGATCTCGCGCAAGGGACCGACACGACTCGAGATGGGATCTCGAGGCCTGTGTACTAGTCAATGGGCGAAACTTGGAGCAACAATCCTGTAGATTGCTGGGCTAGCCTTTAGGCATTATATTGGATGTACTCCAGGATCTTTTTTTTATAAGGAGCAGTTATTAAAGGAAAATGAACTTGCTTGGCATTGTTTTTGTGTTAGTTCCTAAGTTATGTAAAGGAACCCGTGATTAATTTGTTTAATTAAGAAAGTTGATTTTGCATTGCAAAACGTAATGTGTTAGGTAATTAGATAACTAAAGCAAACTGAGGAAAGTGCGATGGATGTGACTCAGGTCCATCCTACGCAAGGGTGGTCATGGTTAGTTGGGAACTTTTCTCAAATGTTGAGATAATAAAGACCTAGTATTAGTGGATGTAGAATCTTCGGTTTATTTTGTTTTAGGACAAAGGAATGGGTCTATGCCGTTCAGTAGAAAGGTTGAGACTTTGCTAGCAGGAGAGGAACCCTAACCTCAGGTCGATCCCAAGTGGAAGCGACTGGACACTTCAGCTCGGGGCAGACTCAGGAAGACCTAGATCGCAAACCCTGTGTCATTCCTTGCGAGTGCCAGGCGGAGCCTTCTAGACCCTCCTCTTGATAGGCTACTAAGACGTGTCCCGCAAGCGGACAAACAGGCACGCTATTGTTGGTATCAGAGCAAACCAACGAAATCCAATATTTACAAATGAACTTAATGGAGGAAGGTAAAGGGATTAAGGGGTCAGCGAGGGGAAGGTGAGGGTAATAAAGCAGTTTTTGCTGTTGAGAACATTTCCTTACTTACTTATGGATGCTGGGCTACAAAGTCACGAAGCATGGAACAAATTCTTGGTGTTCCAGGTTATGTTTATGATTGCAATGCGTGCTTCAGATTATCGACGGAGGCTAGGCATGCTGAATATTCTAGACTGCATCTACAATCCTTCATCCATGTACGCGGAATGGAGATGGATGAGAGAATCAGGAATATATTACATAGCAGCCCATCGACTTGCGTACCTTCAGATCAACTTGAAGAGAATCAAGCGGATGGAGGATTTAAAGATCGTGAAGCTGTTCATCTTTGTCGAAGCTCATGCAAACGCAACCTTGCATGTTGGCGGGCGGCAAGTCAAGCAGAACAAGTATGTGTATGAAGAAGTAACTCGAGTGATCCCTGCCGACAGAATCAAAGTGCTAGGATGCAATGAGAAGAACGGGTATCAAAGGAAGGGATACCCCAAGCTTCCTATGACATATCATTTCTCGAAAATCCATGACCCCTCTCCATATTATTACTCAGTCCCTGTAGCCGATTGTAACACAATCTTATTTTCCCTAAACTGATGTACTAATCAACTTGTTCTACTTTCCCAAAATAAATGTACTCAAAGGGCTATACCTTCATGAATGAATAAGACTTCTTACTATTGTCTATCCTGATTGTAAATGTTGGAAAAGGAGTTAAGAGATTAGGTCACTTGACTAAAAGCTATGATGGTCATATTAACATAATATGAGAAACGTTTGATAAGTTTTTAACATAAAGAATATTATTGCCCAAGTGCAATCCCAAGTGCAGGTTCCAAGTTCGACCCCTGCACTAAGTACAGCTGTGATTCAAGAGAAGAAGTTCCTTCTCAAACAAATCAAGCCACCTGAGTTTGATGGCTAGGGAAGGATGGTTCAAACTGACACTAAGATCTAGATTGAGTCCATGGAGGACTATTTTGAGGCAGCAGGAACGGCACCTGCTAACCAAGCTATGCTCACCAAACTTAAGCTTACAAGCGAAGCAAGACTTTGGTGGAAATTGTGGTGCAGAGACCAAGGGATCTCGGAAGGGACAGTCACTTGGGAATATCTTAAGGAAGCTGTGCGAGGGAGGTATCTGCCACCTGTCTACCGCACACAAAAGGTGAACGAATTCTATGAATTGAAGCAGCTTGGACTATCCCTTGATGCATATTATTCAAAGTTCGTTTCTCTCTTAAAATACGCGCCACAAATGGATATGACACAACAGGTGTCAAAGTTTTGCACTGGGTTAAATCCACCCATAAACACCCGCTTGGAATCAATGCGCCCAACAGACCTACAAGACGCACTCATTCGAGCTGCACCAATAATACAGGAGGTGTAGACTAAGCCAAGGAACAATAGGACTTGGCCTTATAGGGATTAGAACAAGGGGATGTATAGGGCTGAGTCTAAGAGAGCGCAAGGTCAAAATTAGGGACAAAGGAAGAAAGAGAGGACCAATGCTGTCAACAACTTTGTTCCTACATGAGGTAACGACCGCAATCTACATTGCTTCCATTGCAATGAGCCCGGACACTTCAAGAGGTAGTGTCCCAAGCTTAGCAGAGGACATCACCAAGGGCCATTCCGAGGAGCTGCCCATGGCCGAGGAACCACCGTCATGGCCAGAGCGAGAACCTCCAGTATTTCCAACAAGGAGCTAGGCGACGAAGAAAATCCATCCATGGATGCTAACATTGAGAGGGCAACGGTTCACACCGCTCTTCACAAGAAGGGTCCGAATCGCCAACTCTCGGTGATCCAAACTCCATCGGATTATGAAGGCAAAAGCTTCAAAACCTTAATCGATTGTGGCAGCACATTCCTTCATTTCACCGATCTGTGCAAAAAGACTAGGGATAGCCACAATAGATGCACCCACTTTACTCATAGAATTGGAAAGTGGTCATGAGGTCTCTTGTACCAGGCAAACTGCTAAGGTGAAATTCCTACTGGGTGGGAAGCCAACTTTGGTGAGATTCAGGGTAATGAACCTAGGTGTCCATAAATGTTTGCTCGGAATGGATTGGCTAATATCCAATGTTGCCCATATCCACTGTGGAAAGGGCCAAGTCTCCTTCCAAAATTTTGAAGGGGAACTAGTTACAACTCAAGGAGAGGCTGGTAAGCCAAAAATTTAGCTGGCAAAAGCAACACAGATAATAAAAGGAGTTAGAAAGGGTCTACCCATCTATCTGATTAAACTGAATAAGCTAGATCAAAATCAGGAATTTGGGGAAGGACCTTCATGGTTAAAGGAATACGCAGACGTATTTCCTGAAGAGCTGATAGAACTTCCTCCTCAAAGGGAAGTCGACCACGAAATCAAGCTAACGCTAGGAGTTGCACCTGTCGCAAAGAGACTGTATAGGATGTCCATCCCAGAAGCTATTGAACTGAAAGACCAACTCAAGCAACTGTTAGACCAAGGCTACATCCGTCCTAGCAGTTCGCCATGGGGAGCTCCAGTGTTGTTCTAGAAGAAGAAAGATGGAACGCTTCGGCTATGCATTGACTACAGAGGGTTGAATCAATCGACCAATAAAAGCAAATACCCCATTCCAAGAATAGATGAACTACTTGACTGTCTTCAAGGTGCGAAGATCTTCTCTAAGACAGATCTCAGGTCTAGATATTATCAGATAAGGATCAAGGAAGAAGATATCCCGAAGACTTCATTCAGCACAAGGTATGGACACTTTGAATTCCTAGTGATGTCATTCGGGCTGACAAATGCTCCTGCTACCTTCAACAGGTTAATGCAGTGATGGGACCTCAAATGGGCCAGCACTGGCTATGGCACTAGCTGGACCTCATGCTCATGATAGACAAACACACCCTCACGGCCTCGCAGACCAAGAGTGTCTATCTACTGCTAAAGGACGAACTCTCCTAAAGCCTAGTCTATGCATTTATAGTTTTATAGTTTTGTAGTCCAACGTTTCCCTTTCTATAAACTCCACAGAGGAAGAACCCATACACACTGGCCATAAATACCACGATAATCACATACATGGGAGGCAACCTCTCTGTGGAAATACCGTGGCCCCACTGCAGCTCTCCTACATCGCAGTGATTAGCCCCTTGATATGCTGCTCAATATATAGAAAAAATGAACAAACTCCACTCTTCCATTTCAAAAGTAATCCAAGAGATACCATGTGTCCTTTCCAAATAATCCCACAAGAAACGAACGTCTATCCTACGGCTTAGGATGCCTTTTCACACTCAAGCATGGGTCATTGTCATTGAAAACAGGTGCTACGCATCTAGTCGTTTTATTCCGATACCATGGTTTACATGCACATGCAAAGTGAATGATTCTAAAGTGCTCAAACATCATTTTAAATCAGAAACATGTGGTGCACAACCAGGCTTTCCAATGCATTTACTAACCCGATGCGGCAATGTAAGGATAGCACCGAGACAACACTCGTGCTACTATCCTCTTAATTATCGTACCATGAACTCTATGACATGATGTGCATCAAAAAATCAGCAACAATCAGCACGCAAATCACACCATTCAAACATCCCAACCCCCTACGTTTAGGTATTGCTTTCGTTGCATAGGTGTAGAGGTTCATTTTGTCATGTTTTGATGTATAAAAAGCAGTAAATCACAAACTTTGATAAAGAGAGAGAGAAAACTGAGGCTAAACCTCATGCTTTGCCACTACCATACATCCACAAATAATCATTATATTTTTCCAAGACGTATTTCTATTTTTCCCCTTATTTTTTCCATTTTCTTAATTTATTTGGCAATAAAATATGCTATTTTCTGAGTTTTCTTATTCCAATCGCTTTAGCATACTAGTATTCAATTTATCTTCCATTTTCTCCCCATGGAAACACCTTTTACCCACTCGAAACGAAAAAACTACCATTTTACCACTTAAAAATCGTATTTCGGGTTTACAAGAATTAAATAGAGCATGTAAAACATTGCAAAATCAAATTTTTTTGATAAAGAGCAGTTACTCATAATGCAATCAGTACTGACACAAATTTTCATCCAATAAGAACATAATTATCATCATAAACTATCAAAAATCCTTCATTTTCTTCATAAAAATGGTCAAACCATGTTTTTACGTATCCCGATACGCCTTGAATGACTACATAACCAACAAACAGAGCCTCCATTGCTCTCAATCCAATGTTGTACTTCAATCTTCAGTATATCCATCCATCTTCATCACCACTTCCTTCATTCTCCTTCCCGGATTTATTCTTCAAGATGGTACACATGAACAACCCATAGAGAAGAGAGAGAGGGAGGAGAGAGAAAGACTAGATTCTGATCTCTTCATCCAGACAGCCATTCCTTGCATGAAGACCGGCGATATGATCAGCCAAGAGGGAGAAGTTGAGCCCTAATGTCAGTTGCATAGGTTGCTCATAGCATGGAATTATCATTCATGAGGAGGAGGGCGCAATTTTCGGCCGCCTGCATCACGTTGCCATACTCACGCTTCCTCCACGAAATCTTCATAAAATTTGAGAGGGGGTTAAAATGTCCCAAAGGGCACCCCCCTTTGGTCCTCTCAAGGTCCACCTTTTCAAATCTTGGCCAAGTTTTGGCCTCTTCCGCGTCCGGGCTCCGTTTCACACTCTGAAAAATCCTGCACATTTGTCTCGACATCCCGCACTAACTGGCAGCTCCTGACATCCCACACAGCAGTCGGAAAAATTATCAAAAATCCACAAGTGTCCCTTGGGCGCCTTTTAAAAGCCGTCTTTCACTTGGTGCTTAAAATCGTCCTAGCTGCAGCCGCTGCCTTCGATGTTAAATATTTTTCCCCTAAAATCTGGATTTTTTGGCAAATTTTAGGCACATCCCGGGTTCAAAACTCCACTCTCATTGGCGACCATGCGATAGGGCGACTCAGCCCATCGAATCTGATGGGACCTGAAATGGGCCGGCACTGGCTATGGTACTAGTTGGCGGACCTCATGCTCATAACAGACAAACACACCCTCAGGGCCTCACGGACCAAGAGCATCAATCTACTGCTAAAGGACAAACTGCCCTAAAGCCTAATCTATGCGTTTATAGTTTTGTAGTTTTGTAGTCCAACGTTTCCCTTTCTATAAACTCCTTAGAGGGAGAACCCATACACTTTGGCAATAAATACCACGATAATCACATACATGGGAGGAAACCTCTCGATAGAAACACTGCGATCCCACTACAGCTCTCCTACATCGCAGGGATTGGCCCCTTGATGCGTTTCTCAACATATAAAACAAACGAATAAACTCCACTCTTCATTTCAAACATCTCCAGGAGATATACCATGTTTCCTCACCAAATAATCCCACAAGGAACGAACGTCTATCTTACAACTTAGGATGCCTTTCCCCACTCAACGTGGATCATTGTCATTGAAAACAAGTGCTATGCATCGAGGTTTTATTCTCCAATACCATGATCAATCATGCACATGCAAAGGTGAATGATTCTAAAGTGCTCAAACATCATTTTCAGATCAGCAATGTGCTTTGAACACAACAAGACTTTTCAAATGCTTCTTCCCTAACCTGTTGCAGCGATGAAAGGATAGCACCGAGATAATACTCGTGCTACTACCCTCTTACAAAATAACACGGACTCTATGACATGAAATGCATCAAAAAATTAGCAACAATCAGCACGCAAATCACACCATACAGACCTCCCAACCCCCTACGTTTAGGTATTGCTTTCGTTGCACAAGTGTAGAGGTTCATTTTGTCATATTTTGATGTAGAAAAAGCAGTAAATCACAAACCTTGACAAGGAGATAGGGCAAACTAAGGCTAAACCTCATGCTCTGCCACTACTACACATCTACAAACAATTATTATATTTTTTCTTATTTTTTCAAGATGTATTTCTATTTTTTTCCTTATTTTTTCCATTTTTTTGATTTATTTGGTAATAAAATATGTTTTTTTTTTAATTTTTCCTACTCCAATCACTTCAACATACTAACATTTAATTTATCTTCCATATTCCCCCCATGGGAACATTTTTTCCCCACCCGAAAAATGGAAAAACTACCATTTTGCCACTTAAAAACCGCATTTCGGGTTTACGGGAATTAAATAAAGTAGCAAATCATTGCAAAACCAACATTTTCTGATAACCAGCAATTACTCATGGTGGAAACAGCACTCACATGAATTTCATCCAATAAGAACATAATTATCATCATAAACTATCAAAATCCTTCATTTTCTTCATAAAAATGGTCATACTGTGTTTTTACGTAACTCGAGACGCCTTGAATGCATTCATATCCAGCAAACGGAGCCGTCATTGCTCTCAATCCAATGCTACTCATCAATCTTCGGCATCTTCATCCATCTTCTTCACCACTTCCTCCATTCTCCTTCCCCAGTTCCTCTTTCAAGAGAGCACACATGAACAACCCATAGAGAAGAGAGAGAGGGAGGAGAGAGAAAGACTAGATCTTGTTCTCTTCATTTAGTCCATCATTCCACGAGTGAAGGGCGGCGATAAGACCAGCAAGGAAGGAGAAGTTGGCCCCCAATCTCTGTTACATGACTTGCTTTCAGCCTACATGCTTGATGATCATGGAAGAGGGCGCATTTTTCGGGCGTAGTTTTTTCACGCCATATCCCACGATTTGCTCCATCTTCTCTCTCCACGTTTTCTCTTCATGTGGCATAAAATTTTTGGGGGGTCCAAGCTCCAAAGGGCACATCCCCTTTTGGTCACAAACTTGTCCACCTCTTCGAATCTTGACCATTTTGTGGCCACTTCCTCGTCCTGCATCCGATTCGAGCTCTGAAAAATCCTGGGCGTCCGGCTTAACATCCCGCACTGGCTGGCAACTCCTCACATCCCGCACTATAGTCAAAAAAATTATCAGAAATCCACAAGTGTCACTCGGGCGCCTTTTAAAAGTCGTCTTTCACTTGGCGCTTAAAATCGTCCTAGCTGGCCACCACCTTCGATGTTAAATATTTTTTCCCTAAATTTCGGATTTTTTGGCAAATTTTAGGCACATCCCGGGCTCAAAAATCTGCTCTCATTGGCGACCATGGGATAGGGCGACTCAGCCCGTCAAATCCCACAACAAATCTGCACAAAACAACTAAAGGAAGCATCAAGCTCATACAAAATAGATACATATAAAAACACAGCACAATGCTCACCCTACCCCCTGACAAAACCAAGGCACGAAATCCACAAGGAGTAGGCCTTGCACAATCTGAATTCTATCAAAGCTAGTCACTAACCGACTGCTCCAACATGGCCAAACTAAAAAGAACTATCAAAGAGGTCGCCCTAAGTGGTGGTCTGAACTACCTACCTAACTAAGGACAACACAACCAGGAGCTCCTACTAGTCGAGGACTCCTATAGCCTAATCAAGAAGTATTTTCTTTTAGCACATTTCTTCTTTGAGGTTTTTATTTTTCCATACTTGGGCATGTAAAAAGGAGGGAGCTGAGCATAGTGACCCAAGGAGAACAGGGCATCAGCCTCAACTCTTGTCTCGGTATCCAAGAACCTACCAAGCCCTCTCAAGGTGACACTTAATCCTTTTCTGACGCTCACTTTTATTTTCACTCCAACCTTCATTAATTTCTGCTTTTCCAGCAAGACGCCACCCCTAGGAAGACAAGGCATCGGCCCCGGGTCTGACTCGTCCCTAGGAACCTACCAGGCCTTTGCAAGGCGATGATCAACTGCTTCTAAATTTTCATTTCTTTTCTTTTCTATTTTTATAGGGAAAAAAGAACCCCTTTTTACACACCTCTGTATATATTTATTGTCTTTTAGATATTCAGGGTTTTTTTTTATCATCATCATTTTTTCCTTCGGCAGGCTTCTCTAACTGCTTCACAACTAACAAGGACTCCTAGAATGGCTACCTAGCAGGCTAGCAGAATAGGGTCACTAAGACTGTCTTCTAAAATAGGTCTTTCGATGCCTTGCAATGTCTTTATAGGAGGCAACAACTATTCAGACCTCCCTCAGACATACCTAAGCTAAACCTGGGACTTTATGCCTTGGACGCCGGTCCCCAACAAGAAAAGAAAATCCCCTACAAGTACACAGACACATATAGCATAAAAGAACAGGAACTCATAAAAGAGAGATATCACCTAGATAGGGCCACAAGAAGCTTCCACACAACAAAGGCTCCTTCCAAGCTCTTCTTCGAACCTATTTAGCATAGAACTAACACAAAAACCATTAACCGCACCTGCACTAAACGGACAATTGGCCCTCTTGGCCTAAGGAAATAAAACGTTTCACTACAAAAACGGATCGGCCCTCATGGCCTAACGAAATCTAGATGTAATATCCAAAGCAGCTAGCCTTCCTAGCTTAAAACTAGATAGGTCATTTTAGTCTACGTAATACTAATGTCCTTGGCATATACATCACACCCTATCATACTACCCAGGGTGCCGAGGATAGCATATCATAGGTCAACTAGCCCCATGCTACTCATGCAAGTTAGCTAAAAGCTTGATCTTGTATTTTTTTATCTTAGGTTCTTTTTTGTAGAGCTACAAGTCCAAGCCTTTCCACAAATAACTCGTCAATAAGGCCGATCCCTTCTTGAACACTATGAGCTGAATGAACGGCCTCAATGGGCTTGCATGTCCCACATTTATTGTCATCCGAATAAACTGGTCGTTCAAGCGGCTGAGTAGCTCCTTTGGCAGAAAGAATCATAGCTTTGTACTCATTTGAACCTCCCCTATTTGGGTTTTCACATAAATTAGTGCTGCGACCCAAACTATGTAGAGCTTCAAGCCTATGCACATCACATGGGTGTATCCCAAGGCAGTGCATATTGTCAGATGTATATCCAGTCTTATCCTCTTGGGGGTTCAACAAAATATATCCAGATGGGATCCTTGGCCTTGCATCCGACACTCCTGCCATACTTTTGGAGGTTTTGGGTCTCCAAACCCATCTCACATTTCCCTTAATATTCTTGCATTCCCTCAATTTGCTGCATTAGTCTAACGAACTCAATGCAAACTTATCCCTATGGCCACATGGCCTCACATCCTTATGACCTTTGTGAAGCATAGGTGGACTTTTAGCATTTTGCATCCTCTTTACAAAAGATATCTTTACTTGTTTACGTCCATACTGCAAATTTTTTTCCATAAGAACCATGCTTTCACTAAAGGGAACAACATCCACCCGGAAGCATGATTCCGACACCAAAGGTCTCTCAAGAGCCTTACTAGCAACAAAATTAGAACCACACACAGAATGCTTATCAACACTCATAGGCCCATTGGTTCTATCCATGTTGCCATCACAACTACCTCTCGTGGAAGTGTTGCAAGCCCTAATAGGACTTACATGGCTTGGAACCTTTTCACTGAGAGGCATGTCATTGCTGCTTGTAGGATGGCCATTTTTTGCTTTGAGATTTTGGCCACCAAGGTTCCCCTCATAGGCTGCCTTGGTATCAACAAGTGAGCTGCCTTCTTGCAGAAATGGTTGGAAGCTAGGATGCACTTGTACTAAGTGGGGAAAACTCTAAATTTTTTCCCAACATCTCTGAATATGACCCTCATAATCAATGGCATGCATTTTTGCTTCCCTTAATGACTTAGGATTCCGCAGTCCCACTTGGATTTGCATATTAATCTCTAAGTCATTCAGAAAGAGCTCACATAGCACATCATTTGGAAATGCACTGGCTCTTCTTGGCCAAAGCCTAAGAGTACTATCAAAGGCTCTAGCATACTCTTTAACAGGAAGATAAGACTCCTGTCTAAACTGCATAAGCTACCCTAAGACCTGAATCATAGGGAGCTTCTTTTCAGATTCATCTAGAAATCTATCACAAGACTTTTGATCGGCCCTCTTGGGAGGCTCCAGTACCATTTCCTTGCCCCTCCCTTTAGGGTACTTGGGAATACGAGCATCCGATGTATATCATCGAACCCACTTGCAATGCAAGTTAGGCGATATTCTCTTGAATGAATCATCGGATCCTCATTTGGCAACCCATAAAACACTAGGAGATCCTATAAAGAGGAGGATATTTAGTCCTCCCCTTTGGGATCAACACCGGGTCATTAAAATCTTCATATTCATCATGATCTGGGTCCAGCCTCTTAGGATCTTTAACCTCTTCCATCCCCACCCTTTTCGGTGTAGGGAGGTTAATATCCTCATTGACATTCCTTTCTGCTAACTCACTGAGTGGTCTAGGGAGTCCTATAAGTTTCAACATGTCATTTTGATCCCCTCTTAGAGGATCTTCCATACCTTTCCCTTTAAAAGGAAAGTCCATAACGGGTTTATATAAGAGCTTTTGGTCCTTATCCAAAGTAGATTTATCATTACCACTTCTTAAAACTTGGGAACTGTGCCTTTTAAGCAATGGTTTTCCCTTGATAGCTAGAGTTTCTAACATCCCTGTGATGCCTACTATGTCCTCATGGTGGCCCATTACATGAGATGTTTCAACCACAAGCATATTCCATTGTATATCAGCACTTTCCCATGGTATTATGGCTTTAGCATGATGACCTGCTGATGCCATAACTACCCTAGTTTCCAACATGCTTGTTTCATGCCCTCTAGGTTGACGGCTGGTTAAACATGATTTCTCTTGGTTGGGTAGAGACTACACCAAGGCGAACCTCGGCCCATACCATCATATTAGAGGATGGGGTAACCACTAATTGGCTACTCTTTTCATCACATAAATTATCTTCTGCAAAGGACTCATGCTCTACATAACTAACTAAGTCATTAGTAAGTTTTGTATGGGGAAAGCCAAGTTTTTCCATCCTTGAACAAACCCCATTTTATGGATAATTTAGGGTCCCTTGAAACCCTAGATTCGAAAACCACCACTTATAGGCAACTCCCCGTAGACACACCACTGATGGGACCTTAAATGGGCCGGCACTGGCTATGGCACTAGCCGGACCTCATGCTCATAACAGACAAACACACCCTCACGGCCTCGCGGACCAGGAGCATCAATCTACTGCTAAAGGACAAACTGCCCTAAAGCCTAATCTATGCGTTTATAGTTTTGTAGTTTTGTAGTCCAACGTTTCCCTTTCTATAAACTCCTTAGAGGGAGAACCCATACACTTTGGCAATAAATACCACGATAATCACATACATGGGAGGAAACCTCTCGATAGAAACACTGCGACCCCACTGCAGCTCTCTTACATCGCAGGGATTGGCCCCTTGATGCGTTGCTCAACATATAAAACAAATGAATAAACTCCACTCTTCATTTCAAACATCTCGAGATATACCATGTTTCCTCACCAAATAATCCCACAAGGAACGAACGTCTATCTTACAACTTAGGATGCCTTTCCCCACTCAACGTGGATCATTGTCATTGAAAACAAGTGCTATGCATCGAGGTTTTATTCTCCGATACCATGATCAATCATGCACATGCAAAGGTGAATGATTCTAAAGTGCTCAAATATCATTTTCAAATCAGCAACGTGCTTTGTACACAACAAGACTTTTCAAATGCTTCTTCCCTAACCCGTTGCAGCGATGAAAGGATAGCACCGAGATAATACTCGTGCTACTACCCTCTTACAAAATAACACGGACTCTATGACATGAAATGCATCAAAAAATCAGCAACAATTAGCACGCAAATCACACCATACAGACCTTCCAACCCCCTACGTTTAGGTATTGCTTTCGTTGCACAAGTGTAGAGGTTCATTTTGTCATATTTTGATGTAGAAAAAGCAGTAAATCACAAACCTTGACAAGGAGATAGGGCAAAATGAGGCTAAACCTCATGCTCTGCCACTACCACACATCTACAAACAATTATTATATTTTTTCTTATTTTTCCAAGATATATTTCTATTTTTTTCCTTATTTTTTCCATTTTTTTGATTTATTTGGTAATAAAATATGTTTTTTTTTAAATTTTCCCTACTCCAATCACTTCAACATACTAACATTTACTTTATCTTCCATATTCCCCCCATGGGAACATTTTTCCCCCACCCGAAAAACGGAAAAACTACCATTTTGCCACTTAAAAACCGCATTTCGGGTTTACGGGAATTAAATAAAGCAGTAAATCATTGCAAAACCAACATTTTCTGATAACCAGCAATCACTCATGGTGGAAACAGCACTCACATGAATTTTCATCCAATAAGAACATAATTATCATCATAAACGATCAAAAATCCTTCATTTTCTTCATAAAAATGATCATACCGTGTTTTACGTAACCCAAGATGCCTTGAATGTATTCATAACCAGAAAATGGAGCCTCCATTGCTCTCAATCCAATGCTGCTCATTAATCTTCAGCATCTCCATCCATCTTCTTTACCACTTTCTCCATTCTCCTTTCCTGGTTCCTCTTTCAAGAGAGCACACATGAACAGCCCATAGAGAAGAGAGAGAGGGAGGAGAGAGAAAGACTAGATCTAGTTCTCTTCATTCATTCCATCATTCCATGAGCGAAGGGCGGTGATAAGAGGAGCAAGGAAGGAGAAGTTGGCCCCCAATCTCTGTTACATGACTTGCTTTCAACTTGCATGCTTTATGATCATGGAAGAGGGCGCATTTTTCGGGTGCAGTTTCTTCACGCCATATCCCACGATTTGCTCCATCTTCTCTCTCCACGTTTTTCCTTCATGTGGCATAAAATTTTTGGGGGTTCCAAGCTCCAAAAAAGGACACATCCCCTTTTGGTCACAAACTTGTCCACCTCTTTGAATCTTGACCATTTTGTGGCCACTTCCTCGTCTTGTATACGATTCGAGCTCTGAAAAATCTTGGGTGTCCGGCTTGACATCCTGCACTGATTGGAAAATCCTGACATCCGGCATTGCAGTCAGAAAAATTATCAAAAATCCACAAGTGTCACTCGGGTGCCTTTTAAAGCCGTCTTTCACTTGGTGCTTAAAATTGTCCTAGTTGCAGCCGCCGCCTTCGATGTTAAATATTTTTCCCCTAAATTTCAGATTTTTTGGCAAATTTTAGGCACATCCCGGGCTCAAAACTCCGCTCTCAGAATCCCACAACAGATCTGCACAAAACAACCAAAGGAAGCATCAAGCTGATACAAAATAGATACATATTAAAACACAGCACAATGCTCACCCTACCCCCTGACAAAACCAAGGCATGAATCCACAAGGAGTAGGCCTAGCATAATCTGATAGAAGGTCCGAAGCTAGTCACTAAGCGATTGCTTCAACATGGCCAAACTAAAAAGAACTATCAAAGAGGTCGCCCTAAGTGGTGATCTGAACTACCTACCAAACTAAGGACAACACAACCAGGAGCTCCTACTAGGCGAGGACTCCTATAGCCTGATCAAGAAGTATTTTCTTTTAGCACATTTCTTCTTTTAGGTTTTTATTTTACCATATTTGGGCATGTAAAAAGGAGGGAGCTAAGCATAGTGACCCAAGTAGAACAGCGCATCGGCCTCAGGACCTGTCTCGGTACCCAAGAACCTACCAAGCCCTCACGAGGTGACACTTAATCCTTTTCCGACGCTCACTTTTATTTTCACTCCAACCTTCCTTACTTTCTTCTTTTCCAGCGAGACGCCACCCCAAGGAAGACAAGGCATCAGCCCCGAGTCTTGACTCATCCCCAGGATCCTACCAGGCCTTCGCAAGGCGATGATCAACTACTTATAAAATTTCCTTTCTTTTCTTTTCTATTTTTATAGGGGCTAGAACCCCTTTTTACACACCTTTGTATCTATTTATTTTCTTTGAGATATTCAGGGTTTTTGTTTCTCTCTATCATCATCATTTTTCCTTTGGCAGGCCTCTCTAACTACCTCACAACTAACAAGAACTCCTAGAACGGCTGCCTAGTAGGCTAGCAGAATACGGTCACTAGAACTACTTTCTAAAACAGGTATTTCAATGCCTGGCAATGTCTTTACAGGAGGTAACGACTACTCAGACCTCCCTCAGACATACCTAACCTAAACCTGGGACTTCATGCCTTGGACGCCGGTCCCCAATCAAGAAAGAAAATCCCCTACAAGTACACAAACACAGATAACATAAAAAACACGTTACTCGTAAAGGAGAGATATCACTTGGATAGGGCCACGAGAAGCTTCCGCACAACAAAGGCTCCTTCCAAGCTCTTCTTTAAACCTGTCTAGCACAAGACTAAAACAAGAAACCATTAACTGCACCTGTACTAAGCAGAAGACTGGCCCTGTTGGCCTAATGAAATAAAACATTCCTCTACAAAACTAATCAGCCCTCTTGGCCCAACGAAATAAACCATTTAAAACCTCGCAAAATTGGCCCTCTTGGCCTAACGAAATAAAACAGAATAGTACCTACACATCCCTCCTCGAAATAGTGCAGATATACAATAATATACTCCTGCGTCCAAGGAAATAAAATAGGGCGCACAGCCCTAAACTAAATGCATAAGGTTATGACCCATCTCTCCAGCATATATAGCAAGAGGAGGCGTATGCATAACGTGTTGTCTAATCAGCCTATGGGTCCAAGATAACAACGGTAGATTGTTCTTGGCTACTTTTTGCATCACCCATATCAACCATCACCTGCCATATATTGCATGCTCTAATAATATTCCCCACAAGCGACCGGGTCCTGTCTCATTATGGATAGCAATATCCAAACTAGGACAACAGTTGAAGAAAAGGTCTTCTTCATAAGCAAGGTTTGCCAGTGAATCCGCAAACTGATTCCAGTAACGTGGAATCAGCTGAAGAGAAACTCTCTCAAACTCCTCAAGTAGGGTCATGGCAGTTCGATGATACATACAAACGATGGGATTCTGCACTGTGTATGTCTCATCTAGCTGATTCAAGATCAACTGGGAATCCCCTTTTACTAACAACCGCCAAATACCACCTTGTTTGGCAATACGCAGTCCCATAATCAAGGCTTTATACTCTGCCATATTGTTAGTGAATCCTACCCCGAGATAAGCAGCTAACTTCATCGTAATGCTACGTCGGGGATCTCGGATTACTACTCCAACACTCCCTTTTTTATTAGGGCCCCTGGATGCCCCGTCAAAATATAATGTGTACGTCCACAATGGGTTTACACAGCCTGCCATCACGAACTCCTCTATTCGTAATTATGATAGTCAAGATTTAGCATGTTTAGAGGGTGCACTGAGACGGCTCCATCCCACCTTCTTCATTAAACTCAATAGGGATACTTGTCAACACTCGTAAGTAGTGATGGCAGAAGACTTTGATCTTCCACACAAAGGTTTCGTCTTCTTGCTCAATCACTTTGTATTCTTTGCTCCACCAGATAAGTTTCCCCTGATGGTATCTCTGCTCCAAATATGGGTGCTCCAACTAAGGAATTAACCGCCCCATCAACTAGCTTTAAGCTCTTTTGCAGGTCTCAAATCAGCCCCAGCATGGACCTGCAATGCATTTTTCCGTATTAGCATACTTAGAAATAATAAGATTTAATCTTATTAAGATTAACCTTATTTTTAAATTATACTCTTGCAGATCAGCTAGTAGAGCCATAGACCTATTTTTCCCTATCCTAACAATCTTGTAGGGGCCATCCCATCTAGGTTCCAGCTTCCCTGGAAACATCTCCCTACGCACATCGTTGTACAAAACTAATTGCCCTTTTTTAAAGGTATACTTCTTTGCTTTAAGGTCATGCAACTGCTTCATCCGACGTTTAGCTACCTCCTGGTGTAATAAGCTCTGCAATTTCAGTTCATCCAAGTGGGCTATGGTCGTGAAACGTTCAAAGAGTGAATCCTCATCTCCCAAAGAGTGGTTAATTGCAAAGTGTATGGTTGGCAACTCGATTTCAAGGGGTAACACACACTCTTCCCCATAAACCAATTTAAATGGAGTATAGCCGGTAGCTCGCTTAAGCGTTGTATTGTACGCCCATACTGCCACATACAACTTCCTATCCTAGTCTCTTTTCTTCTCCGAGACTATTTTAGACAAGATACCCACAAGCTGCTTATTAGTACTTTCGACTTGCCCGTTGGCTTGTGGATTATAGGGGGTCATTTTATTATGCTTGATTTTCCAAGCTTCAATCAGGATTTTGATCACTTTATTCAAAAAGTGGGTTCCACGGTCCGATACTAGTTCCTTCGGTGGACCAAATCTGCTCTAAAAGGAAACTTGCAGTCTCTTTTACATTGTCCTGCCTCGTCGCTTGCTCTTCTAACCATTTTGTAAAATAATCAATTGCTACTATAATGTACCTCTTCTGAGTAGTAGACGACGGGGTGATAGGACCCACAAAGTCAATGCCCCACTTCTCAAATGGAAGGATAGCCATAATAGGCATAAGTGGGCGTTTCCTATTCTCTTTGCTGTCATGTCTTTGACAGGTATCACATCTCTTAACATATTCAAAGGAATCTTGGAAGATGGACGGCCATCAATATCCAGCTCTTAAAGCTTTCTGTGCCGTCAACTGTCCAGCAAAACGCCCTCCACATGCAGAGTCATGGCACTCTTCCAAGATGAAAGGAAACTCGTCAGGCATCACACATCGGCAATAAATATCATCAACACCCTGTTGATATAGTATTCCTATTGAGATGGCAAGCTCAACACATGCGGACATTGATGATGGACCACCCGGTTAGATGGGTCCACACGTCTACACTTAGCACGTCGGTGGTCATTATGACTCTCACATGGCCACTGACTCATTACTTATTATATTCAGGTTGTTACACCTATTTACAGCAGCTGGCATAGTTATAGCGCCAGTCGACTAGTGTAGTCGGTTGAACATTGTTTGACTTAGTGGGCCACTTGCCTTTCTGTTGTATCTTATCTATACTTTGTGTACATTGTAAAGAGTGTGGAAGAAGAAGAAGAAACTAGCAAGATAACGTTTTGGCCTCCATCTCTATTCTTGTCTCTTGAGTCAACTTCTCCTTGTGCATTCTGTGTGTTCGGCACAGCATCTTGAGCAAGTCCCCCCACCACGCGATTCTTGATAGTTCTTGCGATCAAGGAAAAATTCAAAGCCCGTTGTCTAATTTTCCTCTTTTCAGATTTTGATAAACCAGCTCCTGTCTCTCCCGTTGATAGATAATGCATGATAGCAGTATACCAAGATGGAATAGAAGCTATGTCAATTTTTAACATTTCTTCAATATCACTTCCTTCAGCCAAAGTCTCTTTCGGCTCCCCGAAATCCACAAGGCATTCCACAATCCTCCCCTGCAACCTTGGTGGCTTACTCTTAATCTCATAATCAAACTCCTGCAAAGTGATTAACCACTTTGCCAGACGATCAGGTGGTTGCAGCTTGTTCATAAGCAATCTAAGCCCTTCCGCCTTCGTATAGAATACTACCTTCTCATAGAGGATGTAGTGCCTGAATTTTTTAGTCGCAAAGACCATCGCAAGGCACAACTTCTCCATGTAGGTGTAGTTAATTTCTGATATGCCCGATTTTCAAGTAGCAAAAGCTATCGGATGATACCACTTTTCCCCCCAGATTTGGGCTAATCAGTAGAGCTGATACTACGCATGGTGGCTGTTGAAAATATGTAAAATACCTCGCCTGTTTTGGGTGCTTTTAAAACTGGTGCTTTTACTAGCTCCTGTTTCACATGCTCGAAAGCTACCTTACAAGGGTCGCTCCATACAAATAAACAGCTAAAGGATAATAAGTTCGTTAATGGCAACGCCCTTTCTGCCAAGGCATTTATAAACCTCTGATAGTACCCTATCGATGACAGAAAGCTATGTATCTCTTTCGGAGTGCGTGGTGGATGCATAGTGACTATAATCTTGATCTTTTCAGGGTCAGTTGCGATCTCTACTAAGCTAACCACATGGCCTAGCCCATAAGGCACTCCAAAGACACACTTCCGTGGATTAAGAGCGATACAAAATTGTCTGTAGTGCTCAAAGCACTTTCTTAAGATAATCAACATCCTTTCCGTTACAGTGGCTGCCCCCAGGTCTTTGATAAATACTTTTAACTCATCTGGGAAGATGTCACCAAAGGTCTTGTCTGTTGTTTGTTGCCATGATCCAGGTGCATTGCACAAACCAAAGGCCATCACATGGTACGCAAAAGTACCAAAGACAGTAATGAAAGTTGTTTTCAACTTGTCCTCTTCTACAATTGCCATCTGGTTGTATCCTGCAAAGCAATCCATAAACGAATATATTTTCCTACCCACTAATTGATCTAGAATCTGGTCAATAAATGGCAACGGGTAGTAATCCTTAACCGTCTGCTTATTCAACTCTCTAAAATCTACACATAATCGGATCTGGTTGTTTTTCTTCTTCCTGATGACAACTGGTGAACACCATTCTGTGTGCTGTACAGGGAAGATTAAACCAGCTTTTCGTAACTTCTGTAACTCTTCAAACAGCCCGTCCCTCAATTCAAAAGGCATACGCCTTACTTTCTCACGCACAGGACGACTGCCTTCTTTTACAGGAATAGTATGAACAGCCAGGCTGGGAGAAATGCCTCTCAACTCATCATAACTCCAAGCAAAAATGTCGCGGAATTCTTGAATCAAGGACACATAATCCTCCCTTTCTACTAAACTGAGTATGGAACCTAATTTAATTGGCCGCGAATCATTCGGCGTGCCAAGGTCCAACTCAATCACATCCGCGTCTCTTATCCTATCTTGAGGCTCTATTGGCTCATTTAGAGTTATGTGATAAATATCCTCTATAGTGGACCCCTCTTTAGATTCATCGCTATATGACATCTCACTACCAGATGGATCATCTGCTGTCTCTAATTCAATAGAGGATAAAGGAGCTCTCTCACTCTGAGGAGACTCAGGGTAAGCATCGATTATTACTCGATTAGCACCTCTACCTAGAACCACTCGACCGACGGGTATATCGACTTGACAGTCTGTTTGTAAGATCCAAGGCCTACCTAGCAGGACTCGATAGCTAGGACGTCCTGCAAATCTTATCACCCTAAAGTCCAAGAAACATTTTACACTTGCAACTGTAACATGGACTTTAGTAACGCAACCTTCTGGTTGCCTTAGACTATCATCAGCCATTCTAAGAAGGGTGGAGCTATCTTTTTGGATGCTTAGACCCAACCTCTCCATCAACTCTGAACTCATGATATTGATGGAGGACCAGTGTCTACAATAGCATGCTCCACTAATATTCCATCCACGTATGCTGGAACCCTAGGGAAATTCTTTTCAGCATGATCAACCCAATTTTCCCCTACTCGTGCTATGCCCAAAGGTTCTACAATATACCCAATACGCAGGATCTTCTTAAATTCCTTGCGTACTCCTAGAGATAATTTAATCAACTGTAAGAGGTTTACATCCGGTTTGACTTCGCAAGGAGAACTTACTAAATCAAAATCATGATAGGTAGCCAAATCTCTCTTTTCTCGCCACACCATCCTTTCTTTTGGTCTTTGGACCGGCTTTAGTGCTTCTTTTTTAGCTCTTGCCTTCTTTCTTGGAACTTCCTCATCCTTCTTAGGAATGACTTGATTGGCCAAAGACCAAGCCACTTTTAACCAGGTCGGCAAGCCAATTCCTAAGAGTTATTGCACTAAACAGGTGATTGTTACTACTAACTATACTAATTTGGTTTAGCCTTCCATTATTTTTATGATATTTGTTCGTAATAGTCCAACTATAGATATCTAAACTCCAGTAAACATACTTAATCTCACACTTCATTGCTCTTAAACTTTTACAGCTAGGTCTTTATATTGGGCACCAAAATGCTAAACCTAGGATAACTACAATTTCCCTCCATCTTTCAGGAGCGGCTCCTCATTAATTTCTCCTGCCATACTAGTGGCGGTTTATCCAGGAAGTTTTGATGTTTAACTTTAAGAAATTTGTTTCAAGGTATAGATTCCTTAGATCTATTCAAATATCTCCATTTAAATTCCTTTTTATATTTCTCTTCTCGAATTGATTAAAATTAATTCTTTTTATTTATTTAAGTAATAGCAAACATTCAAAACACATTTTCTAACGTACCATAAACCCAAAATTTTAATTCCTTGTAACATTTTCCCTCTCCATATTGCAATTCGTCGTTGTTTTCTAGTGTTTAGATAATTAGTTCGTTTTGCGAGAATAACATCCTTTCTTTCTTCTTCTTTACTAAATACCAATCAGGATAAAAACAGATAATCTCTACACTCCAGCGTAAACACATACATAGGTTATTTTAAATCCCCATATTTCCCTTTAATTTATCAGTTAGTCCTAGTGGCCTTCCACTCATAATTCTTGCAATCATCAGATTTTTGTAAATGTAAATAAAATGTAGACATTTAATATAGATGCTGAGACCTCATCCCATCCCATCTAATCATTAAATTGTTAATGTTTATGTTGCTTTTAATTTAAACCAAATATTGTAGTTGAAATCAGACATTAGTAAATATTACAAAGTATTATTAAGCTTCTTATTCTTACCCTCCCATATTTCATAAATTTCCACACGACGGATAATCTCTATTTATCAAAATCAGAACACCATATCTTCATGCAAGCATTTCTTTAAGGAAAACATTATTAAATTGTTGTTTTTTTTCTTTTAATCCTTACAAAAATTCACTAACAACTTAGAAACTATCTTTTCAGCCTTTCACTAGCAATCCATAATTTTCATTGATAAATAACACATTTTATTTAAATGAGAACTATATTTTTTCTTTAAAAATAGCTATTTTTAAATTTTTAAATATATTAAATAACCTTTAAATATTATGAAAAAAATTCAATAAATTTCTAAAGACATAATATTTATAAAAAAATATCATAAATCATATTGGATCAACCAAAAATTTTATAAAAATTCATATATGTCAATTTTGAACCATTTTAGAGCATTTTTCACTAGTTTTCATTTTTAGAAAATAATTTTAGGTGCACATAAATGCAGACAATCATTCAGCAGAGGAAAATAGGTTTCAAGGCATTTTCTAAAAATATTAAACTAAACATTTACTCATACTATATCATTTATTTTAGATAAATGAATTAAAATGCTTACGTGTTAAACCACGGGTCGTCGTCACGTCCTTGGAGACCGCATCCTTATGTTGTCCAGCCAATGTCTATCTTCTAGCCAGTAGTATCAAATGTGAGCTCATCATTTTGTTTTGCTTCCCCACAGTTTCCCCAGATGCTATTCCCTTTATAGAAGTAGCAATGATCTTTAGAAACTCTAGATTAAGCTTTTAGTTGAGAGCTTTAATACCATAGCTTCTCCCTTGAAGTAATGGCGATGTATGAAGAGGGAGGAGACTAATGCAATATCCTATCAATCTGGGCACCAAATTGCGCGTGAGATGGAGCAAATGAAAGTCGAAGATTCCTTCTACCAGCCTGTAGTCTCATTTTGGGTGGGTACATTGAAGCTTTGATTTGATGTTTGATGTTGGGGGAAAGCATAGTGATGATCTTCAATGACAAGCATTGGCTTCAATTTTCCTCTCTCACTCTTGTGAATTAATTTATTTTTTTATCAATTTCTTGACTGTGTTAGTGTTTTGCAAACCTCCTCTCTCTCTTCTCCATGGTACACATCAAGAGGCGGTTTCCTCTCTTTATAATTTGTTCCACAACCTCATTTGTAGCACCTCCTACTCTGGCGAGAGAAATACTGTCCAACATCTTCATTGATGTTAGAGAGGAGAGGAGCATTCCGGGATCCAGCATGATGTAGAACCATCAAGTATGAGTCATTCCAAGGTATCTACTCTCTAATATCACAACCTCATTGACGAATATCTCTCTTCCTGGAGTAGCAGGTGTGATTGGAAAATCCGAAGGAGTAGCTGTCACTGGCAAAGCATGGGCAAATCATTGATGATCACGTTCACTTCATGACGTTGCAGCTTCACGATTTGTGTCCCGACGAAGAGAAAGAAAAGAGGCATGGCATCAAAATTTCGGTGCGGCTGCTGCTGTGATTGCTATAACGTTCAGTAGATGGAGGCAGCCCACACCCTCCATGGGCAAGCTCAACGCGAAGATAGTGATTTTCAAAATTATAACCATCACAACCTCTGATTATTCTTGTCTTCGCATACCCGGATGTAAGAATGTGAATATCTGTTGCGAAACTCTAAATCATCCAATTTGCGGACTGCATACTTCATGTCCTCATAATTTGTATAATCCACTATACCAATTGTGCCTCCAGGCTCTCAAAATACTTGCGCAAAACACACATCACCTGCTTTCCTCATATGATCCTTCAGATCTTGCCAGGAAGCTGATGATGGCCATTTGGATACAATTACTCTGTAATCTGCGCGTTGAGAAACACCAGAGCGGCCACTGTTGTGAAGGTCAACTCCTTCCTCCACCAGGGGCATGTGCATCTCCTCTCTCTCCCTTCAATCCTCCCCCATTGTCATGCTCCTCCCCTCAACAAAGGCAGCCCCCACTCCGTCTTTCACGATGGTTTTCTTCTCCCTCTTCCCAACTACTCTCTCACCCTTTATATCCTCTTTTCCTTCTTTTTTTTCCTCTCACGACATTTCCAAAGAAAAGATGACTCTCCCGCAAGCTTGATACCATTGAAAATACTTGTAAGAAAGCTTGTTATTGATGACAACATACTTGATATAAAGCTTGTACTCTCTGTTGGATCTATGTCCTTATTTGCAACCTTTGATACATTGATGTATGTTGTTGCTGGAACCATGACCATTGTTGATACCTTGTCCCAAAACTTCACCCCCTGAGTCCTCTAACCTAGCTACACATTCTATTGAACTAGCTTTATCACTTGTGGTGGTTAAAGCAAACTTATAAGTTTCCGGTTTGTTAGGTTGTAAGCTAAGTATCAACTTTGGAGAAGCCCTTATTCCAATTGAACAATTCGCACCTAGATAAAAAACAACTACAAGCTCCCCAACGTCAGACACCACCACCTTTACATTTCCATATCGGGAGAGTGCTTCAAATTTTGACAAGACCATTGATATGATTTTCCTTGGACTCCTATTTATAATAAATTGAACATCATCTGCACTGAGCTCCCATGTGATAACGGATTTTGTGACATCTTTCAAAGGTAGAAGCAAACGTGTAAAAGCACCTTCATCCTTGAAACCAAACTCTACACCATATTGTGTCACTGCATAACGAGGTTTTAGTCCCTTTAACACTCTTTCATAATCCTCCTCTATATAGTCTTGAATTTGAAATCTTAAATAGTTGTTGAAGGCTTGTGTACATCGATTTAACTGATCACAAAATGCATAGTATAATGTTCCAATGTGATCACACAATTGCCCATTGAAAGAATATTTTAGCTTATCAGTCAAAAGCCATTCTGATTCATCCAAAAGTCGTCTCATGTAATTGACTGGTTTTGACAGGTACACACTTGGAAAACAAGAAATTGTGTATAGAACACAAGATCTCCATGTAGCCTCACAATTACTATTCTGTCTTCAGTTGTAGCAATAACATTTAATGGAATTAGTGTTATGCTGGACAGTAGAGTATCAAAGCCAACAAATACTCCGATTGTGATATTGAACTCCATTGTTCCCAATTTTATTGCATATGTTGAAAACCATTGTGGATCCAAACCCAAACAGTGTCAAGTTCCAACAACCTTCTTGCTAAATTGACTTTTTTTAGTCTCAATAAATAGACAATAATCACAATCATGATGCTATGTATGTTCTTCATAAGGAATTTAATCTTTAGGAGGTAGGAGGTAGCATAACTAGTGAAATCCCTTGAATTAATACTAAGATATCCTATCAACCCATCAAGACCTTGCCAAGTCTAAAATTTCCCCGAAAACTCCTAATTTATAACAAGGCCTTATCTCCTCTAAGTGATAATAATCCCTACAAGAAAATTTTGAACAGTCATAGCTGAGATTCACTAAGTAAACCTATCAAATTTTGTCTAAAACTCCACCTTCCTCTCGTACAAGAACTTCCTTGTACCAACATCTCTCCTGGCTAGACTGCAAGGACACAGCCTCCAAAGACAGCAACAACGGACACCGCATCTGCATTAAATTAAGATAAAAAGTTGGTAATAGGGTGTCAGTTATATACAAATTTGCCAAAAAATTGTTGCAATAGATGGCATGTTTTTAGGTGTTGTCATTCTCCCCTACTTACTTACGAAGTGTCCTCACGAGCACAGCTACATCATGAACATTCAGCATCATGAACACAACTACCACGAGCACTTCTACGCAACTTCGAAAGAAACAATATACTCTTCCCCACTTAATTGCGAAGCGTCCTCGCGAGCACAAGTACAAGATCTGCAAAACTGCACATAGACAACAAGTAGACACTAGAAAAGCAGAAAAATACTTGTGTGTGCCATATTGTAATGCAAACAATACAAATGTGTCAATGAAATTATGTAAAAACGTGTGCAAACTAACATTTCCCTTACTCACTCTCCCCACTAAAGTGCATAATAGAGCTTCATCCATTGCATAGAATATACCAATTAGGAAGCTATTTAGAGCCGCTAAACAACAATAATCCCTCTAGGCAATAAATTGACACACTACTATCCTACTAGAAATATTGCTTCTGAAATAGCCTCACTAATAAGATCGTTATCATTGTCAGATGAAAACGTTACAGCATATTCATCGATACCCATCTGTTCTACCTTGTGAGGCTGATGTACTATGTTGACCTCTACTTTCTCTGCTCCTGCTAGGTGTGGTGTTTTAAATAACCAGGCATAAGGCCCTTCATGATCAGTACTCTCCATTTCCGAATCATAAAACTCACTGTTGGATCTCTCATCCATTTCATTAACTGCCTCATCTCCTGACTCTTTCAAAAACCCTTTTGAAATAACTTGTATTTTAACCCTATCATTTCTAGGACCAATCGCAATTGAACCTTTATATCAGTCTTGAATGCATCTTGCTTGGTATAACCAAGGTCTTCCCAGCAACACAGAATAGGATGAGATATTGGTATGTGAACGCACTACCAAATAGTTTACATAAAATTCTAATCCAGTCACCACTGTTTTTACATTTCTAAGTAACTCCAAAGGAGTTACTTTTCTCTGATCAGCCACCCGTAAAACAATATGAGTAGGTTCTAGATCCTTCAACCCTAATTCTTGCATTGCCTATTCTGTCATCAAATTAACCGCTAAGCCACCATCCAACTGCACTTCATGTAGCAAGTGGCCATTAATAGTAGTATCGATGACTAGAGCTCCTGGATCCACAAACAAATCTACTATTTTTACATCCTTAGTTGTTTTTCTTTAGAAGAATTTTCACTTACTTTGGAAGCATTAATCTCAATCCTCTTCCTTCGACGCCGAACTAATTTACGATAAAGTTGCTTCTGATAAACAGGTGCTATTTCTAGCAATTGCCGAAGGTTAATGGTCAATGATATTTCTTCTAATGCAGCCCAAAGATCATACGTCTTATTTCCTACTTCCGATTGCTCTTTACTTCCTTCCTTAGGAGGAATCAATCTTTCGGGAAAAGGAGCTACTCCCACTTGAATCTTAGGATTTGCTAAGGGCACATGTAATAATGGGTGGTCAGAGGAATGTTGTGGAGAATCCGATTCATGTAGTTTTACATTAGGATCTATGCCCTTAGATTTATCCTTCGCTGCTCCGTTTAATTGTGGACTCTTTTCCTCTAAACCTTGCTCCTTTTGTTGTTGCTTTTGTGCCCTAGTAACGTCGGTCACTTTACGAGGTATAAATTTTTTCTTAACTCTGGTATCTTTCCTTATTGTTTCTACTTCAACTAAATTTGCAGCAGACGTTGAAGGTTCATTAAAGGCTTGTTTACCTTTGTCAGTAATTTTGTTATCCTCTCTCTTAGGGCAATTCTCCTCATAATGTCATTCACCACTGCACTTCCTGCAAAGAGGAGTATAGTCTTGATTTTTACGTGCATTTGGACAATACGTAGCTATGTGACCTTCTTGTCGGCATCGATAACAAATTACTGGTCCTCTAGTCCGCTGTTGTCCACCTGCCCCATTGTATTACGAAAATTCCCATTGTTTCTTCTAAAAGGAGAATTTCTCCCTCGATTGGTATCACTATTATAATTGTTTCGGGGTACTGGAGGTCTACCCTGGGTTGGAAATCCTCGTGGCCTAAAAGGTTGATTGGGTGGTCCTATCTCATAAGTTGTATTATTACGATCCATATAATTATAATTCGTTTGCATTGAACGAGCTTGTTGTTTCTCTTGCCCTATTTTATGCCAACAATTAGTATCCAAATGCTCTGTCTTAAGGCAAAAAGTATAGAACGATGGATGATCAGGTATTAATCTTGAAGGTGTCGGGCACTCTGTAGTAGCCACATGGCCGTAACCATGACACTTACCACACCATATATTTGATCTAGGTGGGTGTGAAGTTGAGTTTCTTGACGATTGTTGTGCATCAGGAACTTGTGTTGTTACCGAATAAATTTCCTTCAAAGGTGCTTGTACTGCACTCATAATTTCCTCCTTCAATTTTCCTAGGGATTTCACAATAATATCTGCTACTTTTGCTTCATCAAGAGGAGATTGAGGTTGCGGCATAGAAGGCATTCCTGTCTGCATCATATAGGCTGGAATTGAAGTGTATGGATTTAAAGGTACACTTGACACATTTGAACTTGCAGTTACCGAGGGATTTAAAGGAACGGTCACATAAGACACGTTCTTAGGTACCCCGCCTGAAGTGCTAGCAGGGTATTCCATCCGAGGTTCCTTGAAGAGATATCTCCGTCGTTGTTGACTAAGCTGCACTTCTTCCCACCATCTAGCATGTGTTTTAGCATCTGTCAGCGTAGCTGGTCGTTGTAAACTAACATGCTGATGAACTTTAGGATTAAGCCCATCAATAAACTTACGTTTTTGCCTGGGATCATCAGGAGTGGGATTCATCTTGCGAATGATTGTCTCCATACACTCAATGTAATGTTCAACGCTTTCAGTTGCTCCTTGAGATAAATAATCTAATTGAAGAGCCAATCTATCTTGAAAACCTTGTTGCCTAATTTTTTTGAGAAAAGCACTTGATAAGGCAGCATAGGTTCCTTTATGTTGAGCATCCAGGTTCCCATACCACCTCGTTGCCTCATCTTTTAATGTTGCAGGGAAGATATGAAGCTTTTGGTCATCGTCTATTATCTCGTTGGTGACACAAGTAACCTCAAATTGTTGCGAATGGGCATAGAGATCTTCATCCCACAGTCCCCCAAATTGCGTAAAGTCAGCTAATCTGACTGGGTTTCAAGCCATTGTTTCCTTAAATAGTGTTCCTAGTCCAAAATCTGAAGTAGAATCAGACCACACGGGTTCCTTGGATTCTCTGAATAAGGATCTTAATCAAAAGTCATATACGGCTCTTGATTACTCTCTTCAATGGGGAATACGAAACAAAGAATGTAATCCCAAATCTGTCACTCGATCTATCCACAAGGGTTCTTTTGGTGCGTTAAATAAGTAGTTTAACCCAAAAGTAGATTCTAAATTCGAACTAAATGTAGATTCGTTACTCCCTATAGTGGCATTAGCTTCACTCTCCACGCTCTCACTTTGCGTAATCTTTACCTCAGTAGAACTATTAGTGCTTGAAACCACTCGATCCCATTGGTATGAAGCCACTTCACTTTCCTTTGATGGTGTTTTATCAAATGAGATGTTAGGCTCTAAGGATTCTACGTTTGAGTTAGACACAGCGTCTATCCCCAAGTTCAGTAATGCGTTGACCCTCTCAAGCCTTTCTAATAACCAAGCCTCCTATCGCACCGCTCGTTCTCTAGCTCGTTGATCTCTACCTTCGTTTTGCTGTCTCCGTTTGTCTTCTGAATTCATCCACAATTACTAAACTAGCTCTTATTGTCATACTCCAAAATTACGCACGTTTTATTTGAAGCTATAAAATTAGGTTTTCGCTTGTATGCGCGCTTAGAAGGTTCAAAATAGTCAGCAACTCTGGGTCTATTTCCCCATAAGGCAACTTTTCTTCTTACTCGGGGATTAAGCCTAAGATTTCAGCAACCTCTCTAACATCCTTTGTGTCAAAAGTAATTTTTAGACCTCTGGATACACGTATCCAGGGCAGCACATCATCCTAGACCACTCTTCTAAAGGTTTGGTAAGAGCTGCGATAATACCAATCAAAGTGGTACGATACACTAATTGTATTTATCTCTACTGCGTCTATTAGCCCAAAGTGTGTTGCTAGTAGAACTATGGTTTGTGCACAATTGTTATAGATAGTGTTGGACGGATCCCTGTTTGGAGAATGGTGGGTGGATGGATCCATCTTTGAAATTTAAGATGGTGTTAGACAGATCCGTCTTTTGGCCCTCCGTGGCCTTCTCCTACGTTGTTCCAAATGAGCTTCTTCATTCACTTTTTGACTGGACTGCCTTGATCTGCCTCTGCCTTGGTTTGCCTTAATGGGAACGTTGTCACATAAAATGGCCTCTCTCTTAGGTGGGTGATAGTCTCAAGACATTGCAATTTTGAGCTAATGAGGATTCGATGAGAAAGGCCGGATATGTGAGTCAATGAAGATGAGGCTGCATAGGAATTGATATTAAGAAGAAACAATTTACCTAGTTAAGGTGGTGGGGATCGGGGGTGTATTGCATGGATGGTGGGGCCACCAAAGTCGATGGTTGAGGCCTTCCAAGAGGATAATTGCTCTACGTCCGCAGTTAATTTAGGGCCAAAATATTCATATATGTCAATTTTAAACCATTTTAGAGCATTTTCACTATTTTTGATTATTAGAAAATAATTTCGGGTGCACAAAAATACAAACAATCATTCAACACAGGAAAAAAGGTTTCAAGGCATTTTTTTAAAATATTAAACTGAACATTTACTCATACTATATCATTTATTTTAGATAAATGAATTAAAATGCTTACGTGTTAAGCCACGGGTCGTCGTCACATCCTTGGAGACCGCATCCTTATGTTGTCCAGCCAATGTCTATCTTCTAGCCAGTTGTATCAAATGTGAGCTCATCATTTTGTTTTGCTTCTTCACAATTTCCCCAGATGCTATTCCCTTTATAGCAATAGGAATGATCTTTATAAACTCTAGATTAAGCTTTTAGTTGAGAGCTTTAATACCATAGCTTCTCCCTTGAAGTAATGGCGACGTATGAAGAGGGAGGAGACTAATGCAATATCCTATCAATCTAGGAACCAAATTGTGCACGAGATGGAGCGAATGAAAGTCGAAGATTCCTTCTACTAGCCTGTAGTCTCATTTTGGGTGGGTACATTGAAGCTCTGATTTGATGTTTGGTGTTGGGGGAAAGCATAGTGATGATCTTCAATGACAAGCATTGGCTTCAATTTTCCTCTCTCACTCTTTTTTTTTTTTTGATCAATTTCTTGGCTGTGTTAGTGTTTTGCAAACCTCCTCTCTCTCTTCTCCATGGCACACAGCAAGAGGACGTTTCCTCTCTTTATAATTTGTTCCACAACCTCATTTGTAGCACCTCCTACTCTGGCGAGAGAAAGCATGTCCAACGTCTTCATTGATGTTAGAGAGGAGACGAGCACTCTGGGATCCAGCATGATGTAGAACCATCAAGTATGAGTCATTCCAAGGTATCTCCTCTCTAATATCACAACCTCATTGACGAATATCTCTCTTCCTGGAGTAGCAGGTGTGATTGGCAAATCTGATGGAGTAGCTGTCACACTGGCAAAGCGTGGGCAAATCATTGATGATCACATTCACTTCATGACGTTGCAGCTTCACGATTTGCGTCCCGACGGAGAGAAAGAAAAGAGGCATGGCATCAGAATTTCAGTGCGGCTACTGCTATGATTGCTATAACGTTCAGTAGATGGAGGAAGCCCATGCCCTCCATGGGCAAGCTCAACCCGAAGGTAGTGATTGTCAAAATTATAACCATCACGACCTCTTATTATTCTTGTCTTCGCGTACCCGGATGTAAGAATGTGAATATCTATTGCGAAACTCTAAATCATCCAATTTGCGGACTGCATACTTCATACCCTCATAATTTATATAATCCACTATACCCATTGTGCCTCCTGGCTCTCAAAATACTTGCGCAAAACACACATCACCTGCTTTCCTCATATGATCCTTCAGATCTTGCCAGGAAGCTGATGATGGCCATTTGGATACAAACTCTGTAATCTGCGCGTCAAGAAACACCAGAGCAGCCACTGTTGTGAAGGTCAACTCCTTCCTCCACCAGGGGCATGTGCGTCTCCTCTCTCTCCCTTCAATCGTCCCCCATTGTCATGCTCCTCCCCTCAACAAAGGCAGCCTCCACTCCGTTTTTCACAACGGTTTTCTTCTCCCTCTTCCCAACTGCTCTCTCACCCTTTATATCCTCTTTTCCTTCTTTTTTTTCCTCTCACGACATTTCCAAAGAAAAGATGACTCTCCCGCAAGCTTGATACCATTGAAAATACTTGTAAGAAAGCTTGTTATTGATAACAACATACTTGATATAAAGCTTGTACTCTCTGTTGGATCTATGTCCTTATTTGCAACCTTTGATACATTGATGTATGTTGATGCTGCAACCATTACCATTGTTGATACCTTGTCCCAAAACTTCACCCCTTGAGTCCTCTAACCTAGCTACACATTCTATTGAACTAGCTTTATCACTTGTGGTGGTTAAAGCAAACTTATAAGTTTCTGGTTTGTTAGGTTGTTAGCTAAGTATCAACTCTGGAGAAGCCCTTATTCCAATTGAACAATTCGCACCTAGATAAAAAACAACTACAAGCTCCCCAACGTTAGACACCACCACCTTTACATTTCCATCTCGGGAGAGTGCTTCAAATTTTGACAAGACCATTGATATGATTTTCCTTGGACTCCTATTTATAATCAATTGAACATCATCTGCACCGAGCTCCCATGTGATAACGGATTTTGTGACATCTTTCAAAGGTAGAAGCAAATGTATAAAAGCACCTTCATCCTTGAAACCAAACTCTACACCATATTGTGTCACTACATAATGAGGTTTTAGTCCCTTTAACACTCTTTCATAATCCTCCTCTATATAGTCTTGAATTTGAAATCTTAAACAGTTGTTGAAGGCTTGTGTACATCGATTTAACTGATCACAAAATGCATAGTATAATGTTCCAATGTGATCACACAATTGCCCATTGAAAGAATATTTTAGCTTATCAGTCAAAAGCCATTCTGATTCATTCAAATGTCGTCTCATGTAATTAACTGGTTTTGACAGGTACACACTTAGAAAACTGGAAATTGTGTATAGAACACAAGATCTCCATGTAGCCTCGCAATTACTATTCTGTCTTCAGTTGTAGGAATAACATCTAATGGAATTAGTGTTATGCTGGACAGTAGAGTATCAAAGCCAACAAATACTCCGATTGTGATATTGAACTCCATTGTTCCCAATTCTATTGCATATGTTGAAAACCACTGTGGATCCAAACCCAAACAGTGTCAAGTTCCAACAACCTTCTTGCTAAATTGACTTTTTTTCAGTCTCAATAAATAGACAAGAATCACAATCATGATGCTATGTATGTTCTTCATAAGGAATTTAATCCTTAGGAGGTAGGAGGTAGCATAACTAGTGAAATCCCTTAAATTAATACTAAGATATCCTATCAACCCGTCAAGACCTTGCCAAGTCTAAAATTTCCTCAAAAACTCCTAATTTATAACAAGGCCTTATCTCCTCTAAGTGATAATAATCCCTACAGGAAAATTTTAAATAGTTATAGCTGAGATTCACTAAGTAAACCTATCAAAATTTGTCTAAAACTCCACCTTCCTCTCGTACAAGAACTTCCTTGTACCAACATCTCCTGGCTAGACTGCAAGGACACATCCTCCAAAGACAGCAACAACGAGCACCGCATCTGCATTAAATTATGATAAAAAGCTGGTATGGCATGTTTTTAGGTGTTGTCACGACTTTTCTGTCAACAGGCCTTAGAGGTCCACCTTCCACACCAGGATTCAGGACTTGCATCCCCTTATCCCCTTGCTTAGGGTTTCCCTCGACCAGTTTTGCATTATCTCTATCATCCTCTTTAGCGTTTTGGCCTCTTGTCACGGCTTGTAGGTTAGAGGTTTCAGTGCCATTGACTCGTACAGCCTCGATAAGGCTGACTCCATTGCCTTGTGGCAACTCCTCTACAGTGGTCTTTCCCCTTTGCAATATTTGTCTTGGTCCATCATTTTGTTGGAGGTTATTACCTTGCGCTCTATGATTAACTGGACCTAGCTGTTTACTCCCTTGTTGGAGGGAACTAATCTTACTCCAACAGGTAGCGGCTAAATGGCCCGACTTCCCACAAATATCACATTTAACATTTGGACAGTTTCTAGGGAAATATTGTCCGCCACACCACTTACAGCTGAATCTTGAGGGACCACCCTCTTTAGGGCGTCGACTCCCTATCAGATTCTGCTGCTTCTTCAGGAAATTGATGTTAATAGCTATTTGGTGATATTGTTCGAAAATCATGTTGGTGTAATGCTTCATCATATCCTTAACTTCGCCAAGGACATTAGAGGCACTCGACTCATAGCCTTGATCATCTATCCATCGTTCCATTGGCCTAACAATTTGATTGGGAATTGGTTGTTGACTCACAGGAACAACATTAGGGTTCAAAACTTGGCCTCCAACCTTTGGTGGAGCCAACTGACTAGCCATAGGCATGGTCACACTGGGAGGAGCTGGCAGCAAAGGTACATTTTGAACCATGTTTCCTCTCCCATTAGGGTTATTCATAGGCATCCCTTGACTTCCATTTATCAATGGTAAATTGCCTCCAGGTACTAGACCCGCATTAAGATTTATTTGAGAGGAGTAGGCCGTTTGTAATCGTGACTCCACTCCTTCTGCTCGCGTGATGGCGGTGTCTATATCAGCCAAGACACACTGCTCAATTGTACCTGAATGTTGAAATCCAATCCATGCAAGAAGTATTGCAATTGGGCAGCTAGCAGAATAGGAATGTAAGTTTGTAACTTACGAAACACTTCCTTAAGCTTCTTGGCATAGGCTTTCACATTCTCATGGGGGTCTTGGCGTGTTACATTCAAAATATGCAACCAGAATTGGCCACTTCTTTCAAGGGCATATTCTCCTCGGAAAGCTGCATAAAATTGATTAATTGTGGTTATGGTTCCAGTCTCTATGCTATGATACCATACTGCAGCCCTTCCTTTTAATGTCATGTTAAAGAACATCATAAGATGTCCCTCATCTTGGATGCGGTAATTAAACATTAATCTTTGGAATTCACAAATGTGAAACTCCGCATCTTCTTTGGCTAACCCATTAAAAATGGGCAAAGGCACTCCTAAAGCTGGCAGATCCGGCGTCCCTGTAGGAATTGCAATGGGTTGTGCCATGACAACAATCGGAGTGACAATAGGAGTTTGAACTGATGGAATCACACCCCCACTTGAAGTGGGTTGGCTTGGTGGAAGAGAGGAAGAACTTACGCTTCCTCTTGCACCTAAAGAACTATGTGCAGCAGTTGGCTTACTAAGACCACTGCCTCTTATGCGTATCGGGATACTCCTTTGAGGAGAATAATTACTTACAATCTCCAACCGCCGTCTAGCCCTCTTAGCACGTTCTGCTTTATGTATTTCAGCTTGATGGTCCTTGTCAGAGGACATAAACCAACTTTTTGGTCCCTAAAAACTCTAGATTCGAGAACCACCACTTGTTGGTAGCTCCCAACAGACACACCACTAATGGGACCTCAAATGGGCCAACACTGGCTATGACACTAGCCAGACCTCATGCTCATGACAGACAAACACACCCTCACGGCCTCGCTGACCAGGAGCGTCTATCTACTGCTAAAGGACGAACTGTCCTAAAGCCAAATCTATAGATTTATAGTTTTATAGTTTTGTAGTCCAACGTTTCCCTTTCTATAAACTCCACAGAGGAAGAACCCATACATACTAGCCATAAATGCCACGATAATCACATACATGGGAGGCAACCTCTTGGTGGAAACACCGCAGCCCCACTGCAGCTCTCGTACATCGCAGGGATTAGCCCCTTGATGCACTGCTCAATATATAGAACAAACGAACAAACTCCACTCTTCCATTTCGAAAGTAATCCAGGAGATACCACGTGTCCTTTCCAAATAATCCCACAACAAACAAACATCTATCCTACGGCTTAGGATGCCTTTCCACACTCAAGCGTGGGTCATTTTCATTGAAAATAGGTGCTATGCATCCAGTCATTTTATTCCGATACCATGGTTTACATGCACATGCAAAGTGAATGATTCTAAAGTGCTCAAACATCATTTTAAATCAGAAACACGTGGTGCACAACTAAGCTTTCCAATGCATTTACTAACCCGTTGCGGCAATGTAAGGATAGCACCGAGACAACACTCGTGCTACTATCCTCTTAATTATCGTACCACGAACTCTATGACATGATGTGCATCAGAAAATCAGCAACAATCAACATGCAAATCACACCATTCAAACATCCCAACCCCCTACGTTTAGGTATTGCTTTCGTTGCATAGGTGTAGAGGTTCATTTTGTCATGTTTTGATGTATAGAAAGCAGTAAATCACAAACTTTGACAAAGAGATAGGGCAAGCTAAGGCTAAACCTCATGCTTTGCTACTACCATACATCCACAAACAATCATTATATTTTTCCTTATTTTTCCAAGACGTATTTCTATTTTTTCCCTTATTTTTTTCATTTTCTTGATTTATTTGGCAATAAAATATGCTATTTTTTGAGTTTTCTTATTCCAATCACTTAAGCATACTAATATTCAATTTATCTTCAATTTTTTCCCCATGGGAACACCTTTTACCCACCCGAAACGAAAAAACTACCATTTTACCACTTAAAAACCGCATTTCGGGTTTACGAGAAGTAAATAGAGCATGTAAAACATTGCAAAATCAAAATTTTCTAATAAACAGCAGTTACTCATAATGCAATCAGCACTCACACAAATTTTCATCCAATAAGAACATAATTATCATCATAAACTATAAAAAATCTTTCATTTTCTTCATAAAAATGGTAATATCGTGTCTTTACGTAATCCAAGACACCTTGAATGACTGCATAACCAGCAAACGGAGCCTCTATTGCTCTCAATCCAATGCTGTACTTCAATCTTCAGCATCTCCATCCATCTTCATCACCACTTCATTCTCCTTCTCGGATTCCTTCTTCAAGATGGTACACATAACAACCCATAGAGAAGAGAGAGAGGGAGGAGAGAGAAAGACTAGATTTTGATCTCTTCATCCAGACAGCCATTCCTCGTGCGAAGACCGGCGATATGATCAGCCAAGAGGGAGAAGTTGAGCCCCAATGTCAGTTGCATAGGTTGCTCACAACCTGGAATCATTATTCTTGAGGAGGAGGGCGCAATTTTCGACCGCCTGCATCACATCGCCATGCTCACGCTTCCTCCACGAAATCTTCATAAAATTTGAGGGGGGGTTAAAATGTCCCAAAGGGCACCCCCCCTTTGCTCCTCTCAATGTCCACCTTTTCAAATCTTGGCCAAGTTTTGGTCTCTTCTGCATTTGGGCTCCGTTTCAGCCTGAAAAATCCTGCGCGTTCGTCTCGACATCCCGCACTAACTAGCAGCTCTTAACATCTTGCATGGCAGTCAGAAAATTTATAAAAAATCCACAAGTGTCGCTCGGGCACCTTTTAAAAGCCGTCTTTCACTTGGTGCCCAAAATCGTCTTAGCTACAGCCGCTACCTTCAATGTTAAATATTTTTCCCCTAAATTTCGGATTTTTTGGCAAATTTTAGGTACATCCTAGGCTCAAAACTCCGCTCTCATGTAGGATATCTTTAGGCCCTATCTTGATGACTTCGTACTCATCTTCTTTGATGATACCCTAGTCTACTCTAAGCAGGAAAAAGATCATGAACCCCAGCCTCGCATTGTTCTTGAAACAATGAGAGCACACAAGCTTTATGCCAAGAAGAAGAAGTGTGCATTTTTCAAGCGACAGATTCAATATTTGGGATTCATTATATCAGCAGAAGGAATTTTAGTGGATCCGGCCAAGAGACGTTCTGGAATGGCCAACACCAACTTCTGTCAAAGAAATACGTAGTTTTCTTGGAATGATAGGATGGTACAGGATCTTTATCATAAACTATGCTTCGATTGCAGTGCCTCTGATTGATCTACTAAAGAAGCAAGTAGCAATTGTATGGTCACCTGTTGAACAGACCAGCTTTGAAAACCTAAAGCAAAGCTTGGTATCAGCACCCATCCCGAAACTTCCTGATCTTAGTAGGGAGTTTGAAGTGGTAACTGATGCTAGCGCACTTGCCTTAGGATGTGTGCTTATACAAGAAGGTTATCCCGTAGCATACTCTTCAAGGAAATTGAAGAGCCATGAAAGGAATTATGCTACCCACGATCTGGAGCTGTTGGCTATCATTCATGCTCTCAAACTTTGGAGGCATTACTTGCTGGGTAATAGATTTCCCTTAGTGACGGACCACAAGAGTCTTAAATGGATCTTCACCTAGAATGAGCTCAATATGAGGCAACGTCAATGGATCGAAGTGCTGGAAGAATATGATTTTGAAATCAAATACCGACCTGGAAAGGAGAATGTAGTTGCCGATGCACTCAATCGCAAGGCATTTTTGAATTCTCTGATGTTGCAAGATTCGTCAACAGTAAGATCTCTAGCCACAAAGGTATCAATGCCAAATAACCCAATTCTTGAGCTAGCTAGAGAAGGGGCATGTCATAACCCAGTCTATCAGAAATTGCTAAGAGAGATCCCCATCAAAGATCAAGACTCAAAGCTAAAGACAAAGTATCAAGAATTCTCTATCCAGTAGTGGACTTGTCTACTTTAGGACAAGATTATGTATCCTTGCTAACCAATCTCTCAAGCAGAAGATACTTTGGGAAGCCCATGACTCCCCTTTCTCAGGACATCTTGGCTATGCCAAGACCCTTAATGCGGTCAGGAAGAGCTATTATTGGAATAGGCTCAAAGGTGACGTTCTCAAATATGTCACGGAATTTTTGTCTTGTCATCGCATTAAGGCGGAACATGTCAAAATGCCTGGGAAATTGGAACCACTTGACATTCCCCAAATGAAATGAGAATTCATTAGTATGGACTTTGTTGTTGGCCTACCCCAAGTTCAGGGAGGATACAACTCTATTATGGTTGTAGTAGATATGCTCACCAAGGTTGCACATCTTATCCCTGTCAAGACAAACCCTAAAGCCTTAGACATTGCTAGATTATTCATCAAGGAAATATTCAAACTGCATGGGTTACCCAATCGTGACTCTCTCTTCACATCACACTTTTGGAGGGCTATCTTTGAGGCCATTGGGACTCAACTCTATTTTAGTACAGCTTAACATCCCCAAACTGATGGTCAAACGGAACGAGTCAACCAAGTCATTGAAGATATGCTTAGGGCACACTGCTGTCGCGAACCCAAAAAGTGGATTCAATATTTTCCACTGGTTGAGTTTGCCTACAATGCTTCTTACCAACAAAGTATTCAGATGACCCCTTTCCAAGCATTGTATGGGCACGATTGTCGTACTCCTTTGAGCTTCTTGGATCCAATCTTGAGGGTTGAAGCTTCAAAGAAAATGCTGGAAGACATGGATGACCAAATCAAATCAATAAGACAAGACATCCAAGCCACCAAGGATAGATAGAAGGCTTACGCGGACTTGAAATGGCAAGACAGATCCTTCGTTGAGGGTGATATGGTCTTCATCCGTGTACGCCCTAAAAGGAGTTCACTGTCCTTAGGAGAATACAGGATGCTAAGTCCAAGGTATTGTGGACCTTATAAGATCACTAAGTGCCTAGGACCTAATGCTTACAGACTACAGTTGCCCGCAACCCTAAAAGTTCATAATGTATTCCACGTTAGCTTGTTGAAAAAGTATCTACCTAATCCAAATCATGTACTTGATGATCAGTAAGTTGTAATGCCTAACCAAGGAGTCCTTGAGATATGGCCTGATAGAGTCCTAGATGTCAGGGAGAGGCATTTGAGGTCAAGGACCTTGAAAGAATACCTTTTCGAGTGGAAAGATTCTCCTGAAGAGGATGCCACCTAGATGGACGAAGATACTCTCAACCAATAATACCCCCAAGTCCTCTCGAGATGAGGACATCTTGATTCCTCTAAGGGGGAGAGAATGTAATGGGCCATAGGAACCCTCCCCTTAACTACTAAAACAAAATGAAATTTTTTTCTTTCATCAAACTCAAATTTTTTTACCGTTCGCTCTCTCTTCCCACCGACAGCAATTGAGAGAGGGGGGAGAGAGAGTGGGAGTGGTGGATTGGGAGGGGAGGCATGCAACCTCCAGGTGGAGGGGTAGCCATGCCACCTATCTCCTCCCCTCCCCTATATGAGGGGAGGGCCTCTCCCCTTCTCGGAGGAAAAAGACAGGAGGCTGGAGACGTCGCCACCCTTCTCCATCAGTCGCTGCCCAAGGCCCTCCAACTGGAAGTTCACCATCCTAGGCCCTCGGTCGAAGCCACCCCACACCACCGGGACATTGGCGCTGCACACCCCTGCATCTTCCATATGCAGTGCCCCCCCCCTCGATGTGCTGTAACGACAGTTGCTTCCATGGCTCGACCCATTTCCTCCCCCCGATTGCCTAGTAGCTGTCAGAGGCTACGGCCCCTCCTTACGTTAACCCCCTGGTTGACTAGCATCGTGGGACCCTCCCTCCCTGGGCCTCCCCATTGCCTAGTAGCTGTCGGAGGCTACGGCCCCTCCTTACATCAACCCCCTAGTTGACTAGCATCGTAGGACCCTCCAAATAAATGGCCTCCCTCCCTGGGCCCTCCAAATAAATGGCCTCCATCCCTGGGCCCTCCAAATAAACGGCCTCCCTCCCTGGGCCCCCAAACAAGCCGCCGTTCTGGGCCCCATACAAGCCGCTTCCCCCCTGGTTGCTTCTTGTCGTGGGGAGAAAAGTTAGAAGGAGAGGATAGGAAGGAGAGGGTGAGGGAAGAGGAAGAAGGAGGGAGAGAGAGAGAGAAGGGAAGGGAAGAGGGAGAGAGAAGGAGGAAGTGTGAAAAGAAGAAGGATTGGGAGAGAGAAGGGAGGAGGTGAAAAGAAGGAGTAAGAGAAGGGAGGAGAGAAAGAGAAGGAGAAGGAGAGGATAAGAAGGAGTGAGGAGAGGGAGAGAAGGAGTGTGAAGAAAAAAAAAAGAATGAAAAGAAGAGGGAGAGTAGTAGAAGAAGAGAAGGAGTAGGAGAGAGGTGGAGGAAGAGGAAGTAGAGGGAGAGAAGGAGGAGGAAGAGAGGTAGAGGAAGAGGAAGAAGAGGGAGAGAAGGGGGAGAGAAGAAGAAGAAGGGGAAGGAGAGAGGTAGAGGAAGAAGAAGAAGAGGTAGAGGGAGAGAGGAGAGAAGTAGTAGAAGAAGGAAAAGAGGGAGGAGCAGAAGGAGAAAGAAGTGAGAGAAGGAGAAGAAGAAAGGGAGAAGGAGAGAGAGAGGGAGTAGAGGAATAAGAGAGTAGGAGAAGAGAAGGAGAGGGAGAGAGAGTAGGGGAGTAAGAAAAACAAAGAAGAAAAAAAGAGGGAGAGAGAAAGAAGGAGGGGAGGAGGAAAAGAAGAAGAAGAGAGAGAAAGAGAGTAGTCGCTACAAGTCACCCGAACCACTCTCTCGACAACGAACCCCATTCAGTGGTTTTTCCCAACCAAACATATCAACCCAAAACCCGTCAAGGACCAGACTACCCAACCCCTGCGAGGCGAATGGCTCCCAAGAAGAAAGTCACGAGAAGAATAAGCGCCCAAGCCATCGGTAATGCTGGAGGGGCGAGCGGAACGACCAACGCAGCACATACGAATCAAGCCCAGGTTCTAAACGTTTAAAAAAAGTATAATTTAGGAATTATTTCTTGTGAAAGGGATAGAAGGATTAATGTCGTGCATAAGGTTTTGTTTATACTAAGAACTAAGTTGCATGCAATGGTAGGGTTGAATTCGCATAAGATTTTACTCACATAAAATGATAAGGTTATCACCTTACCTCACATGAAATGATAGCTTCTAATACATAAAATGATAGGGTTATCACCTTATTTCACATAAAATGATAGCTTTTTAACCAGTTCAGTGCATGAATAGTCATTTAGAATTCACGTTGCGTAATCATGGTTAAAAGAAACACATGAAATGTTAATTTATGTTCATTAGATACACTTGCATCGTTAGGAAAAAACCCTAGACTTCCATAGATGCAAGTCACATGTGATCTGGGGCATTAGAGATAAGTACTCATTGCCAGGAATGAAGAGAGATAAAAGCTCTTTAGGGGGACAACTATACTAAACGCACAACGTGCATGATGGTTGGGAAATCCTATATAGAACCGCACTAAGAGAATTGGAAGTATCGCATGCATCTCTACCGCATCTTGAAAGTTTAAATGAGAAATCATGTGTTGCCATGTGTGTTAACTGAGCTTGGCTAGAATTAGAGATTAAAAGACCCTAGGTTGGGTTGCGAATAAGGCATGTCCATTGCCTTGACTACTAGCTAATGCTTGAGTTAGGGACTAAGATACCCTAAGGAAAAAAAAAAACCCAAGGAAAAGGGGCAAGTATAAGCCAACTTACCAAGACCATTTTCTCTTGTTGAAATTATTGGAATCTTGCCAAGCCGTGGAAAGACACAAGATTGGGTGTTGGAAGCATCCGGGAAAAAGGAGTCACACCTTAGCAGTCAGTCACACAAACGACCTCTGAAATGTTCATGCTTATACTTAGGTACATTATTTGATCTCTTTGCTCAAGGAACTAATTCAAGGAAAAAAAATTTAATGCTCCAGGTTGAAAGCCTGGAGGGAGAGGCAGGAATAGTTACCTCCGACTGCCTGCCTGGCCCTATCCAAGGGGGTTGTTAGCCGTGCCGGGTATATGGACCTAACCCCCTACGAAATGTCTCTCCGTGGGTACTGCTTGGAGCGAGAAGAGGCTTGGGTGCTAGGGGAGGCTCTGGTTGTAAATCCCTTGCCTCTGGATCCCGCGCAAGGGACCAATGTGACTCGAGATGGGATCTCGAGGCCCGTGTACTAGTCAACGGGCGAAACTTGGAGCAACAATCCTGTAGATTGCTGGGCTAGCCTTCGGGCGTTATATTGGATGTACTCCATGATAGTTTTTTTATAGGGAGCAGTTATTAAAGGAAAATGAACTTGCTTGGCATTGTTTTTGTGTCAGTGCCTAAGTTACGTGAAGGAACCTTGTTTAATTAAGGAAGCCTATTTTGCATTGCAAAACGTAATGTGTTAGGTAATTAGATAACTAAAGAAAATTGAGGAAAGTGCGGTGGACGTGACTCAGGTCCCATCCTACGGAAGGGTGGTCTTGGTTAGCTAGGAGCTTTTCTCAAATGTTGAGATAATAAAGACCTAGTATCAGTGGATGTAGAATCTTCGGTTTATTCTGTTTTAGGACAAAGGAATGGATCTATGCCGCTCGGTAGAAAGGTTGAGACTTTGCTAGTAGGAGAGGAACCCTGACCTCACGTCGATCCCAAGTGGAAGCGGCAGGACACTTCCACTCGAGGCAGACTCGGGAAGACCTAGATCGCAAACCTTGTGTCATTCCCTGTGAGTGCCAGGCGGAGCCTTGCAGACCCTCCTCCCGATGGGCTGCTAAGACGTGTCATCCGCAAGCGGACAAACGGGCACGTTACATAAACACACACTAGAACATAAAGAAGGGGGTGAGTTGAGGCTTAACCACATACCTTGACCCTTGCTAAACATGCACAGACACTAACCATAATTTTTCGCATTTTTGTAAGCCCAAAAACCCATTTTCCTTCTATTTTTCTCTATGTTTTTCCTTTTTTCACTATTTATTTATGCATAAAAATAGGTTATTCTCTAATTTATGATTAATTATTGATTATAACAACTGAAAAATGTTTTGTCTTAGAAATTTTATCCTGCACGTATCTCTTTTTTCCACCCGAAACCAATAAAACCTTCATTTTTACACTAAAAATGTACTTTTTGGATTATAATTTAATTATTGCGACTCATTATAATTATGGATCTATATTTTTTTAATGAAAAACCCTCAATCATAATGCAAAAAAGCTCTAAAAAAATTCTTGTTCCATATGGATTCCATTTCAACCATCAAACATAAAAAAGAAGTGAATTTCCTTTGTAAAAATGAGGCATGCCACTTATTTGCGTATTGTGGGGTTTTTTAATTATTTTTTAGGGTTTCCAATGGACCAACCAGCATTAAATCTTCAATGCTAAACATCTCCCCTGAGCCTCTTATTGATCTTGGAGCAATCCAGTTCATGTCGGGCAAGCATCCTTCAACTGGTCTTCATTCTTCTTCATGTGCATGAACTGCTCCTTAAGGGGAGAGAGAGGGAGGAGAGAGAAAGATTGAAACTATATATCCTCATCCACACAGCCAATTCCAAGGGTGAGGGTGGCGAGATAGGGAGCATGGAGAAGCACAAGGTCAGGGATATAATCAGAAGGGGGGTAGGGTTGCTTTGAGGCTCCATAGCCCCCCCTCTCCTCTCCAAGAAATCATCGTTTGCAGCCGCCTCCTTTTTTTCGTGTGCAAAAAAAAAGGCCCCCCCTTAGAAGTCAATTTTTTTGGGGGGCCACCCTTTCACTTCTCCTTTGGTCCCCTTCTCATCAAGTTTGGCCAATTGCCCGTGATCGTTGGCCGTCTGACGTCCAATTTGAGGTCCCAAAAATCCTGTGCATCCATCTCGAAGTCCGCCACTATCAGGCATTTCTCGGAATCTCATCTGACATGCCGAGAAATTATGAAACTTTCCCAACCATCACTTATTGGGTCTTTAAAGCACTTTTGGGCTTGCCGCTTAAAATCATACTGATTGCAACTGCCGCCTTCGATGAAGTCTAGTTTTCCCTTGAAATTTGGATTTTTTGGGTATTTTTAAGCACTTCTCGGCATCAAAAATCATCTCTCATTACTACACTCTCTTGACTACCATAGCCAGTCAGCACCCTACCTTGTTGGAGCTCATGGATCTCTCCATTAAAGCAATATTTTCACAAGCTCTCTTTTGTGAAAATTTTTATCTACTCTTGGCGCAGCTCCTTATCACATCACAGGCCAACATTGGCCAACCATAGCTCAAGCATTTCAGAAATTCATTGTCACATTCTCTGAATAAGCACAGCCTATTCGTACAATTCCTGCACCTCCTATGCGCTGCAATTTGTGCTGGCACCATGGGGCTTTGAAAGCCCATGAGATAGGCTTTCTACCCATGTAAAAATTTTGGGAAATGATCATGTCTACAATGATCATCTCTACAATGCACAGTGAACAGAAAACCAGGTCAACACAAAAACCCTAATGAAGACTCCATAGCCATTTTATTTCAGGCTCTCTTTTTCACTTAAGGTTCTCACTATTCCAATCAACTTAAGTTCTAGCCTACTAAATTCGAAGTTTCGAGCATCAAAGCAATGAAGGGAAGATTTTGAAGTTTTTTGGAAGACCCAAGAAGATGCAAGCATAGTGTCTATTGACACTCATTCGATGACTTTTGCCACTTGTGTCTTAGTGTCTATTGACACTCATTTAGTGACTTTTTCCACTTGTGCCCTTTGACACAATCAACTCATTTGCTGATTTGATCTACAAATTTTGGTGTTGATTTGTTGTTGCTCCAGCTATCCAACATGGGAAAAGACTCTCCAACAGCTCACTTCAAAGGAGTCGGGTTTCACACCTAGCAAACCCGCATCAAACTCATCCTAATGAAGAAGGGCCTATGGGCCATTACCAATGGACAAGAAAAGAAGCCTCAGGATGCAACTCTTGTAGTTACTTGGTAGAAGAATGATGACAAAGCATATGCCATCATCAAATTGGAGTTGGATGACAGCTACATCCGTCATGTAGATGCTTATGACACGTCCCATGACACTTGGGTTAGATTAGATACATTGTTTGGTGCACAGTACAAGTCCTCAAAGTATGGTTTACTGATTGAATTATTTTGACTTGATATGAAGTCTAAGACATCCCTTGCATCTCATCTGAACTATAAGGAAAGTATCCTAGCCCAACTTGTACGGATAAATCTCAAAATAGATGAAAATATTTGTATGGGTGTTTTGCTAAAATGTTTGCCTTCTGATTATGGTAATGTTTCAACCACCTTAATCAACATGCCAAATCGTGAATTGGTTGACATTAATGCTTCTTTGTTAGAGGAGAAAAAGAAGATAAATTCAAAGGAAGAACCAACAACATACTAAGTATAGATGTGTGGAACCATTTAGCTAGGTGGTCCATCATCAATGTCCACACGTGTTGAGCTTGCCATCTCAACACTCCCCTCAAGCTCAACTCTATCTCTGCAACTCCAAGTAAGCTTCGAAACTTTCAAAGCTTCTCTACACCCAACGCCTTTGTGAAAATGTCAGTTATCTAATCCTGTCTGCTGACATATACCAAGTCAGTCTCTCCTGCAAGAACCTTCTCTCTAATAAAGTGATAGTGCACCTCAATGTGTTTTGTCCTAGCATGGAACACTAGATTCCTAGCTAGGTATATGCTGCTCATGTTGTTGTCACAATGAATGACAACTGGACCATCTCCCTACACATCCAAATTACCTAATAACGTTTGCAGCCATAGCACCTCACATGTGTTAGAATATCAAGCTCTTTCATATGTGTTTGTACGACATGAGCTGCACACAGCTAGTCTAGCTATATTAGTCAGGTATTTTAAATAAGTCGGTACTCTAGTCTTTATGGCTGGTGTGAATGGTCCTTCTGGACTTGTAAATACTTAACCTATGTCTTTTTAGTAAATGAGTTGAATGAGAGAGGAAGCATGTTGCTTCACTCTGTGTGTTGCTCTCTATCTGCATCCATGAAAGCTAACATGGTATCAGAGCCATGAATGGGCTCACTGGTGGAATGCATTGAAGAAGAAGACTTGAAGATTGACCTGAAGGGCTGGAAAAGGAAGAGGACTGATAGTCATTTCCATCAATGGTCACACAGAGGTATGCATTGTTAAGCATTGGATTCTCATTGCTTGAAGGAGGAGTTATGGCTTGCTGAGGAGTCTCCCAAGGATTGGTTGAGCACTAGTGAGTGTTTCATCATTAAAATAATCAGTAAATCGTGCAGCAGCAGAGGTCAGGCCAGCTAGTATGATTGCGCCTGTTTTCCAGGCTAAACTCCATGGCTGGGATTTAGTACATGGACTGCTCACCAAGGCTCCATTGAGCATTAACAAGTGTGTGGCTTGTTTGGAGACTTACCAAGGCTCCATTGAGCATCAACAAGTGGGCATTCATCATCATCACCATGAAATCTGATCTGAATATACTCTGAACTGTCTATGTGGATTGTGCCTATGAACAGGCTGCTCTCATTGGCTGAGATTCAAGGTGAATAGCACTTGTCAAGTGGCATAGAGCATGGATGCATACCAAGGAAGGTTCTTGAAGGGTATACTTTGCTATTGCCTCTGTGGGAGCTCATGTGTGAGCTATAATAGAGTTGTACAGATCTGAATACACAGGGCTAAATTGTTATTGAAGTTACAGGGACATTATACACTTGTGATGTTTGCATTTTGGATGCTCTTTGGCATGTACATTGAGCTTGAATGTAGCACTTGATGCTTGGTAGAAGACATGTCATATTTCTTGGGTATTTTGACATAAACTTGGAGCTTGGAATGGCTTGATCTAAGAGCTTGTGATAGGCTGAAAACTGAAAAAATTTGCAGACATAAAGCACTAATTGGTTACTCCTAAAGAACTAGTTGATTTGGTTAGTCCCACAGGTACTTGGAGACTTGGTCTGTACTGTTAAATGCTTGAGCATTGGAAACGGAAGTGATGCAAATGTTTTATGGTTTTTTGGGACTGAAATTAATCCATGTTGCTAGTGCATTGGCTGTTTGAAATCTGGGAATGTATTTACGACATTCATATATGCTGGTTATATACTGTTTTGTGTTTCTATGCCTATCTACGGCTTGACACATGTACTAGCAGCTATCTATGAAAGTTTGGGACATGTATGACATGTATACCACTCAGTTTTGGGCTTGAAACCACTATTGGTGACTCACAGAATTACAGTTTTCAGACTGCATGTATGTACCCTGGCACTGAGGTTGCACGAGTTCAGACCGAAGTAAATACATAGCATTTGCACTGACTGTTTTACCCACAGGTTAAGCCACTTGTTTGTGGGCTGTTTTGGTTTGTCAGTGGGCTGAAATACCCTAGTTTTTTACTGCAATTAATTGCAGGAAACTATCATAAACAGTTTCGGGCTGAAGTTGAACTCTTACGAAGATCTTGGTTTGCAGGTAGTCAAGCAAGGTCTACAACATGGCAAATGCCGATAGAACTGATAATGTAACCCAGATTGTGGGAGAAAAGCTTGATAGCAACAATTATGCAATATGGAAGTTCCGCATGGAGAACTTTCTGATAGGAAAAGGATACTGGGACTTAGTGACAGGTGTTGAGGCTGAACCTGAAGTTCCAGAAAGGAATCCTACAGCTGATCAAAGACGAGTGCATCGAGCTTGGACGGAAAGAGCTCGCAGGGTTTTACATTAGTCGTCATTATGTATCTCGGATGCTATGGTGATGCAGATCATGAACTGTAAATCCCCAACAAATGCATGGAATATATTGGTCAAATACTATGGCACAACCATAAGTGCCAGGAAGATACGATTGAAGCAGAAATTCAATAACATGGAGAGGAAGAACATATCCATACAGGATTATGTCACGGAGGTTAAGACCATAGCAGATCAGCTGGCATCTGTTGGTTCACAGGTTGAAGATGAAGATATGGTTGCAGTGACTTTGAATGGCTTGGGTCTTGAATACAAGTCTTTTGACACTTTAGTGTCTGTGCGGGTTGAAATGCCCGACTTTAATGAGAAGGTTGCATTATTGATTCATGAAGAGGTGAAGCTTGGCTTAGCTACAGGGTCAAGCAGTTCAAAGAATAAGGATGAAGTTTTTTACTCGAATCAACGTGGCCGTGGCAACCATGGTAGGGGCTATGGATCTGGCAGAGGAGGCTAGCAGAATGCATCCTATGGTAATAGCAATCAGCCATCATCAAATGCAAGAGGTGGTGGAAACTTTCGAGGTAGGGGGAGATCTAACTCCCGTGGCAGAGGCTCATGGCAGTAGCAGCGTCAGTTAGACAATCCAAATAAGGATAAGGATTGTCACTATTGTGGAAAGTATGGGCATATTGCAAAGGACTGCTGGAAGAAGCAGGAAAACCAGAAGGGCAAGCAGCATGGACACTATGCTACGTCTAGTTAGGCAGATGACTCTGGTGATAGACTGTTTGCCATGCAATATGTCAAAGATAAGGCTGCTGAAAAATCATCTGATGATGCAATGTGGTACATTGACTCAGGGGCATCAAATCACATGACCCTCATGGTGACTGGTTCACTAATATAGTGGTTGAAAAGCATGTCTATGTATGCACAGGTGATGACATGCAGCATAGCATTGAGCATAAAGGGAAAGTGCCTCTTGTGGTTCATGATGGCAGGAATAAAAATTTGCATGATGTCTTGCATGTCCCTTCAATTATGAAGAACTTATTGTCTATCGGTTAGATGACGGAGCAAAACTTGCAGGTTAGATTCAATAAACATGGCTGCTTTATTGAAGAGTTTGGCAATGGATGCAAGTTGATAGCTCGTGGTCACAGGAATGGCCGAATGATTACTCTTGATGCTTCTTTGTCAGAGCTGAATTCAGATATGTTTTCCCATGGTCCTGGCACTGTTAGGGATTTGGAAATATGGCACAAGAGAGTGGGGCATGTCAATTTGCAAAGGCTGCAAATTATGAAGAAGAAACAGCTGGTTAAAGGTTTACCCAAGTTCCAATATTCAGATATTGCTCATGTATGCGATGCTTGCCAGTTCGGTAAGCAGTCTAGATTGCTGTTTGTCAGGCATGTAAGGCAGAGTACACGTCTGTTACAGTTAGTGCACTTTGATGTTTGGGGGCCAGCTCATAATGCATCTATGGGAGGTTCCAGATATTATGTATCTTTCATTGACGACTACAGTCACTATACCTGGCTTTACATATTGAAAATAAAAGATGAGGTCTTTGCTGTTTTTTAGCAATTTAAAGCACAGGTTGAGAAGGAGTTTCAATGCTACATCTCTTGCTTGAGATCTGACAGTGGTGAGGAGTATGTATCAAATGAATTTGATGATTTCTTGGCTGAAAATGTCATTCGTAGGCAGTTAACCTGCAGCTACACTCCGCAGCAGAACGGAGTAGCTGAAAGAAAGAACAGGGTTCTGATGGAAGCTGCTAGGGCCATGATGAATGAAAATCATATGCCACTTTACTATTGGGCAAAGGCTGTTATGACAGCCATATACATTCTGAACAAGACTCTCACTACAGGTGTTCATGAGATGACACCGTTTGAGAAGCTGTATGGCTATAAGCCGGATGTAAGTCATATGAAAGTCTTTGGCTGTCTTGCTTATGTGCATATTCTAGATGAGAAAAGGAAGAAGCTGGATCCCAAAGTGCATAAGTGTGTTTTCCTTTGATATTTGTAGGAGAAGAAGGCATACAAATGCTATGATCCCTCTACCAGGGAAACTTTGGTGAGTAGGGATGTTATCTTTGATGAGATGGGCTCTTGGTATGTATCACCAGTTGCAGTGCCATCGGATGTGCCTTCCACTCATGTCTCTACAGTTGATTTACAACAGAGCACTGCTATGACTAGACCTAGTAGTCAGACAGTATCCCCATGGACAGGGAGATTGAGGAGCTCACCGTCCACTGACACCAGTATGTCAGTGAGGGGGAGACATGATGTCTTAGACAGCAAAGGAAAAGAGAAAGTTATTGAGGATGCATCTAGTAAGATGACACCTGTCAGAATGACTTCTGGCTATGAGTCTGCTGATACTTTAGACAACGAACTTGGTATTCCGACTGTCTATATGCCTGGCACAAGGCAGAGTATGTATATTCTGCCTCATGAGAGAGGAGAATCGAGTAGTGCACCACAGCTTAGACACTTGCAGAGGGTCAGATACCTTGTTGACAGGTTGACATACAGTGGCTACTCCACAAAGCATTATGCTTACATGACAAAAGTGATGGAGGTCAAAGAACCAGGTACATATACTGAAGCAGTGAAAGATGAGAACTGGTGTGTAGCCATGGATGAAGAAATGAATGCCTTGGTTGAAAATAAGACATGGGATTTAGTGCCACTGCCTGAAGGGAAAAAGACCATTGGCTGCAAATGGGTCTACAAAATCAAATGCAAGTCAGATGGCAGTGTGGAGAGATACAAAGCCAGGCTGGTCTCAAAGGGGTATGCCCAACAGTATGGACTTGATTATGAGGAAACATTCAGCCTTGTTGCCAAGATGGCAACCATGCGCACTGTGATTGCCTTGGCTACTGCTAAAGGCTGGAAATTGCAGCAGATGGGCATTAAGAATGCATTTCTCAATGGTGACCTAGCAGAGGATGTCTATATGGTTCAGCTGGAAGGGTATGTTCACCCTGATTTTCAGCATTATGTATGTAGGCTGAAAAAGGCATTGTATGGGCTGAAGCAAGCTCTGAGAGCTTGGCATGCTAGGATTAGTAACTACTTGCAGAGATTGGGATTTGCTATTGGCAGGGCTGATCACAGCCTATTTACAAAGAAGACTGACAGTGGCTTGGTAGTGCTGGTCATATACGTTGATGATTTGATAATCACTGGTGATGATGACTTGGGCATACAACATGTAATGAAGATGCTGAAATCTAAATTTGATATGAAAGACCTAGGAGAACTGAAGTATTTCTTGGGCATTGAGGTAGTTCCAGCTGACAATGGGTTATGGCTGATGCAGAAGCACTATGCCATGGAGATGCTGAAGAAGTATGGCATGGCTAAATGTAAACCGTTGGATACACCTCTTGATCAGAATAACAAGCTAGACATGAACACTAGGGCTGATGTAGAGGATGTGACTATGTACAGGCAGATGGTTGGTAGCTTGATTTACTTGACCATCGCTAGGCCTGACTTGAGCTATGCTGTAGGGCTCATAAGCCAGTTTATGCAGAAGCCTAGAAAGCCGCACTTGGATGCAGTTAGATGCATTATGAGATATGTTAAGTCCACTGTAGAGTATGGGCTATTCTATGTCAAAGATAAGCCCTTGATATTGACTGGATACATGGATGCAAATTGGGCAGGTTGCTCATATGACCGTAGATCTATGAGTGGATATGCATTTGGATTTGGTAGTGGCATGATTAGTTGGAGCAGGAAGAAGCAGCCTACGGTTGCTTTGTCGAGTACTAAGGCAGAGTACAGGGGTGCTGCATTGGTAGCATGCGAGATTTCATGGTTGCTCAAGCTTATGGCTGATTTGGACATACAGGTAGATGCTCCAGTGAAGTTACTGTGTGATAATCTGAGTAGTGTACTCCTGGCTATGAATCCAGTCTATCATGCTAGGACAAAACACATAGAGGTACACTACCATTTCATCAGAGAGATGGTTCTTGCAGGATGAGTTGATCTTATGCATGTAAAGACAGATGAACAGGTTGCGGATATCTTTACCAAGTCCTTGGGTAAAGATAAATTCTGTGGTTTTAGGCAGATGCTGTCTTGAGCTTGAGGGGGAGTGTTATAATATCAAGCTCTTTCATATGTGTTTGACGGACACAGCTAGTCTAGCTATATTAGTCAGGTATTTTAAATAAGTCTGTACTCTAGTCTTTATGGTTGGTGTGAATGGTCCTTCTGGACTTGTAAATACTTAACCTATATCTTTTCTGAATGAGTTGAATGAGAGAGGAAGCATGTTGCTTCACTCTGTGTGTTGCTTTCTATCTGCATCCATGAAAGCTAACAACATGCTGCCATAGCAGCATCTTTATACTTAGCCTCTGTACTCAATAAAGAAACTATAGGTTGCTTTTTGCTACTCCATGTAACTGCTGCACTACCAGGGGAAAATATGAATCCACTAGTAGATCTTCTATTTGACATGCTACTAGTCCATAATGTAAAGTGGACTTCATATACCTCAATATAATTCTAATTGCATCCAAATTAGGCTTTTTAGGAATCTGCATAAATTGACTGACAAAGGCCAATAGCATAGCTGAAGTCTAGCCTTGTGATAGTCATTTAAATCAAACTCGCTACTATCCTGCTAAACATAGTAGGTTCTTCTATCTCATCCCCAACATCAACACTCAACTTCACATTTTTCTCCAGTGATACTGAAAGAGGTTTACATGCTGTCATACCATACTTGGATAACATATTCAAGCCATACTGCCTTTGGGATAGCCATATACCATCATCACATCTGATTACCTCAATACCAAGAAAGTATCTCAGCTCACCTAAATCCTTCATCTCAAACTTCTTCTTTAAGAAGTCCTTAACTTTAGCAATCCCATTGTCACTCTCACCTATAATAATCAAGTCATCCACATAGATGACTATGATGACCAAACCTACATCTCCCTTTCTCACATAAAGTGAGTGATCAACATCAAAAATACAAAGTTGAATATTAACAAGATACTCTCTAATCTTATCAAACCATGCTGTAGGTGCTTGCTTCAGCCCATAGATCATCTTCTTTAACTTGCACACATATATGGGATGCTCTAAATCCTCATAACCTGATGTTTCTCCATATACACTTCTTCTTGCAATTCACCATGCAAGAAGGCATTCTTAACATCCATTTGCTGAAAACTCCAACCTTTGGCTGTTGCTACTAAGGCAATCATGCATCTAACAGTTGCCATCCTAGCAACTAGATTTAATGTCTCTTCATAATCTATGCCTTATGTTTGAGCATAGCCTTTTGAAACTAGCCTAGCCTTATACCTGCTAATGGAACCATCTTCATTATGCTTGACTTTGTAAACCCACTTACAGCCAATAGCTTTCTTACCCTTAGGCAAGGGTACTAAATCCCAAGTCTTATTGGCTTCTAATGCAGCCATCTCCTCATCCATTGCTGCATCCCAATGAGCATGACCAGCATCATCCTCAAAATAAGTGGGCTCAACATCCTCAACTAGTTTCACCATATACGCATAATGGTGAGCTACATAACCTTCAAAACCAAATCTTTTAACAAGGTATTGTCAAGATTGTGGGAGAGAAGGAAGGAGTCTCACTTGTAGCTTTCTTGCTTGCACATGTTGAGATATCGAGCTCCACTCGTGATACGCCAGGGTGACCGTTGTGTATTTATGTCACCGACTTGTCAGTTGCAGACGCGGTTGGTACACCGCCCCTGATTAATAGCTACATGATAGCTATCCTTATCTACTCTAGTTTGTGGCTCAGTTAGCATGCCACCTTAGTTAGTTGAGTTTGGTTTGAGACCCATATCTAGGGTTCTTCTATTTCTTTGTACTTGAGTTCTTTTGGCTTACACAACTAAGAAGAGAAAAACTGTTTTCAGCCTCCACCCTTGTGTGTCTTCCCCCATTGTGCAAGCAAGAAAGCTTCAAGCGAGACTCCTTCCTTCTCTCCCACAATCTTGACATGGTATCAGAGCCTTGTTCGTGGTAAGGAGCTCAAGAAAGCAAGCCAAGCTCGCGGTGTTCTGGTAAGAGGAGCAGTGTTGCTTTCATTTTCTGTTTTGGGAGCAGATCTCTGCAGGTAGCACAGCCGGAAAGTGCAGGAGTGCATTGTCTCAGGTTGAGACGCCCTTCGCGGTGAAGCAAGAGGGCAGTATATGCTGCGGGTGAGGGCTTTAGCCCTCGGCGACCTTGTTTTTTTGATTTGAGGCCATTTCGGGCCCTGTTTTGGAGGCGGAAGTTTTCTGCACGCACTCAGGAAAAGACCCAGTTTTATGCTGTGCGACCACTGTTCTACAGGTCGATGAAAAGTTACTGTAGAAATTGCATTGTATGCCTGTGCGCAGTGACATTGGGAGTTACAGAATCATCCCTGTTGCCTGTTGATGCAAAATCGTCACTAGGAAGTGACTGTGTGGTCAAATACCACTTTCGTAAGTTTTGCAGATTTTCCCTTGTGAGGGTGAAGCTGTGTTCTTTGCAGTGACAGAATTTTTTTGCAGTGTTCTGTAATGGCGTCTGATTCTCTTTCATAGATTGTCACTGAAAAGCTTGACAAGAACAACTTCCAAGCATGGAAGTTTAGAATGACAAATTTCCTTATGGGAAAAGGATATTGGGAATTTGTTGCAGGAAATGAAGAAGAACTAGTTCTTCCTGATGTTCCCAATCAACAGCAAATGCAGGCATTTAAAGCATGGCATGAGAGAGCCAGGAAAGTTATGTATTGGCTATCTATCAGCATTTCAGACTCTATGATTGTGCATATTCAGGATGCAAGTACGCCAAAGGAGGCATGGGATACTTTGTCAAAAATGTATAGCACAAATACGCAAGCCAGGAAAATGCAGCTCAAGCAAGAGTTGCACAATGTGCAAAGAGAAAATATGAGCATCAACGACTACCACATGAAGGTGAAGAAGATTGCAGATGCACTTGCTTCCATTGGGTCACCAGTGGAAGATGATGATTTAGTTTCTGTGACCTTGAATGGTCTAGGAAAGGATTATGCACAGTTTCGGACATCCATTTCAGTTCGTGAAAGATTTCCTGATTTTGAGGAGCTGATTGCTCTTCTAATTTCTGAGGAGCAAAGAAATGGTGGTGCATCTTCTTCAGGAGGAACTTCAAAAGAAGCTGTCTTCTACTCAAATGCTGGAAGAGGTAGAGGCAGAGGTAGAGGAGGCCGATTTGGAGGCCGTGGTAGAAATCAGAATATGCAGCAAACTCAAGAAAACCAGTCCTATGGAGGAGGACGTGGTAACTCTAGAGGCAGGGGGAGCCAAAGAGGTCGTGGTGGATGGCAAAGAGGCCAAAATGCAAACAGTAATGTTGAATGCTACTATTGTGGTAAAATGGGTCATATGGCTAAAGACTGCTATAAAAAGCAGAATGACATCATGAATGGAAAACTGCAACAAGGAAATTATGCATCCTCTAGTAGACAGGGTGATGACAGAAATGAGCATCTGTTCATGGTGCAGCACATGAACAATTCTGTGACAAGTGCAGAAGAAAGCAATGATGTATGGTATGTTGACTCAGGTGCATCAAACCACATGACAGGTCATACAGAATGGATGGAGGATGCAAGAAAAATGGAAAAACCAGGATTTGTGGAGACTGGTGATGATACTGCACATCCTATTGTGCAGATTGGAAAAATTCCTTTGTCTATGCAGGATGGGAAAAAGAAATACCTCTCCGATGTATTTCATGTTCCCAATATCACCAAGAATCTAGTTTCTGTTGGTCAAATGGTTGAGCAGGGCTTGCAGGTCAGATTTAATCCTCATGGATGCTTTGTTGAGGATATGAAAAATAAAGGTCGCTTGATAGCAAAAGGAAAGAAGAAGGGCACAATGTTTACATTGGATGCAGACATGTCTGAATTGAGTGCAGCAATGTTTGCACATGGGACCGGTGTAGTTGCAGATATTGATATCTGGCATAAACGCATTGGTCATGTTAATGTACAGCGACTTAAATCAATGCAGGCCCAAAATATTGTTGCAGGATTGCCAAAATTCAAGGTTGCAGAAATGCATAAGGTATGTGAAGCCTGTCAGTTTGGAAAACAGGCAAGGAAACCATTTCCTAGACATGTTCAAGAGAGTGAGAAGCCATTAGAATTAATCCAGTCTGATGTGTGGACTACTAAAGCTGCATCTCTTGGAGGCTGTCATTATTTTGTCACTTTTATTGATGACTATAGCAGAAAAGTTTGGGTGTATTTTATGAAAAAGAAAAGTGAAGTTTTTGGGCATTTCAAAACCCTTAAAGCTATGGCTGAAAAAGAAACAGGTCTGCAAATAAAATGCCTAAGGTCAGATGGAGGGGGAGAGTACCTCTCAAATGAGTTTGCAAAGTTCTTGCAGAAGCATGGCATAAAGCAGCAATATTCATGCAGTCATACCCCACAGCAAAATGGAATTGCAGAAAGAAAAAACAGACATATTGGAGAGGTGTCTCGTGCCATGCTCAATGAAAAAGACCTGCCAGATTTTTATTGGGCAGAAGCAGTTGCTACAGCAGTCTACATAATGAACAGGACTCCCACTGCAGCAATACATGGAATGACTCTAGAGGAGAGGTATACTGGTAGGAAACCAGATATTTCTCATTTGAAAATTTTTGGTTGCATTGCCTATGTACATGTGCTAGATGAGTTGAGATCCAAGTTGGATCCAAAAGCTGAAAAGTGCATCTTTATTGGTTACTCTCTGCAGCAAAAAGGGTATAGATGCTATAACCCTTCTACTCGTAAGTTTACAGTGAGCAGAGATGTTGTTTTTGATGAGATGAGTAGCTGGTATAAACCAGTAAATGTGATTGATGATGTAGATGCACAAAATGGTAATGCTGCACAGAATTCACAGCAGCAGTCACAAAATATTAGTGGACCTGGAGCGTCCTCTAGCAGTGGTTCATATTCTTCGCCATGGACAGGCAGATTGAGATCAGGAGAATCTTCTCAAAGCAATGCAGATAGTGGTATGCAGGTATCACGAAAAGGAAAAGAGAAGGTTGATCAGCCCATGGTTGATGTGAATGCAGGTCACTCTTATGTGGATGGTGAATCCAGTGGCTCAGAACAGAGCATTGATGATGAGTTGGGTATTCCTTCTATTGTTACACCTGGAGTAAGGAAGACCAGGGATGTTTTGAGAGCACCTGGGAGTGAACCTACTTTGCGCAGGTCTACGAGAGCTAGGTATCCTGTGGATAGGCTGAAATATGATGGATTTACAGCCATTCACTATGCATATATGGTCAAAATGATACAGGAACCAGAACCCACTTCTTTTGAGGAAGCCATGGGAAAAGAAAAATGGAGAAAGCCATGGATGAAGAAATGGATGCCTTGGAAGCTAATGCTACATGGGAATTGGTACCTTTACCTAAAGGTAAAAATGCAATTGGCTGTAAGTGGGTTTATAAGGTGAAGCACAATGCAGATGGTTCTGTGAACAGATACAAGGCAAGATTAGTAGTCAAGGGGTATGCACAAACATATGGTATTGACTATGAAGAAACATTCAGTCCGGTTGCAAGGATGGCAACCGTAAGAGTGGTCATTGCTATGGCTGCATCAAAGGGATGGTCTTTACATCAGATGGATGTAAAGAATGCCTTCTTGCATGGTGATTTGCAAGAAGAGGTCTATATGGAGCAACCACCAGGTTATGTGCATGATGTTCATCCTGAGTTTGTTTGCAGGTTGAAGAAAGCCTTGTATGGCTTGAAGCAAGCACCTAGAGCATGGTCTGACAAGATAGGACAGTATCTTGTCACTATTGGCTTTCAGATTTCCAAGGCAGATTTCTCACTTTATGTGAGAAAAACAGAGAAAGGTATTATGCTACTTGTCATTTATGTTGATGATTTGATTATGACAGGTGACAGTGTTGAAGATATCCTTCATGTGAAAATGCTATTGAAGCAGAAGTTTGAGATGAAGGATTTGGGAGAGCTGCGTTATTTCTTGGGCATTGAGGTGATTAGATCACCAAGTGGGATACAGCTCTTGCAGAGGCAGTATGGATTGGACATGCTGTCCAAATATGGGATGACAGGCTGTAAGCCTATTTCAGTTCCTTTGGAGCAGAATGTGAAGTTGAGCACAGATGCAGGTGAGCTTCTAGAAGACCCTACTATGTACAGACGCATAGTAGGAAGTTTGATTTATATGACTATTACCAGGCCAGATTTGAGCTATGCTATTGGATTGGTAAGTCAGTTTATGCAGGCTCCAAGGAAACCACATTTGGATGCGGCTAGACGCATACTCAGGTATGTGAAGTCCACATTGCAGTATGGACTATTTTATGAGACTGGGGTTCAGATACAGTTGCATGGATACACTGATGCTGATTGGGCTGGTAGTATTTCTGATAGACGATCTACTAGTGGATATGTGTTCTCTTTTGGGAGTGCTGCAGTCACTTGGAGCAGCAAGAAACAGCCTACAGTTGCCTTGTCGAGCACAGAGGCTGAGTACAGGGGTGCAGCAATGGCTGCATGTGAGGTAGCTTGGTTGCATAAGCTACTTTATGATATGCATCAATCTACAGATGGACCAGTTGTCATTTATTGTGACAACATGAGTAGTATACACTTGGCAAATAACCCAGTCTATCATGCTAGAACAAAGCACATTGAGGTGCATTATCACTATGTGCGAGAGAGGGTTTTACTAGGTCTTATTGATCTAGTTTATGTCAGCACAGAGGATCAGGTAGCTGACATATTCACGAAGGCATTGGGCGCAGAGAAGCTGCGCAAGTTCAGAGACCTGCTTGGTGTGCAGGAATTGGGATTGAGCTCGAGGGGGAGTGTTGAGATATCGAGCTCCACTCGTGATACGCCAGGGTGACCGTTGTGTATTTATGTCACCGACTTGTCAGTTGCAGACGCGGTTGGTACACCGCCCCTGATTAATAGCTACATGATAGCTATCCTTATCTACTCTAGTTTGTGGCTCAATTAGCATGCCACCTTAGTTAGTTGAGTTTGGTTTGAGACCCATATCTAGGGTTCTTCTATTTCTTTGTACTTGAGTTCTTTTGGCTTACACAACTAAGAAGAGAAAAACTGTTTTCAGCCTCCACCCTTGTGTGTCTTCCCCCATTGTGCAAGCAAGAAAGCTTCAAGCGAGACTACTTCCTTCTCTCCCACAATCTTGACAGCACAATGGGGGAATACACACAAGGGTGGAGGCTGAAAACAATTTTCCTCTTTTTAGTTTTTTTGTGTAAGCCAAAAGAACTCAAGTACATAGAAATAGAAGAACCCTATATATGGGTCTCAAACCAAACTCAACTAACTAAGGTGGCATACTAACTGAGCCACGAACTAGAGTAGATAAGGATAGCTGTCATCTAGCTATTATTCATGGGCGGTGTACCAACCGCATCTGCAAACTGACAAGTCGGTGACATAAATGCACAACGGTCACCCTGGCATATCACGAGTGGAGCTCGATATCTCAATACTCCCCCTCGAGCTCAATTCCAATTCCTGCACACCAAGCATGTCTCTAAACTTGCGCAGCTTCTCTGCGCCCAATGCCTTTGTGAATATGTCAGCTACCTGATCCTCTGTGCTGACATAAACTAGATCAATACGACCTAGTAAAACCCTCTCCCGCACATAGTGATAATGCACCTCAATGTGTTTTGTTCTAGCATGATAGACTGGGTTATTTGCCAAGTGTATACTACTCATGTTGTCACAATAAATGACAACTGGCCCATCTGTAGGCTGATGCATATCATAAAGTAGCTTATGCAACCAAGTTACCTCACATGCAGCCATTGCTGCACCCCTGTACTCAGCCTCTGTGCTCGACAAGGCAACTGTAGGTTGTTTCTTGCTGCTCCAAGTGACTGCAGCACTCCCAAAAGAGAACACATATCCACTAGTAGATTGTCTATCAGAAATACTACCAGCCCAATCAGCATCAGTGTATCCATGCAACTGTATCTGAATCCTAGTCTCATAAAATAGTCCATACTGCAATGTGGACTTCACATACCTGAGTATGCGTCTAGCCGCATCTAAATGTGGTTTCCTTGGAACCTGCATAAACTGACTGACCAATCCAACAGCATAGCTCAAATCTGGCCTGGTAATAGTCGTATAAATCAAACTTCCTACTATGCGTCTATACATAGTAGGGTCTTCGAGAAGCTCACCTGCATCTGCACTCAACTTCACATTCTGCTCCAAAGGAACTGAAATAGGCTTACAGCTTGTCATCCCATATTTGGACAGCATGTCCAATCCATACTGCCTCTGCAAGAGCCGTATCCCACTTGGTGATCTAATCACCTCAATGGCCAAGAAATAACGCAGCTCTCCCAAATCCTTCATCTCAAACTTCTGCTTCAATAGCATTTTCACATGAAGGATATCTTCATCACTGTCACCTATCATAATCAAATCATCAACATAAATGACAAGTAGCATAATACCCTTCTCTGTTTTTCTCACATAAAGTGAGAAATCTGCCTTGGAAATTTGAAAGCCAATAGTGACAAGATAGTGTCCTATCTTGTTAGACCATGCTCTAGGTGCTTGCTTCAAGCCATACAAGGCTTTCTTCAACCTGCAAACAAACTCAGGATGAATAACATGCACATAACCTGGTGGCTGCTCCATATAGACCTCTTCTTGCAAGTCACCATGCAAGAAGGCATTCTTTACATCCATCTGATGTAAAGACCATTCCTTTGATGCAGCCATAGCAATGACTGCTCTTATGGTTGCCATCCTTGCAACCGGACTGAATGTTTCTTCATAGTCAATGCCATATGTTTGTGCATACCCCTTGACTACTAATCTTGCCTTGTATCTGTTCACAGAACCATCTGCATTGTGCTTCACCTTATAAACCCACTTACAGCCTATTGCATTCTTACCTTTAGGCAAAGGTACCAATTTCCATGTAGCATTTGCTTCCAAGGCATCCATTTCTTCATCCATGGCTTTCTCTCATTTTTCTTTTCCCATGGCTTGCTCAAAAGAAGTGGGTTCTGGTTCATGTATCACTTTGACCATATATGCATAGTGAATGGTTGTAAATCCATCATATTTCAACCTATCCACAGGATACCTAACTCAAGTAGACCTGCACAAAGTAGGTTCACTCCCAGGTGCTCTCAAAACATCCCTGGTCTTCCTTACTCCAGGTGTAACAATAGAAGGAATACCCAACTCATCATCAATGCTCTGTTCTGAGCCACTAGATTCACCATCCATATAAGAGTGACCTGCATTCACATCAAACATGGGCTGATCTACCTTCTCTTTTCCTTTTCATGATACCTGCATACCACTATCTGCATTGCTTTGAGAAGATTCTCCTGATCTCAATCTGCCTGTCCATGGCGAAGAATGTGAACCACTGCTAGAGGATGCTCCATGTCCACTAATATTTTGTGATTGCTGCTGTGAATTCTGTGCAGCATTACCATTTTGTGCATCTGTAACGTGTCCACTAGGATCATCCAGGACACGTCTTAGCAGTCCATCGGAAAGGATGTCTAGAAAACTCCGCCCGGCACTCCCATGGAATGTTACGGGTTTTGCAATCTAGGTCTTCCCGTGTCTGCCCCGTAGCGGAAGTATCCTGGCCGTTCCCACTTAGGATCGACCTGAATTTGGGTTTTCTTGTTTGGTCATTAGCTAGCAGCAACTAGCGTCAGACCCGAGCGAATTACTTTACGCAGAAACGCCAAGTCCGAAGCGGATTCACGCTGCACTTGGTTCAAGGAGAATGGGAAACGAGAGGGATGCAAGGCTCAACCTCTCTGCCATAAGGCATAGTCCCATTCCGTTCCCCTAAAACAGCGTAAATCGGGTAAGACGTAACTCTAGGTTATTGCTCTCATTATTCGCTTTGGTAATGATGATCATCCCGCTGTTCTTCGAGATTTTTGAGAAAAGTTCCCGGCTAACCGGGACCACCCATCCGTGGGACGGACCCATGGTCCATCCTCCGCACTTTCCTCGGTTTGTTTTAGTTATGTAATTATCTAACACATTAATTTGACATATAACAATCAGCTTCTTTAATTAACCTTGTTAGGCACTAGTTCCTTCACGTAATTTTATCACGTGACATAGAAAAACAATATCAAACGACTTCTTTATTAGCATTTCATCATTTTATCTTTGAAATACAAGGAGTTCCGCCCGTAGGCTTGTCCATAAACTGCCCGAAGGCTATCCAGTAATCCGCTAGGGATCACTATTCCAAGCTTCTGCCCGTAGACTAGTATGCGGGCCTCGAGATCCAATCCCGAGTCACGTTAGCCTCTTGTGCAGGACCCGGAAGGCGAGGGATTTACGGCCAGAGCCCCCCCTGGCACCCAAGCGTCCTCCTGCTCCAAGTAGAGCTCAACGGAAAGACCTCTCGCGGCGGGTTCGGTCCACGTTCCCGGCGCGGTCAACAACCCCCTTGGTTAGGGTCAAGCAGGCAGTCGGGGGTAACTGAAGCTGCCTCTCCCTTCAGGCCCTCAACCTGAAGCATTTAGATATCTTTTCATCCTTTAGTTCCTTGAGAAAACAATGCAAACAGTGCTTTCTAAACTATTACAAGCACAATCAATTTCAGTGGTCGTTTATTTGGCCAACTGTTAAAAAGCGAATCTTTCTCTCCGAATGCATCCAGCATTCGATCTGGGATCAAATTGCGACTTGCCAAGATCCCCAAGGGTTTGTTTGTTCACCCTTTTATCCTTGGGTTAGGGCCATACCCTGTTAACCCAACTTAACCAATACCTTAGGTAATAGTAAATCCTGGCGACCATGTCGCTTCAATTTATTGATTGGTCATTTGCTTCCAGGCAAATACCTAACTCTCCTTTTTCTTGGCAATTATTCCCCAAGAAAGGTGATGTAACAGGATGATTACTCATCCTCTTGTAAGTTAAATCTGCGCAATAACTTGCCAACCTCATTTCAAGAAATGACAAAACTCTCTTGTGGACAAATCACAAGTCTATGCGATGTTGCAACTTTTTGCACATGTGTTGCATCTATTCCACGGGATCATTTCACCCATTGAATGGCGTTTTCTGGTCACAGAATTACCTCCAACCGAGTAGCAGGGTTTAGGGTGTCTTCTTACCCAACCCATTCCTAATTATATTGGGCCACGGTCCTAGGAATTTCCAACTCAGTCGGAGTTTCATCATTTGAACGAGTGATCCTTAGGATAGAAACCTTAGATCATTTTATGCATGAGCATCCAATTGACTCAACATTTCGTGAATGTGGGTATGATCTTTGGGTTTGACTTGGCAACAAGTGTAAAACTAGGTCGAATCCTTATCGCGCTAAACCCTAGTTAGCACTTGGGATATTTGTCATATCGACTGAACCATGCCCATATGAATCCCTTGTGGGTTAGGTGATTTAGACAACTCAATATACTTGTCTTGCGACAAGGATGAACCTTTCCTAGAGATAATAAACTAGATCTAAAGGAGGAAAATAGTTACAACTACACCAATACATGTAAACATGCGATTCATTACTTCTACGCATCACATGGTTCACAATAACCCTATCTTTCCTTGGTAAAGTAAAAATGCATGATAATCTGGATACTAACTTTCCTAGGGCCTACCAGGACTTACATCAAATAATCATGCCTACAACCTTGTTGTCTATACTTTAGAATCTCATGCTTTGATAAACCATGCAACCTTTCCCTAACTACATCTCTTGATGAATGAAGTTCTTACGTATGATGAATGTGCAACATGCAATCCTTTCCTAACTACACGTAGTTAAATGAGATTCATGCCAATTGAAGCTAGAGTTAACCTATTTAATGCAGCCCCTAGAATTATTTCATGCTTTGCTATTTCCTACGGGTGATAACGACTTCCTTAATGAATCATTACCAAGAAGATTTATCTAAAAATGTGACATGCCATTACTCTTTCCATGCCTAGTAAAAATGTGTACCTCAATAATTTCAACCTTGTAATGAGGCAACAGTTGTCCTAGGCTCGTCACTTTTGAATGCACAAAAGGAAACTTACTGATAAGGTCCTAAAAATGCATAGACACCTTATGTTCTTTTCATTCATTCCATTGAACGTACCAATGACCAATTTTCATATCTTGAGCTAATTCTAGTAAATGTTCAAATAGCCAATTCATTTTCCAATTGCGTTTAACTTGACTAGGTGAATTTGAACATGCATGGGTGCTTCCTAATCCATGAAGTTATCGTGACTAATTCAATACTTTTGTGTGGAATCCAAATAGATAAAACCTGGACTTGTGGACTCCGGGAAGTATCCACGTAAATACTAGGAGAAAAATCCTCCCGCTGGCGTGCCTTGTGACTTTTTAGGGCCATTGTAGACATGATTTCGACTTGTGGTTTGCCTTCGTGGTCTATCAATTTTACTCATCTTGGTATGCAGCCTTTTGATCTTTGCCTTTCTCCATCGTACATAGGAGATTCCTTCGCCGAACTTCAGATGAACAGTGCTTGCGGAAAAGGGCCTTGATGAGCTTCTTAGGAAGAACCCGAGTGGTGGCTAGGACTGGGTTTACGGATGGCTTGTGGGCTTTGAAGCCTATTTGCGGAAAGGCTCTTACGATGGGTCTCAGGGGAAGGGAGCTTTATAAGCTTCTTCTTCTTCTCTTCAAAATTCCAAGGCTAGGAATGAGCTTGTGTGTGTTACAATGGAAAAGGGGTTTAAAAAGAACCCGTGGGGGTAAAATGGGCTTTATGGGGAATCCATGGGAAGGGGGTTAGAAAACGGGGGAGGGTATAAAGGCTTGTGAAAGTGTAATGGAAAAGGGTTTAAAAGGAACCGGGTGGTAAAGTGAACTTAAGGAGGTTTAGTGGAAAGAAAGGGGGGTTTAAAAACCGGCTAGTGTGAGTCTAGGAGAAGGGGGTTTATAAAACCCGAGCTAAGGTGGGCTTTATAGGGGATGCAAGGGGGGAAAGGCCTAATTCCCAGGGGGTGTAAAAGACCGCTTGAGAAGGGCAATAGAAAAGGGGGCTTAGAGAGCCCCCCCCCCCCTTAGAAGCTTCTGGGGCGTGATGAAGACCACGTGGGCAAGCAAAAGGGCAATATTTTTGTGGAAGGCGGCATCAGCAACAACGACCGGCAGCAGTTTGATTGGCAGCAGGGTGGCGGTGTTCAGCTCGACTGGCCGCTTCCACTTCTCCTCACTGCGCTGCAACATGGCGGCTCCACAATCAGAAGGCGTCCTTCCTCCTCTTTCACCTCTTCACGCAAAGCCTCACGACTCCCTCTCCCTTTTTTTCTTCCCCCCTCTCCTCCCTTCAACACCTTAGAAGGTGTTCTTATAGTTTGGGGGGGAGAGAGGACCTCCCCCTACGTGGCCCCTCGCATGGCCTCTTCCCCTCCACCTCTTAAATTTCCATAATAGACCATCCTCTTCCCTCAGCCACGCATCGGCTGGGGGAAGGAAAATATATAATAAAAAAATTCAACAATTTTGTCCGAACATTATCCTCTTGACCTCCTCCCAAGAGGGAGTTCACCTATGGTTATGCGGGTTATTTAAACCTTGGTCCCGTTTTGCCAGTGGAGAGGTCATGATTCTTCGGTCCCGATTTACCAATGCGGAGTACTCCTTTTCTCGCGTGCGATCATAAATCAGCTACCGGAAATGGAGATAACCTTTTCACAAATTTACGATGTGCGGGAGGTTGGTCTAGTAATATTTCAAACGGAAATATTACAGCATCTACATCATCAATCACATTTACTGGTTTATACCAGCTACTCATCTCATCAAAAACAACATCTCTGCTCACTGTAAACTTACGAGTAGAAGGGTTATAGCATTTATACCCTTTCTGCTGCAGAGAGTAACCAATAAAGATGCACTTCTCAGCTTTTGGATCCAATTTGGATCTCAACTCATCTGGCACATGAACATAGGCAATGCAACCAAAAATCTTCAAATGAGAAATATCTGGTTTCCTACTAGTATACCTCTCCTCTGGAGTCATCCCATGTATTGCTGCAGTGGGAGTCATGTTCATTATGTAGACTGCTGTAGCAACTGCCTCAGCCCAATAAAAATCTGGCAAGTCCTTTTCATTGAGCATGGCACGAGATACCTCTCCAATATGCCTGTTTTTCCTTTCTGCAATTCCATTTTGTTGTGGGTTATGACTGCATGAATATTGCTGCTTTATGCCATGCTCCTGGAGGAACCTTGCAAACTCATTTGAGAGGTACTTTCCCCCTCCATCTGACCTTAGGCATTTTATTTGCAGGCCTGTTTCTTTTTCAACCATAGCTTTAAGAGTTTTGAAATGCCCAAAAACTTCACTTTTCTTTTTCATAAAATACACCCAAACTTTTCTGCTATAGTCATCAATAAAAGTGACAAAATAATGACAGCCTCCAAGAGATGCAGCTTTAGTAGTCCACACATCAGAGTGGATTAATTCCAATGGCTTCTTACTCTCTTGAACATGTCTAGGAAATGGTTTCCTTGCCTGTTTTCCAAATTGATAGGCTTCACATACCTTATGCATTTCTGCAACCTTGAATTTAGGCAATCCTACAACAATATTTTCGGCTTGCATTGATTTAAGTCGCTGTACATTAACATGACCAATTCGTTTATGCCAGATATCAATATCTGCAACTACACCGGTCCCATGTGCAAACATTGCTGCACTCAATTCAGGCATGTCTGCATCCAACGTAAACATTCTGCCCTTCTTCTTTCCTTTTGCTATCAAGCGACCTTTATTTTTCATATCCTCAACAAAGCATCCATGAGGATTAAATCTGACCTGCAAGCCCTGCTCAACCATTTGACCAACAGAAACCAAATTCTTGGTGATATTCGGGACATGAAATACATCGGACAGGTATTTCTTTTTCCCATCCTGCATAGACAAAGGAATTTTTCCAATCTGCACAATAGGATGTGCAGTATCATCACCAGTCTCCACAAATCCTGGTTTTTCCATTTTCCTTGCATCCTCCATCCATTCTACATGACCTGTCATGTGGTTTGATGCACCTGAGTCAACATACCACACATCGTTTCTTTCTTCTACACTTGTCACGAAATTGTTCATGTGCTGCACCATAAACAAATGCTCATTTCTGTCATCACCTTGTCTACTAGAAGATGCATAATTCCCTTATTGCAGTTTTCCATTCATGATGTCATTCTGCTTTTTATAGCAGTCTTTAGCCATATGACCCATTTTACCACAGTAGTAGCATTCAACATTACTGTTTGCATTTTGGCCTCTTTGCCATCCACCACGACCTCTTTGGCTCCCCCTGCCTCTAGAGTTACCACGTCCTCCTCCATAGGACTGGTTTTCTTGAGTTTGCTGCATATTCTGATTTCTACCACGGCCTCCAAATCGGCCTCCTCTACCTCTACCTCTACCTCTTCCAGCATTTGAGTAGAAGACAGCTTCTTTTGAAGTTCCTCCTGAAGAGGATGCACCACCATTTCTCTGCTCCTCAGAAATTAGAAGAGCAATCAACTCCTCAAAATCAGAAAATCTTTCACGGACGGAAATGGATGTTCGGAACTGTGCATAATCCTTTCCTAGACCATTCAAGGTCACGGAAACTAAATCATCATCTTCCACAGGCGACCCAATGGAAGCAAGTGCATCTGCGATCTTCTTCACCTTCATGTGGTAGTCATTGATGCTCATACTTTCTCTTTGTACATTGTGCAACTCTTGCTTGAGCTGCATTTTCCTGGCTTGCATATTTGTGCTATACATTTTTGACAGAGTATCCCATGCCTCCTTTGGCGTACTTGCATCCTGAATATACACAATCATAGAGTCTGAAATGTTGATAGACAGCCAATACATAACTTTCCTGGCTCTCTCATGCCATGCTTTAAATGCCTGCATTTGCTGTTGATTGGGAACATCAGGAAGAACTGGTTCTTCTTCATTTCCTGCAACAAATTCCCAATATTCTTTTCCCATAAGGAAATTCGTCATTTTAAACTTCCATGCTTGGAAGTTGTTCTTGTCAAGCTTTTCAGTTACAATCTGTGAAAGAGAATCAGACGCCATTACAGAACACTGCAAAAAATTCTGTCACTGCAAAAAACACAGCTTCACCCTCACAAGGGCAAATCTGCAAAACTGGCAAAAGTGGTATTTGACCACACAGTCACTTCCTAGTGACGATTTTGCATAAACAGGAACCAAGGATGATTCTGTAACTCCCAATGTCTCTGCACACAAGCATACGATGCAATTTCTACAGTAACTTTTCACCGACCTGTAGAACAGTGGTCGCATAGCATAAAACTGGGCCTTTTCCTGAGTGCGTGCAGAAAACTTTCGCCTCCCAAACAGGCCCCGAAATGGGCTCAAATAAAAAAAACAGGGTCACCAAGGGCTAAAGCCCTTGCCCACAGCATATACTGCCCTCTTGCTTCACCGCGAAGGGTGTCTCAACCTGAGACAATGCACTCTTGCACTTTTCGGCTGTGCTACCTGCAAAGACTTGCTCCCAAACCAGAAAAATGAAAGCAACACTAGTCTTCTTACCAGAACACTGCGAACTTGGCTTGCTTTATTGAGCTCCTTACCACGAACAAGGCTCTGATACCATGTCAAGATTGTGGGAGAGAAGGAAGGAGTCTCACTTGTAGCTTTCTTGCTTGCACAATGGGGGAATACACACAAGGGTGGAGACTGAAAACAGTTTTCCTCTTCTTAGTTTTTTTGTGTAAGCCAAAAGAACTCAAGTACATAGAAATAGAAGAACCCTATATATGGGTCTCAAACCAAACTCAACTAACTAAGGTGGCATACTAACTGAGCCACGAACTAGAGTAGATAAGGATAGCTGCCATCTAGCTATTATTCATGGGCGGTGTACCAATCGCATCTGCAAAACTGACAAGTCGGTGACATAAATGCACAACGGTCACCCTGGCATATCACGAGTGGAGCTCGATATCTCAACAGGTATCTGACTCTGTTAGACCTGCGTACCACTGGATCACTCAATGGAGCCTTTACATTACTATGAGCTCTCTTTAGACCTAGTGTCCTGGTGACTCAAGGAATACCAAGCTCATAATCCAAACTATCTGAATCACTAAAATCTCCATCAAATCCCAAATGACTAGTATATGCATCATTACCATCCAGCACTTTCTTCTTTGATTTTTCTTTGCTTGCAACACTTATAGATTCACCTGAAGATGTGGGGCTACTCCTTAGTCTCCTAGACCAAGAGCTCATTGTAGGTGTAGCACCAAATGATGTTTCTAGTCCACTAAGTCTCCGTCATTCTTACTTTTCATTCTGCACATAGCTATCATAATCATTATTATCATCTAATACATCACCAGTAGGTGCATACCAATTTCTCATCTCATAAAAAATAGCATCCCTGCTCACTCTGAACTCACTTGTGACAAGGTTATAACAATGATACCCTTTCTGCTCTAAAGAGCATCCAATAAAAATACATTTTTCAACCTTTGGATCAAGATTCTTGCGTAGCTCATCTAGCACATAAACATATGCAACACAACCAAACACCTTAAAGTGTGATACATCGAGCTTCTTGCCAGTAAAGCATTCTTTAGGAGTCATCCCATGAACTGCAGTTGTGGGAGTTCTGTTCATAATATAGATAGCAATATGGATAGCTTCAGACCAAAAATGTTTTGGCATATTCTTTTCAGCCATTAATGCCTATGCAACTTCTGCAATATGCCTATTTTTTCATTTTGCAACCCCATTTTGTTGTGGGGTATACCTGCAAGTAAATTGCCTCTTTATCCCATGAGTCCTCAAGAAGCCACTAAACTCATTAGAGAGGTACTCTCCCCCTCCATTTGATCTCAAGCACGTCACTTTCAAGCATGTTTCTGTTTCAACAACTGTTTTGAAAGATTTGAAGTACTCAAATACATCACTCTTTTTGTTCATGAAATATGCCCATAGCTTCCTTGAACAATCATCAATAAATGTGACAAAGTATTTGCTGCCATCGAGAGATACATTCTGTGTAGGCTTCCAAACATTTGTATGCACTATATCAAGTATATTTTTGCTCACTTCTCTGTCATGTGAAAAGGGTTGTCTCGCTTGCTTACCAAACTGGCATGCTTCACAAACTTTATGAAATTCTACAACTCTAAAGAAGGAAACCCTCTAACCAATCCTCTAGACTGCATTAATTTCAACCTTTGTACATTTAACACCATATTGAGGAATATGGGAATTTCCCATAAGTTTGGGACACGTGGTCAAATCTTTGGATTTGTCATAACTTGAACACTATAACTCCAAATTGAGCGCTCTATATCTCAATAGATTCCATTTTTCAAGCACTTTTCAATGATAGTCACATCATATGGTTTTGAGAAACTTATGGGCATGTTATTTGGGTGCCACCTTTTTAGTATTCAAAAAATGGAAATTGGGAGATTCCAAACTCACTAATATTGTATTATTTGCATGTCAAATATGTTTATGCCATATTTCAATGGCTGCAACCACTCCTTTTTCTTTAGCATACATATCAGCATCCATTGCACGAATTCCAGCATCTAAAGTGAACATGCGGCCAAATCTACTCCCTTTTGCGACCAACTTGCACTTATCATTAAAGTCTTCTACAAAACAACCTTTTGTATTGAATTGAAATTGCAACCCTTGCACTACCATTTGGCTAATAGACACTAGATTCTTTGTGATTGATGGCACATGTAATATATTTTTTAGACTCTTTGTCTGGCCATCATGCAAAGGCAAGGGAACATTTCCCAAATATGTGAAATTGGGCGGCATGAATTATCACCCGCATATAACCTAGATTTTGCAAGTCTTGCATCTCTCCGAACCATTCAACATAATGGGTCATATGATTAGATGCACCGGAATTGACATACTACACATCACCATGTGTTCCCTTTCTTGTAATTGCATTCATCATATGCTGCATAACAAACAAATGCTCATTTTTATCTTCATTCTGTTGTGAAGATGATGCATAGTTTGCTTGCTACAATTTACCACTGTGAACATCATCCTTCTTAGCATAATAATGGGATGCAATATGACATGTTTTGCCACAATAATGGCAAACAATAGCAGAATTTCTAGAACCTTTGTCTTGCCATCCACCTCTTCCTCTAGAGCTCCCCCTGCCTCTAAAGTTCTTAGAAGCACTCGACTCATAGCCACGATCATCATTCTGTTGTCCCATGGGCCTAACCACTTGATTAGGAATTAGCTGCTGACCAACTGGGATAACATTAGGATTCATTGTTTGATTTCCACCACTATTTAGGGAGGCCGCTTGACTAGCCATAGGCATAGTCATGCTAGGAGGAGTTGGTAACATAGGCAAATTTGACATGATACTCCCTCTGCCACTCGTATTTTAACATGGAGTCCCCTTGACTCCCGTTGGTCAAGGCCAAATTATTACCATTCCAATTTATCCTTGCTGCATAAGCCACTTGCAAGCATGATTCTACTCCTTCTACTTGGGTAATGGCAGTGTTAATATCGGCCAAAGCAACACTACTTAGCTGCACGTAGATATTAAACTCCAATCCATGTAGGAAATATTGCAACTGTGCAGTCGCTGGAATGAGAATACAAGAGTTAAGTTTGTGAAGAACTTGCTTTAGTTTCTTGGCATATGCCTGGACATTCTCATTTGGTTCTTGGCATGTTACATTCAACACACGCAACCAATATTGTCCACCCTTCTTAGGGGAAAACTCCCAAGGGAAAGTTGTAAAGAATTGGGCACTGCTAGTTATGGTTCCGGCTTCTAGATCGTGATACCACACTACCGCTCTTCCTTTTAACGTCATGTTGAAGAACACCATTAGGTGTCCTTCATCTTGAATTCGATAGTTGAACAAGAGCGTTTGAAACTCCTTAATGTGGAGTTCTCCATCTTCTTCTGCTAACCCATGGAAAATGGGGAATGGTGCTCCTAATGCCGGTAAATCCAGTGTACCTACTGGAATTGCGATAGGTTGTGCCATGGCTACAACCGGATTGACAACAGGAGTTTGTGTAGGCAACACTACACCCCCACTTGTTGTGGGTTGATTAACTGGAAATAGGAAAGTACCAAGACTTCCACTTGCACTCAAAGAGCTACTTGTAATACCTAGGTTACTAGAACCACTATCACTTATGCGTAACGGGCTGCTCCTTTGAGGGGAATAGTGTCTTACAATCTCCAAGCGCCATCTGACCCTCTCAGCACGTTCTGCTTTTTGTATTTCAGCTTGACGGTCCTTGTCCGAGGACATAAACTAACTATTTGGTTCCTAAAAACCCTAGATTTGAGAACCACCATTTGTTGCGGCTCCCGATAGACGCACCACTGATGGGACCTAAAATGAGCTGGCACTGGCTATGGCATAGCTTGACCTCATGCATACGATAGACAACCCCACCATATGGCCTCGCAGGCTAGGAGCGTCAAAAACTTACTTTGCACTAAATGCTTATGACGATTTTGCATTTGTATCTAATATGTAGTCCAACATTCACCTTCCCTTCTCCTCAGAGGGAGATCCCATAACATATATGCATAATGCCTCATAATACACACATACGGAAGCACCTCTCGACGGATTACCGTGGCTCCACTGTGACTCTCCTACACCTCGGGGATTGGCCCCAAGATGCGTCGCTAATACATATAACATTCGCAAAAACTCCACTCTTTCATAATTCAACGTTCCAGGAGATTTTGATTTTCCTCACAAAACTTCCCCCAACGGAAGCACTCGTCTAAACCTACAGCTTGGGTTTCCTATCCTCTTAGTGTTGGTCAAAGTTTATCAATCAATTGCAATGCATTCGAGGAGATACCACGTGATATGCTTGATGCAAGGTGTATGACGATTGTGCACAACCATTTTATGATTGAAAAAAACTAGCCATCTGAGGTGTGGAAAACAACCCTTTCATGAATTTTAACTAATCATTATGTGCTGCGCTACTTTAGGGAATAGCACCAGAACTTCTGTGCTACTAGTCGCCTATATTTAATTATGGAATGATCCCTAAATGCTATGCACAAAGAGAGAAATCAAAATTTTTATCCTTTCAGCAATTAGATCATCGCACAAACTTCCTCCCCCCTCACTGTTTAAGTGTTGCTACAGTGCATAGGTGTAAATGGTTGTTTTGTATCATTTTTGTATGTAAAAAATAATAAACACATACTATAGCACAAAGGAAGAAGCCAAACTAAGGCTTAAACTCATGCTTTAACCCCTCCAAATATTCATGCACATAAATCTTATTTTTCCATATTTTTTGAGCGCGAAAACCTCAAATTTTCCTATTTTTACTATTTTTTCCTATTTATTATGCATGGAAAATAGATATTTTCTGATTTATTTGTATTGGCTTATCCTTTTGACTGAAACTTAACATTTTCTCTGAGTTTATCCCATTTCCACTCCTTTTCTCCAACTCAAAATCGAAAAAGACCACTAATTTCCATTAAAAATAACATTTTACGGGTTTCAAAGAATTAATAATGGCTCTAAATAATCTCACAGGTTTTGCATTTTTGTAGTTACAAGCCTCAAACATGATGCAAACAAGGTTCAAACAAAAATTCATCGCATATGAACAACATTTGGACCATGAAACAACAAAAACAATCAAATTTGTTTGTAAAATTGGAGCATACTGCGTGTCTTGCATGTTGCAGGTTTTTTAATAATTATTCTGGGCAGCCCATAGACTGCGACCAGCAACCATTCTTCAGTGCTAAACCTCTTTCCTCAGCCTCCTCTTCATCTTGAAGCAATCCGATCACAGCCGGACAAGCATTCTTTAGCCCCTCTTCTTCTTGATTTCTTGCACATGAATTACCTCTATGTAGGAGAGAGAGGGAGGAGAGAGAAAGACTGGTCTTTTATCTCTTGACTCAGTGCATCATTCCTCGATCTGTTTGTGGTGATGGAGGGCAAAGGACAGAAGCATCTCAGGGCTAGGAGGGCTTCTCTCCATTCTTTTGATCAGAAAATCATGATGAAGGGGAAAAAAATGGGGCGCAAAAAAACTGACGCTCCCCTCCCCCCCCCCCCCCTGATTGTTTCATTTCGTGAGTATTTTGGCTATTTAATTAGAGCTTTAAGGCTGAATCCCCAATTATCTAGTTTATGCATTTTGCATTCACACTTCTGGCAAGTGGCTTTTTTGCTTTTGGAGGAGCAAATGACATCGGATTCAAGATTCGTCTAGAAGGGTGGTTCCGTGGCGTCGAAATCTACAAAGCTGGGCCGCGTCATGCTCTTCTTGACTTCCAAATCCAGTATCTGCTTCACAACCCTGAACCTTGCGGGGATTAAATGGGGGATCAAACGACCTCGAAATGGAGATTTGAGACTTGCATTGGATTACTAACGTTGTTTTGCATCTAGGAACCCTCCAGCTCGGCCATCTGCCATCATTTGATTTCCATGAAAATTATCACTAGCGCTTTAGGGACTTGTCACTTAAAATTGTACTGATTGCCACTGCCCCTTCGATGAAGTCTATTTTTTCCCAGATATTTGTAATTTTTGGCTTTTTTTAAGCACTCTCGACATAAAAAATCATCTGTCAAAGAGGTATACCCAAGGAGGTAGCCAATAGTTTAGAGCATTGATTTTGCAAGTGAAAGATATTGTCTCTATTGTAGGAGTCAGATGCACTAAAGGAGATAACACACGAAGGGAGGCAGCTTTGAAATTCCTTCTAGAAGATTGACTAATGATTTAGCTATCCTAGACTACGGAGTGTTGCCACCTTTTCTATAGCCAGCTTCCCGTCTAAGGGTGTGTGCAATCATTTCTTGGAACGAGGCATGTTATGATGGGAAATTTTTTCATTTTCTCCCATAACAATTTTGATTTTTTGTTCTTTTTGTTTTTTTTCTTTCTTTTTTCTTCTTCCCTACTCCCAAAGGGCACTTCCACCTTTTCTAGAAGAATAGATCGGCATGATAGGGACCAAAGTCTATTTCTCTCATGATGAATATATAGTTTTTCTTTTTTTAATTTTGGTTTTTAAGAGGAGAATGGCAAGAACACCATGTATTAGAACCGTCCTTGCCACCTCTACTGGATCAAATGGAAAGGGAGTAAAGGAGGGGTGAGAGGTGCCTATGAGGGGCTAGAAGAATCAGACCACCTCATTAGGATAAGCCAGAGGGTTATCTGTAGTAATAAGCAAAACCTTACCAATCAATGTGCAAGGAATGAAGGGAATATCAGCGGTGATTGTCAAGATCCCCAAGGAAGGTAATACTTATTGAGGCAAAAGCCATTAATTAAGAAAGGATCATCAAAAGCATCGACTATCTGCACGTGGAAAGAGCCATTAGGATTGACCCCAAGTATCTTATAGGGGCCCATCTTCAACACTGTTGAAGCTTGTCGAAACATGAATCATAAGCAAGGACTAAGTCACCTTCCCTAAACTCTTTTTTCTTGATGAAGCTATCATGATAGGCCTTTCGTCAAGCTTGTGTGGCTTCCATACATTGTAGAGCCATCCTACGAGTCTCATCCAGACATTCCAAGTGCAAGAGATGATGTTGTAGAGACTCATCATCTCCCAAGTGCTCTTTGATCTCCATGCATAGAGAGGAAAATTCCAATTCAACAGGGAAGACGGCCTCTATAGCATACACCAGCTGGAAATGGTTTGTCCTCTGGTGACCTTATGGGAGGTTCGGTATGCCCGAGACACCTTAAGTTGATCATCTCAATCAGGGCAATGTGCAGCAATTGTCCTTGTTAGAATCAAGCAAAGGATATGATTGGTAACTTTGACTTGGCCATTGGCTCTGGGGTACTAGGGTGTGGACTTGCGATGGTAGATCTATACAAATTTGTCAATTCTTTCATAATATTCTTGAGGAAGTGAATACCTCTATCACTTACTAGCTCTAGGGAACTACCAAAACAAGTAATGATATTCTCGTACAGGAATAGAGCCACACTATTGCCATCATCCTCCTTCAAAGATTTGGCTTCAAACCATTTTATCACATAGTCTGTACAGACCAAGATGTATTTGTTCTACTTTCTTCTGGTTAGCGGCCATCAATGGGATCCACAAAGTCAATTCTCCACTTCTCGAATGGCTTTAGGGAAAGGATGGGCTCTAGGGGCATAGTGCTAGATTTGGTTGGCTTTCCCATTCTCTAACAAGCATCACAATGTTTGCAGTAGTCATAAGCATCCTTATGGAGGGTCGGCCCCACCAGTATCCTGCTTAAGGCCTTCCTAGCTATCACTTCTCCTATAAAATGTGCTCCACAAGGCTCATTGTGGCATGCTTTGAGGACTACTCCAATCTCATCTCCTGCAATACATATTTGCAGTACTTCATATTTGTCTTTTTTGTACAATGCGCCACCTAACAAGGTGTAAGGGGCTGATTCCAATAGGAGCTTCTTCTCCTCCTAGTTGGAAATACTAGGAGGATATTGTTGAGTTGCCAATAGGTTGGCTATGTCTGCATACCATGGGGCTACAATTTTGACTAGATTAAGAGAAGCATCAGGAAGATTTAGATAATCTTGCTTCTCTTCCTTGCTCTGAGGGATCCGTGATAGATGATCAGCGCGGACATGGAAGTGACCAAGCTTGGTAACCACTTCAAAGTTGAACTCTTGAAATAGATGGAGCCATCTCATCATTCGGTCTTCCACATCTACTATTGAGAAAGACAAGGCCTCATGGTCCACATAAAATTTGAAGTGTGTTGACTATAGGTAGTGTCAAAATTTTCAAGGCAATCACCATTGCTAAGCATTTGAGCTCTGTGTAGTTCCATTCTCTGTTAGTTACTTTTTGGCTTGCATAATAAATGGCTTGGTCTAACTTTGAGGAGCCTTTTTTGCATAAGACCACTCTTAAGCCTTCGACAGATGCATTGGTGTGAACATGGAACTCCTCCATCCAAATAGGAGGCTGCAGGATGGGTACTTTAATTAGAGATTGTTTTAGGGTGTTGAATGTTTCGTCACAATCAATAGTATATGTAAACTCTACATCTTTACTCAGGAGCTTATGCACGGGAGTTTCCTTTGTTGCAAAGTGCACAGTGAATCATCTAAAATAGCCCACATGGCTGAAGAATCCCCTCAACTATTTGACATTGGTTGGCACTATTAAAGCTGCAATCTTCTCAATCTTGGCAGGATTGATTGTATCCCTTGTGCAAAGACAATGTGACCTAACATAACTCTTGAAGAGACTTCAAAGATGCATTTTTCAAGGTTGAGAGAGATCCCATACTCTCGACATCTATCAAAGCACTACTCTAGGTGTCCCTAATGCTCATGCATTAGGATATAGACACATAGAAGTCATCTAGGTATACCTCAATGAAATCATGTGGATGGTTTCAGAATGCAGCCATCATCACTCATTGGAAGGTAGCACGAGTGTTACAGAGTCCAAATGGCATCACTTTGTAAGCATAGGTTTCCCATTCTATTGTGAAGGTTGATTTGGATTGATCTTCTTCTGCGATTTGGACTTGGTTGTATCCACTTTGAATCCATCCAAGCTCATGGCCTGCCAGTGTGTCCAATAGTTGGTCTATGAAAGGGATAGGAAAATGATCCTTGTTGGTCTTGGAGTTTAGCTTTCGGAAGTCCACACATATTCATAGCTTTCTGTTCTTCTTGGGTACTACCATGATGGGTAAAACCCATTCACTATTGGCCATTAGATAGATAAACTTAGCTTTAGCAATTTGGCTTTCACTAGGGCAGAGTAATTTGGATTCATGTCCCTTTGTCTTTGCCTCATAGTCTTGGCATGAGACTCTAGGCCAATGTAGTGTTGACACATTGTGGGATCAATCTCTTTCAGATCTTTGTAGGACCATGCAAACACATCCAAACTCGATTGGCATCTCTTCTTTCGAGAGGTTGATTCCCACCTTCAGGTGATGTTCAATACCATATGTATCCACGAATGTTAGTTTCTTTTTTCACCTTCCACTTCATGGATGAAGGTCCAACAGACTACTTCTAGGTATAGATTCGACTCGAGTAGTCTCCTCTTTTGATGCTCCACTGGAACTAATGTCCTCTATCAATGAGGGCTAGGCTGACTCCTTGGAATACTAAAAGGGTATCATGGCTGTTTCAGATTTGATGGGAGGGAACATTACCTTTAGGTGACATTCAGTACCATCTGTATGCATGAACATGAACTTCTTTTGAATATAGATCAGACTCCTTAAAAGGAGTAGTCTCCTCTTCTAATGCTCCATTGGAACTAATATCCTCTGTCAATGAGGGTTGGACTGACTCCTTGGTATGCTGAAAGGGTATCAAGAGTGTTTCAGATCTGATCAGAGGGTTATTTGTCTCTTCACTTGAGGACTCATCTTTTGAGGATGCCTCTAGGAACATCACACAATAAGACCCTTTGAAATTCTATTTGGGATAAATGATTGGTGGTTATTGGCGCGGGACATTGTCATCATCCTCTCTTGAGAATGGTAACTTTGGGTGACAAGAGCTGCTACTGAAGAAAGGCTTATTATGCTTAATCCATTTCTTATGGATCTTTTTCACATGAGGTGACTCATTAGCCAATCCAAAGGGTACCATAGTCATTTTGTCTAAGAGTATGGGAACTTGAACTTCTAGAACTTCTTCCTCGTTTGTACTTTCTACGAGTAGGATAGATTCTTCGAGTTCACTTTCATAGTCTTCTTCTACACTATCATCTTCGTCCTCTTTAGACTCTGTCTTCACCTCTGTAGGGGTTCTATAAGAGAAGAACATATTTTCTGTTGTATCCTCTACCTCTTCTTTTGCATTTGTTTGTGCTCATGTGTGTGTATCGAGCTGTGTCTTTGTCTCTTCTATGGCCATGTAACAGGGAGAACAATACATCCATGCCTCTATCTCACTATTAAAGAGCTGATTTCCTAAGTAAATTTGAGTTCAAGTAGAAGGTATTCACCCAAATTGACAAAGAATTTCCTTCTTTCGAGAGTTGGCTTATAGTGCCAACTGTCAAGGAGTATACTTATGTTTTCTTTGGAAAGATTTGTTTGATAGCTTCTTTGTCTCTTGATGTGCCATCTATTGTTAACCCCAAGTCAAGAAGGCCAAAGAATGAATGAAAAAGTGGAAAAAGAATGGAAAAAGAGCAAAGGCATAGAGGTGGCCTCTAAAACTAAACTGAGGCAAAAAGAGCAATTTTAAGGAAAGACGCCTTAAAAAATCTAAAAACTCTTGTAAAAGAGCACCAAGCTCCCTCCTGTGTCACTTGTAAAAGAATAGATGGGTATAGTCTTAGGGCATGAAGCAAGAAGAGGGAATTAGAAAAAGGGGCCTTGCCACAATGGCCGGTCATGTAAAAAGGGGTGGGCGCCCATGGGGATTTAGGGTTTGTATATATAAAGTTCAAAAAGTGAATGGAAGCTCATTCTTTGGTGTGTGGCTAACAAGAGCTCTCTTCTTCTTCTTCTCTTCTTCTCTTCTCCTTGCTTGTGTGTGCTCTTGAGAGAGGGAGTGTGAGAGTGTGAGAGAGTGAGTGTGTGGGAGTGAGGGATCAAGAGGGTGAAGCTCTTCATCCTCTCCTCTTCTCTTCTTCTCTTCTTTTCTCTTGTGCACGTGGCTATGGTGGATGGAGCTTGGAGATGGAGGAGGCTTGAGGATGCTTGAGCTAGCATCTAGAATCGTGGAGCTACTGGTGTGTGTGAGAGAGAAGGTAACTCATATCGACATCAAGGTAAGCTCACTACAATCGTAGGATCAACAACGCGTTGGCTATGTGAGAGGTAGCCATTAGAGCTCGCTTGGAATGCTTGGAACGCTTGAAACAATAGGTGGTCCATGGGTCTTGGTAGTTGAGCAAGAGCTCCCACATTTTGGTTCCGTTGCTGGGACCAACGGATTCAAGCTTGAGCGCTTGCGCGCCTCATATCGAGCATCGAAGTAAGGGACTCATCCTCGAAATAGAGCTTGAGATAGGTAGGAAGTTTGGGTGTTTTGATCTTCGAAAAAAGTAAGTATTTTGGGTTAGTTAGTTTGTTTGATGATTGGAAAACAGGGAGAAATCATTTCATTTTGTTGCCTTCGATTCTTGTTGCATTTAGTGTAGGATAGGATTAGGAAATTGAATGGGGAAAGGGTAGGGTTTACTGTTGCAAAACAGGGTAAAACAGGGCATAAATCATGCAAAAAATGGCAAAAAGCTTGCTTGGATGCTTAATGTCAGCAAGTGAGTGATTGGGAGCATCAAAACCTTACCCGGGAGGGGGTTTAAGAGCCAAGAGGCCAAGGGAGAGCTCATTTGCAACCATTGCAGTGAGAGAGAGAGAGAGCCCCCACAAAGATTCTATTCAATCTTGTCATCAGAGAGCCTACCACTCACCTCAGGTATACCAATCACTTCCCTTGGTACCTTAGTTAGGATCTGGAAGTTTGTGCTTGGAGTGATTGCCTAAATCGCGAGATTTGATGAAAATCGTCGTCGTGTGGCATTCGTCGCGCTGCGTTCGGCCCATCCGAGTGCCTGTTTTTGGGCCGAGTCCCACACTCGACCCTCGGCCCCTGCCATTTGGCCGACTCAACCCAAAAACCCTAATCGGCCCTCGGTCCATAGTCTACTCAGCCATCCGAGTGGCAGCACTCGGCCCCTTGACCAACTTGGCACTTGGCCCGTAGTCCACTCGACCCCATTTACCAGTTCGGCCCTCGGCCCAAGACCCGACTCGGCACTCGGTCCCTTGAGCAACTCGGCACTCGGCCCGTATTCCACTCGGCCCCATTTACTAGTTCGGCCCTCGGCCCGCGAAGAGTTGTGTCCTCGAACCAGTGTGATTTGACCCGTCAGAGTCACTCACTTGGCCCTTGCAATTTGGACCAGTTGGGCCGAGTGTGAATTTGCCTCAACTTCTCAGAAATTTGACTTGACCCGACTAGAGCTCAGCAGCGCAAACTGTCGCAAGCCCTCTTGACGCTCAGAAATTGATTCATCGCACGCGGAATAGACAAAATCATAAGGCGTAGCCACTTAGCAGCTTGAGTGGGCTGTCACGAGACCTCAAGACCTAGAGACCTAGAGGCAACCTGATGAGCCGTAAAATATTGATTGGGCCCAAAAACAGGCAAGGCATGTTGAGATATCGAGCTCCACTCGTGATATGCCAGGGTGACTGTTGTGCATTTATGTCACCACTTGTCAGTGCAGATGCGGTTGGTACACCGCCCATGAATAATAGCTAGATGAGAGCTATCCTTATCTACTCAAGTTTGTGGCTCAGTTAGTATGCCACCTTAGTTATTTGAGTTTGGTTTGAGACCCATATATAGGGTTCTTCTATTTCTTTGTATTCGAGTTCTTTTTGGCTTACACAACTAAGAAGAGGAAAACTGTTTTCAACCTCCACCTCTGTGTGTATTCCCCCATTATGCAAGCAAGAAAGCTACAAGTGAGACTCCTTCCTTCTCTCCCACAATCTTGACATGGTATCAGAGCCTTGTTCGTGGTAAGGGGCTCAAGAAAGCAAACCAAGTTCTCCGTGTTCTGGTAAGAGGAGCAGTGTTGCTTTCATTTTCTGTTTTGGGAGCAGATCTCTGCAGGTAGCACAATCGGAAATTGCAAGAGTGCATTGTCTCAGGTTGAGACGCCCTTCGCGTTGAAGCAAGAGGGCATTATATGCTGCGGGAAAGGGCTTTACCCCTAGGTGACCCTGTTTTTTTGATTTGAGGCTATTTCGGGGCCTGTTTTGGAGGCGGAAGTTTTCTGCACGCACTCAAGAAAAGACCCTATTTTATGCTATGCGACCACTGTTCTACAGGTCGGTGAAAAGTTACTATAAAAATTGCATCGTATGCTTGTGCGCAAAGACATTGGGAGTTACAGAATCATCCTTATTGCGTGTTGATGCAAAATCGTCACTAGGAAGTGACTGTGCGGTCAAATACCACTTTCATCAGTTTTGCAGATTTGCCCTTGTGAGGCTGAAGCTATGTTCTCTGCAGTGACAGAATTTTTTGCAGTGTTCTGTAATGGCGTCTGATTCTCTTTCACAGATTGTCACTGAAAAGCTTGACAAGAATAACTTCCAAGCATGGAAGTTTAGAATGACGAATTTCCTTACGGGAAAAGGATATTGGGAATTTGTTGCAGGAAATGAAGAAGAACCAGTTCTTCCTGATGTTCCCAATCAACAGGAAATGCAGGTATTTAAAGCATGGCATGAGAGAGCCAGGAAAGTTATGTACATGCTATCTATCAGCATTTCAGACTCTATGATTGTGCATATTCAAGATGCAAGTACGCCAAAGGAGGCATGGGATACTTTATCAAAAATGTATAGCACAAATACGCAAGCCAGGAAAATGCAGCTCAATCAAGAGTTGCATAATGTGCAAAGAGAAAATATGAGCATCAATGACTACCACATGAAGGTGAAGATTGTAGATGCACTTGCTTCCATTGGGTCGCCAGTGGAAGATGATGATTTAGTTTCTGTGACCTTGAATGGTCTAGGAAAGGATTATGCACAGTTCCGAACATCCATTTCCGTCCATGAAAGATTTCCTGATTTTGAGGAGTTGATTGCTCTTCTAATTTCTGACGAGCAGAGAAATGGTGGTGCATCTTCTTCAGGAGGAACTTCAAAAGAAGCTGTCTTCTACTCAAATGCTGGAAGAGGTAGAGGCAAAGGTAGAGGAGGCCGATCTAGAGGCCGTGGTAGAAATCAGAATATGCAGCAAACTCAAGAAAACCAGTCCTATGGAGGAGGACGTGGTAACTCTAGAGGCAGGGGGAGCCAAAGAGGTCGTGGTGGATGGCAAAGAGGCCAAAATACGAACAACAATGTTCAATGCTACTACTGTGGTAAAATGAATCATATGGCTAAGGATTGCTATAAAAAGCAGAATGACATCATGAATGGAAAATTGCAACAAGGGAATTATGCATCTTCTAGTAGACAAGGTGATGACAGAAATGAGCATTTGTTTATGGTGCAGCACATGAACAATTCTGTGACAAGTGCAGAAGAAAGCAACGATGTATGGTATGTTGACTTAGGTGCATCAAACCACATGACAGGTCATGCAGAATGGATGGAGGATACAAGGAAAATGGAAAAACCAGGATTTGTGGAGACTGGTGATGATAATGCACATCCTATTGTGCAAATTGGAAAAATTCCTTTGTCTATGCAAGATGGGAAAAAGAAATACATGTCCGATGTATTTCATGTCCCGAATATCACCAAGAATCTGTTTTCTGTTGGTCAAATGGTTGAGTAGGGCTTGCAGGTCAGATTTAATCCTCATGGATGCTTTGTTGAGGATATGAAAAATAAAGGTCGCTTGATAGCAAAAGGAAAGAAGAAGGGCAGAATTTTTATGTTGGATGCAGACATGCCTGAATTGAGTGCAGCAATGTTTGCACATGGGACCGGTGTAGTTGCAGATATTGATATCTGGCATAAACGCATTGGTCATGTTAATGTACAATGACTTAAATCAATGCAGGCCCAAAATATTGTTGCAAGATTGCCTAAATTCAAGGTTGCAGAAATGCATAAGGTATGTAAAGCCTGTCAATTTGAAAAACAGGCAAGGAAACCATTTCCTAGACATGTTCAAGAGAGTAAGAAGCCATTGGAATTAATCCACTCTGATGTGTGGACTACTAAAGCTGCATCTCTTGGAGGCTGTCATTATTTTATCACTTTTATTGATGACTATAGCAGAAAAGTTTGAGTGTATTTTATGAAAAAGAAAAGTGAAGTTTTTGGGCATTTTAAAACTCTTAAAGCTATGGTTGAAAGAGAAACAGGTCTGCAAATAAAATGCCTAAGGTCAGATGGAGGGGGAGAGTACCTCTCAAATGAGTTTGCAAGGTTCCTGCAAGAGCATGGCATAAAGCAGCAATATTCATGCAGTCATACCCCACAACAAAATGGAATTGTAGAAAGGAAAAATAGGCATATTGGAGAGGTATCTCGTGCCATGCTCAATGAAAAAGACTTGCCAGATTTTTACTGGGCTGAAGCAGTTGCTACAGTAGTCTACATAATGAACAAGACTCCCACTGCAGCTGTAAACACCCCGAACAACGTAGTATGCTTAACAATTATGATATTTGCTTGTTTTCGAGATTTAATATAAAAGAGAATGAACACTTAAAGCTGAAAATGAAAATTACTCACAAAATTACAGCCATGAAAATGTAAAAGTAATGGAGACAAGATTGAGGGTTGAAGATGGGCAACCCCCCCCGAAGGAATGTATTTCTGCTCAACCCAAGTCCCTTAGGGAAGAGCTCAGTTACAATCAACCTGAGAGTGAGAAGAAGTAATTCTCACTCTCACAAGATCATGCAAAGATGTACAAACACACATGCATTATCTATTATGCAATGATAAGAACTGATTTCTTTACAGTATGAGAGAAGAAAAAGGGGAATTCAGCCTTTCTCCATCGTTGATCAGTAGTACATGGATAGGGCTTGCTTCTTGTAGCTAAAATGGAAGAAAGAGCTCGAGAAGGAGGTGCTGTAGTGAATTTACAGGCTTGCTGTCTTGTAAAAAAAACAGTGATAGAAGAGGGAATATGGAGGAATTTGATAATGGAGAAGTGGGGGATGATAATGGGGATGGATGGGGCCAGTTTCTGGCTATCTGTGGGTGTTGTACATGAGTTTGCAGCAAGAAAAATGATGATGAATGAAGAAAAACGAGCTCTTATTTATAGGAGAGGGGAGAGCTAGTACAAAAGGGGAAAGTGGAGTAGCACAAGACAAGTGTCCAGCCACATGTCATGAGATGTGACAAGTGGTGGGACACTTGGAAACTTGTGTGACAAGTGTCTTGACACTTGTCTCTTCTCTATGGCCTTCCTTTTTGGGTTGAATACTGTCAAGAATAGAAACAACCAAATTTAGTAAGCACAGTCAGAGTACAGAACTTACTATTTTTAGAATGACATCCCTATTTTTTAGGACTAGCATTTTTAGGCTAATTCGAGGCTCCTAAATTTTAGGAACCTCCTAAAATTTAGGGATCTCCTAAAATTTAGGGACCCCCCCAATATGGGTGTCATATGAAAGCTTTTTCCGTGTACATCGCAAAAATGGTATCCGAATCTTCATGTGACTTTCCTATGCAAAGAAATGTGCATTTCAAGCTTTCAGTCCACACATGCACATTATACAAGCATTTCATGATCATGCCATCTTGTTGATTGTAACTGTTTGTTCTAGTGGATCTAGCCCACACTTCAAGGCATCAATCCTTTCTGTGTGCGAGTCTAACCCTGATATGCGTGAGTTCTAGTCACAGGCGCCCAATCGGGTCATATAGGTGGAAGTGTGAACTATCTTTTCTCTAACCCACCGCGTGGGTCCACCATAACCTGTGACCACTCATCAGTGGCCAGCTCCAATGCACTTTTCTTTATATCTAATTAGTGCAAAGGAAATAAATTTAATAAATCATTATATAGACAAATTAATGAAAAAGGATACAAATTCTGTTTCGATAGAGTTGTGACAGCCCTCTGGCTTTTATTCAGCTGTCCTCAGTTGAAAAGCTTCTTGATATTGCTGTAGAATATTTGGGTAATCCTTCATGAATATTTCATCTACCCACTGTGCATCTGTTGTGGGTAGATTCTTGAATTTTAGCAAGAATTTTCGTGTCACAAGGCCACTTCTCATGGTTCGATCCTTGAGAAACAAAATCTTTTCAGGTTCCAAGAGTTGCTCTGTTTCTTCAACTTCTGGGGGATCTTCAGTAATGGGTTCCTTTGGTTCTGGTCCTATGTAAGGTTTTAGCAAACTTACATGAAAAGCATTGTGTATTTTCCAATGAGTAGGAAGCTCAAGTCGATAAGAAACTTCATTTATTTTCTCAATCACTTTGAAGGGTCCAAAGTATCTACTGGAGAGCTTTGGAAAAGATGAATTTTGACCAGAACCTTGTTTGAGCCTGCTTTTATCAAACTTTAGCAAGACATATTGACCTTTTTCAAAAGCCAAATGTCTTCTTCGTTTATCTGCTTGCTTCTTTTGTCGCTCTTGGGCCACTTTGATAGTGGCTCGAACTTGATCCATTGTTGTTTTTAAATCTGAAGCAAACTCATTAGCAGCAAAAATCTTATCTTTAGTGCGAATAATTGGAGGAGGAATCACTTTACCCTGTACTATTTCATTTGGAGCTTTCCCTGTGGATGAGTGCACTATATTGTTGTAAGCAAACTCCAATAATGGAAGATATTTCTCCCATTGTGACTTATGTTCACTAACATAAGCTTTCAACATATCCAAAAGAGTGAGATTCATCACCTCTGTTTGGCCGTCAATTTGAGGATGAAAAGCTGAGGAGAACTTTAAAGTGGTTCCCAAATTCTCAAATAAAGCACGCCAAAAGTTACTTGTGAATTTGGAGTCTCTATCTGAAATGATCTCAGAAGGCATACCATGTAATCTGAAGATATGTTGAATGAAAAGTCTTGCAGCTTGTGCGGATTTCAATGTTTTATGACATGGAATAAAATGTGATTGTTTGCTGAATCTATCAATTATGACCCAAATCATATCATGACCTTGAGGTGTTCTTGGAATACCTGAGATGAAATCCATTGTGATAGATTCCCATGGATCTTTGGGCACTGGAAGAGGTTGCAACAATCCTGGAATCTTCTGCCTATCATATTTGGATTTTTGGCATACCAGACAAGCCTCAATGAAGTTATGTGTATCTTTTCGTAATGTTGGCCAATAAAAGTTGCGCTCAATTGCACTTAGAGTGGCTGCCCTCCCTCTATGCCCTGCATAAGGGGGTTCATGACTTTCTTTAAGCACCTTTTGTCGAACAGGAAGAGTGACACAAAGGCGATTGTTCATGAGAAGGTAACCGTCTTTGATGGAATAATCTGGATGAGAACCTCCTTGCTGTAAATTTGACCAAATTGCTGCAAAATCAGTATCTTCATCATAAGTATTCTTCATCGTTTGAAAATCTTCATGATGAGCCACTGTAATAGTTGCAATGCGAGGCACTCTAGAAAGTGCATCAGCAACTACATTTTGTTTCCCTGGAGTGTACATAATTTGAAAATGAAACATAGACAAGAAATTTTCCCATCTTGCATGTTTCTCCTGCAAATGCTTTTGAGTCTTGAAATACTTCAAGCTTTGATGATCGGTTTTAATAAGGAATTCATTGCCTAAAAGATAATGTTTCCATATCTTTAAAGCATGAACCACTGCTAAGAGCTCCTTTTCATAAATGTCATACATTTTCTCCACATCATTTAGACGGCGGCTTTCAAAGGCTACGGCATGTCCTTCTTGATTTAGCACTGCACCAATACAATCACCGCAAGCATCTGCTTCCACCACAAATGGTTTTACCAGATCTGGAATGATAAGAACAGGTCCAGAAGTAAGAGCTGTTTTCAGCCTTGTGAAGGCTGCATTCTCTTTTTCCTTCCATTGGAAAGAGATCTTCTTCTTTGTAAGGTCATGAAGTGGAGAAGCCATATGTGCAAAATGCTTGATGAAGCGGCGGTAATAAGAACATAAGCCAAGAAACGATCGCACCTCATGTACATCACGAAGAGGAGGCCATTCTTGGATTATCCTGATCTTTTCAGGATCTATCTGAATCCCTTCAGAAGAGATGACATGCCCAAGGTAATTTATTTTATGCATGAAAAATTCACTCTTTTTACCATTTACCAAGAGTTGATTTTGTTGTAGTAATTGTAGAACAATTTCCAAGTGTTGATGATGCTCCTCTTCATTCTTGCTAAAGACAAGAATATCATCAAAGAAAGTACCGACATATTGTCGATGCTCTCTAAAGATGCGCTCCATCATTCGATTAAAGGTGGCTGGTGCATTGGTTAATCCGAAAGGAACCACCAAGAATTCATAAAGACTGTATGAAGTGCGGAAAGCAGTTTTGTGTACATCTTGTGGTATTACCCTAATTTGATGATAACCACTCTTTAGATCAATGCGGCTGAAAACCTTTGAGCCTCCTAGACGATCCAAAATGTCGTCAATTCTGGGAATAGGAAACCGATTCTTCACAGTGATTTTGTTGAGGGCTTGATAATCAATGCACATCCTGAATGTGCCATCTTTCTTTTGAACAAGAAGAACCGGTGAACAAAATGGTGAGCTACTTGGCCTAATTAGCCCACGGTTGAGTAGGTCTTCGACTTGCTTTCTGATTTCTTCTTGTTGAGGATGGCTCACACGGTATGGTGCTATATTAGGAGGAGAACTGCCCGGGATAATATCAATATGATGGTCTTCTGGCCTTTCTGGGGGAAGCTGATAAGGAAGATCTTCCGAAAAACAATCTTTATACTTTTCCAAGAGCTGAAGTTGCTCTTGGTTTTCAGCATTCATATTATCTTTTACATCAGTGACATAAAGCAGACAACATTGAACACAATCCTTAATTGCTCTAGAGACTTGCATATGGCTTACCATAGGTATGGTGTCTCCAGAAACTCCAGCTTGGATCTCGTACTTCTTGCCTTTGTTGGTGAGTTCTACCTTCTTTTTCTGAGAGAAGATGGTTGAATCTACTCTATGATTCCAGGGCATGCCAAGAATCACATCGCAACCATCAAGGTCTCCGATACAGAAGGTATCTTCGTCACTGTAGCCTTGAATTTGAAACTTGAGCTTGCCAATGTAGGGTATCACAGTCTTCACTGTGTCACCTTCATCAGCATTTAAAGCTTGGCGAACTTCTGCCGGAGTGTCCATCTCTTCATTCTTTAATCCAAGCTCTTTAGCTAATTGCAAGGAAATGATATTTTCATTCGCCCCAAGATCTATCAAGAATAGTGCTTGCTTACCTTGTAACTGTCCCCAAGCTTTTAATAATTTGCGCGTCTCTGGAGTGTGAGTTGTGTTTGCAACTACATCACTGATAGCATTGATTTTCACTGGCGACTTAGGCTTGTTGTCAGAAACCTTGCTTTGTCCCTTGTTTGGACATTGCTTCGCTATGTGGCCTGTTTGTCCACATTTAAAGCACTTTCCTTCTTTCATGAAGCGTTGCTTTTCTTCTTCGGAAAGTTGCTTTGCTTGTGGGTATAGATTGGAGCGAAATTGAGGAGCATTAGGAGGTGCATAGGGCTTCATCTTTTTTTGATTTGATGGCTGCTTTTGCGACTGTTTTTGTCCTTCATTTGGGGCTGAATACTCCTCATCATCAGCTACTCTATTCTTATCATTCTTTTGGAATGATTTGTTGCCATTGTGCTCCATTTCCCATGTCTCAGCATGGTCAATGAGTTCCCTGAGACTAGAACAATGATAATGATTAAGAGCAGTACGAAGTTTAAAATGCAAACCTCCTTGAAACTTCCTAAGCTTTTCCGAACTGCTAATCTTCTTGAAATGTTGGACCTTCAAAAGTAGCTCCCAAAATCTCTTGGTATAGTCACCAAGTGACTCATTTTTCCTTTGCCAAAGCCGATCCCATTCCATTTTTACATCTCTTTTGAAATGAACAGGAAGAAATTGGCTTTGTATCAGGCGAACAAAGGACCGCCATGATTTTGGGGCAGCATGATCATATTCCAACCCCGTCCACCAAGTATGGGCTAAGTTGGTTAAATGTAAAGGTGCAAACTTAATCTTTTCTTTTTCTTTATACTTGTCACGACCATACAAAATTTGAAATTGACGAATAAACTTCAGAAGAAGATCAGGATTTCGGGAACCATCATACATACTGAACTTGATCTTCTTTTCAAGTTGAGATAGTGACTTAGTCTTCTTCTTCTTCTTATGCCTTCGTCCATGCTCGGATCTTGAGGTTGAAGATGATGAAGTGCTTGATGGGGATGAAGATGGAGACGAGGGTGAAGAATGTCGACGCCTTTGACGATGATGAGGTCTTCCACGAGAAGGGTGCGACTCTTCATTACTAGAAGAGGATCCATCAGAATAGGCGCCAGATGACTTTGAAGAAGAGGATGAGCTTCGATGCGATCTCTTTCTTTGTCTTGAAGTAGAATGGGACTGCCTCTTTGGACGTCTTGATCGGCTCCTTTCATTGGTATGGCTTTGTCTTCTTGAAGTAGATGGGCTTCTTTCCTTGAATTCTTTGGGATTCTCAACTTTTTCTAGTTTGAGAAGTTGCTCACGAATTTGCCGATTCTCCTCTCTAAGACTTTGAATGGCTTGAAGGATAGCACTCGATTGATCCATTGAGACTAAAGAAAAAAAATATATGCTCAAGCACTTAATGCAAGGGCTGAAAACAAACAAACTTATAGTTGTAAGCACTACCAGTGTTGGGGGTGAGGACCGAGCCAAAGCTCTGATACCACTGTAAACGCCCCGAACAACGTAGTATGCTTAACAATTATGATATTTGCTTGTTTTCGAGATTTAATATAAAAGAGAATGAACACTTAAAGCTGAAAATGAAAATTACTCACAAAATTACAGCCATGAAAATGTAAAAGTAATGGAGACAAGATTGAGGGTTGAAGATGGGCAACCCCCCCCCCCCCCCCTCGAAGGAATGTATTTCTGCTCAACCCAAGTCCCTTAGGGAAGAGCTCAGTTACAATCAACCTGAGAGTGAGAAGAAGTAATTCTCACTCTCACAAGATCATGCAAAGATGTACAAACACACATGCATTATCTATTATGCAATGATAAGAACTGATTTCTTTACAGTATGAGAGAAGAAAAAGGGGAATTCAGCCTTTCTCCATCGTTGATCAGCAGTACATGGATAGGGCTTGCTTCTTGTAGCTAAAATGGAAGAAAGAGCTCGAGAAGGAGGTGCTGCTGTCTTGTAAAAAAAATAGTGATAGAAGAGGGAATATGGAGGAATTTGATAATGGAGAAGTGGGGGATGATAATGGGGATGGATGGGGCCAGTTTTTGGCTATCTGTGGGTGCTGTACATGAGTTTGCAGCAAGAAAAATGATGATGAATGAAGAAAAACGAGCTCTTATTTATAGGAGAGGGGAGAGCTAGTACAAAAGGGGAAAGTGGAGTAGCACAAGACAAGTGTCCAGCCACATGTCATGAGATGTGACAAGTGGTGGGACACTTGGAAACTTGTGTGACAAGTGTCTTGACACTTGTCTCTTCTCTATGGCCTTCCTTTTTGGGTTGAATACTGTCAAGAATAGAAACAACCAAATTTAGTAAGCACAGTCAGAGTACAGAACTTACTATTTTTAGAATGACATCCCTATTTTTTAGGACTAGCATTTTTAGGCTAATTCGAGGCTCCTAAATTTTAGGAACCTCCTAAAATTTAGGGATCTCCTAAAATTTAGGGACCCCCCAATATGGGTGTCATATGAAAGCTTTTTCCGTGTACATCGCAAAAATGGTATCCGAATCTTCATGTGACTTTCCTATGCAAAGAAATGTGCATTTCAAGCTTTCAGTCCACACATGCACATTATACAAGCATTTCATGATCATGCCATCTTGTTGATTGTAACTGTTTGTTCTGGTGCATCTAGCCCACACTTCAAGGCATCAATCCTTTCTGTGTGCGAGTCTAACCCTGATATGCGTGAGTTCTAGTCACAGGCGCCCAATCGGGTCATATAGGTGGAAGTGTGAACTATCTTTTCTCTAACCCACCGCGTGGGTCCACCATAACCTGTGACCACTCGTCAGTGGCCAGCTCCAATGCACTTTTCTTTATATCTAATTAGTGCAAAGGAAATAAATTTAATAAATCATTATATAGACAAATTAATGAAAAAGGATACAAATTCTATTTCGATAGAGTTGTGACAGCAGCAATACATGGGATGACTCCAGAGGAGAGGTATACTGGTAGGAAACCAGATATTTCTCATTTGAATATTTTTGGTTGCATTGCCTATGTTCATGTGCCACATGAGTTGAGATCCAAGTTGGATCCAAAAGCTGAGAAGTGCATCTTTATTGGTTACTCTCTACAGTAGAAAGGGTATAGATGCTATAACCCTTCTACTCGTAAGTTTACAGTGAGCAGAGATGTTTTTGATGAGATGAGTAGCTGGTATAAACCAGTAAATGTGATTGATGATGTAGATGCACAAAATGGTAATGTTGCACAGAATTCACAGCAGCAGTCACAAAATATTAGTGGACCTCGAACGTCTTCTAGCAGTGGTTCACATTCTTTGCCATGGACAAGCAGATTGAGATCAAGAGAATCTTCTCAAAGCAATGGAGATAGTGGTATTCAGGTATCACGAAAAGGAAAAGAGAAGGTAGATCAGCCCATGTTTGATGTGAATGCAGGTCACTCTTATGTGGATGGTGAATCCAGTGGCTCAAAACAGAGCATTGATGATGAGTTGGGTATTCCTTCTATTGTTACACCTGGAGTAAGGAAGACCAGGGATGTTTTGAGAGCACCTGGGAGTAAACCTACTTTGCGCATGTCTACCAGAGCTAGGTATCCAGTGGATAGGCTGAAATATGATGGATTTACAGCCATTCACTATGCCTATATGGTCAAAGTGATACAGGAACCAGAACCCACTTCTTTTGAGCAAGACATGGGAAAAGAAAAATGGGAGAAAGCCATGGATGAAGAAATGAATGCCTTGGAAGAAAATGCTACATGGGAATTGGTACCTTTGCCTAAAGGTAAGAATGCAATTGGCTGTAAGTGGGTTTATAAGGTGAAGCACAATGGAGATGGTTCTGTGAACAGATACAAGGCAAGATTAGTAGTCAAGGGGTATGCACAAACATATGGTATTGATTATGACGAAACATTCAGTCCGGTTGCAAGGATGGCAATCGTAAGAGCAGTCATTACTACGGCTGCATCAAAGGAACGGTCTTTACATCAGATGGATGTAAAGAATGCCTTCTTGCATGGTGATTTTCAAGAAGAGGTATATATGGAGCAGCCACCAGGTTATGTGCATGCTGTTCATCTTGAGTTTGTTTTCAGGTTGAAGAAAGCATTGTATGGCTTAAAGCAGGCACCTAGAGCATGGTCTAACAAGATAGGACACTATCTTGTCACTATTGGCTTTCAGATTTCCAAGGCAGATTTCTCACTTTATGTGAGAAAAACAGAGAAAGGTATTATGCTCCTTGTCATTTATGTTGATGATTTGATTATCACAGGTGACAGTGATGAAGATATCCTTCATGTGAAAATGCTATTGAAGCAGAAGTTTGAGATGAAGGATTTGGGAGAGCTGCGTTATTTCTTGGGCATTAAGGTGATTAGATCACCAAGTGGGATATGGCTCTTACAGAGGTAGTATGGATTGGACATGCTGTCCAAATATGGGATGACAAGCTGTAAGCCTATTTCAGTTCCTTTGGAGCAGAATGTGAAGCTGAGCGCAGATGCAGGTGAGCTTCTGGAAGACCCTACTATGTATAGATGCATAGTAGGAAGTTTGATTTATATGACTATTACCAGGCCAGATTTGAGCTATGCTGTTGGATTGGTAAGTCAGTTTATGCAGGCTCCAAGGAAACCGCATTTGGATGCGGCTAGACGCATACTCAGGTATGTAAAGTCCACATTGCAGTATGGACTACTTTATGAGACTAGGGTTCAGATATAGTTGCATGGATACACTGATGCTGATTGGGATGGTAGTATTTCTGATAGACGATCTACCAGTGGATATGTGTTCTCTTTTGGGAGTGCTGTAGTCACTTGGAGTAGCAAGAAACAACCTACAGTTGCCTTGTCGAGCACAGAGGCTGAGTACAGGGGCGCAACAATGGCTGCATGTGAGGTAGCTTGGTTGCATAAGCTACTTTATGATATGCATCATCCTACAGATGGTCCAGTTGTCATTTATTGTGACAACATGAGTAGTATACACTTGGCAAATAACCCAGTCTATCATGCTAGAAAAAATCACATTGAGGTGCATTATCACTATGTGCGGGAGAGGGTTTTACTAGGTCTTACTGATCTAGTTTATGTTAGCACAGAGGATCAGGTAGCTGACATATTTACGAAGGCATTGGGCACAGAGAAGCTACGCAAGTTCAGAGACCTGCTTGGTGTGCAGGAATTGGGATTGAGCTCGAGGGGGAGTGTTGAGATATCGAGCTCCACTCGTGATATGCCAGGGTGACCGTTGTGCATTTATGTCACCACTTGTCAGTGCAGATGCGGTTGGTACACCGCCCATGAATAATAGCTAGATGACAGCTATCCTTATCTACTCTAGTTTGTGGCTCAGTTAGTATGCCACCTTAGTTATTTGAGTTTGGTTTGAGACCCATATATAGGGTTCTTCTATTTCTTTGTATTCGAGTTCTTTTTGGCTTACACAACTAAGAAGAGGAAAACTGTTTTCAGCCTCCACCTCCGTGTGTATTCCCCCATTGTGCAAGCAAGAAAGCTACAAGTGAGACTCCTTCCTTCTCTCCCACAATCTTGACAAGGCAAGGTAATTGAAAAGCCCTAAATCCCATCAAGACGGACAAAGAATTGATCGACAAAGCCTATCAGGCCCAAAATGAAGTGAGGGTGTGTAAGACGCTTAGAGACATTTGCCGCACTCACCTTGAATTTTCGCACTTGAAGTGCACTTAAGGAAAATTGAAAGCCTGATTGAGCACAAGTGCACTGGAAAGAACACACGCACTGAGTGGAGAAGAATTGAGAAATGTATTTAAATAAGTCAAGAAACTCACTCAAATAAGCCACTCAAGGAACCCTCCAAGAGCAAGAACCCACAAACGGAGACAAGCGAAGTAGGACCAAGCAAGCGGCGCCAATGAAGTGGATCTGACAAACCTACTCAACCTAATCGATAGCTTGGTGAAGCATGAAAACTCGACTATGGTAGAAGAAAGCTCAGACCATAGGTCTAACAAGGAACTCGACTTAGGCATCTTCCTAGAGGCTATTCAGCAACTGGTCAGTAGCTACGATGCACACGCCTGGTATCAGCACTGCGGTCAGACATCAGATGATATCATCACAGAATTAGAAGAAGAGAGAAAGCTAGCCCACAAAGCATAGTCGAATACAATAGAGACCAGTAGGTCAAGAGCCAAAGGAAAAGCACGGAGTTGTGAGAGGTGCAGGGAGTGCTGAACTTAGCCAGTAGAAATCAAACGGACATGAGAGACCTCTAGAAGGAGACTTAACACTGAGCAAGCTTCTCATGAAGCGGCTACTAGACAACACCGTAGCAGAGCAAAGTGCCGCGGCATTGGTGACATCACTGTTAGCAGGATTAGGAGCAACCCAAGGCTCTAAGAGCCAATCTAAAATCCTAATAGTTGCAAAGCAGCTTGACAAGTACCACCCCACGACGATCTGTACAACTTTGTAGAGCAGTTTGAGCAAGTTTGCGAAGCCAACGGCCTCAGTGACCTGACTCAGCACTCTCAAGCGTTTGGGCTCTGCTTAGATGACAAGGGCAGGACTTGGTATACAAGCTTAGATGCCACAAAGAAAGAAAATTTCAATGGCCTCAAGAATCTCTTCATCAAGAGATTTTCCAAGCCTGGATACTCTGACAATCTGCTAGTACGACAGATGAATGTTAAGAAAAAAGAGAAGGAGGACATTTGCGATTATGTAACCCGTGTGAGGAGTCTCTTCAAGAGAAGCCCTACGGGCGAATGACCGACTGAAAGAGCGGTTTCAACTGTGTTCATTGACGGCGGAATTCAAAACGAGGAATTGTATAAAGCTTTGGCAGCCAACTCAAGCTTGCAGGGAGACGCGCTAGCTAGGGTTTTTAAGGAAGCCATCAGAGTTCATGATCAGCTGAAAGAGCGGAGCTCCAGGAGCTCCAACTCAGAAGAAGCCAACTCACAAAGTTCAGAAAGATCATCAGCCTCTAGTGAACAACCAGCCCCATCATCCCAAGATAAGGGGAAAGCCACCGAGATGAACCAAGACTTGGCTGATGTCAAAATGGAGATAGCCAAGCTATAAGACATGTGGAGACGACCAATGCGCCCACACATCCAATGTGTGTACTGTGGCGGAAACCATTTGATGGCCAAGTGTCAAGACCCTCAGTCGAGACCTTGCGCTAACTGCAGCAGGTTCAGTCACGACATTGTGCATTGTAGATTACCCAGAAGACTTCCGTACTCCCCACCATATGGTCAGCCTTACCTAGCGAATAAGCCGCAGCCACTCTTCAGAAGGGGAGCCCCATTGGCCCTTCTTGCACCTAACAACATTAAGCTGGCTATTCCTAGGTTGGACATAAACCCTACAGGCATACCTAGACCGCATGGTCCCTATGTGACCCATCCACCAAGTGATGCTCCAGCCCACTACGTGGAAGAGAAAAATGAGGAAGAGGCTTACTTATACCCTTATGTCTCTCACGACGACGAGGGCAACACAGTCCTTATGGATTATCGACCAGTAACGGTGATGGCATTGGGGAGAGGAAGAGGTAGAGGTCTAGGAGGGCAGATGCAGGATCCAATCATCTGTTGGACTTGTGGTCACCTAGGTCATGTCTCATCACGTTGCCCCGAGAGGAAGAAACAGAACAGAGAAAAAGCTGACCTAAGGTGCATTGAGTGCGGAATCACCCATCTCTTCGTCGATTGCCCAAAGCGAAAACCTTCTTTAAGTTCAGCCAATGTACCATCTGTCCCATTGGGATTGTTTGGTGTCGAGAACCTCGATGGGGAGGCCACACCTATCCCATTGCGGGTCATGACCCGTGCCCAAACGAAGTAGGCCGGCATATCACTACCAGGACCCAACAACCTCGATGCAGCCTCGATAGGGAAGAAGAGCCACAGGTGGAGGAAGAAGCGGTCGGAAGCTAAGATCGCATTGAAAATTGAGAGTACTACGACTCTGCCTATTCGAAAGAAGGTTACGGTCGCATAAGCACGCTGGTCTCACCCCCTCGACCAAAGTCAGGAGATGCAACCGCACCGCAGGCAGCACCACTTAGGCTAAGCCTTTGATGATGTAGGCCCATAAATCAGCCACGGCCGTTGGCCAAGACAATCTAGTTTAGGAGAGAGATGAGCAGCCAAAGCCTCCTTACCACGCTAGTGACCACCCCTGTGACATTAAGCCTGGGAGACCTGCTTAAGCAACATCCCACCATGTGGCAAGACCTGAAGTAATGGGTTGAGGGGTCACGAGAACAAGCTACGTATCTGCATGATCATGATGCAGAAACACAAATACCGAGTCTAACGGTGCACTCTGTGCCAAAATCCTTACATGCGAATGCCTTCTGGGAAGGCACCGAGGCACATGCAGTATTACCAGTCCTAGCCTTAGGTGACGCAATGAGAAAGGGGATCATGGATATAGGAGCCAGGGTTAGTGTGCTGAGCCACATAGTACTTCAGACTTGGGGAAACCCACCAGTTGAGATCGCTCGGTTTAATGTCACATTAGCAAACGGCATGAGAGTGAAGCCATTCGGGGTAATTAAAAATTGGCCAGTGAAAATCACAGGTGTCTAGTTTTCTGTCGACTTTATAGTCATGAAGGGGGTGGACTATAATATCATGTTAGGCCGACCTTGGATGCGCAATGCCAGAGTTATCAAAGATTTGGGTAATGGCTTGATCTTCCTAGGCAACAGATTAGAAGTTGTGAGGGTAGAGATGGACACTTGGAAGACCTCACCAGTCGATTTGGATGCCATCTCCGCAATGCTCAAGGGTGACGCTCAAGTCAAGAAGTCCTATGGGGCATTGACCAAGTATATCCCATGCCCAGAGGATGAGCAGGATTAGATACATGTCCTTGCTACAATCGACCTGCCGTTCTCGGATCATGAGGCATATGAGCTAGCCATCAAGATGAGGGGCAGGCATGATGGCACGGCCACCACACCAGTTTGCATGATGGAAGGAACCCTTTGTGGGAGACCTAAGACCGTCACCAAGTGCCAACCAACAAAAGTGATGGGACCTAAAATGGGCCGGTACTGGCTATGGCACTAGCTAGACCTCATGCATATGACAGATAACCCCACCACATGGCCTCGCAGGCCAGGAGCATCTAAAATTCACTTTGCACTAAATGCTTATGGCAATTTTGCGTTTATATCCAATATGTAGTCCAACGTTCTCCTTCCCTTCTCCTCAGAGGGAGATCCCATAAGATATAGGCATAAAGCCTCCCCGACTAATTGCCATGGCTCCACTGCGACTCTCCTACCCCTCGGGGATTGGCCCCAAGATGCGTCACTAACACATATAACATTTGCACAAACTTCACTCTTTCATAATTCAACGTTTTAGGAGATTTTGATTTGCCTCACAAGATTTTCCCCCCATGGAAGCACCCGTCTAACCCACGACTTAGGTTTCCTGTCCTCTCAACGTTTGTCAAAGTTTATCAATCAATTGCAATCCATTCCAGGAGATACCACATGGCATGCTTGATGCAAGGTGTATGACGATTGTGCACAACCATTTTATGATTAAAAAACCCAGCCATCTGAGGTGCGAAAAACAACCCTTTCATGAATTTTAACTAAGCGTTACGTGCTGCACTGCTTTAGGGACTAGCACCGGAACTTCCATGCTACTAGTCGCCTATATTTAATTATAGAACGATCCCTAAATGCTATGCATAAAGAGGGAAATCAGAAGTTGTATCTTTTCAGCAATAAGATTGTCACACAAACTTTATCCCCCCCCCTCCCCCCCACCGTTTAGGTGTTGCTGCGTTGCGTAGGTGTAAATGATTGTCTTGTGTCATTTTTGTATGTAAAAAAATAATAAACATGTATTATAACACAAAAGACGAGGCCAAACTGAGGCTTGACCTCATGATTTAACCTCGCCAAGCATTCAGACACATAAATCTTATTTTTCCATTTTTTTGAGTGTAAAAATCCTAATTTTCTTTATTTTTCGTTATTTTTCTATTTATTATTCATGAAAAATAGATATTTTCTGATTTATTTATGTTAACTTATTATTTTTATTGAAACTTGACATTTTCTCTGATTTTATCCCATTTTCACTCCTTTTTTCCAACTTAAAATCGGAGAAAACACTAATCTCCATTAAAAATGACATTTTGCGGGTTTTAAAAAATTAATAACGGCTCTAAATCATTACGTGTTCTGCATTTTTGTAGTTGCAGCCCTCAAACATGAGGCAAACAAGATTCAAACAAACATTCATTGCATATGAACAACATTTGGACCATGAAACAACAAAAAACAAGCAAATTTCTTTGTAAAATTGGAGCACACTGTGTGTTTTACGTGTTGCGGGTTTTTTAATAATTATTCCGGGTAGCCCACGGACTGACCAACAACCATTCTTTAGTGCTGAACCTCTTTCCTCAGCCTCCTCTTCATCTTGAAGCAGTCCGATCACAGTCGAACAAGCATCCTTCAGCCCCTCTTCTTCTTGATTTCTTGCATGCAAACCACCTCTTAGAGGAGAGAGATGGAGGAGAGAGAAATAATAGATTTTTATCTCCCTGACCATGCAGCCATTTGATGGGCGAATGCAGGCGATAGGAAGTGTGGAAAGTCTTCAGTTTGCTACTGTCTTCCGATGGTATGGGTATATGGAGGCTCTCCTATGGCTATGGAGCCCCTCTCCCCTCATTTCGTCGCCTGCGCCTCCATCTCCTTCTTTTTTTTTTCACACGAAAAAACCCCCTCCCCCTTCATTGCAAAAATTTTTAGGGATCCCCTAAGGGTCATACCCTTTGGCTTCTCACTCTTTGGCCCTTTTTTTGGCCTATCTACCGCATCTGGGGTCCAAACTGCGAGCCGAAAATTCCTGCACGTCCGTCTTAAGGTCCCTCACTGCCGAGCATCTCCCAGGGTCTTATCTGTCATGCCAAAAAATTATGAAAATTCTCCAACCGCCATCTAGTGGCTCTTTCAAGCACTTTTCGGGCATTACCGCTTAAAATTGTACTGATTGCCACCGCCACCTTCGTCGAAGTCTATTTTTCCCCTGAAAGTCGTAATTTTTGGCTATTTTTAAGCACTTCTCGGCATCAAAAGTCATCTGTCATTGGCAACCACGGGATAGGGCGACTTAGCCCGTTGAATCCCACGAAGAGATTTGCACATAAACAATAAAAAGGAGCATTAAGCTGATACAAAAAATACACAACACGACACATCACAACTCATGCCCTACCCCCTGATAAAACCAAGGCATGAAATCCACGAGGAGTAGGCCTAGCACAATCTGATAGAAGGTCCAAAGCTAGTCATTAATCGACTGCTCCAACATGACCAAACTAAAAAGAACTATCAAAGAGGTCGCCCTAAGTGGGAGTCTTGCCAAGAATCGCGTGGTGGGGAGATTTGCTTGAGTTGCGGTGCTAAACACACTCTATATACACAAGAGGAAGCTCACTCAAGAACACAAGAAGAGAGATGGAGGCCAAAACGTTTTCTTGCTGGTTTTTTCTTCTTCTACCACACATTATACAATGTACACAAAGTATAGATAAGATACAACATAAAGGAAAGTGGCCTACTAAGTCAAACAATGTATAATCGACTACACTAATCGACTGGCGCTATGTCTTTGCCAGTTGTAGGTACGTGTAACAAACTAAATATAATAAGTGATAAGTCAGTGGCCATTTGAGTATCATAATGACCACCAACATGCTAAGTGTAGACATGCGGACCCATCTAGCCAGGCGGTCCATCATCAATGTCCGCACGTGTTGAGCTTGCCATCTCAACACTCCCCCTCAAGCTCAACTCTATCTCTGCAACTCCAAGTAATCTTCGGAACTTTTGAAGCTTCTCTTCACCCAATGCCTTTGTGAAAATATTAGCTATCTGATCCTGTGTGCTAACATATACCAAGTCAATCTCTCCTGCAAGTACCTTCTCTCTCACAAAGTGGTAGTGCACCTCAATGTATTTTGTCCTAGCATGGAACACTGGATTCCTAGCTAGTTGTATGCTGCTCATGTTGTCACAATGAATGACAATTGGACCATCTCCTTGCACGTCCAAATCACCTAATAACTTTTGTAGCCATACCGCCTCACGTGCTGCCATAGCAGCACCTCTATACTCAGCCTCTGTACTCGATAAAGCAACTCTAGGTTGATTTTTACTGCTCCATGTAACTGCTGCACTACCAAGGGAAACATGAATCCACTTGTAGATCTACTGTCTGACATGCTACCAGCCCAATCTGCATTTGTGTATCCAATGACCTGTACGTCCTTACCTGCCTCATAAAAAAGTTCATAATGTAAAGTGGACTTCACATACCTCAATATACGTCTAACTACATCCAAATGAGGCTTTTTAGGCATCTGCATAAATTGACTGACAAGGCCATCGGCACAGCTTAAGTCTAGCCTTGTGATAGTCATGTAAATCAAAATCAAACTCCCTACTATCCTCCTGAACATAGTAGGGTCTTCTATCTCATTTCCAACATCAGCACTCAACTTCACATTTTGCTCCAATGGTACTGAAAGAGGCTTACATGCTGTCATACCATACTTGGATAACATATCCAAGCCATACTACCTTTGGGATAGCCATATACCATCATCACATCTGATCACCTCAATACCAAGAAAATATCTCAGCTCACCCAAATCTTTCATCTCAAACTTCTTCTTCAAGAAGTCCTTAACTTCAGCAAACAATCACATTGTTACTGTCACCTATAATAATCAAGTCATCCATATAGATGACTATGATGACCAACCATGCATCTCCCTTCCTCACATAAAGTGAGTGATCAACATCAGAAATACAAAATCCAATATTGACAAGATACTCTCCAATCTTGTCAGACCATGCTCTAGGTGCTTGCTTCAGCCCATAGAGCGCCTTCTTTAACCTGCACACATATGTGGGGTGCTCTAAATCCTCATAACCTATTGGCTTTTCCATATACACTTCTTCTTGCAATTTACCATGCAAGAAGGCATTCTTAACATCCATTTGCTGCAAACTCCAACCTTTGGCTGTTGGCAAGGTAATCACACACCTAATAGTTGCCATCCTAGCAACTGTACTGAATGTCTTGTCATAATCTATGCCATATGTTTGAGCATAGCCTTTTGCAACCAGTCTAGCCTTATACCTTCTAATTGAACCATCTTCATTATGCTTGACTTTGTAAACCCACTTACAATCAATAGCTTTCTTACTCTTAGGTAAGGGTACCAAATCCCGAGTCTTATTGGCTTCTAATGCAGCCATCTCCTCATCCATTGTTGCATCCCAATGAGCATGACAAACAAGTGGGCTCAACATCCTCAACTAGTTTCACCATATAAGCATAATGGTGAGCTGTATAACCTTCAAAACCAAATCTTTTAACAGAGTATTTGACCCTGCTAGATCTGTGTACCACCGGATCACTCAATGGAGCCTTTACATTACTATGAGCTCTTTGTAAACGTGGTGTCCTAAATACCAAGCTCATCATCCAAACTCTTTGAACCACTGGAATCTCCATCAAATCCCAAATGACTGGTGGATGCATCATTACCATCCACCACTTTCTTCTTTCCTTATAGATCCACCTGAAGATGTGGGGGTACTCCTTAGTCTCCCAGACCAAGGGCTAACTGTAGGTGTAGTACCAGATGATGTTTTTGGTCCACTAAGACTTCGTGATTATTGTTTATCTTTCCACACATAGTTGTCCTGATCATTATCATCATCCAAAACATCACCAGCAAGTGTATACCAACTTCCCATCTCATCGAAGATAACATCCCTGCTCACTCTAAACTCACCTGTGACAGGGTTATAACAGCGATACCCTTTCTGCTCTAAAGAGTATGCAATAAAAACACATTTTTCTGCCTTTGGATCAAGCTTCTTCCGTAGCTCATTTAGCACATGAACGTATGCAACATAGCCAAATACCTTCAAGTGCGATACATTAGGCTTCTTGCCAGTAAAGCATTCTTCAGGAGTCATCCCATGAACTGCAATTGTGGGAGTTCTCTTCATAATGTAGATAGTAGTATGGATAGCCTCTGACAAAAAATGTTTGGGCATATTCGTTTTAGCCATTAATGCCAGTGCAACTTCTGCAATATGCCTGTTTTTTCTTTCTGCAACACCATTTTGTGTTGAGATATTGAGCTCCACTCGTGATATGCCAGGGTGACCATTGTGCATTTATGTCACCGACTTGTTAGCTGTAGATGCGGTTGGCACACCGCCCATGAATAATAGCTAGATGACAGCTATCCTTATCTACTCTAGTTCGTGGCTTAGTTAGTATGCCACCTTAGTTAATTGAGTTTGGTTTGAGACCCATATATAGGGTTCTTCTATTTCTATGTACTAGAGTTCTTTTGGCTTACACAAAACTAAGAAGAGGAAAACTGTTTTCAGCCTCCACCTTTGTGTGTATTCCCCCATTGTGCAAGCATGAAAGCTACAAGTGAGACTCCTTCCTTCTCTCCCACAATCTTGACATGGTATCAGAGCCTTGTTTGTGGTAAGGAGCTCAAGAAAGTAAACCAAGTTCGCGGTATTCTGGTAAGAGGACCAGTGTTGCTTTCATTTTTCTGTTTTGGGAGCAAATCTCTGCAGGTAGCACAGCCGGGAAGTGCAAGAGTGCATTGTCTCAGATTGAGACGTCCTTCGCGGTGTAGCAAGAGGACAGTATATGCTGTGGGAGAGGCCTTTAGCCCTTAGTTGCTCTATTTTTTTTATTTGAGGCCATTTCGGGGTCTGTTTTGGAGGCGGAAGTTTTCTGCACACACTCAGGAAAAGGTCATGTTTTATGCTGTGCGACCACTGTTCTACATGTCGATGAAAAGTTACTGTAGAAATTGCATCGTATGCCTGTGCGCAGAGACATTGGGAGTTACAGAATCACCCTTGTTTCCTGTTGATGCAAAATCGTCACTAGGAAGTGACTATGTGGTCAAATACCACTTTCGTCAGTTTTGCAGATTTGCCCTTGTGAGGCTGAAGCTGTGTTCTTTGTAGTGACATAATTTTTTGAAGTGTTCTGTAATGGCGTTTGATTCTCTTTCACAGATTGTCACTGAAAAGCTTGACAAGAACAACTTCCAAGCATGGAAGTTTAGAATGACAAATTTCCTTATGGGAAAAGGATATTGGGAATTTGTTGCAGAAAATGAAGAAGAACCAGTTCTTCCTGATATTCCGAGTCAATAGCAAATGCAGGCATTTAAAGGATGGCATGAGAGAGCCAGAAAAGTTATGTACTGGCTGTCTATCAGTATTTCAGACTCTATGATTGTGCATATTCAGGATGCAAGTACACCAAAGGAGACATGGGATACTTTGTCAAAAATGTATAGCACAAATACGCAAGCCATGAAAATGCAGCTCAAGCAAGAGTTACACAATGTGCAAAGAGAAAGTATGAGCATCAATGACTACCACATGAAGGTGAATGTTAACCCCAACACGAAGAAAGCAAAAGAAAGTGGGAAAGATGCAGGGCAAAGGCGGAAAAAAGGTAGCTCGACTGAAGAAAGAAGAGGAAAGAAGACCAAAAGCGCAAGGGCAACCTTAAAAGTCCAAGGCAAATGCAAAAGAGGAAAAAGGCGCATTTTAAAAGGAAAAGGCGCACCCTGAAATCTTGTAAAAGAGCGTCGGGCTCTCATCCGTGCAATTTGTAAATGTAGACAGGCAGCAGAAAGGAAGCTAGGAAGATAGAAGGACAATGAGAAAAGGGGCCTAGGCTAATGGCCGACCATGTAAAAAAGGGAAATGACCGTCTGTGGAAATTAGGGCATGTATATAAAGTTGAAAAGTGAATGAGGAGCTCATTCTTTGGTGTGTGGCAAAAAGAGTCTACTTCTTCCTCTCTTCTTCTCTCCTCCTTGCTTGTGTGTGCTCTTGAGAGAGGGAGTGTGAGAGTGTGAGGGAGTGAGTGCGTGTGAGAGTGAGGGATCAAGAGGGTGAAGCTTTTTACCATCTCCTCTCCTCTTCTTCTCTTCTCTTCTCTCCTTTCCTCTTGCGCACGAGGCCATGGAGGATGGATCTTGGAGATGGAGGAGGCTTGAGGATGCTTGAGCTAGCATCAAGAGTTGTGGAGCTACCGGAGTGCAAGAGAGAGGAGGGTACTCGATCGAGCATCAAGGTAAACTCACAACACTTGTAGGATCGACGGCACGTTGGCTAGGTGAGAGATAGCCATTAGAGCTCGCTTGGAACGCTTGAAACAATAGGTGGTCCGTGGATCTTGGCGGTTGAGCAAAAGCTCCCACATTTTGGTTCCGTTGCCAGGACCAATGGATTCAAGCTTGAGCACTTGCGCGCCTCATATCGAGCATCGAAGTAGGGTATTCATCCTCGAAACGGAGCTTGAGATAGGTAGGAAGTTGGGTGTTTTCGATCTTCAGAACAGGTAAGTATTTTGGGATATTCTGGTTGTTTGATAATTGGAAAACATGGAGAAATTAGTTCAGCGTTTTGCTTTCGATTTATGTTGTGTTTAGGGTAGGTTAACAGTAGGAAATCACACCCGAGAGGCAGAGGGTTGCTGCTGTGAAACAGGGAGAAAATCGGGGAAAACAGGGGAAAAATGGAGGAAATGCGCATGTAACTGCGTAGGAAACGCCAGGAGAGTGATCTGTAGTGTTCAAGGAAGGACCAACATGATATAAGTTCTGGAAGGGCAAGAGAACCCTCATTTGCAACCAGCTAAGAGTGAGAGTGAGAGTGTGAGAGAGAGAGAGCGAGAGAGAGAGCGAGAGCGAGCTTGACGACCATCCGATCGACCAGGGCACGGACTGACATTGCATTCGGCGATCCCCAGGTACACCGATCTCTCCCTCACCACTCCAACTCCATCACTGGTGAATTTTGTGGTCAATAAAAATAGATATCTGGAGATATTTGGGCGAATCCGTGCTCGCAAGTTCGTCGGGCCGGCGGGATCGGACGTCCAACCCAGTGTCCGATTCCCAGAATCAGATACTCGGACAACCGTCCGATCGGACCACCCCGTCCGATTCGGACACTCGAACAACCGTCCGATTGGACCACCCCGTCCGATCGGACGCTCGGAGACTCCGATGCTCGGACTCGGATCCACCCTGTCCGATCGGACCATTCGGACGAATCGGACCAGCCCAGAATCGGACCACCCTTGTCCAATTCATTGAACACTTGCCCGTCTGATTTCTGAGAATCGGACACTCGGACTCTGAGACTACCACTCAACCCTGACAGACCTGGTCCGATTCCCAGAATCGAATCACTGGTAAATCGGACGTCCGATTTCCAAAAAAAAAAGGGGGGGAACATCAAAACTTGACCCACCAAGGGACACACTGGAGCATTTGAGAGTGGAATTTAGGTGACGGGAAGTGCTTAAAAAAAGATAAAAATTATGAATATCAAGGGAAAAATATTCAATGTCAAAGGCGGCGGCTCGATCTAGGATGATTTTAAGCGTCAAAGTGCTTTAAAGGTGCCCGAGCGACACTTGTTGATTTTTCATAATTTTTCAGACAGTCGTGCGGGTTGACACGAGCTATTGGCCAATACGAGATGCCAAGCCGGACGCCCAGGATTTTTCAGAGCTCAATTCCGAGTCCGGACGGGGAAATGGCCAAGAAACCGGTCAAGATGCGAAGGGGTGGACAAAATTTGGCCCAAATGAGTAAGTGACTCTTGGGAGCCCAAGATTAAAAGTCACATGAAATGCTTGAGAGAGAATCGTGGTGAGAGAAAGAGGAGGAAAGGCCACACCATACTGCGCCGAAAAATGCGCCATGAGGATGATGATGCTCCCTCCTGCCAGTGAACAACCATGCCAACTGATCACTGCCCCTCATTCCCTCCTGGATGCCAATCATTTCGCCGCCCTTCGCCCGTTAAATGATGCTCTCTTTGAAGATCTCTGATTTCAGTCTTTCTCTCTCCTCTCTCTCTCTCTTCTAAAGGCAAGTTCATGTGGGAAGAAGAAGGAAGAAGAAAGAATGATGGAGGCTTGTCCGGCATGGATCAGATTGCTCCACGGGCTGGAAATGGTGATTCGTGATTGTGCTGGACATGAAGTGCTACTGATTTTCAGATTTGCAGCCATGGACATGAAACCCGAAACACGCAAATAAGCGGTAATTTAAATTTTGCAAAGGAAATTTGAGATTTTATGGCTTTTGATTGATAAAATGTAGTTCATGTGGGCTAGAAATTGTTTATGTTGCTGTTTTCCATGAGTACTTGCTGGTCATAATCAGAAAATCAGAAAAATATGCATCTTGTGGTTCAAAATAATATGCTAAAACACATAAAATATGGAAAATCAAGGGAAAATGATGGTTTTGGGCATAGAATTGGGAAAATGAATAGGAACACAAAATAAACTTTCATTTTTGCTGCAAGAAGGAACTAAGGGCCACAACCCATAACCTATTTTGAATTTTCAGTAATTAAGTAATGCAGAAAATAAGGGAAAATAGAGAAAAACCATAAAAAATAGGGAAAAAATGCATTTTGGGTGCGGAAAATTAATGCAAATTAAAAGCAATGTTTGTGAATGGTCGTGGGGACTGAAGCATGAGGATTTGCCTCAGTTTAACCCCACCTTCTTGTTCTAGTGTGTTTTTCCTGCTTTCTACACATAAAATGATGCCAAAATGCCCTATAAATCTATACAACAGTGCAACATTTGATCGATGGGAGGGTAGAGTAGTTGAAATATGTCTAAATGTCATGTGAGACTATGGAAAAGTTGCTGATTTCTATGCATAGCATTTAGGACGGATAATAATTAAAAATAAGGGCCTAGTAGCACGAGGGTTTCCTTGGTGCTAGGTTTGTGCAACGCCGCATAAGAACGGTAGTTGAAAATCATTAAAAGGATGTTTTCCACATGTGCACAATATTGATTTCATAATTGTTTGAGCACTTAGCATCCACAATATGCATAAATCATGGAAATATTTAAAGGTATCCGAAATCCTGGATGCACAGCAATTGGTTTCATTAGGACATTGACCCACGTTGAGTGAGAGACAGGGCACCCTAGGCCATAGGCTAGTCGTGGGGTCTAGGGAAAAGAGAAGTAAGGACAATGGTACATTCCTGTATACGATTAAATGGTACCTTGAGTAGAATTTTGTGCGAAATGTCTATATGTTGAGCGACGCATCGAGGGGCCAATCCCCAAGGTGTAGGAGAGTCGCAAAGGGTCGACGGCATTCAGCCGTAGGAGGAACCCCATGTGTATGTGATTCGAGCCTTTTGGCTATGTGTAAGGGACTCCCTCTGAGGAGTAATATTGGGTTAGGATCAGTTGGACTACAACGTATTACAAACGCAATGTTTGGGAAGGCAGAGCTTTTGATAGACGCTCCAGGCCGCGAGGCCGAGGGGTTGTCTTGTGCGTAGTGACGAGGCCCGACTAGTGCATGAGCCAGTGCCGGCCCGTTTTTAGGTCCATCAGTGGTGCGTCTGCCGGGAGCCGCTTAAAAGTGGCGGCCCTCGAATCCTGGTTGTTTAGGGACCAACTAGCAGTTTATGCCAAAGGATACTGAGATTGATCCGTTATTTATTGATAAGCATCGTCTAGCAGAAATCCAAAAGCAAGAAAGAGACGAAAGAGCTAGGCGACGTGCTGAAATTTTTAGGAGATATTCCCCTAAGCATAGCGGTGCTGAACCCTTACGAGGGAGTGGATCTAGTGGTCTTGGGGCCACAAGTAGTAAGTTAGGAGAAGGTGGAAGCTCTAGTGCTCCCCTTTCTGCCACAAGCCAGTCTACATCAAGTACGGGAGGTGTAACCCCACCGTCCCCTATTCCTAGTGCAAATCCAATCCTCGTCATGGCACAGCCTATTGCAATTCCAGCAGGAACGACGGATTTGCCGGCTCTAGGTTACCCGCTACCCATTTTTAATGGGTTAGTTGAGGAAGATTCGGAACTCCACATTAGGGAGTTTCAAAAGCTGATGTTTAACTGTCGCATTCAAGAAGAAGGACATTTAATGATGTTCTTCAATATGACTCTCAAAGGAAGAGCCGCTATATGGTATCATGGTTTAGAAGCCGGAACCATATTGAATATTGATTCATTTTATGGAGCTTTTCGAAGGGAGTTTGCCCCTGAAAGGGGTGGGTAATATTGGTTGCGTGTACTCAACGTGACCCGCCAAGAACCACACGAGGATATTCGTACTTATGTGAAGAAAATAAAAGAGGTTTTCCGTAAGTTGGACACCTCTATTCCCATCCCCGCAGCTGCCCAATTGCAATATTTCCTACATGGTTTGGACTTTAATATCCAATTGCAGTTGAGTAGTGTCCCCTTGGGGGATATAGATATTGCCATTACATGAGCACAAGAGGTGGAATCTCGACTACAAGCAGCCTATGCTTCTCGAGGCAATTCGAATATGGGTTTAGTATTGGGAAACAATGTGGCAATGGCCAATGGCAGTAGTGGCCAAGGGATAGCAATAGCTAACCCTAATGGGAGAGGGAACATGATACAGAATGCGCCTTTATCACCAGCTCCCCCTAGCATGTCGATGTCTATGGGCAGTCAAATGACTTCAAGTGGTGGAGGCCAGGCGGTCAATTCTAACACCATGCCTGTGGCTCAACAACCAGTGCCTAATCGAATTGTTAGGCCGATGGAACGACATGGTAATGACCAAGGCTATGAGTTGAGTTCTTCCAATGTTCTTGGCGAGGTTAAGGACATGATGAAGCATTATACCGACATGATTACGGAGCAGTATCAACAAATAGCCGTGGATGTCAACTTCCTTAAAAAACAACAAAATTTGATAGGAAGTAGATACCCAGAGGAGGGTGCACCTTTGAGGTTTAGTTGCAAATGGTGTGGCGGGCAGCACTATCCAAGAAATTTTCCAAATGTTAAGTGCGACATTTGTGGAAAATCTGGCCATTTAGCAACTACTTGCTGGAGTAAGATCAGTTTCCTCCAGCGCGGTAGTCGGAAACCAGGGCCTGTTAATCATCGTGCGCAAGGAAATGATTCCCAGCGAGAAGGGCCTAAACAAATACTTCAACGACCAAATACTACAGTGGAGGAGCTATCAAGTGGTAGTTGGGTTAGTTTGATTGAGGCTGTACGCGTTAATGATGCTGAAACCTCTAATCTACGAGCTGTCCTTACAAGAGGTCAAAAGCATAGAGAAGCCGACAAGGATAAGCCTGTCGATGGAAACTCTAAACAAGGCGACAAAGGAACGCAAGTGTTGGATCCTGCCATGGAAGGGGGACCTTTGAAGCCCGTAGAGAGTAAAGCCAATAAGGAACCATCAAAGAAGAAGGTGAAAGTTAAGAAAGAGGCAATAAAGCCAGTTCAGCGACCTAAAGAGCGGATGGTTTGGCATGAAAAGCGAGCTCTATCGAACTATCATGAATTCGATTTGGCGAGCTCTCCTTGCAAAGTCAAGCCGGATGTGAATCTTTTACAGCTTATTAAGCTTTCCCCAGGAGTACGCAAGGAATTTAGAAAGATCCTACGTACCGGGTATATCGTAGAACCTTTGGGTATTGCACGAGTTGGTGATGACTGGTTTGAGCACGCTGAGAAGCATTGCCCAAGGGTTGCAGCCTATGTCGATGGGATATTAGTAGATTATGCCATTGTCGACACGGGATCATCTGTTAACATTATGAGTTCTGAACTGATGGAAAGGTTGGGTCTTGCGATCCAAAAAGATACCTCCACAATTCTCAGAATGGCAGATGATAGTTTGAGACAGCCAGAAGGCTGCATTACTAAGGTCCATGTCACTGTTGCAAATGTAGAATGCCTGTTGGACTTTAGGGTGATTCGTTTTGCAGGCCGTCCAAGTTACCAAGTATTACTCGGACGACCTTGGATCTTGCAAGCGGACTGCCAAGTGGATATACCCATCGGTCGGCTAATATTCGACAGAGGTGCCCAGCGTGTGGTGGTTGATGCTTATCCTGAGTCCCTGCAGAGTGAGAGAGCTCCTCTATCTTCTACAGAATTGGAGACATTAGAAGATTTATCTGCCAGTGAGACATCATCGAGTGATGAGTCCAAAGAGGGATCCACCACGGAAGACATCTATCAGATCACTTTGAATGAGCCGATAGAGGGCCAAGATCATATAAGAGATGCAGATGTTATCGAGCTAGACCTTGGTACGCCTGATGATTCACGGCCAATCAAATTAGGTTCTATGCTCAGCTCAGCAGAATGGGAGGACTATGTGGCCTTGATCCAGGAATTCCGTGATATCTTTTCCTGGAGTTATGATGAGTTGAGAGGCATCCCTCCTAGTCTTGTTGTTCATACAATTCCGTTGAAAGAGGGCAGTCGTCCTGTACGGCAGAAAGTAAGGCGTATGCCTTTCGAACTGAGGGATGGCCTGTTTGAAGAGTTATAGAAGCTTCGAAAAGCGGATTTGATTTTTCCTGTGCAACACACGGAATGGTGTTTGCCGGTTGTGATAAGAAAGAAAAAGAATAATCAAATCCGATTATGTGTAGACTTTAGGGAGCTGAATAAGCAGACAGTTAAGGACTACTACCCATTGCCATTTATTGACCAGATTTTGGATCAATTAGCGGGTAGGGAGATATATTCGTTTATGGATTGCTTTGCAGGATACAACCAAATGGCAATTGCAGAAGAGGACAAGTTGAAAACAACTTTTATCACTGTATTTGGTACTTTTGCATACCATGTGATGGCCTTTGGTTTATGCAATGCACCTGGCTCGTGGCAACGAACAGAAGATAAGACATTCGGTGACATATCCCCTGAAGAGTTGAAGGTGTTTATTGATGACTTAGGGGCTGCCACCGTGAGAGAAAGGCAGTTGATCATTCTAAGAAAATGCTTTGAGCGCTGCAAACAATTTTGCATCGCCCTAAACCCACGAAAGTGTGTTTTTGGAGTACCTTATGGGTTGTTGCTTGGTCATGTGGTCAGTTCGGTAGGAATTGCAACAGACCCCGAGAAGGTTAAAGTTATAGTTGCCATGGGTCCACCACGTACTCCGAAAGAAGTTCATAGCTTTTTGTCCTCGGTTGGTTACTATTGTAGATTCATCAACGCCTTAGCAGAAAGAACGTTGCCACTTACAAATTTATTGTCCTTTAGCTGTTCGTTTGTATGGGGTGACCCTTGTAAGGTAGCATTCGAGGATGTGAAACAAGAGCTAGCAAGAGCACCCGTTTTAAAAGCACCTAAAAGAGGTGAGGTGTTCTATATATTTTCAGCAGCCACCATGTATAGTATCAGCTGCTGTTTAGCCCAAATTTGGGAAGAGAAGTGGTACCACCCGATTGCTTTTGCTAGTCGGAAGCTGGGGGTATCCGAAATCAATTATACCTACATGGAGAAGCTGTGTCTAGCGATAGTCTTTGGGACCAAGAAATTCAGGCATTATATTCTCTATGAGAAAGTCGTGCTTTATACGAAGGCGGAGGGACTTCGATTATTGATGAATAAGCTACAGCCGCCTGATCGTCTTGCAAAGTGGTTGATCACTTTGCAGGAATTTGATTATGAAATCAGGAGTAAGCCACCAAGGTTGCAAGGCATCGTGGAATGTCTTGTGGACTTTGGGGAGCCGAAAGAATCTGTGGCTAAAGGTAGTGACATGGAGTTGTTATTTAAAATAGATACGGCATCTATTCCCTCCTGGTATGCTGCAATAACGCATTATTTATCAATAGGAGAGGCGGGATCCGAATCATCTAAAGCTGAGAGAATGAAAATTAAGCAGCAAGCATTAAAGTTTGCTTTGATCGCAGGTACATTATATCGGCAAGGGGTTGATGATATCTATCGCCGGTGTGTGATGCCTGACGAGGTGCCATTCATTTTGGAAGAGTGCCATGATTCTACTTGGCGGTGGCCATTTTGCTAGACGGCTTATAGCACAAAAGGTTTTAAGAGCAGGTTATTGGTGGCCTGCCATCTTCCAGGATGCGTTTGCGTATGTTAAGAGATGCGATATTTGTCAACGACATGATAGTCAAGAGAATAGGAAACGACCACTCACCCCTATTATGGCGATACTTCCATTCGAGAAGTGGGGAATAGACTTTGTGGGTCCTATTACTCCGTCGTCGACTACACAAAAGAGGTACATCATTGTAGCAACTGACTACTTCATAAAGTGGTCAGAAGCACGTGCAACAAGGAAAGATGATGCTAAAGAAACTGCTAGTTTCCTTTTAGAGCACATAATATGCCGGTTTGGTCCGTCGAAAGAATTAGTGTCGGACCGCGGAACCCATTTCCTGAATAAGGTGATTAAAGGTTTGACAGAGATGTGGCAAATCAAGCATAACAAGACAACCCCATATAATCCGCAAGCCAATGGGCAAGTTGAAAGCACCAACAAGCAGCTTGTGGGCATCCTGTCCAAAATTGTGTTGGAAAAGAAACGGGATTGGGATAAAAAGTTATACGTGGCAGTGTGGGCCTACAATACGACTTTCAAACGAGCCACTGGCCATACCCCGTTCAAGTTAGTATATGGGGAGGAGTGTGTCTTGCCTTTAGAGATTGAGCTGCCGACTATTCGGTTTGCCATCAATCATTCTTTGAGTGATGAAGACGCACTTTTTGAGCGCTTGACGACACTGGCACATTTAGATGAGCTTAAGTTGCAGTGCTTATTGCACCAAGAAGTGGCGAAGCCCCGAATGAAGCAGCTACACGACCTCAAAGCCGAGAAATACACCTTCAAGAAAGGACAGCTTGTTTTGTATTATGACGCACGACGTGAATTATTTCCAGGCAAGCTAGAACCCAAATGGGATGGGCCCTATAGGATCGTTAGAATAGGAAAGAATAAATCCACAGTTTTGTTAGCTGACCTTGAGGGGATAGAATTTAAAAATAAGGTTAATCTTAATAAGATTAAACCTTATTATTTCTGATTGCACTAATGCTATGACTGCCTTGCAGGTCTAGAAGAGATCGATCAAACATCTGCAAGGAAATCGTGATAAAGGTTGATGGGTCGTCTGATCCCTTATTTAGAACACCCATATTTAGAACAGAGGTATCATCAGGGAAAACTCATTTGGTGGAGCAAAGGATATAAGGTGACTGAGCAAGAAGGCGGGACATTTATTTGGGAGATCAAGGTCTTCTACCATCACTGCCTACAAATTTTGACGAGCATCCCTGTTGAATTCAATGATGATGGAGGGATGGAGCCTACAGTCCACCCGTTGAATATGCTGAATTTCGATTACCATAATTACGAGTAGAGTTCAGGATGGTGGGATATGTAAACCCTTTATGGACGTACACCTTGTACTTTGATGGAGCGTCCAGGGGTCCATGCAAAAAAGGAAGTGTAGGAGTTGTCATCCGTGATCCCCGACGATGCATTGTCATAAAGTTAGCTGCTTATCTCAGGGTGAATTTTACCAATAATATGGCAGAATACAAAGCCCTGATTATGGGTTTGAATATTGCAAAGAAGGGTGGTATCCGCCAGTTGTTGGTGAAAGGGGACTCTCAGTTGGTTTTAAATCAACTCAATGGGACATACATGGTACGGAACCCCATCCTTTGCATGTACCATCATACTGCCATAGCCCTACTAGACGAATTCGATAGAGTGTCTTTTCAGCTGATTCCACGGAATTGGAATCAATTTTCCGATTCTTTGGCTAATTTCGCGTATGAAGAAGACCTCTTCTTTAATTGTGGCCCTTGTCCCGATATATCTATTGATGCTGAGACAGGACCTGGTCGTTTGTGGGGTATGCTTTCTGAACATGCTCTTTTTGGCAGACGATGGTGGATCTGGGTGATGCAGAGGGTAAGCGAGACTCATCTGCCTTTATTATCTTGGACCCATAGACTGATTAGACGACATGTGATGCGAACACCTCTTGTGATATACGCAGGAGGGATAGGTCATAATTTAATGCACCTAGTTTAGGGCTACAAGCCCTGTTTCCCTGGGAATGGTATGCTTTGATGTCTATCATGGTTGTTTCCAGGTGGATGTTATGCGTAGTATTGTTTGATTTCATTAGGCCAAGAGGGCTGATTCAGTTTTGCAGTGAAGTGTTTCATTTCATTAGGCCAAGAGGGCCATTTCCCTGTCTAGTGCGGGTGCGTTTAATGGGGGTTTTTGTTTTAAGTGTTGTGCTGGACAGATTTCGTGGTTCATGGACTTTGGTGGAGCCTGGAGGAGCCTTTGCTGCGATGGAAGCTTCCCACGGACAATCCAGGTGATATCTCTCCTTTATGAGTACCTTTTTTTCCTGTTATATGTGTATTTGTACTTGTCGAGGGGATACATTTTTGTTGGGGACCGGCAACCAAGGCATGAAGTCCCAGGTTTAGGCTAAGTATGTTTGAGGGAGGTCGGAGTAGTCATTGCCTCCTGTAAAGACATTGTCAGGCATCGAAAGACCTATTTTAGAAGGACGTCCTAGTGGCCCTGTTCTGCTAGCCTGCTAGGCAGCCGTTCTAGGAGTTCTTGTTAGTAGTGAGGCAGTTAGAGAAGCCTGCCAGAAGATAATAATGATGATGTCAAGAAACTCTGTACATCCTAAAAGATGAATATCGATACGAAGGTGTGTAAAAAGGGGTTCTAACCCCTATCCCAAGAAAAGAAATGAAATGAAAATATATAAGCAGTTGATCATTGCCTTGCGAGGTCCTGGTAGGTTCCTGGGGACGAGTCAGACCTGGGGCCGATACCTTGTCTTCCTAGGGGTGGCTTCTTGCTGGAAAAAATGATGACAAAACAAGGAAGGTTGGAGCAAAAATAAAAGTGAGCGTTAGAAAAGGATTAAGTGTCGCCTTGCGAGGGCTTGGTAGGTTCTTGGGTGCCGAGGCAGGTCTTGAGGCCGATGCCCTGTTCTCCTTGGGTCACTACGCTCAGCTCCCTCCTTTTTACATGCCCAAGTATGTTCATCCAATAACAACCCTAAAAGAAGACATGTACTGGAAGAAAATACTTCTTGATCAGGCTATAGGAATCCTCACCTTGTAGGAGCTCCTAGTTGTGTTGTCTTTAGTTGGTAAGTAGTGCAGACTACCACTTAGGGCAACCTCTTTGATAGGTTTTTTAGTTTGGCTGTGTTGGAGCAGTTGGTTAGTGACTCACTTCGGATCTTCTAATAGATGATGCTAGGCCTACTCCTTGTGGATGTCATGCCTTGGTTCTGTCCAGGGGTAGGGGAAGCATTGTGCTGAGTTTTATTATATAATTGTTTTGTATCAGTTTGATGCTTCTTTGGTTGTTTATGTGCAGATATGTTCGTGGATTCGACGGGCTGAGTCGCCCTATCCCATGGTTGCCAATGAGAGCAGAATTTAGGTGACGGGAAGTGCCTAAAAATAGCTAAAAATTATGAATATCAAGGGAAAAATATTCAATGTCAAAGGCGGCGGCTCGATCTAGGACGATTTTAAGCGTCAAAGTGCTTTAAAGGTGCCCGAGCGACACTTGTTGATTTTTCATAATTTTTCAGACAGTCGTGCTGGTTGACACGAGCTACTGGCCAATACGGGATGCCAAGCCGGACGCCCAGGATTTTTCAGAGCTCAATTCCGAGTCCGGACGGGAAAATGGCCAAGAAACCGGTCAAGATGCGAAGGGGTGGACAAAATTTGGCCCAAATGAGTGACTCTTGGGAACCCAAGATTAAAAGTCACATGAAATGCTTGAGAGAGAATCGTGGTGAGAGAAAGAGGAGGAAAGGCCACGCCATACTGCGCCGAAAAATGCGCCATGAGGATGATGATGCTCCCTCCTGCCTGTGAACAACCATGCCAACTGATCACTGCCCCTCATTCCCTCCTGGATGCCAATCATTTCGCCGCCCTTCGCCCGTCAAATGATGCTCTCTTTGAAGATCTCTGATTTCAGTCTTTCTCTCTCCTCTCTCTCTCTCTTCTAAAGGCAAGTTCATGTGGGAAGAAGAAGGAAGAAGAAAGAATGATGGAGGCTTGTCCGGCATGGATCAGATTACTCCACGGGCTGGAAATGGTGATTTGTGATTGTGTTGGACATAAAGTGCTGCTGATTTTCAGATTTGCAGCCATGGACATGAAACCCGAAACACGCAAATAAGCGATAATTTAAATTTTGCAAAGGAAATTTGAGATTTTATGGCTTTTGATTGATAAAATGTTGTTCATGTGGGCTAGAAATTGTTTATGTTGCTGTTTTCCATGAGTACTTGCTGGTCATAATCAGAAAATCAAAAAAATATGCATCTTGTGGTTCAAAATAATATGCTAAAACACGTAAAATATGGAAAATCAAGGAAAAATGATGGTTTTGGGCATAGAATTGGGAAAGTGAATAGGAACACCAACTAAACTTTCATTTTTGCTGCAAGAAGGAACTAAGGGCCACAGCCCATAACCTATTTTGAATTTTCAATAATTAAGTAATGCAAAAAATAAGGAAAAATAGAGAAAAACCATAAAAAATAGGGGGAAAATGCATTTTGGGTGCGGAAAATTAATGAAAATTAAAAGCAATGTTTGTGAATGGTCGTGGGGACTGAAGCATGAGGATTTGCCTCAGTTCAACCCCACCTTCTTGTTCTAGTGTGTTTTTCCCGCTTTCTACACATAAAATGATGGCAAAATGCCTTATAAATCTATACAACAGTGCGACATTTGATCGATGGGAGGGTAGAGTAGTTGAAATATGTCTAAATGCTATGTGAGATGATGGAAAAGTTGTTGATTTCTATGCATAGCATTTAGGACGGATAATAATTAAAAATAAGGGCCTAGTAGCACGAGGGTTTCCTTGGTGCTAGGTTTGTGCAACGCCGCATAAGAACGGTAGTTGAAAATCATTAAAAGGATGTTTTCCACATGTGCACAATATTGATTTCATAATTGTTTGAGCACTTAGCATCCACAATATGCATAAATCATGGAAATATTTAAAGGTATCAGAAATCCTGGATGCACAGCAATTGGTTTCATTAGGACATTGACCCACGTTGAGTGAGAGACAGGGCACCCTAAGCCATAGGCTAGAGTGGGGTCTAGGGAAAAGAGAAGTAAGGACAATGGTACATTCCTGTATACGATTAAATGGTACCTTGAGTGGACTTTTGTGCGAAATGTCTATATGTTGAGCGACGCATCGAGGGGCCAATCCCCAAGGTGTAGGAGAGTCACAGAGGGTTGACGGCATTCAGCCGTAGGAGGAACCCCATGTGTATGTGATTCGAGCCTTTTGGCTATGTGTAAGGGACTCCCTCTGAGGAGTAATATTGGGTTAGGATCAGTTGGACTACAATGTATTACAAACGCAATGTTTGGGAAGGCAGAGCTTTTGATAGACGCTCCAGGCCGCGAGGCCGAGGGGTTGTCTTGTGCGTAGTGACGAGGCCCAGCTAGTGCATGAGCCAGTGCCGGCCCGTTTTTAGGTCCATCAGCATTCCCCAGCGACCTACCCCCTAGTGAACGACGAGAAGCAGCACAGACCCTAGAACCCATTAGAATGGCCAGGACTTGACTAACAAAGCCTATCAGGCCCGAAATGAGCGAGAGTGAGTAAGACGCCGGGAAATTGCTTGCAGCACTCATGTTGAATTTTCGCACTTGAAGTACACTTGGGAAAGCTGAAAGCCTGATTGAGCACGAGTGCACAAGGACAACACACTCATGAGTGACCATAAGTTGAGAACTGTATTCAGTAATTAAAGGAACTCACTCAGATAAATCGCTCAAAAAACCCACCAATAGGAGAGGACCCAAGACATAGACAAACGCGCGAAGCGCAGGATAGAACCAAGCAAGGAGCATCGACGACAAGGACCCGTCACGACTAGTTAACCTGATCGAGGGCGCAGCGAGGTGCAAGAATTCAACCATGACGAAAGAAAGCTCAGACCATCGGTCTACCGAGGAGCTTGATGTGAGTGGATTCCCAGACGTTATACAGTAGATGGTGAGCAGTTACGATGCACACGCCCGGTACGAGCACCGTGGCAGGATGGCAGATGCAATCATTGCAGACCTAGAGGAGGAGAGAAGGCTAGCCCGTAGGGCATTGCAAGGCATAGCTGAGTATAATAGGGATCAACAAGCTAGGAGCCTAAGGCAAAGCATGGAGCTGCATGAGGTGAAGCGAGTGTTAAACTTGGCTGGCCGGAACCAAACAGACCATGAGAGAGCACTAGAGGGAGACCTGACACTGAGCGAGCTCCTCATGAAACGGTTGCTCGATAACACCACAGTAGAGCAGAGTGCCACTGCACTAGCGACGTCTCTGCTTGCAGGATTAGGGGCAAACCAAGGCTTAAAGAGCCAGGCCAAAATACCGATTGTTGCCAAGTAACTCGACAAGTACCAACAGCATGACGATCCGTACAGCTTCATTGAGCAGTTTGAGCAAGTCTGCGAAGCCAATGGCCTCAACGACCAGGCTCAACGCTCTCAAGCATTCGGACTTTGCTTAAGCGATAAGGGTAGGACGTGGTATACAAGCCTGGATGCCGTGGAACGAGCCAACTTCAATAATCTCAAGGATCTCTTCGTCAAGAGATTCACCGCGCCCGGATACTCCGACAACCTCCTAGTATGCTTGATGAATGTCAAACAGAAGGAGAAAGAGGACATCCGTGACTATCTGACCCACGTGAGAAGTCTCTTTAAGAGAATCCCCTTGGGCGAGCGACCGACTGACAGAGCAGTTTCAATTGTATTCATCAGCGGAATTAGAGATGAGGAGTTATATAAGGCATTGGTAGGCAATTCAAGCTTGCAGCGAGACGTGGTGGCTAGAGTATTTGAGGAAGCCATCAGAGTTGATGACCGACTGAAAGAGCAAACATCTAGGAGCTCAACTCTGGAAGAGACTAACCCTCGAAGCGTAGATCGAACATCAACCTCTAGTGAGTGGTCAAACCCATCATCCCAAGATAAGGGAAAGACCACCGACACGAACCAAGGCTTGGCTAAGGTCAAGATGGAATTAGCCAAAATACAAGACATGTTGAGACGACCAACGCGCCCACACATCCAGTGTGTGTACTATGGCGGAAACCACCTGCCAGCAGAGTGTCAAGACCCTAGTTCAAGACCTTGCGCTAACTGCGGTAGGTTCGGCCACAATGCCGCACACTGCAGACTACCACGAAAACTACCATACGTGCAACCCTACGGCCAGCCTTATCCGGCTAATAGGCCACAGCCATTCTTCGGACGGGGAGCCCCGTTAGCCCTACCTACGCCTAACGATATGAAACCAGCTGTCCCTAGAATGGACATAAATCCTACCGGCATTCCTAGACCGCCTGGTCCCTATGTGACCCACCCACCTAGCGACTCTCCCGTACATTACATGGAAGAGCCCAATGACGAAGAGACCTACATATACCCTTACATCTCGCATGATGACGAGGGAAACGCGGTCCTCATGGATTATCGACCCGTGCCGGTGATGGCGTTAGGACGAGGATGGGGTAGAGGCCTAGGAGGGCAGCCACAGGATCCGGCCACTTGTTGGACTTGCGGACATCCCGGTCATGTCTCATCGCGCTGCCCTGAAAGAGAGCAGCAAAACAGGGATAAAGCTGACCAAAGGTGTGCAGAATGCGGAATCACCCATCTTTTCATAGACTGCCCAAAGCGGAAGTTGTCCTCCGGTTCAGCTAATTTGCCATCCGTCCCATTGGGGCTGTTTGGTGTTGAAAACCCCGATGGAGAGGCCACACCTATTCCCTTGCGAGTTATGACCCGAGCCCAAATGAAGCAGGCCGGCATCTCTCTGCCAGGACCTAGCAATCTTGACGCGACCTCAGTAGGAAAGAAAAGCCGTAGGCAGAGAAAGAAGAGATCGGAAGCTAAGGTCGCACTAAAGACCGACAGTATTACGACCTTACCTAATGGGAAGAAGGTCTCAGACGCAGAGGCAGAGACTTCAGCTCCTAAAACATCCCAAAAGGGAAGCGGTAAGATAGGGGAATACCCGCACCCCAAGCGGCAATTAGAGGCCATAGAAAAGGTGAAGGAATGGGTGAGGGAGGCTCAGCAGCATCCCAAGGATGCTGAACCCATCATAGAGAATGAGATCAATGATATCTCCAGCATGAGCGCGCCAATGTCACCACCTCAACCTAAGTTGGCTGAAGCCACTGCGCCACCAGCAGTGCCGCTGAGACCATGTCTAGACGCAACAGAACCGCAGAACAGCCAGCTAGTGGCCAGGACAGTCTAGGCTAAGAGAAGGACGAGTGTCCGACAACCTCTTGACCACGTTGGTGACCAGGCCTATAACACTTAGCCTAGGGGACCTGCTTAAGTAGCACCCTGCCCTATGGCAAGACCTCAAGCAGTGGATCGAGGGATCGCAAGAGCAGGCACCGGCAGATCCTCAAGACCAGGATGATGCGGAAACACAATTGCCAAGTCTGACGCTACACTCCATGCCTAAATCCTTGCAGGTCATTGCCTTTTGGGAGGGATCTGAGATGCACGCAGTCCTGCTGGTCCTAGCCCTGGGTGACACAACAAGGAAGGGAATTGTAGACACGGGAGTCGGGATTAGTGTGCTCAGCCATGCAGTGATGCAGACTTGGGGAAACCTGCCTATCGAAGCTGCTCGGTTTAATGTCACGCTAGCAAACAATATGAGAGTAAAGCCATTCGGGGTCTTGAAGAATTGGCCAGTAAAGATTGGAGGAGTCCAGTTCTCTGTCGACTTTATAGTCATGAAGGGAGTGGACTATGATATCCTATTGGGCCGACCCTGGATGCGCAATGCTAGAGTCATCGAAGATTGGGGTAACAGCCTCATCTTCCTTGGCAATCGAACTGACGCCGTAAGAATAGAGATGGACACTTGGAAGACCTCACTAGTTGACCTAGACACCATCTCTGCTATGCTCAAAGGGAACACTCAGGTGAAGGAACCCTATGGGTCCTTAACTAAATATATCCCATGCCCAGAGGACGAGCGGGATTGGATGCACATTCTCGCTACACTTGACCTGCCATTCTCAGACCATGAGGCATATGAGCAGGCTATCAAAACAATTGACAAGACAAACGAAGCACTCTCTACACCCGTCTACATGATGGCAACAAGCCTCCATGAAGGGCCTAAGCCTGTCACCTTCCAAGTACCATCCAACAAAAGGGAACTCCAGGGGGTATTGGAATATCTAGAAGACCAACTAGTGGGTAACCCAGCTGCCAACTTCAAATTGCTCCAGGATCTCTTAGAGGATCCTAAGTGGCAATGGACCAGAGTGCACGAGCTGAACCTCATGTATAACTGGGCCCTAATTCCAGACCAACGAGACGGGGCATTCCAAGCCCTAGGAGGCAATGGGCAGTTGAACGACAAAGATTCCTATGATGAATACGAAGACTACCAATCTTTCAGTGGTGAGAGCGAGGGTGAAGTGGATATCATAGAGTACGACATGGATATGAGCAGACGCCAAGCCACAGAAAAGGCAAGCCCTTAGACTGGAGCAAGGAGTCATGCACATGGAATGTGATCATGCGTGGTTGGAATGTATGGGGGCCATAGACCTGGAGCAAGCAGGCCTAGCCCAAGCAGGAATGACATCAATACTTAGAACCGAATCGCCATCCGAATTGCTTCCACCAGGGGACACCGCCTCTTCCAGCGAAGATGGAGGGTTTGACTCCGAATCGAAAGTTACTTCGGATAGCGACCCAGAGATCCCTAGGCCACCCATGACCAAACGCACCAAGGGGGACTTACCCCTCCACCTGAGACGCAGATGGTCACACTAGGATAGGGCAAAGCACCCCAAAGATACACGATCAGAAGAGCAGCGGAAGCCGCAGGACCTCCCTAAGCGATTCACTAAATTCAAAAAAGGGGATAGGGTAGTGGTTCTGCTAGGTGCCAAGCGTCAAGGGCAGACAAGCGAACCAATCGAAGGACCAGCCAAGGTCAAGGAGGTTAACCTAGCCCTAGAAGGGGAGACACCCCGACCAGTGTTCATTGCTGATGACTTAACTGGTAAGGAAGAGTTGAGTCTTGTCTCTCTCTTGCAGGAGTACATGGACGTATTTGCCTGGTGCTTAGAAGAGCTACGGGGGGTAGATCCACGTGTTGTGACTCACAATATACCCATGACATCGGACGCAACACCGATCAAGCAGCGACCATACCCCATGAATCCAAAACACGCCCATGCTGTCAAGGAGGAAATTGACAAGCTAATGAGAGCTAGATTCATTTACGAAATTGAGCACACTGACTGGGTATCACCCATAGTCATTGTGATGAAGAAGAATGGCAAGATCCGAGTGTGCGTCAATTACAAAAAGGTGAACGCTGCTACAAAGAGAGACAATTATCCCTTGCCGTACACCGAGCACATGCTTGAGAGAGTGGCAGGCAAGGAAGCCTACAGTTTTTTGGATGGCTTCTCAGGGTACAACTAGGTGTAAGTGCATCCTGCAGACAGGCACAAGACCGCCTTTGCCACTGAGTGGGGCGTCTTTGCATATGTAGTCATGCCCTTCAGGTTGACCAATGCCCCCGCCACCTTTCAATGCCTCATGTGCACCATATTCAAGGACATGCTTCGCAAGGAGTTAGAGGTCTTTGTCGATGACCTGTGTGTTCATTTGACCTAGATTGAACACCTAGACAAAGTCCGCGCGGTCTTTGAACGGTGTCGCTTATATCGTCTCTCCCTGAACCCCTTGAAATGTCAGTTTTGGGTGAACCACGGATGCATCTTAGGACACGTGGTGTCGAAGAACGGCATTGCCACGGACTTCTCGAAGGTCAGGGTTATCATTGACCTTCCACCCCCAAGTAATTACAAGGGAGTTCCATTCTTCTTAGGTCACACAAGATACTATCGACGGTTTGTACTGAACTACGCACTGATCGCTAGGCCATTGTACAAGCTGCTAATTGTCTTCGAGTGGACCGAAGCATGCCAACAGGTGTACGAAGAATTAAAAAAGGCTCTAACAACGGCACCGATTCTACGAGCCCCGGATTGGACCATTACCTTCCACGTACACATTGACGCCTCTAAGTTTGCCATGGGGGCAGTGTTGTGCCAACCTGGTGAGCATAACCTAGATTACCCAGTGAGTTTTGCTAGCACGCAACTCGCTGAGATGGAGATGAATCATTCGACAACGGAAAGGGAGGGATTAGCCATGGTGTTCACCGTGAAGAAGTTCCGGCATTACCTGTTGGCCACCCCCTTCACCTTCTTCGTGGACCATCAAGCCCTACTCTATTTAGTGAATAAACCTTGTGCTACAGGACGTATAGCTCGATGGCTTCTCCTACTCCTAGAGTTCGATTTCTTCGTGGTGGTATGGAAGGGAAAACAGCATTACATGGCAGATCATATGTCCCGTATACCCACAGGAGAAGCCGCTGGACAAGGCATGATGGACGAGTTACTTGACAACCACTTATTCCATCTGTCCAGGAAAGGAGACCTATTCAGGGCCGATTTGATACCATACTGGGCAGACCACATAGTCCAAGTGCTCGAGCATGGACTACCCGAACGACCAATAGAACGGGCACGGCTTAGGCGCTTGATCCTGAAAATCCAACCCTACCAGCTGATTGCAGGCCAACTCTATGGGCTAGGGCAAGACAGATTGCTGCGTAGGTGCGTGTGTGAGCATGAGATGCACAATGTGCTCTCAGAGGCACACAGTGGCATTGCAGGAGGACACTTTAGCAAAGACACGACAGCACGGAAGGTGCTGCAGTCCCAGCTATGGTGGCCCACACTTTTCCGCGATGCTAAGCAATTCGTCAAGCATTGTGATGAGTGCCAATGGACAAAAGTCCTGATTCGCAAGGATCAGATGGAGTTAACCCCTGTTATTACTCGCCAACCCTTCGAAAAATGGGGGATTGACTTCATAGGACCCATCAGCCCCGCGGCACAACACTCACAAGCCAGTAAATCGTGGTGGCCACGGATTACCTCACGAAATGGGCAGAGGCGAGAGCCACACGAAAAAACGATGCTAGGATGACTGCCAAGTTCTTATGGGAGCAAGTAATCTTGCGCTTTGGTTGCCCCATCAAACCGGTTAGCGACCAAGGAACACACTTCATCAACGAAGTGATAGCCCATCTCCTATCCGCCTTTCTTATCATCCATCACAAATCCTCACCATACTACCCTCAGGCTAATGGCCAGGCAGAATCAACCAACAAAATTCTCATCAACGTCCTGGCTAAAGTAGTCTCAGCTTCACGAAGCGACTGGGATAACAAGCTGATGGCAGCCTTGTGGGCCTACCGAACAGCTTAGAAAACGGTCGTCGGTCAAACACCTTTTAGGCTGACCTATGGGATTGAAGCCATTCTCCCATTAGAATTCTTCCTCCCTAGCCTGAGAATAGAGCTCCAAGAATGATGGGAAGGGAAGGAAGCATGGACGCAACGCTTGGTCGAGCTGAAACGCCTATCAGAGACTCGTCTTCTAGCCACCCACGCACTTATCTGTGAGAAAGCTTGACGCAAGAGCTGGTTTGACAAACATGTCAAGCAACGAGAGTTTGAGCAGGGTGACCTAGTGCTCCTCTACTCAGTTAAAGGACATAAGCAAAAGATGAAATTCAGAGGTCTCGGACCTTTCAAGGTTCGGGCAATCAGCCAAACTGGTAACGTCGAGCTTGAGACACTGGATGGTGAAGGAATATGCTTCTTCAATGGCAGCCGTGTCAAGAAGTACTACCCTCCCACTCATCCTTTGCATGAGCCACCAATGGTGGAACCGCCTGTCAAAATACGAGTGGCTACAATTACTGAAATCTACAAGAATGAGGAGAAGCCTGTAGAACCCGCCTACCTCCGTGTCACGGTCACTGCCAAGCAAACGTGCTCCTTCAATGCCTTGATTGATGAGGGGCAGATTTCAATGTCTTAACACATAAGCATTGGATCCAACTCGGCAAACCACTACTTCATCCCACAACGGCCAAATTAAGCCCATACGGGGCTCAATCCTACGTGCTTCTTGACACATGCAGAGTCGCTATTTCTATCAAGTCTGAAACTATCCCCATGCTGTTTTACGTATTGCCAAGTACCACGGATGCAAGCACAGAGTCATTGCTCGGGTGAACCTTTAAAAAGCAGACTCACTGCAATGTTGATTATGAGTCGTAGCGCATCCACTTAGCGATCTGCAACGTGCGCATTGTCACAGCTTTCAGCAAGGGCCTCGTAACACCATCACCGTTCACAGGGCCACCAATAGAAACAGCCATAGGTAAGACTAAGGAGGGGGGTAATGTATATCTGCCGCTCCCAGATTCCCATAAATCGCAGGCCGCAGCAACCAAAGTAAAACCGCAACAGCCTACCTTGGAATGGGTACCTAAACAGCCTCGAGAACCGCCTAGGACTAGACACGCATGTCTGCATAAGACCTACAAATCTAAATCTAGGAAACCAAGACGCGATCACCGCAAGCACCGCGTGATTAAAAAAATATGGGCCCCTAAAATCCTCATGTACGCGCAAGGCTACTATGAGGGGAATGCCTCGCTGTGGATCCCTAAGGTCCCTATTGCCAAAAGCACTAGTCCTACGCTAACCTCAAGTCTGATCAGCCCATGTCCCCCGATGCCTCAAGACCATGGGACGTAGTACTCTCCAGAACCCCAGTCATCCGACCCCTCTACGCGTCAACCCAAGAGAGTCGCACACACCTATCGGCCCAAACAATAGCCACACCACAAGTGGCATCATCCGACCAAGTCAACCCACCACTCCGCAGCCTAGTTGACTGCAGCAGCCTAGCTGCTGTGACCAAACCCGACCCATCCATCTTGCCAACAGCCAGGTTATCGACTCAAACGGAATCCCAGCCGCAACTCTATACAGCCAGAACCTCCAGTTCCAGCAGACCTCAACCACCCGTCGGCGTTAAGCCCTCCTATGAACGAAAGTCATTTTTAATGCTGGCCACTGACCTTGCAGAGGACAATGGAGATGATGTGGTGGACTGCATCAAGCAGCTCGATGCCACCTTTGTTGCACTGGCCCTCAGCTATGACCGCCTGGACTTGGGTCTATTAGCAAAACCCTTTGCAACAGACATGTGCAATATGCCTTGCTCTTGGGAGACTTTTGAATTCGCCTTTGCACAGGCTTCTCGCTCTGCCGCTGAGTTGCTTGCTAGCGAGGTCTCCAAAGAGCAAGCCATTAAGCAACCCCTCATCACATCATTTGACCCAGGGACAACGTTTGCCATCACCGACCAAGAGATCGCAAGGTTATCCCACCTGGCTGATACAGGATCACCCTTCTTGAGGCCACTTGTATGCTCTTAGGTTGCAATGGGAAGTCGACGGATGTCACATAATGACCAACGCCGAACAACGCCGAGCCATCAAAATGGCCGAGTATGATTCCACCTACGTTGCGCCTACCTCGTATAGAGTGTTAACCACTCTTCGGGGTCGACCCATGGACGAACATATCACAAGGCACCCCTATCTCGACCGCCTCTTAACAGAGGAAGAGCTCCACATCGCAAGTCGGGTCAACTCCTGTGATTTTCTCACCGATGTCCTCACATACATCACACATGTGGGAATTCGACCCTTTGATTTGGACTGCGCTGCCCAACTGGAATATAACCCCAAATTCTACGCTTGGCTTCTACACAAATAAAGATGAACGCCTTGGCCCCACAACCTCCAATCCTGGGACGGATTCTTCTTTTCCAAAGGGGGAAGGGGTAGTAAGGGGATAAACGAAATAAAATCTAAAAAGTAAACCAAGTGTGAAACGCTTAAAATTGAAATGCAAATATAAAAGGTGGTAATAGAAGTCTGAAAGGCAAAGTTACGGCTATGTTCAATAAAATCTGCTATGCTTTTGTTTTTCCAGCAAATTAGTTGCCAAAAAATACTAAAAATAAAAATGGCTAAATGTGCAGGTGGCGACCATGGCAAGCTAGGACAAAGCAGGAAAGCTTCCCTTCTCGGAGGAGGAACAAGTAAAGTACGGCCTCACGGTGGAAACAAGAGCTTTCAACCAGTTAAAGTTCCGCCACGTCTTCAACCTGGAAGACGTAGTCATGGAAGAACTGGCGCTATGTCAAATCATAGAGTAGTGCCACCTACAAAAGTACCTGGACGCAGTGGGCTAGAGGATAGACTGCACCCTGTGCGCTGATTTCTTGCGTATCTTCAACAGAAACAGGGGCACCGTCACGGTGCATGACAAGGAATCTACCAGATAGGTGCAGATCGAGCTAACCCCCGAGTTGGTGGAAAGGGCACTAGGGTTGCCAAATAAGGTGGAAAGGAAGCCAAAAAGAGACATCTATGCCATGTTGGGGATGGATAAAGTGAAGGTTCACACCAATGATGGAATTAGCCTGGCGGACATCCCCAACCAAGAAATTCAGCTCTGCAGAGGCAAAGATGGTGTGCACCCTATTCTCAAGCCAGAGGTACAACAGCATTATGACCTGAATCAATGTACCTCTGCTCGACAGCATTGCGGCGCAATCGCTAGATGAGGTGAACCTTAATGGGTTCGTGAGAAAGACAATTGAGGCTTCGGCAAAGGCCCTGGCGATAGGAGGAAAAGCCGTGGCAGGAGAGTCCCCGTCGTCCCGATCGACCCGCTTGTAACAGTAGCAACTTTCAACTCTACCAAATTGGAGGCAGGCTCTTGTACATTTTGTTGGCTATCAATGTCATTGGCCTTTACAAGGGCTGGGCTTGGACAGTCCTTTGCAGTGTGGCCTTATCCTTTGCATCGGCTGCATAAGGGCTTGTAATCCACAAATCGTCTAGGGTTTGGACAATTCCGGGAAATATGTCCCTTTTCTCCACACCTATAGCATTCCACCTCCGATCTCTGACCACCGCCAGTCTGTCGGCCTCTCTAACTTTGAGAGAGAAACCTCCTTGGACCAAAATTAGGACTGAATTCCCTAGGCTTTGGTCTAATATCGTGTGTTGTCATTTTGGATTCCAGCAAGTTGAATCTTGCATTTTCATCCTTCTGTCTTCGTTCATGCATCTCTTTCAGAGAGCAAATATCCTCTGTATGGTTCTTCCGCAAACAATAGGAACAGAAGGCTCTAGGAATGGTTGGTTTTCGGGTATATTCAGTGGCTAAATGTCCCGCTTGATGACACTTTCCACACCATGTATTAGAGCGCATCACCTCTCTTCCAGCTCCCGCAGGAGTGGATATATTGCAGGTATTCACCTTCAGCATCTGTAGCTGCTCTGTAATCATATCCATAAGCTCTTTCTTAATACTTGCAACTGATTTGGATAAGTAGTCCTTCAGATTTTCACCTCCTGAAGTGCTTGTAGTAGGGTTTTGGGAAGCTTCTGTAATTACTGCATACACCGGTTGGGTTGATCCAGAAGATCCTCTGTTCTAGCTCTGATTCAGAGCTCCTGCTGAGACTTGGGGTTATTGATTCCAATTGGTAGGATTCCACTGTTGTTGAGTCACCATTGGAGGAACTGTTTGAGGCCACTGTTGTTGTGGTTGAACCATCATTTGAGGCATTGTCGTCTATGGTGACCACAGTGGATTAGGTGCATTATACTGCGGCACTGTTTGCATCTGGGGATGAGGGTAGGGAACTGTCCCTGGGACTGCATTTGGTGGGTATACCATTCTTGGCATGGGAGGAGGTAAGACTCCTCTTCCTGGAGTCATTGACAGCCTTGCTTCAACTTTGTCATACAATCTTGCACTTTCCACTGCAGCTTGCAGGTTGACTAGTCTTCTCAATTACACGAACTTGCAAACTTTTGGTTGTAGGCCTCTGAGAAATACTCCTTTCTAGATTCCTTCATCCAAATGATGGTTAGTCCATCTCTTCAGAATGGATTCAATTCACAAGACATAAGCTTCTACTCTTTCTCCAGAGGACTGACTTAGGTTCATGAACTCCTCTCGCATCCGCTCTTCAAAACCTTCACGCCTGAATTTAGTGAGGAAGGCCAACTTTAGATCCCAAGTGTCAAAAGTTCTTGCTGCTTGTCTCTCATACCACTGAAATGCCGCGCCCTTGAAAGTGGCGGGGAATATTGCTAACCAATGCTCAGCGGTTCTGGCATTATTAGCCACACATGCTACTCCCTTAAAAACTGGCAATGGGACTACATTTGCTGACCTATCATCAATATTTTCAAGACGAATCTGACTAGGAAGGGGACCTTGAATCGCCACGGGGACTTCTGTAAAGAGTGCTTTTGGGGCGTCAAAGGAGGCTTCTACTATGAGCTCGTTCTCAGCTTTGATTTTTGCCTTCTCTCTTTTCACGTACCTCTAGACTCGTTCTAACGCTTGCCTGTTGATTGCATCATTCATCAGGGCTTGGCTCCAACCAGTTGGTCTGTACTCACCAGAATAGAATCATAAAGGGATTCAGTCTCTAGGGGATTCTCTGGCCAACATCTCTTCTACTTCCCTCTTTTCAACATCTCTGAATTCAGCTTTCAAACCACTACAGAGGGGGAGATATTCCGTTCTAAAAGTATCAAAACTCATTCTTCTTAGGATTGTTGTTGTATCATTATAATAATGCCAGCTTGTAAGGGTTTCAACAGTGTATGTTGTGAAAAACACCCTGTCTACCAACTTCCAGTGGGTTGCTAATTGGATAAACAGAAGATTGTCAGTGCACTAAGCATCCCACGTATCTTGCTTTTGAGCATCCACGAACAAATTCCAACTCTTTTCCTTCTTGTTTTCGTGAACCTCTACGGACCACGACTCCTGAAGCTTCTTCACAATCTCCCACTTGATAATGTCTAGAAACTTCTCAATGAATGCCAAATCTTTCATGGATGGTCATTCTCTTTGTTTTTGCTCTTGAGTTTATTCCCAAATAATTTGCCACCAAGATGCAATTTTATGCTGCCTCAATAGGAAGAGGAAACGTGTCCACCACATAGAGCATGCATCATGATGGTGATATGTTTCCGCCATTGTGGGATGAAATTATTATGGAAAGTGGCTTTGATGATAGGAATCTCCAACTCTTCAATGGAGGAAGGAACTTTGCAAACATCCATTGAATTCTCCTCTTCTCGGCAATGCCATTTCCTTCATTTTCAGCCTCTTCTAGTACTTGTTGATGGCAAGTTTCCCCGGTTGCACACCAAAAACATAGAGCCCCAAGAGGAACACTAAGGAAAAGGGGATTCTAATGCAAGAAAATCTATCTTGTAACATCAAAAAGCTTTTATTTCATTCTTTTGATCATCAAAACAAAGAAAACAACAATTATTCACGCAGCATCATAGTAGATATCTCCCACGGATTTGATAGAATCAACCATAATCTTCAACTTCTTCATAGAATACTTCAATAGAACAAGGAACATAAAACAATACACCATCTTTAAATGAAAATCAATCACATAGCATTCATCTTCAATGTCTTCATAGTTCTCTCTCTCAATCTCTTATATACAGTTACATTGTTCTGATAGAATTGACTATCAACAGTTACATTGTTTTGATAGAATTGACTATCTTTGGCTCTCTCTCTCTCTCTCTCTCTCTCTATCAATAGTACATCATATCCTCACTACAAATCTCTCATAATGACTCTCAATAATCCTTCTTAGGTCGTGGATGCGCCTCCCAAGAGGTATGTCTGATATGAAGAGTCACCAGAGCCACTACAGTGTCTTTTCACAGCTCACTACTGCCACTATCACTTCAGTCTTCTCTTCAGTCTTTAGCAGCTACTTCTTCTACTTGTTTTAGATCTTTTGAACTTAGATTCATCCTTTCTAAAAGTTAGAAAACTTTTCCAAAGTCACACATACATTCTACAGAACACTTACAGAAGATCTACAAAACAATTATAGTACAGTACCAGAGCAGTTACAGAACAGTTACAGACCAGAGACATAGCAGAGATAGAGGCTCTATAGAAGGTCTACAGAGGGTTACAGAAGGTCATCAGAACCTCATAACTCATACTCAAACCATTCCAAACTATCAAAAAATATTCAATTCCAAAAGATCTCAATCTTCATCAATCATCAATCCATGTTTCATACAGAAGAAAATCAGAACAAAACAGAAGCTATACAGAAGGTATATAGAACCAATCAGAACCTTAACAGAACCTATCAAAACATCTCAGAACCTATATATATCCACTGAGAATCATCATGAACTTCCAAAACATAATCAATATCATCCAAAACACTCTCAAATACTTCCTTTATCAACCATACATCACTCTAAATCCATCAAAAATCAATCATTCAGACCTCAAAAACAACAAAAATTAGTCAAAAATTCAGTCTTTTTCCACTCTCAACAGGATTCGATATCCCTTCTATGTATTTGGGTCTTCTCTTATTGGCGGATTGCTTCCAGTTCTTAAGTCTAGATGTGTTCCTTGTTACTTACAATCAGCCCTCAACTTACCCTCACTCTGCGCGTGGGTGCGTGTGTATGCTCTTTCTGTGCACTGTGTGAAATCAGTCTTTTAGCTTTCCTTAATTGAGCATCAAGTGATGGAAATCACAGTGAGTGAAAAAACAAAGTGCATGTAGCTCCGACGCTCTAGTCTACGGGTTGGCTTGACAAGGTTGCGTGTTTGGTTCCTAACTGTTCTCACCAGCTTCTAGGGTTTTTCTACTACGCTATCTTGTTCGGCTCAGTCCGGGTTGAGTTGGGGTCTTACAATCAACTGGCAACACCAAACACCCTTTCAGACCATTTGACCACAATCTCTAGGTTTGTAGCTGCGTGTGGGGCATTGAGTGGGTTCTTCCAGCACAGGTTACGCTTCTTGTTAACCAAGGTTTAAAGGTTTTTCTTCTCAATTAGCTACTACTTCTATGCAAAAGAAGGTAAATGAGCCCAAGCTTGATGGCATCCACCATTGGAGTAAGTATAGGGCCTGAAGGGCATTGTTGGAGCTAGAGATATCCCATCTAGCACTTATGAGTTTGTTGAGCTCTCCCACAAAAATGAAGAGTCTCTTTTGAGTTCTCCTATTATCCATGTACCTAGCCCCCTAGTAAGATCCCTACCCAACTTTGTTAGAAGCTCAACCACTCTTCCTAAAAGTTCTTCCAATATGGGTGGCCCCAATGGTAATTATGTGGCTTAGCCCACCAGTTATAGATACCATGGCATTAATGGCCATCACGGACAACATGGTATTAATCACCAACATGGCATTCATGGGCAACATGGTTTTAATGGGTACCATGGTATAAATGCACATGATAGCTTTCATTGGCAACATGGTATATATGGGCAACATGGCATGTATAGGCAACAAGGTCTTAGTGACCTCTGTGATAAGATTATTCTTACTAAGTACAATGGGCAATCACCATCTCCATCTAACTTGGAAAAATGGGCCTCCAAAATAGAGTCATACTTTAGCATCTATCTCCATCCCAATCATCAAAAAATTATATTTGCCTCTCCAATTTGGAAAGTTTTTCCCACACTTGGAGGCACTATATAAGTAGAAAGAATAATCAATTCATTGATTGGAAATATTTTAAAATGCACATGATTCAAGTGTTTGTGTCCCCCATGGAAACAAAGGGGTTAACAAGACCATGATACCAACTTGACCAACAAGATCTCATGGGAAGGAAATACAAAAATTAGTTTATGAACTTGACCATGTACGTCAAGAGCATCAATGATTATGCCAAATTACACAAATATATCTATGGGTTAGAGCCAAGCCTCTCTACTGATGTAATGGATAAAAATTATCTACCTTATTTGGCGTAATCGAATTGGCAAAAAGGTATGCCCGAAAGTACAAGAAGGATATTGGATTTTGGTATAGTTTTGGATAGCCCAATGCTGTAGCTCGTCGACTAAGCTTTGTAGGAGGTGCTTTTGGGGGAGGGGGGAGGGGAGAACAACTTATCCACCATTTAATGATTCAAAATAATAAATTTTCCTCACTCAAATACACTTAATTCAACCTTATTTGCCATCTATTTATGCTCAAAATAGCTTAAACTAAGTCAATTAATGCTTTATCAAACAAACATGAAGTTTTGTAAATTAATTATGAATTTATATTAAAATAATTTATTATATATTTTTTAAGATCTATTTTGAAATTTTGGTGCATCTAATACTAATTTTCTAAATTACTTGATTAAGTACGATATTTTTAAATTATGGTTACATTATTAAAAATAGGACTTTTATAAAAATTTAAAATTATCAAAAATTAGTTCCAATTTTTGATAAAAATCTTAAAGTTTTAAACAAACTAATGACTTAAAATAAACTCTTAGTTTTATGTGTGCATATGTGTATGTGTGTGTGTAAATCAGAGAGGGATAATAGGGGAACCCTCTTCCATAGCCACAAGTTTGTTTTGCCCCACCCTTTCCCCACCTGCGTCCCCCTCCCCCTGGTGCATAGATCGGATGCTGTATGCTCGCGTAGTGAACGCCGGAAGGTCCCCAAGAACAAAAGAACTCTACTTTTTGCACAAAACTCAAGGTAGAAAGCATGCACGACATGAACAAGAGAGCAATTGGGTGCAATATCCCCCCCATGCCTTATGTGAGTGCTCCACAAAGCATGTATTTTATGTATTAATCATCTTCAAGCTCAAATAATAGCCCAAATTACAAAATAGCACGCTTTTGGCTTTTGAGTTTGCTTTAGCACAAAATAGAAATAAAGCTAATGGGCGGGCGCCCAAAGAATCAAGCATACCCAATACAATGTTCAAATACAAAAATAAATATCCAACGCCTTAATAAATAGGCATGACAAAATATAGGCGCCATGCCTAAAGTATGTGCCCATCAAAATATAAGTGATAACTCGAATACACCGCTATCCTCCAATGCTTTCCTCCGCCACTGCTGCTATCTCTACACATCAACTGAAGCATTCACAATCGTTAGTAAAATAATACAATTAAACCGACAAAAGTGAATATCTAGCAGTCTTGAGTTACATAAATAAATCAACTAGTTAGAAATCAATCCTAACCTTAATTTATCACGAGTGCGCACTCTAAACTCATAAACGTTTATTAATTTAATATGTATTTTGCCAAATCACCCACTATGGAATCACCCATGTACACACTAAATTAATGAAACACCCGAAAAGGATAGGCGTCCCCATCAACTTTTCGCACAAAGAATCCACTTTGTGTATGAGCCCCGGTCATCAAATTTTACGGAATCCACCGTAAAACCTCATGGAATCCATCGTGGCACGGAATCCACCGTGAGATATGCCTCCTGGCATCATACCCCCGGGGGTATGATGCCGGGGGTATGATGCCAGGAGGCATATCTCACGGTGGATTCCGTGCCACATTTCACGGTGGATTCCGTCATACCCCTGGGGGTATGATGCTAGGAGGCATATTTCAAGATGGATTCCGTGAGGTTCTACGGTGGATTCCGTAAACTTTGTTGACCGGGGCTCATACACAAAGTGGATTCTTTGTGCGAGAAGTTAATGGGGACGCCTATCCTTTTCGGGTGTTTCATTAATTTAGTGTGTACATGGGTGATTCCATAGCGGGTGATTCTGCAAAATACATATTAAATTAATAAACGTTTATAAGTTTAGAGTGCGCACTCGTGATAAATTAAGGTTAGGATTGATTTCTAACTAGTTGATTTATTTATGTAGCTGAAGACTGCTAGGTATTCACTTTTGTCGGTTTAATTGTATTATTTTACTAACGATTGTGAATGCTTCAGTTGATGTGTAGAGATAGCAGCAGTGGCGAAGGAAAGCATTGGAGGATAGCGGTGTATTCGAGTTATCACTTATATTTTGATGGGCGCATACTTTAGGCATGGCACCTATATTTTGTCGCGCCCATTTATTAAGGCATTGGATATTTATTTTTGTATTTGGACATTGTATTGGGTATGCCTGATTCTTTGGGCGCCCGCCCATTAGCTTTATTTCTATTCTGTGCTAAAGCAAACTCAAAAGCCAAAAGCGTGCTATTTTGTAATTTGGGCTATTATTTGAGCTTGAAGATGATTAATACATAAAATACATGCTTTGTGGAGCGCTCACACAAGGCATGGGGGGAGATTGCACCCAATTGGTCTCTTGTTCATGTCGTGCATGCTTTCTACCTTGATTTTTGTGCAAAAAGTAGAGTTCTTTTGTTCTTGGGGACCTTCCAGCATTCACTACGCGAGCATACAGCATCCAATCAGTGCACCCCCCCCCCAAAATGCTCACGTAAAACAAATAAAAATGATATTTTTAATATTAAATTAATAAAGATTATTTTTCTTCTTTGAAAATAACTCTTTCTAGGTAATAAAATAAGAATTATTTCATGTTACTAAATCCACACTAAAAGATGAACCCCCCCCCCCCCCACCCCCTATGGAAACTATTTGAAGAACGGCTTCTCTTCTCATTTGCGAAAAAAGGAGTTAGCGACAATTTGCATAGTAATTCCCTATTCATAAATCCTTTTTCTTTTCACCCTTTCCATCCATAATGCCCCCTCAAAAGCATATTGAAGTGGCAAAATCCTCAAGTAATCATAATGTCAAAAATATAGTTGCTAATATGGTCAAGGAATATTATCTTATAAATGGTTTAAATATATTTTTTATTTTTAAAGTAATGTTTTTTCATTTTTATTCACATGAACTCTCTTTAAATAACAAAATAATCCTCATTTAATTTTCTTAATGTCTCCATCTTTTAAATTTAAAAATATAATCAAAATAATACTAAAATTTAAAGCTTTAACAAGTTAACTAAATTTAAAATTTAAAAATAATTAAGTATAGTAGAAAATAATTTTAAAGTACAATTTAAAAACAAATTGGATAAATTTTTAAGTAAAGTTTTCTCATTAGTACTACAATTTATTTACAAATTAGATTATTTTATAGTTTTCTTTGAGTAAATTAGTTTAGTTTCTTCTTATTTCATTAGAGTACATTCATACATATAAATTACTAAAGTATACTTTTGTAAGCGAAAAAAGGAAAAAAAAGAGTGTGTTCTCATGCAAATAAAGTTAAAATTCATCCTAATGTACGAAGCTAAGCTTCATTTTGAATTTGATATTATGAAAAATTTATATAACACAATATTAGTGAGTTTGGGAATCACCCAATTCCCATTTTTTAAATACTAAAAAGATGGCACCCAGATAACATGCCCATAAGTTTCTCAAAACCATATGACGTGACCTATCATTGGAAAGCACTTGAAAAATGGAATCTATTGAGCTATAGAGCACTCGATTTGGAGTTATAGTGTTTAAGTTATGGCAAATCCAAAGATTTGACCATGTGTGCCAAACTTATGGGAAATTTCCATATTCCCCAATATGGTGTTATATTAGACTAGGAAAAAAAATTCAAATGAATGATAGTTAGAAAAATAAGAAATTGAGTTTTCTTTCTTTAAGTATGAAAATAATTATACTACTTACATCCATGGCTCTAGCAATCAGACAGAAATATGACACAATGCCACTCCTAGATCTACATCGGTCACCCGAGGAGTAATCAAGGTATGCTTTGTCTCTAGTATAGAAAGATCCACCCTTATGGTAGGTGAGAACCAGCAAGGCTCTGGTTCGAGTTGTGATCTCAATCTCAGTCATAAAATAGGATTGGAAACCTATATGAGCCCAACATGGTTGAGCATTGAAAGAGTTGGGATGAATAGAGTAAGGGAGGTAACCTAGTTTTGGGTCGCTTCACTCCTTGGAGCAAGTTGTATATATCAAAATAAATAAATAAGAGTTATGTTTTCTAATTGAATTTCTTAGTATCCATCTCATAAAGGCATGCCAATGAACCTTGTGTAGAAACTAATTAATGAAGCTACTTTTATATTTCATCAAAGAGTGTGGCAACATTCTGTTTAAAATACTAAAGTACACCATGATACTATGGAAACCACGTGGACAAAAACCATCCTATAGTTGGGTGGACCCAATGCGGCTTTTCTAAAGCTTAGAAAAAGATGATCTTCCTAAGAGTCTATCCTAGAATTGGTTAAGCACCATTTTAAGAGGTCAATGTGAGGCTATGCCTTACAGGCAAAGGGATCAACACTCTACTCACCCTCCTTTCTCACTCTCATTGAATCAAGTGTGATACTCACCTATCTCGATTTTGATGATTCACAAAATACATTTGTTTTAACAACATATTGGGGAATATGGGAATTTCCCATAAGTTTGGGAAATGTGGTCAAATCTTTGGATTTGTCATAACTTGAACACTATAATTGCAAATCGAGTGCTCTATAGCTCAATAGATTCCATTTTTCAAGTGCTTTCCAATGATAGGTCACATCATATGGTTTTGAGAAACTTATGGGCATGTTATCTGGGTGCCACCTTTTTAGTATTCAAAATGGGAATTGGGAGATTTCCAAACTCACTAATATTGTGTTTTTAAAGCTCGATGTTAGATTATTGTTAAAGATCGTAGTTGCATCGTTAGGAGTTGTAGGAGGTTGGTCCTCTTGCATTGAGTCTAGATTCTTTATTGTGAGCTAGACCTAGGGAATACCTAGTCACCTAAATCCACATTCTCTAGGTTAGCCTAGATGGTGGTGACTAAGATTGGCCCCTAGATGACTACTAAAGTACACCTCCTAAGAGATTTAGAACCTAGTACATCTGACATTGTATCAAAGCATTGAAGTTTAAATAGGCTCCATCACTAGGATGATATTAACATTATTAGGTATCAACTTCTAAGTTTATTCATTACTGTAATCAGTGGATTTTAATATATTCAATACTATAATTAGTAAACTAAACTTGGAATTTTTAGAGAATTTTCTTAACTAACTTTTGGGTCACAATATACTTTGAGAAATATGACTTGTACATTGAGCAGGTTTTGATTTAGGCATAATATTGTATTGATTACCCTAAAGACTATCCTCAAATCAAATTGCCAAGAAATCCAGGAAAAAAACTTCTAAGTGCATGATAAATAATGACATTGATGCAAAGCATAGAATCTAGATGTGGAGTCACATGAAATGTGCCTTTGAACCCCGATGCAAAGAGCCTTGCATTTAGTGATGCAAGATGCAAATTTGTTACATTGTATAGATGAGTCTTTCACACACACACACACACACACACACACACCCCATATATATATATATATATATATATATATATATATATAAAAGAAAATATAAAAACATGTAAAAGCTAAAGAAATCGCATTGGCATGTCCCATGATAAGAGCATGATTGAGTTGGAGTCCTAGAGAATGAAACATACGCTTTATATGATAAGTTGATAACCTTGAGTATTCATGACTTTAATGCCTAGAAATTCTCTTATATTTCTATGCAATGTTCATGAAAAACCGTCCTTTAGTGTATTTTGTCAAGGTTAAAATGAGAAAAAAGGAAGTTGATTTTTATGGGTTCTTTTATCTAAAGGATAACTTTTGATATCTAGTCTTTATATAAAGGGTTGTATCAAAATCTATCCTTTTTTTAAAGATTCACTTATCAATAAACCTTGATTTTCAAGGCATGCATAGGAAAAGGTCCTTTAAAATTTGTCAAGATTCAAAAGTTAAGATTCATAAATATGAGTCAGATGACTTAATATACCTATTAATACACATGTGGCATGGAAGAGAATTTAATATGTAACGTTCAAGGCTCCAACTCTTCTAGAAGTTAGCTCCTTAAGTTGTAAAGTTTAAAGTCTAAATCATTATCTTCAAAAATACAAAACTTTCAAGCTTCCCAGGTCCAAGTCAACTGCTTTTGAACCATATTCACTTAGCAACCTTCAAGATTCTTAAACTCACACAAGCACTCTCAGAGATTGAATCATACTTTTGAGGCTCAAAAGAGCAAGCTGAGCTGAGAGATTGAATCAAGAGCTTGACTCAACTAGAAATCTCCAAGTATATCAATCATTCTACCTATTTTTCTAGGTTGAAAGTTGAAAGTACTCAAGTGCTTTGTGCTCTGTGAGATATATATATATATATATATATATATATACATCTCACCACAAATTTTGTACTCAGAATTTGAGTCGTAGATGACCGGTGCAGGTCCTGGAGAGAGAGAGAGAGAGAGAGAGAGAGAGAGAGAGAGAGAGAGAGAGAGAGAGAGAGAGAGAGAGAGAGAGAGAGAGAGAGAGAGAGAGAGAGAGAGAGAGAGAGAGAGAGAGAGAGAGAGAGAGAGAGAGAGCCTTGTTTCTAGAATCTAGAGTATGATAGATGTCTCTCGAGAGCTATGGCAGAGAGGGATCAGTGATTCAACATGAGAGAGAGAGAGAGAGAGAGAGAGAGAGAGAGAGAGAGAGAGAGAGAGAGAGAGAGAGAGAGAGAGAGAGAGAGAGAGAGAGAGAGAGAGAGTGTGTGTGTGTGTGTGTGTTACAACCCAGATAATGGTGGGGCTCACTGCACAAAGTCCAGACTCACGACAAAGGGAGAGATAACAGGGTGGTTGGAACCCAAGCATAGAGGCATAGAATAATCTCGGATTGTGTACAGCACACAGAGAGAGAGAGAGAGAGAGAGAAAGTAGTGTAGGAAGAAGGTAGAGAGAGAGAGAAAAGCGGGAAAAGAGAGAAGAGGAGAAGAGAGGGAGGGTAGGAAGAGAGAGAAGAGGGGAAAAAGAGGAGGGGAGGGTAAAAAATATTAGAGAAATATTTAAAAATATATAAAATACATATTAAAGTTTAAAATTTTATAAAAAAGATCGTAGTTGTGATGCACAAACAATCTTTTTTAAACTAACTAGATAAACTCTTATTCATAACAATATTTATAGAAATTGCAAATAAACATGGCTATACAAAAAATTTGATAATCTAGCATTTGACCACAAGTCCATTGATGGTCTACCAATCCACCCATTGGGTATATCCCTAAGGAATTGTACACCTCATCCTAGGTAGATGTAAGAAGGTAATGAGTTGGCTGGTAACCATTCCTTGATCTAATACTTGACCCTTCCACTCCTTAAAATGGCATTGTGCACTAAGATTGGGCTTTCTACTACTACTCATGCCCATGATGCTAGGCTGTAACTAAATCTTGTACTCCAGTTACCTATCACTTGTCCCTGTGACTAAATTTTCCCAAGAAAATGACTCTTCCCATGGATCAAAGTCCATGCTCTGATACCAATGTAAAATGGATAATTCTCACATCAAGAAAAATAACTGAAAATATAAGAAAATACACCATGTATACTAAGAAACCATAGCCAAGGTGGCTAGACATGAAATTATATTGCCATGGAAGGCTGAGAATCATAAATGAATGCAGCAACATTAATACTCACCTCATGCCAAGCTGGGACATGGTATGCACCCCATGATCATGGTGGCTAAGAGTATGCATCCTCTTAGATGGTTAGATTTTTTATGCATGTTTCCAACAGATGCAACCATATCTTTCCAAGCATTAATTTACTTAATTAATATGAAAATAATAGAACATGGGCTACGATAAGTTGATTTTGGGGTGTAGAAATATCATTGAGAGATGGATCCCTATCCACATTGTTGATTGCATCAAGGGTAGCAACAATGGTAGCAAAAGCAACATTGCTAAGGGATTTTGGTAGAGTTTTAGTGGTAAGACATAAGCACAATATCTTACACTCCTCTTTACAATGGCTACTAGAAGCACTTCTCCTGCTTGAGTGCAAGTTGGATTGGTGTGCATTGAATATTGTGTTGGATGTTGAGTGTTGAGGGTAGTTCTGTGCTAGGGTGGTCAAGGGTGTCTCTTAAATAGTTTTTTGGAAGAGGTAGAGGCTATACTTTTCCTCTAAATGAAAAAGTAAAGATGCTAAGGAGAACACTATGGCAAAAGTCAAACCCAAGCTCAAAAGCTCACGTGATGTGAAAGTAAGGTATTTGTCTTCTAAACTAGCCCAAAAATGCAAAAAAACATGTTTCTTTGTGTTTACATATAGCTCATGTATGAAAATTCTTACATGTAGGATAAAACTCTTTGCTAAAATGGTGTGTTCCTCTAGCAACAATTGGCTTTACATAGGCATTCATAGATATTTTAATCAAGATATGAACTCAATGCACAAAGTCTATGTAAATGCATTGTCATTACTAATCCTTTAAATTTTAGATGCACCTATATCATATCTAAAGATGGTATACCAAAAGACTTTACATATTTTACATATCTAAATATACACATAGAATAAGGATTTTTAAAATTTTTGTGGCTGATAATTAAGACTTGGAGTAATCTCATATTCCAACTTAACTTATAAAACAAGTCATCATGATAAATTTAAATTCTTAAGCCATGTTTTTGTAATATTGTCTTTATGTTAATCTATTGTTGGTGCAAATATTTAGCAATATTTAGTTGTAAATTTTGTGATGTCTTGTATATTGATTGATGACTTGATGCTGCATATCAAGTAGCAAAGCATGACTTATCTTTTTGTACTAACGAACATAATTTAGAATTATTTGAGGTCCTTTTGATAGTGAATGTGTGCCTGTCAAGATGTATAGAAATGATAAGGCGTGTGTCATGTTTATACAGTATATTAGTGAATCTATATTTAAGGTTCAAATTGCTAAGATTAAATTGTCTCCTTTTTTTAGTTTAATGTTAGATGAGTATATTGATATAGAAAATAGGAGAAATATGGTTTTCTATGTTACTTTTTTGGATATTTATGAATGTGTCACTATGTTTCTACGGTTAATAGCAGAGCTAGATAATGGCATTGCATCTTGTTTGTATGATACATTCATTGATTTCATGTTGAAATGTGGGCTAGATATTTCAAAAATGGTTTGTTTTGGCTCTAATGATGCCTCTACAATGATAGGTTGTCATACTGGATTATCTACTAGGTTAAAAAGAGCTAATCCATTCATGACAAATATTCATTGCATTGCCCATAGGACAAGCTCATGTTTAGCTGATACATTAAAAAATTTTGAAATTGCACAAAACATTGATTCATGCATGAGTTCAATTGCTTCTATTTTCTCAAAAAGTGCTTGTAAAACAAAAGCATTAGAGAATTTACAAGAAGAGTTCAATTGTGCGGTTTTACATTTAAGTCATATTCACAAGTAAGATGGCTTAGTAGACAAATTGTTGTAAAAAAAAGTGTGTGATTCTTATGAGGCAATATTAGCAAATACTCAATAAAAAAATATGGCCTTTTGTATAATGCCCTTTATATATCAATGTATAATTCTATGTTCATACTGCTTGTCTTTTTATCTATGATTTTGCTATGTACTTGTACACTTATATGATTTTGGTATATGCTATTTTATATATGGTAATAATAAGCATGAGGCACATATCTTACATCTTATTTTATTTGTGTATGTATATCTATAAACAAATCTATAGATGTATATATATATATATATATATATATATATATATATATATATATATATATATATATATATATATATATATAGATAGATAGATAGATAGAGAGAGAGAGAGAGAGATTTGTGTATGTATCAATATTGACACTTAGTTATGTTTTTTTCTTTTTTTAAATTTTGTGTTATGTAATATAAGCATCATGTTATCTATTACATGTAATCATATATATATATATATATATATATATATATATATATATATATATATATATATATATATATATATATATATATATATAAAACATTTTTATCATCTTATTTATAGACAATAGTGTCCCCAATCCATTCTGAGGCCAAAATACTATATGTCATATAAAAAATACATATTTGAATTAATTATGTGATGTTTTTAAAGGTTAAAGTTATGAGTTTCTTGAGAAAAATGGTTACGATTGGATATTGCCTTGTGAAAAAGGAACGATATGAGCATTAATATTTTAAAACCGACTAGCTTCAAAAAATCCCGGACAATCTAAAGGTTAGGGGTTTTTCCATTGGTTCCTGAAAACGTTTTTTGTGAGCCAGTGTTCGGAAAAAGGCGGGTTCACTTCATCCTAAGACATGTTCATTTTAAGAGAAAACTTGTTTGATTCAATGTGAGAAGGAACTGACTACTTGTGGAAAATACAAGTGAAAAGGATTTGGGCCGGTTCACATTTATCATAGAAGGAGACTATCCTTCCATGATTAAAGTAGAAGGATAAGATCCTTCTAAATATATATTGAATAGGACTTTTAATAATATATATTAAATTTTAATTTTGAATTAACCTTGTAACTTTTCAAATTTAATGTTTAAATTTTTTAGCTTTAATTAGAATTAAAGTTGACTCAAGAGTCACCTGACTTGTGGCAGTTGCCAAGACTCAAGTTTCAACAAATTGGAGAGAGAGAGTGTGTGTGTGTGTGTGTGTCACTGTGTGTGTGTGTGTGAAGTTTGAATAGTGAACTCTCATTATCGTGCAATTTTGCAAGACTCAAGCTAACAGGCCACAATGCACCACTGCTCACACATGTTCCGAGTTTCACATTTCCTGTTGCCTTGCAGCACAATGCAGTGCTTAGCACCAGGCTACTAGCGGCCACACCTATCTACTATCTAGTATCTACTATCTCCTCAAGGCTCTGGCTCTGGCAGGCATCCGACATCGGGCAAAATCTCTTCAATCTTGGCGTGGGCTCTTGGCAGTTGGGCCTGCAACAGTGGCAGGCTGGAGGGGAGCTACAAAGCCCTACCCCAAGACCTATGGACCGCTTATTGATCAAGCGTTTCAAGCCGAGCGGCCATGGCTACCTCTCACATAGCCGACACGCAGTGCCTACCTTACAGGTGTAGTGAGCATACCTTGATGCTCGATCAAGTTACCTCCTCTCTCGCGCACTCCGGTAGCTCCACGATCCAAGTGCAAGCTTCAAGCAAGCTCCATCCTCAAGCTCCACTCTCCATAGCCGCAAGCAAGACAAGAGAAGTGAATAGAAGAGAAGAAGAGAGGAGAAGATGGAGAGCTTCTCCTCCCCGGTCCCTCACCCTCACACACTCACTTCCTCACACTCTCACACTCCCTCTCTCAAGCACAAGCTCAAGCAAGCAAGAAGAAGAAGAAGAGGAAGAAGAGGAGAACCACTTTTGGCCACACACAAGAATTAACTTCTCATTCACTTTTGAACTTTATATACATGCCCTACTTTTTTGGCGGTCATCCCCACTTTTTACATGGTTGGCCATTAGCCTAGGCTCTCTTTTCCTATTTCCCACTGTTCTAACTTATCCCATTCCCACTAATGCATACAATTTGCACAGGAGTGAGCCCGACACTCTTTTTACAAGGATTCGGGAGCGCCTTCATATTTAATGGTGCGCTTTTACTCTTTTCTTTTCTCGAGGCGACACTGAAGCCTTCTGGAGAGGTCGTCATTCAAATTTTCAGGGTCCCCTCCATCCAGGGCGCCTTTTCCTTCCTTTGTCATATGCCTTTTTGGTTATCTCCTTCTTCCATTTTTCCCGCACTTCTGCTCCATTTTCTGTTCCTCTATGCTGCAGTAAACATTATCCCCCTCCTAGCGGAGCGCCAGTCCCATGGCACTGGGGTGGGTAGTAGCAGGAGGGTAGTTGGGGTTGGTGCTAAGTGGAATCGGTGGGTAGATGACCACAATCAAAAAGGTGCTGCTATGAATGAGAGATGATGGAGTGTTGATTCCTAATGATTTGGAGAGATTCCGGCATGCTTTGATCTTCATGAAGATGCTCGGCCTTTGTCACACAGTTGATATTTTTCTTCCGCGACGACTATCAAAACCGGGGCTCCGTAATCAGTTGAAGAACATGTGGTTCCAAGATCTTTGCCCATGGTGGGTCCCAACTGAGTTACGAACAGCCTGCAAGAGAAAGTTGTGCACTCCCTAAGGGGTGTGTCTGTCTCATGGTGTGGTGTAAGTGCATGTGCAGTGGAACTCAGAGATGGGTCTAACCTTGGGCAAGCCCTCAGTAATGTCCCACACTTGAGGACCCAGTTCGTGTGTTGTTGGAGGTGCAGTGCAGAGCTTAGGGTGATAGGCCTGGAAGTCCTGCCCTTGATGTGCCCTAAGCGTAAAGTGGGGAGAGGGGCTAGGGGTGAACCCTAGGTGTGGTGAGCAAAGTGAGCCTTCGTGCCTTTTTTTTTTGAAGATTGCATACAAAGAAGGCATTTTGGCTAATGTCTATCACCTTCAGTCAAAGCGCGGGGTGTTGAGAAATAAGCCAAAGTCTAAGGCATAGTCTAAGCCTTATCATATTGTTGTATGTAAAGTGTCCTTAAGTTTGGGGTATCTATCTTTTGAGGATACCATTTTAGTGTGTGGACCATTGGAGATATGGTTGGAGAATAATGGAGGAGAAGTTGACATTGAGCTCCTAACCTGTGCTTGTTCCATCTTTGTCTTCCTCTATTTGAAGTTTTATTATGGTATCAGAGCCGTCTCATATTCTACAGGAACTTTCAATGCAAGGAGGAAGTGAAGAATAAAATTGCTACAAGCCATACACTGGGCTCTCCACAGCTGGAGGGGGAAGATGCATCTCTTTGCTATGTTGTGAAGTATAGTTCATTGTTCCAGGCAAGGCACCTGATATCAACCGTGCAGCCTCATTACGAGATGCATAGAAATGAGCAAAGGCAATCTCATTATCGACAAGTTCAGACAGATTTGGCAATGACATTGATAGTGTCATTGTCTTCTTCTGAAGCAAAGAGGTCTGATTAAGCTCCAATCCTCATATTCTCCTCAGTCTAGGCTTTTGGTCCCCAACTGAACACCACAGTTCCTTCAATAGAAACATTGAAGCTTGGAGCGTGACTCTTGTTGTCATAATTATTGTACACAAAGAACATGCGTAGATAATAACTGCCACTTGGAAGATCCACCACATAGCAATTCTTCTTCCCACCTGATACTGGAAAATAGCGCAGTGTTTTCTCCAACACAGTTGTAAAGTTGTCTAGCTCAGACACTTGTGTCAGGGAATCCCCTGTGAAGTACCGGTTAGCAATCCATGTCTGGTTGAATTCATTGGTGAGATTTGGGAGGAGTTCCATGTGATCCATATCAGCAAGGTTGTCGATGTCTGATGAAGGGACCTCTAGGTTGATCGCTCCAACCTCTAGGTAGTATGAGTGGCTGATGATTGTCAGTAACAACCAAAGGGGAGTTAGTGCGCCTGCTGTGCAAGAGTAAATTTAAACAAATTTCAGGTTTCATCATGCCTACAAGCTTTGCAATGGATAAACCAAGAGTTTTATGTGGTCAAGAACAAGCTAGAAACTTTGTTATAGTTGGACCAACAGATTTTATCTGCAGGAGGATCTTTGCCTATGATGCAATGATCAGTTTTGGAGGTCAACCATGTATTCTACCAGTTTCTGTTTGTTGCGAGTACAGCCTAAAGAAGCTGATGCGATAATCAGTAATCATTACCTTTTAAGAAAATACAGAGTTTGTGTTGCTCTGTGCTCATCATAGCAGGAGAGAGTGAAATCTTGTAACTGGCTATAGTAAAACCAAGAAGCCAGCTGCTATCTTGATGAAAAGAAATGCAAGGCTAGGTCCACAACTTGCTGTTGGCAGAATATTATGGATGAACTGCTCCATTGTAGAAGTGCCAAGTGCAGGGATAGTGTGCTTCAAGTGCCATAAATACAGTCCAGGACTCTAGACTATGCCACAATCTACAGGAAAAACCAAATACCTTGCTTGACAGACTTGAGCCAAAAGAAATTTAAAAACTGCAGGAAAAGTGGTCAACTTTAGACCCATGTTTTAATGCATTTTGGGTCATACAGACATCGTGTGGAATCCAATTTGGATGTTTCTTGCTGGGAACTGAATGTATGACATGTTGGCATCATGGATGGATGTATATGATAGTTTTTGGACACATGTATGGCAGTCATATTGCTGAATACCATTTCTGGACAGATTGTATTGTTGTTTTCTTCTGAATTTGCAGCAGTCATAATGTCTGACACGGCACAGATCACTCAGATCGTGGGGGACAAATTGACCAAAGACAACTATAGTGTTTGGTCCTACAGGATGGAGAATTTTTTGATGGGTAGAGGTCTATGGGATCTCATAATAGGTGATGATGAATGTCCAGAAGTTCCCAAACATCCAACTGAAGAGCAAAAGAAAGTGTACAAGGATTGGACTGGGAAGAACAGGAAGGTTTTGCATTGGATCTCCATATGTATTTCAGAAACATTGATTCCTCATATAAAAAAGTCAAGTACTTGTAAGGAGGCATGGGAAATCATAGAAAAAATGTATGGAACATGTGTAGAGGCTCGTAAGATACAACTTAAGCAAAGATTACATGGTGCATGGAGAGGCAATCACAGTATCAGTGACTATGTGGCAGAAATCAAGCAAATTTCAGAAGACCTTGCATCCATTAATGCACCTGTGGATGATGATGATTTAGTGCCAGTGACACTAAATGGGCTTGGACCGGCTTTCAAATCTTTGGATACCTCTATTTCCATTAGGGGATGCTCTATGCCTGACTTTGAGGAGCTTATTGGATTGCTACTTACAGAAGAAATCAAGTTGGGATTGAATGCATCTAGCAGTGGCAAAAATGCAGGTGGAGATAGTGTTTTCTATCACCAGAGAGGCCATGGCAGCTCATCTAGAGCTAGAGGCTCTTCACCTGGTCGTAGTAATTATGGTTTTGCTCGTGGAAGAGGTAACTTTGGTCGTGGTGACTTCATGCATAGAGGCAAGGGGAGATCTTTCCCTAGAGCTAATGGATGGTCTAGTCCTTTTCACAAAGAGATGGCACTTGTCATTATTGTGGGCATTTTGGTCACTTTGAGAGGGATTGTTATCAAAAATAGAATGCCATGTCTAGGGGTCGTGGAAGGACCCAATATGGCCACTATGCAGGCACTTATGGTGGTACAGGTTATGGACCTAGAGGTGGATCGTCTAGAGGTCATTTATTTGCTATGGAGCATGTGCTTGGGAGTATGACTCATCCTCCTCGTGAGAATGACTGGTTTTTGGATTCAGGAGCTATAAACCACATGACTCATCATGCTGAGTGGTTTGATAGCAAGGATCAAATGCAGAATGATGAATATGTTGCCACTGGTGATGATAATTTACACAAAATTACTCATATTGGTAGTGTGCCACTTGTTACTAAAGATGGGATTGAGAACAAACTTGGTGATGTACTTTATGTGCCCACAATAACTAAGAACCTAGCATCGGTTGGTCAAATGACAGATCAAGGATTGCAGGTGAGATTCAATAAGTTTGGATGTTTCATTGAAGAGTTCCATAATGGGAGAACTGGTAGGGTGATTTCTCATGGTAGAAAGAAAGGGAGATTGTTTGCTTTGGGTGCAGGTACCCCAGTGATTCAAAACTATATGTATGTTGAGAGAGGACATGGGCAAGATAAGGATGTGGAATTATGGCATAGACGGATTGGTCATGTTAATTTGCAAAGATTGAAGCAAATGCAATCAAAACAGATAGTCCATGGTCTACCACATTTAGGATATGTGAATTTTGATCATGTATGTGAGGCTTGTCAATTTGGCAAGCAGTCCAGATTGCCATTTCCAAAGAGGGGGAGAATAAGCAGCTATCCTTTGGAAATAATACACTCATATTTGGGGCCCATGTCAGAATATTTCCATGAGTGGAAAATGTAGATTCTATATCACTTTCATTGATGATTTCAGCAGGATGACTTGGGTGTACTTTATGCAGCATAAAAGTGAAGCATTTGAAAAGTTCTTGGAATTTAAATCTATGGCTGAAAAGCAGTTTGGATGCTACATAAAATGTTTGAGGTCAGATAATGGTGGAGAGTACATGTCATATGAGTTTTGTGACTTCTTGAGAGATCATGGTATCAAAAGGCAATTGACATGCAGGTATACACCTCAGCAAAATGGTGTGGCTGAAAGGAAGAATCGGATTATTGCAGAGGTTGCAAGGGCAATGATGAACCAAATGAACATGCCATTGTCATATTGGGCAGAAGCAGTGCATACTGCAGTTCACATTATGAATAGAACACCTACAGCCTTGATTCATAATATGTCACCATATGAGAGAATGTATGGCATGAAACCCATTGTTGCATACCTTAGAGTCTTTGGATGTGTCTATTATGTTCATGTTCTGGATGATTTGAGAAAGAAGATGGAACCTAAGGCTGTAAAATGCATTTCCTTGGATATCCTGATGAGAAGAAGGGATACAAATGCTATGATCCAGTGAGTAAGGAAGTATACATAATCAGGGATGTCAAATTCAGTGAATATGAATCATGGTACAAACCCAAAATTGCAGTGGATGTTGATTCCTATGAAATCAATGATGATAATGGCTATGGAAGGAAAATTTCAGCAAACAGCAAGGCTGAAAATCAACATGTGGAAGATGCTTCAGGACCTCAAGAGAATGTGGAAAGCAGTGGTAGCTATAGTCCATGGAGTGGTAGATTGAGAAATGCACAAAGGAGTGCAGAAGTTGCAAAAGGTAAGAGACCAACGACTGAAAGTTTAGAAGATGAATCTATAGATGATGAGTATGGCATTCCACATGTTAAAACACCTGGCACTAGAAGTGCAGGAAAGTATGTGCCACCACGTGCTAGATCAGATGAGACACATGGTAGTGCACCTCAACTGAGAAGGTCAGAAAGGGTAAGGTATCCAGTTGATAGATTGACTTATAATGGGTTCATGAAGATGCATTATGCATACATGGTTTCTTATGTACAACATGTGGAGCCTACTTGCTTTGAAGAAGCAGTAGAGAGCAAAGAGTGGAGACAAGCAATGGATGAAGAGATGAATGCACTAAGGAAAAACAAGACTTGGGATTTGGTGAAACTACCTTATGGCAAGAAGTCCATTGGATGTAAATGGGTTTATAAGGTCAAATGTAAGTCAGATGGTTCTCTTGAAAGGTATAAAGCAAGGCTAGTTGCAAAAGGATATGCACAAACTTATGGTTTGGACTATGAAGAAACATTCAGTCCAGTAGCTAAAATGACGACAGTAAGATCAGTAATTGCTTGGCTTCTATCTATGGTTGGAGGCTTTATTAAATGGATGTGAAAAATGCTTTTTTGAATGGCAACTTAGAAGAGGAAGTGTACATGGATCAACCAGAGGGCTATGTGGATCCAAAATACCCACATTATGTATGTAGGTTGAAGAAGGCTTTATATGGACTGAAGCAAGCACCAAGAGCATGGTGTGATAGAATCAGCAAATTCTTATGCAGTATGGGATTTCAATAGAGCAAAGCTGATTATTCACTTTATGTGAGGCATACAGAAGATGGTATGGTTGTTGTGGTCATCTATGTTGATGATCTCATTATTACAGGTAAACTTGAGAAGGAGATTACTGAAGTCAAGCATGGGTTACATAAAGAGTTTGATATAAAGGACCTTGGTTTGTTGAGATACTTCTTGGGTATTGAGGTTATTGACACACCTCATGGTATATGGCTGATACAAAGGCAATATACATTGGAGATGTTGGAAAAATATGGCATGACAGGATGCAAACCGGTTGATACACCATTGGATCAAAATGCTAAGTTGATGGATGATGGATCTTATGTTGAGGATGTTACTATGTTCAGAAAGATGGTTGGTAGTCTTATCTACTTGACCATTACAAGACCAAACTTGAGTTACGCTGTTGGATTGGTAAGTCAGTTTACGCAAAAACCATGCAAATCACATTTGGATGTAGTAAGAAGAGTTCTTGGATATGTGAAGAAGACAGCTAGATTTGGGCTATTTTATGAAAAAGGAATCAAGCCTACATTGTTTGGATACTCAGATGCAGATTGGGCAGGTAGCTCTATGGATAGAAGATCTACTAGTGGCTATGCATTCTCATTTGGATCAGCCATGGTAAGTTGGAGCAGTAAGAAGCAACCTACAGTTGCTATATCAAGCACTGAAGTAGAGTATAGAGGCATTGCATTGGCAGCATGTGAGCAGACATGGCTGAGATTGATCCTATATGACATGGGGATAGAGATTGATGGTGGAGTTATTATGTATTGTGACAATGTTAGCAGCATTATGTTGGCAAAGAACCCAGTCTACCATGCAAGAACAAAACACATAGAAGTGCACTATCATTTCATTAGAGAAAAAGTCATTGATGGAGAGATTGACTTGGTCCATGTGAAAACAAATGACCAAGTTACTGATATCTTTACCAAAGCATTATGTAAAGATAAGTTTGAGTACTTCAGGAATGCACTTGGAGTATTACCTTTGCAAGCTCATTCTGAGCTGGAGGGGGAGTGTTGAGAAATAAGCCAAAGTCTAAGGCATAGTCTAAGCCTTATCATATTGTTGTATGTAAAGTGTCCTTAAGTTTGGGGTATCTATCTTTTGAGGATACCATTTTAGTGTATGGACCGTTGGAGATATGATTAGAGAATAATGGAGGAGAAGTTGACATTGAGCTCCTAACCTGTGCTTGTTCCATCTTTGTCTTCCTCTATTTGAAGTTTTATTACGGGGTGGTCACAAGCATTGGGATAGAAAGGCGTGACTTTGTAGGTATTCTTTAATAGCGGCCCAGGCCTTCAAAGGTGTGGATGACAAGAAGGGATGATTATACCTCGTGAAGCGAGTATCATTCATATTCTCTAAGATTTCTAGACAAAAGGAGGGAAGCAGGGTTGTCCTCATCATTAATCTAGTCATAGCCCTACTATCTATTCCTAGGTTGATGTCAAAAAAGAGGGGGGGAAGGTGGGCTTCCTCGGCTGTAGGCCTCCGCATTAATAGGAATTTGATCAGCCTAAGATAATTGCAGGTGGTTAGGAAGGCTGGATCCAAGCAAGAAGAAAAGTCTGCGAGGAAGCGGTTGATAAATGGAAGGAGATCCTCTACTCTAAAAACTAGGCATTCCTCGGGATTTCAGGAATTTACATTATATATTCTAGGAAAGTCCAAATCCCCATGAATAGTGCGGTCATAATCAACTCCATGCCTACGGGGGTAGGGCATGTAGATGGGGATGTTACATTCTTTAGGAAGTGAGCTGCAGAAGGCAGTCCATGCATCAAAATTGGCATCCCAAATCCTCCTCCACCACTTCGACTGTGCCTCGTAGCCTTGGACGGATTTGGGAACCCGGTTCACCTTATCCTGCCAGTAGTCTGTAGGCTCTTGCCTCCACCTGGTTATAATAAGGCTCCTCTCTTCTATCCATCTGTTCGCCAGGTCATTGGCCAGGTCCTTGATCTTAAATAGGATGCCTAGAGGCAACACATGGTCCAACGAACGTGGATAAGCAAATGAAAGCTAAAATGGTCTCGTCAGGAACTCCCACTCACGGCATATGATCAATTCCTGAGGCCAATCGATAGGGTTGAGATCCCCTCGTAGTGGCACTGGCTCGTCAGGGAATTGTCTGGGTAGTGACCGTGCTCTGTGTTGTGCATTCTCTGCTAGTTCCTGCCTTCTTCTCCTGGCTGCCACAATGCACTCAGGCATGTGGGCATCTTTGGGCTCTTCTGGCGGGAGGTCTGGTAGAGGCGGACTAGGCATTCTGCATTGTTCTTCTTCAGCATCCTGCTCCAAGTTCGAGCCCTCTTCGGCATTCTGCTCGGCCACTGCTGGGGCCACTTGTGGTGGTGGTGCGGGCTGCTCCTGTTCTTCAAACCCTAGTTTCTTGAGCTCAATTGTGGAGAGGCCGGCACAACGCAGGTAGTGAAATTGCTGCTCCTGTTCTTCAAACCCTAGTTCCTTGAGCTCAACGGTGGAGAGGCCGGCATGGCACAGGTAGTGGAATTGCTTCTTCTTCGTGATTCCGGTGCCGGTGGGAAGCTCCCATTCCTGAAGGCCATATCTTAGCGCTTGGCTAGTCAACTCTAGCTTCCTTTTCACCCTCTCCACTGAATCATTGCCCTTTTCTTGGGTGGCATGTAGCACAGTGCTGAGAAAGGCTTGCCTCTATGCGTTGGCGCATACATCGACTGCTTCGACCCTGGATTCAGCAAGCACTCTCTCGCACTCAGCCACCGCCAAATGCTCCATTAACTGCCTAATTCTTTCAAAGTTGTTCTCTTTCCACATGTTGGCTCTTTCATCCATCTTTCTACTTCCCTCTTCCAGCTCACTTGCTAATGTGGTTACCATCTGTTGTTGTTCATTTGTTAAGACCCAGAGTTGATGCCACTCCCTAGATTTTCGAGCCAGCTATTCTTCAGTAATTTCTTTCGCTTGATTTGCAATACTGAACCTCTGTTCTACCTCAACGATTAGTTCTGTCTTTTCTTGCGCAAGTTGCTCGTGGATTTGGATCTCCGCAAGTTGCAGTCTTCATTGCGCGAAGGCCATGGCCATGAGGGCCTCTATGTCTTCCTTGGCAACCTCCAATGCACCTTGTAGTCATTGTGCCTCCTGTTGCTGCCCTTGTGCTTCTGCTGCGAGGATTGCCGGCCTTTCCCGTGCTAGGAACTCTATCTCTCTCTCCAGCCTATCTTGTTCCTTGAGTTCATACCATAGCTTTGCTATGGTATTCTCCCAAAGCTATGGTATTCTCCTGCCGCTCGCTTGGCTCACCCTCTTGAGCTACCAACTGTCCCTACCCTTCTAGTCTAGTTGTTCTCTGTTCCAAGTTAGCATATTGCTCCACTAGCAACTTTAAGCTCCGCTGCTCAGCCACCAGGTTTTGCTCTTCATCCTCTAGCCTCTGTCTCAGGCGACTTTCGTTATCCTGGGCTTCTTTTGTTTTTGCCTCCAATTGATCTTGTAGCACTTTCACCTCCCTTTTTCGGTTGGCTCCTTGCCTTGAAACTTCGAGCCTCAAGGCTGCTGAAGTTTCCCTTTCCTTTTCCAGCTCCAACAGGGCCACCTTCTTTTCTTCCTTTGCTTTATCCAACTATGCCAGGAGCTCAGCCACGTAAGCTCATAGTCCGCAATAGGTGGCATGGGAATAGGAGCTGTGGTGGTTAACGCTTCTAGCTTTTGCAGTTTCGGGTCTTTCCTGGACTCAGCATCTACAGTGGCAAGTCTTTTCGCTCCAGTCTCTGGCACAATCTCAGCCACTTTACTGACAAGCATCTGCATCATGCTCATCAGCTGGGCCATGTCCAGAGAGGGCGTGGGTTGTGAGGCAGTTGTGGTGTTGGTTGGCGGCACGAAGGAGGAAGGCAGGGGGTGCAACAGTGACTTCCCCTTGCCTACGATCATTGGGGTTTCTTTCGCGCTGCCATTTGCTTCGGCCTCATGGTGGGGACTCAAGGGGTTGATCTCTCCTCTTCCATGAGTTCCCTCAACAAATCTACGAGTGGCCTTTGCCACTCAGCCAGTTCTTTCATCCTCATCTCGTTGGCTTCCTCCTCCACCCTTCTTTGCCTTTCCTCTTCTGCCTTTTTTGACTCTTCTCTAACTCTTTCGAGTTCTTCCTCTTCCTTCTTCCGTTGTTGCTTCTCCACCCTCCTTGACTCTCTTCGAGCCCTCTTCACCTCGGCCACCTCCTCTTTGCTGAGTCTCTCCTCCTTTTTCTGGCTCTTGTCGGTCTTCATTTGCTTCTGTGGCTCAACCCTTTGAGTGGGTGGTGTTTCAGGCTCTCCTTCGTCGCTTGCTGTCTTTTTGCTCGAGCCTTCTTTCTCATGGTCAGGTGAGCTTTGATGCCTAGCTTGCTCTTCCTCCATGCCGGCATCCTTGATAGCCTCATCAATGATTGCAGTGAGGACGCCTCTGTATCTGATTGTAGAGGCTTTTGTGGCAGGTTTCTTTCTTGTGGATCATGCGGTAGAGGCCGGAGATTCCCTACTAGTTGGTGCTGTGGTTAGAGCCAGAAGGGCGGCTGAACTCCTGATAGTCTTCTAGACAAAGCCGTTCCAGTCCACCTCCTCTGGAACTCCTGTCGCAATGCTTTCCAGCAGTGGCATGCCGATTCTATTCATGAGTGCGTTGTATATGTGGCCTGAGAAAAGAGCATGGATCATCTTATCTTGCATCCTCATCACAGGGTCTGGAATGTTAGCCAGACTGATTCCATCGACCATGTGCACGTCCTCTTTTCTGACTCCCAGCATGGCATACACATCTCTTTTTGGGCGTCTTTCTTTTTTGGGCATAAGCCCCAGGGCTCTCTTGACAATATCTACGTTAAGGGGCACTTACACCCTTCTTTCTTGATCACCCGCCCTCACTGTGACCGTGCCACAACTCCATCCTTCATCAAAGCTCCTTAAGAAATCCACGTGCATGCTGTAGTCTATTGCATGTCCGACCTTCTCCATGTACTTTTGGAGGTTACATTTGTCCACCAACTCCCTCACGGCCGGCTCTTCCAAGATGGCTTCATTTAGATCCATGGTATGCTTGAATTTGAATTGGATAAATCCAAGTGTCTCGATGCTGGTTCCATACTTCATGAGCTCCGCTTTCGTGAATGGGAGTCCACCCTGTCCTGCCATGGTAGGTGCCTTTCATCACCCAAGTCAATGTTAGCATTATAACTTGATTCATTCCTAGCAAAACCCAAGAAAGAATGCGTGTGATAGTTTGCCGTGTGGATTCAGAGGAATGAAACTTAGAAATAATTCACAACCAACATCTATTTCCTCCTTTCATTCTTTCCTATTTGAATTCATTTGATCATTTTCAGCCGTTATACCTCTTGCTACATCACTTGGTTCATCACTTGGTTCTCATTCGCTCCTCCCCAAGTGTTAAAGGAATCCTTTTTAGGATTAGTGAGGGGAGGAGGAAGGCTTGCATGGGCTGTGTGGGGCAAGCTACTTGGCCAACAGCCAAGTATAAAGGTTAGGATTATATTCAAACTGGGCATGACGATCAAGTTTGCATGGTTGTATGGAAGCTTGAGTGATGTAGGTCAAGACATCATGAAAGATATCCCCGGAGTTGAGGCAACTAGCAATGTGCAACTCCTCTTTTGTGAGGAAGTGGTCAATGTACGGGTGAGCCAATACCTGATCATCTAAGTGTATGTTGCATGTAATGGCCAAAACTCTAAATGAAAGAGGTGCCACATAAGTAGGGTCGTGTTCAATTGTTTTGATTGCCCTCCTTTGCTCAGCACTGGTCATGATACGACGGCCTATTTTCTCCCATTGGAGTCTTAAGGCATACCACAGTTGTAAGAATGGAGAAGCCGAGCTGGCAAGCTGTGTGAGCTCCTCCAGCTCTTGTTCAAGTGTAGAGCGTGCAAGCTTGCGGTAAGAGGTGACTAGTCGTCTGAGAACAGCTTGCTTGCTCCTTTGAGATTTCTCCATTAGTGATTAATTCAACCGCAATTTTGGGAAATTTGATGGTCATAAACTCGTAGTCTTCCCAAGTGCATGGAAATGCGCGAACATCAGAAGCAAGGGGTTCATCAAGAAGTCCTAGGTCAAGCCTCTCATAGCTCCTAGAACACCATATTGGGGAATATGGGAATTTCCCATAAGTTTAGGATACGTGGTCAAATCTTTGGATTTGTCATAACTTGAACACTATAACTACAAATTGAGCGTCTATAGCTCAATAGATTCCATTTTTCAAGCACTTTCCAATGATAGGTTACATCATATGGTTTTGAAAAACTTATGGGTATGTTATCTGTGTGCCACCTTTTTAGTATTCAAAAAATGGGAATTGGGAGATTCCCAAACTCACTAATATTGTATTCTAGCGAATGTGGTGAAGGTGTCATCCAACTCCTTAATGCATGTTACACGTCATTCCCCGAGGTCTCAACGAGATCCTTGGCCGCTGAAAGGAAAGAACATTTTTGGTACGAAGGCTTAAGACCTGCTGGTGGTGATGGCGCAATTGGGCTGGACAGTGGTGACTCCATTGCTGGCATCACAAATGGGACTTTGCACTCTGGAGCATTTGGAGATGCTGCAGTGGGCTTCAGTGGCATAGGAGGCGTGCTGCACTCTATTCGAGCCGACATGGGGGTATGCAACTTCTCTGACTTAGATGTGTTGAGATATCGAGCTCCACTCGTGATATGCCAGGGTGACCGTTGTGCATTTATGTCACCGACTTGTTAGCTGCAAATGCGGTTGGTACACCGCCCATGAATAATAGCTAGATGACAACTATCCTTATCTATTCTAGTTCGTGGCTCAGTTAGTATGCCACCTTAGTTAGTTGAGTTTGGTTTGAGACCCATTTATAGGGTTCTTCTATTTCTTTGTACGAGAGTTCTTTTGGCTTACACAAAACTAAGAAGAAAAAAATTGTTTTTAGCCTCCACCTTTGTGTGTATTCCCCAATTGTGCAAGCAAGAAAGCTACAAGTGAGACTCCTTCCTTCTCTCCCACAATCTTGACATGGTATCAGAGCCTTGTTCGTGGTAAGGAGCTCAAGAAAGCAAACCAATTTCGTGGTGTTCTGTTAAGAGGACCAGTGTTGCTTTCATTTTTCTGTTTTGGGAGCAAGTCTCTGCAAGTAGCACAGCCGGGAAGTGCAAGAGTGCATTGTCTCAGATTGAGACGTCCTTCGCGGTGTAGCAAGAGGGCCTATTTTGAAGGCGGAAGTTTTCTGCACACACTTAGGAAAAGGCCCTGTTTTATGCTGTGCGACCACTGTTCTACAGGTCGGTGAAAAGTTACTATAGAAATTGCATCGTATGCCTATGTGCAGAGACATTGGGAGTTACAAAATCATCCTTGTTGCTTGTTGATGCAAAATCGTCACTAGGAAGTGACTGTGTGATCAAATACCACTTTCGTCAGTTTTGCGGATTTGCCCTTGTGAGGCTGAAGCTGTGTTTTTTGCAGTGATAGAATTTTTTGCAATGTTCTGTAATGGCGTCTAATTCTCTTTCACATATTGTCACTGAAAAGCTTGACAAGAACAACTTCCAAGCATGGAAGTTTAGAATGACGAATTTCCTTATGGGAAAAGGATATTGGGAATTCGTTGCAGGAAACGAAGAAGAACTAGTTCTTCCTGATGTTCCCAATCAACAACAAATGTAGGCATTTAAAGCATGGCATGAGAGAGCCAGAAAAGTTATGTACTGGCTGTCTATCAGTATTTCAGACTCTATGATTGTGCATATTCAGGATGCAAGTACGCCAAAGGATGCAGGGATACTTTGTCAAAAATGTATAGCACAAATACGCAAGCTAGGAAAATGCAGCTCAAACAAGAGTTGCACAATGTGCAAAGAGAAAGTATGAGCATCAATGACTACCACATGAAGTTGAAGAAGATTGCAGATGCACTTGCTTCCATTGGGTCACCAGTGGAAGATGATGATTTAGTTTCTGTGACCTTGAATGGTCTAGGAAAGGATTATGCACAGTTTCGAACATCCATTTCCGTTCGTGAAAGATTTCTTGATTTTGAGGAGTTGATTGCTCTTCTAATTTTTGAGGAGCAGAGAAATGGTGGTGCATCTTCTTCAGGAGGAACTTCAAAAGAAGCTGTCTTCTACTCAAATGCTGGAAGAGGTAGAGGCAAAGGTAGAGGAGGCCGATCTGGAGGCCGTGGTAGAAATCAGTATATGCAACAAACTCAAGAAAACCAATCCTATGGAGGAGGACGTGGTAACTCTAGAGGCAGGGGGAGCCAAAGAGGTCGTGGTGGATGGAAAAGAAGCCAAAATGCAAACAGCAATGTTGAATGCTACTACTGTGGTAAAATGGGTCATATGGCTAAAGACTGCTATAAAAAGCAGAATGACATCATGAATGGAAAATTGCAACAAGGGAATTATGCATCTTCTAGTAGATAGGGTGATGACAGAAATGAGCATTTGTTTATGGTGCAGCACATGACCAATTCTGTGACAAGTGCAGAAGAAAGCAACGATGTGTGGTATGTTGACTCAGGTGCATCAAACCACATGACAGGTCATGCAGAATGGATGCATGATGCAAGGAAAATGGAGAAACCAGGATTTGTGGAGACTGGTGATGATACTGCACATCCTATTGTGCAGATTGGAAAATTTCCTTTGTCTATGTAGGATGGGAAAAAAAATAACTGTTGGATGTATTTTATGTCCCGAATATCACCAAGAACCTGGTTTCTGTTGGTCAAATGGTTGAGCAAGGCTTGCAGGTCAGATGTAATTCTCATGGATGCTTTGTTGAGGATATGAAAAATAAAGGTCGCTTGATAGCAAAAGGAAAGAAGAAGGGCAGAATGTTTACGTTGGATGTAGACATGCCTAAATTGAGTGCAGCAATGTTTGCACATGGGACCGGTGTAGTTGCAGATATTGATATTTGACATAAACGCATTGGTCATGTTAATGTACAACGACTTAAATCAATGCAAGCCCAAAATATTGTTGCAGGATTGCCTAAATTCAAGGTTGCAGAAATGCATAAGGTATGTGAAGCATGCCAGTTTGGAAAATAGGCAAGGAAACCATTTCCTAAACATGTTTAAGAGAGTAAGAAGCCATTGGAATTAATCCACTCTGATATGTGGACTACTAATGCTGTATCTCTTGGAGGCTATCATTATTTTGTCACTTTTATTGATGACTATAGCAGAAAAGTTTGGATGTATTTTATGAAAAAGAAAAGTGAAGTTTTTGGGCATTTCAAAAATCTTAAAGCTATGGTTGAAAAAGAAACAGGCCTGCAAATAAAATGCCTAAGGTTAGATGGAGGGGGAGAGTACCTCTCAAATGAGTTTGCAAGGTTCTTGCAGGAGCATGGCATAAAGCAGCAATATTCATGCAATCATACCCCACAACAAAATGGAATTGCAGAAAGGAAAAATAGGCATATTGGAGAGGTATCTCGTGCCATGCTCAACGAAAAAGACTTGCCATATTTTTACTGGGCTGAGGCAGTTGCTAGAGCAGTCCACATAATGAACAAGACTCCCACTGTAGCAATACATGGCATGACTCCAGAGGAGAGGTATACTGGTAGGAGACCAGATATTTCTCATTTGAAATTTTTTGGTTGTATTGCCTATGTTCATGTGCCAGATGAGTTGAGATCCAAGTTGGATCCAAAAGATGAGAAGTGTCTTTATTGGTTACTCTCTGCAGACAAAAAGGGTATAGATGCTATAACCCTTCTACTCGTAAGTTTACAGTGAGTAGAGATGTTGTTTTTGATGAGATGAGTAGCTGGTATAAACCAGTAAATGTGATTGATAATGTAGATGTACAAAATGGTAATACTGCACAGAATTCACAGCAGCAGTCACAAGATATTAGTGGACCTCGAGCGTCCTCTAGCAGTGGTTCACATTCTTTGCCATGGACAGGCAGATTGAGATCGGGAGAATCTTCTCAAAGCAATGCAGATAGTGGTATGCACGTATCACGAAAAGGAAAAGAGAAGGTAGATCAGCGCATATTTGATGTGAATGCAGGTCACTCTTATGTGGATGGTGAATCCAATGGCTCTGAACAGAGCATTGATGATGAGTTGGGTATTCCTTATGTTGTTACACCTGGAGTAAGGAAGACCAGGGATGTTTTGAGAGCATCTAGAAGTGAGCCTACTTTGCACAGGTCTACCAGAGCTAGGTATCCTGTGGATAGGCTAAAATATGATGGATTTACAGCCATTCACTATGCCTATATGGTCAAAGTAATACAGGAACCAAAACCCACTTCTTTTGAGCAAGCCATGGGAAAAGAAAAATGGGAGAAAGCCATGGATGAAGAAATGGATGCTTTGGAAGAAAATGCTACATGGGAATTGGTACCTTTACCTAAAGATAATAATGCAATTGGTTGTAAGTGGGCTTATAAGGTGAAGCACAATGCAGATGGCTCTGTGAACAGATACAAGGCAAGATTAGTAGTCAAGGGGTATGCACAAACATATGGCATTGATTATGAAGAAACATTCAATCCGATTGCAAGGATGGCAACCGTAAGAGCAGTCATTGCTATGGCTGCATCAAAGGGATGGTCTTTACATCAGACGTATGTAAAGAATGCCTTCTTGCATGGTGATTTGCAAGAAGAGGTCTATATGGAGCAGCCACCAGGTTATGTGTATGCTGTTCATCCTGAGTTTGTTTACAGGTTGAAGAAAGCCTTGTATGGCTTGAAGCAAGCACCTAGAGCATGGTCTGACAAGATAGGACAGTATCTTGTCACTATTGGCTTTCAGATTTCCAAGGCAGATTTCTCACTTTATGTGAGAAAAATAAAGAAAGGTATTATGTTGCTTGTCATTTATGTTGATGATTTGATTATCATAGATGATAGTGATGAAGATATCCTTCATGTGAAAGTGCTATTGAAGCAGAAGTTTGAGATGAAGGATTTGGGAGAGCTGCATTATTTATTGGGCATTGAGGTGATTAGATCACCAAGTGGGATATGGCTCTTGCAGAGGCAGTATGGATTGGACATGCTGTCCAAATATGGGATGACAGGCTGTAAGCCTATTTCAGTTCCTTTGGAGCAAAATGTGAAGCTGAGCGCAGATGCAGGTGAGCTTCTCGAAGACCCTACTATGTACAGACGCATAGTAGAAAGTTTGATTTATATGACTATTACCAAGCCAGATTTGAGCTATGTTGTTGGGTTGGTAAGTCAGTTTATGCATGCTCCAAGGAAACCGCATTTGGATGCGGCTAGACGCATACTCAGGTATGTGAAGTCCACATTGCAGTATGGACTACTTTATGAGACTGGGATTCAGATATAGTTGCATGGATACACTGATGCTGATTGGGCTGGTAGTATTTCTGATAGACGATCTACCAGTGGATATGTGTTCTCTTTTAGGAGTGCTCCAGTCACTTGGAGCAGTAAGAAACAGCCTACAGTTGCCTTGTCAAGCACAGAGGCTGAGTACAGGGGTGCAGCAATGGCTGCATGTGAGGTAGCTTGGTTGCATAAGCTACTTTATGATATGCATCAGCCTACAGATGGGCCAGTTGTCATTTATTGTGACAACATGACTAGTATACACTTGGAAAATAACCCAGTCTATCATGCTAGAACAAAGCACATTGAGGTGCATTATCACTATGTGCGGGAGAGGGTTTTACTAGGTCTTATTGATCTAGTTTATGTCAGCACAGAGGATCAAGTAGCTGACATATTTACGAAGGCATTGGGCGCAGAGAAGCTGCGCAAGTTCAGAGACCTGCTTGGTGTGTAAGAACTGGGATTGAGCTCGAGGGGGAGTGTTGAGATATCGAGCTCCACTCGTGATATGCCAGGGTGACCGTTGTGCATTTATGTCACCGACTTGTTAGCTGGAGATGCGGTTGGTACACCGCCCATGAATAATAGCTAGATGACATCTATCCTTATCTATTCTAGTTTGTGGCTCAGTTAGTATGCCACCTTAGTTAGTTGAGTTTGGTTTGAGACCCATATATAGGGTTTTTCTATTTCTTTGTATGAGAGTTCTTTTGGCTTACACAAAACTAAGAAGAAAAAAATTGTTTTCAGCCTCCACCTTTGTTTGTATTTTCCCATTGTGCAAGCAAGAAAGCTATAAGTGAGACTCCTTCCTTCTCTCCCACAATCTTATGGTGCTGGGGCATCCAACTTGGGAAAATGAATGTGTTGGGAGTCATTAATCATCAATGGTGCTAGTTCGGCGTTCTTTGAGGTTTGTGCTTTGTATGTGCCAGCCTGTCCAGCTGGACTAGGGTTGCTCAGAGTTGAGCTTCTTGAATGTCCTGTTAACCCCAAATCGAGATGAACCCAAGTTGAGATGACAGAAAAAGGAAGAAAAAAAGCAAATAAAACATGGAAAAAGAGCAAAGACACGCAGGCGACCTACAAAACCAAGCCATGAAAATAAAGCGCAATTTTAAATGAAGGGCGCCTCAAAAAACTCGAAAAACTCTTGTAAAAGAGCACCAGGCTCCCTCCTGTGTCAATTGTAAAATACTAGATGGGTGTAGGCTAGAGGCATAAGGCTAGAAGAGGGACATGGAAAAAAAAAACCTTGCCACAAGGGCCGGTCATGTAAAAAAAAAAAGGGATGCGTTCTTATGGGATTTTAGGGTTTGTATACATAAAGTTCAAAAAGTGAACGAGAAGCTCATTCTTTTGGTGTGTGACAACAAGAGTCTTCTTCTTCTTCTCTCCCCTTCACCTTCTTGCTTGTGTGTGCTCTTGAGAGAGGGAGTGTGAGAGTGTGAGGGAGTGAGTGTGTGAGAGTGAGGGATCAAGAGGGTGAAGCTCTTCACCATCTCCTCTCCTCTTCTTCTCTTCTCTTCTCTTTTCTTGCGCACGTGGCTATGGAGGATGGAGCTTGGAGGTGGAGGAGGCTTGAGGATGCTTGAGCTCGCATCTAGGATTGTGGAGCTACCAGTGTGTGTGAGAGAGGAGGCAACTCATATCGGCATCAAGGTAAGCTCACTACACTCATAGGATCGACGGTGCGTCGGCTAGGTGAGAGATAGCCATTAGAGCTCGCTTGGAACACTTGAAACAATAAGCGGTCCATGGGTCTTGGCAGTTGAGCGAAAGTTCCCACATTTTGGTTCCATTGCCGAGACCAACGGACTCAAGCTTGAGCACTTGTGCGCCTCATATCGAGCATCGAAGTAAGGGATTCATCCCCGAAACGGAGCTTGAGATAGGTAGGAAGTTTGGGTGTTTTTGATCTTCAAAACAAGTAAGTATTTTGGTATATTTTGTTTGTTTGATGATTGGGAAACATGGAGAAATTAGTTTAGTTTTTTGCTTTCGATTCTTGTTGCATTTAGGGTAGGTTAGGATTAGGAAATCGCACCAGAGAAGGGTAGGGTTCACTGTTGCAAAGCAAGGCAAAACAGGGCGGCAAAAATCATGCAAAACATGGCAAAAAGCTCGCTTGTGATCCTAAGATCGACAAGTGAGTGATTGGGGGCATCAACACCATACCCAGGAAGGGGCATAAGTCCAAGGTAGAGCTCATTTGTGACAATTTCAATGTGTGAGAGAGAGAATTATCACATGATTCGATTCGATCGCACGCCCACGGCTCTATCCAGATATATGAATCCCTTCCCTATCTCCCTAGATAGAATCTGGAGGTTTGTGCTTGATATGATTGAGTAAATCGCAAGAAACGACCGAAATCAAACTCTCGCTGTAGACGTGCGCCATGCTCGGCCCATCCGAACGGTCCCTTTTGGGCCGAGTCCCAAAATCAGCCCTCCGCCCTAATTCGCTCGGCCCACTCAGCCCGAAACCCTAATAGGCCCTCGGCCAGACCTACTGGGCCCGTCCGAATCGACCAATTCGGCCCTCTGCCACATGTCAAACTCGACCCTCAGCCCAATTGCCTCGGCCCGTCTGAGTGACCTCGTCCAAATTGACCACTCGGCCCGTCTGAGCCAATCTATCCGAGCGACTTCGTCTGAGTCCACGCCTTGGCCCGTCTGAGCCAATCTGTCCAAGTCCCAAATTCGGCCCTCGGCCCATGCACTTCAGTCCGTAGGGGTAGTTATCCCTCTTCGTAGTGGCATTAACCTTCTTGTAATTCATGCACACCCAAATTTTACCATTCTTTTTCATAACGATCACTATGGGCGATGCCCAATACGTGTGCTCAATCTTATATATAAATCCCGCCTTCATTAGCTTATAGATTTCTTCCTTCAGTACATGGGCGTGTTTGGGATTCATAGGGTAAGGTTGCTGCTTTGTTGGCACCGCATCTGGAACCATTGGAATATTATGGGTCACAACCCTAGGATTGACTCCTCTAAGTTCCTCCAAGGACCAGGCAAACACATTGATATACTCTCGCAGGAGAGCAATAAGTCTAGCCTTCTTATCCTTAGTCAGATTGTCAGTGATGAACACAGGTCGAGGCTTCTCACCTTCCTTTGCCAAGTCGACTTCCTTGACCCTGACGGGTCCCTCAATTGGCTCATTGGCTTGCCCTTGTCTCTTTGCTCCTAGCAAAACCACCACTCTATCACCCTTCTTAAACTTCGTGAAGCGTTTAGGGAGGTCCTGCGGCTTCTTTTGCCTCTCTGCTCCTGAGTCTTTAGTCTGCTTCCTGGCCTCCTCCCTTAACCGTCTGTGCCTTAGGTGGACTGGCAAGTCCCCTTTGGTGTGTCTGATCTTAGAGGGTTGGGGTATTTCAGAATCACTCTCTGTACTGACTTCAGACTCCGAGTTAAACTCACATCTCTCGCTTGAGGAAGGAGTTTCGCTAGGGGGTCGTAGTTCAGTAGGTGAATCCGTCTTCAGTACTGGAGCTACCAGTGGCTGCACCACCCCTGCCTGCTCGTAATCCATGGATCCCATGTGCTCCAACCAAGACCTATCACACTCCATCAACATGACTCCTTTTTCATTCTGGCCTGCCCTTTCCCTTCTACGCCTAGAGTCTGCCTTAATATGTTCGATTGTTCTCCCTTCAGTGTCATATTCTATCATGTCTAACTCCTCTTCACTCTCATCCCCCATAGAGCGACAGTGCTTGTACCCCTCATCATCGGAATCTTGCCCCTCTGACTGCTCGTCATCCCCCAGGTTTTCCTCTCCAATCTCCTCTTCGTCAATGACTAAAGCCCAATTGTATAATAGGTTAAGATCGTGAATTTTGGTCCATTTCCACTTAGGCCCAGCCGAGAGATCACTTAGGGGTTTTAGATTAGCAGCCTTGTTGCCCTTCAGTTTATTGGTCAGGCACTCTATGATTTCCTGAAGCTTGCGCTTGTTGGTGGGGATATGGAACGAGACTGGTTTCCCTGGGTCCCATGAGCTTCCTGCCATCATGCAGAGTGGCACGGTGGGCTCCTTTGCTGGCATGCTTAGCGATTTAGCAGCTTGCTTATACATCTCTTCCTCATTTGAGAACGGTAGGTCAATGGTTGCCAAGACATGCATCCAATCCCGCTCATCCTCAAGGCAAGGGATGTACTTGGTTAATGACCCATAGGGTTTTCTTGCCTGGGCATCACCTTTTAGCATGGTTGAGATAGCATCGAGGTCGGCTGGGGTAGTCTTCCAAGTGTCCATCTCAACCATTACCGCTTTCGTCCTATTCCCCAAGAAGATGAGATTGTTCCCCCAATCTTCAATAACTTGCGTGTTCCTCATCCAGGGTCGGCCTAGCAGTATGTCATAGTCCACACCCTTCATGACAATGAAGTTTACGGAAAACTGCACTCCTACGACCTTCATGGCCAGTTCTTTAGGGCCCCGAATGGTCTGACCTTCATTCCATTGGCCAATGTAACATTAAACCTAGTTGCTTCCATAAGTGGGCTTCCCCAGGCCTGTAGAACTGCGTGGCTCAAGACACTGACCCCGGTGCCTGTGTCTACGATTCCTTTTCGTGTTGCGTCCCCCAAGGCTAAGATTGGTAGGACTGCATGCATCTCCGTGCCTTCCCAGAAAGCATTGACATGCAGTGACCTTGGAGCCAAGTGTAGCATTAGGCTTGGGATTTGTGTGACTGTGTCCTGCTCTTGCCAATCAGCGGCAGTATATGCTCCCCTTTTCCCTCCACCCAGTGCCTTAATTCTTTCCATAAGGGAGGGTGCTGCTGAAGAAAATCTCCCAGGCTCACGGTTATCGGGGTGGTTACTAAAGTGGTGAGGAGGTTGCTGGGTGGTTGACTTCCTCCTTGGTCACCATTCTTTGGCCATATGTCCTGGTTAGCTTGTTGACAAGCTTCTCCTTGGTCTTGCCTCTGTGGCATCTCTCGTGGTGTGGGTGCATTCCCCGATTAAGGTCGTGATGGAGAAACATGTATACTCACACTAGAGAGGTCTTCCATTCGATCTTCCAGTATGGGTTCTACATCTTTAAGGTGTTCTTGGGTGTCCTTGACCCACTCCTTAGCTTTGGCTATAGCCTCGAGTTGCCTTCCAGGAAGGGATACTCCCCTACCTTAGCACTCCTTGGTTCTACTATCTTAGGAGCTGAGGTCTTTGCCTTGGCATCAGTGACCCCCTTTCTTGCCACTAAGGTTGTAGCTTCCTCAATCTTAAGGGTAATCTTTGTGTCTGCTCTCTTTCTCCTTCTCCTCTAGCTTTTCTTTCCCAATGAGGCTGCATCCAAGTTACTTAGCCCAGGCAATGAGATGCCTGTTCGTTTGTCTACGCTCGCGTCATGACATGTAGTGGGATGGGCGTATCCTCACCGCCAAAGGTCTGCACACCGAATAGTCCCAAGGGCACGGAGGGCACGTTGGCAGAACTAGCTGATGGCTTTCATCTAGGACAGTCAGGAAATAGGTGTGTGATCCCATACTCGGTGCATCGAAGGTCAGCTTTGTCCTAGTTTGCCTATTCCCTTTTTGGACAGCGTGATAAAATATGGCTTGGATGACCGCAAGTCTAGCATGAGATTGGATCTTGACTTGGTCCTCCAAAGCCTCTACCTCTTCCTCTGCCCAATGCCATTACTAGTATCAGTCGATAGTCCATTAGGACTGGATTGCCTTCCTCATCATAGGAGATGTATGGGTTCACATAGCTTTCCTCTTCACTAGGTTCTTCCACATAGTGAACAAGAGCGTCACTCGGTGGTTGGGTTACATAGGGCCCTGGTGGTCTGGGTATGCCTGTTGGGTTCATCTCTAGCCTAGGAATGGCTGGTCTTGCATCATTTGGTGCTGGAAGCGCCAGTTGGGCTCCCTTGCCAAAGAGGTTAGGTGGCCTGTTGCCTAAGTATGGAGGGCTGTATTGCTATGCATATGGAAACCTCCTGGGCAATCTGCAGTGCAACGCGTCATGACCAATCCTACCACAATTTGAGCACGGCCTAGATCTAGGATCTTGACACTCGGCTGGGAGGTGGTTTCCACCACAGTGTATACACTACACGTGAGACCGCGCAGGCTTCCTCATCTGTTCTTGCAATCGTGCAAGCTCCATTCTTACCTCAGCCAGCTCCTGGCCTTGGTCAACACCTTTTCCCTTATCCCATATGCTAGAGTTCTCTCTCTCTCCCAACACTGTTGTCCGCTCTGAAGCTCTCTGGCTTGTAATGTCCCGATTCGAGTTCCTCATGCTTCGCTCCCTAAGCTGATCGTCTACCCTTATTGCCTCTTCAAAAACTCTAGCTAACACGTCTTTGTGTAGGGTGGAGCTACTAGCCAAGGCCTTGTAGAGCTCCTCGCTTCGGATTCCATTTATAAACATGGTAGACACAACCTTCTCATTAGGTCGCTCATTGGCCAGGATCCTCTTAAAGAGGCTACACACATGAGTGATGTAGTCTCTTACGTCTTCCTTTTCCCTCTCATTGAAATTCATCAACTGGATGATGAGGTTGTCAAAGTACCTTGCCTCAGAGAATCTCTTGATAAAATGGTCTTTAAGATGGGCAAAGTTCGTGCGCTCGGCTGCATCTAGACTAGTGTACCAAATTCTCCCCTTATCACCTAAACACAGCCCGAAGGCTTGAGAGCGTTATGCGAGGGCCGTGAGACTGTTTACTTTGCAAACTTGTTCAAACTACTCCACAAAACTATATGGGTCATTGCTAGGTTCATACTTGTCTAGTTGCTTTGCTACAACAGGGATCCTAGATTACCCCTTGTGCTCCTTGTGTGACCCCTAATCCCGAGAGTAATACTGTGGCTAAGGCTGTTGTGCTCTACTCAACGGATGTGTTGTCCATGAGCCGCCTGGCTACAAGTTCACTCAATGATAAGTGAGCCTCTACTGCTCGCTCTCGCTCTGCATTTGGTCCTGCTTTGGCTGCACCAGCCAGGGCTAGCACACGCCGGGCCTCGTACATGTCTACATCTTGTTGGAGTTTCCTAGCCTTTTGCTCATGGTTATAGGCAATTATGGTCTCTAGCGCCTTTCTGATCACCTTTCTTTCCTCTTCTAGGTTTGCTACCACTTCCTCTACTAGCCTACCCTGAACTACCGTCCTAGTCAACAAGTCATACTCATTGACCAACTCTTGCACTATGACTGGGAATTCTCCCAAGTCGAGTTAGTCCTCTCCTTGTCGGCCTCGTGATCTTGACATTGCTCCCACTTCCAGCTCCACAAGGTCGTCGATCAATTTGATTAACTCTGGCAGTGTCCGATCCTCTATGTTGTCGCCTTCCGGATCTTCGTGTCCTCTTAGGGTCCTACTGATGGGGCTCTCATGTAGCCAACTATGTTTTGGGATCTTCTTTTAGTAGTGGGTTTCTTGATGTTATTATGTCTCTTGATGAGCTCCTTGTTATTGAAAGCAGTCGTCGATCTTATTCACAACTTGTGCTTCCTGCTTTCTAGTGCTCAGTGCGAAAACATACTTTTTCTTTTCTTGTAGTGCACCTTAGGTGATGAAATCAAATAGTGAGGTGTAGATGCACGAAATGCTCAATGCAGACTCCACTCTACCCCTCACGTTTGTAGCCTGATGTGGCTCTAAGTGTAGGTTCTGGCTAATCTAAGGTTTTACCGAAAGACCCTATTGCATTCTCTATTCAGCTTCAGGGTTGGTTGGTTGGCTGGTCGCCGAACGTCAAGTCAATTTCTAAGTTTGGTCTGCTCAGTGTCTAGTTGTTCGAGGTGAATCCTCGGTCAACCTATCTGGCCTCTGGCTTCTAAGGATAAACTGGGTTTCCTAGGGGATCAAAGATGTGACCACGGTGGCCAGGACTGTGGGACAGGTTCAAAACCTTCTATTAAAGTTCTGATGAATTGGTCCGATTCTGGGACTCGGACAAGGTGGTCAAATTTTACTTAGGTCCGATTTCCCTACTCGGACGGGGGAGATCTGACTACTGAATGGATCGAGTGGTCCAAGTCCGGGACTAGGATATGTGGTCTGACCTGGACACTGGGTCCAATTATAACAGTCAGACGGCGGGTTCGATTTTGGAAATCGGATCGGAAAAGTGGTATGATTTTCGGAGTCGGATGATCCAACTCTAGAAATCGGGTAGTCCTATTCTGGGACTCGGACGAACTGGTCCGACGGCGTGAACGATGGCCCACGGGTTGCATGCGATGCCTCACGGTCAACGCCTACTCCACGGTATCGTGGCATGACTTCCACATAGATGCGAAGCAATAGAGGGAACTTCCTAGCATACCTGGAAGCGATGTGGCACTTAAATCTATCTGTGCATCAACATCTCCCCACAACTCTCTCTCTCTCTTGCTCTCTCCTTGGCTCTCAAGCTCACTCTCTTCTCAGAAGACAGCCCTGAGCTGTCCAATAAGAACTCTCAATCGATGTGGCATATAGATCTGCATATATCTCAGAATCTCTATGAATCCTTGCTCTGATATGCTTAAGAACTGTGTATAATAATGTGCCATCTTTGATGGCAGTGGCTGTGCAGGGCTGACCCATGTCCTCTGTATATAAATATGCCATATCTCCTGTCTGATGACTCTGTTCCTCTCAGAGAGAGAGAGGGTGTAAGTGGGAGCCTGAGTATCATATAGAAGAGGTGGGAGTCTATCAATGTCTAGCCCATGTCTGTCAAACCAAGCTCTAGTCTGTGCATACCATGATGTGGTATCCCCCGCTCGAGCCATCTCCTGAGATGCCATATATGCTCTGTATGCAATGCGATCTCTGTCCATATCCTGAAATCTGTGTAGGAAGAAGACTGTCTAAAATAATGCCTCGACTAGCATGGGCGGTGTGGCAAGCTCTGCTCGCACAATGTCATGTGGGACTGAGGCCTTGCTGCGAATCAATCTAGATATCATGATCACCTGAGGTCTCTCCATCAATGTCCATACATAACCGGCAAGGCCTGGCCCCCATATAGCTGATCCATACATCAGTGCTGGAGTGACTAGAGTATCAAAGAGCCACCCCTTGGTGCGGGGCTCCTGGAAATGTGCCTGATGACACTGTCGCTCCATAAGAGCCAATGCTGAGTATCCTCTAGTGAGGCGGTCATGAGCTGCCTGTGTCATCGAGAAAATCCCTGAAGCTGCTGTAAAGGTGACTCCCAAATATACATATGATCTAGTGACCTCAATACTCCCTCCTGCTGCCATGAAAATACTTTGTCTGCGTATCTGAGCTGATGTATGGAATATAAGAACCTTAGTTTTACCAAGGTTCACTGTCATGCCTCTCTGTATGCAAAAATCATCCAATGCTAATAAATGTTGTTGTAATCCCTAAGCTGAATCTGAGACCAACACAATGTCATCTGCATATAGTAAGATATGAACTGTGGCTCCACCAAGATCTATACCTCCACCGGCTCACTGTTGAATAAACTCTGCTATCTCATCAATGTATAGTCCAAATAGAGTCAGTGAGAGTGGGCATCCTTGTTTCACACCAATGGTGCTCACAAGGGGATCTGATATACCTCCCGGACATCTGACTCTGCCAATAACCCGCTCATATAGTGCATAAATACCCCACATCATGTCATCATCTACCCCCAGATCAAGTAGGCGTCTGAAAAGCCTCTCTCTCGAAACCGTGTCAAAGGCTTTGCGGAAATCCACAAATCAACAATACAATCTCTGTTTCTTCACTCGTATCTGGTCAATCAGACAACGGAGAGTGAAGATGTGGTCTATGGTAGAAAATGCCCGTCTGAACCCTGCCTGTCTGAGTGCACGCATGCACTCTCTCTCTGCCAGCGTGCTGAGCTCCTCCTCCATCACCGTGCCATAAAGTTTGGCCAAAACTGGCCCAATCATGATGGTCCTATACGTGTTAGGATCCACAGGATCCCCTGACTTGTGGATAAGTACAATGGTGTGCTCTGTCCACGAGTCAGGGAACCCCTCAGACAATGCACAGTTGAAGAGGTGAGCAATGAGTGGAGCCAATGTGTCTCTGCCATATATAATATGCTCTGCTTGAAGATCAAACTAGTCTCGAGAGCGGCCATGCTATAACCGTGAGATAGCATGTTTCACCATACTAGTGGTGAAAAAGGATGAAATACCCGGTCTCGGTGTACATGGTGTGGGTATCAGCGGCTGTGCGGGTACATGATATAAACTCTGTGCGTATCCATGCCATACTGCAGGGTCATGTATCGGTGTGGGTGAGCGTGGTTCTCTGATCTGCCTCCATGCCTCTGCACAATCTCTGCTCATAAGAAGGTGGTATATATCCCAATATCTCTCCTCCTCCCATTCCCACTTTTTACGGCGGGTTAAGCGGTGCATGCGTCTCTGTGCCTGTCTGTGTGTGATCTCTCCTCTGGCCTCCAAATCGCGTAGCTGTCGACGTAGATCTCTACACTCATCATCATACCACCTGTTCTGTGACATGGTACCGGTCCGAGGGGGGTGCGTGTATGTGTGATGTGGAAAACTGAGTGTAGCAAAATCATGCAGAATGCGTGTGATATCAGTGGTCAGTGTATCAAGGGGTGCGTATGGATCAAGTGACGTGATGTGCTCCTCTAGATGCTGTGAGTAAACATGTGAGAGCTCATGAGTGAAGTGTGTGGTAGTATGCATGTGGGGTATGATATCTGCAGAGGTGGTGATGGTAATGAGGTGAGGAGTGAGAAACTGAGAAAGGTGTGATCGGCATCGAGTGTAAGTCTCCCAAGGCCGAAGGACTCGATAGTATGCATCCCATCGATCGGTCCGGGTAGATAATCCACAGTACTCTCGCCCCCCCCATGTGGGAAGCATGTAAGACCTCGTGAATATGGCCATCGTGCCATCCCGTTATAAATAACGAGATGATGTCTACTACCAAGCTCAAGTAAATGCCCTCCATACCCTGTGGCGTCTGGCCCAGTATCTGCTGACTCCCAACTGATCCCCAACTCCTCAGGGTCTAATGCTCTCATGATCTCTGGCTGCTCCATATCAAAACTCTCACACTGTCGGCTCTGTGTGCGCCCGTTGAAGTCCCCCGAAAGGAAGACCTCACCCAAACTAGAATACAGAATAATGTTCTCTGAGAGAGAGAGAGAGAGAGAGAGAGAGAGAGAGAGAGAGAGAGAGAGAGAGAGAGAGAGAGAGAGGTGACCGCTATAACCAGTTTGCAGCTTTCCTGAAGCCTTGAAGGCTGAGAGAGAGAGAGAGAGAGAGAGAGAGAGAGAGAGAGTGTGTGTGTGTGTGTGTGTGTGTGTCTTCATCAGTTTGAAGTTTGAAGTTTGAACAACTGAGTTAGGACACAGAGAGAGAGAGAGAGAGAGAGAGAGAGAGAGAGAGAGTCAAAGTCTTCAATAATTGATTCAAAGGGCAGATGCCATAGTAGCACTAAGTAACGAGCATACTCAAGTCTCATACTACATAGATAAGAGTCTAGACTCTAGACTCTAGAGGGGAAAGAGAGAGAGAGAGAGAGAGTTCATTTGGCATCAGGGACTTCAAGGCTCAAGAAACTTGAAGGCTGCATTGTTGCAACATGAATCTACAACGCAACTTGCAAGGCTCAAGCACGTTGCTACACAAGAATAAGAACAAGATCAGTCTCCCAGGTACATACATACATGCTTCTCTCTCTCGTCTCTAAATGGAAAAATTATTAGTGATAGCTTAAGCCTTAAAGATAAAATATTAGTACTAAATTCTTTTTGCTATGTGATTGTTAATAGGTTAAATGTTCGTGAGACGTTGCAATTTAAAGATAGAGTGTGGCCATTAGAGGAGCTTGTATTTTCAAAGGGAACAAATGCATAACAAAAGGTAGCTAATTTCAACGATTATAAAAAACAAGGTAAGATCACAACCACTCTTTTTATATTTGAGAAATGGGACCTAAATTGAAAGATAAGAAACAATGAAACCTTCTCGCATGGGTTGGGATTGAAAACATAGCCATGCATCCTTCTAAAAAGCTGCAGCCTCAATTAATATGTTATCTTCAAATGAATCATTTGATAACATGTCACTTGAAGAAAATGATGAATTTGAAAGGAAAAAAGAAGGGTGCTTACTTTTTCAAGAGGATTGGCTAGACCAATTCAAATGGCTTGTTTATGATAGAGATGAAGTAAAAATGTATTGCAAATTTTGTTTGAAATATCCTCATCCACATAGTGCATATTCCAAAGGGGGGTCTATAAATTTTAAAATTAGCAACTTAAAATCCCATGTTCGCACATCATGTCATAAGTTTGCTATGCAAGCTGTTTTGCTCGAAGGAAAAGACTCCATTGAAAAGAGTGTTTAAAAAATAAGAGAAGTAAAAGATGAGGCATTACTTTCATTATTTATAATTGCATATTTGATTGCAAAGGAAAATTTACCATTTTCTGTGTTTCCTGAAATGATAATCTTATTGCAAGATTGCCATGTACCATACACTCCTACTCTTTTTAATGATGATAAGGCATGTGCTGAAATGATTTATTGCATGGCATCATATTCTTATGAAAAGTACAATAGATAAGGTTTCAGCTAGTCCATGGTTTGGTGTTTTGATTGATGAGTCCAATGATATCTCCTCACATGGACATATGGTTATTTATTTATCATATCTTGAGGCTGATTGTGTTTCTAAAACAAGCTTTTATGGCATCATACGTGTGCATGATGGCACTGCAAGATCTTTGTTCGAGGCTATTATTAGTGAGCTAAAGAAATGTAAGCTAGATTTGTCTAGATTCGTTGCATTTAGATCAGATGGATGTTCCGCAATGGTAGGAAAGGAGAATGGTGTGCAAGCCTTATTGAAAAAATATGTTAATCCATTTTTAACTTCAATTCATTGTGTTGCCCATTATAGTGCCCCTGTAATATCTAGTGTAGCAAAAGAGATGCCTTATTGCAAAAAGCTAGAAAAACTCATCAATGCTATAGCTTCGCATTATAATGTTAGCATGAAGAGATTAGAAGGGTTGCAAGCTATGCAACAAGATTTGGCATGTCCCATTCTTCAACTTGAGCATACTTTTGATGTGAGATGGTTAAGTAGATATAGAGCTATTAGTAGAGTATGCAAGTCTTTAGATGCCATACTTGAGATAACAAAAAGAGAGGCATTGCATATTTATGAAGAATTGGCCGATTTTGAGTGTGTTTATTGCTTACATTTCTTAGCTGACATTTTGAGAGGTTTAACAACACTAAGCCAAATGTTTCAAAAAGACTTTGTAGATGTCCCAACTATAGACAGTCTTGTAAAGAATGAAATTATATCCATAATACAATATTATATTGATTGCCCTCCTCCTGATGTGAATGCATTAACTATTGGAATATATGGATATGACATCGTTCCAGACTATGGGCCTAAAAAAGGACATTTATATACATTAAGAGGTGCTTTGCATGGGAAGAAGTTTTATGAGCATGATTTAAAACGTAAAATTAATGGAGAAGACTTTAACAGAGCCTTAAAATTTCAAGTTGCTTTTGCCAAGTCAGTGGTAAGTAACTTGAATTCTCGATTTCAAGATAATTCTATACTTAACTGTTTAAAAATACTTGTGCCTGCACAGCATCCAATACATGAGAAGGCCTTTAAAAACTATGGAACCCAAGAGATAGATCAATTAACTTCATTTTATGGTTTTCCTAAAAAACTAAATATAGAAGAATTCCCTGCAATCGTAGAAGTTGATGAGTTTAAGAGGTGCTTTGCATGGGAAGAAGTTTTATGAGCATGATTTAAAATGTAAAATTAATGGAGAAGACTTTAACAGAGCCTTAAAATTTCAAGTTTCTTTTGCCAAGTCAGTGGTAAGTAACTTGAATTCTCGATTTCAAGATAATTCTATACTTAACTGTTTAAAAATACTTGTGTTTGCATAGCATCCAATACATGAGAAGGCCTTAAAAAACTATGGAACCCAAGAGATAGATCAATTAACTTCATTTTATGGTTTTCCTAAAAAACTAAATATAGAAGAATTCCCTCCAATCGTAGAAGTTGATGAGTTTAAGAAAGAATTTAGAAAATTTCAGCATCAAGCTTCTAGAGATTGGATACGATTCACATTGCCAGAGGTAAGTTCAACACTTGCTTGCAATAGTATATGGAGGGATGCTTATCCGAATATTCTTACTCTTTGTCAAGTAGCTCTTGTCCAATGTTCGAGTATTGCTATTTGTGAGAGAGGTCTTAGTCCTCGAGCTGTGATAAAGAGTAAGCTACGTAATCGTTTGGAGATTAAGAGTTTAGATGCATTAATGAAAATCTTTATTGAAGGGCTTTCTAAGTTTTGTGATGTGGAGTTCATTGAGAGTATGGACTTATGGGCTAAGGAAACACATCGACATTTATACAAAGCACAAGGAATTTGCTCATTGGTTTTGCAATAAATTTACATATTTATAAGAGCAATTGATAATTTTTAAATGGCCTATGATGATGTTGAAGTCACTACACATTATTTGCACTTTTGTTGTCTCAAATTTTTTGACTTTTACATTTTTTCTATATTAAACTTATGTTTCCCTTGGTTGCTTCTATCTTTTGAGTAGAAATCTTTCACATTTGTTTTTAGATCATGCTTGCTTTTAATAAAATGTGCTTACCTTTTTTAAAACTTTTTTGTTTATAATTTTAGTTGTATTTTGTTTTGTTCTCTTTCATGTTAGTTTTGTTTTTACTTTTTTGTATTATGGTTGCTTTCTATAAAATGTGCTTGACTTTTTAAAAAAATATATTTTTACTTTTGCTTGTATTTTATTATGTTCTCTTTCAGGTTAGTTTTGTTATTTTCTTTTTGTTTCTTCTATGCTTTAACTTCTTCTCTTTTGGGTTTTTTTTAATACACTTTTTCTTTATCTTTGTGCTTATGATGTATGTACTTCTCTGAGGCCATAGATCCACCAATAGACATAGAAACCACTTGTATACATTTGCTTTTTACTATTCAAAATTTAGATAAGTAATGTAGATAAAGTTGCTCAATGATAATAAGGGTTGTCATTTCTAAGGTGTAAGAGATAAGTAATTGAACAAATTTTCGAGAAAACTTTGAGATATAGATCCTTTTAAATAATGGGAAAAAGGTGATTATCCTTTCATTATAGATTTAAAAAGGAATTGGACCGGTTCATTTTGGAATGTAAAAGTTTTGGATAGTTCATTTTCACGTGTTCGGAAGGATAGTAAAATTACCGTTTGGGAAATGTGTGTTTGAACGACAACCGTGAACAGTCGTGTGAGGGAAAGGTCAACTTTAAAGTCCTTTTAGTTTGGAGGATTTCGGTAGTTGAAAGTTGAAAATGATGTTTTTGGACGCATTCTCGAAAAGTTGTGCAAGACTTGGAAGTTGACATATCATGCCACGAGCAGACGGCGGGGTTCACGAAGGAGCAAGCAACTTAGCAAGTGGTTGCCGGTTGCATTTCATTTATGAGAGCTGCGGTCCACGCAGTCTCGGAGACCATGGATGTTCATGTAGGAGCAGAGCGGTGGTACTCGGCGAGCTCGCATTTCATTTGTACTCCTGCTGTATTGCACATATTGAATACAACAGGTCAAGTGGTGGGGGGAGGGGGGCATAACGAATGATGTGTTTGAATGGCGGTGCATGGCCAGCGTCTGGACGAAGAGGGCACGCGAAAGACACAGAGACAGAGAGAGAGGAGAGAGAGAGAGGGAGAGAGAGAGACACTGTGTGTGTGTGCCACTGTGTGGAGTCTAGAGTCTAACGCAGAGAGCAAAAGGGTAGTATCTGGAGAAGATTCGCCTCCAAGACGGACCGCTTTCCTTGTGCCAACGTGGCAGTATGGCCCACCTCTAGAACTACAGTAGATCCTCTATAAAAACATACACGAAGACAGCAATACTATATTGCTGCACAGACACACGCTCTCTCTCTCTCTCTCTCTCTCTCTCTCTTCCTCTCTCTCCCTCTATTCTCCAGTTGGTCTCACCAAAACTTTGCTGCCGCACGAGATCGTTCTGCCTTTCCCTCTCGCTCTCTTTCCTTGCCTTCTTTGTCTCTCTTCCCACCAACCGCGGACACACTATCTCTGTGATCCCGGACCCCCCCCCTTCCTCCAATCTCTGCGCCGTCTTTTCGGCGCTTCACTCTGTCCCCCTGCCCCAGCTTTCCTCTTTTCCATGATCATAGCACAGGTCATGGTCGCACGAGATACCGTGAGCATTCACAATCTCGACATCTCACCTCGTGATCGCCACACGTCTCACAAAGTACACGGCACAGTACATCCATGGCCGCTTCCTGCTGCAAAAGCTCGATTTATTCACAGTAATACAGCCATTGAATCCGACCAGCTTCTCATGACAATGTTCCGGCATCGAGCAGCTGCCGGCCAGGTTCGTATTATGTGCAGGCAGCGGCATGTCGCACACTGGAGAGCCCATAGACTGCGCCCTTCGCAATCCAGCAGCTGGAGCCCGGTTAATCACCATCCCATCAATCGGTTATGCCCGGTCACACTCTCTCGCGGTGACAAGGGCAGGAGCTTCGCCACAAGCTTGGACGCTTCCGTGCAACCGGGACTGACCGACAAGCCTGGCGCATTGCCCACAAGCAAGGGTGCCACCCCCTCCACCACCAAACGGAACCCGAGCCTTGGCGTGGAAGCCGCCGAGGAGCGAATAGAGCGGGTATGTACTGGTATATTATTACTATTATTATTATAATATTGCAACATTCCTACTAATTCAAATATACGCACTTAATGTCCCTCGCAACCCATAATCATCCCGTTAAATGTTTATTGCGATATTCGGCGTTTCCAGATGATCTTCGACTGCCGCTTTCTAACGCTGCTAGCTGTTTTGGGATCCCTAGCCGGCTGTGTTCTCTGTTTCGTCCAGGTACTGTACACATGTTCCAAGCTCATGTATATGCACACAAACACAACATCTATGTGCAGACATACATGCACATCTGTGTATAAGCACACATACGTGCCCCCACATGCATGCATTCACACACACACACACACATTCTCTCTCTCTCTCTCTCTCTCTCTCTCTCTCTCTCTCTCGCTACTAGTATTTTCATAGTTTGTAATCACAATGTTGAAGTATGCTCAAAGGTAACAATTGTACACATCTCATTTCTCCAACTAGGAAACTTGCAACCACGTTCCAAGTTCAAAGTCTATGGCACACAAGGGAATGTAACTTCAAAAAAGTACTAAGCATCCTTTTGCATATTGATCAATATAACTCAACTATAGGAGCACAATGTCAATTAGTTTCATAGTAGGAGTGTAATGTCAATTTGCTTCATAGTTGGAAGGTGAGTATTAGAGTGCAAATTTTGATACTATTGCAATTAGATATTTTCCTTGCATATATAAAGTAAAAGAGATACTGTTGTTTTAGAGAATCCCTTTTTTTGCAAGGGTTTTGTATATAGGCTTCTACACAAGGGTGCATCCCTCCCTCCCCCCCCCCCCCCCCAAAAGGGAAAAAAAAAGACCACCACAAAGTTCTACCCCACAAGGGCCTCAAAGAAGAATGTGTTCGAATGTATCCTCATCGGAGAGATTTCGATACCTTCTACTCAATAAAATTCCCCTTTTTAATTTTATTAAAAATCCTTTGTGTATACATATTTGTCTCTTAAAATCCCTCCTAAACCCAAACAAAGCGTATGAATACATCGTTTATGTATCTACAAGTCCCATAAATTAAGAAAATGGCCCTACTCAACTCACACTCTAAGGTACATTTAAGAGACTGGACCACTTAGGGATCTAGCGTACACAAGAATTTTTTCTATTATCTAACTTTAGAAAACTATTTTAATGTTCTCTCTAGTGAAAGTTCAAGTATGACAATTAAAACATACTAGCAAAACCTTGGGAAAGCCGCTTTTTTCGAAATTAATATATCACTTTCCTCAAGCCTCATAGACCTGCAATTTAGGAAATGCCTTCTTTTCTCAAAATGGTTGAAGATGTACATCCTCTACGGTGGTAGTTCATGCTTATAAATGCACTTTTGATACATATTTCCTTCTCATAGCACTTTAATATGTGATTGCCAATTAGCTCATGTGTAGCACATATTTGGAAAGGTGATTGTCTATGTAAGAACCTTCTATTGTTAATTATGTGCAAATGTTGTGAATGTTGCACCACTTTAATGGTGTATAGAAATTTGACTATTCATTGACACGAAGTACTTGGTAATTGTAGGGTTGCATTAATGTTGTGATGTCAATCTCTGAGTACCTCCATGGATCACTACATGGATTTGATACTGGACATGTGGTTTTACTCCTTGTAGAAGCTATTGGTGAGTACATTTACACACACGAGCCTGCATTTATCATAAAATTGTTCCATCCAATAATGAAATCCATGTAAAATGTGGTGGTAGCTAACACACATTGAGTACATTAGAACCTAAAAGTGGGACACTTGTCTTTTGATTTGAGGTTAGTATTCAAACTCTACTACTCAAAAAAACTTATAAGTTTGCATTTACTATAAACTTATTCCACTTAAATATGCTCAAAACATGGTGGCTTATTTTTGTAGTTGAAATGCCTTGAATAAATCACATAATTAAAATGGAAAAATAGTGATTTGGAATTGATTGGATTAATTAGTCTCCATTTCCATTACCAAGGAATCTTATGAGTTAATCCACTTGGCATAAGTAAGGCGAGTATTATAACAGCTTATCCAGAAATATATCATCTACTAAAATATTTAATCAACTCAAGTATGAATAACAAGCTTAGTGCCAATGATTAAATCCATCCATAAGTTAAAACTTTTTATATTTAGATATCATTGACTCCCCAATATTTGTGTTTTGCATGCAATTCATGACATGCATCTATAAGATGGCTTATAAGGTAAAGCACACTAAGTTTAATAGCTCAAGGCTATAGATGTACCAAGTCAAAATCATTATAATGCCATGTTGATCTCCTTATATGAATGTAATCCATACCCTTGTCTATCCCCAATGAGCATGCAATGATATCAAACTTGCATCCAAGTGTTCCAGGCTTTTCTAATACAATTATGTTTCTTACTTGCAATTTAGGGTCAAGTAATAACTTTGCATATTGGGAAACCATCCCTTAATTTGATAGGATGCAACAAAAGTTATTTCTGGCCATCAAACACATCGTGACTTAATTTTTATGATACTCCAACATATATATTGATACAATTGAAGGCTATTTTTAGAAGATTTCTAGTTGTCTTAGCCTTTCAAAATTTTAAGACTAACTTTGGTTGCCTTATATGTAGCATTTCTGTTTGGTTTAAGATTTCCCTAATATGAGTTGACAAGTCACTTATATCCCTCAATGCGGCTACAGATATATACCTCATGGCCACGGTAATGCTAATATTTGGGATGGGTTTGTACGAGCTATTCATAAATAGCATTGGTAGTGAGACTAATGCAGATTCTTCCCTAACACTTGGAAAAAGGAATATCACAAGCTCTAGCTTGTTTGGACTCTTTCGACTTCAGGTTTGCATATGCTATCATTACTAGTTATTTTAATCTATTCCATGTGATTTTCTCTTTGCAGGAAACTAACCAATTCTTTTCTTTCATGACAAAACAAAGGAACGGCCTCGATGGTTGGAAATCAAATCACTTGATCAACTCAAGACAAAAGTTGGACACGTGATTGTCATGATACTTTTAGTAGGAATGTTTGAGAAAAGTAAGAGGGTTCCTATAAGCTCTGGATTAGATTTGCTTTATTTTGCCATATCTATCTTGATGTCATCAGGATGCCTTTTCCTTCTCTCAAAGTTGCATTTAAAATAATCCAATGTGAGACCTCTCGAAAAAGCTAGGACAATACAACTATGTTTCCTTGACCTACATTCCTGTATATTTGTATAATCACAAGAGTAAAAAGAAATTGATTTTCATATAGAGAGAGTGAAGCATTTCGAGTCCAATTATCACATGCTTCAGAAATGATCATATATGCATACATTGTATATATATATATATATATACCAATTATTTGAAATATATGAATTAGTTTAACGTATAATATCAAATCTCTCTCTCTCTCTCTCTCTCTCTCTCTCTCTCTCTCTCTCTCTCATATGGCATGTGCCATGCTACTCCTATGCTTTATTGGATCTGGAGAGTGACATATAAGTGGATTACACAAGCACATAGACATGTGCACGCATGCACCGCTACTATGCAATTAGGTGGGGGCCGATACCAATCGTTTCCCATTATTTTCAGATTGTGTTTGCACAAGCTTCTGCATTAATAAAGGATCCCTTAATATCTTTCTACCATCCCTTAATATTGCCTATCCAGGAAACTCATTCATAAGGTGTCGGTTGGCAGGTATTTGTGAGGATAACCCTCGCATGCATGGCAGGTATCAGCTCGATACATCTAGATCGCATGCATGGCAGGGATCATGCGTAACCTCCCACCGTCGGAAGGTATTGGGCTCGGTAAACTCAACACGCGCACACAAACAAACATGCGCGCGAGTAGCATCTTCGACCCAATATGGCCTGGATTATTGAGCACACTCAATCGCAAGATCAAGCATCTCTAATTACTCATACAGCCCTTGAGAAGTCTTACGGGAAGCTCTCTGCAGAGCCGTATACTACGAACATCGACATGCCATTCGGTTGCAGGGCTGGCACGATCAAAGCTCAAGCAATTGCAACGCATGTCCCATATGATTAATTGGCCACCTTAATTTCTAGATCAAAAGAAAGTATTAAGGGGTTGTATATCCATACACCCTTTGCATGAAAATATATCATGCCAGAGTATGCCTCAATTAAGCTGACTCATGGGACTCTCAATCCACACGCTTGTACGTCGACTTCACCTCCGTTTCATGCAGATGCAAACGAACCGAATGCCGCCATGTATAAGATAGGTTGAAGCTTTTCATCTCAGGCGAAATATCATAATTCAGTAAATATGAAACCAGGTTTATATAGCACGCCTGTATGTAAATGGCATTAATTGGGTTAGGCAGCTCTACATAATGCTAAATGTATTTGGAGCTTGCAAAATAATTTGCTCACCAGGTCTTTTAATGTTAATAGTATTCACACAAGGTTACGTTATAAAGAGCTCGATATCATCTCAATTCAAAGTGGCTTGGTAACTTCCTAAAAGGACTCCATTGAGCCCATCCACATTGATCCCAGCATGGTACATATATATATTCATAAGTCTCTACATCCTTGTTGAGAGACAGACAAAACACTTAACTAAAAGTACAAAGCATCATGACATTGAGTTGTTCCACTCTCCTCACTGTGCATATGGGATTCAGGACAGCTCTTCTTGGAGCATACATCATTTGTCCCCCTCAAATGATGTATGCTCCAAGAAGAGCTGTCCTGAATCCCATATGCACAGTGAGGAGAGTGGAACAACTCAAAGTCTATAAAGCATTGTACGAGAATCAATGCTGGAAACTCTCTCAAACTCTCTCTCTTTCTGACATTGCTAGGGTGAAAAATGAGCTCTTCTATGGTCTCCTAACCCTTAAACCTCTTCTCGAGCAACGTTTTGCTATCCCCAGTCACTCTCTTGCTGGCATTAATAGTTCCAACTACTCCTTTTCCCCATTTACCCCGATCTGTGCTTGTTTTACCCTATTTTACAGCAGTAAACCCTATGCTTCTCTAATCTGATTTTGTAATACTATCCTATGCTAAATGCAACAAGAATCAAAAGCAAATAACTGAAATGATCTCCCCTTCTTTCCCAATCATTAAACAACCAAAATAGCTAGAATACTTACATATGTATCGAAGATCAAATGCCCCAACTTTCTACCTATCTCAAGCTTCGGTTCGGGGATGAGTCCCTTACTTCGATGCTCGATATGAGGCGCACAAGTGCTCAAGCTTGAATCTGTGGTCCCGGCAACGTGAAATGAATACAATGTCATGATGCTTTGTACTTTCAGTTAAGTGTATTGTCATTGTCAACTCTACACAAGATTGTGTTTATGAGTCCAAGCTAATCTATATTGTAACCTAATTCACTTGTGTAACAGTTCGTCTCCACTTGTCCATGTCATTATGAGTTTGGTCTTCATCTTTCATCCACCATAGCTTGTGTCATGCTCTGATACCATGTTAGAAGATGTGGATCTAGAGCATGACACAAGCTATGGTAGATGAAAGATAAAGACCAAACTCATAATGACATGGACAAGTAGAGACAAACTGTTACACAAGTGAATTAGATTCCAAGATAGATTAGCTTGGACTCATAAAATGATGTATGCTCCAAGAAGAGTTGTCTTGAATCCCATATGCACAATGAGGAGAGTGGAACAACTCAAAGTCTATAAAGCATTGTACTTGACTATGAAATGAATACAATGTCATGATGCTTTGTACTTTCAGTTAAGTGTATTGTCATTGTCAACTCTACACAAGATTGTGTTTATGAGTCCAAGCTAATCTATCTTGGAACCTAATTCACTTGTGTAACAGTTTGTCTCTACTTGTCCATGTCATTATGAGTTTGGTCTTCATATTTCATCCACCATAGCTTGTGTGATGCTCTAGATCCGCATCTTCTACAATCCCTACAATCACCTAATTTTCATGGTATTTTCTAACTTAAATTGCACCTTTAGGGATAAGGGGTCAATGCAGAGCTTGGCGGTGCAATGGGTTCAAAATTTAGGGGTTAAGGTCAACTCCATGTTATAGACTTGACAAAATAGATTATCTATTAACGACCTAGTAACATTTGCTAATGTGGTGATTCTTAGTGTTTATAGCTAAGATATGTTAGAAGTTTGGCTCGATGTTATGGATTTGGAACATGTTAACACTGTGTTGTCAGCTTAGCAAGATTGTTTATATTACTTTCCATATAGTAGCTTCCATGAGCAAAAGGGTAGCTCCAATTACTAAGAATATGAGGTGTAAATAATGTTTACAAAGAAAAGTAATATAGTATAAGTCAAACATCTTGTTACAAACAAGATACTTGGTTTGTTGTTACCTTCGACTACTATAGTTTGAACCACATTAGGATGCTTGATAGTACTCGCATTCAAATCAAATATTCCTTAGACACTTTTGTAGGATGGGTAGTATTTTGAGTCTAAGAAAAATCATGCCATCTCTATGCTTCAATGTCATGTCCACTCATATTTCCAAGGAAGTTCAACATGTGTTTTCAACTCTAGTGCCAGTCCTTGAAGTGCAAAGTTTCAGCTCTTCTCTTGTGAAAGTCGTTGCCGCTTCTTTATTGTTAGACATTTTGTATTGTCTTCTTAGAGATGAAATCAACATTCTCACCATGAATGTCATGGCACACATATAATTTTTTTTGCAAAAAAAAAAATCAAAATGATAAAGGTGGTGTCCAAAAATTGCTAGGTAACTCTTATTTACATGTGCATTTGTAATGAATGAAGGTGAGAGGAGAGAGAATGAATTAAGGAGAGAGAAAGAGAGAAGGAAGAAGAGAAAGAAAAATTAGAAGAGGAGAGAGAAAGATAGAAAAGAGGGGAGAAAGGAGGAGGAAGCCATGGAAGCTGAAGATAAAGTGAAGAGTATGTTCTTGATTTAAACTAATTGCCCTAAACTAGGACTCTTATACCTTATATACCCCGGTTAGTGTGATTGGGTGTCTAACAACGGATAGCATGATGTCCATGATTGACTTGTTGAGGGTAAAATTATCATAACTTTTGATAGGTTGCTCGAAATGGGGCATGGCATATGTCGAAATGGAGCTTATGACGTGTACTTTCAGACTATGTAGGAAGAACATTACTGAGGTTTGGGCAAGTACAAAGTTATTCCAAAACAATGCATAGAGTCTGCAACAAGCAGGGTGTGGTAAAAAGGGGGCATAACTTTCTTCAGCCCGTTGAGCATCTTAGAGGTGAGGAAACTCATTGACAATAGTGACTAGGCACTAGGAGGCTTCTTCCAAAGGGTAGACCTTACCATTTGATGAGGTACTCCTTGATGGATCGAGACCTTAAGTTTCTATCTCATTGTCTAATTATTGCCTCAGGGATATACAGAATGATACCTTCTTCGTCTATGGGGGGAAGTTCTTCCACATGGTCCAGTGAGGTGCCAATGAAGGGCTTTAGTTGGCTGACATGAAACACATTGTGAATCTTGGTGGTAGGGGGAAGCTCTAATCAATAGGTAAAATCACCAACTCTCTTAAGAATTTGATAGGGGCTATAAAAGCGGTGGGCCAAATTGTTATTGCTACCCTCTTTGAGAGTAGGGTAACATGACTTAGGCATTTTCAAGAGGACCAGTTGGAATTCCAAATGCCTTCTTCTCTCATTAGCATAGAGTTTCATGTGAGTTTGTGCCTTTTGAAGATTCGCCTTACATTGTTGAAGCAGGGCCTGCATGCGATCCAACTTGGCTTTGCTCTAAGGGTTGATCTTATCTTTGAATAAGATTGTAGGGAGGGGAACCTTAGACCCGTATAATGCCTCAAAAGGGGAAAACCCAATGCTAGAGTAGGTGGAGTTGTTATAGGTAAACTTAGCTAAGTGGATCCATGTATCCCAACTATGTTGTACATCATGGCAAAAGTGTTGTAGCACATCTCAAGCCATTTATTTACTCTTTTAGTTTGGCTATCTACCCGAGAGTAGTACGTAGTGGATGGAGAAAGCTTGGTGCCCATGGATGTGAAAACTATCTGCCAAAAGTTGCTCATAAGCTTAGCATCCGGATCGCGTACTATGACTTGTAGTAAGCCATACAACTTGAAGACATACTCCATAAAATGAGTAGTCCCCCTAAGAGATAGTGTGTTGTGTCTCAGTAGGGATAAAGTGTGGATAGCTTTGGTGAGGTGATGAACTACTACATATATATTGTTACATCCTTTCTTTGTAATGAGGAGACCCATGAAGAGGTCCATGGTGATATGTGTTCACTTCCCTTCAGGAATGGGAAGGGGTTGCAAGAGGCCATTGGGCCTAAGTGTGATGTAATTGTTCTATTATTGACTCGAAATACATTTGGTCACAAAATCTTTGATATCCTTTAGGAGTGGGAAGGGGTTGCAAGAGACCATTGGGCCTAACTGTGATGTAATTGTTCTATTATTGACCCGAAATACATTTGCTCACAAAATCTCTGATATCCTTCCATAAGCCTTTCTAGTGAAAGCTCTTGGAAAGCCTATCATATGTTTTGAAAATACCCAAGTGACCAACAATGCGGCAAGAATGCATCTCTTCCATGATCTTCTATGTGAAAGGAGAACTATGGGGGATGAAAATCTTGCCATAATGGGACCAAATAAGGCCATGCCTGAGCTAATATTAGAAGTTTTCAACCATTACCCCCCATGCTGTAATTTTTGGAATATGTGGCTAAAGTCCTGATCTAACAAATAACCTTCTTGAATATCCTCAATCCAATCACTATGCAACTCTGAAATGGAGGATACTTTGCATGTCCACATCCGAGAGAGTGAATCAGTCGATGTTATCTTTGCCTTGAGTGTGAGAAATGCCAAAATCATAGTTTTGCAATGTTGCCACCCATCTCCTTTGCTTAGAAGTCAAAGTAGACTAGGTTGGGAAGTACTGGAGGACTTATTGGTCACTCTTTACTTGAAAGTAATTGCCATACAAATATTGGTGCAATTTCTTAATAGCATAGAGGATGGCCAGCATCTACAAGTCATACACTGTAATATTTCAGATTCCTAACCCGTGTTCTTCATAAGAACCTCCTCTTGATAGGAGGCCAAAAGGATAATATTGCAATAAGGGCAAATTTTTTTAATTATCCCCTCCTTCCCCCAGCCAACGGTCGTGCTAGAGGAGAGGGAGGGGAGGCGCGATGACTAAGCACTGTGCTGGATGCCATGGGGGGGGGGGTTAAACGCCATGCAAATGGCCGCGTGGGGGGAGGGAGTTCCTCCTCCCTTCACCCTATAAAAACCCCCTATGGGGGGGGGGGGGGGTGAGTAAGGAGATAGGACGAGACGTTGCCAGGCCATGAAGAAGGAGATTGAGAAGGGTCGAAGCTGCCACCGTTGAATGAGATAGTGAGGAGGAGAGGAATCCGTGCCCGAGCTCGAGGAAGTACGCCAGCTACCGCCGCTTGCTTCGTGAAGCTGCCACGTCGCGTGCTACAAAGATTCGGCCGTCTTCTCATCCACGTGGCTTCTCCATAGAAGCTTCAAGAAGCTTCTTGAAAGGCTTCTAAGGGGGCTTTCATAAGCCCCCTCACAAGCGATCCTTTACACCCTCTTTTTTCCCTTTGATATATAAGTCCTTTTTTTTTGCCACCTTTAAACCCCTTTCGTATTGCCTCTTAGGTAGGTTTTTATAACCCCAACCCCCCCTGGGATTAAAGCCTTTCCAAGCTTGTTTTATACCCCTTCCCTCCCCCCCCCCACAAAATTCCTTAAAAGTCATTAAAGCCCCTTCTTATGAGGCTTTCATAAGGCCCTTTCCTTGTGTTTTTTTTATATATAACCCCCCCGAGAATTAAGCCCCTTTTTTCCCCTTTTTCATTCCATTAGCCGAGTTTTAAACCCCCTTTCCGTGGACCCTTTTTCCTTTACCCCTACAAGCGGGTTTTACAAACCAGGGACTGAAGCATCCTTTCACCTTGCATTCTCGAAAATTGAGTACTTTCCCTTAGCATTTCCACAGTGTCATTTCAGTGGATTTTTTTCCCCCCATACAAGTATTTTAAAGTCTCCCATTGCATTCCTACACAAGCCTTTTAAAACCATTGGTCCTAATCATGAAATCCCTACTTGAGGAAACCTATAAAGCCTTCTAAAGCCGATTCTGAAAGACGGTGCAAGCGGTCACAAAGGGAGTTTCGTGTTCGAAGGAGACGGGCCAAGATCAAAGGTCTGCGATCAAGTCGAGAAGATCGAATACGCGATGGCTCCTAAGAAGGCACAACGTGCAACCGCAGGAGGATCATCTCCTAGCATCCATGTGAACATTTCACCACAAGTCCAGGTTTTCTTCCTAATTTTGATTTACGTCGTAATAATTCAATTGTACATGATTCATTTACGAAAATTATGAGGCACTTTTTCGATTGAAATACTTTGGATAAATTAAAGGAAATAGCTTATGATCAAATAATCAGTCATTTGTATTTTTCAAATAAACAAATGAAACAAAGAGCATAAGATCTCTATGCATTCCTAGCAAGTTGTTTTTTATGCATTACAAAGTAACGAATTTAGATCAACTAAAGATCATCTTTATAAAGTCAAAATTATTATTTTACGCTTCGATTAGGCATGGAAAGAATAAACCGCATGTCGCATTATTAGGCATCTTTCCTTCGAAATAATTCATTAAAAGAAGTTGCTAATAATCCGTAGGAATTTGCAAGGCAGGGAAATGGTTCTTGAGCTGCATAAAGTAGATTAAACACTAGTCAATTGGCTTAAATCTCAAACAACTACATAAAAAGTTATGAGAGGTTGTGTAATGCTCATTCAGCGTACGAATATCTCATCTAGAAAAGAAGTTAGAAAAAAAAAGCTGCATGGTTAAACATAAAATCCAAAAGCTTAGTAGCATGAATCTTGTTTGCACATCATAGGAGGATCAATTGGAATTATGCTATAACTTAACATATGCTTTTATCTTAACCAGAAAAGTTAGGGTTCGTAAATCAAATCATACGTAGGCAATGAATCATGTGATTACGAGAATGGTAGCATAATTATCTTCAAGAATATACAAGTAAATTGACTTAACCTAAACACCTAAACCGCGAGGGACTCGTAGGAATGGTTAAATCGATGCAACATATCCCAAGTGCTAACTAGGATTTAACACGTTGAGGACGTGACCCAATCGCTATTATTGCCAAAGCTGAAACTTTTATACCTAAAGACTTGTCCACATTCACAAAATGTAGGGACAATAGGACGTACTTGTGAGAGACGATCTAGGGTCTTTACCCTAAGGATCACTCGCTTAAAGGATGAAACTCGATTTGAATTTGGAACCCTAGGACCAACAATGTGAGCCTAATTCAATCAGGAACAGATTGTTATGAAGACACCCTAACCCTGTCTCCTATCTAATCATGATATTGTGATTAGAAGACGCCATTGATGGGTAAAATAGTCCCATGGATTAGATGCGACAGTCGTGCAACAAGTTGTAGAGTCGCATGATCTTGTGATTTGATCACAAGGAATGGCCAATTCCTTTGAATGAGATTGGCAGATTCTTACGCAAGTTTATCTTGCAAGAGGATGAATAATCGTCCTGATATAGTACATTTGTTGGGTAAAGTGACCAAGATAAGGGGATTAGATATTTGCTTGGAAGCAAAAGACCAATCAGTAAATTGGAATAACATATTTATTGCTAATAGAACTTAAGGTATTGGATAAGTTGGGTTAATAGGGTACGGCCCTAACCCAAGGATATAAGGGTTAACAAACAAACCCTTGGGAAACTTGCCAAGTCGTAATTGATCCCGGATCGAGTGCTGGATGCATTCGGAAAGAAGGATTCACTCCTTAGCAGTTGGCCAAATAACGACCACTGGAAATGATTGTGCTTGTAACAATTTAGAGAGCACTGTTTGCTTTGTTTGCTCAAGGAATTAATGGATGAAAAGATATCTAATGCTTCAAGTTGAAGGCTTGAAGGGAGGGGCAAATTCAGTTACCCTCGACTTCCTGCCTAACTCTAACCAAGGGGGTTGTTAAATAACTGCACCGGGAAGGTGGACCGAACCCGCCGCGAGAGGTCTCTCCATTGAGCGCTACTTGGAGCAGGAGGACGCTTGGGTGCCAGGGGGGACTTTGGCCGTAGATCCATCGCCTTTCGGGCCCTGCACAAGAGGCCAACGTGACTCGAGATTGGATCTCGAGGCTCGCATACTAGTCTACGGCCGGAATCTTGGATTAGTAATCCCTGTGGATTACTGGATAGCCTTCGAGCGGATTACGGATAAGCCTACGGGCTGGACTTTATAAATGTATTTCAAAGATAAATATGTTAACCTGTTGAAAAGGAACTTGTTTGATATTGCTTTTCTATGTCAAGTGCTATGATTACATGAAAGGAACCAGTGCCTAATGGACTAATTAAGGAAGTTGTTTCATGCATGTCCAACTAAATGTGGTAGGTAATTAGACAACTAAAACAACCTGAGGAAAGTGCAGTGGATGTGGCCATGGGTCCGTCTTACGGATGGGTGGTCCTGGTTGGCCAGGAACTTTTCTCAATCATGATGGACAACAAGAAGATCGTTTCAAAGGACACGAATTGCAAGGCCACTAACCTAGAGTCTAAGTTATAGTAATTCTGGTTTACGCTATTTTAGGGGAATGGAATGGGGCTATGCTTTATGGCAAAGAGGTTGAGCTTTGCATCCCTCTCGTTTCCCATTCTCCTTGAACCAAGTGCAGCGTGAATCCGCTTCGGACCTGGCATTTCTGCATAAAGTAGTTCGCTCGGGTTCGACGCTAGTTACCGTTTAGGAAATGACCATTAGGAAAAACCCTGATTCAGGTCGGTCCTAAGTGGGAACGGCCAGAATGCTTCCGCTATGTGGCAGACATGGAAAGCCCTAGATCGCAAACCTCGTAACATTCCATGGGAGTGCCGTGAGGGGCTTTCTAGACATCCTTTCCGATGGACTGCTAAGACTTGTCCTGAAGATAACAGGTGGACATGTTACATACACATTCTCTTGCATCTCCTTGTCTCATCAAGCTTATGGCTCTCAAAAGCAATCACACCATGCTCTTGCAGCAAGACCGCACCAATACCCTTGCCACACTGGCGTCACATTGAATGGTAAATAACTTAGATAAATTAGGGCATACGAGAATGGGGGGCTGAAGTAAGCATTCCCTTCAACTTTTTGAAGCTATGATTAGTAGTGGCATCCCAAAAGAATGATTTCTTTTTTAACTGATCAATCAAAGATGCTGCAATGGTGGCATAATGCTTAATGAAGTGTCTATAAAATGAAGAGAGACCAAGGAAACCACATAATGAAGTAGCAATGGATGAAGTGGGCTAGTTCTTAACCCATTGCACCTTCTTGGGGTCAACCTATATGTCATTTTTGCTAACGATGTGTCCCAAGTACTCCATGGATGTCTGCATGGAGATACGCCTACTTTCCTTGGAAAAGAGTTGATGCTCTCTCAATATATCAAACAACCTTTTGATATGGTGCAAAGTGCTTCTCTTGTGACTTGCTGTAAATGAGGACATTGTCAAGAAAAATGAGCACAAACTTGAACAGAAAGAGGTGAAGAATTTCATTTATGAGGCTCTGAAATGTGGTGGGGGCGTTAGTGCATCCAAAAGGCATCACTATAAAATGATAAGGCTCCCACGATCAATCTTGAAAGTTGTTTTGATCTCATTACCCTCCCTCATACAGATCTGATGGTAGCCATAGCACACATCAATCTTAGTGAAAATGCATGTCCCTTTCAACTCATCCAACAAGTCATCAATTTGCGGGATGGGATAACGGTTTCTCATTGTGATTTAGTTCAAGTCTGTATAGTCAATGCACATGCAGAAAGAGCCATTTTTCTTCTTGACTAATAGGATAGGAGATACATAAGGGAAAGAAATCGGTTCTATGAAACCCATCTCAAGCAACTTTTTGACTTGCTTTACAGCCTCTTCACATTTACACTTGGAGAGTCTATAAGGTGGCTTGTTCATTGGCTTGGAATGGAGCTCTAAATCAAGTGGGTGGTCCACTTGCCTCTTAGGGAGAAGGACTATAGGTATTTGAAATAAATCATTATACTCCTCAAGCAAGGCTTGCATGGTTGAATCCTTAGATACTTTGGAGGGGTAATCTAAATTTTCCTTTTTCAAGTGCAAGACAAAGATCTATGAGCATTTATTACACTCTCATTTGAGTTCCTTCAAAAAGGACCAAAGTGTGATGCTCTGATACCATTTGTAATGAATGAAGCAGAGAGGAAAATGATTTGAAGAGAGAGAAAGAGAGAAGGAAGAAGAGAAAGAAAGACTAGAAGAGGAGAGAGAAAGATAGAAAAGAGGAAAGAAGGCAGGAGGAAGCCATGAAAATTGAAGATGAAGGTAAAAAGTATGTTTTTGATAATAACTAGTTGCCCTAAGCTGGGACTCTTACACCTTATATACCCTGATCAGTGTGAATTGGTGTCTAAACCCTAGTTCATATGTATCCTGCTTGTTACAACAATCAATTCTGTATGAATTTCTATTCATTCTATCATTTCCATACTTCAATGGTAGAAACTAGCCACATTAATGGAAGTATTTAATGAATATCTATTTATTTATCTAGAATTTTCACTAAAGGAAAGCTAGGTTAGTACACTTGCTAGTCCTAGATACAACATAAGGTACTTCTCTTTGGCCCATTCCTAGAGCCAAGGATCCCAATCTTTCAAGAGCTTTTCATGCTCCCTACTTTTCAAGAAAAGTAGAGGTTAATTTTTGGGAACACTATAGAAACATATGAAGGGTGTATGCGTAATTTGTGTGACAAAATACACACTTTTTTGGTTTAAATGTTAGGCCACACCATCAAAATGTGTATCATGTGGATTCAAAATAAGAGTTTTTTAAAAATACCAATTTTATACATTTTTTACATATAGAAGGGTACAATATAATGTTGTTGTTTACACGTATTTTATTTAAGAAAAATTTACAAATAAGGATATTAATGAATAGGCCTTGAATGCAAGTGATATAGAGAAAATACATATAATGAACCCCCAGAGATCAATATAACCATTGGCATGAGTAGATGAATGTATGCATATGAAAAAGTATCAAAATTTGCATTGGTATAAGTATATTGATGCTTATTTTGGCAATTACTCTAACATATGTAGAAGTTTATACTAACACATATATTTATGAGTGCAAAGAAAAAGTAATTAGTAAGAATTTGGCCATTTTAGGGGCCAAATTTGTTTTGTCCATAGATGCTATCCTATCAAATATGGAGTCCCTATTTTCCTAATAAATATATCAAAACCTAAGTTCTAACTCAAGCACTTAATCCATTTGTATATAATATACACGTTTGAGATGATGATTAAACAATATGTATAATTTTAAACCCCAAAGTCTAAGGAATTGAATGTAAGAAACTAGACAAAACACAATGATAAGAGTACTATACATATATATTATATATATCATCAATGTTGCATATCCCTTGGTAGCCCATGTAGGGCTCACTCTCCTAGAAGTGGTTGTCATGGAGGAGGATCCCCTCACAAAGAGATACCTATAGTACATGGTGTGAGAGGAAGCCCCTCAAAGTTGGAATGTTTCTCCATCTATCCTTATAAAATTCAATGGTCTCTTTAAAATGACGATATTCATGCTCTCTACCTTTTATAACGTCCTTTTTCTCTTACTTTGTAGTTGTCAATCTCTTGCCCCTTTCTTTGTTTTGATTCAAAGCTTAATGATTAGTTCACACAATAATAAGAGGAACATAGTCCACATAATATAAGAGAAAGGTACTCAAGATAGCCTTTTAAAATGTGTTCTTCCTAATAGGCAAAAGTTGTACAAGAAAATCCAAAACCAAAGGAAAATGAGTGAAAAAGGCTAATCATTGTTTTAAAAAATAAAAAAAAAGAAACACTACAACATACGAATGGTATATTTCTAAAATCTCTGACAAAAATATTTTAAAAGTTTAGTCTCTACCATCAAAATTATTGAGATGGCAAGCTCAATACATGGAGACATTGATGATGGACTACTTGGTTCAATGGGTTCACACATCTACACTTAGCATGTTGGTGATCATTATGATCCTCACATAGCTACTAACTCATTACATATTGTATTTGGTTAGTTATACCTACATGTGGTTGGCATAGTTATAGTGCTGGTCTATTGGTATAGTTACTTATACTTTGTTTGACTTAGTGGGTCACTTTTTCTTTATGTTGCATCTTATTGATACTTCCTATATATTACGTAGCATGAGGAAGAAGAAAGAAAACACTTTGGCCTCCATCTCTTCTCTTATATTCTTGAGAAAGCTTCTCCTTGCATACATTGTGTATGCTCATCACAACAGTTCAAGCAAGGGTTCAAGTTAGTAAGGAATGGGTAAGAAGCTCTCTCATTCTCTCTCTCTTTTCCTTGGCTAGTGCTTGTTGAGGAATTATATGTAAAAGATGCGGGATCTAGAGCATGGCAAAGGCGGAAGCTATGGAGGATGGAAGATAAAGACACAACTCATGTTGACATGACAATGTAGACAACTGTTACACAAGTGAATTAGGTTTCAAGATTGAGACTTGAACTCATAAACACAATCTTGTGTATGGACAACAATGACACAGACACTTGACAGAAGAGACAAGTACTATTGCATTATCATCATGTGAAAGTGATAGTTCAAGTACATCATTATATAAGTTCTTTGGTAGCACTTAACATCCACTGTGCATATGGGATTTTGTCTCTCTTCCTAGAATGGACTGCATCTTTCTAGCCTAGTTGTCCTATACAAAGGGACTAAAGTAGGTGTAATTGCAAATATCTTAACACACCTCCTCAATCACAACCAAAAGTACAAAGTGTGTCGAGGCTTTAGTAAAAGCAACACCTGCAAAGTGTGGGCACACCATAAACATGGCAAAACACTAGAGGCTGTCGCAGAAAAGGCTAAGTGTGGGTACCACAAACATGATGGACATCCAGAGGTTGTAGCAGGGGCCTTACAAAGTGTATAGAGGCTGTAGTACAAGGATAATAGAGGAGTTTTACAAGTTTATGTTTGAGACATTAGGACTAGGAAACACAAAACTAAAAAAGTCTATATGAATAGAAGGACTGATGAGGTTTGTCCTTCTCCTGGTGGTCTTCTTCTTCTTCTTCTTCCTTTGCTCCATTTTCTTCTTCTTCTTAGACTGCAACTAGATAGGCCTTTTGGGACCTCTTTCTTGTGTGGTACAACTTCTCGGTGTGTCCGGTCCTTTTGTAGAAGTCACAGAAGAGCTGATTCTTCTTGCCTTTGTACCTGTTACCAACATATAATGCATGCTCATCTCTAGAGGTACTTGGTTCTTCCTTAGTTTTTAGCTTCTTTTCCTCTTCTAACAGTGATGCCTGGATATCAACAAGTTCAGGATTTGGCATGTTGATTAAAGTTGTTGATACATTATTATATTCAGGAGGCAAACTCTTAAGTAGAACACCGATGCAAATATCTTCTTCCATTTTAATGTTGATTCCTACAAGTTGGGTTAGAAGTCCTTCCATGTAATTTAGATGTGTGGCAAGTGATGTGCTGGACTTCATTTCAAGCCTAAAAAAGTTAATCAGGAGACCATACTTTGATGATTTAGACTGTGCACCGAACAAGGTGTCAAGTCTCTTCCATGTATCCTGTGAGGTCTCACAATTATCCACATGGTGGATATAGCTATCATCTAGCTCTAGTTTGATAATGGCCTGGGTATTATCATCGTTCTTTTGCCAAGTTACAGTAAGATCCGCATCACGAGGCTTCTTTTCTTTTCTAGTGGTAATGGCCCAAAGGCCCTTCTTTATCAGGATGAGTTTGATGCAGGTCTGCCAGGTGTGAAACCTGATTCCTTTGAATCGAGCAGTTGGAGATTCTTTGCTCATGTTAGACTTACGGGAAAAGTAGCAAATCAACTTCAAAATTTTGAGATTTATCAGTGAAAGAGCAGATTAAAATGTGTCAAGAGACACAAGTAATGACAGTGTGAAAACACACTATGCGAAGACTATGTCTGTGTTGATGTTGAGCTTGAATCTTCTTTGTTTGGGGTCGTCAATCATTCTTCAATCTTTCCAGGTTCGTCCCCTCCTTGATTTGATGCTGGGACAATAGATCTGAGTGGCAGTGTGTTGCTTCGGGTGGTAGGAGAGAGAAAATAATGAGATTTTTTAGCTTGAGTGGAAAATTGGCAATGGTGGACTTTAGGGTTTCATGACAGGGGCCTGGTTTTTTGCTGATTGCAGGAGCTATGGTTGATCATTTTCAAAATTTTTTTAATGGAAATGTAACTCTTTTTAAGGCCTATCAAAACCCTATGATCCTCATCCAGATCGCGGCCTATAGCGATGGTGGCAGCAGCTCGATCGTCAGCAGGCGCAGTTTAGCCAGGTCCTCGCAATTTCGTGAATGCTGGAGCAGAGGGTGATCAATGTCATGCTATGTTGTGCCAGGATGAAGTGCCCTGATGTAAGGAATGATTCCTTAGAAGGAAGCAAGAGGAGATATGCTTTGTGTTGGGAGATCCAGGGACTCCAATCAAGGTATGTCCTGCAGATTACAGATTTAGGCTATGGCAGTGAGACTAACAATTTGAGCAATGCTGACCTATGGAGTGGCCAATGTCAAGATCTTAAGTGATACAGAGAAGCCTTGGGAGTCAAGGAAAAAATATCTGGAAGAGAGCAAGTTCAGATATGACCGATGGAGAGAGATCCAGGAGCTTCAAGTTGACAGGGTGCTGCTAGCTATGGCTGCCACAAGGTCAAATGGAGAAGAAGGAGTAGAAGATGAGCTTCTAGACTTAGCCTAAGCTAGACTGAGCTCAAGCTAAGCTAGATGAGAGTACAATGGAGCTGGAGGAGAAGTGCCATGCCCGACTGTGCTCTGATACCATGTAAAAGATGCGGAATCTAGAGCATGGCAAAGGCAAAAGCTATGGAGGATGGAAGATAAAGACACAACTCATGTTGACATGACAATGTAGAAAACTGTTACACAAGTGAATTAGGTTTCAAGATTGAGACTTGAACTCATAAACACAATCTTGTGTATGGACAACAATGACACAGACACTTGACAAAAGAGACAAGTACTATTGCATTATCATCATGTGAAAGTGATAGTTCAAGTACATCATTATATAGAGCTCTTTGGTAGCACTTAACATCCACTATGCATATGGGATTTTGTCTCTCTTCCTAGAATGGACTGCATCTTCCTAGCCTAGTTGTCCTATACAAAGGGACTAAAGTAGGTGTGATTGCAAATATCTCAACATTATAAGTAGGATATGACAAAATCATAAATTTTTGTAAGATTTGGTATGTAAGCGATTAGATATATCTTTAGAAGATATATCCTTTAGGGCTTCTGCTGTGTTTTTGGTCATTTAAGGTTGTTTGGGCCTTCGTTTTAGCTATGAAAGGCTACAAATAGTAGGTTCAAGGTATACTTAATTTTAATTGTATAACTATTCTTAAGGCGTATAGGTTATAAATTTTGCAGATTGTAGGCTCTAGAAGGTTATTTGACTTGTCAAAATGTCTGATAATTTTAACCAGATTGCCAATGAAAAACTTGATAAGAATAATTATCTTACATGGAAGTTCAAAATGAAAATTGTTTTGAAGGACAAAGGCATTTGAAATTACATTAAAGAAGACATAGCAATGACACCCAAAGTTCTGTAGTGAAATGCTACTATAGAATATATAAAGGCTAAGAAAAATTGGGATAAAATGCAATGTACAATAATATATTAGTTATACGTGAGTATCAAAGATGATTTGAAAGATGACTATTGCTTGGAAGAATTTGGTAAGATTTTTGGAGGTAAATACAAAGGCAAAAAAGGTGCAGTATGAGTCCAGAGTTACATCACATTAAAAGAGGGAATCTGTCCATCCATGACTATACATTAAAGATCAAGATTCTTGTAGGAGCTCTTGGATCTATCACAATAGCAGCCCAGCCAGTGATGATGATTATGTGTGAGCATGTTAAGATGAACTTGGAGATGAGTATATTATCTTCAAGTCATCTATGAATACCAAGGATGATATCCTTGAATTTATAGATTTGATTTCTATGTTATTACTTGAGAAGAAAAACCTTGGATTGGATTTCCCTTCTTCTCTCTATTAGCAGAGCTATAGGATATAGTCAAAATCAAGGTGCTAATTGCAAGAAAAGTTATGGTGCATAGCAAAATAAGGGATGGCCGTTTCAAGGGGGGCTACATTTCTAATAAGTATTTCAAAAAGAAGGTTGAAATTAGAAATGAGAAAAAGCAACAAGGTGACTATACTTCCACTAGTAAAACCAATGAAGACAGAAGTGAGGATATATTTTTCATGCAATATTTTATGAATGTAATGACTCTTATATATTCATCTAAGTATGATACATGATATGTAGATATAGATGCCTCTAACCACATAACTTTTCATGAAAAGTGACTTAGAGAGATGTAAAATCTAGAGTCTCCAAGTTATATAGAGAGAGATGATGATACAACCCATCCCATTACTCACATTGAAATTGTTCATTTGAGTATGTAGGATGGCAAAACAAAGTACTTCACTAATGTGCTACATGTACCAAATATAACTATTAGTTTGATTTCTGTTGGTCAATTGATTGAACATGGATTACAAGCTCAATTCAAATTTGATGGTTGTTATATGTAGAGAACCCTAGAATGATTGTAATTTGATTAGAAAAGGTAAGTTTTCAAGTGTGTCATTGATATTGAAATTTTGCATAAGTGGATTGGTCATGTAAAAGTATAGTGTTAGGAAAATATATAGTCAAAAAACATTATGAATGGCTTACCAAAGTTTAGAGTTGATGAGATACAAAAAGCACGTATAGTATGTCAATTTGGAAAGCAAGAAAGACATGCATTCCACATGAAAAAGCATTGTGCAAGAAGCCACTTGAATTGATACATTCTATTGTGTGGGGTTCTAAAAATTTTGAATTGATACATTTTGATGCATGGGACTCTATAAAGTTTGTAACTATGAGTGGCTTATGAGTATTATGTCTCCTTCATAGTACTAAAAAGTATGGGCTTATTTTGTGTCTAAGAAAACTGACATGTTTACTCATTGTAAAAGCCTTGAAGCTTTAGTTGAGAAGGAGACAAAATTGAATATTAAGTTTCCAAGATCAAATGGAGGGGAAATGTACCTCTCCAATATGAACTTTTTGATTTTTTGTAGAGAAATGGTATTTAGAGGTAGCTTATATGTACATGCACTCCATAGAAAAATGGAGTTGCTAAACAAAAAAAGAGATATAATGAAAAAATAAATTAAGCATTGGCATCTAAAGGAGATGTATATCATTACTATTGGGCATAAGCAATTGCTACTATTCTATACATGATAAATAAGACACTCATTATTGCACAAGCATGATACCTCATGCTCTAAGAATGAAATGAAGCCTTCAATGCTTATCGATGAGGCTTGCTATAGTCCTTAATAAGGAGTAGAAACCCTTCAAATCCTCACATCATGGTGTAATAATTAATTTTTTGCTACTGTATGCGCTTGTAGAATAATGCAAAATGCACTGAATGCTGTTGTCATTCATGCAATTAATCCCATCCTTATTGGCTATTTCACAATTCCATATCATTAGGTGAAAAATGGACTCTCTTTTTTCCCCATTAAGGAGTGAATAAACAAATATAGGCCTAACCAATGAGAGAGCTAGGATTTCAGATTCATGTAACATGAATCTTCTAGCCATATCTTGGCCCAAATCTTCCCTCAACAATAAAATAAGGGAAAATGTGGGGAATACAATGCTATCATTTCCTAGAAGTTTGTGATTCAAATTTTCATTTTCCTATTTTTTTAATGTTTGACTTTTCATTTCTCCCCTTTTTATCTTTCCCCTCTTTCTTAGGCAGAACTTAAATTTATCATATCTCTTTCCTCACTTTTTCTTTCCTGACGAAATTTTACAGCCTCGTTGTTGCTTGCCCTATCTGTAACCCTGTGAAACTCCATTTCCTCTACATAAACACGAAGTGAGTTTCACATGTTTTATGAGAGCAAGTTATGTGCATTCTTTGACATGTAATTTCTCTTGTTTTGGTACTCTGGGAGTCTCTTATAGTTAAGAACAATGATCTTTTGAACACTCAACTTCTTCTTCAACATCTAAGGGTTTCTTTGTAAACAAAGTTACAGGTATGTTGTCTTGTTTTTTTATTGCTCCATAGTTAAATTTTATCTCATTTGGACAAAATGTATGCAAGTTATATGCATACTGAGTTTCACAAACCTGTGCAAGTTATGTGCATTTTTTGACATGTAATTTCTTTTATTTTGGTACTCTAGGAGTCTCTTATAGTCAAGAACAATGATCTTTTGAACACTCAACTTCTTCTTCAAAATCTTAGGGTTTCTCTGTAAACAAAGTTACAGGTATGTTGTCTTGTTTTTTTATTGCTCCATAGTTAAATTTTCTCTCATTTGGACAAAATTTATGCAACTTATATGCATACTAAGCTTTCCTTTGTTTTCTTACTCCAAGAATCTTTGAGGGTGGAGAACAATGATTTTTTAAAAACTCAACTTCTTCAACATCTTTGGGTTCCTTTGCAAAGAGAGCCACATGTATATTGTTGTTTTTTTCCTGTTGCTCCATGGTTAAGTTTCAATTCATTTGGACAAAGCCTATGTACATTATATGTATGCTTTGACCCCAGATTTCTTTTGTTTTTGTACTCCAAGAATTTGTCAGTGAAGGAACAATGGTCTTGTTATAAGTCAACATCTCTAGGCTTCTTTGTGAAAAGAATTACAGGTACAATGCTTTTTAAAAAATTGCTCCATTTAAAGTTCATTTCATTTGGAGAGAAAAATTACAAATTATACACATGCTAATAGGTAACTTTTCTATTTGTTTATTATAGATGTCTTCACGGAGGAAAAATGCCAGTAACATACTTACAGTGGAGGTCTTCAATAGGAAAGATAGTGGCAGTAAACGAATTTGTGTAAGTACTATAAATTGGATTAGATTTTGATATACCCAAGTACTCGAGGGAGTTTCAAGGTCAAGCATAAGGATGTTGCAAACCCCAGCAAACATTGCAAAGGTAGAATTTTAGAGTTCAGAAAAGTGTTTAATGGAACAAGTATAATAACAGAAGTGTTGATCCAACATGTTTATACGAACAAATAAATCTTTGTACACAATGAGAAATACATTGCAAATTATAAACAAAACAATAAGTTTTTAAATTTAATCATCGTTTATTATTTTGCATCAGAGTTTATTTTAAAAATCTTTGCATTGTTCTAATTCAATCTTATTTTACTGACAACTCTATATCCATCGACTTTGTATGAATGGTAGAATGTAGAATGTTTTAGCGGCAAGATACAGGTTTGGTATGAAGACATAGGTTCTTTGATCTATGATAATAACACTACAAGTCAACTTGCAACTCAAAATATCATTTTTTAATTCATTGTATGTAGTAGAAAGCCAGAGATTGTAGCATGTCCCATTGCCACCACTATCTAGTGGTGAATGGTTGATTGGTAGCTTTGGAGTTGTCAGGAGCATGTAATTCCAATATAAAATTTGACATCAATAGTGCTATGAAAACCACCATAGGCTCCAAAGATGTGCATCTTAGTTGGTTTATTCCATTCTCATTGTTTGCATATTTGTTTGGTTCATGTGATATTCTGAAGAAAACAAAGATTACTTATCAATGCAAGTATCCATCCGAGGAATAGATGAGTCAACTATTGGGTGAGTCTTGGAAAGTCAAAAGAACACATTTTGATGAGACAATTGAGTGTAGGGTCAAACAATTTGATCTCACATTCATGTAAATCTTTTTTACTACTTTGCATGCCTTGATTTAATTGACATAGGTCTTGCTTAGATGAATTGTTATGTTAGTCGTATTTACTTACCATTATTTTTGTTTTTATTACAGGTATTTCATCACTAGACAAAATCTATGCATTTTCTTTTGATATAAAAGATGACAACTTTTGCGAGGGGAGTGGATCAGCTTGGATTAAGATACCCGAGGTGAGATACATATAGCTCTCATAGATGTGGTTACCTTGTGGAACGGTCATAATACTTTTGTGGTTAGCGCAGAGTCATTGACCCATTTCTTTTTTGAGACAAGAAATCCAATTATGTCCAGTGAGCTCCTCTGCAACTTCTATTTCAAGTTAGATAATAGAAAAGTCAAGATTTGTATTGAGCAATCCATGACATGTAAACAATGTGCTTCTCCACATATCCTTAAGATAGTGGAATCCTTGTAATTGTTTTAAATAAATAACAAATACAAACCTTTTTTAAAATTCCTAGTACTTTCAATTTTGATAATCTTAGTTTATTGTGATCCAAGCATGCGATAATACATACTATAATTAGTCAATCGTGCTGGTTAAAATCACAATTAAATTGTAGATTGGAGTTCTATAATCTATGGAATATTTCCTTTGCATAATGATATATTGTAGCTCATCTCTTTTACTCATTTCTTAAATTTAAATATTAAATTAGATCCAAAGGGATTTTGAAGGTCTTTTAGATTTCTTTTCTTAAAAAAATTCTATATTTTCTCTAGTTGGTTGGACTTGAATATACTCAACGATCTAAGCATATTCGAGGATATAATAATGTAGAATGAAGTGTTTGTCTATATGAGTACTTTTAACGGTGACTTTAAAGTAATGAAATAAAGAAACTAAGGTAATAGTTTTAATTTGAAACTTTAGGGTTAACAATTTTATAAGAACCTTTATTTAAAACCCTAGATACATAAAAGCTAAAACTCCAAACTCATTTTCACTTTCATTCTCTACTTTCATACACTTGTGCTCTCCTTCCTTCTCTCTTTGTGTGCCATGGCTACCACTCTCGCCTTCATCGCATGGATTAGCTTCACATGCTACGTGCACATATGAGACTAGATATACCCTAGGTTTTGTGTGACCTTGAGTCTAGAGAGCTCCATTTCCACCATAGACCCTAGCTCTAGTATAGTGGTATCATTTCGTGATGCAACGAACCCTCTCACTTGCTCTATTTTGGACTCTGCTTTGAGGTGGGTTCCCATAAATTTCTTGTATAGTCTACATGCCAGATTGAGCCATGCAAAGGTGATAAATCGAGCCTTCATGCATGTGGAGCAACATCTCCACACTAGAGCAATGCCCACCTCGTCGTCTTAGGACCACACCACGATGGATCTCATTGAGCGCAATGTAGCCTTTGCCATATATGTTTTGTACACTGAGGTGCAAGAGGACAGTGATGAAGATATCAATGTACCCTCTCGGCCACAACTACAGTATTTCGAGAGGGAGATTGAGGAGATTGCTCTCGATCCAATCATAGAGGCAGCATTGAGCTTAGACATTGTGCATCCACCTCCCTGCCATGATGAGACACCGAGGAGCGATGAGTCACCTCTTACTTCTCTCCAATCTGTCACCATCAAGGGACTCGTGGAATATCTACTCATGCAGGATGTATTAGAAATTTTGGAGCTAAGAGAAGAAGAACTATATTGTATCATGGTGCATGATGCACCTGATGATTTTATAGATTTTGATATACAGGATGCTCCATCACATGTTGATAAGGTGGCTCGATATGATGGTATGAGCGTTGTTGAAATCTCTGTGAGTAGATTGAGGATGTGATGCCACAGTATGAGATCTCTAATGATGAGGAGTTTGAGGGGTTGCAAGAAAGCCTTTTTGGTCCTCGACCCGACTACATAGTACCTTCTCAGGAGAGAGATGAGGGTGGTCCAATTTCGCAAGAGCAGACCTGGATGGTCCATTACAACAACAGATAGATGATGTAGAGAAGGTAATGTTTTGAGTTTCCCATGCAACTTCACCAGTAGGGCCTCTAGGGCATCGGGACCCTGAGTGTAAATCTTTACCTAGGATGATCGGGCCCCCAGAGCAGCCCTGGTCAGAGGCTTGCATCTGGGAGAGACCTGAATCTGTGGTGAATTTGCACACTCCATGCATAGTGAGTTTGATACTAAACTTGTATGATGCAGGACATTGTCTATATAGATTAGATTTCATATAGGTAAGGTGGCTGATCTGGTAGCCAAGGAAGGGTACATGACTCGGCATTGAAGGAGTACATTGGCCAACTTGTGAGCGACAGTATGCTTTTGCCAAGAAATTATTGAAGTTGAGGGCACTAACGAAGGTTGGGCCCTTCCAGACTATCCCGACCAACTCTAGCTTGGAGAAAGTAGTGTTGCTTCAACATTCAAAGCTACTCTACTTATTCACTAGTATTAGGTCAGGGCCACTTTTTTCCATGGTGGCCCTTGGCATGGTTGCTGGTGTTCAATATCCCAATGTCATTAGGTAGGAACTACTAGGGTAAAATGTATTGCTGCTTATGATCAAGAATAGCTATAACCATGGAGAGTGTAGCTTGAAGAAGCCTAGGAGAGAGTAGATGTACTTATTGCCTAATGATATCTCATCACCAATGTAATGCACTTTGTAATATTCTCTTGAAGTAATAAAAACTGATGTTTGTTGGATTTACATGCAATGCAATTTGTGATACGTGTCATTTATTATTGTTTTTACTTGAACATTAGGTTTATTTATTAGGTTTATATGCAACACGATTCGTATCCTAAATTTAATTTACAATGCTTTATCAAATTTGTGCGCAAAAAATGTATTCATTTTGAATGCATGTAATGATAACTCAAAGATATAAATAAAAAAATAACAAGTGACTAAACAAAAATAAGATGTGCTAAAAAATTTGTATTCATATTTATAACATTTTACATGGGATCCATTACAACTAGGGTTTTACAAAATCTCTTTGGAAGCTATATTCCATATATGTTTAAGTAGTACACCCCTATCATTGTTGATCTTTGTGAGGACTAGCCTTCATGATCGGAAGGGCCTCACTATCCCCACAGATCCCTGTCGGTGACGATGATCCTCTTTGCATGCACCCCTGTGTAGATGGAGTCTCCAAACAAGTCAATGAGGTAAGCTTCGGTAGCTTCTTGTATTGCAAGGGGCCTGGGAAGTCCAGTGATCAGGTTGTTGCAAGCGTGATCCATCTGAGAAATATCTCATGTTGTTCTTAATCTGTATGCGTCCATAATCTCCTGCACTAGCTTCTAGAATGGAGCCTTCGGTATCAAGAGATGCGTGGTCTTCTAGTAATGGCGAATCACGCAAAGAGCTAATGTGCTTGGCCTCCATCAACACTTGTGATGCTGGCATGGTGGTGGTGGATATGGAAGAGGTGGCTTGTGTATGGGAGTTCTAGGGGGTGTCTCCAGGCCACTTGCTTGGTGCGTGCCATGTCTTCTAGGAGAGAAAACTCAAAACTTGAAAGTGAAATGTGCAAAATGAGGTGAAACTTTAAACTTATAGCCAAAATTTTTACAAACCCTTAAACTTGAATTAATGTATATACGCTTTGAAAAAATATAACCAGTGATTTGATTGATGTGAAATTTTACATGTAGACTCCTCTAGGACACATCAAGACACAAGCCTCTAGACAGGTACCTAGAGGCTTTTGATGGGGCCAATTTTTTAATATCCATGAGTTTTTTTAATGCCCACTATGTGGGTGAAGTTTCACCAGATTCTGATTTATAAAATTGACGGTTCAATCTTTTTTGGAAAATGCATTAACTAGATTATACTTCACTGATAAAGAAAAACTCACCAATGAGTGTGCGCAACTACATATTAAAGGTGTTGTCAACCAAACTACGTGAGACATTGGAAACTTAAAAATTCACAAAAAATAAATCATGGGTAAAATGGAATATCACATATCAGATATAATGTTGTCAAATCACTAAATATAGTAAAGATATAGTGCATCGGCTCCATGTACAACTGATCATTGACATGTGCGTGATTGCGCATTGAATTTATCCTCAACAAAACTACTTACAAAATTGGAAACTTGAAAATATGCACAATGCAAATCATGGTCAAAATAGAATATCACATTTTGGATTTAGCATTACGAAACTATGAAATACACGAACGGTAGATAGTGCATTGCACCAAGTATAACTAGAGCTAGGGAAAAATTAGCTCCATTTTGTAGGCCACTGCTATCAAATACTTGAAGGTCTACTGGGAAGATAACCCAAAACCTCCTTATAATCTACAACCAAACTTGAGCTAAAAACATAGATCCAATGACAAGGTAGCTTCTCAAAGCATATTGTTGACATTAGGATTAAATACATCCTTGTTGTTGTGGATCCTATGAACAAGAAATAGATCTATGGGCTTAATAGTGATACGTCGGGCATGAATGGCTAAACGTTGATAATCACTCATTAGATCAATCAAGTAACTTTCAACCGCTTCTTGGAGAGAAAGCAAGGCTTGGCTTGACCATCACCCCAATTTCTTGCCTGGTTCATTGAAAAGAACTTGTGATGATTCTTTTATTGCAGATCTTGCAATATTTCTCGCACTAGCCTAGAGAATGGTGCCTTAGGAATAATCAAGTTGGTACTCTTTTGGAAAATTTTTATCTCACATATAGTGCATCTATGCTTGGTCTGCATCTTTACTTCTTATGTGTTGGAGGACGTGTATTACCAACTAGAGTAGTAGTGGGAGGTGAAGTAAGTGGAGCATGTGGAATATCATTTCTGGAAAATGGCAAACCATCATTATTGACCACACTAGGGCCCCCATTGTTGGCCATAGTACCGCCACCATTATTAGCTACAATAGGGCCATCATTGTCGGTCACCAGGGGACCTTTTTCACTCACAGTACGCTCACTAGATTTGGAAGAGTGTTGAGCTCTTGCTCTTGTAGGCACCTTCTTGATAGAAAGCTTGGAACGTGCCATGGTTGTGATAATGAAGGATAGAAAGGTGGAGGGTAGAGTGAAGAGTAATGGAAAAAAATGAAAGGAGAGAATTGACTTAAATACGAAACTTTTAAAATTATTGTAGTGTAAATGAACTTTAAAATTTTCATTTCATTTCATTTCTCCACCCAATCCCTACCTCTCTCTATCTTCTGCCACCCCCCTCATATCCCTCTCTCTCTAGGCCAGTGAATGTTCTAAGGTTTGGAATTTTCATATCTTTGTCTTAGGTTTTCGAAATTTACTTTTCATAATTTAAAAACATAGTTCAAAATTGACTTTGAAAAACATAGTGACAAACCTTTAAAATTTTAAACAAAATTTGTAAGACGTCTCATGTTAAAAATAGGAGTATTGATGTGTCATATCCTTAGTACTTGTGCTCTCTTGTGGACTCTAAATGCATCAAAATTAATTTATTTAGGTCTACATTTCTTGACATCTCTCTCTTGGGTTGCCAACCATTCTTCGTGGGGCATTGTCTAGCTGTGCTATTTTCATATCTTGCTTTTCTCACTTCATATATTGCCCTACTTATAGATTCTGCTTGAGAGGTTTTGGACTTTTTTTCTTTTTTCTCATATCGTATCTCTAATCTCCTATACTACCATTGTAATAATTGCCTCATAGAATTGGAATCATTGATGCCACCTCCATGATTAGTTGCCTTTTGAAAGCACATTGAGCTTACCAGTGAGATCGTTCCATGCCTTGAGTTGACCACTGCCAAACTTGCTTCATTTGCAAAGTATGGACAATGTGCTTCAAGTATATGCTACACAAGAAGAGAGATTAGAAACATAAACTAATTCAAAATGATGATATTTTTTTGTAGTGGTGACAATATTGACCATGTAGTGTGCTATGTTGTTTGTAGTCCATGCCTTCACCATGGACTTATGAAATTTAGCAACTATCTCTTTAAATGTATTGGCATCACCATACCTAAACCTCAACTTTTGTAAGAGAGCTGCTACTCTATCTAGGTGTATCCACACTTCTGTCTTCACAATCCTCATTCGTCCCCCATTGCTTCAATCCGAAACAGTAAGGTGCAACTTTTTCCATGCTTCATACTTCTTTGGTTGTTTTACAAGTATATTACCTTCCTCATCTTGAGGTGGAGATATAAACTTCCTAGCCTTGGGTCTGCCAAAGCATGGTTTACAAGGGATATTTTCACTCTTGCCCAATTTTTTCTCGTCCTTTTTTATTTCTACTTAGTCCCCGTGCAATCTAACTTCAGGGAGGACTTGTTCTACCTTCTTGCATGTAGCATGATCTTTTGACACAAGCTGCATTTTGTATGCAAAGCATATATATTCATATACTAGCTTCTCAATTATTGTAACCAAACAATACAATGTACAAAAGTGAACCCTTGTTAAAGTAGCATTCCATTTCTAATGACTTTCTAATTACGTATTGGAGCACCTTGTTATCTTGCCTTGGAAAGCCATTCTTTCTTTCCATCTTTTCCTTTCTTCCTAGTTTTCATGTGGTATATGCACGAAAATTTTACATTTGCTACATTTGATAAACCAAATATACACTTTAATGTTTTTAAATCACCTGCAAGATGCCATTCGACTTGATAGTCCCCAAACCCCTCAATGTGTAAAATTGCTCCATTATTTTGTGGTTGAATAACACTAGATATATTAGTGAGGTTTTAAAAAACTTCAACTACTTCACGGTCCTCCTTTGGTACTTCAAATATTGCAAGCCACCATAATTTATTCGGTGATTGCACACTGAAGTATAAAGGATGGTTTTCATCGATGTTGGGATCCAATGCTCCATTCATAAGTATTATACTCACACGTTCAAGTTTTTGCCCCTTAATAATCTCACTCACATCAAGTTAGTCCCCAAACCCCTCAATGTGTAAAATTGCTCCATTATTTTGTGGTTGAATAACACTAGATATATTAGTGAGGTTTTAAAAAACTTCAACTACTTCACAGTCCTCCTTTGGTACTTCAAATATTGCAAGCCACCATAATTTATTCGGTGATTGCACACTGAAGTATAAAGGATGGTTTTCATCGATGTTGGGATCCAATGCTCCATTCATAAGTATTATACTCACACGTTCAAGTTTTTGCCCCTTAATAATCTCACTCACATCAAGTTTGAGGACAAACTTAAGCTTGCCTCTACATTCTTCCATAGACATATTGTAGAACTTGACCATATCAATCTAAACCCTACTAATATCCAATACAAAGTTGTTGAATGCATTCAATACAAAGGCAACTTCTTTGGAACCATACTTCAACATGTGTGTGTATTCCAGATGTGTCGGCTCACCGATTAGTTTCTAAAGCTTTCTCATTTAGTTGTTTTTGAGCCTTCTTCACGTGAAATGGTTTTGGCAAAGGCATTACTCGATTAGTTTTGAAGACTTTCTTAAAACCTGTATCCAAATACTGATAGAGCATACTGTATGACTAAAAACTCATTCCCACCTTGTCACATAATCCTTGAGCATCTGTAGCACTAAATAAGTTGCTCACATCCCTAATATGTTCACTTGCAACACCATCTACAATGTCCCTAAATTTATGATTTTCCAATGCATTTTTAACCATATCCTTGCTTAGGACTTTGGCAATATTATCACTCTTTGCATGAGGGAACATATTTCTCATTGTAGCAGATTGAGCATATATCCATCTATGATATTGTCCACTTCCTTTAGTTAATTAGTGAATTGGTTTAAGTAATCAGATGCGCCAACGTGCTTCTTTGGTTTTTAAAGTGGGCCCAATCTCCAAAGTTTTTGTGAGATTCCTCTTTATGTTTCGATTCTCCTTCTTCAAGTCCATAACTTTAGACTATAACTCCATATTCTGCATGTGTGTAGCATGCATAGCATATTCAATGACAAACATTGCTTATTGTAGGCTCTGGTTTTCCCTATCCTTCACAACCAATAATCTATCATTTTTCATCAAAGACTGCATATTCCCTTTTTATCTTGTATGCATATTTGTTAAGGCTTGATGAACCCTTACTAATCCTTGTGTGACAAGTCTACATGTGTATCCATACAATCCTTCATTGCCTTCACAAACAAACTTTACAAATGATGTAAGCCCTTCAAATTGTGGTGTCCTTTGAGTGAGTGGATCAGGTGGATAAATGCACATATCAACCCAAAGATCCACATTTTTTCCCTTTCATTTCTTTCTTGTTCATCCTGTATCTTATTGCATCATCCATTTCCACAATTCTTTTGAACATTGCTGCATATTCATCCTTCAATTGAAAGTTAATATCTTTGTTTCTCTTGGTACATCCTGCACATGCATTCTACAAAGAAAAATATATGTCAATTTTAACTTGGATTAACATTCAAATCACATAATTACACCCCTTTGATTTAATATATTTGTGTTCTTTTTTACCCAATTGGATCTTGTCTCTTTCTCTTGATTTTAGTCATGATAGACCCTAATCAACCCCTAATTAGCCTCTAATCTTAGCTTTTAATATACCTCTAATTAGTATGAAATCTTATCTTATCTTCTATCCAAAATATATTCTCTCTTTCTCTCTCTCTCTCTCTCTCTCAACAAGAATTGATCAAAGATATTTGAACACATTTATACAAAAGCTTGGCTAGTGGAGAACAATAACATCATCTTATCTTCTGCTCTAATTTACTCTCTATCACTCTATAATTTATTTTCTTAGTTCATCTCACACAGTCCTCTCTCTTCTGCCCTCCCTCCCCCCTCTCTCTCTCTCTCTCTCTCTCTCTCTCTCTCTCTCTCTCTATGAATTGATACTCAAGGATTAAACAACAACTGTAAATAATAATCTCATAGAGATTGAAAAAAATAAAGATATCTTAATTATCACTTGATTTCTTGTAGTAAAGATTATTGAAGAGGAAGATATCTTATATCATAGTACTAAAGAGAGAGATTGCTTGTCTCGCAGGAGGGTAGAGAGTGTTGTAGATAGAGATTATTTGATTTTAGCAAATGGTATCCAAACCACTCCTCAATGCTGCTTCAGAAGAATTCGTATGCAAGAAACCATATTCTGGAGGGAAAGAGAAGAGTACACAAAATTTGGGATAAAACTAGAGCTGTGAGAGGGAATGAAAAAATGCCCAGAAATAGACATATACTTGTCCAAAAAAGATAAAAATTTACAAGAAAACTCTCGAGTCAAAAAGGTGCCTTTGGGTAAAAAATAATCTTAAAATATGATGTGTATGTCATTTTATATCATTTTTGATCTTCTACCCTTTTAAGAGTGAGAAATGAGAATGATTCTAATATATTTTAATGTTGAAAAGTCATGAGGTCATTGAAGAGTCGTATATCAATGATTGGCTCTATTTTTAGAGAAAATAGAATTGTATTTTTTTAGTTATAAGGATTCTGAGAAAAAGTAACCTTATCCTATAATTTGGGAATAAAATAATATGTGAAATCTATTGAAAATACAAATACAAGATTTGCTTAATTGTAGAAGATCTCTTATTATAGTATTATTTTGGAAATTTGTTTTAGAGAGAGAGAGGTTAGAGAAACCTCTCAAGGGACAAAAAAGAGAGTCCATATTTCTCCTAATGTGATGCAAGGACACAAGATCAAGAAGTTTTATATGTGTTACAAACCCTGGAAGAGTTTTATGTGAAGCTTGGAAGGGAAAGGTAAATGTCAAGAATTGCATGGTGGGGGGACTTGCTTGAGTTGTTGCACCAAACACACACCATACATACAAGAGGAAGCTCACTCAAGAAAAGAGAGATGGATGCCAAAACATTTTCTTGATGGGTTTTTAAATTCTTATTCCATACACAATATAATATAGAAAAAGTATAGATAAGATAAAACATAAAGGAAAGTTGTCTACTAAGTCAAACAATGCATAACTGACTATACTAATCAATTGGTGCTATAACTATGCCAAATGTTGTAGGTAGATGTAATAAACTAAATATAATAAGTGATAAGTTAGTGTCCATGTGAGGATCATAATGACTACTGACGTGCTAAGTGTAGACGTACAGACCCATTTAGCCAGGCATTAGGAGTGTTTTGAGGTCTCGAAAATGCCTTTTAGGAGATAGACAGAGAATGCTCTAGAGCAATAGGAGAAAAGCCTCCATAAATAAACTTTTATTAAAAAAAAGGTAAAAAATAAATTTATTAAAATATTATACACTATAATATTATGAATTTGTATTATCAATATATATTTTTAGCCTCTTATATCATGATTATGATATTCTTTGCATTAATGGTACACAGTCTTGGTCAATTTTATTTAGTGGTATATCCAAAATTAATGATAATGACCTATTTAATCTAAATTCAAATTAGTAAAAATCTTGATACTCATTTTTTTCTCCTTTATTTTATCCCTCTCATGTTTTTTTCTCCTTTGTAGTAGCCTAGTTCCGTGTGCGTGTGCGTGCGTGTGTGTGTGTGTGTGTGTGTGTGTGTGTGTGTGTGTGTGCCATGGATACATAGATTTGACATTCAACAAGGCGTCCAAGCTCCCAAATCATATCCATATCAGTGTTTAACTCATTCCAAATAGATGGAAGATGGATTCCTACTATCATTAGCAAAGGCAATTGGATCACCATGCAACAAGCCAAATGTGGGAAAACATGAAGATATGAGAGCTCGTTCATCTCTTCTTGGAAGGACAGGATCTGAGATTTCAAGCTTGGAGAAAATAAGAATAGCATAAAAGAGGTACTAGTGCAACATGTGTTTATGCATAGAGAGCTATATTTAAAACTTAGAACATCAAATCTCCCCATGCACATACCAAATTATAAGATTTTGATTCTTAAAGTCTTTCTTTTATTGAACTTGGTTTAAGGTTTTCTATTATAACATTTGTTTGTCTTGTAGATGTCTACCCCTCTAATCTTGAGGAATGACAACCGATCGAGTCTATTGTTGATGTTATTGATGTTATGCATAATTGGAGAAGAAATATACAAAGGTAGAAAGAAGCCAAAGCTCATAGAGAATGTAATATTTTTTAATTATGACTATTCTTATATTGTCCCCATACGGCCAGTCAATGGGGATCAATATCTCACATTCCATTGCCAGATTTTTCAAGCTTTGAGTGGCCTTTTCCAAGTCTGACTCAGCAAAGTTACTTTGATTATACCTATTAATATATTTGTTGATATCGTTTCTAATGTTGAGATAAGAAGATCAAAGGCCATGCTTTCAACAAAGAAACTAACATATAATCATGTCATACAATATGTTGATGAATAATGGGACACTAGGATAGAAGAAAAAATTATGTGTAAGATAGATCAAGACTCTATAGCTTGTAAATATATGGTTGCTACTCAAAATTTCATCCTTAGCTTTTAATATAGTAGATAGCATTATATTGGTCGTAGTCTAGTTGCTTTAAACAAAATCTTGATCATTTTAGCAAAGATCCTATACTGGATATTGATGTTTGGTTCAATAAGGACATTATTGCAATCCTAAAAGGTTAGATCATCATGTATGCTACATCAAGTAAGGATGGATTTATAGAATGAAGAAATTGAACTACCATGCTCATTTGTGTTCCAACTTAATAACAAACAATAGGTCTTTATGTCATATTATATCCACTTAGGTGTATATCTAATTCCACTTTTAATTAATAAATATTTGTAACATATTTTTTGTAGATATCAATGAGGAGAGAGACAAATATACAATTCAAAGATATTGAATAAATTTCTCTTTACTATCAATATAAACTACATGTACAAATTTTATGGCAAATTTTTGTTAGCCATCTCTATGACTTATACACACAAGGGCTTACAAGCAATGAGATAAAGCTACTTCTTTTTTCGAGGACTTTTCTTAGGATAAGGTACATACTTTCTAGGAGTCCTTTTGCCTTTCTTTGATGCTTTAGTTGCCTTAGGTGTTAAAGGCATTGCTTGACTTGCTGTGGTTACATGCACCTCCTCTCCTTCATTGTCCAAGCCCCCACTACTAGCCATTCTTGGTTTCATACAATTGACCATTATGTACTTCATGTTAATAAACACGGTGTTGGAGGGGATTTTGTCGAAAGGTCAAATCCACCGAGGATTAGAAGTAGAGATAGGAGATGGAAGAGAAGATAGAGAATACCCAAGTGGTAAACAAGACAAAAACAAATCACAATGAATTGAATCAATATGTATTGAAAGAACGTGGAATCTTTGCACTACTCAGAAGCAATCTCCAGGCATTAGTTCTCCTGGAGCTCCTTCGTAGACCAAAAACGTGGATTAAAAAAATCAGCTCTTTCTCTACTATCCGGAACCCAAATCTGATGGCTTTGTTGGCTCCGAAAGGGGGGTGAAACTTCAGGACACCTGCTCATGGATCTCCCAAATCACTCCTTCTTTTTTAAGTTCAATCTGCAGTTTTCAACCTGTTTACAGCAATTGCGACGCGCGCGATTTCATCCATATGCCTTTTTTATGAGAAAATCTCCTAATTGGCTGAAAAAGCCACTAGCTTTTTGCATGCCATCCTAATCTAAAAGTTTTTTCTAAATTTTTCTAAATTTTTACAATAAATAATATAAAAAATAGACTAAAATTATCCAAAAATCTAGTATTTTTGGATAATCCATGTAACTCACACTAGTACTAATGGCTCAGATCACATTGACTCTCTAGATCAATAGAGAAGTTGGATGATGATGCATTCCATACTTTTTCACACTGTGCCCTCATAACATCACGACATCCACCCCCTCTAAACCTGCACATCCTTCGGTATGTGCCAAAATCTTAGTTGTCACCGGATTCTGAGTCCTCCTCATCCTCTGCAACCATATCCTTTACTTCTTCATCTTCCATATCTTCCTGGCTAGCCCCTGTATCATGGCCACTATTTTCTTCCAATTCTAGCAACTTATAGGCAATAGATTCCTGTCTTTTGAATAATTTGATTCTTTTCCCTGCTACCGGAAGTTTTATGGTTGTCCCATCCAGCTCATTTAATACATAAGTAGCATTATCAAACACCTATCTTACCACATAGGGTCCAAACCATCTTTTGGAAACTTTACGCATGGCACTATGCTGGTTATCTAAACTGCTATCATAAACCAATACCCAATCCCCATCTTGTATAGTTCTTGGTCTCAATCTATGTCTTTTGTCAAACCATTTCTTGTTCTATATCCTTGCTGCCCTTAACTTTGCAGTTGCTGCCTCTATGTCTTCTGACTTTCTTTCCAATTGTCTAATGCGTAAGGCCAACAACTCCTCTCGATTCAACTCCTCCTCCCAAGGTAACACACTCCATGTGACTTCCATCTCTTCTATCGGCATGATAGGTTTTTGACCATACATCAATTCTGCAGGCATATATCCTGTAACAGCACTATGAGTTGTTCTGTCAGCCCACAAAGCATAAGGGAGCAATCGTGGCCACTCTTTTATCTTCTCTCTACATGCTTTTGCCAATGCCTTCATGATAGGTGGATGACCTCTTTCACTTTTGCCATTTCCTTCAGGGTTATAGGCTGAAGTTAAAGCAAGCTTTATCCCCAACCGTGCAAAGAAATCATGACCTTCATCTACATCCAACTCACCCCTATCTGCTGTAATTTTTCTCACACAACCATATCGACAAAAGATCTCTTCTAAGAGAAAAATGCATACATTATTTGTCGTCTTAGTACATAGAGCTCTCCCTTTCACTTGATTAGTCAACTCTTCACGAGCAAGCACAAAATACCTCATTTGCCAAAGACCTGTAGGCATTGTGACCAAATCCACCAACCACTTAAAATGAAGAGACAATGGGTATGTGGGTTGCAATCCATCCCGATGTCTCACAGTTGAATACATTTGACATGTCATACATGTTTCCACAAAGTGAGAAACATCCTTATACATACCCTACCACCAATATCTTTCTTTGATCTTTGTAAAAGTACCCCAAAAACCTCTATGACCAGCCCACAAGCTTTCATGAAATTCTTGCATTACGTTTACTTGTGAAGCTCTGTCACCCAAAACTCGTAATGGTATACCTTGTTTCTTTTTAACATGTTTCCATAAGTATCCATCTTTTAAGAAAAATCCATAGGCTTTCCTCTTGATCTTCTTAAACTCCTCATCTGACCATTCATCTCTCTTTGTTAATGTACTGAGATATTGACCAATTCTAAGCCACTCTCCTGCATATTTGTCTTCCAAAAACACTTCTACACAAGATACAAAACATCTAAAGTGTCTTCTCTTTGTTGTTCAAGCTTCTGTTAATGCTGTAGCAACACCTTGCATTACTAAATTCACTCTTGCAACATCATTTTCAGCATATGCTTCCCTTCATACGAAGTGTATTGGGGCTCTTAGATCCCGAAGTGAATACCTAGCAGTCTTCAGCTACATAAATAAATCAATTGGTTAGAAATTAATCCTAACCTTAATTTATCACGAAATGCGCACTCTAAACTCATAAACGTTTATTAATTTAATATGTATTTTGCAGAATCACCTACTATGGAATCACCCATGTACACACTAAATTAACGAAACGCCCGAAAAGGATAGGCGTCCCCATCAACTTCTCGCACAAAGAATCCACTTTGTGTATGAGCCTCGATAATAAAAGTTTACGGAATCCACCGTAAAACCTCACGGAATCTACCATGGCACGGAATCCACCGTGTAATATGCCTCCTGGCATAGATGGACCAACAAATCCAATTGATCCGACATGACGTCCAAGCTTCTCAAGATCGGAAAAAAATCCTATGCAGATCTTGAAAGATCCATAAGAACATACAAGGAAGGTGACATGGTGTTTCTAAGGGTAAGACCTGAATAGTGCTTATTATCTTTGGGGAAATAAAAAAATCTTAGTGCAAGGCAATGTGGACCATATGAAGTAATCAAAGTAATGGGAAGGCAAGCCTACAAGCTTAAATTGCCACCCCATCTCAAGATTCACAATGTATTTCATGTAAACCTACTAAAACCTTATGTAACAAACCCCGATCATGCGCTTAATAGAAAGTCATCTTCTTCCTCCTCATCCATCATCCCATCTTCATTCTCATAACATGCTCGAGATAACATGTCTGTCACTGGGTTATCTCTTCCTGCAATATGCTAAAATTCAGGGTTCAAAGATTTAATGTATGCAATCCACCAGAGCATAGCAATGTTCGGGGTAGCACAACTAGTAATCATACCCAATACCGGCAAACAATCAATCTCAATGACTACATGAGCACCCATAAAATACTCCTTATCACATTTAAGAGCTGTCACAATTCCCCATAATTCTCTTTTTACACGTGGATATCTTCTCTGTCGTTCAGTCAATACTTTTGCACCAAAGCGTATTGCATATCTTTGCCCTTCCTCATCATCTTGCCCAATTGCCCATCCAATCCCGATTGGGCTTGTATCAACAGTAATAATGATAGGCTTTCCATGTGCATAGTTAGCCTTTCTCAATGTAGGAGTAGATTTTAAGAGTTGCTTCAATTTCTTCATTGCTTTCTCATGCTTCCTTTCCCAATGAAATTTCTGACCTTTCCTTAGAAGCTGATAAAGAACATCGGCTACATGTGCAAAGTGAGGAATCCATATCAAATAAAACACACATGCACCCAAGAATCTACGCACCTCTGATACATTTGTGCATATATCTTGCATTCTATCAATTCCATCTATTTTTGCTGGTGATGGCCTTCGCCCATTAGGCCCACACATATGCCCAACAATCAAAACCTCTTCAAATCCAAATATAGACTTTTGTCCAGAAAGAGTTAAATGCACCTCTTCTAGACGTGTTAAAATTCTCTCACAATCCACAATATGGTTTGCAACAAACTGTCTACATCCATGAGCATCCATCTCTTCATTCTTTTCATCCACTACACACCCTTTGATTGGAACATCATCCAAGAAGGGCATAGTCAATTGTGGTATAAAATCCCTGAGTACCCTATTCATAGCATTTTTCATGTGTGCCACTGAGTTTGTTGCATCCTGTGGGAGAGTACACATCCGTACTAACCCCAAAGGAGTCTTCATGGTTGTGATATCCCTGCTTTCAATTGCAAGTTGAAACTGATCATAACCCGAGTAAAGATCACCCAAAGAATAGATTGCTCTGCCTGCAAAAGCCTCTGCAAATTCATCAACCATAAAACCTGTACCCACATTTCTTATGGTCACTTTATTGACCAGTTGCATGTCTTGAATAAATCTCAAAGCCCCATTCTTTTTGGACACAGTAAACGATTTGAGTACGGGGCTGAAGAAGGCTCCAAGATCTTCATGCGAATCTTTTCATTTAGCAAATCCATCAACTTTGGCAAGTAAGCTTTAGGCACTAGAATAGGCCTCAAGTTCCATGGTACATGTGGCATTGTAAATATGACCATAGGAGAGAAAACATTTGGATCCACACAACCTATTTCACTTGGTTGCAATGCAAATGCCTTACCATGTCTAGCCAACATCTGCATAAAATGGTTTCTCTCAGTAGGCAAAAGAAACCCTTCTGCACCAACTTTCAATTCCTGTAATGTTTCAGATGTAAACTAATGGCCTATATCTTTAGGATCCCGTAAGCTTGGCTGCCTTGACACTTTTTCATACATACCCTCACTCTTTGGTGGAAGTGGCAAAGCAAGTGGTTTCACCTTTTTGTCAACTGTCTTATACTTTGTCTCCACAAGTGCTTCGGCCCATTCTAATCCTTCTTGCTGAGTAAACAATGATATAACATCATACATATCCAAAGAACATACTGACAACACTGTTTTAAGCCTCATTTTGTGCATGTATAGTTGCTGAAATTTCAGCCATAGTGTCAGTAATATTCAGACCATAAAAGATGCCTGAAATGCTATCATTTTCAACTAACAGCCCCAATGCTCTTAGTTTCTCAATAGTCCGTTTCATAGATATGCGTTCAGCCCTACACATAGCTTCCATAGGCTTAAACCAACATGAACTGTTTGCTGCTGTAAACTAAGAATTACCAATAGTAAATACATGCTTCATTTCATCAAGAGGTGAGTATAGCCTCTGAACAGCACTACTATATCCCCGCATTACAACAATGCTTAATGAAAATCCAGGACTTTGAACTCCCTTGCGTTTGGAACCAAAGGAGACTCTCGAAGTGTATCACGATTTCTAGGATGATTAACAAAAACAGTAAGAAATTAGACTGCTTTTCTCCGGCCATCCTTGCTTCTGACTCTTGCATAAGCAAAACCATCATCAAGCACCTTTGCTTCCATATGCACACTTGTAATATAGGGCTGTCCCAAAATCACTGCATATGAGGAATTATCTTGCACAAAGAAGTGTTGCTCTTCCTGTGCATCACCAATCGTCACTTTTACATTAGGACATGCAACATAGAGCTCCCCTGAAGAATTATTTGCAACCCTCATTTGCCAACCATGATCAGTGTCTACAGGCCATGCACAACTTTCATACAATCCCCATTCAATGACATTGATCGCAGACCCATGGTCAAGTAAAGCAATACAAGGAGTTTCACACTCCCTTATTTTCACTACCGTTTCAGTGGTAGCTCTAGTCCAATGATTTCTTGTGTAGTGACTTCGAGGAATAATCCTAGAGTCTCTTCTCCATATTGCTACATTTGCCTTACTCCACCATGCATATTGCTACAAGACAATGCATTTTCAGTCACTTTCTTCTCTTTTCCACATGTTGTCCAATCATCCTACATAGATAATCTAGTACTTACTTCATGCTCGTATTCAGCCCGAATACCCAACAAACCAGTTTCCTCTTCATAAATTGCAGCAATGCACTAGTGGTATCACCAAGAAACTGACGCTTCCTTTTAATTATGTCAATGATCTCATCATGAAATTCTTGCTTGGCAATGCCAAGCACCTCTCCCAAGATAAATTCCACCCGACTGTTTAAGATCTGTTCTTCAAGAACCTTCTTAAGATCTGTGGTTGTCTCAATGTCAGATTGCAACTTATATCCTGACTGCTTGCCCTTCTTTTTGCACTCTTGTTTGTTATCCTATTTTTGCTTCTGACTGACCTCTTCCATAACATGCTCGAGAGGTGGCTGATTTGCAGCTTTAGGCTGATCCACACTTCTTCTTGTCATTATTTTAGATGTCCTTGCAATATCTTCATCTCTTTTTCATTTTTCTTCCACAAGTACATCCGTGTTTTGTACCTTTGCTAAATATGTATACACTAAATATGTATCTACCAGTGATTCCCAACCAATTCTGCCACGAATGTCTTGCCCTCCATGAGACATTTCACTATCAGTGACCTTTCTCTTTTCAGCTGCATGTAAAGCATGTATCCATATTTCAGCCTTTGGACGAACCATCACTTGGCCATGCATTCTATCCAACTGTAGACCAAAAGTAGAAGCATGTACTGCCGCATAAGCATTTCGGACAGCCAAGTCTTCCAACAACTTTTGCATACCTCCCTTTCCAAAATTCAAAGTAAGAGGCAATCCCATTTCATGTGCATGGATCTTGCCATCTTTCCAAAAGATAAGCTGTTGTGCCAAGGTCTCCTCATAGGCAGCACAATCCTTTCTCTCGTGTTGCAAACTGTCACACCACATACAACTTTTTCCAGGCCTAAGGGCTACTGCCCCGCCGTCCCCTTTCCTCTTGTTCTTTTTCGTCCAATTTTGCAACCTTCAATTGAAGATCCCGCATCCCTTTGACCAATTCATCAAAGACATCTTCCTAAGAGAGGGAACAATAGCAGGTATAGCCATAGGGTTAGCCACAGAAGTAGGTGGCTTACTGGATACATCAACTATCTTGCCCGTAACAGTATGCAAGCTAGAGACATGCAATCTTTCTCTTCTTCTATGCTTCTTCACAAGTGCAGTAACAGCTTCCTTGACATGTCTCCACTCTGTTTTGAAACCTGTCTTTATAGTCTGATCCTCCAGCAAATCATCAAGCTTCTCTTGAAGCTCAGGATCAGCTGCCTGTAGAAACAATTTAATTTTTTGACTTGCAAGAGCTTGTTGTTCTGCAAGATTCAACTACTCAAATCGACTTTCAAATTCTCTTAACAATTTCATAGCCACAAGATCCTTATTAGGTTGTATAACCCACTCCTGAAAAGTCTTGCACGTAATCAAACTGGCATCCTCAATGTAAAATTCTTCCCTAAGTGTCTTCTTGAAGGCTACCCAGTCTGCATCCTGCAAGTATAGATCAGTAATCCGTGCTTTCACTTCATGAACAGTAACACGTACAACATACCAACTCCATGCAGATTGAGCCACTCCAAAGAATTCCATCTTCTGAGCATAGGTATGTACATATGTAGATACATTCTTGCCATTAAATAACTTCACCTCACGCTCAACTGCTTGCAAAGCATTCATCACAACACTTTCTGTTTGAGCTAAAGCTTGCATCACTTGTTGTTGTTGTACCTGCATAAGCATACTCATATTTTGCACGGTTTTAGATGCTTCTATCTTTGACCTTTTGGAGTCTTGCCTGGATTTTGCATCTGCAACTGCCTGCATTTTTTCTCCTATCACGGGGGTTCCTCCACTCCCATTTAGTTGTCTCTTTATTATGACCAAAAACTCCACCGAGGCCACAAGGTTGCTGGCATCCATCGTGGTAGAAGAGCCTTGGGTAGGTGCAGAGACTGGGGTGGTGGTCACTAGGGTAGGTGGGGTGGGGTAAAATAGATCCTTTCCCTTGCCCTCTGCTACTAGGGATGGCATATGCTTGGGTGCTTGTGAGCTTGTGCCGAGGTGTTCCCCTTCATGGGGGCTCATGGTTGCCAGCTCTTCTTCCCTTGAAGGTTGCTCCATTGAGAGGCGGATGGTGAGGCCTATGTCTTTCTCTTCCTTCCTCCTTAACTCCTCGGCCTCTCACTCTACTTTTCTCATCCTCTCCTCTTCTACTTTCATGGATTCCTCTTTTATTCTTTTCGTCTCCTCCTTTTCTCTTCTCTTTTTTCTTTCTTTGACACTGTTGGACTCACTTTGGGCGCTTAGCATATCTTCTTTTTCTTTCTTCCTGCACTCTTCTTCAGCCTTCTTCTATGTAGTCTTTTTCTTAAACTTCTTGGCCCCTCGGCCACAGATTGCACTTCTCGATCTTCCTCTTTGTTGCTCTTCATCCTCTCGCCAGATTGTTCCTGTTCTTGGTCGAGAGGGGACCTCTTTGGTGTTTCTCCAACTTTCTCATCTTCTTGTGCTCCCCCCAGGGCCTCTCTGATAATGGCCATCAAGATCCCTTCGAACCCAATGGTAGAGGCCTTTGACGATGACTTCTTCCTAGCTTTGGAGGCCAGGGACTCTCCACCCACGGGTCTTCCCCATGTGGTTAGTGCCTTTGTTGAAATTTCTATTGTTTTTCTCACAAATCCATTGAGGTTCACTTCGTCTAGGGATTTGGCTATGATGCTCTCCAACATAGGCACATTGATTTGGCTCATGAGTGTATTGTACCTATGACTGGAGAACAACTCATGGACCATTTTTTCCTGTAGTTGGACTTCTAGATCTGGGATGTCTGTGGCGAGACTGATGCCATCTTTGGTGTGGGCTAGGCATCCCCAGCATATCGTATATGTCTCTTCTGGATTGTCTCTCAACCTTGCTGGGCAGGCCCAACGCTCTCTGCACCAACTCGAGGCTCAGTGCAGATTTCATTTTCTTGATTCACCATTATAGTTCCACGATTCTTGTGGAAGATCTGTGGTAACAGAGAAAAAAAAAATTGTGGCAGGGCAGGAGCTACATATCCTCGCCATCCAAAAGCTCATCCCACAGCAAAGGAGCATCGAACGGACTCTGCAAAAAAAGAAACAACAACACATTAGTCCACCATACAATAATGCATTCTAATTAAACATGGTAACTACTACAGACAAGAAAGATGAGTGACTTACAGGGCTGCCGCGTCTATACAATCGGTCGATCAATGCAGTGAGACTGTGTTTCTCTGCATATCGAGTCTCAAGGCCGGTCGGATCGCGATTTGTAATGGAGTGCTACAAAGAAAACAAAATACTAACAGTTAGAAACATGATTATCAGTACAAAGGATATTGCAAAAAAATAAACAAGCAAAAAAAAAGAAAAACTTACAAAGTCCTCCAAATATGTCCTATGGCCGCCACTCTCAAGATAATGGACCACTCCGGCCTCTAGTCGTGCCCTCGCTGCCTCGCACTGTTGACTCCAACATCCTGGAGAATATGTAGCCTCCTCCCTCAGTCGGCACTAGTCGTCTGCGTCTAGCCACTCTGGCTTTGCAGCCCCACTCTTGAGTGCCTTGCATGCGTTTGATCATCTGTGTGACACATATACATGCATGTAGTCCATCATCCAGCCCGTAGAAAATCTATCTAACTACTGAGGCTGGAACCGAAAACTCCTCATGCAAGGATGCTACTATGTAGTCCTTGCCCCCCTCCGGTATGTTCTTCCAATGATCTAAGACATTGTGCCGAAAAACTTGTTGGCACAACTCTCTCATGCGAGCCATCACCTTCCTCCCCTCATCATTCATGATGATGGCTCCTGAATGACTAGATAGGTATATTCCCCTAGGGTATGCCTAAGATGGGTCCTCTCCCACCTGCGTCCACGCTTCTGGGCATATCTAGGAGACCCCTGTGCATCTGGTGTACTGACCGGGGTAATATCTATCAGAGTGGCACCCATAGGGGTGCCACCTATAGACGAATGAGCAAAAGCCGGAGTAACTGGAGTAGACATCCCCACAGGTGTGACAAATCTTGGAGGTGACGCAACTCCAGCTGAATGACGAGACGAAGACACCACATCCGTGCCTCCACAGCATCCACCTGAGCCTGAGCCACGCTCCTTGGAACCGCCACGAGAGCGAGGAATTGCACCTATATCCCGTGCCGACCGTGGGCTCACTACCTCCGTATCTCTGTAGCATCCCCTTGACCCTGAAGCACTCCCTCCCTCTGGCCCAAGTCTGGAGCGTTGATCTCATTTGCTCGAAGTTGAAGCATTTGATCGCGCTGAAGTAGATCTAGTAGAGCAGCTTGACGATGTCTGAGACAGCTCCTGGTCTGCCATGTCTCTGAATCTCGTGATCTGATCTGGAGACATGCGCATGAAGATATCCTGCAACTCCTCATTGCTCATCCCTCGACTCATCCTGAAAATGTCACCTACACAGACAAAAAATGATGTTAGTATAATCAATTTAAATCATACAAAGCATGGTAATATAAATCCTAAAAAAATGATCTCACTTAAAATGCATATCTTATGTACCCTTATAAGCGATTGGTCAACGAATCGAGTAAGTGGATGCTCCAAGTATGAAGTATCCTATGGTCCCATGTTAATCTCCTGACATAACTCCGCATACACTAGAAAATCGATAGACATGTCACCACAAAAGGATGAGCCCATCTCATTCTCAAAGAATTCTTGGACTCCTATATTTCCATCATTGTTAGCTGATGCTGGCTCCAAGCTTTCGGTGGCCTCCACCCCTTGCAATATCGACCCCTCTATTTGCATATTGTCTTCATCTATGCTCGGAACATTGCTTTGATGATATACTCTTACACTTCGGGGAGCTGAAGGTATAACATACCACCATCGAGGTTATTGGGGGTTTGGATAGAAGATTACATGTTCACAAACACGTACAAGAGAGTTTAAATTATTGTGACATGTACCATGTCGTAATACAATTAACAAATAAATGAGTCCATGCACCTGTTCACAATGGGCCGGCAACACAAAGGTGTCACGTAAATCCATCCATTTTTTTTCGAAATCTATTTCGAGAAATCCAAATGGACCTCGTCGAACTGTTGCTCCAGCTCCTTCAAGTACCACTCTGAACCACTGCACACATCGAATAGTATCATGGAGAAGCTATGGTAATCCACCATAACAATACTTTGCAAGTTCCCAAAATACTCAATCTCATCTATAACCATGTTTGGATCCATTGCTCGTCGTCGGCTCTCCTGCTCAAACCTTGCCATGATACCACAGTCCATTGTGGAGTGCATTTTGTCAAAACTTCCATGCGAAAATGCCGTCCGCGCGACCACGCTGCACTATATATTTTTATTAAGGCCAGTAACCTTAGGAGACTTAGGAGATTGTATCATTTTGGTGTACCTAATACACCATGGAAGAGTCTAATTATTCATGTAGCTTGACTTACATAGATATAATGACACAAGACTAGATTATAAGATGCAATAATGATCTTTCCAATAAAAAGAAAAAGGGGAATTAGTAAATATGTTAATTGTATGTTAGTCAAATAGTAGAGTGGATTGGGTGTTCCTAACTAAATATACGGAAGTGAATTCTTAGGGAAATATGAAGACCTACTAATCGGTCAAAAGAATGATATGAGAAGGTTAGTAGTCACACTTATGTGTATACATGAATGAGAATGTCATGATATAGTTGACCCTTAGCCACCTTGAGGAAAAGACTTGAATTGATTTAAAACAAGGTTATTACAAGGCAAAGGGACTCAAGTTTAGGAAACTACATGTAGCTGGTATTGATGAATTGTCATGCTTGTTAACGAGGATATGTAAAAAGAACAATTATGAATGCATGTGAATCTCCCTAAGTTGATAGAAGTAGCTTAGAATGGATGTTTCATTGATTAGAACCTAGTGCTTGTTAATTGTATTTATGGGTAAGATAGGGATCATACTATGGTAATGTTGTTGGGATAACTATAAGATGTAAGGTGTTTTGGAAAACTACCTTATGTTGAGATGGATGTGTTGATATAGAAGATAAGGATCATGCATCGATATTTTCTTGCCATATGTATAGATGGTTGATTTAAAAATTTTATTATTGATACAAATGCTTGTGCTTGGATATTACTATTTGTGGAATTTCTTGAAGTGATCTATCATGACTATTATGATATGATTAGATTATCACAACATGAACTCTCCCTGAGTCTTGTCATCATGGCTTCCACCTAGTTGGTTATTTCTATCTAGAGTGTAGACATCCATCTAGATGGGAGGTCAAACATGTGAGGAAAGTTTCACCTTTATGGACATATGAGAACCAGTGGGGATTTGGTCATGAAGGGTAATTCTCGTATAGATAGTCCTATGATAGGAATGAAAATCTTGATAGGCAGGTGTATGGTGATGGGCACTAAAGAGACTTTGATAAAAAGAGAGGAGTAAAAGACTGAGTTCGAACTAGTTTAATATCAAGGTATCCAATAGTGAGATACCTGAAGAAAGAAATAATGATTTTTGGGATGGGTTGAAGTATCTTGGAAGTCTGAAACTTGAGATTGGTTATCTCTTGCCTTCATAATGAATTTATTGTTTTTGTGTATGGAAATTAAAGGTGTGGAATGAATTTTGTGTGACAAAATAATTAAGAAAAGTACTTTTATGTGTCCCACAATGTGGTAAGAACTTAATTGGACAATTAAGTGTGTTGGTTGTGTACATGGAAAGTGGGTGAATAGTCTTCCTAAAACAAAGCTTTCCTACAGATGATGGGTGGATTTGGTTAGCTAGTCATATTTTCCCAAATTTTAGAGAAGAGCCAATAAGCATGACCTTCCTAAGAGTCAGTTCTAGAACTAGGTAGCACCATTTTAGGGGGCTAATGTGAGACTATGCCTTATGATAAGGGTAGAGGGGGTTGATGCTCAACTCCCCATCATTTTTCACTCTCATTGAACCAACTGTGGTGGTCACCTATCTCAATCTTTAATTATTTAGATTGCTACCAACGAGAATTGTTGTGTCTTTAGGAACCCATAGGTTGATCTTTGTAGGATGAGGCTACACACTTCATATGCAAGGTAGACCTAGGGAGAACACCCAATCACGTAAGTCCACATGCTCAAAGTTAGCTCAGATGGTGGTGACTAGGATTGGTCCCTAGATGACTAGCAAGGACTACCCTCCTTAAGATAACTAGTGTTAGGCATGTTATAGAATGGAATGCAAAATATGAAAAAATGATGTATTGATTATATATAGTCATTGACAATACTATGATGTGGCATATTAGAAACATTAAAAGTTCACATGTAGCTTGAACCAACTTTGAAAATTTGTGTTCACTAAATACAAAGACATGTAAAATTAAGATCAAGCATGAATTGAATACTTTGAATAAAGAAAAGATGTCTATAAATGAGTACATTTCAAAGACAAGGAGTATTGCAAAAGCCTTAGTAGCTATTGATACAATGCCAAATGATGATGATTTTATTTTCTCTACTTTTAGTGGCCTTTATAGTGATAAGACTTGAAAATATATATATTATATATATATATCCATTTTCAAATTTAAATGAGTGAGTTGTGACGTTTTGATTTTTTTAACTTCTCGTAAAATAAATTTAAAGAGCTTAGACTATCAAAAGTGATGTCTCGAATAAAATAATCTATATCTCATACCTTGACATCTTTCGATATCGATACTAAACATGTTTAATGACTTAGGCAAGTCAAGAATTGACTTGGGAAATATTAAAGCAAAAGAAGAAAAAAAGCTTTAAGCTTTTAAAATCTTAATGAGAAAAGAAGACTACACAAAAGCTAAGCGAATCAGTCATGGCATCTCTAATAGCTTCTTTGGACCTCAAAGAACTAATCACCTATATCAGATTGCATCTCAAAAGCTTCCACATAGCTAGATTGGCAAGATACTCTCCATAAAAAATCGTCTTCTTGACCATGGCTCATGAGACCCCCTCCCTTCAATTAAATTATAAATATGGGACATGAGAAGTCATAAAAAACAATAGCTTGAATCAAGGGAAGAGACTCTTCTAGAATCAAGAGAGAAGAGCAAGAGAGAGAGGCAAGAGGAGAGCGAGAAAGATAATTATTATTACAAAGACAAGGGGATACTTTGCCGGCTTTCTAAGTCAAATCCCATCTCTTCTACCTTCATTCCCTTGTAGGATTGAGGCTCTCTTTGATTTCTTCTCCATTTCTATTGTCGCTATCTCTATCAATCAAATCGAGATGACCCATAGCTCTATTATTGAAATTTTCTCTACAAATCCATGATGGAAGACCATGGCCCTAAAGAGAAAAGTTACAAAGGCCATGGAAGCGGGAGCTACTCATATATATAACAATGCAGTAGGTGTGACCACTTCAAATGGAATGGAAAGTACCAAAATTACAAACTAAGCTATGAATACCAAGAATAACCAAGTGCTCAGATCATCTAAATTCCCATGTGCCATATTTGACTCTTATTTTAAATATTAAATGTGACAAATAGATCATCATCTCATGAGCTGGTAAAGGAAAAATTGCATTTGTGATAGTAGCAAGAGTAGGATTTTGCATATAACCTCATGCATAGAAAAATTACTAAATATATTTCTTAATCGAAATTCAAAGGATTGATTGAGATTATAGAAGATTTATTAGGAATAGGATGTATAAACAGTATTGTACTATTTGAAAAAAAAATTATGAATTTATTGCAACAAGTAAGAATTACAAGAAGTAGACTCAAGAACTATGATTCTTACAATAAGAAATACTTGAATAGTTGAAATTTTGAATCCAACTTGTCCTAAATTGATGGGACCTTCGATCGATAAATATGAATGCTAATTCTTAGAAAAATATTGAAATGAAGTTATTGGAATAATTTTTGTAAAAAAAATAATGAAGGGATTCGGATCTAGTAAGTTATCATTAGACAATGACCAACAAAATCCTATAAAAAAGAAGAAGATTATCATCAAAGTTTTTGCTTATAGAAGTCCTTTAGCAATCTTTGAAAGGATTGATGGGTTGTCTAAACTCTTGAAAAGGGAAGTTTGGTGAAATAAACTCCTTGTTAAATTTTAAATAAGGCAATACCCCAAGGGGAATAGTAATCCAAGAGCACTATTGGAAGATATTGCCACTTACATTAAGTTTAGCCTTGATATTGTTATTTTAGAAAAAAGGTTGTCTTTGGAAGAAAATTCATTAAGATTGTTGTGCAGGATACATTTGAAGTAAGCTATTTGTGGTTTTAAATTAGATTCTGGTTTTTCTTAAATTATCAGGTTAAAAGATGAATAATCGAGTATAGAATGCTAACTAAAGTTATGTTCCTTGATGACGCTAGACCTCCCCAAGGTCAATATGAATGAACCTATTCCAAAGGATTTTTGTTTTCACATCGGTGAGTACAAACTGACCGTGATGCGAAAGGTTGTATCATAGGGAATTCTAGTTGGATTGGAGGATTTGAGGATATCGAGGGACTCTGGTCACGAATTCCTTAGACTCTTCCAAAGTATCAATTACCCTTCGAGCCCAAATAGTACTCCGAAAGTCTTGATACTAGTCTAGGGACTGAACTTAGTGCAAATAATATCTTCAGGTTGATATTATGTTCAGTCAAGATAAGAAGCTATGTCATAAGATATTTTCTTCAAGGAATTGTTTGAGAAAGAATTGCTTTACACTATTTTTGTGTTGTGAAATAAAAATGTGTAATGAATCTATGCCAGGAGATACTCAAAGAAGTTGTTTTTTATATATCAAGCCTAAAGTGGTAGGTAATTAGATAATTAAAAAATACTCTATTGAGGAAACTAGGTGGATGACGGGTCTAGACCTATTGTTGGGTGGTCTTGATTAGTGGAGATCTTTTCTCATGAAAATTATATTAGTAAATAGGCAAAATGAATGGCCATTAGATATTAGGAAAAACCCGACTTGCATTGTTTTAGGGGGTCGGAATGGGATTTTGCCTTACGAGTAGAAGGGTCAACATGTTGCACTCCCCTTCATGTCCCATTCTCTTTGAATCAAGTGCAATGCAAGTTCGCCTGAGTTCGAGTGATCTTATGAGAAGTGAGATCTCAAAATACTGATGCTAGCTAACTCATAGGTGACTTGATCACTATTAGGAAACCAAAACTCAAGTCAATCCTCATGGAAATGGCTGAAAACTTTCACTACAAGGTAGACTCAAGTGAGCCTAGACAACAAACTCCTGGGTATTCCACGGAGTCCTGGATGGAGTTGTCTAGGATATCTCTTGATGGACTACTAAGAACGAGCTAAAATGAGGAAGCGGCTCAAGAAACAAGCACATTATAGAGTCTCTCTCATAATCATTGAAGAGATCAACATACAATTTGAGTAATTAAAAAGAAGTAGTGAATAGGTCTAAGAATCTACTCAAGTTTAGGAAGGGAACATGGAAGACTCCTCTCGAAGAGGTTATAGTATGGCACGTGCTAGTGAAAACTAGCAAAATAGATTAAAATAAAACTTTGGCAACATAAATTTTGGGAGGATATGATAATTCTAAAGGTAGGGGAATATCTAGAGGAATAGGTATGAAACTTGCTTATCACTCACCTTGAAAGGATTTCTATATATCACAATAGGCCTATAAGAGAAGAAGCTAAATGGGCTTGTTGACATATTGACAAAACCCAAGGTTCTAACCCTAGAAAAACCACTATATATAGAGAATCTTGATTACATTTCTTACTTACCCATCTTTTGGGTGAGTCTCTTGGGGAGTGTATTCCTTGAGGGGAGGCATGCTCACTTACAAATATATGTATATCACATGAGTTCAAAATAAGTATTTTTAAAATATATATTTTACATATTTTTTATATTTAGAAGGGTGCTATATAAAAGGGTCACTCATAAATTGAATAGAAATTTTATATAGAAAAAACACACAAATAAGGGTATTTTAAAGTAGGCCTTGAATACATGTGATATAGAGGTTTTACACATTGGGACTCCCCCTAAGGTGCATCCTTTTTGGGTGAAGAACTCTCTTATAGGATAAAACATCAAGAGTATCTTGTACATTATGTGGATGATTATGATAATCTTTCGATGAGCAACACTCCATTCTTTACATAGGATGCTTAAAAACAAAAAATCAAAATGTATGCAAATAAGATCAACTTTCTTATTCCTGAGGAGATCCATCTATAAGAAATCATCTATATAACGTAATATGGTCCAAGAATAATACCCTTTCTTTACATCCTATAAGACCTTAAAATGATCCCTTTTACTTTACTAAACTTATAGATTTTTTTAAATTTTAATGTAAAAATATATATTTAAATAAAATCCTATAAATTTTAGTAAATATAATAGCCCTTCTTTTGAACTCATGTGATATCTTACATGTTCTATAAGGTGGACCCATCAGGTTCTTATTCTAGCAAGAGAAAGAGGTAATTCTTAATTGTTTACCAAAATTAGGTTTTTTAATATAAAATAAACATTGGGACAATCACAAAGTGTTCTATATCTTGGAAATTTGGTCCTCTCATGGCTTACATGTATTGTAGATACAAAAGCATTGGTTTAGACAATAGTACTTAAACATGTGTGAACTTATTTTAATGGGATAATATCATCACTTGGACAATGCTGGTTCATGATATGGTTATTATTTGATTATGTTTGGATTATATTGTCCTTTAATAGACAAAATTAGTTTACTAACATTTACTTATTATTAGTGAAGTGTGTTCTTTAATGTAAGGATTATTTTCTTATAAGTTGTATACATGAATTTTATATTAATTACTTACATAAATCAAAATATAATTATGTGTACACAATATACACACATGTATATGTGCATACATGTGTGGTACAAAAGCTATTAATGTTCAAATTATTATTGAGTGCTTACTTGTGTCTATGCAGATTGCTAAGGTATAAAAGCCATAAATGTTCAGATTTTTATTGCGGATTTACTTGTCTCTTTCATCATTCTTTCATGCCACATGTATTATATATTCATTAGAAGTAGATAAAAGATTCATTAACAACATTTACATGTGAGTTTAGATTTTTATTATTTTGATTGTACTTAATTTGTATATTAGGATTGATAGTTTAAATTTTTTTATTATCCATAGATTTTTGTATCATTCATTCTTATTTATTTTTTAATTCCATCAATTATTTCATGTATTACTTATTTTTATCACACGAGCATTCATTGGAATTTGTAGCTAGTAGCATTATAGATTAGTGATCATTGGTCACTTGTTATCTCCACGTACATTGTAGTATCCAAGAATATGAGGGCATAAATTCTCCATTTTTCAAAGACAATTGATGCTTCTTTCTCTGATCATCATAATGCAAAGTTAGGTCCAAATTGCAAAAAGAAGCCACCAAGGATAGAATGGCAATGCCAAGAAGTGGACTAGAGATAGAAAAAGAGGAGAGAGAAGTCTGTAGAAGAGAGAAGAGAGAGTGTAGAAGAGAGAGAAATAGAGTGATGAGGAGAGAGAAATACTAGAATAGGAGAGAAAGAAGAGAGAGTGTAGAAGAGAGAGAAATAGAGTGACGAGGAGAGAGAAATACTAGAATAGGAGAGAAAGACGAGAAAGAGAACGAAGCCATTGAAGCTGTGAGAAAGGTGCGAGAGAACGATAGTAATGTATTAATGTGTCAAAAAGATAGGAAAATTCACATGTCCTCTCCTTTTATACCAATGTCAGTGTGACATGGCATATCATCAATATTATTCACACACTAAATCCTTATTCTTCCTAGCTTTTTACAATCCATCCCTTCCCAAAGGTTTTTGTCCTAAAAAACAAACATAGAAAGATTGGAAAAGGATGGATAGAACAGAGTACTACTATGTTTTTACAGCTTTACAAATGGAAAAATGAATGAAAGATGACCGACATATGGACTAGAATGAAAGAACAAAAGTAAGCCTTAGCTATATACATGATCAGAAATGCTTTAAAGGTATATGGAGCCAGAAAATCTTCAACTGATAAGCCCAGAATGAAGTAGACAGCTTGTTGTGTAAACAGACCCTGCTGGAACAAATCTACCATAACTTCTAGTATAAGTGTCCAAATGAGGCATGCCACATCATGTCAAAACGTAGCTCTTGAAGACTAATTTGACCCTATGTAAGTGGCTTAATTCTAAAAACTAGGCACAATAAAAACTGTTCTAAAACAACGTTTTGTCTTGAACGTGTCTGCACCATAAGTAGCTCCATAAGCAGTAGGCTTGAACCACCAATGTGAAAGGAAACTCATCTAATATAGAAACAGTCCTCCAAGAAGCTTCCTCAAGTGGTAAGCCTCTCCATTTGATCAAATATTCGATGATGGAACGAGATCAAAACTTCTTCTCACGCTGACCTATAACAGCCTCTGGGATGTACTGAATAAGACCTTCTTCATCAATAGGTGGCAGCTCATCAATTATATCAATTGGATCACCATAGAAAGGCTTGATCTGACTAACATGAAAGACATTTTGAATCTTTGTGGAAGAGGGTAGCTCCAATCTGTATGCTAAATCTCCAATGCGCTTTAAGATCCGATAAGGGCCATAAAACCGGTGAGCAAGCTTGTTACTAGATCCATCTTTCAAAGTAGAGTACCTAGATTTGGGCACCTTCAATAAGACCAATTCCCCTTCTTGGAACTCTAAAGGCCGCCACTGTCAAGATTGTGGGAGAGAAGGAAGGAGTCTCACTTGTAGCTTTCTCACTTACACAATGGGGGAATACACACATAGGTGGAGGCTGAAAACAGTTTTTCTCTTCTTAGTTGCGTAAGCCAAAAGAACTCTCATACAAAGAAATAGAAGAACCCTATATATGGGTCTTAAACCAAACTCAACTAACTAAGGTGGCATACTAACCGAACCAGGAACTAGAGTAGATAAGGATAGCTGTCATCTAGCTATTATTCATGGGCGGTGTACCAACCGCATCTGCAACTAACAAGTCGGTGACATAAATGCACAACGGTCACCCTGGCATATCACAAGTGGAGCTCGATATCTCAATAGCCTCTTCTCATTAGCATACATCTTCATTTGGTCTTGAGCTTTCCTAAGATTCATCTTACACTGCTGAAGAAGGGTTTGCATTCTTTCCAACTCTTCTTTCCCATGAGGATTGATTCTCTCATTAAATATGAATGTGGGTAAGGGCACCTTATAGCCATACATAACCTCAAAGGGAGAAACTCCAATGCTAGCATGAGTAGAGTTGTTGTAGGCAAACTCAGCCAAGTGTAACCAAGAATCCCATGAATTTTGGACATCATAACAGAAATGGCGAAGATAAGTCTCTAACCATTTATTTACCCTTTCTGTCTGTCTATCAGTTTGTGGATGATAGGCCATAGAAGGAGCCAATTTAGTGCCCATAGATGTGAATATAGCCTGCCAAAAGTTACTCATGAACTTTGAGTCTCTATCATGAACAATCACCTGTCGTAATCCATGTAGTCTAAAAATTTGCTCCATGAACTGACTGGCCACTTGAGATGCAGTAAATTGGGTCTTGGTTGGAATGAAATGGGCTACCTTGGTGAGTCTATCCACCAACACATATATACTATTACATCCCTTCTTGATAGAAGGTAAGCCAGTAATGAAATCCATGGTAATGTGCATCCCTTTGCTTGTAGGAATGGGTAATGGCTGCAACAAACCACCTAGCTTATGGATGCTATCCTTATTTTGCTGACAAGGCATACGCCTCATGACAAAGTCCTTGACATCTTTCCACATCCCTTTCCAATAGAAACTTTGTTGATCTTGTCATAGGTTTTGAAAACTCCAAGGTGTCCAACTAAAGGTGAAGAATGTAGTTCCTCCATAATTTTCCGTGTAAAAGAAGAGGTAGAAGGAATGAAAATCTTGCCATTTAACCAAATAAGGCCATTTTTAAGCTAATAATGTGAGTTTTCTTCCATGAGACCTTACTGTAATTTTTGAAAAATATGGCCGAGCTCTTCATCCAAAAGATAAGCCTCCTGTAGTTATTCAATCCAGTCACTATGCAACTCAGTCGTTGTTGCTGAAACTTTGTAAGCCCACATATGAGAAAGAGAATCAGCCACTACTATATTGTCTTTACCCCCTGTATGAGTGATGTCAAAATCATAATTTTGGAGTGTAGCTACCCACCTACACTGCTTAGGAGTAAGATTGGATTGAGTAAGGAAATACTTAAGAACCCTATGATCACTCTAATAGACTCTGAATCAACTGCCATACAATTAATGGTGTCATTTCTTTATTGCATGCAAAATAGCCAACATCTCCTGGTCATAAACATTCATGGCCATTTCTTTATCTGTAAGCTTACGACTCTCAAAGGCCATCACTCCATGATCTTGTAACAAAACAGCTCCAATGCCTCTGCCACTAGCATCACATTGTATGGTAAATTATTTCGAGAGATCTAAGCATACCAAAATAGGAGCAAAAGTAAGGAGTTCCTTTAACTAGTTGAAGCTATTATCTGCAAGAGCATCCCAAAAGAAAGCTTCCTTCTTCAACCTATCAGTCAAAGGAGTTGCAATAGCCGCATAATGCTTGATGAATCGGTGGTAGAATGAAGATAGACCAAGAAATCCTCTAGCAGAAGTAGTAGTAGTAGGTGTTGGCCAATCTTTTATACATTGCACCTTCTTAGGGTCAGCATGTATCCCTTTCTCACTGATACATGAAAGAACATTTATTCTCCTTAGCAGAAAGCCTGTGATGTCTCAATACATCAAAAACCCTCCTCATGTGTGATAAGTGATCATGTAGAGTCTTGTTGTAAATCAGAATGTCATCAAAGAAGACTAAGATAAACTGAAAGAGGAAAGGTTGCAAAATCTTATTCATTAAGCTCTGGAAGGTAGTTGGAGCATTTGTAAGCCCAAATGGCATCACTAAGAAATGATAGAGCCCGCAATCAGAGTCCTAAAAGCAATCTTGATTTCATCACCCTCTCTCATGCGAATCTGATGATACCTTAACCTCAAATCAATCTTCATAAAGAATCGAGTCCCCTTGAGCTCATCAAGCAAATCATCAATCCTGGGTATTGGATACCTATTCTTCATTGTGATCTTATTAAGATCCCTGTAGTGAATGCACATCCAGAAAGATCCATCTTTCTTTTTGACAAACAAAATTGGAGATGCATAAGGGGAAGAACTTGGTTCAATGAATCTCATCTCAAGAAGTTCCTTGATTTGATTAGCTACTTCCTCTCGCTCACACTTAAACAATCTGTAAGGTGGCTTATTGATTGGCTTTGATTTGGGCTCCAAATCAATAGGGTGATCTATTGCTCTCTTGGGAGGTAATGAAGTAGGCACCTCAAACAAATCTTCGTACTCCTCAAGAAGAGCTGTCAAGGCTGGATGTCTTGCTGAATTAATGGGTTGATCTTCCATCTCTTTATTCAAATCCAAAACAAATATTTGTGAATGCCTCTTATACTCCCTTTTAAGTTGTTGAATGGAGATAAGCTGAAAATATGATCTACTAGGAACTCCCTGTAAATGGATGAGATGTCCATTGAAGATAAACTCCATTTATAGTTGTGAGAAATCCATAGTGATTTTGCCTAATGTCATCAACCAATCACAACTGAGTACAATATCTATAGGCCCCATTTCCAAGGTAATCAAGTTTACTTTTGCTTCAAAATTTTCAGCCAGCTGTAAAGAAACCTATGGGCGTATTTGTGTGTTGATTTCTTCTTTGCCATTGGCCACTTGAACTCTAATGGGCTACTGTAAATCAGTGGGAAGACAATTCAGCTTGTCCATAATGGACTTATTCACAAAACTATGCATATTGCCACTATCTATTAGAATGAACACTGCCTTTCCATGAATGTTACCCTTAATACGAAGTGTATTAGGGCTCTTAGAACCTGTCTAAGCATCCATGAAAATAGAGCAACTAGTGGCAACAAGTGGCTCATGATAAGTCCCACCTCGATCAAAAGGAACAACTAGTGGCAACAAGTGGCTCATGATAGAGCAAGCATCCATGGAAATAGAGCAACTAAGCATCCATGGAAATAGAGCAACTAGTGGCAACAAGTGGCTCATGATAAGTCCCACCTCGATCAAAAGGAACACTCCCACCTGGATCAAAAGGGAAGAGTCGGCTGGATCATAAAAATACTCTTGCCCAACTTCTTCCTCAAGATCTTCATTTTCAGCATTAGGTGCAATTGCATTAGCTTCATCAATCTCATCTTCAAAATCCTCAAAGACTAACATACTCTGAAGTTTGGCTTTGGCAGCTTTGTATACACACTTTGTGGCATGATCAAGTGTATACTTTTCCCCACACTTGAAACATAAGCCTTTTTCCTTTCTTTCCTTATAGAGGTCCATAGGGATAGACTTAGGATTCATCTTGGCTAAAATGGATTTAGGCATGATATCCCCTTGTTTGAAATCAACTCTAGGACTGCTTGGTGTCCTGAAATTACTTTGAGGTCTTGAAGCATGGAACGGTGGATAAGTTGGCACCCTTAAGCCTTCGGTTGGTGCATGTTTGCTGCCATAAATGTTTCCAACTTGTCCCTATTTTTAAACAATCCTTGGCTGTCCAAAACCAGGTTGAAATGAAGACTCTCTTCTATATTTTCTTTCATAGTGCTCCGGATGCTCAATAGCTTTAAAAAGAGAAGTAGGGTTTTGTGCCATGACATCAGCTGATAAAGATGGCTCTAAGCCATACATATACTTGTGGAGCTTAGCCTCATCACTGATGCTCTCTAGATACATGGTTAGGTTGAGAAATTGGTTAGTGTACTCTCTTACACTTAGGCCTCTTTGCTCTAAGCCATACCATTTTCGTGCCAATTTCTCTTTTTCAAGAGGAGAGACAAAGACTTCATCCATAAGTGTCTTAGAAGCTTTCCAATTCTCTATAAGTATGTTCTCCTTTTTAATATACCTCCACCAAGTATGTGCAAATCCCTCCAAGTGCAATGAAGCAAAATGAATCTTCATGTCATCAGTTCTAGGAAATATGTCAAAGTAAGATTCCATTTTGGAGATCCACTTCTCTAAATCAGATGGTAAAGATGACTGACCATTGAACTTGGCCAAAATGATATTGTCTTTCAATTCTCTTTCATGGAATGGTTGCTATCCCAAAATAGATTGATTATGAATGCCAGGCATTGAACCCCCAAAGTGAGATGGAAATCTCCCAATAGGTGGTTGAGTACCACTTGCAATCTTCCTATTGGTAGAGAACCTCTAGGAAGTTGAGTATTCAACCCAAAAGCCTGGGAGTTGGCTCCATTCAAACTGCCCAAATAGTCATCATGCCTTTGTGAAGTCTCATTACTTCATATTGGCTATTTCGCATACCTCTTCATCCAATAATTCCATGACCTTGACCATTTTGGTTAGGTGGTTGAAGAGGGACTGAAGGCTCACTATTTGAATAAGCTTTCTCCTTTGCTTTTTTATATCCCATTTACATTTGCATTTGAATCCATTGGGAGAATTGAGCCATTATTTGAGCATTGGATTCCAACAACTTGTCAATAGAATAATTTGTTTGAGTAGTTGAATCCATTAATTTCTCAATAGAAGACTTCGTTTGATCAGTCAATAAAACCATCTGCTCCACTCTTGATAATAGGTCCATATGACCTTGTTGATGCCTTTGTTCATATGCATACAAGGTATAATTAAAATAAACTAATTTATCCATGTTGTTGAGGCTCTTTGGGGCTCTCTTGGGGTGTATTCTCCAACATAGAATCTCTGATTTGCTGAGCATAATCATCCTGGACCTTATTTTTACCTTTATGCCCTACCATAATAGTGCAGTCCTGCAATACCCCTATCAGAAAAATGGCTATAACTTGGGCTATGGAACTCCAATTCCAAAAATTTTAAGTTCAACTCAAAGCTAAGAATTCCCTCTTCGAGATGAGCTATAGCACACTATAACAGGTTTAGGACAGAAAATCTTGCAACTCAATCTTTGAGTCTGAATTGTCCAGGCCTGCACCCTATTTTAACCAGTGAATGTCCTTTTTCCACCCTATAAGGTAAAATAGTAACCCCAAATGGCTACCAAGCCCTGTATAAGGCTGAGTAGGACCTGTGGGTACCTTATAGTACCTACATTGTCAAGAATCGCGTGGTGGAGGGGGTTGCTCAAGATGCTGCGCCGAACACACACAGAATGCACAAGGAGAAGCTCACTCAAGAGATAAGAAGAGAGATGGAGGCCAAAACGTTTTCTTGCTGATTTCTTCTTCTTCTTCACACTCTTTACAATGTGCACAAAGTATAGATAAGATACAATATAAAAGGAAAGTGGCCTACTAAGTCAAACAATGCATAACCGACTACACTAGTCGACTGGCACTATAACTATGCCAGCTGTAAATAGGTGTAACAACCTGAATATAATAAGTAATGAGTCAGTGGCCATGTGAGAGTCATAATGACCACCGACGTGCTAAGTGTAGACGTGTGGACCCATCTAACCAGGCGGTCCATCATCCATGTCCACATGTGTTGAGCTTGTCATCTCAACACTCCCCCTCAAGCTCAACTGCATCTCTGCAACTCCAAGTAAGCTTCGAAACTTTTGAAGCTTCTCTATACCCAAGGCCTTCGTGAAGATGTCAGCTATCTGATCCTGTGTGCTGACATACACCAAGTCAATCTCACCTGCTAGTACCTTCTCTCTCACAAAGTGGTAGTGTACCTCAATATGTTTTGTCCTGGCATGGAACACATGGTTCCTAGCCAACTGTATACTGCTCATGTTGTCACAATAAATGACAACTGGACCTTCCACCTGGACATCCAAATTAGCCAAGAGCTTTTGCAGCCATACTACCTCACATGCTGCAACAGCAACACCTCTATATTCAGCCTCTGTACTCGACAAAGCAACTGTAGATTGCTTTTTGCTGCTCCATGCAACTGCTGCACTACGAAGAGAGAACATGTATCCGCTGGTAGATCTTCTATCAGACATACTACCAGCCCAATCTGCATCTGTGTATCCAAACACCTGTACATCTGTACCTGCCTCATAGAAAATTCCATAATGTAATGTGGACTTCACATATCTCAATATGCGTCTGACTGCATCCAAATGTGGCTTTCTAGGTACTTGCATAAACTGACTCACAAGACCAACAGCATAGCTCAAGTCTGGCCTTGTAATGGTCATGTAGATCAAACTCCCCACTATCCTCCTGAACATAGTAGGGTCTTCTATCTCATCCCCAACATCAGCACTCAGCTTTACATTCTGCTCCAACGGGACTGAAAGTGGTTTGCATGCAGTCATACCATACTTGGACAACATATCCAAGCCATACTGTCTTTGGAACAGCCATATACCATCATCACATCCGATCACCTCAATGCCAAGGAAGTACCTTAGCTCACCTAAATCCTTCATCTCAAACTTCATCTTCAAATAGGCCTTGACTTCAGCAATCCCACTATCACTATCACCTGTAATAATCAAGTCATCCACATAGATGACTATGATGACCAAACCTGCATCTCCCTTTCTCACATAAAGTGAGTGATCAGCATCAGAAACATAAAAGCCAATATTGACAAGATACTCTCTGATCTTGTCAAACCATGCTCTTGGTGCTTGCTTGAGCCCATAGAGTGCCTTCTTCAACCTGCACACATACGTGGGATGCTCTAAATCTTCATAACCTGCTGGCTGATCCATATACACTTCTTCCTGCAAATCATCATGCAAGAAGGCATTCTTTACATCCATTTGCTGCAACCTCCAACCTTTGGCTGCTGCCAAAGCAATCACACATCTGACAGTTGCCATCCTAGCAACTGGACTAAAGGTTTCATCATAATCTATGCCATATGTTTGAGCATAGCCTTTTGCAACCAGCCTGGCTTTGTACCTGCTAATAGAACCATCTGCGTTGTGCTTAATCTTATAAACCCATTTACATCCAATAGCTTTCTTTCCCTTTGGCAATGATACTAGATCCCAAGTCTTATTGGCCTCTAATGCAGCCATCTCCTCATCCATTGCTGCATCCCAATGAGCATGACCAACAGCCTCCTCAAAACATGTAGGCTCAATATCCTCAACTAGTTTCACCATATAAGCATAATGGTGAGCTGCATAACCCTCAAAACCAAATCTTTTAACAGGGTATCTCACCCTGCTAGACCTGCGTACCACTGGATCACTCAATGGAGTCTTTGCATTAACACGTGCTCTCTGCACACCTGGAGTCCTCACTGAAGGAATGCCAAGCTCATCATCCAAGCTCTCTGAGCCACTGGAGTCTCCATCAAGAACTGCATCAATGCCTTCTGACACTTTATTCTTTCCTTTGTCTTTACCTGTAGTGCTACTAGATGCACTCGAAGATGTAGAGGTACTCCTTAGTCTCCCAGACCAAGGACTACCAGATGATGTATCTGGTCCACTAAGAGTCCGTGATTCTTGCCTTTCAGCCTGCACATGAGTGTCATGATCATCATCAACATCCAATGCATCACCACTAGATGCATACCAACTGCTCATTTCATCAAAGATGACATCCCTGCTCACTCTGAACTTACATGTGACAGGGTTGTAACAGCGATACCCTTTCTGCTCTAAAGAGTATCCAATAAAGATACACTTTTCAGCCTTTGGATCTAGTTTCTTCCGCAACTCATCTGGCACATGAACATAAGCAATGCAGCCAAATACTTTCAAGTGTGAAACATCAGGCTTCTTACCTGTAAAACATTCTTCGGGGGTCATACCATGAACTGCAGCTGTGGGAGTTCTGTTCATAATATAAACAGCAGTATGAACAGCCTCAGACAAAAAATGCTTAGGCATATTCTTTTCAGCCATCAAGGCGCGTGCAACTTCTGCAATATGCATGTTTTTCCTTTCTGCAACCCCATTTTGCTGTGGGGTATACCTGCATGTGAACTGTCTCTTTATCCCATGAGACTTCAGAAAATCACTGAACTCATTTGAGAGGTACTCTCCCCCTCCATCTGACCTCAGGCACTTTACTTTCAAGCCTGTTTCTCTTTCAACTGCAGCCTTGAAAGTTCTAAAGTGCTCAAAAGCTTCACTCTTTTCCTTCATAAAATATACCCACAGCTTTCTAGAACAATCATCAATGAATGTGACAAAGTATGAACTGCCTCCAAGAGATACATTTTGTGTAGGCCCCCAAATGTCTGTATGTACAACATCAAGAATATTTCTGCTTACATCTCTATCATGTGAAAAGGGTTGCCTTGACTGCTTACCAAACTGACATGCTTCACATACCTTTTGAAATTCTGCAACTCTAAATGTAGGCAAACCTGTAACCAACTCTTTGGACTGCATTAGTTTCAGCCTTTGTACATTTGCATGTCCAATGCGTTTGTGCCAAATTTCAATGTCTGCAACAACACCTTTTCCTTTGGCATACATAGCAGCATTCATAGTAGGAATTCCAGCATCTAGAGTGAACATACGTCCAACTCTACTTCCCTTTGCTATCAACCTGCACTTGTCATTGAAGTCTTCTACAAAGCAGCCCTTTGCATTAAATCTGACTTGCAGCCCTTGCTCTACCATTTGACCTACTGACACCAAGTTCTTTGTAATAGATGGCACATGCAATACATCTGAAAGACTCTTTGTCTTACCATCATGCAAGGACAAGGGAACTTTTCCAATGTGTGAAATTGGGTGGCATGAGTCATCACCCGTCTGCACATAACCTGCATTCTGCAAATCCTGCATCTCTCCAAACCATTCTGCATGGCTGGTCATATGATTGGATGCACCTGAATCGACATACCAAACATCTTCATGTGTTTCCTTTCCTATAACAGCATTCAGCATATGCTGCATAACAAACAGACGTTCATTTTTGTCTTCATTCTGTCGTGAAGACGATGCATAGTTTCCTTGCTGCAACTTACCATTCCGAATATCGTCTTTCTTGGCATAGCATTGAGCTGCAATATGACCTGTTTTGCCACAGTAGTGGCACACAATACCAGAGTTGTTAGAACCTCTATTCTGCCATCCACCTCTTCCTCTAAAGCTCCCCCTGCCTCTAAAGTTACCACGACCTCCTGAAACCTGCATATCGCCAAATTGCTGATTCAATCTGTTTTGCTGGTTGTCACTACCACGTCCTGTACCACGGCCTCTTGAAGAGAACCTGCCACGTCCCCTTCCTGAACTGGAGTAGAAAGCTTGGACCTGTTCACCGCTTCTTTCAGATGTCTCACTCTGCATGTTGATCTCTTCAGTGATCATAAGGGAGACCAACTCATCGAAATCTGGAAATGGCTTTCTGACATATACGGAAGTTACAAAAGACTTCCAAGCCTTTTCATTGTTAAGTCCACCCAAGGTAGATGACACCAAATCATCATCATCAGGCATTGCATCAATCGCTGCCAATGCATCTGCAATGCTTTTTACCTTCAGTGCATACTCATTTATAGACATCTTCCCTTTCTTCAATGTATTCAACTCTTGCTTGAGTTGAATCTTTCGTGCCTTTGTATTTACAGAAAACATACTTTCAAGTATGGTCCAAGCTGCATATGCATTCTCTGCATTTCTAATGTGTCCCAACATATTATTGTCAATTACTGCAGACAACCAATACATGACCTTCTTGTCTTTTGCATTCCATTCCTTTCGTGCCTTTATCTCTTCTGCAGTTGGAGGATCACTCACCTCCGGCTCCTTTTCTTCACCTGAAACGAACTCGTAGAGGCCTTTTCCAATAAGAAAGTTCGTGACACGGAACTTCCATGAAGGGTAGTTGTTCTTGTCAAGCTTCTCAATGATGGGGCTTCCACTGTTCTCTGCCATTATCACAAGAATAATACCAAACAGCAAGCAAATCTTCTGCAATCCTCGACCTGTAGTGCACATCAATACACTAGACAGCCTTTTTCACTGTTTGCTCAACAATACATGCAATCTGCAACCTGTTTGCAGATAAACCTCGTGTTTACTCACTGGTACACACCTTTAATCTTACAGATCTGAAATCTGTAACCTGCGCACCCACTGTCGGTCGATACCGTTGAAGTCACAGCGTACCCTGAAACTGCTGTCCGCAACTTGTGGCTCTAAAACGGGCCCTGAAACGGCCTCAAATGCCCAAAATCTCTGCGGGAAAGCCATAAAGGGCTTATCTGCAGAATATACAGCGCTCTTCGCGCACACCAAATCTCACTGCAATCTGAGATTTTTGCTCTGCCCTGCTTCCGGTGCCTCCACAGGCACTATCCAAGAGAAGGAGTGGAAGAATGGGAGAGATTCTTACCCGTAGCTTGCTTGCTCGAATCTTGCTTCTTCTCCTTTGCTTCAACCTTCGAAATCAGCCTCTCTCAATGGTGCGGCTCTGATACCATGTCAAGAATCGCGTGGTGGAGGGGGTTGCTCAAGATGCTGCGCCGAACACACACATAATGCACAAGGAGAAGCTCACTCAAGAGACAAGAAGAGAGATGGAGGCCAAAACGTTTTCTTGCTGATTTCTTCTTCTTCTTCACACTCTTTACAATGTGCACAAAGTATAGATAAGATACAACATAAAAGGAAAGTGGCCTACTAAGTCAAACAATGCATAACCGACTACACTAGTCGACTGGCGCTATAACTATGCCAGCTGTAAATAGGTGTAACAACCTGAATATAATAAGTAATGAGTCAGTGGCCATGTGAGAGTCATAATGACCACCGACGTGCTAAGTGTAGACGTGTGGACCCATCTAACCAGGCGGTCCATCATCCATGTCCACATGTGTTGAGCTTGTCATCTCAACATACATATGTACTTTAGTAATGAAGTTTGTACCTGTAAGGACTTGTAAATGCCTTGCAGTGTCATGGAAAGTCCCTGTTTTACCTTGTTTTGCTCCTGAAGGTACTTGAGCCTATGGAAACTCTTCAATATTCAATTCTCTACTTGTTGTACCTGTGTGAGGGATAAAATGGTAGGACAGGCTCCCTACACAGGCTCCGAATCACCTGGAGGCGGGAAAAGTTCCCCCCCTCGAGTCAGTTAGTTGCACCCCTTTGGGATCTTCGATAGTGAGGGAGGGTCACCTCTCTTTTGTCTCACTATCTCCCCCGGTATCCACCTTTTTCCTCGGTGGGTATATCAATATGGCAATGACATTTATTCTAATCAACCAGCATGAAATGTATTTCTGAAATATTCATTCAGCCCCTTTCATGAGATGTAATTGTATGAAATCTTGAAAAATTGGCTAGGAATAGGGTCTTACCAATGCGATTCAGTGACTCACTAATTGCTAGTACTTACCCTTTTACAATATTTCATCTTGGGCAAAATAATTTCAATTAAACAAGTCAAGGTTATGCATCAATCTTGGTAAATGATATCTATGATGGAGATATGATTGAATCAATGTTGGAATTCAATGAAATAGGATGAGATTAATAGGAATATTACTAATCTATGATCTATTTATCGATTTAGAGAATTAATTGATCAATAATCTCTCATCAAAAAGTGGAAAAGCATTAGTAAGTGGATTATTGAGAGACTTCAGAGATTAAGCGAGAGAAATATCTTGATTAAGATTGAAGAGGATGGTAAATGTCAGCTCCAAACCCATTAATTGAAGAATTCTTCAAAATCCACCATGAATCCACCATAAGTTTTGCAATATCCATGAAATTAGTCATATGAGCTCCAATATGATCAAATCTGTGAAGAATCAATGCCATGAGCTTGCTTGAACACTTGAATACCAAAGATTCAAGCCTCTTGAAGGAAAGCTCCAAAATAAAGCTTCAATATGACCTCCAATGTCCTCCATTGCAAAACAATGCGCATTCTTGTGGATGGAGAGTTATCTCAAATATTTGCAGAACAGTGGATTCAAAGTTGTTACAAATAGAAGGAGTGAATGTAAGTTAATTTCATTTGATGTTTGTGTAACCCTTATCATGATTTCTTTTCACTAACTTATAACATTTATTCTTACAGTGTAGAGACTATCCTGATTCATATGTTTGGTGGATAAGGGAGAGATGCATTGAGCTGATTCTAGACAAGGCAATCACACCATATGATCCTGACTCCCCTCTTCCTCCCAAAACTTCAATGGCCAAGGGCACAAGCAAGGGAAAGGGCAAGGGAAAGGGTAAGGACAATGGCAATGGTAAGGGCAAGGGCAAGGGCAAAGGCAATGGGACCACTGCTGCGGAGTCTAAAAAAAAAGGAATGCCAATGCTTTCTCCTCTGAAATTTGATCCATCCCCTCTTAAGCCCCAAGAAAAGAGACTACCTATAAAGGTGAAATTTTTTCAACAATCAAAGAAAGGCCATGTGAGAAAAAATATCTTTGAAGAAATCGATAAAGAATCAAAATAGCAAACATAAGCATACACGAGCCTTATTATTTTGGCTTTCTACATTTATATGAAATTTTTGTACCTCATGGTGTAATGAAATTTTCACTTATAAATCGAATGTAATATACATTTGATTTATATACATTCGAAAGGCAACTTGCTTCATGATAGCTTATGAGTTCCCACTAAAAAATATCTTAAGGACAGTCTATTAAGATAAATTCCTGCAAAGTTTTCATTCTCAAGGCTCAAAACTCACAATTGTGGGAGACAAACAACTCGTACAAGAGAAAGAGCGCTCGGCTCTTTTACCAATTGTTACACCATTCACTTTGAACTTATATCTAGGGGATGTATTGTCTAGCAATTCCAAGGTATCCCTCACATCTTTCAGACTCCAATTGGAAGTAACATTCACCTTCTTTACTTCTTCATGCGGCAAAACGTGCACCGCAAGTTTATATGGTGTGTAATCTGTATCGGAATCCAAGGGAACCCAAATACCCAATCTTAGTTTGTATCTCCTGTAATCAAAGTCCAAAGCAAGAGTTTGGCGAGGGATATTGTAAGCCAAAGCCAAGGATTGAGGGCATGCACTGCACCTCAAGATATCACCCTTATGGTCGCACTCTTTAGATTTCCAATGCGTCTCTATAGTGTTGTCCAAATCCTCTTCCGAAAAGTTTCTACTTAGCCAAGATACCTTCGTTCTTTGTAAATTTACTGTTTTGAAGCAAGCCACGAAGATATGGAGGGGTACAAACCATGATAAACGTATTCTACTTGAGATCTTTCCAGCTGTCATGGACTTTTTAATATCCTGAGATATTTTGAATTTGAAACTCTGCACTGTTACCTTGTCAGGAATCTCCCAGTTTAGAGATGAAAGACTTGGCAATGGCAAATCTTCGATATTCCCATACCTATCTGATGGACCTAAAAACAGGCCGGCACTGGCTCATGCACTAGCCGGGCCTTGTCACTACGCACAAGACAACCTCTCGGCCTCGCGGCCAGGAGCGTCTATCAAAATCTTTGCCTTCGTAAACATTACGTTTGTAATACGTTGTTTGTAGTCCACTCTTCTCTCACCCACTACTCCTCAGAGGGAGTCCCTTACACATTGCCTAATGGCACGAAGCACAGACATAGGGGGTCCTCCAACGGCTGAGTGCCGCCACCCCTCTGTGACTCTCCTACACCTTGGGGATTGGCCCCTCGATGCGTCGCTCAACGTATAAACATTTCGCACAAAATCCACTCAATATTGAGATGACAAGCTCAACACATGTGGACATGGATGATGGACCGCCTGGTTAGATGGGTCCACACGTCTACACTTAGCACGTCGGTGGTCATTATGACTCTCACATGGCCACTGACTCATTACTTATTATATTCAGGTTGTTACACCTATTTACAGCTGGCATAGTTATAGCGCCATTCGACTAGTGTAGTCGGTTATGCATTGTTTGACTTAGTAGGCCACTTTCCTTTTATGTTGTATCTTATCTATACTTTGTGTACATTGTAAAGTGTGTGGAAGAAGAAGAAGAAATCAGCAAGAAAACGTTTTGGCCTCCATCTCTCTTCTTGTCTCTTGAGTGAGCTTCTCCTTGTGCATTCTGTATGTGTTCGGCGCAGCATCTTGAGCAATCCCCTCCACCACGCGATTCTTGACATGGTATCAGAGCCGCGCCATTGAGAAAGGCTGATTTCGAAGGTTGAAGTGAAGGAGAAGAAGCAAGGTTCGAGCAAGCAAGCTACGGGTAAGAATCTCTCCCATTCTTCCACTCCTTCTCTTGGATAGTGCCTGTGGAGGCACCGGAAGCAGGGCAGAGCAAAAATCTCAAATTGCAGTGAGATTTGGTGTGCGCGAAGAGCGCTGTATATTCTGCAGATAAACCCTTTAGGGCTTTTCCGCAGAGATTTTGGGCATTTGAGGTCGTTTCAGGGCCCGTTATAGAGCCGCAAGGTTGCGGACAGCAGTTTCAGGGTACACTGTGACTTCGACTGTATTGACCGAACGTGGGTGCGCAGGTTACAGATTTCAGATCTGTAAGTTCAAAGGTGTTTACCAGTGAGTAAACACAAGGTTTATCTGCAAACTGGTTGCAGATTGCATGTATTGTTGAGCAGACAGTGGAAAAGGCTGTCTGGTGAATTGCTGTGTACTACAGGTCGAGGGTTGCAGAAGATTTGCTTGCTGTTTGGTATTATTATTGTGATAATGGCAGAGAATAGTGGAAGCCCCATCATTGAGAAGCTCGACAAGAACAACTACCCTTCATGGAAGTTCCGTGTCACGAACTTTCTTATTGGAAAAGGCCTCTACGAGTTCGTTTCAGGTGAAGAAAAGGAGCCGGAGGTGAGTGATCCTCCAACTGCAGAAGAGACAAAGGCACGAAAGGAATGGAATGCAAAAGACAAGAAGGTCATGTATTGGTTGTCTGCAGTAATTGACAATAATATGCTGGGACACATTAGAAATGCAGAGAATGCATATGCAGCTTGGACCATACTTGAAAGTATGTTTTCTGTAAATACAAAGGCACGAAAGATTCAACTCAAGCAAGAGTTGAATACGTTAAAGAAAGGGAAGATGTCTATCAATGAGTATGCACTGAAGGTAAGAAGCATTGCAGATGCATTGGCAGCGATTGATGCAATGCCCGATGATGATGATTTGGTGTCGTCTACCTTGGGTGGACTTAACAATGAAAAGGCTTGGAAGTCTTTTGTAACTTCCGTATATGTCAGAAAGCCATTTCCAGATTTCGATGAATTGGTCTCTCTTATGATCACTGAAGAGATCAACATGCAGAGTGAGACATCTGGAAGAAGTGGTGAACAGGTCCAAGCTTTCTACTCCAGTTCTGGAAGGGGACGTGGCAGGTTCTCTTCAAGAGGCCGTGGTACAGGACGTGGTAGTGATAACCAGCAAAACAGATTGAATCAGCAATTTGGCGATATGCAGGTTTCAGGAGGTCGTGGTAACTTTAGAGGCAGGGGGAGCTTTAGAGGAAGAGGTGGATGGCAGAACAGAGGTTCTAACAACTCTGGTATTGTGTGCCACTACTGTGGCAAAACAGGTCATATTGCAGCCCAATGTTATGCTAAGAGAGATGATATCCGCAGTGGTAAGTTGCAGCAAGGAAACTATGCATCGTCTTCACGACAGAATGAAGACAAAAATGAACGTTTGTTCGTTATGCAGCATATGCTGAATGCTGTTACAGGAAAGGGAACACATGAAGATGTTTGGTATGTTGATTCAGGTGCATCCAATCATATGACCAGCCATGCAGAATGGTTTGGAGAGATGCAGGATTTGCAGAATGCAGGTTATGTGCAGACGGGTGATGACTCATGCCACCCAATTTCACACATTGGAAAAGTTCCCTTGTCATTGCATGATGGTAAGACAAAGAGTCTTTCAGATGTATTACATGTGCCATCTATTACAAAGAATTTGGTGTCAGTCGGTCAAATGGTAGAGCAAGGGCTGCAAGTCAGATTTAATGCAAAGGGCTGCTTTGTAGAAGACTTCAATGACAAGTGCAGGTTGGTAGCAAAGGGAAGTAGAGTTGGACGTATGTTCACTCTAGATGCTGGAATTCCTACTATGAATGCGGCTATGTATGCCAAAGGAAAAGGTATTGTTGCAGACATTGAAATTTGGCACAAACGCATTGGACATGCAAATGTACAAAGGCTGAAATTAATGCAGTCCAAAGGGTTGGTTACAGGTTTGCCTACATTTAAAGTTGCAGAATTTCAGAAGGTATGTGAAGCATGTCAGTTTGGTAAGCAGGCAAGACAACCCTTTTCACATGACAGAGATGTAAGCAGAAATATCCTTGATGTTGTGCATACAGACATTTGGGGGCCTACACAAAATGTATCTCTTGGAGGCAGTTCATACTTTGTCACATTCATTGATGATTGCTCTAGAAAGCTGTGGGTATATTTTATGAAGGAAAAGAGTGAAGCTTTTGAGCACTTTAGAACTTTCAAGGCTGCAGTTGAAAGAGAAACAGGCTTGAAAGTAAAGTGCTTGAGGTCAGATGGAGGGGGAGAGTACCTCTCAAATGAGTTCAGTGATTTTCTGAGGTCTCATGGGATAAAGAGACAGTTCACATGCAGGTATACCCCACAGTTAAAAGGGGTTGCAGAAAGGAAAAACAGGCATATTGCAGAAGTTGCACGCGCCTTGATGGCTGAAAAGAATATGCCTAAGCATTTTTGGTCTGAGGCTGTTCATACTGCTGTTTATATTATGAACAGAACTCCCACAGCTGCAGTTCATGGTATGACCCCCGAAGAATGTTTTACAGGTAAGAAGCCTGATGTTTCACACTTGAAAGTATTTGGCTGCATTGCGTATGTTCATGTGCCAGATGAGTTGCGGAAGAAACTGGATCCAAAGGCTGAAAAGTGTATCTTTATTGGATACTCTTTAGAGCAGAAAGGGTATCGTTGTTACAACCCTGTCACATGTAAGTTCAGAGTGAGCAGGGATGTCATCTTTGATGAAATGAGCAGTTGGTATGCATCTAGTGGTGATGCATTGGATGTTGATGATGATCATGATACTCATGTGCAGGCTGAAAAGCAAGAATCATAGACTCTTAGTGGACCAGAGACATCATCTGGTAGTCCTTGGTCTGGGAGACTAAGGAGTACCTCTACATCTTCGGGTGCATCTAGTAGCACTACAGGTAAAGACAAAGGAAAGAATAAGGTGTCAGAAGGCATTGATGCAGTTCTTGATGGAGACTCCAGTGGCTCAGAGAGCTTGGATGATGAGCTTGGCATTCCTTCAGTGAGGACTCCAGGTGTGCAGAGAGCACGTGTTAATGCAAAGACTCCATTGAGTGATCCAGTGGTACGCAGGTCTAGCAGGGTGAGATACCCTGTTAAAAGATTTGGTTTTGAGGGTTATGCAGCTCACCATTATGCTTATATGGTGAAACTAGTTGAGGATGTTGAGCCCACATGTTTTGAGGAGGCTGTTGGTCATGCTCATTGGGATGCAACAATGGATGAGGAGATGGCTGCACTAGAGGCCAATAACACTTGGGATCTAGTATCATTGCCAAAGGGAAAGAAAGCTATTGGATGTAAGTGGGTTTATAAGATTAAGCACAATGCAGATGGTTCTATTAGCAGGTACAAAGCTAGGCTAGTTGCAAAAGGCTATGCCCAGACATATGGCATAGATTATGATGAAACCTTCAGTCCAGTTGCTAGGATGGCAACTGTCAGATGTGTGATTGCTTTGGCAGCAGCCAAAGGTTGGAGGTTGCAGCAAATGGATGTAAAGAATGCCTTCTTGCATGGTGATTTGCAGGAAGAAGTGTATATGGATCAGCCAGCAGGTTATGAAGATTTAGAGCATCCCACGTATGTGTGCAGGTTGAAGAAGGCACTCTATGGACTCAAGCAAGCACCTAGAGCATGGTCTGACAAGATCAGAGAGTATCTTGCCAATATTTGCTTTTATGTTTCTGATGCTGATCACTCACTTTATGTGAGAAAGGGAGATACAGGTTTGGTCATCATAGTCATCTATGTGGATGACTTGATTATTACAGGTGATAGTGATAGTGGGATTGCTGAAGTAAAGGGCTGTTTGAAGATGAAGTTTGAGATGAAGGATTTAGGTGAGCTAAGGTACTTCCTTGGCATTGAGGTGATCAGATGTGATGATGGTATATGGCTGTCCCAAAGACAGTATGGCTTGGATATGTTGTCCAAGTATGGTATGACTGCATGCAAACCACTTTCAGTCCCGTTGGAGCAGAATGTAAAGCTGAGTGCTGATGTTGGGGATGAGATAGAAGACCCTACTATGTTCAGGAGGATAGTGGGGAGTTTGATCTACATGACCATTACAAGGCCAGACTTGAGCTATGTTGTTGGTCTTGTGAGTCAGTTTATGCAAGTACCTAGAAAGCCACATTTGGATGCAGTGAGACGCATATTGAGATATGTGAAGTCCACATTACATTATGGGCTTTTCTATGAGGCAGGTACAGATGTACAGGTGTTTGGATACACAGATGCAGATTGGGCTGGTAGTATGTCTGATAGAAGATCTACCAGCGGATACATGTTCTCTCTTGGTAGTGCAGCAGTTGCATGGAGCAGCAAAAAGCAATCTACAGTTGCTTTGTCGAGTACAGAGGCTGAGTATAGAGGTGCTGCTGTTGTAGCATGTGAGGTAGTATGGCTGCAAAAGTTACTGGCTGATTAGGATGTGCAGGTGGAAGGTCCAGTTGTCATTTATTGTGACAACATGAGCAGTATACAGTTGGCTAGGAACCCTGTGTTCCATGCCAGGACAAAACATATTGAGGTACACTACCACTTTGTGAGAGAGAAGGTACTAGCAGGTGAGATTGACTTGGTGTATGTCAGCACACAGGATCAGATAGCTGATATCTTCACGAAGGCATTGGGTACAGAGAAGCTTCAAAAGTTTCGAAGCTTACTTGGAGTTGCAAAGATGCAGTTGAGCTTGAGGGGGAGTGTTGAGATGGCAAGCTCAACACATGTGGACATGGATGATGGACCGCCTGGTTAGATGGGTCCACACGTCTACACTTAGCACGTCGGTGGTCATTATGACTCTCACATGGCCACTGACTCATTACTTATTATATTCAGGTTGTTACACCTATTTACAGCTGGCATAGTTATAGCGCCATTTGACTAGTATAGTCGGTTATGCATTGTTTGACTTAGTAGGCCACTTTCCTTTTATGTTGTATCTTATCTATACTTTGTGTACATTGTAAAGTGTGTGGAAGAAGAAGAAGAAATCAGCAAGAAAACGTTTTGGCCTCCATCTCTCTTCTTGTCTCTTGAGTGAGCTTCTCCTTGTGCATTCTGTGTGTGTTCGGCGCAGCATCTTGAGCAATCCCCTCCACCACGCGATTCTTGACACTCAAGGTACCATTTAATCGTATACAGGAATGTACCATTGTCCTTACTTCTCTTTCCCCTAGACCCCACGACTAGCCTATGGCTTAGGGTGTCCTGTCTCTCACTCAACGTAGGTCAAAGTCCTAATGAAAACAATTGCTGTGCATCCAGGATTTCTGATACCTTTAAATATTTCCATGATTTATGCATATTGTGGATGCCAAGTGCTCAAACACTTATGAAATCAATATTGTGCACATGTGCAAAACATCCTTTCAATGATTTTCAACTACCGTTCTTATGCGGCGTTGCACAAACCTAGCACCGAGGAAACCCTCGTGCTACTAGGCTCTTATTCTATAATTATTCACCGACCTATATGGCATGCAAACAAAACAGTAATCTTTTCATCATTTTACTCCGCATTTAGACACACTTTAACCATTCTACCCTCCCATCGATCAAATGTTGCATTGTTATATGAATTTATAGGGCATTTTGCCATCATTTTATGTGTAAAAAGAGGGAAAAACACACTAGAACAAGAAGGTGGGGATGAACTGAGGCAAATACTCATGCTTTAGTCCCCACAAACATTCACCAACATTGTTCTTAATTTTCATTAATTTTCCGCACCCAAAATGCATTTCTCCCCTATTTTTAGTGATTTTTCTATATTTTCCTTGTATTTTTCCTTATTTTTTGCATTATTTTACTACTGAAAATTCAAAATAGGTTATGGGCTGTGGCCCTTAGTTCCTTCTTGTAGTGAAATTGAAAATTTAGTTGGTGTTCCTATTTATTCTCCCCATTTTTATGCCCAAAAATATCATTTTCCCTTGATTTTCCATATTTTACGTGTTTTAGTGTATTATTTTGAACCACAAGATGCATATTTTTTTGATTTTCTGATTATGATCAATAAGTACTCATGGAAAACAGCAACATAAACAATTTTTAGCCCACATGAACAACATTTTATCAATCAACAGCCATGAAATCTCAAATTTCCTTTGAAAAAATTGAATTACCGCTTATTTGCGTGTTTCGGGTTTCATGTCCATGGCTGCAAATCTGAAAATCAGCAGCACTTCATGCTCAGCACGATCACAAATCACCATTTCCAGCCCGTGGAGCAATCCGATCCATGCTAGACAAGCCTCCATCATTCTTTCTTCTTCCTTCTTCTTCCCACATGAACTTGCCTTTAGAAGAGAGAGAGGGAGGAGAGAGAAAGACTGAAATCAGAGATCTTCAAAGAGAGCATCATTTGACGGGCGAGAGGCGGCGATAGAGTCAGCATCCAGGAGGGAAGCAAGGGCAATGATCAGTGATGGGGGTTGTATTGAACATGCATGATGCCTCTCTCTTCCTAGCGGAAATTTCGGCGCCATGTCTGCACAGGTTTCCTTCATCTCTCTCTCTCCACGATTCTTCAAAATGCATGTCTTTTGGTTGGGGGGTTAAAATTCCCCCAAAGGGCACCCCCCCTTTGGTCCATGTTGTGGCCACCCTTTCAAATCTTGACCAATTCTTGGCCATTTCCCCGTCCGGACTCGGAATTTAACTCTGAAAAATCCTGGGCGTCCGGTTTAGCATCCCGCATTGGCTAGTAGCTCGTGTCAACCTGCACGATTGTCTGAAAAATTATGAAAAATCAACAAGTGTCGCTCGGGCACCTTTAAAGCACTTTGGCGCTTAAAATCGTCCTAGATCGAGCCGCCGCCTTTGACGGTGAATATTTTTCCCTTGATATTCATAATTTTTAGCTATTTTAAGCACTTTTCGGCACCTAAATTCCGCTCTCATTGGCGACCATGGGATAGGGCGACTCAGCCCGTCGAATCCACGAACATATCTGCACATAAACAACCAAAGAAGCATCAAACTGATACAAAACAAATATATAATAAAACTCAGCACAATGCTCCCCCTACCCCTGGACAGAACCAAGGCATGACACCCACAAGGAGTAGGCCTAGCATCATCTAATAGAAGATTCGAAGCGAGTCGCTAACCAACTGCTCCAACACAGCCAAACTAAAAAACCTATCAAAGAGGTTGCCCTAAGTGATAGTCTGAACTACTTACCAACTAAAGACAGCACAACTAGGAGCTCCTACAAGGCGAGGACTCCTATAGCCTGATCAAGGAGTATTTTCTTCTAATACATTTCTTCTTTTAGGGTTTTTATTTTATCCATCATACTTGGGCATATAAAAAGGAGGGAGCTGAGCGTAGTGACCCAAGGAGAACAGGGCATCGGCCTCGGGTCCTGTCTCGGCACCCAAGAACCTACCAAGCCCTCTCAAGGCGACACTTAATCCTTTTCTAACGCTCACTTTTATTTTCGCTCCAACCTTCCTTGTTTTATCAGTTTTTTGTTCCAGCAAGAAGCCACCCCTAGGAAGACAAGGTATCGGCCCCGGGTCTGATTCGTCCCCAGGAACCTACCAGGCCTTCGCAAGGCAATGATCAACTTCCTATACATTTTCGTTTCTTTTCTTTTCTTTAATAGGGGTTAAGACCCATTTTTACACACCTTCGTATTTATATTCATCTTTTAGGATGTTCAGGGTTTCTTAGCATCATCATTATTATCTTCTGGCAGGTTTCTCTAACTGCCTCACTACTAACAAGAACTCCTAGAACGGCTGCCTAGCAGGCTAGCAGAACAGGACCACTAGGACTTCCTTCTAAAACAGGTCTTTCGATGCCTGACAATGTCTGTAAGGGAGGCAATGACTACTTCGACCTCCCTCAAACATACTTAGCCAGAACCTGGGACTTCATGCCTTGGTTGCCGGTCCCCAACAAAAATATATCCCCTCGACAAGCACAAAGACACATATAAATGGAAAGAAAGGTACTTGTAAAGGAGAGATATCACCTGGATTGGCCACAAGAAGCTTCCATCGCAGCAAAGGCTCCTCCAGGCTCCACCAACATTCACGAACACGAAACCTATCCAGGACAACACTTAAAACAAAAACCCAATTAAACGCACCTGCACTAGACAGGGGAATGGCCCTCTTGGCCTAAGGAAATCAAACTTGACTTTGCTACAAAACTGAATTGGCCCTCTTGGCCTAATGAAATCAAACACTTCTTCTCATAACATCCTCCTGGAAACAATTATGATGGACATCAAAGCATACCATTCCCAGGGGAACAAAGGCTCGTAGCCCTAAACTAGGTGCATTAAATTATGACCCATCCCTCTTGCGTATATCGCAAGAGGTGTTCGCATCACATGTCGTCTAGTCAGTCTGTGGGTCCAAGATAATAAAGGCAGATGAGTCTCGCTTAGCCTCTGCATCACCCAGATCAACCATCGTCTGCCAAAGAGGGCATGTTCAGAAAGCATACCCCACAAATGACCAGGTCCTGTCTCACCATCAATAGATATATCGGGACAAGGGCCACAATTAAAGAAGAGGTCTTCTTCATACGCAAAATTAGCCAATGAATCGGCAAACTGATTCCAGTTTCATGGAATCAGCTGAAAAGACACTCTATCAAATTCGTCTAGCAGGGCTATGGCAGTATGATGATACATGCAAAGGATGGGGTTTCGTACCATATACGTCCCATTGAGTTGATTTAAAACCAACTGAGAGTCCCCTTTCACCAACAACTGGCGGATACCACCCTTCTTTGTAATATTTAAACCCATAATCAGGGCTTTGTATTCTGCCATATTATTGGTAAAATTCACCCCGAGATAAGCAGCTAACTTCATGACAATGCGTCGTCGGGGGTCTCGGATGACAACTCCTACACTTCCTTTTTTGCATGGACCCCTGGATGCTCCATCAAAGTACAAGGTGTACGTCCATAAAGGGTTCACATATTCCGCCATCCGGAACTCTACTCGTAATTATGGTAATCAAAATTCAGCATATTCAACGGGTGGACTGTAGGCTCCATCCCTCCATCATCATTGAATTCAACAGGGATGCTCGTCAACATTTGTAGGCAGTGATGGCAGAAAACCTTGATCTCCCAAATAAATGTCCCGCCTTCTTGCTCAATCACCTTGTATCCTTTGCTCCACCAAATGAGCTTTCCTTGATGATACCTCTGTTCTAAATATGGGTGTTCTAAATAAGGGATCAGACGACCCATCAACCTCTATCACGAGTTCCTTGCAGATATTTGATCGATCTCGCCTAGACTTGCCAGGCAGTCATAGCATTAGTGCAATCAGAAATAATAAGGTTTAATCTTATTAAGATTAACTTTATTTTTAAATTCTACCCCCTCAAGGTCAGCTAACAAGACTGTAGATTTATTCTTTCCTATTCTAACGATCCTATAGGGCTAGTCCCATTTGGGCTCTAGCTTGCCTGGAAATAATTTACGTCGTGCGTCATAATACAGAACAAGCTGTCCTTTCTTAAAGGTGTATTTCTTGGCTTTGAGGTCGTGTAGCTGCTTCATTCGGCGCTTTCCCACTTCTTGGTGCAATAAGCTCTGTAGCTTAAGCTCATCTAAATGTGCCAGTGTCGTCAAGCGCTCAAAAAGTGCGTCTTCATCACTCAAAGAATGATTGATGGCAAATCGAATAGTCGGCAACTCAATCTCTAAAGGCAAGACACACTCCTCCCCATGCGTCTTCATCACTCAAAGAATGATTGATGGCAAACCGAATAGTCAGCAGCTCAATCTCTAAAGGCAAGACACACTCCTCCCCATATACTAACTTGAACGGGGTATGGCCAGTGGCTCGTTTGAAGGTCGTATTATAGGCTTATACTGCCACGTATAACTTTTTATCCCAATCCCGTTTCTTTTCCGATACAATTTTGGACAAGATGGCCATAAGCTACTTGTTGGTTCTTTCAACTTGCCCATTGGCTTGCGGGTTATATGGGGTTGTCTTGTTATGCTTGATTTGCCACATCTCTGTCAAACCTTTGATCACCTTATTTAGGAAATGGGTTCCGCGGTCCGACACTAATTCTTTCGGCAGACCAAACCGTGCTCTAAAAGGAAACTAGCAGTTTCTTTAGCATCATCTTTCCTTGTTGCACGTGCTTCTGACCACTTTGTGAAGTAGTCAGTTGCTACAATGATGTACCTCTTTTGCGTAGTCGGCGACAAAGTAATAGGACCCACAAATACTATTTCCCACTTCTCAAATGGAAGTATCGCCATAATAGGGGTGAGTGGTCGTTTCCTATTCTCTCGACTATCATGTTGTTGACAAATATCGCATCTCTTAACATACGCAAACGCATCCTGGAAGATGGCAGGCCACCAATAACCTGCTCTTAAAGCCTTTTGTGCTGTAAGCCGTCCTGCAAAATGGCTGCCGCAAGCAGAATCATGGCACTCTTCCAAAATGAATGGCACCTCGTCAGGCATCACACATCGGCAATAGATGTCATCAACCCCTTGCCGATATAATGTACCTGCGATCAAGGCAAACTTTAACACTTGTTGCTTAATTTTCCTTCTCTCAGATTTAGATAATTCGGATCCCGCCTCTCCTGTCGATAAATAATGCGTTATTGCAGCATACCAGGAGGGAATAGATGCCGTATCTATTTTAAATAACAACTCCATGTCACTACCTTCAGCCACAGATTCTTTCAGCTCCCCAAAGTCCACAAGACATTCCATGATGCCTTGCAACCTTGGTGGCTTACTCCTGATTTCATAATCAAATTCCTGTAAAGTGATTAACCACTTTGCTAGACGATCAGGCGGCTGTAGCTTATTCATCAATAGTCGAAGCCCCTCCGCCTTCGTATAAAGCACGACTTTCTCATAGAGAATATAATGCCTAAATTTCTTGGTCCCAAAGACCATCGCTAGACACAATTTCTCCATGTAAGTATAATTGATTTCGGATACCCCCAGCTTCTGGCTAGCAAAAGCAATCGGGTGGAACCACTTCTCTTCCCAAATTTGGGCTAAACAACAGCTGATACTATACATGGTGGCTGGTGAGAATATATAGAACACCTCACCTCTTTTAGGTGCTTTTAAAATGGGAGCTCTTGCTAGCTCCTGTTTCACATCCTCGAATGCTATCTTACAAGGGTCACCCCATACAAACGAACAGCTAAAGGACAATAAATTTGTAAGTGGCAATGTTCTTTCTGCCAAGGCATTTATGAATCTACGGTAATAACCAACCGAAGACAGAAAGCTATGAACTTCTTTCGAGTGCGTGGTGGACCCATGGCAACTATAACTTTGACCTTCTCGGGGTCTGTCGCAATTCCAACCGAACTGACCACATGACCCAGCAATAGCCCATAAGGTACTCCAAAAACACACTTCCGTGGGTTTAAGGCGATGCAAAATTGTCTACAGCGCTCAAAACATTTTCTTAAAATGATCAGCTGCCTTCCTCTCATGGTGGCGGCCCCTAAGTCATCAATAAATACCTTCAACTCTTCAGGGGATATGTCACCGAATGTCTTATCTGCTGTTCGTTGCCACGAACCAGGCGCATTGCATAAACCAAAGGCCATCACATGGTACGCAAAAGTACCAAATACAGTAATAAAAGTTGTTTTCAACTTGTCTTCTTCTGCAATTGCCATCTGGTTATATCCTGCAAAGCAATTCATAAACGAATATATCTCCCTACCCGCTAATTGATCCAAAATCTGGTCAATAAATGGCAACGGATAGTAGTCCTTAATTGTTTGCTTATTCAGCTCCCTAAAGTCTACACATAATCGAATTTAATTATTATTCTTCTTTCTAATCACAACTGGCGAACACCATTCTGTGTGTTGCACAGGAAAAATCAAACCCGCTTTCTGAAGCTTCTGTAACTCTTCAAACAGCCCGTCCCTCAGTTCAAAAGGCATACGCCTTACTTTCTGTCGTACAGGACGACTGCCCTCTTTCAACAGAATTGTATGGATAGCAAGACTAGTAGGAATGCCCCTCAACTCATCATAACTCCAGGCAAAGATATCACAGAATTCCTGGATCAAGGCCACATAGTCCTCCCTTTCTGCTGTGCTGAGCATAGAACCTAATTTGATTGGCCGCGACTCATCAAGTGTACCAAGGTCTAGCTCAATAACATCTGCATCTCTTATACGATCTTGGCCCTCTATCGGCTCGTTCAAAGTGATCTGATAGATGTCTTCCGTGGTGGATCCCTCTTTGGACTCATCACTCGATGATGTCTCACTGGCAGATAAATCTTCTAATGTCTCCAATTCTGTAGAAGATAGAGGAGCTCTCTCACTCTGTGGGGACTCAGGATAAGCATCAACCACCACACGCTGGGCACCTCTGCCCAATATTAGTCGACCGGCGGGTATATCTACTTGGCAGTCCGCTTGCAAGATCCAAGGTCATCTGAGTAACACTTGGTAACTTGGACGGCCTGCAAAACAAATCACCCTAAAGTCCAACAGGCATTCTACATTTGCAACAGTGACATGGACCTTAGTAATGCAGCCTTCCGGCTGTCTCAAACTATCATCTGCCATTCTGAGAATTGTGGAGGTATCTTTCTGGATCGCAAGACCCAACCTTTCCATCAGTTCAGAACTCATAATATTAACAGATGATCCCGTGTCGACAATGGCATAATCTACTAATATCCCATCGACATAGTCTGCAACCCTTGGGCAATGCTTCTCAGCATGCTCGAACCAGTCATCACCAACTCGCGCAATATCCAAAGGTTCTACGATATACCCGGTACGTAGGATCTTCCTAAATTCCTTGCGTACTCCTGGGGAAAGCTTAATAAGCTATAAAAGATTCACATCCGGCTTGACTTCGCAAAGAGAGCTCGCCAAATCGAATTCATGATAGTTCGATAGAGCTCGCTTTTCACGCCAAACCATCTGCTCTTTAGGTCGTTGAACCGGCTTTATTGCCTCTTTCTTAACTTTCACCGTCTTCTTTGGTGGTTCCTTATTGGCTTTACTCTCTACGAGCTTCAAAGGTCCCCCTTCCATGGCAGGATCCAAAACTTGCGTTCCTTTGTCGCCTTGTTTAGGGTTTCCGTCGACAGGCTTATCCTTGTCGGCTTCTCTACCCTTTTGACCTCTTGTAAGAACAGCTCGCAGATTAGAGGTTTCAGCATCATTAACGCATACAGCCTCAATCAAACTAACCCCACTATCACTGGGTAGCTCCTCCACTGTAGTCTTTGGTCATTGAAGTATTTGTTTAGGCCCATCTTCTCGCTGGGAATCATTTCCTTGCGCACGATGATTAACAAGCCTTGGTTGTCGACTACCTCGCTGGAGGGAACTGATCTTACTGCAGCAAGTAGCTGCTAAATGGCCGGATTTCCCATAGATGTCGCACTTAACATTTGGGCAATTTCTGTCAAGATTGTGGGAGAGAAGGAATGAGTCTCACTTGTAGCTTTCTTGCTTGCACAATGGGGGAATACACACAAGGGTGGAGGCTGAAAACAGTTTTCCTCTTCTTAGTTGTGTAAGCCAAAAGAACTCTCATACAAAGAAATAGAAGAACCCTATATATGGGTCTCAAACCAAACTCAACTATGTAAGGTGGCATACTAACCAAGCCACGAACTAGAGTAGATAAGGATAGCTGTCATCTAGCTATTATTCATGGGCGGTGTACCAACCGCGTCTACAACTGACAAGTCGGTGACATAAATGCACAACGGTCACCCTGGCATATCACGAGTGGAGCTCGATATCTCAACACTCCCCCTCGAGCTCAATCCCAATTCCTGCACACCAAGCAGGTATCTGAACTTGCGTAGCTTCTCTGCACCCAATGCCTTCGTGAATATGTCAGCTACCTGATCCTCTGTGCTGACATAAACTAGATCAATAAGACCTAGTAAAACCCTCTCCCGCACATAGTGATAATGCACCTCAATGTGCTTTGTTCTAGCATGATAGACTGGGTTATTTGCCAAGTGTATACTGCTCATGTTGTCACAATAAATGACAACTGGCCCATTTGTAGACTGATGCATATCATAAAGTAGCTTATGCAACCAAGCTACCTCACATGTAGCCATTGCTGCACCCCTGTACTCGGCCTCCGTGCTCGACAAGACAACTGTAGGCTATTTCTTGCTGCTCCAAGTGACTGGAGCACTCCTAAAAGAGAACACATATCCACTGGTAGATCGTCTATCAGAAATACTACCAGCCCAATCAGCATCAGTGTATCCATGTAACTGTATCTGAACCCCAGTCTCATAAAATAGTCCATACTGCAATGTGGACTTGACATACCTGAGTATGCGTCTAGCCGCATCCAAATGCGGTTTCCTTGGAGCCTGCATAAACTGACTTACCAATCCAACAGCATAGCTCAAATCTGGCCTGGTAATAGTCATATAAATCAAACTTCCTACTATGCGTCTGCACATAGTAGGGTCTTCCAGAAGCTCACTTGCATCTGCGCTCAGCTTCACATTCTGCTCCAAAGGAACTGAAATAGGCTTACAGCCTGTCATCCTATATTTGGACAGCGTGTCCAACCCATACTGCCTCTGCAAGAGCTGTATCCCACTTGGTGATCTAATCACCTCAATGCCCAAGAAATAATGCAGCTCTCCCAAATCCTTCATCTCAACTTTTGCTTCAATAGTATTTTCGCATGAAGGATATCTTCATCACTGTCACCTGTCATAATCAAATCATCAACATAAATGACAAGCAGCATAATACCTTTCTCTGTTTTTCTCACATAAAGTGAGAAGTCTGCCTTGGAAATCTGAAAGCCAATAGTGACAAGATACTGTCCTATCTTGTCAGACCATGCTCTAGATGCTTGCTTCAAGCCATACAAGGCTTTCTTCAACCTGCAAACAAACTCAGGATGAACAGCATGCACATAACCTGGTGGCTGCTCCATATAGACCTCTTCTTGCAAATCACCATGCAAGAAGGCATTCTTTACATCCATCTGATGTAAAGACCATCCCTTTGATGCAGCCATAGCAATGACTGCTCTTACGGTTGCCATCCTTGCAATTGGACTGAATGTTTCTTCATAATCAATGCCATATGTTTGTGCATACCCCTTGACTACTAATCTTGCCTTGTATCTGTTCACAGAACCATCTGCATTGTGCTTCACCTTATAAACCCACTTACAGCCAATTGCATTCTTACCTTTAGGCAAAGGTACCAACTCCCATGTAGCATTTGCTTCCAAGGCATCCATTTCTTCATCCATGGCTTTCTCCCATTTTTATTTTCCCATGGCTTGCTCAAAAGAAGTGGGTTCTGGTTCCTGTATCACTTTGACTATATATGCATAATGGATGGCTGTAAATCCATCATATTTCAACCTATCCACAGGATACCTAGCTCTGGTAGACCTACGCAAAGTAGGCTCACTTCCAGGTGCTCTCAAAACATCCCTGGTCTTCCTTACTCCAGGTGTAACAATAGAGGGGATACCCAACTCATCATCAATGCTCTATTCTGAGCCACTGGATTCACCATCCACATAAGAGTGACCTGCATTCACATCAAACATGGGCTGATCAACCTTCTCTTTTCCTTTTCGTGATACCTGCATACCACTATCTGCGTTGCTTTGAGAAGATTCTCCTGATCTCAATCTGCCTGTCCATGGCAAAGAATGTGAACCACTGCTAGAGGACGCTCCAGGTCCACTAATATTTTGTGACTGCTGCTGTGAATTCTGTGCAGCATTACCATTTTGTGCATCTACATCATCAATCACATTTACTGGTTTATACCAGCTACTCATCTCATCAAAAACAACATCTCTACTCACTGTAAACTTACGAGTAGAAGGGTTATAGCATCTATACCCTTTTTGCTGCAGAGAGTAACCAATAAAGATGCACTTCTCAGCTTTTGGATCCAACTTGGATCTCAACTCATCTGACACATGTACATAGGCAATGCAACCAAAAATTTTCAAATGAGAAATATCTAATTTCCTACCAGTATACCTCTCCTCTGGAGTCATCCCATGTATTGCTGCAGTGGGAGTCCTGTTCATTATATAGATTGCTGTAGCAACTGCTTCAGCCCAGTAAAAATCTGGCAAGTCTTTTTCGTTGAGCATGGCACGAGATACCTCTCCAATATGCCTGTTTTTCCTTTCTGCAATTCCATTTTGTTGTGGGGTATGACTACATGAATATTACTGCTTTATGCCATGCTCCTGCAAGAACCTTGCAAACTCATTTGAGAGGTACTCTCCCCCTCCATCTGACCTTAGGCATTTTATTTGCAGACCTGTTTCTTTTTCAACCATAGCTTTAAGAGTTTTGAAATGCCCAAACACTTCACTTTTCTTCTTCATAAAATACACCCAAACTTTTCTGCTATAGTCATCAATAAAAGTGACAAAATAATGATGGCCTCCAAGAGATGCAGCTTTAGTAGTCCACACATCAGAGTGGATTAATTCCAATGGATTTTTACTCTCTTGAACATGTCTAGGAAATGGTTTCCTTGCCTGTTTTCCAAACTGACAGGCTTCACATACCTTATGCATTTCTGCAACCTTGAATTTAGGCAATCCTGCAATAATGTTTTGGGCCTGCATTGATTTAAGTCGATGTACATTAACATGACCAATGCGTTTATGCCAGATATCAATATCTGCAACTACACCGGTCCCATGTGCAAACATTGCTGCACTCAATTCAGGCATGTCTGCATCCAACGTAAACATTCTGCCCTTCTTCTTTCCTTTTGCTATCAAGCGACCTTTATTTTTCATATCCTCAACAAAGCATCCATGAGGATTAAATCTGACCTGCAAGCCCTGCTCAACCATTTGACCAACAGAAACCAGATTCTTGGTGATATTCGGGACATGAAATACATCGGACAGGTATTTCTTTTTCCCATCCTGCATAGACAAGGGAATTTTTCCAATCTGCACAATAGGATGTGCAGTATCATCACCAGTCTCCACAAATCCTGGTTTTTCCATTTTCCTTGAATCCTCCATCCATTCTGCATGACCTATCATGTGGTTTGATGCACCTGAGTCAACATACCATACATCATTGCTTTCTTATGCACTTGTCACAGAATTGTTCATGTGCTGCACCATGAACAAATGCTCATTTCTGTCATCACCCTGTCTACTAGAAGATGCATAATTCCCTTGTTGCAGTTTTCCATTCATGATGTCATTCTGCTTTTTATAGCAGTCTTTAGCCATATGACCCATTTTACCACAGTAGTAGCATTCAACATTACTGTTTGCATTTTGACCTCTTTGCCATCCACCACGACCTCTTTGGCTCCCCCTGCCCCTAGAGTTACCACGTCCTCCTCCATAGGACTGGTTTTCTTGAGTTTGCTGCATATTCTGATTTCTACCACGGCCTCCAAATCGGCCTCCTCTACCTCTGCCTCTACCTCTTCCAGCATTTGAGTAGAAGACAGCTTCTTTTGAAGTTCCTCCTGAAGAAGATGCACCACCATTTCTCTGCTCCTCAGAAATTAGAAGAGCAATCAACTCCTCAAAATCAGGAAATCTTTCACGTACGGAAATGGATGTTTGGAACTGTGCATAATCCTTTCCTAGACCATTCAAGGTCACAGAAACTAAATCATCATCTTCCACTGGCGACCCAATGGAAGCAAGTGCATCTGCAATCTTCTTCACCTTCATGTGGTAGTCATTGATGCTCATATTTTCTCTTTGCACATTATGCAACTCTTGCTTGAGCTGCATTTTCCTGGCTTGCGTATTTGTGCTATACATTTTTGACAAAGTATCCCATGCCTCCTTTGGCGTACTTGCATCCTGAATATGCACAATCATAGAGTCTGAAATACTGATAGATAGCCAGTACATAACTTTCCTGGCTCTCTCATGCCATGCTTTGAATGCCTGCATTTGCTGTTGATTAGGAACATCAGGAAGAACTGGTTCTTCTTCATTTCCTGCAACAAATTCCCAAGATCCTTTTCCCATAAGGAAATTCGTCATTCTAAACTTCCATGCTTGGAAGTTGTTCTTGTCAAGCTTTTCAGTGACAATCTGTGAGAGAGAATCAGACGCCATTACAAAACACTGCAAAAAGTTCTGTCACTGCAAAGAACACAGCTTTAATCTCACAAGGGCTAATCTGCAAAACTTACGAAAGTGGTATTTGACCACACAGTCACTTCCTAGTGACGATTTTGCATAAACAGGAACCAAGGATGATTCTGAAACTCCCAATGTCTCTGCGCACAAGCATATGATGCAATTTCTACAGTAACGTTTCACCAACTTGTAGAACAATGGTCGCACAGCATAAAATAGGGTCTTTTCCTGAGTGCGTGCAGAAAACTTCTGCCTCCAAAACAGGCCCCGAAATGGCCTCAAATAAAAAAAACAGGGTCGCCAAGGGCTAAAGCCCTTACCCAGCATATACTGCCCTCTTGCTTCACCGTGAAGGGCGTCTCAACCTGAGGCAATGCACTCTTGCAATTTCCGGCTGTGCTACCTACAGAGATTTGCTCCCACAACAGAAAATGAAAGCAACATTGCTCCTCTTACCAAAACACCGTGAGCTTGGCTTGCTTTCTTGAGCTCCTTACCACAAACAAGGCTCTGATACCATGTCAAGATTGTGGGAGAGAAGGAAGGAGTCTCACTTGTAGCTTTCTTGCTTGCACAATGGGGGAATACACACAAGGGTGGAGGCTGAAAACAGTTTTCCTCTTCTTAGTTGTGTAAGCCAAAAGAACTCTCATACAAAGAAATAGAAGAACCCTATATATGGGTCTTTAACCAAACTCAACTAACTAAGGTGGCATACTAACCAAGCCACGAACTAGAGTAGATAAGGATAGCTGTCATCTAGCTATTATTCATGGGCAGTGTACCAACCGCGTCTACAACTGACAAGTCGGTGACATAAAAGCACAATGGTCACCCTGGCATATCAGAGTGGAGCTCGATATCTCAACAATTTCTTGGATAGTGCTGCCCACCACACCATTTGCAACTAAATCTCGAAGGTGTACCCTCATCTGGGTATCTACTTCCTATCAAATTTTGTTGTTTTTTAAGGAAGTTGACATCGACGACTATTTGCCGATACTGCTCCGTAATCATGTCGGTATAATGCTTCATCATGTCCTTAACCTCGCCAAGAACATTGGAAGCACTCGACTCATAGCCTTGGTCATTACCATGTCGTTCCATCGGCCTAACAATTCGATTAGGCACTGGTTGTTGAGCCACAGGCATGGTATTAGAATTGACCGCCTGGCCTCCACCACTTGGAGTCATTTGACTGCCCATAGGCATCGACATGCTAGGGGGAGCTAGTAATAAAGGGACATTCTGCATCATGTTCCCTCTCCCATTAGGGTTAGCCATCGCTATCCCTTGGCCACTACTGCCATTGGCCATTGCCATATTGTTTCCCAATACTAAACCCATATTCGAATTGCCTCGAGAAGCATAGGTTGCTTGTAGTCAAGATTCCACCTCTTGTGCTCGTGTAATGGCAGTATCTATATCCCCCAAGGGGACACTACTCAACTACAATTGGATATTAAAGTCCAAACCATGTAGGAATATTGCAATTGGGCAGTTGCGGGGATAGGAATAGAGGTGTCCAACTTACGGAAAACCTCTTTTATCTTCTTCGCATAAGCACGAATATCCTCGTGTGGTTCTTGGCGGGTCACGTTGAGTACATGCAACCAATATTGTCCACCCCTTTCAGGGGCAAACTCCCTTCGAAAAGCTCCATAAAATGCATCAATATTCAATATGGTTCCGGCTTCTAAACCATGATACCATATAGCGGTTCTTCCTTTGAGAGTCATGTTGAAGAACATCATTAAATGTCCTTCTTCTTGGATGCGACAGTTAAACATCAGCTTTTGAAACTCCCTAATGTGGAGTTCCGCATCTTCCTCAACTAGCCCATTAAAAATGGGTAGCGGGTAACCTAGAGCCGGCAAATCCGTCGTTCCTGCTGGAATTGCAATTGTAACGTGTCGTTGTGGCTGGCAAACTGTCAAGGAATGACTCCTTTCCTCCGAATGCAATCCGCATTCGTTCCGGAATCAATTGCAACTTGGCAAGATTCCTATCATTCTTGGGTTAGGGTCATATCCTACCCATACTTTAGTGTTTAGTTGTGGTAGGTTCCAGCGACCATGTCGCTTTGGTTTATAGTCTGGTCATTTGCTTCAAGGCAAATACTTAACTTTCCTTTTCCTTGGCAAATTATTCCAAAAGTGAGTAACAGGACGATTAGACATCCTCTTGTAAGTTAAATTCTTTCAATAACTTGCCAACCTCATTTTCGAGAGATGACAAAAACTCTCTTGTGGACAAATCTCAAGACTATACAATGTTGCGGCTTTGTGCACAAGTATTGCATCTATTCCACGGAATCCTTCTATCCATTGCTTAGCGTTTCCCGATCACGGAGTTTACCTCCATCGAGTAACAGGGTTTTATTGGGTATCCTCCAAATCATTCCTAATTAGGTTGGCCCGTGGTTCTAGAAATATGCAACTTCATCGGAGTTTCATCATGATCCTTAGGATAAAACCTTAGATCATTTCATACATGAACATCCAATTGCTTCGACATTTGTGAATGTGTGTAAGATCTTTAGATTCACGGTTCTTGTCTAAAGCTAGGTCGAATTATTATTGTACTAAACCCTAGTTAGCACTTAGGATTCCTATCATATTGACTCAATCATGTCCATACGAATCCTTGTGGTTTAGATTACTTAGTCACTTCAATTATACCTATCTTGCGACGAGGATGAACCTTTCCCAAAGGTAATAAACTAGATCAATAGTTACAACTACACCAATACGTGTAAACATGCGAGTCACCGCTTCTACGCATCACATGGTTCACAATAACCCCATCTTTCCTTGGCAAAACAAAAATGCCTGATAATCCGGACACTAACCTTCCTAGGTCCTATTAGGACTTACCTCAAATAATCAAGCCTCTTGCAAGTCCATAGATCATGTTTGTGCCCTTCTATTCCTCTTCGAATAACATCTCATGGGTGTTAACTTTTCCTCATGAATCATTACAAGGAAGATCTATCTAAAAATGGGACATGCCATTAATCTTTCCATGCCTAGTAAAAAGGTGTACCTCAATAATTTCAACCTTGTGATGAGGCAACAGTTGTCCTTGGCTCGTCACTTTTGAATGCACAAAAGGAAACCTGCTAATAAGGTCCTACAAATGCATAGACACCTTATGCTCTTTTCATTCATTCCTTTGAACGTACCAATGATCAATTTCCATATCTTAAGCTATTTCTAATAATGTTCAAATAGCCAATTCATGTCCTAATTGCATTTAACTTGACTAGTTGCATTTGACATGCATGAGTGCCTCTAATCCGTGAAGTTATCGTGAATAATTCAATACTTTTGTGTGGAATCCAAATAGATAAAACCTGGACTTGCGGACTCCGGGAAATATCCACGTATGCTCGGGGTGAACCTCCCGCATCGCACCTTGTGATCTTTTTAGAGACCATCGCGAATTCGATCTCCAGTTAGCCTTTGTGGATTTCAACTTTTGGCCTTGGCTTGCGATCTTATGACCTTGGCCCGCCTCCCTTGTATGCGCAACTCTCTTTGATATATGGCTTCCTTGTCTGACATTCCGACTTGCGGAATTTGCCTTGGGAAGGCCTTAGGGTTCTTATGAGGTCCCTTTGACAGTGGAGATTTGAGAACTTTAATCCACCTTGAATTTCCGGGTTTAGGAAGGATTGTGTGGGCCTTACGATGATGTCCGCGGAAAAGGGCTCTTGCGAATGGGCCTTGCAAGAATGGGACTTTAGAGTTCTTCTTCTTCTTCCAAAAATCCAAGGACCGGCCTTGGGGAGAATTGGTGGGAAGGCCTTATAGACTTCCTCTTCGAAACCCGAGGGGAAAAATTGGACTTTTGGAGGATCTAGTGGGACGGAGCTTTAAATTCGAGCCTAGAAGGCTTATGGATGATCGGTGAGAAGGGTCTTGTGTTGGGAATCCGCGAGAAGGGGCTTACACCGGCTAATACGGCTGTGTGGGAATAAAAAGGGAAAGGGGAATTGAATCCCGGGATAAAAATGGGCTTATGAAGGCCTCCACGGGAAAGGGCTTTAAGAAGCCCTTAGAAGCTTCCTAGAGAAGCTTCCTAGAGAAGCTTCTCCAGCACGTGGCCACGTTGGGCAGAGGGGGGTGGTGATTCGGCGTGGCGGCGGACTGGGCAGTCAGGCGGCTAGCGGACTGGGCGCAGCATGGCGGCGGCCTGGCGGGCTTCCTTCACACTTTCCGTCCCCTCCTTCTCGCAGCCTGGCGACTCCCAGCACGTCCGGCACACGGTCCACCCTCCTTCATCATGGCGCGTTCCCTCCTTCCACAGCCGGCCTTCACACGATCTTCTGCCCATCCTTTCCCCCCTTCCACACGGCCCGCTCTCCTCCTCTAGCTCTCTCCCTTCACAGCTCCTCCCTCACGCTTGCACCTCCTCATGGCGACGGCCTTCTGTCCTTCCATAGCCTCCCTCTCACGCCTTCACACGATCTTCTGCCTACGGCCGTCCGTCCTCCCCCATTGTCCTTTCCCCCCCCCAAGAGGGGGTTCTTATAGTCCAAGGGGGGAGAGGGGACTACCCACGTGGTCAATTGCATGTCTCTCTCTCTCCCTTCACATGCTAGCCCATCCCCTTTCCCCAAGCCACACATCGGCTGGGAAAAATAATAAAAAAAATTTGCACTAATTCCACCTTATCCCCTTATCCTCCTCCCAAGAGGGAGTTTTCCCGCGGCTATGCCGGTTTTCAATCCCCGACCCTATTTTCGTAAGGTGGAGTGTCTCCATTTCCCGCGTATGGCTGCTGGCACTGGTGATAATCTTTGCACGAGTTTACGATGAGAGCGGGAAGTTAATATTTACGGTAGGCAGTACGCGGAAATATTACAGCAATAGATTGCGCCATAACGAAAATTGGATTTGCACTACGAATAGGGGACGGTGAGGTTACACCTCCCGCACTTGATATAGATTGGCTTATGGAAGAAAGGGGAGCACTAGAGCTTCCACCTTCTCCTAACTTACTGCTTGTGGCCCCAAGACCACTAGATCCACTCCCTCGTAAGGGTTCAGCACCGCTACGCTTAGGGAAATATCTCCTAAAAATTTCAGCACGTCGCCTAGCTCTTTCGTCTCTCTCTTGCTTTTGGATTTCTGCTAGACGATGCTTATCAATAAATAACGGATCAATCACAGTATCCTTTGGCATAAACTACTAGTTGGTCCCTAGACAACCAGGATTCGAGGATCGCCACTTTTAAGCGGCTCCCGATAGACGCACCACTGATGGACCTAAAAACGGGCCGGCACTAGCTCATGCACTAGCCGGGCCTCGTCACTACGCACAAGACAACCTCTCGGCCTTGCGGCCAGGAGTGTCTATCAAAATCTCTGCCTTCCTAAACATTGCGTTTGTAATACGTTGTTTGTAGTCCACTCTTCTCTCACCCACTACTCCTCAGAGGGAGTCCCTTACACATTGCCTAATGGCACGAAGCACAGACATAGGGGGTCCTCCAACGGCTGAGTGCCGCCACCCCTCTGCGACTCTCCTACACCTTGGGGATCGGCCCCTCGATGCGTCGCTCAACGTATAAACATTTCGCACAAAATCCACTCAAGGTACCATTTAATCGTATACAGGAATGTACCATTGTCCTTACTTCTCTTTCCCCTAGACCCCACGACTAGCCTATGGCTTAGGGTGTCCTATCTCTCACTCAACGTAGGTCAAAGTCCTAATGAAAACAATTGCTGTGCATCCAGGATTTCTGATACCTTTAAATATTTCCATGATTTATGCATATTGTGGATGCCAAGTGCTCAAACAGTTATGAAATCAATATTGTGCACATGTGCAAAACATCCTTTCAATGATTTTCAACTACCATTCTTATGCGGCGTTGCACAAAACTAGCACCGAGGAAACCCTCGTGCTACTAGGCTCTTATTCTATAATTATTCACCGACCTATATGGCATGCAAACAAAAACAGTAATCTTTTCATCATTTTACTCTGCATTTAGACACACTTTAACCATTCTACCCTCCCATCGATCAAATGTTGCATTGTTATATGAATTTATAGGGCATTTTGCCATCATTTTATGTGTAAAAAGCCGGAAAAACACACTACAACAAGAAGGTGGGGATGAACTGAGGAAAATCCTCATGCTTCAGTACCCACAAACATTCACCAACATTGTTCTTAATTTTCATTAATTTTCCGCACCCAAAATGCATTTCTCCCCTATTTTTAGTGATTTTTCTATATTTTTCTTGTATTTTTCCTTATTTTTTGCATTATTTTACTACTGAAAATTCAAAATAGGTTATGGGCTGTGGCCCTTAGTTCCTTCTTGTAGCAAAATTGAAAATTTAGTAGGTGTTCCTATTTATTCTCCCCATTTTTATGCCCAAAAACATCATTTTCCCTTGATTTTCCATATTTTACGTGTTTTAGTGTATTATTTTGAACCACAAGATGCATATTTTTCTGATTTTCTGATTATGATCAACAAGTACTCATGGAAAATAGCAACATAAACAATTTTTAGCCCACATGAACAACATTTTATCAATCAACAGCCATGAAATCTCAAATTTTCTTTGAAAAAATTGAATTACCGCTTATTTGCGTGTTTCGGGTTTCATGTCCATGGCTGCAAATTTGAAAATCAGCAGCACTTCATGCTCAGCACGATCACAAATCACCATTTCCAGCCCGTGGAGCAATCCGATCCATGCCGGACAAGCCTCCATCATTCTTTCTTCTTCCTTCTTCTTCCCACATGAACTTGCATTTAGAAGAGAGAGAGGGAGGAGAGAGAAAGACTGAAATCAGAGATCTTCAAAGAGAGCATCATTTGACGGGCGAGAGGCGGCGATAGAGTCAGCATCCAGGAGGGAAGCAAGGGCAATGATCAGTGATGGGGGTTGTATTGAACAGGCACGATGCCTCTCTCTCTTCCTAGCGCAAATTTCGGCGCCATGTCTGCACACGTTTCCTTCATCTCTCTCTCTCCACGATTCTTCAAAATGCATGTCTTTTGGTTGGGGGGTTAAAATTCCCCCAAAGGGCACCCCCCCTTTGGTCCATGTTGTGGCCACCCTTTCAAATCTTGACCAATTCTTGGCCATTTCCTCGTCCGGACTTGGAATTGAACTCTAAAAAATCTTGGGCGTCCGGCTTAGCATCCCGCATTGGCTAGTAGCTCGTCTCAACTGCACGATTGTCTGAAAAATTATGAAAAATCAACAAGTGTCACTCGGGCACCTTTAAAGCACTTTGGAGCTTAAAATCGTCCTAGATCGAGCCGCCGCCTTTGACGGTGAATATTTTTCCCTTGATATTCATAATTTTTAGCTATTTTTAAGCACTTTCCGACACCTAAATTCCGCTCTCACTATCCGCTTTAGAGGGAACCACATACTGTGCATAATATATAAAAACCTTGCATTCACTAAAAAAAGACACAATTTGATCGGCATAAATAATGTCTGCTAATACCTTATGAATGGCATGGAAAGTCCCACTTAGGCTTTCCACAGGTTGCCATTCAATACTTGTTGATGGAAAGATATCTACAATGACGAACCGTTTGTTAGAACTTGCATAAATGGAAAATAATTATATACGTGATTCAACTAATAACTTACAATGTGTTTGTTGGGGAACACGTTCGTTTGGAGGCAAGTGCATATCCTTGGCCATGTAAACATGTTGCACCTTGACAAACCAGCCTTCGGGCATAATTTTGAAGGCAATGATACGCCCCTTCCAGTGATGTTTTATATCATCTCGTTTTCTTCTTTTCACCTTATGAGAGCCCTTGCAAGATGGCAGCATGGTAACCCAATCGTTTAGAGCAAAGGTTTTGGGCTCAAAATTTCCATCTGCTCCCTGGCTATAGACTGTGCAAGAGTGTATTAAACGAGAAGGGCGCCTGGAGGAAGCCATGAAAAGAATGAAAGCACCGAAAAAGAAGCTCAAAGAGGGGTGAATGAACTAAAAAGTAGCGCCAAGAACACAAATGAGTATGTATTGGGCGCCAAAAACAATATTGAAAGATCTCCCGACTTTCAAAAAACTCATTATTAATTTCATCACATCTTTGTCACGTATTTTGTCAGATTTGTAAGTAAATAACATCTTTGGGACTCCAAAACATGTCAGACTTTAGGGGTTTTGGCTAAAAAAGAAGAGAGAATCACGAAATGGACTCCACTATCTCTAAAAAAGAGGAGACAAGAATACCATATTCTTGCACACGTGGCGAACTCTCTTTGGCCCTTTCCTTAATCCCGTGATTAACAAAAGTGCATTTTTTGAAGCGTTTTTGGCCCTAATGGAGTCTCTATGATGTATTACATGTACCCTCCGTAACCAAAAACTTGCTTTTTGTGGAACAAATGGCTGAACAAAATCTACAAGTTAGATTCAATAGAGATGGATGCTACATTGAAGAGTATGGTCAAGGATGCAAACTCATTACTAAAGACAAAAGAAATGGCAGGATGTTTACTTTGGATACGAAAATTCCAGCATTGAATGCTGCTATGTACTCACATGAAAATGTTGCAATAAGGGACATTGAGATATGGCATAAAAGGATTGGACATGTAAATGTTCAAAAGTTGAAGAATATGCAGCATAAGAAAGTTGTACTTGGACTTCCTAAGTTCAAGCATGCGGAATTGGGACATATATGTCAGTCTTGTCAATTCGGAAAGCAATCAAGGCTTCCATTTATGAGGCATGTAAGCACTACTACTAGACCATTACAGCTTGTACATTCTGATGTATGGGGACCCTCACAGAATGCATCTCTTGGGGGATCACGTTACTATGTGTCATTCATAGATGACTATAGTAGGTACACATGGTTGTATGTGCTAAAGCACAAGAGTGATGTCATGGATGCTTTTCAGGATTCTAAGAGACATGTGGAGAAAGAATTGGCTTGCTACATCTCATGCTTGAGATCTGATAGTGGTGGAGAATATGTTTCTAAAGACTTTGATCACTTCTTGGCAGCTCATGGAATTAAAAGGAAATTGACATGCAAGTACACACCGCAACAAAATGGTGTGGCAGAGAGGAAAAGTAGGGTGATCATGGAATCGGCTAGAGCCATGTTGAATGAGAAAAGCCTACCAAATGCATATTGGGCAGAGGCTATAATGACTCTAGTGTATGTCATGAATCGTACACCAACAGCAAGTATACATGAGGTGACTCCTTATGAGAGGCATTATGGGATAAAGCCGGACATCAGCCATCTTAAGGTTTTTGGATGCTTGGTATATGTGCATGTTCTAGATGAGAAGAGGAAGAAGCTCAATCCAAAGGCAGAAAAGGCCATCCTTATTGGGTATGCACAAGATAGGAAAGTGTACAAATGCTACAATCCTTCTACTCATGAGACATTGGTGTTAAGAAATGTGGTATTTGATGAGCTGAAATCATGGCATGAGAAGAAGATCACTTTGATGAATGATGATTATGGTTGTCAAGAGCCTTATGTACATGCAGGTACAAATGAAAGTGCAGAAATTTTTGGGCCTTCTAAAGATGCTACTACATCAGTTAGTCCTTGGACAGGTAGATTGAGGACTTTAGCATCTTTGTCCACTGGCACAGGTATGCCGGTGAGGGGGAGAGATGTGGATAAAGGCAAAGGAAAACTTGATGATGTTATAGGGCCACTCACTTTTGGTTATGATTCACCTGGTACTGACAGTTTGGATAGTGAGTTTGGTATTCCATCAGTTGTGACACCTGGTGTGAGACATAGATATATACCACCTCATGAGAGAGGAGAGTCTCATTCTGCACCTTAGTTGAGGAGATCAGAAAGAGTCAGGAAGCCTGTGGATAGGCTTACATACAGTGGCTACATGAGGCACTATGCATATATGGCAAAAGTCACTAGCTTCAAGGAACCCATAAAGTTTTTTGAAGCTATTTTGGATGATCATTACTGTAAGGCAATGGATGAGGAATATTCAGCATTGGCTGAAAATGACACTTGGGATTTGGTTGATTTGCCTGAAGGAAAAATGGCTATTGGTTGCAAATGGGTATACAAAGTGAAATGCAAATCAGATGGCACATTGGAAAGGTACAAGGCAATACTTGTGGCAAAAGGGTATGCACAACGATATGGTCCTGATTATGAGGAAACATTCATCCCTGTTGCTAAAATGGCAGCCATGAGGACAGTGATTGCTTTGGCAGCATCTAAAGGATGGAGTATGTATCAGATGGATGTGAAGAATGCTTTTCTCAATGATGATATGGTTGAGGAAGTATACATGGATCAGCCCGAGGGCTATGCACATCCAGATTTTCCTAAATATGTGTGTAGATTGAAGAAAGAATTATATGGGCTGAAGCAAGCATCTAGAGCTTGGAATGCTAAGATAAGTGCATGCTTACAAAAACTTGGTTTTACTATGGGCAAGGCTGATCATAGCCTATTCACAAAGAAAAGAGCTGGTTATTGGTATTAGCCATCTATGTGGATGACTTGATCATCATTACAGCTGATGATGCCAGAGGAATTGGAGAGATCAAGGAAATGTTACATGCTGAATTTTAGGTCAAAGATTTGGGAGATTTGAAGTATTTCCTTGGGATTGAGGTTGTCTCTACACCTCATGGTACTTGGTTGTTGCAGAAGCAGAATGCACAAGATATGTTAACCAAGTATGGTACGTTGGATTGCAGATCGCGAGGCGTATCTTAATCAGCATGTCCCATGTCCTTGCTCTCAATGCAAGTTGGCAATTAGACGAAAACGCTGATTGTCTATAGAACACGTATGACAATTTGGCAAGTTTCAATCTGAGATTATTGATCAGGCAATTGCGGATTTTCAGCAAATGGTAATTTGAAGTTAGTATTAATCATGCATTGTACTCGCAAGATAATTGAATACCATATACAATAAGATTGGGTCTTGCTAGCAAATTTTCTATCCAGGGAGGTGAAGTCTCGTCCCAAGGGGGAGTGCACCCTTTGCGGCCAATTAGAAGAGTACATGGGCGTGCGATGGATGGAGTGCAGGAGCCAATCCACCACTCGCAAGGCCAATCTATACTATCAATACCAGAGGAGACATGCTTCCTCTCGAAACTTCTGATCCGCTTCGAGAGGAAGCATCCATACCATTATATGATGGGTGCCGAGTATCTCGGCTGAAGATACTGCTTGCACTCTTAAGTGTGCAAGCAAAATACAGGTGGAGCGATACGAGTGTGACTGAGTTGTTCAAGTACCTTGTACATATGCTTCATTGATTTTTTTTTCGGCACTATTATTACAAACATTTATACTTTTTCAAGGTATTTTATGATTTTTTTTAGGTTATTGAAATATTATATATTACCACCTGCAAATACCATGCTTGAGTCTCGTGATGATGCACGACATGTTTTACGGAAGCTTGGCATGGACTACAATAACATCCATGCATGTATCAACGATTGCTGTTTGTTTCGAGGAGAATACGAGACTACGGAGACATGTCCAAAGTGTGGTGCTCACAGGTATCGACAGGACTTGCAAGGGCAAACCATCCCTCAAAAAGTTCTCAGATACTTTTCGCTTATCCCCCGCATAATCCACATGTTTCGTACATCCGACATGGCGAGCTTGACAACGTGGCATGCATAGAATAGGTCCATGGATGGAGTCCAATGAATATCACCAGATTCACGCGCATGGAGCCACATTGACTCTACCTTCTCAGGCTTTGCCCGAGAGCCAAGGAATCTTTGGCTCGGTCTTGCAATGGATGGTGTGAACCCATTCGATCTGTGCTCAACTTCTTACAGTGTGTGGCCTATAGTCCTTGTCAACTACAATATCCCTCCATGGCTTTCTACAAAGAAAGGACATCTCATCCTTAGCTTGCTCGTCCCAAGCCGCTACAAAGTAAAAAATATGGACATGTATCTTCGTCCATTAGTCGATGAGCTTAAGATTTTGTGGGAGGAGGGGGTCACTGTGCAAGACATGAGCAAGCGCGATGGTCGGTGGTCAACCAATATTCGAGCCATTCTCATGTGGACGATGCATGACTTTCCGGGATTGGGAGAGTGCTCAGGTGAGCAAGCCTCCATTCTCACTGGTAATATCTATATTTTATCTTGTTCAATCAAGTATTCATTAGGTCGTGGTGTTGGAACAGGTCTGGTTACCTCAGGTTATCATGCATGTCCATTGTGCGGGCCACAGTTAGACTCCTGAAGGTCATGAACCATGAAGAAGATGGTATATCAAGGACACGCTGCTTTCTTGCCGAAGGATCATGAACTCGGGAAAGGTTTCCTTGGACGACCTCCAACACGTATGAATGCCGCAAGCTGGTACGAGCTGAAAATGGTCCACGCGGAATCACATCCAAATGGAATGCGGCGGTTCTCAGTTTTCTACGAGTTTCTGTATTGGACCCACTTACAGGTCAACCACTTGTTGGATCCCATGCATATTTTCAAGAATGTGGGCAGCTTATTATGGGACCACATCACAGGAAAGAGAGACACTATAGGGGCACGAATGGATTTGAAGGAGGTAGGTAAGATGGAGGCACTTTGGCTGCAGTCGAGTGCTAATGGTCGCGTGCAGCTTCCTCACGCTCCTTGGGTTTTGTCCACTAAAGAAGAGCACATTGTGAAGCAAGTAATCAAGTCTATCCGCACTCCGATGGGTATGATACGTCCTCTCAGGTCCGCATTTTCTAAAGACGACCAATTATCAGGGCTAAAATCCCATGACTGGCATAAGATATGTCAAGTTTGTACTACGAATGGATTGTAATTAGCGTGGGCATTTTGCTATTTGGAATGTAGCCATTATTCATAATGCTTTCTCATTTGTGGCAATTTGTACTACCGATCGCAATCGCAGGATGTCTTACTCCAGAAATACGCGGGGCCATTTACAAGTTGTCGACTTTGATGCAATGAGTTTCACAGAAGGAGATTAAGACATCCTCTATTGAATCCGTGAGGCGGGGAGCAGTGGAGATGGTCTGTCTCTTTGATAAATACCTGCCCACTAGCATGCTCACGATACAAATCCACCTTCTTGTGCATCTTGTGGATGAAGTGGAGATTGCTGGACCTGTCCATACGTGATGGATGTTCTTCTTGAAGCACTTCATGAAAACCCTGAAAGGCTTTGTGCGACAATGAGCTCGGCCAAAAGGTAGCATGGCCGAAGGTTGGTTGGTGTCTAAGGCGCTAGTGCATATTTCACAATGGCTACCAACGGTGGAACCAGACAATGAAATGCTATGGTCACTGAAGGATGATGATAGACTGACTGGAGATGTGGTGGTTGGAAATGGGATAGAAAAAAGAATGGATGCCTCAATGGAAGAGAAGGTGAATCGCTTTTGTATGTTGCACCATACCTCTATGGAGACGTGGCTCGCCAAGTACCAGATCGCTAGGCAAGATTGAGAGGAAGCAGGAGCTGAATTCCGACGTAGTATGCATTATCGACCGATTCGATATCCCAAAGGCATGCAGGAGATGCCGCAGTTTATGTCAACACGATGGTTGCATGGAGCTTTGACCGCAACGTCTCGCGAAGGGACAGAATCCTCAATGGAGGAGTGGGAATTCTCGAGGGGATGTAGTCCAAAGGTGATGAGGGGTTTAGAATCAATCGTATCTAAATTTTATATATGACATCTAATTTGAGTGTTTCAATATACAATATAAAATATATAGTGCAGCGTGGTCGCGCGGATGACATTTTCGCGTGGAGCGTATTGACAAAATACGGTCCATAATGGACTGTGGTATCATGGCAAGGTTCGAGCAAGAGAGCCGGCGACAAGCAACGGATCCAAACACGGTTGTGGATGAGATGGAGTATTTTGAAAACTTGCAAAGTATTATTACGGTGGATTACCATAGCTTCTCCATGATACTATTCGATGTGCAGTGGTTCAAAGTGGTACTTGGAGGAGCTGGAGCAACAGTTTGACGAGGTCGATCTAGATTTCTCGAAATAGATTCCGAAAAAAAAAGGACAAATTTGCGCGACACCTTTGTGTTGCCGGCCCATTGTGAACAGGTGCATGAACTCATTTGCTTACTAATTGTATTACGACATGGTTTATGTCACAATGGTTTGAACTCTCTTGTACATGTTTGTGAACATGTAATCTTCTATCCAAACCCCCGACAACCTCGATGGTGGTATGTTATACCTTCAACTCCCCGAAGTGTGAGAGTATATGATCAAAGCGATGTTCCGAGCATAGATGAAGATAATATTCAAATAGAGGGGTCGATATTGCAAGGGGTGGAGGCCGTTGAAAGCTTGGAGCCAGCATCGGCTAACAATGATGGAAATACAGGAGTCAAAGAATTCTTTGAGAACGAGGCGGACTCATTCTTTTGTGGTGACATGTCTATCGACCTTCCAGTGTATGCGGAGTTGTGTCAAGAGATTAACATGGGACCATAGGATACTTCATACTTGGAGCATCCACTCTGTCACTTACCAGCTCGAGGGGATTGCCAAAACGGGTGATAATATTCTCGTACATGAATATGGTGATGTTGTTACCGTCGTCTCGCTTCAGAGCTTTAGCTCACATCACTTTGTGACATAATCCATACATACCAAGATGTATCTGTTCTGCTTCCGTCGTCTGGTAGGTGGGTCAATGGGATCCACGAAATCAATCCCCCACTTCTCAAACGGCTTTAGGGGAAGAATAGGTTGCAGTGGCATGGCACTTGTTTTGGTGGGTTTCCCCATTCACTAACAAGCATCGCATCTCCTGCAGTAGTTATATGCATCCTTGTGGAGGGTCGGCCACCAGTATCCCGTTAACAGAGCCTTCTTGGCTGTTGCTTCTCATGCAAAGTGTCCACCACATGGTTCCTCATGGCATGCTTTCAATACTATGCCAATTTCATCTCATGCAACACATCTTCGCAACACTTCATCTTTGCCTCTCTTGTACAGTGCACCACCTAGCAAGGTGTAGGGGACTGATTCTAACAGAAGCTTCTTATTCTCACGGCTTGCGATGCCAGGAGAATACTGTTGAGTTGCCAGGAGGTTGGCTATGTCTGCATATCAGGGAGTAACTGTTTCAACTAGAAACAAGGAAGCATCAGGAAGGTCTGGATCATCATGTTTCTCTTCTGCAGTTTGAGGGATCTGTGATAGATGATCAGCTAGGACATGGGAATGACCAGGCTTAGTGACTACTTCAAAATCAAACTCTTGGAACAGGAGCAATCATGTCATCAATTGTCATTTGACATCTGATTTGTTCATCAAGAAGGACAGGGCTTCATGATCCACGTAGAACTTGAAATGCGTTGACAATAGATAGTGTTGAAACTTCTCCAATGCAAACACCATTGCCAAGCACTCAAGCTCTGTCACTGTGTAGTTCCACTCGCTGTCAGTTACTTTCCGACTTGAATAATAGATTGGTTTATCTAATCTAGAAGGGACCTTTTGACATAGGATAGCACCTAGCCCTTTAACTGATGCATCTGTGTGCATATGGAACTCTTTCTTCCTGTCAGGAGGCTACAAGATAGGTGCTTGGATGAGGCATTGTTTTAGGGTATTAAAGGCTTCTTCACAATTATCAGTTCAAAGGAAATCCGTATCTTTCCTTAGGAGCTTGTGCAGAGGGGCTGCCTTGGTTGCAAAATGTGCAATAAATCTTCTGTAGTAGCACACATGGCCAAGAAATCCTCTTAGTTACATGAGATTTGTTGGTGCTGTCAAGGTGGAAATCTTCTCAATCTTCACTAGGTCTGTTGCAATCCCTTGTGCATGTGAAATACGCGGGAACTAGAGCATGGCAGATGTGAAAGCTATGGAGGTTGAAAGAGGAAAAAGAAACTCATGAAGACATTGACCATGACTAGGACAAATTATTACACAAGTGAATTAGGTTCCAAGATTGAGACTTGGACTCATAAACACAATCTTGCGTATTGACAGTGATATGACACTTTACTGGAAAGAAAAGAGTACTATCATTGCATTAGAAAAAGAGTGCAAGTACAATGCTTTATAGGATTTGAGTGGTGGTACTTTCTCCTATTGTGCATATGGGATTCTGGTCCGGAGCCCTCATTGCTCCTCACAAAGGGACTGAAGTAGGTGTGATTGCAAATATCTCAACGCCCCTCCTCAATCACAACCAAAAGTACAAAGTGTGTAGAGGCTTTAGTGAAAGCAACACCTGCAAAGTGTGGGCACACTGTAAACATGGCAAAACACCAGAGGCTGTCGCAAAAAAGGCTAAGTGTGGGTACCGCAAACATGATGGACATCGAGAGGCTATAACAGTCTACAGAGGCTATAGTACAAGGATAACTGAGGAGTTTACAAGTTTATGTTTGAGACATTAGGGCTAGGAAATACAAAACTAAAAAAGCCTATTTGAATAGAAGGACTGATGAGATTTGTCCTTCTCCTTGTGGTCTTCTTCTTCTTCTTCTTCCTTTGCTCCATTTTCTTCTTCTTCTTTGACTACAACTAGATAGGCCTTTTGGGACCTCTTTCTGGCGTGGTAGAACTTCTGGGTGTGTCCGGTCCTTTTGTAGAAGTCACAGAAGGGCTGATTCTTCTTGCCTTTGTACCTGTTGCCAACATATAATGCATGCTCATCTCTAGAGGTACTTGGTTCTTCCTTAGTTTTTAGCTTCTTTTCCTCCTCTAACAATGATGCCTGGATATCAACAAGTTTAGGGTTTGACATATTAATTAGAGTTGTTGATACATTATTATATTCAGGAGGCAAACTCTTAAGTAGAACACTAATGCAAACATATTCTTCCATTTTAATGTTGATTCCTGCAAGTTGGGTTAGAAGTCCTCCCATGTAATTTAGATGTATGGCAAGTGATGTGCTGGACTTCATTTCAAGCCTGAACAACTCAATCAGGAAATTATGCTTTGATGATTTAGACTGTGCACCAAACAAAGTGTCAAGTCTCTTCCATGTATCCTATGAGGTCTCATAGTTATCCACATGGTAGATATAGCTATCGTCTAGCTCCTTTTTGATAATGGCCTGAGCCTTATCATCATTCTTTTGCGAAGTGATAGCAAGATCTGCATCACGAGGCTTGTTTTCTTTTCTAGTGGTAATGGCCCAGAGGCCCTTCTTCATCAGGATCAGTTTGATGCGGGTCTGCTAGGTATGAAACCTGACTCCTTTGAAATGGGAAGTTGGAAAATATTTGCCCATGTTTGACTTGGGAGACCAGCAGCAAATCAACTTCAGACTTATCAAATTTAAACAGTAGAAGAGTTGTTTGAGATGTGTCAAGAGACACAAGTGTTTAGATCACTAAAAATGAGTGTTAATAGACACTATGATTCTTCCCTGAGTCTTTCAAACCTGCAAAAGTCATTCAAGTTCTTTCAGATCTAGATCTTCCCCTTCTTGATTTGAAGTTGGGACCTTTAGGTCTGAGTGGCAGTGGGTTGTTCTAGTGGGCAAAAGAGATAAAATGATGAGATTTCTAAGCTTGGTGAAGTTTGGCTATCATTGTCCTATCAAAACAGGGATCAGTACAACTGGTAAATGAGCTCCCACAAGCTCCATAGGTCAAATCTACTCAAACCCTTTGAGATGGAGAACCCTCACTAATGGGTCTAACTCCCCCTAAGAGGGTTTGTACTCACTTTACCCGAGTTGAGAGATCTAAGACTTCAAAGTGGTCGCTATCAAAACTATGCCCAGATTTGGGAAAATGCAAATGTCGGGCATGGTGTGCATCAATATCCTTGATTTTTGTGCCAACAAGTTTTGTCTTGACCTAAAGAACAACTTTTGAGAGAAATCTTGAAGAGATATGGTCTGGTTGATGAGATATGGCTGCTCCAACAGAGATAGGTAGGTATTGTCCACAGACACAGTTATGGCAGTAACTTTGAAAAGAGGCAATGCTGAAGCTATAGTTGCCCAATCTCAATGACTAAGGTACCAAGGAGGATATTTGAAAGTAGAGAAACACTTCTCCAAGAGGAAGTTCAGAGAGATTTGGCCTGTGGAGAGAGATATGAAAGCTTCAAGCTGATAGGGTACTGCTATCTATGGCTGCCATGGAAGCTTCATTGAAGGTAGGAATGCAAATGAAGTTGGAGATAGGGTCCAGTACTCAAATTGAGCTGAGTTGAGATGGAAAGGAGCTGAGAGGAGTGAAAGGAGAGTTAAGCCATGCTCAACTAGGCTCTAATACCATGTGAAATACGTGGGATCTAGAGCATGGCAGATGCGGAAGCTATGGAGATTCAAAGAGGAAAAAGAAACTCATGAAGACATTGACCCTGACTAGGACAAATTATTACACAAGTGAATTAGGTTCCAAGATTGAGACTTGGACTCATAAACACAATCTTGTGTATTGACAGTGACATGACACTTTACTGGAAAGAAAAGAGTACTATCATTGCATTAGAAAAAGAGTGCAAGTATAATGCTTTATAGGATTTGAGTGGTGATACTTTCTCCTACTGTGCATATGGGATTCTGGTCATGAGCCCGCATTGCTCCTCACAAAGGGACTGAAGTAGGTGTGATTTCAAATATCTCAACAGTGCAGAGACAATATGGCCTAGAAGAACTCCTGATGAGACGCCAAAGACACATTTGTCGAGGTTGAGAGAGATTCCATACTCTCAGCATTTGTCAAAGCATTGCTCTAGGTGTCCCCAATGCTCACGGATTAAGCTATAGACACAGAAGTCATCGAGATACACCTCAATGAAATCATGCAGATGATTCTGGAAGGCAGCCATCATTACTTGTTGGAAGGTGGTAGGTACATTACAGAGCCCAAACAACATCACTCTATAGGCATAGGCTCCCCGTTCTGTTGTGAAGGTTGTTTTGGATTGGTCCTCTTTTGCGATTTAGACTTGGTTATATCCGTTGAATCCATCCAAAAGGGAATAGTGCTCATGGCATGCCACTGTGTCCAATAGTTGGTCTATGAAAGGGATAGGGAAATGATCCTTCTTTGTCTTCGAGTTCAGCTTTTGAAAGTCCACACATATTCGAACTTTCCTATTCTTCTTGGGTACAACCACAATGGGCGAAACCCATTCACTATTAGCCACAAGATAAATGAGATAAATGAACTCGGCTTCAAGAAGCTTCAATAATTCAGCCTTTACCAGAGCTGAATAATTAGGATTCATACACCTTTGTCTCTGCCTCACAGGTTTGCCATCAGGCTCTAGATCGATGTACCGTTGGCATACAATGGGATCAATCCCCTTTAGATCTTTATACAACCAAGCAAACACATCTAAGTTCTCCTTTAGTAAGTCTCGTAGGACCACTAGTTCTTCTTTTGGAAGATTGAGACCCACTTTCAGGTGACGTTCAGTAATGTAAGTATCAAGAACAACAATTGCCTTTCACCTTCCACTTCATGGATAAATGTCCCATGGATTGCTTCTAGATAGAGGTCAGACTCCTTCAAGGGAGTAGTGTCATCGTCTGATGTTCCACTAGAACGAGTGTTCTCCTTTTGAACAGATGACTCATTTGGCTGTTGAGATTGCTGGAAGGGTATCAGAGCTTTGTTTGCTTCTGTGCGAGTGGTGATTTATTCTGGACTTAGGGATTCACCTTCAGAGGATGTGTTTAGGAATGTCACATAGCACAGACCTTCTATAAGCCATGGCTCGATGGCTCTGGCTTTTGTTGATAAGGAACGTCATCATCATTTTTTCTCCAGAATGAATGGTTAGGGCAATAGGAGCCATTGGTGAACTTAATTTTTATACATTTGATCCATTGCTTATGTAGATTTTGCATACTTTGTGGTCCATTGGTCAATCCAAATGGAACCATGGTCATTCCATCCAACACTCCGAGTCTTCGGTCTCTGAGGTCTTTGTAGGGACATCAACAAGATTTTTTGCTATCAGAGGAACTTCTTCCTCTGCACTTTCATAACCTGATTTGTTTTCCTCCTCATCATTTTCATCCTCTTCCTGTGGAGGCTCTTTCTTTGCTTTTGTAGAGGCTCTGTAGGAGAAGAACAGATCCTCCACCTCTGTATTTGCTTCTGCTTCTACCTCTGTCTCTGGCTCTGTCTCTACTTCTGACTCTACGACTACCATGTAACAAGGAGAACAGTACATCCATGCTTCTATTTCACTGTCAAAGGTGATTTCAGAAGTCAATTCTAGTTGAGGCAAGAGGTATTCTCCCATGGACAAAGACTTTTCTTCCTTCGATAGTTGGCTTACAATGCCCACTGTTAGGGACTGTGCCTCTATTTTCTTGGGAAAGATCTATTTAACAGTCTCTTCGTCTCCTGATGTACCATCTATTACTTCATTGGAGAAGTTTATTATGACTTTGATGGATGTGGATCCATTGCCTTTTTGCCATCCATACAATTTCAACACCACTTTATTGGGTCCTTTGAATGGGGTTAGGGTGCCTTTGAACTAGACCCTCTTGCCTCTTGCTTCAAAAAGCCAAGGTCTTCCCAACCGCGGAGAGTATGAGGTCCCATAAGAATTCGGTTTGACCATCAAATATGTTAGCCAATAGTCTCTTCCTGCAAGAGTTGTTTTTACGTATGGGAGGAGGCCCAACAGTTTCATTCTGCTTTGGTTTGCCAATCTGATAAGCCACTGGGTAGGTTGCATTCCTTGCAAACCTAGATCCTTCATTGTCTCATTTTTCATTATTTTTACTAATGAGCCTCCATCAATCAATGCATCTGAAATAAAGCATCCTTCTATTCATACACTAGTCTCTGGGGTTTTAGGATCTAGGAAGGCGTTAGCCACCTCCACTTCCTTTGCAGGTTCTGAGGATTTGTTGGACTTTGTTATTGTTGGGGGAGAAATCCTTAGTTTACGTCTTCTTGTCAAGATGCTTTTGGATCTTTTTTGGCAACTAGGGAACATCATCAGCAATTATCGGAATGTTAGGTTTGGTTTAAAGGTGTGTAGGTCTTTGACCAAGTCATAATCTTTGATAGGATCCACAGGCTTTTCCAATGGACTAGGAAATGGGGCCATACCCACTTTTATCTTCCCTTTTTCTTCCAGGAGCGGCAACATATGCACTTCATCTTCATGAGGAGGGACTTCTGTATCCTCTATTTCCTGGACCTCTAGTCCTGCCTCTGCAACTGTCTCTGTAGCTCTCTGTGGATCTATGGTGCTCTGTACTTGGATTGCATTATTCTATTTTTCTCGAGGGAGGTTGAATTTCACCATCTTTGCAGAAGGAACATTCTCTTTTGGAACTACGGGTTCTCCTTTCTTTGCTCGCGTTATTGCAGCCACTTCTAATTCCATTGAATTGGAAGTAGGTTCTTGGGTCTTCTGTTGGGTATCAGAAGCAGATTTCATAGGGGTTGGACTTAGACAATCTTTTGTAGTATGGCCTTCTCCTTTGCATCGGCTGCATAAGGGCTTGTAATCCACAGATCTTCTAGGGTTTGGACAATTCGTGGAGATATGACCCTTTTCTACATATCTAAAACATTCCACCTCTGATCTTTGACCACCGCTAGAATATCATCCTTTGTAACTTTGAGAGGGAAACCTCCTTGGACCAAAATTAGGACCAAACTCTCTAGGCTTTGGTCCAATGTCCTGTGTTGTCATTTTAGATTCTAGCAAGTTGAATCTTGCATTTTCATCTTTCTTTCTTCATTCATGCATCTCTTTCCAAGAGCAAATATCCTCTATATGGTTCTTCCTCAAACAATAGGAACAGAAGGCTCCAAGAATGGTTGGTTTTTGAGTACATTTAGTGGCTAAATGTCCCGCTTGATGGCACTTTTTGCACCATGTATTTGAACGCATTACATCTCTCCCACCTCTCCCAGGAGTGGATATATTAGTGGTATTCACCTTTAGTGCCTGTAGTTGTTTTTTAATCACATCCATAAGCTCTTTCTTGATACTTGTGACTGAGTTGGATAAGTAGTCCTTCAGATTTTCACTTCCTGGAGTACTTGTAGTAGGGTTTTGGGAAGCTTCTGTAATTATTGCATATACAGGTTGTGTTGATCCAGAGGGTCCTCTGTTCTGGTTCTGATTTAGAGCTCCTGTTGAGACTTGGGGTTGTTGATTCCAGTTGGTAGGGTTCCACTACTGTTAAGTCACCATTGGAGGAACTGTTTGAGGCCACTATTGTTGTGGTTGAACCATCATTTGAGGCATTGTTGTCTGTGACCACTATGGATTAGGTGCATTGTACTGCGGTACTGTTTGCATATGGGAATAGGGGTAGGGAATTGTCCCTGGGACTAGATTTGATGGGTATACCATTCTTAGCAAGGGAGGAGGTAAAAATCCTCTTCCTGGAGTCATTGGCAGTCTTGCTTCAACTTTGTCATATAATCTTGCACCTTCCACTACAGTTTGCAGATTGACTGGTCTTCTCAATTCCATGAACTTGCGAACTTCTAGTTGTAGACCTCTAAGAAACACTCCTTTTTGGATACCTTTGTCCAAATGATGGTTAATCCATCTCTTCAGGATGGATTCCATTTGCGAGACATAAGCTTCTACTCTTTCTCCAGAGGACTGACTTAGGTTCGTGAAATCCTCTCGCATCTGCTCTTCAAAACCTTTATGCTTGAATTTAGTGAGAAAGGTCAACTTCAGGTTGTCCCATGTGCCAAAAGTTCCTATTGCTTGTCTCTCATACCATTGAAATGTCATGCCCTTGAAAGTGGCGGGGAAGATTGCCAACCAATGATCGGGGGTTCTGTTGGCGGTAAAGGCGCCTCTGCCTAGCCGCCCGTGTATTACTACACTGACAATCACCGCCACTGCATACTGCAGGTGGCGGACACCCGTCACTGTCACTTTATTCTTTATTCTTTTAGTGATAGTTTGAATAAAGGAAGGCCCGGTCACACATTGTGACTATTGGAGTTCCCATTTCTAGTCTCTCACTTTTCTTGCTCTTGCTCTCTCGCCATAGCTCTCGAGTCCAACCTTCGATCTATTGCTCCCTTTCAACTAGTATCAGAGCTTTGCTTTCCAACTCTTGAGCTTGGTTCGTGGCATTCTTAGCATCCAATCGACTCCCCACTCGCATTGGGTCTCCTTCCCGATAGCCATAGCTCATTCTCTTGAGCTCTCGTCACTCTCCGGCTTCCCGAACTTCTTCCTGACCTATCGAGGCACCATCAGGGCATTGACATTGAGGTATTACTTCATTATTTCAGGGTTTACTTCAGTTCTCAAGTCTCACAGGCTGTAAACAAGTTGTGGGCAGCCATAGCTCACACCTCTTGGAGCTTCCTTCACCTGGATCTTGCTTCCAGCCTATCAAGGCTTGCTGAAGCTTGGTGTAGGCCTTCTTTGGCTCTCATTTATGCCCCTTTGGACCCCATCATTGACACGTGGGACAGCAGACTCCCCCAGCCAACTCATGTTTTTTTTGCACCTATTTCAAAATCTGGCCCAAAAAGCACTCTTTTTGTCATATCTTGGGCATTCGGAACCCGATTCAGGCAAGGTAAGAGTCTAAGTTGGGGTTTTGGCACGATCCAGATGTGATGGTGATGTCAGATTTGCCAAATTCTAATGACCAAATCTTCTGCAACAGATTTCAGGTCTGAGACAGCATGTATTTGTATGCCTATGCTTGTTTGGGTATGACTACATAACCGGTTTGATGCCTATTGCATCCCGATTGATTGGGGGATTGAAGCTACATGTAATGCTATGATTTTGGCCTGATTTTGGGGCTGGAAATACATAGTTTATAACAATAAATGCATGCTGAATACTCTTGGGATGAAGCTATCTTTCATGCTTTGACATATGCCTATTGGTTCCGGATATATGTCTTGGGTTATGCTATGATGTATTGATCATCGAGGGATGACTTTGAGCTTGTCATTGAATCCCGATGCTTTTGGAAGATTGAGCTTATTTGAGCTTTCACTTATTGACATTGGTATATGCTTTGACAGTGATGCTTCTTGGGTTTATGCATACTCGTTGCCTACGGCTTGATGCTCATGTCACGATTGATTACCCTATGCATACGTTGAGCTTGAGTGCTAATTGAAACTCCCTTGGATGCATTTTGGATTATCCGGAGTAGTCTTGGATATTATTTGGGTCATCAGAGTTTGTATTGGGATGTATTTGATGTCTTACATGCTTACGTATGCTACATACGGATGCTCTACCGCCTACATGTTCGAGATGCACTATTGATGTATTGTCTTGGACTTATGTCATTGGCACTGTGTCTTGCCTTGGCTTGAGCTCTTGAGCTCATACATACAACTTTTGTGCCAGTGGGAGCATTCTTGAATGCTTATCAAACATTGAGCAGGTGGTACTTTTATGCATTGAGCCATCACATGCTATTGAGCAGCTACAGACACTTGAGACTTTGGGACTTCTTACCTTTTGGGATGATACATCATATGTCTTAGTTCAATGTATGCTTATGAGCTAAGTCTCAATTTTGGATTTGTATCTTTGTGAACTGACACCTACTTGTGTCAAGTTTTGGTAGTGGCAAGAACACTTTGCCCCGTTGACTGGGGGTGTGCCTACTCACTGGCAGATGTTTGTATGACATACTTGGGTGTTGGATTCATGCTTATCGACCGTCATATGCTTATGCTATGCCCGCATTATGCCGGCTTTGGTCTTGGCAGTATCTGATTGCCTTGGGATCCGATTTTGGCACTGTTAGCTCTCTTTTACTGAAATCTGAAATTTATTACAACAAGCATATATGTATGGATTGACATGGATTTTTCATCCTGAAACACTCTGAAATGATGTACTTTCACTAGTACTTGGTGGGCAACAGCTTTGGTTCCACTTTCTTTGCCATTTTTCCTTGATTTTTGGTGATTTTTTTGTCATTTAACAATAAACAGCAAGCAGTTTTGAACTATCTATAGTCTTCCAGCCTGCATTATGGTGAGCTTGTCACCACTGATCATGCTACTTTCAACATCACTAAGCTTGATGGTACGAATTACTCTTATTAGAAGAGCCAGATTTGGCAGGTGTTGGTGCAGAAATCGCATATCAAACTTTTGAGGTTAAGCAGGCATCCACTTGCAACTATGCCAGATGAAGAATGGCTTGAGCTTGATGAGTTATGCAAGTCCACTATTATATTGTCTCTCACAGAACAGGTTCACTATAATGTCTTTGAGGAAGAATAGAGTGCATGGTAGTTGTGGGAAAATATTAAAAATCTCTATGACAAGAAAAGTCCAACGAGTCAGATGTATTGGCTGAAGTAGCTTATGGATCTGCCCATGAAAGAGAATGTGACTATGTCTACTCACTTGAGCCAGTTCCATGCTAAACTCAAGAACTTGACTTTGCAGGACATCACTTTTGCAGAGGATGTTACTCCTCTTTTTCTGCTTGTATTCTTAATGAGTCATGGGATGTATTCCGTACTGCATTATTTGCCTCTACTGCTACCTTGAAATTATCTGATATTGAGAGTGCTCTTCTGCAGGAAGAGGTTAGCCGTAAGAATTTGGATGCCTCTCGTGTGTCTCATGCTATGACAGTTAGAGGCAGTAATGATGGATATGGAAAGTATGGCAGTGGTAGTGGCCGTGGACAGGATTCTCAGAAATCTCGGTCCAAGTCTCGTGGGAAGTCACGTAGCAAATCCCGTGGCAGGAATGCAGATGTTACTTGTCACCATTGTGGGAAAAAGGGCCATATTAGGCCACAATGCCATGAATTGCGCAATGAAAGGTGAAAAGATAAGGGAAAAGATAAAGTGCAAGATAAGTCTTCTGATCGCAGCATAGTACCTGCAAAGTCCAGTGTTAAAGTTGAAGAGATACATGTTATGTAGCTTGAAAATGTTAATTGTTGAAAGAGGGGGGAGAGAGATAGGGATAGAGCTAACAGAGAACCATCAGGTTCTTCTTCTTTCTCATTTTATTCAACACTAGTGTCTTACACACACTACAAAGAGTAACCTAGTGTAAGTATAACTAGACTGACTAACTCACTGACTAACTCTAGTCAGGTCACCGACTAGCTAAACCGACTTATTCAATGTAGTCACATGCAGACAGCTACACACTAGCTGTCACAGATGTCGATCATACATAAAGACGGACAGACGGGAGAGCTTGACTTCTAACACTCCCCCTCAAGCTCAAGACAGCATCTGCACACCAAGTAGCTGTCTAAAACCACAAAACTTATCTTTACCTAGAGACTTGGTAAAGATATCTGCAACTTGCTCATCAGTCCTCACATGTATGAGATCAATCTTTCCTGCAAGAACCATCTCTCGAATGAAGTGGTAGTGTACCTCTATGTGTTTTTTCCTGGCATGGTAAACTGGATTCATGGCCAGGAGTACACTACTGAGATTGTCGCATAACAATGTCACTGGAGCATCAACCTGTATATCCAAGTCAGTCATAAGCTTGAACAGCCATGCAATCTCACATGCTGCCAATGCAACTCCCTTGTACTCAGGCTCAGTACTGGATAAAGCAACCGTAGGCTGCTTCTTGCTACTCCAGCTAATCATGCCACTACCAAATCCAAAAGCATAGCCACTCGTAAACCGTCTGTTAAATGAGCATCTTGCCCAATCTGCATCTGTGTATCCAATCATTGTCAAGGGCTTATCTCTGACATAGAACAGCCCATAGTCTACAGTGGACTTAACATACCTCATGATGCGTCTAACTGCATCCAAGTGCGGCTTTCTTGGCTTCTGCATAAACTGGCTTATCAGCCCTACAGCATAGCTCAAGTCAGGCCTAGTGATGGTTAAGTAAATTAGACTGCCAACCATCTGCCTGTACATAGTCACATCTTCAACTTCAGCCCCAATGTTTATGTCTAGCTTTACATTATGATCCAGAGGTGTATCCAGTGGTTTGCATTCAGCCATGCCATACTTCTTAAGCATTTCCATGGCATAGTGCTTCTGCACCAGCCATAAACCATTTTCAGCTGATACAACTTCAATACCCAAGAAATACTTCAGATCTCCTAGATCTTTCATGTCAAATTCAGATTTCAGCATCTTCATTGCATGCTGAATTCCCATGTCATCATCTCCAGTAATTATCAGGTCATCAACATATATGACCAGCACTATCAAGCCACTGTCAGTCTTCTTTGTGAACAGGCTGTGATCAGCCTTGCCAACAACAAATCCAAGTCTCTGCAAGTAGCTGCTGATCCTAGCATGCCAGGCTCTCGGAGCCTGCTTCAGCCCATACAGTGCCTTTTTCAGCTACACACATAATGCTGAAAATCAGGGTGCTCATACCCTTCCGGCTGAACCATATATACATCCTCTGCTAAATCACCATTGAGGAATGCATTCTTGACATCCATCTGCTGCAATTTCTAGCCTTTTGCAGTAGCCAAGGCAATTATTGTACGTATGGTTGCCATCTTTGCAACCGGGCTGAATGTTTCATCATAATCCAATCCATATTGTTGAGCATATCCTTTAGCAACCAGCATGGCTTTGTATCTTTCCACACTGCGATCAGACTTACATTTGATTTTATAAACCCATTTGCAGCCAATGGTCTTTTTTCCATCAGGCAGTGGCATCAAATCCCAAGTCTGATTTTCAGCCAAGGCATTCATCTCTTCATCCGTAGCATTGCACCAATTTTCATCCTTTACTGCTTCAGCATAAGTACCTGGTTCTTTGATCTCCATCACTTTTGTCATGTAAGCATAGTGCTTTGCAGCGTAACCAGTGTACGTAAACCTGTCAACAGGTCTCCTGATCCTCTTTGATCTCCTGAGCTGTGGCTCACTCTGAGCTTGCCTCTCATGAGGCGGCACATAACGGCTCTGCCTAGCACCTGGCGTCATAATAGACGGAATCCCTAGTTCGTTGTCTAAGCTTTCACTGCTCGATGACTCATAGCCTGCTGTGAGTGGTCCTGTCACATCCTCAAAGACCTTTTCTTTTCCATTTCCCTTGTCATTTCTCCCCCTCACTGACATGTACGTGTCAATGGACGCAGAATTATGGTTCCGTAAGCGTCTTGACCAAGGACTCACTGCAGAAGATACATCTGCTGTCTGACCACTCATAGAAGTACTCTCTGCAAGAGTATTTTCAGCATGATTCATACTAGGTGCTCCATCAGTAGGCACCACAACCGAATTCCCATACCACGATGCTAACTTATCAAAGACTACATCTCTGCTGATGAGTGTCTCATGCGTAGAAGGTACATAACACTTGTATGATTTCCGTTCTTGTACATATTCCAAGAATACACTCTTCACTGCCTTAGGATCCAATTTCTTCCTCTTCTCATCTGGTATATGCACATATGCAATACATCCAAAGACTTTCAAGTGCCTGATGTTAGGTCTATGACCATACAGTTTCTCATAAGGGGTGACTGCATGTATTCCCGCTGTAGGAGTGCGATTCAGCACATAAACTGCAGTCATTACTGCTTCAGCCCAATAGGCATTAGACAAACACTTCTCATTTAGCATAGCTCTTGCTGACTCCATTAAGACTCTGTTCTTCCGTTCTGCAACACCGTTCTGCTGCGATGTATAGCTACATGTGAGCTGCCTTCTGATCCCATACTTGGCAAGATATTTGTCAAATTCTTTGGATACATATTCACCTCCTCCATCTGATCTCAAGCATGATATGTAGCAGCCAAGTTTATTTTCAGCATGTTTTTTAAAATCTCTAAAGACTTCAAACACCTCATCTTTATGCTTCAAAACATACAGCCAAGTATACCTGCTGAAATCATCAATAAACGAGACATAGTACCGTGCACCTCCAAAAGACACATTATGCGACGGTCCCCAGACATCAGAGTGCACCAACTGCAAAGGCCTAGTGTTGTTTTGTACATGTCTCATGAAAGGAAATCATGCCTGCTTCCCAAACTGACATGCAAGACACACATGCCCAAAGTCATTATACTTGAATTTTGGTAATCCAAGTACGACTGCCTTCTACTGCATGGATTTCAGCTTCTGTACATTTACATGTCCGATTCTCTTGTGCTAAATCTCTACATCACTGATGGCACTCTGATCATGAGCAAACATAGCTGCTTTAAGTTCAGGAATGGTCACTTCCAAAGTAAACATCCTGCCATCCCTTCTGCCCTTGGCAATTAGCTTGCAGCCATTTTCATACTCCTCAATGAAGCATCCATCCTTGTTAAACCTCACTTGCAGATTCTAATCTGCCATTTGACCCACAGACAAAAAAAATCTTCGTTATGGTCGGTACATGTAAGACATCATGCAGGCCTTTCTACTTGCCATCAGGCATCATCAATGGAACAATCCCTTTATGCTTTATGTCATGTTGGGTGTCATCCCCAGTACATACATGACCATGTGTACCTACAACCATCTCATCAAACCACTCTCCATGCGGAGTCATGTGGTTTGATGCACCAGAGTCAATGTACCACCTGTCATCTCTGTTCTGCCTTGACGCAGTCTTGGACACATGCTGCATGGCAAAGAGTCTATCAACCTGATCATCCTGACCACCACTAGAGGATGCATAATGCCCATGTTGTTTCCCTTTTGCCTTCATGTCATTCTGCTTTTTGTAACATTCCTTCGCTATGTGCCCATACTTTCCACAATAATGGCAATGTTTGTCCCTGTTTGACTGATCAATAGACTGCCAAGATCCAAATCCACCTCCTCTTCCTCGAGGTGATCTCCCCCTGCCTCTAAAACCACCAGATCCTCGCTGGCCCTGTGTATTGGCACCATGCCAATTTCCCTACTGCTGCTGTTGTCCATAGGCATTACGAGTGTCACCATGACCTCGATATGAACCATGGCCTCTGCCTCCTCTGCCACGCTGGCTAGAGTATAACACAGTGTCTCTGCTCTGAGAGGCACTGGAACCTGTATTTAGGCCAAGTTTGACCTCCTCATGTAGCAACAATGCAACCAATTCTTCCCAGTCAGGGGGATCTGCTCTAACTGAGATGAAAGTGTCAAATGCTTTGTATTCTTTCCCTAAACCATTCAATCCAACAGCAATCATATCATCTTCTGATACCCTTGAACCAATGGTAGCTAACTGATCAGCTATGGCCTTGATCTCCGTGGTATACACCTGGATGCTCCTGCCATTTCTAGACATATTATTGAACTGCTGTTTCAACTGGATCTTCCGTGCATGTGTCATGGTTCCATAATTTCTCATCAGTATATCCCAAGCATCCTTTGAAGACTCACAGCCAGTGATTTGAATAGCCATAGCATTAGATATACATAGTGAAAACCAATGTAGTACCTTACATGCTCTTTCAGTCCATAACCTGTGAGCTCTCTTTTGTTCATTTGTTGCATTTGCTTCAGGCAATTTAGGAGCTGCTTCATCTCCTGTGCATAAGTCCCAATATCCTCTACCAACCAAAAAAAATTTCATTCTGAATTTCCATAATGCAAAGTTTTTGTTGTCTAGCTTTCCTTCAACTATTTGCGTGATATTATCAGTCCCATGTGCATTAGCCATGATGCAACAGACTTTATGTCAAATGCCTGACTCCCTGCAAGTCAATAAGCCCGACTGACTAAGTTCAGTCCACTACAGTTGATGACAGTTTTCTGCAATTAATTGCAGTAAAAAACCAGTAAATTTCAGCCCAGTATCAGCCCAAAATAGTCCACAATCAAGTTGTCCAGCTCGTAGAAATAACTATCAATACATATGTCGTGTACTTGCTTCAAATTGAAGTCCTGCAAATCTAGTGCCAGGGTCCAAAAACATGCAGTCTAAACCTATAAATTGTGATTAAAAGCAACACTTTCAATGCCAAAAACAACATGCATACATGTCACATATGTCCCAAGTCTTCTCAGATGACTACAAGTACATATGTCACTCCAGACATGAGCATAGAAGTACGAAACAGTGCATAATCAGCAAGTACAAGTGTCAAGAGTTTTGTTTGTAGGTTGCAGTCAACCAAAAACAGCATAACCAGCTTCAAACTGCTTCAAAGCGTCTTCAAACCAAACCATACATTTGCTCCAGTATGACAAGGTCAATGCATGACTATGTAGTGACCATAGACTGTTTGTCTCTCTAATGAGCAAAGTTATACATTACTTTTGCAATTTGTATTCAGCCAAAAAAACAAGATTGCATTTGCTTCAACTCCAAAAATTTCAGCATTCAGTGGCACTTAATGCTTTTCTCAACCCATGAACATTCTGACATACATATGTCAATACATACATCTCATAGATGTCACCAAATGTCACACTATGCTTTAGTAAAGAACAAATGCTTGCTGTCCATGTTAAATGACAGTTTTCAGCTTGTCCAAAATACCCACATCTGAGTATTTCAGTTACCAAAATCAGCTTGCAGTGGATCACAACAGGTACATATGACCTCCAACATATACCTATTCTCCAAGAGTGCTTCTGGGCTTGTCAGAGAGCTTCCAAAGCTCTTCAATGTGTTGCATATACCATGTATGCTGTGTATACAGTAGTGTTGGCCTTTTTTTTCAGATTTGCCCACTCTGATCTCAGCTCATGTTAGAGCTCAAAGTCAAGCATTTGCCTCTTGCCATCTCAAAGCACTTCATACATGACATAACCAAGCATTTGATGACCAAAGACACTAGCATTTGATGAAGTGCAGCCCAACAATTGATGGCAGCAAATAGGCACAGTTCACGCTGCCTGTAAACCTAAATTTCAGCACACTTCTGGAGATGATGATGATTGTAGTGAGTGATACACACTCTGATGTGGTCTTCTTGGCCTCTTCAAGGCTCCCAACAAGGCATAAGCACTGATATTCACCCTGGAGTATGCAATGAACAAATGCTCACTTGCAGCCCACAATGGCAGCTTGTTTTATGCAGGGAAAAAACTAAGTGAAGTCCTCTTTACTTCCTCCAGCTTCACGGAGTTAGTAACCTAGTGTAAGTGTAACTAGACTGACTAACTCACTGACTAACTCTAGTCAGGTCACCGACTAGCTAAACCGACTTATTCAATGTAGTCACATGCAGACAGCTACACACTAGCTATCACAGATGTCGATCATACATAAAGACAGACAGACGGGAGAGCTTGACTTCTAATATTAATGATGATGATTATATCCTAGCAGCTTCTTTTAGTGCTTCGCAGATGACAGAGATACATTCTATGTATGCATAGTGTTGGCTCTTGGACTCAGTTGCGTCCTTTCATGTGACACCTTGCCGAGAGTGGTTTCATTCATACAGTACTCTTTCGGGTTCTGTGTGCTTGGATGATGACAGCTCTCTTGATATTGTGCGCATTGGTGATGATAGGCTGCAGTCTCCTTCTGGCAGCAGTTTTGTTATGCAAGATGTACGTCATGTGCCTGCTTTGACACGCAGTCTCATGTCAGCTGGATAGCTTGATGACGTAGGATATCATGTATGTTTTGGAGACTCTGCATGGAAGATCACTCATTGCAGACTTGTGATTGCGAGAGGTGCCAAGACTGGCAGTCTCTACCCCTTGATTATATCAGCTTCTTCCCTTGATCATGTTTTGTCTGTGGGTTCTATCCCACATGTATCTCTTTGGCATGCCCATTTGGGCCATATGTCTTTGAAGGGAATGAAAATGATTTTTGGTTTGTAGTACTTACCACCCCTTGATTATGCATGTTTTGATTCATGTGAGCATTGTCTTTATGGCAGGCAGACTAGGTCTACGCATAAGAAGTCTAGTAGGCCACGCATGAGTGAGCCCTTGGCATTGGTACATTCGGATGTTTGTGGGGCCATGCCTTGTCAGTCTATGGGTGGTGCAAAGTATTTTGTTACATTCATAGATGATTTTTCACGGAAAGTTTAGGCTTATACCATTAAGTTGAAATCCGATGTCTTGGCTGTGTTTCAGAGATGGCTTGCATTGGTTGAGAATGAGTCTGGGTATAGGCTAAAATGCCTAAGGGCAGATAATGGGGGTGAGTATGTCTCATGTGCTTTTGAGCAATTATGTGATGAGAGAGGTATTAAGCGTAAGTTGACCGCCCCCTATACCCCCCCAGAATGGTTTGGCTGAGTGGATGAATAGAACCATCCAGGAGGATGCATGTAGTATGCTTAGCCATGCAGGCCTACCACAGAGCTTTTGGGCTGAAGCACTTAGTATAGCTATGCATGTCATGAACAGATCACCCTCTAGTGGTTTGGACTTCCAGGTTGCAGAGGAGGTATGGACTAGAAAACCTCCCTTTTATGCGCATCTCTGTGCCTTTGGATGTGAGGCATTTTGCCATGTGCCCATGGACAGAGAAGTAAGTTGGATCCTAAGAGTGTCAAATGCATTTTCCTTGGTTATGGGGATGCAGGCGAGATGGGTTACCGTCTCTGGGATCCGCAAGTGCCGAAAGTCATTCACAGTCATGATGTAGTCTTCCATGAAGACAAGATGCATCGGCAGCCTGAGAGAGTTATTGAGATCCGCAAGGTCATATTTCAAGAGGAGTCGAGAGCTCCCGCACAACCAGTTGGACAACCTATATCTGCAGTAGATGCTCACGGTCAGGGCATTGGACATGCAGCTGGGCAGGCAACAGAGCCTACCATGAGACGGTCTACTAGAGACAGACATCCACCAGATAGAATTCAGCCCTCGATGCATTATGTCTTGGTTACAGATGCAGGAGAGCCTTTCACTTATGATGAGGCTATGCACATGCAGTCTGAGCTAGACTCCTTGCATAAGAATGACACTTGGGATTTGGTTTCCTTGCCTACGCGAAAGAAGGATTTACCATGCAAGTGGGTGTACAAGCTGAAAAGTACCCCTGGACACCCCAAGTCGACATACAAGGCTAGATTGGTAGCAAAGGGTTTTAAGCAGGAGCATGGTGTGGACATTGATGAGGTCTTTTCTTCTGTGGTTAAGATGACCACCCTACGCTTAGTCTTGGCTTTGGTTGCTCAGCTTGACTTGGATTTATACCAGATGGATGTCAAGATGGCTTTCTTACATGGGAACTTGCATGATGAGATTTATATGGAGCAGCCTAAGGGCTTTGCAGAACCTGGCAGGGAGCACCTAGTGTGCAAATTGAAGAAACGTCTTTATGGCTTGAAACAGGCACCTAGGGAGTGGTATCATAAGTTTGATGCCTTCTGATTTGCTAGTGGTCCCTCAAGTTGAACATGGGCAAAGATTCTCCAACTACCTGTTTCAAAGCAGTCGGGTTTCATACCTGGCAAACCCGCATCAAAGTGATCCTGATGAAGAAGGGCCTCTGGGCCGTTACCACTGGAAAAGAAAAGAATCCTCGTAATGTGGATCTTACTATCACTTGGCAAAATAATGACGATAAGGCTCAGGCCATTATCAAACTAGAGCTAGACGACAGCTATATCCACCATGTGGATAACTGTGAGACTTCACAAGATACATGGAAGAGACTTGACACTTTGTTTGGTGCACAGTCTAAATCATCAAAGTATAGTCTCCTGATTGAGTTTTTCAGGCTTGAAATGAAGTCCAGCACATCACTTGCCACACATCTAAATTACATGGAAGGACTTCTAACCCAACTTGTAGGAATCAACATTAAAATGGAAGAAGATGTTTGCATCGGTGTTCTACTTAAGAGATTGCTTCCTGAATATAATAATGTATCAAGAACTCTAATTAATATGCCAAACCTTGAACTTGTTGATATCCAGGCATCACTATTAAAGGAGGAAAAGAAGCTAAAAAATAAGGAAGAACTAAATACCTCTAGAGATGAGCATGCATCATATATTTGCAACAGGTACAAAGGCAAGAAGGATAAGCTCTTCTGTGATTTTTGCAAAAGGACCAAACACACCGAGAAATTCTACCACTCCAAAAAGAGGTCCCAAAGGCCTATCTAGTTGCAATCAAAGAAGAAGAAGAAAACAGAGAAAAGGAAGAAGAAGAAGAAGACCACCAAGAGAAGGACAAACCTCATCAGTCCTTCTATTCAGACAAACTTTTTTAGCTGTGTATTTCCTAGCCCTAATGCCTCACACAGAAACTTGTAAACTCCTTAGTTATCCTTATACTACAGCCTATGTACACTCTGTAAGGCCCCTACTACAGCCTCTGGATGTCCATCATGTTTGTGGTACCCGCACTTAGCCTTTTCTGTGACAGCCTCTGGTGTTTTGCCATGTTTATGATGTGCCCATACTTTGCAGGTGTTGCTTTCACTAAAGCCTCTACACACTTTATACTTTTGGTTGTGATTGAGGAGGGGTGTTGAGATATTTGCAATCATACCTACTTCAGTCCCTTTGTGAGGAGCAGTGAGGGCTCAGGACCAGAATCCCATATGCATAGTAGGAGAAGTACCACCACTCAAATCCTATAAAGCATTGTACTTGCACTATTTTTCTAATGCAATGATAGTACTTTTTTCTTTCCAGTAAAGTGTTATGTTAGTGTCAATACACAAGATTGTGTTTATGAGTCCAAGTCTCAATCTTGGAACCTAATTCGCTTGTGTAAAAATTCATCCTAGTCAGGGTCAATGTCTTCATGAGTTTCTTTTTCCTCTTTCAACCTCCATAGCTTCCGCATCTACCATGCTCTAGATCCCACGTATTTCACAAACAAGTCGGTTGCAACCTAAAGGAGAAGTGTGGCGCTGTCGTTCTGGTCCCACGAGTTCACATACGAAACCCGCACAAGAAACATGGCCCGTGGGCACCCAGCACCGCGTCGCGTCTTGAAAACCCAGCAGAAGTCAACTCGCAAGACATGTCAAGGAAATACGCCGTCGCATCACAGCTTGACCCCATCGCATCGCGTCGCGTTACGGGCCGTTATGCCCCATGATATCCCTCCCACGTCGCGGTTTGCTCACAACACGCGTAATGCGTTTTTCTAACTCGCACATGGGTAACTTGGCGCTTGGAGTCGCCGGATCGCGCCATGGAAGAGTTCCGGGCTCACAAGGATCCACACTCAACCATGGTGACTCAAACTCGGAACAGGGGGCCCGGCTGCCTCGCTCAAAATGAGAACCCTGCACGCCGGGAGGCTAAAACGATAGTTGCTCCAAGACCATTGAGCAAGACAACCGCAGTAGCCTAGAAGCCAACCCTCACAAATCTTGACCACAAAATATCACATCCTAGACCTAGGAGGCAAAGCTCGTGCTACTAAAGTAGACAAACAGTCAAGGCACAATGTATACCCAAATACCTATTGCACACTCAAGGCTACTATGAAGGAAACAATTGGACTTGGTTGTCCAAGTCTAAGAACAATATGTGTGCTCCTCAATCCAAGCCCTCTAGCCCATCTCCACAAAGCAGTGAGCCAACTAGGGATAAGAAATCCATTGCCTCAAAAAGCATCAAATCCATAGAACCTCACAAAGTCTATCAACCAAAGCCACAACCATTCATCATCCCTAGGCCAAATCAACCTAACACTTCTAGTGTCCCAAGTTCTCCACAATCCAAGAGCAATACATCAACCAATCTGAAGGACCAATCTATTGCACAAGTGATGGATAGACACCCCATTGAATCACCCATGAGCCAGGCATCAATAGTTGAGCTATCCAGCTCAACCAAACTCCAACCTCCCATAGGCCTTAGACCATCCTATAAGCGTAAATATATCCTTGCGTGGGCCATGGACCTAGCTATAAATATGGGGGATGACTTAGTCAATTGCATTAGATGCCTGGATGCGGCATTCACCATGCTAGCCCACATGGACTATGAACGGCTCAACTTAGGCCTTCTCGATGAGACATTAGAAAATGGAAGTGCACTCCTTGCCATGCACTTGGGAGGACTATGAGTTCACGTTCATCAAGATTCCTGAGGCAGCCAAGGAATTGATTGATAATGAGGTCTCTCGAGAGAAAGCTTGTACAAAATGGCTAATCACATCATATCCTAGGAGCAAAGTCTTTGCAACAAGCCAAGAGCTAGAAGAATTGACAAAGCTAGCCAACTCTGACTCTTCCTTTCCATGAAAATGGTATGCTTTGCACCTCCAATGGGAACAAGAGGGCTGCTAAATCATGACTAATGCCAAGTAGAGACATGCAATCAAAACCACTAAGTACGACCCTACCTATGTGGCGCCTACCTCATTTAGAGTCTTAGCCATCATGAGAAACTGAACTTTAGAGGAATATGTCATGGCACACCCCAATGTTGATCGAATCCTCATTGAGGAAGAATGACATATTGCTAGCAGGATAAACTTTGGTGACTTCCTCTCATTGATGTTCCGGCCTACATTACACACATAGGCATTAGACCTCATGACATGGACTATCATGCCCACTTGGAGTATAACACAAACTTCTATGATTGGCTCATGGCAAAATAAATCACAAAAGCATGCACTTAAATGACCCTTAACCCTTCACCCTCCAATCCTAGAGAGTATTTTCATTTTTCATGGGGGGGAGGGGTAAGATAGAAAAGAAAACATGATTGGAACTTCAAATCTTCAAACTAAATTTCAAAAGCAAGAGTGGATGGTATGAAATAGAATGAGTAGTTGTGAATGGTATGAAACATAACGGAGCATAAAAACAAATCCTAAAACCTCAATCGACATTCTAAAATGGAAGGAATGTGTAGGAATCAATCCATTGCCTATGTGTCTTACCACAAAAATGATCTGAAGAATACTAATGGTGAGTTGTGGTTTTATGATAGGTGCCTACAATAGTAGGTCAAGAGAAAAGAAGAAAACTTCCATTCTCAGAAGAGGAACAAGCTAAATATGGCTAGTCTCAGTGGAAACAAGGCCTTCAACTAGTTCAAGTTTAGGCATGTCTTGAACCTGGAGGATGTGGCTATTGAGGAATTGGTCATAAAATAGATTGTAAAGAAATGTAATCTGCAAAAGTACCTAGACAAAGTCAGCCAAGTAGGGGATTATGAGAAATGTGTGGATAGCGTCGCAAGAGCATCTTAATCATTAATGAATATAACATGTTAGATAGCACCTCAAATTATGTGTTGGAGAGGGTCTAGGATAATCATAGTTGCAGAGGATATTGACTTAGGGTTATTTCTTTTCCCTCAACTTACAATAAGTTTCTTTACATTCCATCCCTTTCAAATGGGGTAATTCCATAGATGACCTGAAGTAGTCCCTACGCCTAGTCCCTAGGCTAGTATTTTCCCTTCTACTCATGTTACACACATTTTTGAAAACTAAATTGAAACAATGTCATAAGACAATATTGAAGAATATAGTTTACTTTATTAGGCTAGTGTTTTCTCCTCTACTTATCTTAGCACATTTAGTGCAACAATGCCACAATGCAACATTGAAATGGTGTGATTTGTTGAGTTTTTCCTTGTGTGATTACAATACATAATTGATGACTGAGAGATGGATCACAAGGATAAGGAAAAATAATGATAGTGAGATCACATGATTTCACCATGGTGGCCTCTCTCTATATATATGCACTCCTTACTATTCCATCATCAATTACTACATTTTTCTATATATTATCTCATCTTTGTTGCTCTTTCCTTCCTCTACCATCTCTTTCTCTTTTATCTGTGTGTCTATGGTTTTCATCTTTTGAACAATAATAAATAATAAACAAGTATACTCTATCCCATTTATAACCAAAATCGGCATATCTCTCTATAGCCTTGCAATGGCGTGGTTTCGATGAAGGAGAGGGGGAGATGAAGGGAAGGGAGGAGTATTCTCTCTCTCTCTGTCTCTCTCTGTCTCTCTCTCTCTCTCTCTCTCTCTCTCTCTCTCTCTCTCTCTCTCTCTCTCTCTCTCGGTGATGGAGGAGGAGCTCAGTACACTAGCAAAGAGAGAGTGCATGCGCACACCCGAACAGGCAGGGTTCAGACGGGCATTTTCTACCATAGACCACATCTTCACTCTCCGTTGTCTGATCGACCTGACACGAGTGAAGAAATAGAGATTGTATTGTTGCTTTGTGGATTTCCGCAAAGCCTTTGACATGGTTCCGAGAGAGAGGCTTTTCAGACGCCTACTTGATCTGGGGGTGGATGATGACATGATGTGGGGTATTTATGCACTATATGAGCGGGTTACTGGCAGAGTCAGATGTCCGGGAGGTATATCAAATCCCCTTGTGAGCACCATTGGTGTGAAACAAGGATGCCCACTCTCACCGACTCTATTTGGGCTATACATTGATGAGATAGCAGAGTTTATTCAACAGCGAGCCGGTGGAGGTATAGATCTCAGTGGAGCCACAGTTCATATCTTACAATATGCAGATGACATTGTGTTGGTCTCAGATTCAGCTCAGGGATTACAGCAGCATTTATTAGCATTGGATGATTTTTGCATACAGAGAGGCATGACAGTGAACCTCGATAAAACCAAGGTTCTTATATTCCATACATCAGCTTAGATACGCAGACAGAGTATTTTCATGGCAGGAGGAGGGAGTATTGAGGTCACTGGATCATATGTATATTTGGGAGTCACCTTTACAGCAGCTTCAGGGATTTTCTCGATGACACAGGCAGCTCGTGACCGCCTCACTAGAGGATACTCAGCATTGGCTCTTATGGAGCGACAGTGTCATCAGGCACATTTCCAGGAGCCCCGCACCAAGGGGTGGCTCTTTGATACTCTAGTCACTCCAGCACTGATGTATGGAGTAGCTATATGGGGGCCAGGCCTTGCTGATTATGTATGGACATTGATGGAGAGACCTCAGATGATCATGATATCTAGATTGATTCGCAGCAAGGCCTCAGTCCCACATGACATTGTGCGAGCAGAGCTTGCCACACCGCCCATGCTAGTCGAGGCATTATTTCAGACAGTCTGCTTCTTACACAGATTTCAGGATATGGAGAGAGATCGCATTGCATACAGAGCATATATGGCATCTCAGGAGATGGCTCGAGCGGGGGATACCACATCATGGTATGCACAGACTAGAGCTTGGTTTGATAGACATGGGCTGGACATTGATAGACTCCCACCTCTTCTATATGATACTCAGGCTCCCACTTACACCCTCTCTCTCTCTGAGAGGAACAGAGTCATCAGACAGGAGATATGGCATATTTATATACAGAGGACATGGGTCAGCCCTGCACAGCCACTGCCATCGAAGATGGCACATTATTATACATAGTTCTTGAGCATATCAGAGCAGGGATTCATAGAGATTCTGAGATATATGCAGATCTATATGCCACATCGATTGAGAGTTCTTATTGGACAGCTCAGGGTATCATCACATCAGCTTATGATTGAGAGTAGCAGAGCCAGTGGCATCCCACGGGAGGAGAGGATATGCCCCCTTTGCAGATCAGAGGTGGAGAGTGAGGAGCATTTTGTTCTCAGATGCCCGGCATACTCAGAGTTAAGATCTAGATACACATTGAGCAGCTCACTTCAGGGATGTATGACTGATATGGATCAGAGATCATTTGGCCGTTTTCTAGGAGAGGCATGGCACATCAGAGAGCAGAGCACACAGCGGGTCCCAGTCAGAGAGGGCCCCACCCAGACGACTATTACACAGTTCTTTCAGATAGACAGAGTAAGAGCTACTGTACCAGCCTCCAGCCAGACCTCCGGGCTCACACTACAGCGGCTAAGGACCAGCGTACCCGACGCCGCACGAGGATCCGTGGGTTTTGGACCCCACAGCCACACCGACAGGAGATCCGGAGGATTCTTGATCTACATCGACAGTAGACTGAGATCCGACGACACTCGACACATTGGATCTCAGATCTCCAGTTTGCTCTTTCTCCACCGTCGATGTACCACATCCTACATCCAGGAGGGATCACCTTCTATTAGCGACTTCGACGACTGCTACTACATCCCAGGATAGTATATCTCCCTGCATCTGTTACATATACACATCGCACCACTTTATCACAGCCGACAGTTGTTCCCCTATCACATCCGACATTTGTTCCCCTTTTGTAGCCATTATCTGGAGTACCAGAGCTACATACGCACATACACATACACGACACTTATCACACTCACAGCACCGTATTTTCAGTTTCCAATTTTTAGCTTTTCATTTAGCACTTTTATTTTGGATAGCTAGACCTCATCAGTTGTATCACAGTTTGTCTCATAGGCCAGTTTTGGTCTTTAGAAGACGTTAATATAACTTTCTTTCTTTCTTTCTCTCTCTCTCTCTCTCTCTCTCTCTCTCTCTATGTTATGGTGGCTTAATAATCCTAGATACCCTCCATGATGTTGAGATGGCAAGTTCAATACATGTGGACATTAATAATGGACCACCTAATTAGATGGCTATGTATATTTACACTTAGCACATCAATGATCATTATGATCCTCACATGACCATTAACTTGTCACTTATTACATTTGATTTATTAGATCTACCTACAATTGTCATAGTTATAGCGCTTGTCAATTAGTATAGTTAGTTATGCACTATTTGACTTAGAGGTCACTTTTCTTTATGTTGATACTTTGTACACATTGTATTGCGTGTGAAACAAAAGAAGAAACTAGCAAGAAAATGTTTTGGTCTCCATCTCTATTGTGTTCTTGAGTGAGCTTTCCTCTTGTATGTATGGTGTGTGTTTGGCGTAGGATCTCAAGCAAGTCTCCCCACCATGCAATTTGTGATATGCCAATGAGAGAGGCTAGTTTTGAAGGTTGAAGTAAAGCAAAAGAAACAAGGATTTGAGCAAGCAAGCAACAAGTAAGAAGCTCTCCCATTCTTGCACTCTTTCTCTTGGATAATGCCTATGAAGGCATTGAAAGCAAGGCTAAGAAAAATTTGACATTGCTGTGATATTTGGTGTATAAGAAAAGCATTGTATATCTTGCAAATAAGGCTTTTAAGACTTTACAGTTGTTTTTTTTTGCCATTTTAGACCTACAAGATTCTAGACAACAATTCTATGGTATAATATGATTTTAGTTGTGTTGATCAAAAGTGAGTACAGAGGTCATAGCTTTTTAATTTGTAAGTTCTAAGGTAATTGCTAGGAAGTGAACACAAGTTGTTTCTACAAATAGATTGAGATTACATATACTATTGACTAGTCAATAAAAAAGGCTACTTGGTGTGTTGTTGTACACTTGTTGTGAAAGCTTATAGAAGACTTATTGTTTTGTGGCAATATTGTGAGAATGGTTGAGAATAGTGAAAATCCTATCAATGAGAAGTTGGATAAGAACAACTATCCATCATGGAAGTTTCATATGGCGAACTTCTTATTAGAAGAGATCTTTACAATTTCATTCAAGTAAAGAAAAGGAGCCAAAGCTAAGTAATCTTGCAAACTATAGAAGAATTAAAGGTGTTGAAAGGTTGAAATACAAAAAACAAAAAGGTAATGTATTAGGTATGTACAATCATTGATATTAGTATGCTAGGATATATAAGAAATACAACAACTTCACATGCAACTTGGACAATATTTGAGAATATATTTTCAAAAAACACAAAAGCATGGAAGATTTAACCCAAGCAAGAGTTGAATACCTTGAAGAAGAAAATATGTATGTAAATGAGTATGTTTTGAAGGTGAGAAGCATTGCATATACCTTAGAAGCTATTGATGTAATGCATGATGATGATGATTTGATTTCATCTACTTTGGGTGACCTTAATAATGCGAAGGTCTAAAAATTGTTTCTTTATTCTGTGTATGTAAGAAGCCCTTTCTAGTATTTAATAAGTTACTCTCACTCAAGATCATTAAAGAGATCAACACAAGGTGAATCATTTAAAAGAATTAGTGAATAGGTCCAAGAATTTTACTCAAGTTCAAGAAAGGAATGTAGCAGATCCTCTTGAAGATATTGTGGTATGGGATGTGCTAGTGATAACCAACAAAATAGGTTAAATCAACGATTTTGTGAAATGCATGTTTCAGGAGGCCATGAAAACTTTAGAGGTAGGGGGAGCTCTAAAGAAAGAGGTGGATGGCAAAACATAAGTTCTAGCAATTCCGGTATTATTTGTCATTATTGTAGCAAAATAGGTCATATTGTAGCCCAATGTTATACTAAGTAAGATAATATCCATAGTGGTAAATTGTAGTAAGAAAACTATGCATCATCTTCACAACAAAAAGAAGACAAAAATGAGTATATGTTTGTTATGCAACATATGATTAATATTGTTACAGAAAAGGAGACACATGATGATGTGTAGTATATTGATTTAGGTGTCTCTAATTATATGACCAACCATGCTAAATTATTTGGAGAGATGTAAGATTTGCAAGACCGAGGTTATGTATAAACAGGTAATGATTCATGCCACCCAACTTTACATATTGGAAAGGTTCCCTTGTCCTTGCATCATGGTTAGACAAAGAATCTATCTGATATATTACATGTGTCATCCATCACAAAGAATTTAATGTCTGTTGGTTAGATAATAAAGCAAAGGCTATAGGTCCGATTTAATACAAAAGATTAGTTTGTAGAAGAGTTTGATGGTAAGTACAAGTTGGTCACAAAAGGAAGTAGAGTTGGCCATGTGCTTACTTTAGATGTTAGAACTCCTATTATGAATACTACTATGTATGCTAAAGACAAAGGAGTAGTTTCAAGCATTCAAATATATCACACGTGTATTAGACATGTAAATGTAAAAATGCTAAATGAATGCAGTCCAAAGGGTTAGCTATAGGGTTGCTTGCTTCTAAGATTGTAGAATTTCATAAAGTGTGTGAAGCATGTCAGTTTGGTAAGCAAACAAGAAAACCTTTTTCACATGATAGAGATGCGCGTAGGAATATACTTAATATTGTGCATATCAATGTTCGAGAGCCTACATAAGACATATCTCTTGGTGGCATCAAATATTTATTGATGATTTTTCAAGAAAGTTGTGGGTGTATTTCATGAAGAAAAAGAGTTATGTGTTTGAGCACTTTAAAACTTTTAAGGTTGTTGTTGCAACAGAAACAAGCTTGAAAGTTAATTGCTTGAGGTCAGATGGAGGGGTAGAGTACCTCTCTAATGGTTAGTGAATTTTTGAGGTCTCACAGGATAAAATGATAGTTTACATACAGGTATATTCCACAAAAAAATGAGGTTGTAGAAAAGAAAAGTAGACATATTACAAAAGTTGCATAGGCATTGATGGTTGAAATGAATTTACCAAAATATTTTTTTTCTAAGGATGTTCATACTACTATCTTTATTATGAACAAGACGCTCACAACTGCAGTTCATGGAATGATCCCGAAAGAATTCTTTATAGACAAGAAGCCCCCAACAGAGCCACCTAGATAGCAGCAAGCAACCCACAAAATGCACCACATTTTGTGCTGATGGCCCCATTTCCTTCTTCCCTACCAGATTAGTCCCCCAACTAAGTAAGCTTCAAGTCTTTTATTCCCTAAGCAAAAGGGACTCCCCATGAGCAGTCTTGAACCCCTCCACTCTTCTTATTGGTCCTCCCTCTTGAGATAAGCAAACTCTGTTGTACACACTTTTGGACAACTATTGAAGCTCAACTTGAGCTCTCGAATCATTCAAAACATCTTCAATTTCACCCTTAGGAGCTTCCTCAACCATTCTTTGCCACATTGATCTAAATTTGAGATATGGAGATCAACATGAAAATTCTCATGTGGGCAGCCATGAAAGCTTCACATAAATCTTTCAACTCTTCAAAAGCAAGCATGGGAGCCTTTGTTGTCTATGGAGCTCAACGTATAAAGGTTTCTCATGGGTAGCTATGACACCTTCACATAAAGCTTTCAACTCTTGAAGAGAAAGAATAGGAGAGCCTTCATCCTCAAAGAAATCATCAACCCCTTGAAGATTACAACTCATTGAAGGTGTCTTGATTCCATGAGCTAAACTAATGGAAGATTTGGGTTTGATCAATCAGTCATGCCTTACTCATCTACTCCAATCACTAACAAGGTGTATTGATTAGCTCTTAATCTCTCATGTAATCTAATTTTTGATCTTAATCCTTCTATTGGAGAGATTTAAGTTTGTATGTTGTCTCATACTTTAAATCCTCTATTGAATGCATGTTGTCCAATTAAATCAGTAGCTTTCTTACCCTTTTTGTACTGCGTTAGAAATCCCATTAGTAATGGCAACTCTATCCAATTGATTAATGTTGACCCTAACACTTCCCTGTCATGCGGGCAGTGGTTTGATCCCAAGAGAGTAATAAGCTATTGTAAAAAGGGTAAGTAACAACCAATGAGTAACTGGATTGCCAAGGTAAGCCCTCCACCCACCAAGCTCTCGTCAATTTTTGAAATATCATGAAAATGCCCAATTTTCAATTTCCTCATGCATCTCATGCTAGTTGATTAATTAAAAGTGTCTTCCATGTATACTTTGATCGAAGAAAAAGATTGATACTAGATGAGATGGTAAGCCAAAAGAGAGGTGACCCTCCCTTACCACTTAAGACCTTGAAGGGGTGCACCACTCGACTTGAGGGAAACTTTGCCTGCCTATTGTGATTGAGAGCCTAACACTTGTACACAAGTGTAGGTACAATTCATGATCACCCCATTACCAATTATATACACCTTGACATGAGGCACACGTATTGATTAAGATACCCATGTATGGCACTCGACATGTATAAACTCAATGTGAGATGTATGGTAGTGAGGCTTCCATATGCACTATTGGTAGAGTAAATTGATACTTAAATGTGCTTGGGATCATGATTAGTATGCTATGTATGCTAGTCATCATGATACTTAGGCTCCTTTGGCCTTGAGCCATTCATACAATGTGAAGTTAGACCAAGATAGACTGTGTTTTAGCTTTAGGAATTCTAGGATAGTCATAGAAATCTTACTATGGTAAATTTCATATTAATTTTGGAAGGGAATCTTATAACTTGTCACAAAGAGGGCAGCATCTCAATTAGAGTTATGAGTCTAAAAGATATGGCCATTTTTGTGCACTAAGATCATTGTGGATAGAGGGTGTAGAGACCACTCCACAATAGCCATAGACTAATTGACATTATGCTCCTATTGTTGAGTTATATTGGTATCAACTTGATCAATATGCAAAAGGATGCTCTGTACTTTTGTGAATTTACATTCCCTTATGTTCCACCATAGACTTTGAGCTTCGAACATGGTGGCAAGTTTCCTAGTAAGAGAAATGAGATCTACATAATTGTTGCCTAAGTTTGTGCATACATCAACATTGTGATTACAAACTATGAAAATACTAGTGGAGAGAGAGAGAGAGAGAGAGAGTGTGTGTGTGTGTGTGTATACATGCATGCATATGTGGACATGCACGTGCACATTGTCAGAGGGGTTTTTGTCGAAAGGTCGAATCCACCGGGGATCAGAAGTAGAAGGAAGTAGAGATAGGAGATGGAAGAGAAGATAGAGAATACCCAAGTGGTAAACACGACAAAAACAAATCACAATGAATTGAATCAATATGTATTGAAAGAACCTGGAATCTTTGCATTACTCAGAAGCAATCTCTAGGCATTAGTTCTTCTAGAGCTCCTTCGTAGACCAAAAACGTGGATTAAAAAAATCAGCTCTTTCTCTGCTACCCAGAACCCAAATCTGATGGGTCCATTGGCTCAGAAAGGGGGGTAAAACCTTAGGACACTTGCTCACAGATCTCTCTGATCACTCCTTCTTTCAGTTCAATCTGCAATTTTCAGCCTGTTTTCAGCGATCGCAACGCGTGCAATTTTGTCAATCTGTCTTTTTGTAAATGAAAAATCTTCTAACTGGTTGAAAAAGCAACTAGCTTTTTGCATACCATCCTAATCTAGAAGATTTTTCTAGCTTTTTCGGATTTTTTACAATAAATAATATCAAATATAGGCTAAAATTATCCAAAAATGTAGTATTTTCAGATAATCCATGCAACTCACACTACTGTTCACAGCTCAGATCACATTGATTCTCTAGATCAATAAAGAAGTCGGATAATGATGCATTCCATACTTTTTCACACTGTGTCCTCATAACATCACGACATCCACCCCCTCTAAACCTGCACATCCTCCGGTATGTGCCAAAATCCTAGTTGTCATCGGATTCTGAGTCCTCCTCATCCTCTGCAACCATATCCTTTGCTTCTTCATCTTCCATATATTCCTGGCTAGCCCCTGTATCATGGCCACTATTTTCTTCCAATTCTGGCAACTCGTAGCAATAGATTCCTGCCTTTTGAATAATTTGATTCTTTTCCCTACTACCGGAAGTTTTATGGTTGTCCCGTCTAGCTCATTTAATGCATAAGTAGCATTATCAAACACTTGTTTTACCACATAGTGTTCGAACCATCTTTTGGAAACTTTACGCATGGCACTATGCTGGTTATCTAAACTACTATCATAAACCAATACCCAATCCCCATCATGTATGGTACTTGGTCTCAGTCTATGTTTTTTGTCAAACCGTTTCTTGTTCTGTATCCTTGCTGCCCTTAACTTTGTAGTTGCTGCCTCTATGTATTCTGACTTCCTTTCCAACTGTCTAATGCATAAGGCCAACAACTCCTCTTGATTCAACTCCTCCTCCCAAGGTAACGCACTCCATGTGACTGTCATCTCTTTTATCGGCATGATAGATTTTTGACCATACATCAATTCTGCAGGCATATATTCTGTAACAGCACTGAGTTGTTCTGTCAGCCCACAAAGCATAAGGGAGCAATTGTGGCCACTCTTTTATCTTCTGTCCACATGCTTTTGCCAATGCCTTCACAATAGGTGGATGAACTCTTTCACTTTTGCCATTTTCTTCAGGGTTATAGGCTGAAGTTAAAGCAAGCTTTATCCCCAACCGTGCAAAGAAATCATGAGCTCATCTACATCCAGCTCACCCCTATTTGCTATAATTTTTCCCACATAGCCATATCGACAAAAGATCTCTTCTAAGAGAAAAGTACATACGGCATTTGTCATCTTAGTACGTAGAGCTCTCCCTTCCACTTGATTAGTCAAGTCTTCACGAGCAAGCACAAGACACCTCATTTGCCAAATACCTGTAGGCATTGTGACCAAATCCACCACCCACTTAAATGAAGAGACAATGGATATGTGGGTTGCAATCCATCCCGATGTCTCACAGTTGAATATATTTGACATGTTGTAAATGTTTCCAAAAAGTGAGCAACATCCTTATATATACCCTGCCACCAATATCTTTTTTTGATCTTTGTAAAAGTACCCCAAACACCTCTATGACTAGCGCACAAGCTTTCATGAAATTCTTGCATTACTTTTACTTGTGAAGCTTTGTCACCCAAAACTCGCAATGGCATACCTTGTTTCTTTTTAACATGTTTCCATAAGTATCCATCTTTTGAGAAAAATCCATAGGCTTTCCTCTTGATCTTCTTAAACTCCTCATCTGACCATTCATCTCTCTTTGTTAATGTACTGAGATATTGACCAATTCTCAGCTACTCTCCTACATATTTGTTTTCCAAAAACACTTCTACACAAGATGCAAAACATCTAAAGTGTCTTCTCTTTGTTGTCCAAGCTTCTGTTAATGCTGTAGGAACACCTTGAATTACTAAATTCACTCTTGCAACATCATTTTCAGCCATAAGAAAGTCGTCTTCTTTCTCCTCATCCATCATCCCATCTTCATTCTCATAACGTGCTCGAGATAACACGTCTGCCACCCACTGCGTTATCTTTTCCTGCAATATGCTGAAATTCAAGGTTCAAAGATTTAATGTATGCAATCCACTGGAGCATAGCAATGTCCGGGGTAGCACAACTAGTAATCATACCCAAGACCGGCAAACAATCAGTCTCAATGACTACATGAGCACCCATAAAATACTCCTTATCACATTTAAGGGCTGTCACAATTCCCCATAATTCTCTTTTAACCTGTGGATATCTTCTCTGTCGTTCAGTTAATACTTTAGCACCAAAGCAAATTGCATATCTTTGTCCTTCCTCATCATCTTGCCCAATTGGCCATCCAATCATGATTGGGCTTGTATCAATAGTAATAATGATAGGCTTTCCATGTGAATAGTTAGCCTTTCTCAACGTAGGAGCAGATTTTAAGAGTTGCTTCAATTTCTTCATTGCTTTTTTATGCTTCCTTTCCCAATGAAATTTTTGGCCTTTCCTTAGAAGCTGATAAAGATCATCGGCTACATGTGCAAAGTGAGGAATCCATATCAAATAGAACACACATGCACCCAAGAATCTACGCACCTCTGATACATTCATGCATACTTCTTGCAATCTATCAATCTCATCTATTTTTGCTACTGATGGCCTTCACCCATAAGGCCCACACATATGCCCAACAATCAAAACCTCTTCAACTCCAAAGATAGACTTTTGTCCAGAAAGAGTTAAATGCACCTCTTCTAGACGTGTCAAAATCCTCTCACAATCCACAATATGATCTGCAACAAACTGTCTGCATCCATGAGCATCCATCTCTTCATTCTTTTCATCCACTACACACCCTTTGATTGGAACATCATCCAAGAAGGGCATAGTCAATTGTGGTATAAAATCCCTCAGTACCCTATTCATAGCATTTGTCATGTATGCCACTGATTTTGTTGCACCCTGTGGGAGAGTACACATTCGTACTAACCCCAAAGGAGTCTTCATGGTTGTGATATCCCTGCTTTCAATTGCAAGCTGAAACTGATCATATCCCGAGTAAAGATCACCCAAAGAATAGATCGCTCTGCCTGCAAAAGCCTCTACAAATTCATCAACCACAGGACCTGCACCCACATTTCTTATGGTCACTTTAATGACCGGTTGCATGTCTTGAATAAATCTCAAAGCTCCATTCTTTTTTGGCACAGTAAACCAATGATTTGAGTACGGGGCTGAAGAAGGCTCCAAGATCTTCATGTTAATATTTTCATTTAGCAAATCCATCAGCTTTGGCAAGTAATCTTTAGGCACTGGAGTAGACCTCAAGTTCCATGGTACATGTGGCACAGTAAATATGACCATAGGAGAGACAACATTTGGATCCACACAACCTATTTCACTTGGTTGAAATGCAAATGCCTTCCCATGTCTAGCCAACATCTGCATAAAACAATTTCTCTCAGTAGGAAAAAGAAACCCTTCTGCACCAACTTTCAATTCCTGTAATGTTTCAGATGTAAATTGACAACCTATATCTTTAGGATCTCGTAAGCTTGGCTGCCTTGACACTTTTTCATACATACCCTTACTCTCTAGTGGAAGTGGCAAAGCAATTGGTTTCACCTTTTTGTCAACTGTCTTATACTTTGTCTCCACAAGTGCTTCAGTCCATTGTAATCCTTCCTATCGAGCAAACAATGCTATAACATCATACATATCCAAAGAACATACTGACAACACTCTGTTTTCAACCTCATTTTTTGCATGTATAGTTGCTGAAATTTCAGCCAGAGTGTCTATAATATTCAGCCCATAAAAGATGCCTGAAATGCCATCATTTTCAGCTAACAAGCCCAATGATCTCAGTTTCTTAATAGCCCATTTCATAGATATGCGTTCAGCCTTACACATTGCTTCCATAGGCTTAAACCAACATGAACTGTTTGCTGTAAACTGAGAATTACCAATAGTAAATACATGCTCCATTTCATCAAGAGGCGAGTACACCTTCTGAATAGCACTATTGTAGCCCCGCATTACAGTAGTGCTTAATGAAAATCCAGGTCTTTGAATTCCCTTGCATTTGAAACCAAGGGAGACTCTTGAAGCATATCACGATTTCTAGGATGATTAACACAAACAGTAAGAAATTGGACTGCTTTTCTCACATCCTTGCTTCTAACTCTTGCATAAGCAGAAGCATCATCAAGCACCTTTGTTTCCATATGCACACCTATAATATAGGGTTGTTCCAAAATCATTGCATATGATGAATTATCTTGCACAAAGAAGTGTTGCTCTTCCTGTACATCACCAATTGTCACTTTTACATTAGGACATGCAGCATAGAGCTCCCCTGAAGAATTATTTGCAGCCCTCATATGCCAACCATGACCAGTGTCCACAAGCCATGCACAATTTTCATACAATCCCCGCTCAATGACATTTATCTCAGACCCATGGTCAAGTAAAGCAACACAATGAGTTTCACCTTCCCCTATTTTCACTACCGTTTCAGTGGTAGCTCTAGCCCAATGATTTCTTGTGTAGTGACTGCGAGGAATAAATCCTGGAGTCTCTTCTCCATATTGTTGCATTTGCCTTACTCCATCATGCATATTGCTACAAGGCAATGCATTTTCAGCCACTTTCTTCTCTTTTCCACATGCTGTCCACTGATTAGTAGCATCCTGTATAGATAATCCAGTACTTACTTCATGCTCATATTCAGCCTGAATTCCCAACAAACCAGTTTCCTCTTCAAATTGTAACAATGCACTAGTGGTATCACCAAGAAACTGACGCTTTCTTTTAATTATGTCAATGATCTCATCATGAAACTCTTGTTTGGCAATGCCAAGCACCTCTCCCAAGGTAAATTCCACCCGACTGTTTAAGATTCGTTCTTCAAGAACCTTCTTAAGATCTGTGGCTGTCTCAATGTCAGATTGCAACTTATATCCTAGCTACTTGCCCTTCTTTTTGCCTTCTTGTTTGTTATCCTGTTTTTGCTTCTGACTGACCTCTTCCATAACATGCTTGGGAGGTGGCTGATTTGCAACTTTAGGCTAATCCATACTTCTTCTTATCATTCTTTTAGATGTCCCTGCAATATCTTCATCTCTTTTTCATTTTTCTTCCAAAAGTACATCTGTGTTTTGTACCTTTGCTAAATATGCATACACTGAATATGCATCTACCGGTGATTCCCAACCAGTTATGCCACGAATGTCTTGCCCTGCATGAGACATTTCACTATCAATGACCTTTCTCTTTTCAGTTGCATGTAAAGCATGTGTCCATATTTCAGCCTTTGGACCAACCATCACTCGGCCATGCATTCTATCCAACTGTAGACCAAAAGTAGAAGCATGTACCACCGCATAAGCATTTCAGACAGCCAAGTCTTCCAACAACTTGTGCATACCTCCCTTTCCAAAATCAAAGCAAGAGGCAATCCCATTTCTTGTGCATGGATCTTGCCATCTTTCCAAAAGATAAGCTATCGTGCCAAGGCCTCCTAATAGGTAGCACAATCCTTTCTCTCGTGCTGCAAACAGTCACACCACATACATCTTTTTCCAGGCCTAGGGGTTGCTGCCCATCCCCTTTCCTCTTGTCCTTTTTCATCCAATTTTGAAAACTTCAATTGAAGATCCCGCATCCCTTTGACCAATTCGTCGAAGGCATCTTCCCTAATAGAGGGAACGATAGCAGGTACAGCCATAGGGTTAGCCACAGAAGCGGGTGGCTTACTGGATACTTTAACTGTCTTACCCGTAACAGTGGGCAAGCTAGAGACATGCAATATTTCTCTTCTTCTATGCTTCTTCACAAGTGCAATAACAGCTTCCTTGACATGTCTCCACTATGTTTACCTGTGTTTGTAGTCTAATCCTCCAACAAATCATCAAGCTTCTCTTGAAGCTCAGGATCAGCTGCCTGTAGAAACAATTTAATTTTTTGACTTGTAAGAGCTTGTTGTTCTTCAAGATCCAACTGCTCAAATCTACTTTCAAATTCTCTTAACAATTCTATAGCCATAAGACCCTTATTGGGTTGTATAACCCACTCCTGAAAAGACTTGCGTGTAATCAAACTGGTGTCCTCAATGTAAAATTCTTCCCTGAGTGTCTTCTTGAAGGCTATCCAGGTCTGCATCCTGCAAGTATAATTCAGTAATCCGTGCTTTCAGTTCATGAACAGTAACACGTACAAAATACTGGCTCCATGCACATTGAGCCACTCCAAAGAATTCCATCTTCTGAGCATAGGTATGTACATATGCAAATACATTCCTACCATTGAATAACTTCACCTCATGCTCAACTACTTGCAAAGCATTCATCACAACACTTTCTGTTTGAGAGCTGAAGCTTGCATCACCTATTGTTGTTGTTGTACCTGCATAAGCATATTCATATTTTGCACCCAGTCTGCATCCTGCAAGTATAATTCAGTAATCCGTGCTTTTAGTTCATGAACAGTAACACGTACAAAATACCGCCTCCATGCAGATTGAGCCACTCCAAAGAATTCCAACTTCTGAGCATAGGTATGTACATATGCAGATACATTCTTGCCATTGAATAACTTCACCTAATGCTCGAATGCTTGTAAAGCATTCATCACAACACTTTCTGTTTGAGGTGAAGCTTGCATCACCTGTTGTTGTTGTTGTACCTTCATAAGCATATTCATATTTTGCACCAACTATCGCAAAACATCACTATAGATTTTATTCAAAGGTTCTCCCATATTATCTTTCCTTCTTCTGTGACGACCTTTCACGTCGGGTTCACCAATGTCGGAGGGGTTTTTGTCGAAAGGTCGAATCCACCGAGGATCAGAAGTAGAAGGAAGTAGAGATAGGAGATGGAAGAGAAGATAGAGAATACCCAAGTGGTAAACATGACAAAAACAAATCACAATGAATTGAATCAATATGTATTGAAAGAACCTGGAATCCTTGCATTACTCAGAAGCAATCTCCAGGCATTAGTTCTCCTGGAGCTCCTTCGTAGACCAAAAACGTGGATTAAAAAAATCAGCTCTTTCTCTGCTGCCCGAAACCCAAATCTGATGGCTCTGTTGGCTCCGAAAGGGGGTAAAACTCCAGGACACTTGATCACGGATCTCCCTGATCACTCCTTCTTTTTTCAATTTAATTTGCAGTTTTTAGCCTGTTTTCAGCAATCGCAACGCGCACGATTTCATCAATCTGTCTTTTTTTAATGAAAAATCTTCTAACTGGCTCTTTTTGCATGCCATCCTAATCTAGAAGCTTTTTCTAACTTTTTCAGATTTTTTACAATAAATAATATCAAATATATGCTAAAATTATCCAAAAATCTAGTATTTTCGGATAATCCATGCAACTCACACTACTACTCATGGCTCAGATCACATTGACTCTCTAGATCGATAAAGAAGTTGGATGATGATGCATTCCATACTTTTTCACACTGTGTCCTCATAACATCACGACAACGTGCATGTGTGTTTGTACATAGATGTGCATGTATGTTTGTCCATAGATTTTGTGTTTGTCTATACATACATATACTATAACAAAAACTGCAAATAAACACCATGACGTAGAGAAGTTGAGGACTTTTTGGAGTATGTTTATATATATTGAATTTGGCCATGAAGGAACATGTATAGAGTACCTGGAAGAAATAGAGAATAGAGCCCGCTAAGGATCCCAGAACGGCTAGCAGTGTTAGAAAGTGGCTGTCGAAGATCATTTGAAAACGTCAAATATTACAAGAAACATTTGCTGAGATGATTATGGGTTGAAAGGGATTTTAAATGTGTATATTTGAATTAGTAGGAATTTTGCAATATAATAATAATAATAATAAGATACCAATATATACATGATGTATTTGTTCCTCACTGGCTTTCACACCAAGGCTCGGGTTCCTTTTGGTGGTAAAGGGGGATGCGCCCTTGCCAATGTGCAATGCACCAGACCTGCCAGTCAGTCCCAATTGCACAGAAGCGTCCAAGCTTGTGGCGAGGCATAATCGGTTGATGGGATGGTTGTTAACTAGGCTTCAACTATTGGATTGTGAAGAAAGGGCACAGTCTACGGACTCTCTAGTGTGTGACATATTGTTGCTTACGTTAGATATGCTCTCAATGCCCTACCCTCGTCGTAAGGTGCCACAATGATCCTTGGGGGCTCAAAGTTATAAGCCCCCCATTATGAGGAGAAGCCATGTGTGCCGGTATTGAACCAAGGAGTTAGTTAGACATTGAGGGAGGCATGTTAGATATGCTCAATGCTCTACCCTTATAACATGTCACCAATTATCCTTGGTGCTCAAAGTTGTAAGGCCCCCATTATGAGGAGAAGCCATGTGTAAGCTTGGACATTAGTGGATCTTGACTTGTATGTGAGATGAGGTCTATGTGATTAGATGGCCAAAAGGTGATTGTTGCAGGTCTAGCCATTGGGGGTTAGACGACAAATTAGTAAAAGTTGGTAGCAACTCAAGGCACATTGCATTGAGTTGCAAAGTAAGGAAGTTATCAGGGATCCCTATTTTGGGCCCTAGGGCCGTGAAAGTAGCCCTTGACTAGGGCTAGGGAATATTCCATGGAATATTCCCTGGCCAACTAGTGGAGTGATGCCAAGAGGCATATTCCACGGTGGATTCCGTGAGGTTTTGCAGTGGATTTCGTAAAATTATATTTATTTGCCGGGGCTCGTACATAAGATGGATTCCTTGTGCGAAAAGTTGATGGGGAGGCCTGTCCTTTTCAAGTGTCACGTTAATTTAATGTGCAAGTGGGTGATTCTGTAAAATACATATTTAAATTAATGAAAGTTTATGAGTGTAGAGTGCACACTCATATTAAATTAAGGTTAGGACAGAGTTCCAACCTATTTATTTATTTTGTAGCTGAAGACTGCTAGGCATTCACTTTTGTCGGTTTAATTTTATTATTGTCTAACAATTGTGAATGCTTCAATTGATGGGTAGAGCAGGCAATGTGGGCACTGGGAAGCACTAGGCGATAGCGTATATTCAAGTTATTTAGAAGAAATTATCATTTGTGATGGTGGGCGCGCGTCTTAGGCATGGTGCCAATATTTATTTTGACACGGTTATTTATTGAAGCACTTGACATATATTTATTATTTTAAACGCGCATGGACGCATGATTTAAATATTCATTATTGGTCATTGTATTTGGGCACATCTCGACTCTTAGGGTGCCCAACCGCTTTATTCTTTATTTGGATAAAAGTAAAAACAAAAGCTAAAGCATGCTAATTGTAAATTTGGGCTATTTTTTAGCTTGGAGATGAATAAAATATTAAATACATGCTTTGTGAAGCACTCGCACAAGGCATGGGGGAAGATTGTAGCCAATTGGTCTTCTTGCTTCATGTCATGCAAGTCTATTCTCTTGGATTTTGAGTAAAAAGTAGAGTTCTTTGTTCTTGGGGACCTTCCGACACTCGCTACGTACGCATACAGCATCCGATTTGCGCACCATGGAGGTGCACATGGAAGGTCAACAGACACATGGAAGATCAATAAACACATGTATACATGGAAGGTCAACAAACACATGTGCATATGGAAGGTCATCCATCATGACCCTCTTTATAGGCTGTAAAACGTAGACCCCTTCATAGTTTTCATGATCCATCCTTTTACCCAATGAGAGTTATTCCAGATAGCCTTAAGCTCTTCACCTATCTTCTGTTGTTTAGATTGCCACATCGAAGCTTTAAGCGCATGGGTGGATAGAGCCATCTTTGTATTAACTTCGTTGGAGTTAAAGAAATTTTTTGTTCTCCTCCTATCTGTTGTGTACTCTCTTTATCTATCTATTACTCAAATTCTATTCGCTTTACCATGTAATTTTCACATCCTACACATAATATGATCCTTGCCAACAACAACTGCTTCGATGCATATTATTGTGAATAAATTGAGATTTTGCAATAGGAAGCGACCATGGATATACTGTGCCATGTTTGTGAGAGATGTCGAGATTGTGAATGCTCGCGGTAGCTCGTGTGACCATCAGCTATGCTATGATTATGGAAAAGAGGAAAGATGAGGTAGAGGGAGAGACTGAAGTACTGAAAAGACAACACAAAGATTTGAGGAAGGGGGTGGGCGGTCCGGATTAAAGCCATGGTGTATCCACGATTGGTGGGAAGAGAGACAAAGAAGGCAAGAAAAGAGAGTGAGAGGGAAAGGTAGAACGATCTCATCTAGCAGCAAAGTTTTGGTGAGACCAACTGGAGAGAGAGAGAGAGAGAGAGAGAGTGTGTGTGTGTGTGTGTGTAAGCCTATAGTGTATGGCAATATGGTATTGCTATCTCCATGTATGTTTTTATAGAGGATCTACTGTGCTTCTAGAGATGGGCCATATTGCAACGTTGACAAAATGAGAGCGGTCCATCTTGGGGGTGAATCTTCTCCACATATCTTTTTTCTCACTCTGCTCTAGACTTCACACACACACATACACTTTCTCTCTCTTGCTCTACTCTAGACTCCACACACACACACACTCTCTGTCTTTCCCTCTCTCTCTTTGTGTCCTTCACGTGCCCTTTTCATTGTTGGCTGCACTTTTTTCTAGTTGTCTCTCCACATTGCATTTGCCTCTATGTAGGTAATGCATTGGCTTTCTAAAAGGCAAAAGGCAACCTCTACTACTCTAACACAAGTAGAGGTAGATTCGTGGTGGTAGAGGCCACAATGGTTACCATTATGGAAAAAATTAGGAGCAATCTCATGACTCACAAGGGCAGTCACATATAGGTGGCAAAGGTCAATCTTGAGGCAAGAGGAGCCATAGAGGATGTGGAAAATAGGTTACAAGTCATGATAATGGAGAATGCTATGGTTAGAAATGTCATATTTCATATAATTGTCAAGAAAAGAGAAGAGGTGGAAACAACAGAAATGCAAGAAGATAGCATAATAATTATGCATCTATCAATAATGAAGTTGATAAGAAGAATTTATTTGTTGAGAGAGAGAGAGAGAGAGAGAGAGAGAGAGATTTGACATTATACGTTAAACTAATTCATATATTTCAAATAATTGGTATATATATATACAATGTACGCATATATGATCATTTCTGAAGCATGTGATAATTGGACTCTTGAAATGCTTCACTCTCTCGATATGAAAATGAATTTCTTTTTTCTCTTGTGATTTCACAAATATACAGGAATGTAGGTCAAAGAAACATAGTTGTATTGTCCTAGCTTTTTTGAGAGGTCTCGCATTGGATTAATTTAAATGCAGCTTTGAGAGAAGGAAAAGGCATCCTGATGACATCAAGATAGATATGGAAAAATAAAGCAAATCTAGTCCGGAGCTTATAGGAACCCTCTTACTTTTCTCAAACATTCCTACTAAAAGTATCATGACAATCACGTGTCCAACTTTCGTCTTGAGTTGATCAAGCGATTTGATTTCCAACCATCGAGGCCGTTCCTTTGTTTTATCATGAAAGGAAAGAATTGGTTAGTTTCCTTCAAAGAGAAAATCACATGGAATAGATCAAAATAACTAGTAATGATAGCATGTGCAAACCTGAAGTCGAAAGAGTCCAAACAAGCTAGAGCTTGTGATATTCTTTTTTTCACGTGTTAGGGAAGAATCTGCATTGATCTCACTACCAATGCTCTTTATGAATAACTCATACAAACCCATCCCAAATATAAGCATTACTGTGGCCATGAGGTATATATCTGTAGCCACATTGAGGGATATAAGTGACTTGTGAACTCATATTAAGGAAATCATACATGCTACATATAAGGCAACCAAAGTTAGTCTTAAAAATTGAAAGGCTAAGGCGACTAGAAATCTTCTGAAAATAGCCTTTTGAAAACAGCCTTCCATTGTATCAATATATATGTTGGAGTATCATAAACACGCTCTGTTTGATGGCTAGACATAACTTTTGTTGCATCCTATCCAAATTAAGGGGTGGTTTCCCAATATGCAAAATTATTAATCAACCCTAAATTGCAAATAACAAACATAATTGTATTAGAAAAACCTGGAACTCTTGGATGCAAGTCTGATATCATTGCATGCTCATTGGGTATAGACAAGGGTATGGATTGCATTCATATAAGGAAAGAAGTTTATGCATTTCCCCTAAAAGAGATGCAACATATTCTAGAAATCTAAGGGGTCTTTTATGTCAAACATGTAGGCTCATCACACCCATTGTTGAAGTCATCACCTATTTATCGATGTACATAAGTGTTATTTCATATCTTCAATGACCACATCAAAATAACTTACTAATCTCAACATGGCACTATAATGATTTTGACTTGGTACATCTACAGCCTTGAGCTATTAACTTTGTGCGCTTTACCTTACAAGCCACCTTACAGATGCATGTCATGAATTGCATGCAAAACACAAATACTGCGAAGTCAATGATATCTAAATATAAAAAGTTTTAACTTATGTACGGATTTAATCATTAGCACTAAGCTTGTTATTCATACTTGAGTTGATTAACTATTTTAGGAGATGCTATATTTCTGGACAAATCACTATAACACTCGCCTTACTTACGCCATGCGAATCAACTCATAAGATTCCTTGGTAATGGCAATGGAGACTAATTAATCCAATCAATTCCATATCACTATTTTTCCGTTTTAATATTGTGATTTATTCAAGGCATTTGAGCTACAGAAATAAGCCACCATGTTTTGAGCATATTTAAGTGGAATAAGTTTACAGTAAATGCAAACTTATAAGCCTTTTTGAGTAGTTGAATTTGAATACTAATCTCAAATCAAAAGACAAGTGTCCCACTTTTAGGTTCTAATGTATTCAATGTGCATTAGCTACTACCATATTTTACATGGATTTCATTATTGGATGGAACAACTTTATGATAAATGCAAACTTGTGTATGTAAATGTACTCACCAATAGCTTCTACAAGGAGTAAAATGACATGTCCAGTATCAATTCCATGTAGTGATCCATGGAGGTACTCAGAAATTGATATCACAACATTAATGGAACCCTGCAATTTCCAAGACTTACTTCTTGTCATTGAATAGTCAAATTTCTATAAACCATTAAAGTGGTGCAACATTCGCAACATTTGCACATAATTGACAATAGAAATACATAGATAGTCACTTGTCCAAATGTGTGCTACATGTGAGCTAATTGGCAATTACATATTAAAGTGCTATGAGAAGGAAATATGTATCAAAAGTGCATTTATAAGCATGAACTACCACAGTAGAGGATGTACATCTTCAACCATTTTGAGAAAAGAAGGCATTTCCTAAATTGCAGGTCCATGGGGCTTGAGGAAAGTGATATATTAATTTGGAAAATAGTGGCTTTCCCAAGGTTTTGCTGGTATGTTTTAATTGTCATACTTGAAGTTTCACTAGAGAGAACATTAAAATAGCTATCTAAAATTAGATAATTAAAAAATTTCTTGTGGGCACTAGATCCCTAAGTGGTCCAATCTCTTAAATGTATCTTAGAGTGTGAGTTGAGCAGGGCCATTTTCTTAATTTATGGGACTTGTAGATACATAAACGATGTATTCATACACTTTGTTTGGATTTAGGAGGGATTTTAAGAGAGAAATATGTATACACAAAGAATTTTTATTAAAATTAAAAAGAAGAATTTTATTATGTAGAAGGTATCAAAATCTCTCCAATGAGGATGTATTCGAACAAATTCTTCTTTGGTAGGCCCTTGTGGGACAGAGCTTTGTGGTGGTCTTTTTTTTTCCCTTTGGGGTTTGTTGTGGGGGGGGGGGGGGGGGGGGGGGGCGCATTTGGGGAGGGATGCACCCATGTGTAGAGGCCTATATACAAAACCCTTGCAAAAAGGGCATTCTCTAAAACAACGGTATCTCTTTTACTTTATATATGCAAGCAAAATATCTGAATGCGATAGTATCAAAATTTGCACTCTAATACTTACCTTCCAACTATGAAGCAAATTGACATTACACTCCTACTATGAAACTAATTGACATTATGCTCCTAATCAAAATGCAAAAGGATACTCATTACTTTTGTGAAGTTACATTCCCTTGTGTGCCATAGACTTTGAAGTTGGAACGTGGTTGCAAGTTTCCTACTAGGAGAAATGAGATGTGCACAATTGTTACCTTTGAGCATACTTCAACATTGTGATTACAAACTATGAAAATACTAGTAGAGAGAGAGAGAGAGAGAATGTGCGTGTGTGTGTGGGTGTGGGGGCACGTATGTGCACACGCATGTGTGCTTATACATAGATGTGCATGTATGTCTGCACATAGATGTTGTGTTTGTGTGCATATGCATGTGCTTGGAACATGTGTACAGTACCTGGAAGAAACAGAGAACAGAGCCGGCTAGGGATCCCCAAACAGCTAGCAGCGTTAGAAAGCGGCAGTCGAAGATCATCTGGAAACGCCGAATATCGCAATAAACATTTAACGGGATGATTATGGGTTGCGAGGGACTTTAAGTGCGTATATTTGAATTAGTAGGAATGTTGCAATATTATAATAATAATAATAGTAATAATATACAGTACATACCCGCTCTATTCGCTCCTCGGCGGCTTCCACGCCAAGGCTCGGGTTCCGTTTGGTGGTGGAGGGGGACGCACCCTTGCTGGTGGGCAATGCGCCGGGCTTGTCGGTCAGTCCCGGTTGCACGGAAGCGTCTAAGCTTGTGGCGAAGCTCCTGCCCTTGTCACCGCGAGAGAGTGTGACCAGGCATAACCGGTTGATGGGATGGTGATTAACCGGGCTCCAGCTGCTGGATTGCGAAGGGCGCAGTCTATGGGCTCTCCAGTGTGCGACATGCCGCTGCCTGCACATAATACGATCCTGGCCGGCAGCTGCTCGATGCCGGAACATTGTCATGAGAAGCTGGTCGGATTCAATGGCTGTATTACTGTGAATAAATCGAGCTTTTGCAGCAGGAAGCGGCCATGGATGTACTGCGCCGTGTAATTTGTGAGACGTGTGGCGATCATGAGGTGAGATGTCGAGATTGTGAATGCTCGCGGTAGCTCGTGCGACCATCACCTGTGCTGTGATCATGGAAAAGAGGAAAGCTGGGGCAGGGGGACAGAGTGAAGCGCCGAAAAGACGGCGCAGAGATTGGAGGAAAGGGGGGGGGGGGGGGGGGTCGGGATCACAGAGATAGTGTGTCCGCGGTTGGTGGGAAGAGAGACAAAGAAGGCAAGGAAAGAGAGCGAGAGGGAAAGGCAGAACGATCTCGTGCGGCAGCAAAGTTTTGGTGAGACCAACTGGAGAATAGCGGGAGAGAGAGGAAGAGAGAGAGAGAGTGTGAGAGAGAGGGAGTGCGTGTGTGTGCAGGGCAATATGGTATTGCTGTCTTCGTGTATGTTTTTATAGAGGATCTACTGTACTTCTAGAGGTGGGCCATATTGCCACGTTGGCACAAGCAGAGCGGTCCGTCTTGGGGGCGAATCTTCTCCAGATACTACCCTTTTGCTCACTCTGCTCTAGACTCTAGACTCCACACACACACACACGCAGTCTCTCTCTCTCTCTCTCTCTCTCTCTCTGTCTGTGTCTTTCGCGTGCCCTTTTCGTAGCCGGCTGCACTTTGCGCCAGTCGTCTCTCCATCCGCGTTGCATTTGCCAGCTCTACGTAGGCAATGCATTGGCTTGCGAACGCCGGACAGGCCACTTTCGTTGCTGGCTCCCGCAGTCCAGAGGCTGGCCATGCACCGCCTTTCAAACACGCGTGCTTATTATCATTCGTTATGCCCCCCACCACCTGGTACGACCGGAGACAAGTGTGAGGAGGAGAACATCCGCTTGACCTTTCAATATGTGCAATACAACAGGAGTACAAATGAAATGCGAGCTCTGCTCCTGCATGAACATCCATGGGAGACTGCGTGGACCGCAGCTCTCACAAATGAAATGCAACAGGCAACCACTGGCGCTTCTGCTGGACCTCAGCTTGCTCCTTCGTGAACCCCGCCGTCTGCTCGTGGGATGATATGTCAACTTCCAAGTCTTGCACAACTTTTCGAGAATGCGTCCAAAAACATCATTTTCAACTTTCAACCACCGAAATCCTCCAAACTAAAAGGACTTTAAAGTTGACCTTTACCTGGCACGACTGTTCACGGTTGTCGTTCAAACACACATTTCCCAAACGGTAGTTACTAGTTTTACTATCCTTCCTAACACGTGATCACAATCACACATAAGCCCGCCGCCCACACACACAAATGTAAGAGAATTTCTAGGCATTAAAGTCGAGGATACTCAAGGTGCAAGCTTCAAGGTTATCGTATAAAGCGTGTGTTTCATTCTCTAGGGCTCCAGCCTCCAACTCAGAGATGCTCTTATCAAACGACACGCCAAATGCAATTTCTTTAGCTTTTACACGTTTTTGTCTTTTCATATATATATATATATACCTTCGCGCGCAAGGAATGCTATCGCACAGCAGCTTCACTTCCCTATCGCACTATGGGTAATGCTATCACAAAAACATCACATGCTTTACTCTCCTCTACTCACAACCCCTCTATCTCTCATCCCATTTAAACCTCCCCTCTCTGTATCCACACTCACTCACTCACTCAATCACGCACACACACACACACATCTCTCTCTCTCTCTCTCTCCAATTCTCTCTAAGCACCCTCTCTCTGTCTCTCACACACACACCAAACTTAAAACTAAAAGTAGTTTAAAACCAATGTAACACAAAATGCCAGACATAGAAACAATCTCTTCCATGCACCATACTTACAAACATTCCTCTCGACATCAATGTAAGCAATCATATGCTTGCACACGTGATAATTAGAAACAACAACGTAATACTGAAAACGAAGCCACAAAGGCCAAGTGTAAGGTACACAAGTGTTTTTAAGCACCATAGACAAATGGCCTATGCCAACAAAAAAAGACAATGTCTCGAAGATGCCCAATAGAAACAAAGCTTTTTGAGTAATCATTAACAAAATCTTCCTCGTTGAGAAAAACATGAGAAGGCGAAGCCGGGAATGATCCCATAGTTTTCATTGGTAATCTCATGGGCAATGCAATGGTCCTACCACCTACATTGGAACAAAAATCATAATATAAGTACGTGGAACAACAACGTTACACTAAAGCAGGTCATAATTGAGACAAAGACCAAGCACCATAAAAAAAATTCTATAAGAGACCTAGTCAAAATGAAGCCACAAAGGCCAAGCATAAGGCACCGAGGTGTTTCCAAGTACCATAGGCAAATGGCCGATGCCAACAAAAAAAGACAATGTCTCGAAGATGTCTAATGGAAAGAAATTTTCATTTTCTTCGAGGAATCATTAACAAAATCCTCCTCCTTGAGCAAAATATGTGAAGATGAAGCAGGGAACGATCTCACAGTTTCCATTGGTAATCGCATGGGTGATGCAACGGTCCTACCTCTCTCTTTAGCACCTACATTAAAATAAAAATTACATATAAGTACACGGAACAACTAACAAAGATCATTCCATCCCAACAATAATAATACCTGGTCGAATATTTGTGAACCACTCCGTAGGTACTGACAAACGTTGATGCAGCATCACAAAACAACCCAAATCTTTGAATCCATACTTGAACGAATGCCTCGGTATCTTATCAGTATGAGAGCGTTGAAATCTCTTCCTATGGTCAACCTCATACATATGCATCCGAAAACATTGCGTATATCCACAATGTACAACTTCAATAAAAACTGGGAGCTTAATATCGATATTAACATCATCATATAAACGCTCGATAACCCTTGCAAGTGTCCTTCTTATAATATCATCAAGAGCTATAGTGAGTAATGTGCACTGTAGCTCCTTTTGATAGTCAGAAGCTGGGTAATAGTGCCACTCTAGGGTAGGCATCTGCAAAAGTTAAATGAATAGTGAAATATGAAAAAATTATACTTCCAAGAGAGTATATGCTAACCAAACAAGGCATAGAGAGCAATTCACACATATGCAAAACCAATGTCTCTACATGGTCATCAATAACTGTATCTCCACAAAGAAAGCAACAGAGAGTAATTCACATATATGCAAAACCAATATCCCTACATGGTCGTCAATAACTACATCTCCGCAAAGAAAGTAATGCACATTACTGCACCTTTTGGAGAACATCATTGTATACAATGTTTGTGGTCATATCCCCATCCTTTTCACCCAATAGCACTTTCACACAATGCGAATATTTTACCCTTGAAAATGCAACATACAGCTGACCATGTGTAAATATCGGTGCCTTTAGATAAAGCCCAACAATGAACAAAGTTTGCCCTTGTGACTTATTGATTGTTATAGTGAATGCCAACCGGATGGGAAACTGTCTCCACTTCATAGTAAATGGCAATTGTGTAACATTCGAAACAAAAGTAATCCAGGGAATAAAAACTCGTTCGCCCACATTTGCCCCTGTTATTATCTAAGCATCTATCACCTTCCTATTGAAAGCTCTACATATCAATCACGTACCATTACACATACCCCTTCCTAGATTTAGGTTTCTAAGAAGAATAATAGGTGCATTTATCTTCAGCAGTAATAAATGAGGAGGAAATCCACCTCCAAGGTCCAATGTATTTAAATACTCAACAGAGTACAAAAATGAGTCGTTGGTCTCTGCAATTGAATCTGCACTATAATACTGCCAGACCTCCCCTGGCATTAATTGCAATGCACGATCATTCAAAGTAGCCACCTCTGTATTCCGCGAGGCAAGTATAGCCCGCTCACTAAAATATGACGTGTAGTCATCCACATTGGACACGTCACTGTAGACACTATCAATTAGTGTTTCGATAGAGTGTCCTTTTAATATCATGCCAGGTGGGATACACAACTTATCACAACTTTCGGTAACACCCACTCCATCCCCTATTCCTTGAATCCAATAAATGAACCCATTGTACACCACACTACCAACTGTCGACACTCGCATATTGCCAGATAGCCTTAGCACCCTTATGTAATGCCACAAATCAGAGTAACACAATGCAGCATTAACAATATCCTCATGTGTTCCCTTTACCACAACTGGCAAGACCTGTATAAAATCCCCCCCAACCAAAACAACTTTTCCACCAAACAGCTTATCACAGCTCATAACATCTCTTAGAGTTCTATCAACCACTTCGAAGGCATATCGATGGGTCATAGGAGCCTCATCTCACAAAATAAGGCTTTTTTGTCTCAATAACCGAGCAATGTCACTTTGAACAGGAATATTGCAAGTGGATCGATTATTTAATTCTACTGGGATTTTAAACCGCAAGTGAACTGTACAACCACCTAGCAAAAGCAAGGCAGCAATGCCACATGATGCTGTTGCCAACATTATGCGACCACCACTGCGCACCTTCGCAAGTAAACATTTGTATAGGAAAGTCTTCCCAGACTCACCAGGACCATCCAAAAAGAATACATCCCCAGTATCTGTATCAACAGCATCCATGATTGCACCAAAGGCAATTCTTTGTCCTTCATTCAACATTCCCTCCATAGATTCAGAAACCCTATGTTGTTCTGATATGTTGTATGCATATTCATCTTGCAAAAGAGGGTTAGTATGTAGTTGTGATTTTGGTTGATGAGGTTCAAGCAACCCATCAAAATCACAGAGTCTTTGTCCTACATGACGTAAAAGGTCTTGCAGATGCAACAAAGCCATGTTAGATGCCTCATGTTGTAGAACACCAAGAGAGGCGTTCACGTGCTGTAGCTGCAATCTATACATGATATCCTCTACCATTGGCACAAAAAATCTTTCCCATAGATGGCCAGGCCGCGAGCTGGCTCACAAAAGACCGAAATTGCAACAAATAAAGTTTGGAGTTGAGCACCAGTTTACATAGAGGCAGCTTCTTCTAAGCACACAACATATTCATCATCACTCTCCAACATTCCACTTGCAATGCAAGTATCCCTAAAAGTATCATAGAGCACACTATCAACAATACACAAATCTTCAAAAGAAGTACATTTTCAAAACTCTGTTAAAAGCATCCGCAAATAGTAGAGCTCACCACAGGTAGGCACCACAAAATACATCCGACCACATGTATTCCCACACTTCCTTCTAGTCCATATCTTATGTCGTACATTCCACACCCAATACACTAGAAAGTCCTGATAGCGAATAGTCCTAGCCTCTGGATGAATGTGGTTGCACACAAACCATTCAGTAAGAGTAGTTTTCTAGAGGTCTTCATTCCGCACAACATCTGGTATACTATGTGTATCCCGAAACACCACATAGTTCTTGCCAGGTAAGTGTATCTGCAAACGTTGTATATCAGGCTTTTCATTGTGCAATGCATAATCATAGATCTGCCAACACGCCTCAGAGGTAGAAACATATCATCATCCAAATAACTTTGTATCTCGTCCACCTCGTGTGAGCATCGCCACCATTCCAGACTGAATCAACCCCAACATAAAATTTGACGGTTGCACAATCATGCACCTTGTACACATACTTATACAAATACTTAACAGTCGCAATTGTTGAGCACACCTCCACATTTATGTGTGCATTGTATTTCTTACTCAAGAATGGATTATATGGAACAATCTATCGATTATCAATAACATTACCATTTATGATCACAGAGTTTCCATCATCTCGTCTTCGATAAATGGGATAGCCAGAACTATCAACCGTTGTCATAGCCACTAATTTTCACAGGTAATCTTTAGTACATCTACCCTTGTCCATAAAGGGACTCTTGGGGTTCAATCCTCCGCAAGGCCCATGAATGTTGCACTTTGAAATTGTCTCAAATAAGGTTGGAAACTTAACTCTATTGGGTAACTCAGTACAAGCCAGTCTATCGTAGTGACATGCTTCAGAAGGTTTGAAAGATGACTCTAATATTAGCAAAGTATGAGAATGTGGTAGCCCCCTCTTTTGGAATTCAATCACTGTAACATAGCCGGCAACCTTTCCAAAGAGATCCTTCCGCAACAACGTATACATTAAATCAGCATGCTTTTTATGAAACACGCAAGCAGTCAAATCTGGACAGTCATAAGCACTTTGCCTAGGCAATAAAGCATTGGTTATCTCCAACCACGTTGGATTGCATGTCATTGTTATAAAAAGGTCAGGTTTTCCCTTACATCGCACTATAGCCATGGTATCCTGATATAATTGATACATGTGCCTTGATCCACCTATGAATGATGATGGTAAAACTATCCTCTTACCAACAGAGGCACCAACAATCCGCATTGCCCCATTATCATTTGCCCCCACCATGTCTGCCAAGCCTTTGTAGGCCTCCGATGTAACACTGATTGATTCTGGCGACACCAAGTTAACCTGCACTGCTCTATACTACAATAAGCATCAACAATAAATTGCTGCAATAGTCGACCAGCACACAATATGCACACCTCAGTATCTTCGCGCACTTGAAGACGCAATGCATAAAACTGCATTTGGGTAACACAATTTTTATTGGACAATTCATATATGTTAACAGGAACACTAACAGTAATGTAGGGAACCTTTACATGCCAACCATCATCTCCCATAGGAAAAAGGAGGACATATAGCATTGGCATATATGCCCTATGCAAGTTTGAAATAGCAACACATCGACCACCCCGAGTGTAAACATGAATATCCCGACGATCAAGAGTACCCTCGTCACCCTGCCTTGGCATGATAGTTGCAACCTCAATTGCTGCAGGAGCAGAGTATTGTTTACTGGTTCTTTGAATACCAAAAATACTCATTCTTAGTTCCTGCACGGGATTATTTTGCAATTGCAAACCCACTGACCTAAAAGCACGTGCATATATGTTGTGTCGATACATCATACATTGAAGCTCCCCTAGCAAGTTTGGTAATAAATCATGCATAACCCCCAGCCTATTAAGCAACTCATGCTCGATATCATAAACATACAGTTGTGCAAATCTTGACCTTTCTTGACGCTGCACATCAGGAAGCAAAGTACCTATATGGTGATAAATAGAGCCATGCACTCTAAAGGTGTAACCATTCCTGATAACAGGTAGCTCATCAACATTATCTCTGAGTGATACAAATGCCAGAGCACTGTTGTATGCTCATATGTTGTTTTTAAATATCCTACTCTGAGGGTGCATACCATGCAACAAATCATGCAATGGATGTGGTAGATGTTGCAATGGTGGCAACATTACTTTTTCATTTTGACAACAGTGTCTTCCAAACAAAATCGACCCTTGAACTCAAGTCTCGCATCTCCACAACTTAGATGAACACCTTTCATACATCACACAAAGACTCCCCATGGAATGCACATCTTGAAAGTAGATGAGAGATTCGATGGGGATGCACAATGAAAGGCGATTGAGACAAGGAGAGGCTCAAGCTTTCTTTATTCTCTTCTTCTTCAACATTCTCCCACCATATCTCAAAAACAGTCCACACACAAAAATGGTATCCTCAAAAGATAGATATCCCCAAACTTAAGGACACTTTACATACAACAATATGATAAGGCTTAGACTATGCCTTAGACTTTGGCTTATTTCTCAACAGTCCCCCTCAAGCTCAGAATGAGCTTGCACACATAAGACTCCAAGTGCACTCCTGAAGTACTCAAACTTATCTTTACCTAATGCTTTGGTAAAGATATCAGCAACTTGGTCATTGGTCTTCACATGGACCAAGTCAATCTCTCCATCAATGACTTTTTCTTTAATGAAATGATAGTGCACTTCTATGTGTTTTGTCCTTGCATGGTAGACTAGGTTCTTTGCCAACATAATGCTACTAACATTGTCACAATACATAATGACTCCACCATCAATCTCTATCCCCATGTCATATAGGATCAATCTCAGCCATGTCTGCTCACATGCTGCCAATGCAATGACTCTATGTTCTGCTTCAGTGCTTGATAGAGCAACTGTAGGTTGCTTCTTACTGCTCCAACTTACCATGGCTGATCCAAATGAGAATGCATAGCCACTAGTAGATCTTCTATCCATAGAGCTACTTGCCTAGTCTGCATCTGAGTATCCAAACAGTGTAGGCTTGATTCCTTTTTCATAAAACAGCCCAAATCTAGCTGTCTTCTTCACATATCTAAGAACTCTTCTTACTACATCCAAATGTGATTTGCATGGTTTCTGCATAAAGTGACTTACCAATCCAACAGCGTAACTGAAGTCTGATCTTGTAATAGTCAAGTAGATAAGACTACCAATCATTTTTCTGAACATAGTAACATCCTCAACATAAGATCCATCATCCATCAACTTAGCATTTTGATCCAATGGTGTATCAACCGGTTTGCATCCTGTCATGCCATATTTTTCCAACATCTCCAATGCATATTGCCTTTGTATCAGCCATACACCATGAGGTGTGTCAATAACCTCAATACCCAAGAAGTATCTCAACAAACCAAGATCCTTATATCAAACTCTTTATGTAACCCATACTTGACTTCAGTAATCTCCATCTCAAGTGTACCTGTAATAATGAGATCATCAACATAGATGACCACAACAACCATACCATCTTCTGTATGCCTCACATAAAGTGAATAATCAGCTTTGCTATGTTGAAATCCCATGCTGCATAAGAATTTTCTAATTCTATCACACCATGCTCTTGGTGCTTGCTTCCGTCCATATAAAGCCTTCTTCAACCTGCATACATAATGTGGGTATTTTGGATCCACATAGCCCTCTGGTTGATCCATGTACACTTCCTCTTCTAAGTTGCCATTGAAAAATGCATTTTTCACATCCATTTGATAAAGCCTCCAACCATAGATAGAAGCCAAAGCAATTACTGATCTCACTGTTGTCATTTTTAGCTATTGGACTGAATTTTTCTTCATAGTCCAAACCATAAGTTTGTGCATATCCTTTTGCAACTAGCCTTGCTTTATACCTTTCAAGAGAACCATCCGACTTACATTTGACCTTGTAAACCCATTTACATCCAGTGGACTTCTTGCCATGAGGTAGTTTCACCAAATCCCAAGTCTTGTTTTTCCTTAGTGCATTCATCTTTTCATCCATTGCTTGTCTCCACTCTTTGCTCTCTACTCCTTCTTCAAAGCAAGTAGGCCCCACATGTTGTACATAAGAAACCATTATGCATAATGCATCTTCATAAACCCATTATAAGTCAATCTATCAATTGGATACCTTACTCTTTCTGACCTTCTCAATTGAGGTGCACTACCGTGTGTCTCATGTGATCTAGCATATGGTGGCACATACTTTCCTGCACTTCTAGTGCCAGGTGTTTTAATGTGCAGAATGCCATACTCATCATCTATAGATTCATCTTATGAACTTTCAGACATTGGTCTCTTACCTTTTGCAACTTCTGCACTCCTTTATGCATTTCTCAATCTACCACTCCATGGACTGTAGCTGCCACTGCTTTCCACATTTTCTTGAGGTCCTGAAGCATCTTCCACCTGTGCTGATTTTCAGTCTTGCTGTTTGCTGAAATTTTCCTTCCATAGCCATTATCATCATTGCTTTCATAGGAATCAACATCCACTGCAATTTTGGGCTTGTACCATGATTCATATTCACTGAATTTGACATCCATGCTTATGTATACTTCCTTACTCACTGGATCATAGCATTTGTATCCCTTCTTCTCATCAGGATATCCAAGGAAAGTGCATTTTACAGCCTTAGATTCCATCTTCTTTCTCAAATCATCTGGAACATGAACATAACAGACACATCCAAAGACTCTAAAGTATGCAACAGTGGGTTTCATGCCATACATTCTCTCATATGGTGACATATTATGAATTAAGGCTGTAGGTGTTCTATTCATAATGTGAATTGCAATATGCACTGCTTTTGCCCAATATGACAATGGCATGTTCATTTGGTTCATCATTGCCCTTGCAACCTCTGCAATAATCTGATTCTTCCTTTGAGTCACACCATTTTGTTGAGGTGTATACCTGCATGTCAATTGCCTTTTGATACCATGATCTCTCAAGAAGTCACAAAACTCATATGACATGTACTCTCCATCATTATCTGACCTCAAACATTTTATGTAGCATCCAAACTGCTTTTCAGTCATAGATTTAAATTCCAAGAACTTTTCAAATGCTTCACTTTTATGCTGCATAAAGTACACCCAAGTCATCCTGCTGAAATCATCAATGAAGGTGATATAGAATCTACATTTTCCGCTCATGGAAACATTCTGACATGGGCCCCAAATATCTGAGTGTATTATTTCCAAAGGATAGCTGCTTATTCTCCCCCTCTTTGGAAATGGCAATCTGGACTGCTTGCCAAATTGACAAGCCTCACATACATGATCAAAATTCACATATCCTAAATGCGGTAAACCACGGACTATCTGTTTTGATTGCATTTGCTTCAATCTTTGCAAATTAACATGACCAATCCGTCCATGCCATAATTCCACATCCTTATCTTGTCCATGTCCTCTCTCAACATACATAGAGTTTTGAATCACTGGGGTACCTGCATCCAAAGCAAACAATCTCCCTTTCTTTCTACCATGAGCAATCACCCTGCCAGTTCTCCCATTATGGAACTCTTCAATGAAACATCCAAACTTATTGAATCTCACCTGCAATCCTTGATCTATCATTTGACCAACCGATGCTAGGTTCTTACTTATTGTGGGCACATAAACTACATCACCAAGATTGTTCTCAATCCCATCTTTAGTAACAAGTGGCACACTACCAATATGAGTAATTTTGTGTAAAGTATCATCACCAGTGGCAACATATTCATCATTCTGCACTTGCTCCTTGCTATCAAACCACTCAGCATGATGAGTCATGTGGTTTGTAACTCCTGAATCCAAAAACCATTCATTCTCACGAGGAGGATGAGTCATGCTCCCAAGCACATGCTCCATAGCAAATAAATGACCTCTAGGTGATCCATCTCTAGGTCCATAACCTATACCACCATAAGTGCCTGCATAGTGTCCATATTGGGTCCTTCCATGACCCCTAGACATAGCATTCTGTTTCTAATAACAATCCCTCTCAAAGTGACCAAATTGCCCATAATAATGACAAGTGCCATCTCTTTGTGAAGAAGGACTAGACCGTCCTCTACCTCTAGGGAAAGATCTCCCCCTGCCTATATGCATGAAGTCACCACGACCAAAGTTATTTCTTCCATGAGAAAAACCATAATTACTACGACCAGGTGAAGAGCCTCTAGCTCTAGATGAGCTGCCATGACCTCTCTGGTGATAGAAAACACTATCTCCACCTGAATTTTTGCCACTGCTAGATGCATTCAATCCCAACTTGATTTCTTCTGTAAGTAGCAATCCAATAAGCTCCTCAAAGTTAGGCATAGAGCCTCCCCTAACAGAAATAGAGGCATTCAAAGATTTAAATGCTGGTCCAAGCCCATTTAGTGTCACTGACACTAAATCATCATCATCAACAGGTGCACTAATGGATGCAAGGTCTTCTGAAATTTGCTTGATTTCTGCCACATAGTCACTGATACTGGGATTGCCTCTCCATGCACCATGTAATCTCTACTTAAGTTGTATCTTACGAGCCTCTGTACATGTTCCATACATTTTTTCTATGATTTCCCATGCCTCCTTATAAGTACTTGCATTTTTTATATGAGGAATCAATGTTTCTGAAATACATGTGGAGATCCAATGCAAAACCTTCCTGTTCTTCCCAGTCTAATCCTTGTACATTTTCTTTTGCTCTTCAGTTGGATGTTCGGAAACTTCTGGACATTCATCATCACCTATTATGAGATCCCATAGACCTCTACCCATAAAAAATTCTCCATCCTATAGGACCAAACACTATAGTTGTCTTTGGTCAATTTGTCCCCCACGATTTGAGTGATCTGTGCCGTGTGAGACATTATGATTGCTGTAAATTCAGAAGAAAACAACAGTACAATCTGTCCAGAAATGGTATTTAGAAATATGACTATCATACATGTGTCCAAAAACTATTATATACTTCCATCCATGATGCCAACATGTCATACATTCAGTTCCTAGCAAGAACCATCCAAATCGGATTCCACACGATGTCTGTATGACCCAAAATGCATTAAAACATGGGTCTAAAGTTGGCTACTGTTCCTGCAATTTTTAAATTTCTTTTGGCTCAAAAGGAAGAGAGAGAAGTCTTCTCCCTAATTAATGTTCTCGCAGCTCGACCGGCATGAAGGAAGGATGGCGAATGCCGCTACTCTTGCTCGACATGTCCAGCTCTTTGCTGCCCTAGCCTCTCAAAATCAACTCTCACAGGAACAGAGCACACCACAATCTTGCAAACACTATGCCCAGACCACTGTTGTAAAGGCCTCTATATCAGCATGCACTCCTCTCAAACAGCGGCAATCAATTTCCAAGGCATCCTTGTTTGGTTCTTTTCCACGTGCTTGGTCTGGAGAAACATGGTGCTCCTCAAAGTGCCGTTCACATGCCTACAAGCCGATCATTTGTGAAGCTGTAGTTGCTTAGAAGGAAGAAGTGGAAACTCCTTGGTAGGATGATGATGAGGACGATGACTGTACTGGCCGCAAGAAGAAGGAAGCACTCTCTTTTCTCGTCGTTTGAATCGGTGGCCTAAGAAGCTCTCGCAGCAGCAGCAGCTCCTCTGATGCATTGAGCAGGGTCGATGGCTCAGTGAAGTTCCTGGATCAATGGCTTACACTTAGGAAGACTGGGATTTAGGAGCATCTTGCCTAAATAACCAGCCATGGTTCTGTTAGATTTCATGGAAGCAGGAAGGAGAGCAACACGGAGTGAAGCAACTTGCTTACACTCTCTATTCTTGTTTTTATTCATTTAGCACACACCCATAGTGCATATACAACCTAAGGTCATAAAGACCATTCACACTAGAAGTAACACTGACTTATTTAATACACCTAACTGATCTAGCCAGACTAGTTGTGTCCAGCTCATGTCGGTCAACACACAAGTACGAGCTTGATATTCTAACACTCCCCCTCAAGCTCAAGACAGCATATGTACTCCAAGTAGCTGTCTAAAACCACAAAACTTATCTTTACCCAGAGACTTGGTAAATATATCTGCTACCTGCTCATCAGTCCTCACATGCATAAGATCAACCTTTCCTGCAAGGACCATCTCACGAATAAAGTGGTAGTGTACCTATATGTGTTTTGTCCTGGCATGGTAAACTGGATTCATGGCCAGGAGTACACTACTAAGATTATCACATAACAGTTTCATTGGAGCATCAACCTGAATATCCAAGTCAGCCATAAGCTTGAGCAGCCATGAAATCTCACATGCTGCCAATGCAGCACCCCTATACTCTGCCTCAGTACTTGACAAAGCAACTGCAGGCTGCTTCTTACTGCTCCAACTAATCATGCCGCTACCAAATCCAAATGCATATCCACTCGTAGATCTACGATCATATGAGCAACCTGCCCAATCTGCATCCGTGTATCCAGTCAATATCAAGGGTTTATCTCTGGCATAGAACAACCCATACTCTACAGTAGACTTAACATATCTCATAATGCGTCTAACTGCATCCAAGTGCGGCTTTCTAGGCTTCTTCATAAACTGACTAATGAGCCCTACAGCATAGCTCAAGTCAGGCCTAATGATGGTCAAGTAAATCAAACTGCTGACCATCTACCTGTACATAGTCACATCTTCTACTTCAGCCCCAGTGTTCATGTCTAGCTTTACATTCTGGTCTAGAGGTGTATCCAGTGGTTTGCATTCAGCCATGCCATACTTCTTAAGCATTTCCATGGCATAGTGCTTCTGCATCAGTCATAAGCCATTTTCAGCTGGTACAACCTCAATACCCAAGAAATACTTCAGATCTCCCAGATCTTTCATGTCAAATTCAGATTTCAGCATCTTCATAGCATGCTGAATTTCCATGTCATCATCTCCAGTGATTATCAGGTCATCAACATATATGACCAGCACTACCAAGCCACTGTCAGTCTTCTTTGTAAACAGGCTATGATCAGCCCTGCCAACAACAAATCCAAGACTCTGCAAGTAACTGCTGATCCTAGCATGCCAGGCTCTCGGAGCCTACTTCAGCCCATACAATGCCTTTTTCAGCCTGCACACATAATGCTGAAAATCAGGGTGCTCATACCCTTCCGGCTGAACCATGTATACATCCTCTGCTAAATCACCATTGAGGAATGCATTCTTAACATCCATCTACTGCAATTTCTAGCCTTTTTCAGCAGCCAAGGCAATAATAGTTCGTATGGTTGCCATTTTTGCAACCGGGCTGAATGTTTCATCATAATCCAAGCCATACTGCTGAGCATATCCTTTAGCGACCAGCCTTGCTTTGTACCTTTCCACACTGCCATCAGACTTACATTTGATTTTATAAACCCATTTGCAGCCAACAGGATTTTTTCCCTTCAGGCAGTGGTACAAAATCCCAAGTCTAATTTTCAGCCAAGGCTTTCATCTCTTCGTCCATAGCCATGCACCAATTTTCATCCTTTGCTGCTTCAGCATAAGTACCTGGTTCTTTGATCTCCATCACTTTTGTCATGTATGCATAATGCTTTGCAGAGTAGCCACTGTATGTCAACCTGTCAACAGGGTATCTGACTCTCTGCGAGCGTCTAAGCTGTGGTGCACTACTCGATTCACCTCTCTCATGAGGTGGAATGTACCTGTTCTGCCTCGTACCAGGCGTATAGTCAGTCGGAATGCCAAGTTCACTGTCTAACGTATCACTAGACTCATAGCCCGAAGTCATTCTACCACGTGTCATCATACCATCCTCAATAACTTTCTCTTTTTCTTTGCTGTCCAAGACATCATGTCTCCCCCTCACTGACATACCCGTGTCAGTGGACGGTGAGCTCCTCAATCTCCCCGTCCATGGGGATACTGTATGACTGATAAGTCCTGTCATAGCAGTGCTCTGTTGCATATCAACTGTAGAGACATGAGTGGAAGGCATATCGGATGGCACTGTAACTGGTGATACATACCAAGAACCCATCTCATCAAAGATAACATCCCTGCTTACCAAAGTCTCCCTGGTAGAGGGATCATAGCATTTGTATGCCTTCTTCTCCTGCGAATATCCAATGAAAACACACTTATGTGCTTTGGGATCCAACTTCATCCTTTTCTCATCTGGAATATGCACATAAGCAAGATAGCCAAAGACTTTCATGTGACTTACATCTGGCTTATAGCCATACAACTTCTCAAACGGTGTTGTCTCATGAATACTTGCAGTGGGAGTCCTGTTCAAAATGTATACGACTGTCATAACAGCCTCTGCCCAATAGTAAAGTGGCATATGCTTTTCATTCATCATAGCCCTAGCAGCTTCCATCAGAATTCTATTCTTCCTTTCAGCTACTCCGTTTTGCTGTGGAGTGTAGCTGCAGGTTAGCTGCCTACGAATGCCATGTTCAGCCAAAAAATCAGCAAATTCATTGGAGACATACTCCCCACCGCTATCAGATCTCAAGCAAGAGATGTAACATTCAAATTCCTTCTCAACCTGTGCTTTAAATTTCTGAAAAACAGCAAAGACCTCATCTTTTGTTTTCAATATGTAAAGCCAGGTATATCGACTGTAGTCATCAATGAAAGATACATAGTATCTGGAACCCCCCATAGTTGCATTATGAGCTGGTCCCCAAACATCAGAGTGCACTAACTATAGTGGTCGTATACTTTGTCTTACATGCCTGACAAATGGCAATCGTGACTGCTTACCAAACTGGCAAGCCTCGCATACATGACCAATATCTGAATATTGGAATCTAGGTAACCCTGTTACCAGCTGCTTCTTGTGCATGGTCTGCAGCCTCTGCAAATTGACATGCCCCACTCTCTTGTGCCAAATCTCTAAGTCCATGATAGTGCAAGAACCCTGGGCAAACATAGCGGAGTTCAGCTCTGGCACTGTAGCATCAAGAGTGAACATTCTTCCATTTCTGTGGCCTTTTGTGATCAACTTGCATCCATTGCCAAACTCTTCAATAAAGCAGCCATGCTTATTGAAGCGAACCTGCAAGTTCTACTCTGTTATCTGGCCCACAGACAATAGGTTCTTCATAATTGAAGGGACATGCAAAACATCATGAAGATTCTTCTTCCTGCCATCATGTACAACCAGAGGCACTTTCCCCTTGTGCTCTATGCTATGCTGCGTATCATCTCCTGTGCAAACATAGCCATGCTTATCTGCAACCATCTTAGTGAACTAGTCACCATGTGGGGTCATATGGTTTGATGCCCCTGAATCAATATACCATACTACATCATCAGATGATTTTTCAGCAGCCTTATCTTTGACATACTGCATGGCAAACAGTCTATCACCAGAGTCATCTGCCTGACTGGACATAGCATAATGTCCATGCTGCTTGCCCTTCTGATTTCCCTACTTCTTCCAGCAATCCTTTGCAATATGCCCATACTTTCCGCAGTAGTGACAATCCTTATCTTTATTTGGATTGTCTAACTGACGCTGCTGCTGCCATGAGCCCCTGCCACGGGAGTTAGATCTCCCCCTGCCTCAAAAGTTTCCACCACCTCTTGCATTTGATGACTGCTGATTGCTATTACTATAGGATGCATTCTGCTGGCCTCCTCTGCCAGATCCATAGCCTCTACCACGGCTACCACGACCACGCTGATTCGAATAAAAAACTGCATCCTTATTCTTTGAGCCGCTTGACACTATAGCTAAGCCAAGCTTCACCTCTTCATGAATCAATAATGCAACCAGCTCATTAAAATCAGGCATCTCAGCCCGCACAGATACTGAAGGACCCAAGCCATTTAAGGTCACTGCAACCATATCCTCATCTTCTACCTGTGAGCCAACAGATGCGAGTTGATCTGCTAAGGTTTTAATCTCCGTGGCATAGTCCTATATGGATCCGTTCTTCCTCTCTATGTTGTTGAATTTTTGCTTTAGTTGTATCTTCCTGGCACTCATAGTTGTGCCATAGTATCTGACCAATATGTTCCATGCATCTGATGGGGATTTACAGTTCATGATCTGCATCACCATAGCATCCGAGATACATAATGACAGCCAATATAACACTCTGCGAGCTCTTTCTGTCCAAGCTCGATGCGCTCGTCTTTGATCAGCTGTAGGATTCCTATCTGGAACTTCAGGTTCAGCCTCAACACCTGTCACTAAGTCCCAGTATCCTTTGCCTATTAGAAAGTTCTCCATGCGGAACTTCCATATTGCATAATTGTTGCTATCAAGCTTTTCTCCCACAATCTGGGTTACATTATCAGTTCTATCAGCATTTGCCATGTTGCAGACGTTGCCTGGCTACCTGCAAACCAAGATCTTCTTAACAGTTCAACTTCAGCCCGGAACTGTTTATGACAATTTTCTGCAATTAATTGCAGTAAAAAACCACAGTATTTCAGCCCACTAACAGTCCAAAACAGCTCACACCAAGTGGCTTAACCTGTGAGTAAAGCAGTCAATGCAAATACTATGTATTCACTTCGGTTTGAACTCCTGCAACCTCACTGCCTGTGAGTGACCAGTAGTGATTTCAAGCCCAAAACTAAGTAGTATACATGTCATACATGTCCCAAACTTCCATAGATTGCTGCTAGTACATGTGTCAAGCCATGCATAGGCATAGAACCTCAAAACAGTATATAACCAGCATATATGAATATTGTAAATAAATTCCCAGATTTCAAACAGCCAATGCACTGGCAACAGGGATTAATTTCAGTCCCAAAAACCCATAAACTATTTGCATTACTTCCGTTTCCAATGCTCAAGCATTCAACAGTCATAGACCAAGTCTTCAAGTACCTATGGAACAAACCCAACCAACTAGTTCTTCAGAGATAACCAATTTGTGCTTTATGTCTACAAATTTTTTTCAGTTTTCAACCTATCACAGGCTCTCAGATCAAGCCATTTCAAGCTCCAAGTTTATGTCAAAATACCCAAGAAATATGACATGTCTTCTACCAAGCATCAAGTGCTACATCCAAGTTTAATGTACATGCCAAAGAGCATCCAAAAATGCAGACTTACCAAGTGTATAATGTCACTGTAAGTTCACTGACAATTCAGCCCTGTGTATTCAGATCTGTACACCTCTATTACAGCTCCCACATGAGCTCCCACAAGAGCAATAGTAAGGTATACCCTTCAAGAACCTTCCTTGGTATGCATCCAAGCTTTATGCCACCTGACAAGTGCTATACTCCTTGAATCTCAGCCAATGAGAGCAGCCTGTTCATAGGCACAGTCCACACAGACTGTTCAGAGTATATTCAGATCAGATTTGCCCACTTGTTGATGCTCAACGGAGCTTTGGTGAATCTCCAGACAAGCCACACTCCTGGTGATGCTCAATAGAGCCTTGGTAAGCAGTCCATGTGGTGCTGAATCTCAGCCATGGAGTTCAGCCTGAAAACAGGCGCAAACACGCTAGCTGGGCAGATCTGTGCTACTGCACATCTTGCTCATTACTGTAGTAATAATGCACTCACTGGTGCTCAATCAGCCCTTAGAAGACTCCTCAGCAAGCCACACCTCCTGCTTCAAGCAATGAGACTCCAATGCTTCAAGCAATGAGACTCCAATGGAAATGATAGTCAGTCCTCTTCTTTTTCCAGCTCTTCAGTTCACTCTTCAAGTCTTCTTCTTGAGTGCATTCCACTAGTGAGCTCATTCATGGCTCTGATACCATGTTAGATTTCATGGAAGCAGGAAGGAGAGCAACACGGAGTGAAGCAACTTGCTTACACTCTCTATTCTTCTTTTTATTCATTTAGCACACACCCATAGTGCATATACAACCTAAGGTCATAAAGACCATTCACACTAGAAGTAACACTGACTTATTTAATACACCTAACTGATCTAGCCAGACTAGCTATGTCCAGGTCATGTCGGTCAACACACAAGTACGAGCTTGATATTCTAACAGGTTCTTGTTTTAGCTCTTGATGATCTGCACATCCCTCACAGGGCAGGTGATTTGCCAATCAAATTCAAGTCAATGCTTGCACCGAGCAAAATACAGCATATCGTGAGCCCTGGCAATCTTTACATCAAGGAAGTCCATGATTATTTGAAGAGTCCGTGCCCCGATGTTCATGTTGCAAGGGGTGAATATGATGAAGACTCAAGGTATCCTCGCCTCCGAGCTCGAGCAGCAGAAGCTCCAGGATGATCCACTAGTTGAGGATCGTGATGACAATGATGACGATGCCCCTGAACTAGATGGGAAAGATGGTGGCCTTGCCAACAGGAAAGGGAAACAGAGTCACAGTGAGAAGAAAATTAGAAAAGCAATGCAAAAGCTTGGCATGAAACCTGTGTATTGTGTTCGAAGAAGCAAAAATTGAAGACCTCAGCACTCAATTACAAACACAGGTTGCTGAACAGTTTAAAGCTCCCATGCTTCCGGTATTCATACATGAACCGATTTTGCATCCAAAGTGAACCTATTTCTTGCTATTATACATCATTTCCAACCTCCTTTGGCTTCCAGAAAACCCTCCATGCGAGCTCAATAGCCCACAAATTCGAGCCCCAATAGCTCTTCCAATTGATGTACCTGCTTTGAGTGGTTTAGATAGGGATTTGTACCTCATTTAATGACGGACAGCAAGCTTTCAATCTGATGTAGACCTCAATTCGAGACGCTCCTCGTGTCAATCCTTCACTCCCGCTCTGATACCAAATGAAAGTAGATGAGAGATTCGATGGGGATGCACAACGAAAGGCGGTTGAGATAAGGAGAGGCTCAAGCTTTCTTCATTCTCTTCTTCTTCAATATTCTCCCACCATATCTCAAAAACAGTCCACATACAAAAATGGTATCCTCAAAAGATAAATACCCCCAAACTTAAGGACACTTTACATACAACAATATGATAAGGCTTAGACTATGCCTTAGACTTTGGCTTATTTCTCAACACATCCGGATCTTGAAATAGTAGTATTGACATTGCTGGGTGAATATCCGTTTGCAGACAAAGCATTTAAATGGAGCACAATCCACCACTTTGAGGATAAAAAACAACAATATTATGAACACGTGACTCATTAGCCACGGAATTTTCCACATTGTGGTGATTTCCAAAATCTAAACCAACACGCTGTTCAACTGGCTCATTATCCCCATTTACAAATTCAACATGGTGAGACACTCTCACAAACCACTCCACTAAGATTTTCCCCATGTTGACACTTAGACATTGAAACATCATTAACATGTGACTCAAAAGTCACATGATTAAGACCATTGCAACCACCCACTGATGGCAAAGCATTCATCAAATCCACACCAAACTATCGCAGGGCTTGAAATCCCCTAATGGTTCTATCCGATGATGGCAAAACATTAGCCACATCTATACCAAACTGTGGTTGGCCTAGTTCACAATGACCACTTAGAATCCCCTCATGGAACGTCAAGTTTTCAATGTCTCTTTGAATGGATCTACCACGATCTAAAATCCCTTTCTAAGCCCTGAGTCTAGCAACCTGCCGTCGCTCATACCTTGTGGAAGCAAGCATGTCCCTACGAACATGCAACACATAGTCTTTGCCAGTTGCTCGATGTGAACACCCCATATTGATCAGTTGGCCACAAAACCTATTATCAACATATAGACACATTTAATATTTAAATATCTAAATATTAAGATTAAATATCAAGACACAAAACCACTACAACCTAGTCAATGTATCTGTCTACAAAGACGTTGCACCCGCCCATTAGAGAGAGAGAGAGAGAGAGAGAGAGAGATAGAGAGAGAGAGCCTGGTTGCTAAGATAGAAGTAACCTTGGTAATAAACACATGCACAATTAATCCATTTCAATTAATTAACAAAAGAAAGTAAACATGCAACCGCAGAAACAACTATCAATACACTTTATCAAAGGCATGGTTTGATTTCTAAACTAAATGTATTGTGTACATTCGATGTACACAATATATCAAATCTAAATATACCAACCATCATTGGACTATCAAATCTGCTCCATGTAAATATCAAGAAAGAGACATCATATCATACACACTCAATACATTTTACTCAAATATGCTTTGTTATATCAAAAGTGTTACACATTTTAGCACTTTTCATGTAGGCTTTACAAAAAAGAAGCAAATATTATCATAAAAAGTGCTAGCCCATGGACTTTAAAATACGCAAGACAATCTGAACCTATAAGTTCCAACCTAAGCAATTCTTGCATTATACAAAGAGATCCTTTCGCAACACATACACATAGTCTCCTTAGATGCGACCGTTCATCTAACGGCTCAATTGTTGCAACAAAGCATTAAACCTACTAACATTCATTTGAAACTGCAAGAATGGCAATCGACAACTCCTCTGGGCAGATCACAGGTTCGTGGTCATCTCCAAGTCCCCCAAACCGAAGCCCACATATCATTCACTAGTAGATTCATTAATCTGCTTGTCTCAAAAATAATTGTTGAAAGTGCCCTTACTTCACCACCCAGATCAGTCGACACTTGCTGGAGAATACCCTGTGTGTGCTTTGTCTCGCACACAACACCATACAGACCTTTAGCATGTTTATGTAACTCCATTGAGTACATGGTAAGCGCACTATCAACATGCATACATAAACTCGTCTGCATTTCCATCAACTCATTCATCTTGGCCTCAAGTTTTTTAAAGTCCGAAGCACCCGAAGTAGCCCTTGTGTTTCTTTGAATCTTTGTAGATCTTGTACATTTAGCAACATGCATCTCTTGTCCCCTTGCCACCTCTTTTATTTTTCGCACATTCATTTTATTAGAGCCTAGATTTGGCTGCAATGAAACATATAAACATAAAAATATAAATAGTAGCACTTTGATACAATCACAATTAACAAAACTATCTTCCATACCCATGTGAATAGCTCCAAGCTGGCAAGCATTTAAGAGATGATGTCGTTGCCATTTTGTTTAATTCAACTGAATCCACTACATTCAATGGAGTCGAAAGCACTACATCAGGAATATCTCCTATGGCTTCACTTTGTTCCATGGCTACACCAAACTTTAAAGAGCACATAAGAGTTGCACAACAAATAAATCTCAAAGCTATTTGTACACCAAACGTCAAGACATAAGTGATAGACACATTCACAACCACAAAACCTAAATTCACGAAACAATATATGTACACTATACAGGAGTGCTATTATGCACATATGGCACTCACCAAGTACTAGCCATGCATTGCCTAAAGTGTAATGTATCCCCTAGTATCATCCAGGACACGTCTTAGCAGCCCATCGGAAAGGATGTCTAGAAAGCTCTGGCCGGCGCTCCCATGGAATGTTACGGGTTTTACGATCTAGTTCTTCCCGCGTCTACCATGTAGCGGAAGTATCCTGGCCGTTCCCACTTAGGATCGACCGGAATTAGGGTTTTCCTAATGGGTCATTAGCTAACAGCAACTAGCGTCAGACCTGAGCGAACTACTTTACGCAGAAACGCCAAGTCCGAAGCGGATTTACACTGCACTTGGTTCAAGGAGAATGGAAAACGAGAGGGATGCAAAGCTCAACCTCTCTGCCATAAGGCATAGTCCCATTCCGTTTCCCTAAAACAGTGTAAATCGGGTAAGACGTAACTCTAGGTCATCGTTCTCGTTATTCTTTTTGATGATGATGATCATTCTGTTGTTCTTCGAGATTTTTGAGAAAAGTTCCCGGCTAACTGGGACCACCCAACCGTAGGACGGTCCCATGGCCCATCCTCCGCACTTTCCTCAGTTTGTTTTAGTTATGTAATTATCTAACACATTAATTTGACATATAACAATCAGCTTCATTAATTAACCCCGTTAAGCACTAGTTCCTTCACGTAATCTTATCACGTGACATAGAAAAATAATATCAAGCAAGTTCTTTCTTTACATTTCATCATTTTATCTTTGAAATACAAGGAGTTCCACCCATAGGCTTGTCCATAATCCGCCTGAAGGCTATCCAGTAATCCTCATGGATCACTATTCCAAGCTTCCGCCCACCGTCAACTAGTATGCGGGCCTCGAGATCCAATCCCGAGTCACGTTAGCCTCTTGTACAGGACCCAGAAGGTGAGGGATTTATGGCCAGAGCCCCCCCTGGCACCCAAGCGTCCTCCTACTCCAAGTAGAGCTTAACAGAGAGACCTCTCGCGGTGGGTTCGGTCCACGTTCTCAGGGCGGTCAGTAACCCCCTTGGTTAGGGTCAGGCAGGTAGTTGGGGGTAACTGAAGCTACCTCTCCCTTCAGGCCTTTTAACCTGAAGTATAGGCACTCATTTAATTTGTAATTCATAATTCAAACAGAGCCCTAAAATCTCTAGCAAGCACAAACATTTCCATTAATCAATCCAGTTGTATGGCAAATTGCTAAGGAAGTGTTCTTTCCTTTTTGAGTGTATCGGCACTTGTTCCCAAGGTGTCTTGTAAATTGGCAAGATCCTTTTACATTCCGGTGTTAGGCATACCCAACTTGGTTAATCCTAAAGTGCTTTACATATGCTAGTTTCCGGTTTACAACTTCCCTTATTTAGAAGGATATCCAAAAATATATCTTTTTGCAAGATAACTTACGTAAGGATCTACCGTCCTTGATGAGGGTTTTTCCCCTTTCTCCATGTGAATCCATCACAAGACTAAATGATTTCATACATGTTGCGCAAGTCCTGCGATGGAATAATTTGTTTAGATTATTTAAGCTGACGTATGTCAGGCCTAGGGTTTCTTGTTTTAAGAACCTTAGGGACAAACCCTAGTTTCTTATCTTTATGGATTTATTGTCCCTACGATAAGGAAAGTAATCAAGTGTTTAAGGTATGAATGTTTCTATGTTTAGATTGGTTCAGTTATCTTTTGGAAGGTAATATTAATCGTCTTGTCACGGTTTTACTATCCTTGTGACAATTTACTTTTTCAATACAGTTTAATTTGGTATATAGCATAATGCCAAGGTGATACAAAGAGCGACAATACTCCTTGGGACAAAAAGTCCTAGCTGTGAAATTGGTGTATACACACTTTATTAGTCCCTAAGTCCTCAATTAGCAAGGGAAAAGTGTTAATAGAGTGTCATCCAGCAATCCCCCATTACATTTTCTTTCCAAATGAGTTCGTATATCTAATTTTTATACTTGTTAATTCCTAACATTTAACTTCCATTTTTTTCTTAAAGATGAGCTCATGCCAACTAACAACACTTGCCTTGCTAAGATGTGCAAATATTCAAGATAACTTCCTAGTAATTTGAGCAACGAAAGAAACCTTTCATGAATTTAACCATTTACAACGATTCGTTGCGAAAGGAATAAGACTAATGGTGCAAGATATAATTTCTACACCTTAGGATTTAACTAAAATATACTATTATAGTAAATGGTTGATCTTGCTCGTAATTTATAATGCTTGATGCAATTTGAAGAGGCTAAGTTCTATGCATTGTCATTCATAAGCTAAACTCCTTTGTTACAAATAACTTGAACAAATATATCCTATCCTTAACAATTTTTCTTTGCATGATCAATTTAAAACCGAATTAAAGCCAAGAGAAAAAAAAAAACCTGGCTTTGAGGTGAGATATCCACATGGATACCGGGGGATGACCCTCGCGCAGCTACACCTTGGACTTTCTTCGACGGTATCGTAGTTCAAATGTGAGATAGCCTTTTCCTCTTTCTTCGGGAATTCCACCGTCTTCTCCTTCCTTCCCTTTCTTTTGTCTTTTTCCCACTCTTCCTCCTTCACTCCTTCTTTTCACTCCCTTTACTTTCCCTCCCTATCTTTTATCTCATGGCTATTTTTTCCTTACGGAATACCATCCGAGCCATGATGATGGTTTGGATTTTTAGGTTCCGGGGGGGGGGGGGGGGAAATAATAATGGGGATACGGGGATTAGGAAGAAAGCTTAGGGAGTTGTGGAAAATTGAGAGTTATGAGGGGGGGTTTAGAACCGGGGGGGGGGAGGGGGGATTAGAAAAAAAAGACTTTAGAATGATTAAACCTGGAGGGGGGGGGGGGGGGGAACAAAGGGGGTTTAAAAAACATAAGGGGAGGGTAGCAAGGAGAATTTTGATGGGGGGAGAAAGGCTTATAGAGCCTTAAGGGGGAAACTCCAGGGGCTTATAAGGAATTTTATAGGGGAGGGGGAAAAAGGTCTAAGGATACCATATGAAGACCCTTTTTGGCAATTTGGGAGAAAAAGGGGGCTTATGGAAAGCTCACAGAAAAGGGGGCTTCCCTAAGGTTCTTGGAAGCTTCCCAAGAAGCTTCTTTTGAGGGGGGTGTCGTGGAGAACCCACGTGGCAATATGTGGCACCCATATATGTTGGCAACTGGCAATGTCTTCTTCGACCCCAGCGGCTTCACAACCTCAGTATGGGAGATTTGGAGACGTCTTTCTTTCCCACTCTGATTGCTTCCTTTAGCAATGGTGTTCTCCACTCTCTCTGCAACAGCGGGACGGCCTCTACGATTCTTCTTCCTCTCTTCCTCATGGCGTTTTTTCCCCCCTGCGATCTCAGGGGGCCCCCCTCGTTTAAATAATGGAGGGGAGGGGGATCTTCCCTCCTTGCGTGTTGACACGCATGTCCCCCCCTTGCCTCATAAGGCTCCACCAAGGAGCTTAAATGGCTCCTTCTATTCCCCTCCCCCTCCAGCTCGTCAGTCGGCTGGAGGGATAAGGGGGGGAATGGAAAAAAAAAAATTTCTCCCATTTTATTTCTTCCGCGAAATATTACATTCTCTCCCCCTTGGAGGAATCGAGATGTCCTCATCTCGAGATAAACTGGGGATATTGATGGTTGAGAGATCTTTCATCTATCCAAGTGGCATCCTCTTTGGGATAATCTTTCCACTGGACGAGGCATTCTTTCAAGGCTCTAGATCTTAACTATCTTTCCCTAACATCTAAGATCCTTTCCGACCTTAGTTCAAGGACTCCTTGACTAGGCATTACAATTTGTTGGTCATCAAGTACATGATTAGGATTGGGTATATATTTTTTCAATAGGCTGATATGGAATACATTGTGAACCTTTAGGTTCTCATGGAGTTGCAATCTATAAGCATTGGGTCCTAGGCATTTGAGGATTTTATACGGCCCACAATACCTTGGACTTAGCTTCTTGCATTCTCCTAGGGATAGAGAACTCTTTTTAGGGCGTACACGAATGAAGACCATGTCTCCCTCTTCGAAGACTCTATCTTGACGTTTCAAATCTATGTATGCCTTTTTCCTATCCTTATAGATCTTATTTGATCATCCATGTCCTCCAACATTTGTCTTGAAGCTTCAACTCTTAGGGTTGGATCATAAAAGTTTAGGGGACTTCGACAATCATGACCATACAATGCCTGGAAAGGGGTCATTTGAATGCTCTGCTGGTAAGAAGCATTGTAGGAAAATTCAACCAAAGGTAAGTATTGAATCCACCTCTTAGGTTCTCGATAGCAATATGCCCTAATCATATCCTCGATGACTTGATTTACTCGCTCTGTTTGGCCATCTGTTTGGGGATGGTAGGCGGTGCTAAAACAGAGTTGAGTCCCAATACCTTCAAAGATAGCTCTCCAGAAGTGTGATGTGAAGAGAGAATCTCGATCACTAATGATTCTTCTAGGTAACCCATGTAGCTTGAATATCTCCTTGATAAACAATCTTGCAATGTCGGAGGCTTTATAGTTTGTCTTTACTGGAATCAGGTGTGCAACCTTGGTAAGCATGTCAACCACAACCATAATGGAATTGTATCCTCCTTGGACTTGGGGTAAGCCCACAACAAAATCCATACTGATGAATTCCCATTTCATTTGGGGAATGTCAAGCAGTTGCGGTTTCCCTGGCATCATGACATGTTCGGCCTTGATACGTTGGCAAGACAAACATTCAGTGACATACTTGAGAACGTCACCTTTAAGCCTCTCCCAATGATAGCTCTTCCTAACTGCATTAAGAGTTTTAGCATAGCCAGGATGTCCTGCGAAAGGAGAATCATGAGCTTCCCATAATATCTTCTGCTTAAGTGACTGGCTTGCTGGTATACACAGCCTTGTTCTGTAGTAGACAAGTCCATTATCAATGGAAAATTCCTGGTACTTAGCTTGCAACTTTTGATTCTACTCCTTGGTAGATATCTCCTTTATCATTGTTTGGTAGGCCAAATCATGGCATGCTTCCTCTCTAGCTAGTTCAAGTATAGGGTTGTTTGGCATAGATACCTTTGTAGCCAGAGATCTGGCCATTGATGGATTCTGCAAGATTAGGGAATTTAGGAATGCCTTGCGACTGAGTGCATCGGCAACTACATTCTCTTTCCGTGGTCGGTACTTGATTTCAAAATCATATTCCTCCAATACTTCAATCCACCGACGTTGCCTCATGTTGAGCTCGTTCTGGGTAAAAATTCATTTGAGACTCTTATGATCGATTACTAGAGTAAATTTGTTACCCAACAGGTAGTGTCTCCAAAGCTTTAGAGCATGGATGACAGCTAGTAATTCCAGATCATGCGTGGCATAATTCTTTTCATGACTCTTCAATTTCCTTGAAGAGTATGCTACTGGATGACCTTCCTGCATAAGTACACATCCCAAGGCAAGAATGCTAGCATCAGTTACTACCTCGAACTCCTTATTGAGGTCAGGAAGTTTTAGAATAGGTGCTGATACCAAACTTTGCTTCAATTTGTCGAAGCTATTTTGTTCGGAAGTTGACCATGTAATGGAAGTCTGCTTCTTTAGTAGATCTGTAAGGGGTGCTGCAATCAAAGCATAGTTTTTGATAAAGACAAGAAAGCTACGTATTTCTTTGACGGATATTGGTATTGGCCATTCAAGCACATCTCTGACTTTGGCTGGGTCTATTGATATTCCCTCTGATGATACTATGAATCACAGATATTCAATCTCACGCTTGAAGAATGCACACTTCTTCATTTTTGCATACAGCTTATGAGACCTCATTGTCTCAAGGACAATCCGAAGCTGAGGTTCATGATCTTCTTCCTGTTTGGAATAGACTAAAGTGTCATCGAAGAAGACAAGCATGAAATCATCAAGATATGGTCTAAAAATATCCTGCATTAATCTATTGAAGGTGGCAGGTGCATTCGTAAGCCCGAATGACATAACTAGGAACTCAAAGTGCCTATATCTTGTATTGAAGGCCGTCTTTGGAATATCTTCTTCCTTGATCCTTATCTGATAATAACCTGACCTGAGATCAATCTTGGAGAAGATCTTTGCACCTTGAAGACAATCAAGAAGCTCATCTATTCTAGGAATAGGATACTTGTTCTTGACTGTTGATTGATTCAACCCTCGGTAATCAATATATAGTCGAAGTGTCCCATCTTTCTTTTTCTGGAATAGTACTGGAGCTCCCCACGGTGAGTTGCTAGGCCGGATGTAACCCTGATCCAAGAGTTGCTTGAGCTTTTCCTTCAACTCAATTGCTTCTGGTATGGACATTCTATAAGGTCTCTTTGCAATTGGTGCAGCTCCAGGCACTAGCCTAATCTCATGATCTACTTCTCTTGGAGGCGGAAGTTCAATCAATTCCTTAGGGAATATGTCAGCGTATTCCTTTAGCCAAGAAGGTCCTTCATGAGACTCTTGCTTTTGATCTAACTTGTTGAGTTTGATCAGGTAAACGGGTAATCCTTTTCTGACTCCTTTAATAATTCGAGATACTTTGGCTAATTGGATTCTTGGCACTCCTGCCTCACCTTGAGTTGTGACAAGTTCCCTTTCACAGTTTCAAAAGGAAACTTGACCCTTTCCACAGTGGATGTGGGCGTCATTAGGCTTAAGCCAATCCATCCCGAGTAGACACTCATGGATACCTAAATTCATGACTCTGAATTTGACAGAGGTTTTCTTTCCTCCCAGAAAGAATTCCACCTTAGTAGTTTGCCTGGTACAAGTTACCTCACGACCATTTGCCAATTTCACAAGCAGGATAGGTGCTTCTACTATGGCTATTCCTAATCTTTTTGCACATGCTGGTGAGATAAAGGAATGTGTACTACCACAATCAATCAAGGTTTTGAAACCTTTACCTTGATAGTCCGACGGTGTCAGAATCACCGAGAACTGGTGATTCAGCCCTTTCTTGTGTAAAGCGGCATGGACTGTTGCTCTTTCAAATTCAGCTTCCATAGTCAGATCTTCCTCATCTTCTTCTTCGCATTTTTGCCTATTGGCAATGCAGGCAGTTCTTCCTCTTCCACGGGTGGTGGCTCCTTGACCGCAGCTTGCACCTTGGAAAGGTGTTTGACGATGTCCTTCACTGAGCTTGGGACATTGCCTCTTGAAGTGACCGGATTCGTTGCAGTGGAAACATCGGAGGTTTCGGCCATTACTTTGAGTGGGAACAAAGTTGTTGACGTTATTTGTCCTTGCTTTCTACCTTTGTCCCTGATTGTGACCTTGAACTCTCTTCATTTTAGGTTTGAATGCTCCTTTGTTCGGGTCACTATAGGACCAAGTTTTGTTACTCCTTGGTCTAGCTTGCACCTCCTGAATTATAGGCGCCGCTCGAATGAGTGCATCCTTAAGATCTGATGGACGCATAGATTCGAGACGGGTATCTATGAGTGGATTTAAGCTCGCGCAAAATTTGGACACCTGCTGTTTCATGTCCATATGTGGCGCATACTTTAAGAGTGAGATAAATTTAGAGTAGTATGCGTCAAGGGTGAGTCCTAGCTGTTTTAGCTCATAGAACTCATTCATTTTCTGCGTACTATATGCAGGTGGCAAATATCTTCCCTGCACGGCTTTCTTCAACTTCTCCCAGGTAACGGACCCTCCTGAAGTCCCTTGATCCCTGCACCATTGCTTCCACTAAAGTCTGGCTTCGCCGGTGAGTTTTAACTTAGCAAGCATGGCCTGATTGGTAGGTGCAGTACCAGCTGCTTCAAAGTAATCCTCCATGGATTCAATCCAAATTTCAGCATCATCCTGGACGAATCTGCCTCTCCCGTCAAACTCGGGTGGCTTTATTTGCTTGAGGAGGAACTTCTTCTCCTGGGTCACAACAATACTTGATGTAGGAGGTGAATTTGGAACCTGTACCTGGGGTTGTGCCTGGATAAAAGTTTTCTTAACGTTATTATATGATAATTGACATTAGCTTATCTTTTGTTCAGCTATCTCGTAAATAATGAAGCTACTTAACTTTTTTAACAACTCTGATGCACAGCCAGATATTGATAAAAGAAGTCTTTATTTATATTTACATGGGCGTAGCCTTGTACAACGTCTCGTGTGATGATAATCCAATTATTAGATTCAGTTTGGGGAGAACAACGTTGTATTGCATTTGTCTACAGGAACTGTGTAATAGTAGGGTTTTGGGTCATGGATCTTTAGGATACCCTTTTCGTTGGAATCCGTACTTCTCATGGCGGCCCAACACTTTAATCCTGTCGGCTGGGATTACACGGGTTACTTCCTCATATACATATGAGTTCATTTCAACCCTCCGACCTTGAATATGTAAAGTCGAATTTACGTGAGCTTCCACAAAAATGAACAGCTTCATGACTTTCAAGTCTTCCAACCACTTGATCCTCTTTAGGTTGGTCTGTAGATAAGCAAACCGGTGGGAGGCTATATAGTAGATTCCTGAAGACCCCGTCCATCTTCGTTCTATGTATAAAGGTGATGGATTATAAATCTGCTCCAGGATGTTCATCATCCCAATTCTTTGTCTATAAAGCGGAGAATGCATTGCAGTCATAAACATGACCCGAAACACCAAAAACTTGTTCCATGCTTCATAGTTCTGCAAGACAGCATTGAAGATGAGGAAATGTTTGGACATCAACAATTTCTTTACTTCATTTTATTGAGATCTCATAAAAACAATTCCATTGTTGGTCCGTCTGATAGCAACTTGTAACGTATCCCCTAGTATCATCCAGGACACGTCTTAGCAACCCATCGGAAAGGATGTCTAGAAAGCTCCGGCCAGCACTCCCATAGAATGTTACGGGTTTTGCGATCTAGTTCTTCCCGCGTCTGCCACGTAGCGGAAGTATCCTGGCCGTTCCCACTTAGGATCGATCGGAATTAGCGTTTTCCTAATGGGTCATTAGCTAGCAGCAACTAGGGTCAGACCCGAGCGAACTACTTTACGCAGAAACGCCAAGTCCGAAGCGGATTTACGCTGCACTTGGTGCAAGGAGAATGGGAAATGAGAGGATGCAAAGCTCAACCTCTCTGCCATAAGGCATAGTCCCATTCCGTTCCCCTAAAACAGCATAAATCGGGTAAGACGTAACTCTAGGTCATCGTTCTCATTATTCTTTTTGATGATGATGATCATTCCGCTGTTCTTCGAGATTTTTGAGAAAAGTTCCCGGCTAACCGGGACCACCCAACCGTAGGACGGTCCCATGGCCCATCCTCCACACTTTCCTCGGTTTGTTTTAGTTATGTAATTATCTAACACATTAATTTGACATATAACAATCAGCTTCGTTAATTAACCCCGTTAAGCACTGGTTCCTTCACGTAATCTTATCACGTGACATACAAAAACAATATCAAGCAATTTCTTTCTTTACATTTCATCATTTTATATTTGAAATACAAGGAGTTCCGTAGGCTTGTCCATAATCTGCCTAAAGGCTATCCAGTAATCCTCAGGGATCACTATTCCAAGCTTTCGCCCGTCAACTAGTATGCGGGCCTCGAGATCCAATCCCGAGTCACGTTAGCCTCTTGTGCAGGACCCGGAAGATAAGGGATTTACGGCCAGAGCCCCCCTGGCACCCAAGCGTCCTCCTACTCCAAGTAGAGCTTAACGGAGAGACCTCTCGCGGCGAGTTCGGTCCACGTTCCCGGTGCGGTCAGTAACCCCCTTGGTTAGGGTCAGGCAGGCAGTCGGGGGTAACTGAAGCTGCCTCTCCCTTCAAGCCTTTTAACCTGAAGTATAGGTACTCATTTAATTTGTAATTCATAATTCAAAAAGAGCCCTAAAATCTCTAGCAAGCACAAACATTTCCATTAATCAATCTAGTTGTATGGCAAATTGCTAAGGAACTGTTCTTTCCTTTTTGAGTGTATCAGCACTTATTCCCAAGGTGTCTTGTAAATTGGCAAGATCCTTTTACATTCCGGTGTTAGGCATATCCAACTTGGTTAACCCTAAAGTTTTTAGATATGCTAGTTTCCAGTTTACAACTTCCCTTATTTAGAAGGATATCCAAAAATACGTCTTTTTGCAAGATAACTTGTGTAAGGATCTGCCGTCCTTGATGAGGGTTTTTCCCCTTTCTCCTTGTGAATCCATCACAAGACTAAATGATTTCATACATGTTGCCCAAGTCCTGCGATGGAATAATTTGTTTAGATTATTTAAGCTGACGTATGTCAGGCCTAGGGTTTCTTCTTTTAAGAACCTTAGGGACAAACCCTAGTTTCTTATCTTTATGGATTTATTGTCCCTACGGTAAGGAAAGTAGTCAAGTGTTTAAGGTATGAATGTTTCTATGTTTAGATTGGTTCAGTTATCTTTTGGAAGGTAATATTAATTGTCTTGTCACGGTTTTACTATCCTTGTAACAATTTACTTTTTCAATACAGTTTAATTTTGTATATAGCATAATGCCAAGGTGATACAAAGAGCGACAATACTCCTTGGGACAAAAAGTCCTAGCTGTGAAATTGGTGTATGCACACTTTATTAGTCCCTAAGTCCTCAATTAGCAAGGGAAAAGTGTTAATAGAGTGTCATCCAGCAATCCCCCATTACATTTTCTTTCCAAATGAGTTCGTATATCTAATTTTTATACTTGTTAATTCCTAACATTTAACTTCCGTTTTTTTCTTAAAGATGAGCTCATGCCAACTAACAACACTTGCCTTGCTAAGATGTGCAAATATTCAAGATAACTTCCTAGTAATTTGAGCAACGAAAGAAACCTTTCATGAATTTAACCATTTACAACGATTCGTTGCGAAAGAAATAAGACTAATGGTGCAAGATATAATTTCTACACCTTAGGATTTAACTAAAATATACTATTATAGTAAATGGTTGATCTTGCTCGTAATTTATAATGCTTGATGCAATTTGAAGAGGCTAAGTTCTATGCATTGTCATTCATAAGCTAAACTCCTTTGTTACAAATAACTTGAACAAATATATCCTATCCTTAACAATTTTTCTTTGCATGATCAATTTAAAACCGAATTAAAGCCAAGAGAAAAAAAAAACCTGGCTTTGAGGTGAGATATCCACATGGATACCGGGGGATGACCCTCGCGCAGCTACACCTTGGACTTTCTTCGGCGGCATCGTAGTTCGAATGTGAGATAGCCTTTTCCTCTTTCTTCGGGAATTCCACCGTCTTCTCCTTCCTTCCCTTTCTTTTGTCTTTTTCCCACTCTTCCTCCTTCACTCCTTCTTTTCACTCCCTTTACATTCCCTCCCTATCTTTTATTTCATGGCTATTTTTTCCTTACGAAATACCATCCGAGCCATGATGATGGTTTGGATGTTTAGGTTCGGGGGGGTAAAATAATAATGGGGATACGGGGATTAGGAAGAAAGCTTAGGGAGTTGTGGAAAATTGAGAGTTATGAGGGGGGGTTTAGAATCAGGGGGGGGGAAATTAGAAAAAAAAGACTTTAGAATGATTAAACCTGGAGGGGGAGGGGGGGGGGGGGGAGAACAAAGGGGGTTTAAAAAACATAAGGGGGGGGGGGGGGGGGGTAGCAAGGAGAATTTTGATGGGGGGAAAAAGGCTTATAGAGCCTTAAGGGGGAAACTCCAGGGGCCTATAAGGAATTTTATAGGGGAGGGGGAAAAAGGTCTAAGGATACCATATGAAGACCCTTTTTGGAAATTTGGGAGAAAAAGGGGGCTTATGGAAAGCTCACAGAAAAGGGGGCTTCCCTAAGGTTCTTGGAAGCTTCCCAAGAAGCTTCTTTTGACGGGGGTGTCGTGGAGGAACCACGTGGCAATATGTGGCGCCCGTATATGTTGGCAACTGGCAATGTCTTCTTCGACCCCAGCGGCTTCAGGACCTCAGTATGACAGAGTTGGATACGTCTTTCTTTCCCACTCTGATTGCTTCCTCCAGCGATGGTGTTCTCCACTCTCTCTGCAGCAGCGGGACGACCTCTACGATTCTTCTTCCTCTCTTCCTCACGGCGTTTTTTCCCCCCTGCGATCTCAGGCGGCCCCCCTCGTTTAAATAATGGAGGGGAGGGGGATCTTCCCTCCTTGCGTGTCGACACGCATGTCCCCCCCTACCTCATAAGGCTCCACCAAGGAGCTTAAATGGCTCCTTCTATTCCCCTCCCCCTCCAGCTCGTCAGTCGGCTGGAGGGATAAGGGGGGGAATGGAAAAAAAAAATATTTCTCCCATTTTATTTCTTCCGCACAATATTACATAAAGGCCCTGTGAATGGATCTTCGTTCATGTACATCCACACAATCTTCTTGAGAGAAAAGAACATGTCCTATACATGAAGATGTCCCTAGTCTCGAAATACTTATTGGTGCCAATCCCACAGCAATAACTTACAACTCACATTCACAGCCACAAACCCTAAATGCACGAAAGAATATATGTATGCTACACATGACTACTATCATGCACACATGGCACTCACCAAGTTCCAACCACGCATTGCCTAAAGGCTGTAGCCAATGAATCTTAATTCATGTACATCTGCACAATCTTGAGAGAAAAGAACATGTCCTATACAGGAAGATGTCCCCAGTCTCAAAATACTTATTGGTGTCAATCCCATAGGACACACAATAGCTTACCAACTCACATTCACAACCATAAACCCTAAATGCATGAAAGAATATATGTACGCTACACATGAGTACTATCATGCACACATGGTACTCACCAAGTTTCAACTACGCATTGCCTAAAGGCTGTAGCCAATGAATCTTCATTCATGTACATCTGCACAATCTTGAGAGAAAAGAACATGTCCTATACAAGAAGATGTCCCCAATCTTGAAATACTTATTGGTGTCAATCCCATAGGACACACAATAACTATCCAACTCACATTCGCAACCACAAACCCTAAATGTATGAAAGAATATATATATGCTATACATGAGTGCTATCATGCACACATGGCGCTCACCAAGTACCAACCACGCATTGCCTAAAGGCCATGCCATGTCAATCTTCATTCATGTACATCAGCACAATCTTGAGAGAAAAGAACATCTCCTATATAGAAAGGTGTCCCCAATCTTGAAATACTTATTGGTGTCAATCCCATAGGACACACAATAACTTACCAACTCACATTCGCAACCACAAACCCTTAATGCATGAAAGAACACATAAGCCACCTAAGTATGAGAGAGAGAGAGCGAGAGAGAGAGAGAGAGAGAGAGGAGGGAGAAGGCAAACTATACAAAACGTCCCAACATATCAAAGCTGCAATCATTCTATGTATCTAATCCAATCTAAGTTACAAAAGTACATTAGCAAAATTGCTTAGTAATCGAGAGAGAAACATAGAGAAACAGAGAGAAATAGGGACTATTAAAATGGTTTAAAAGTAGTTTTATAATTTGCAAGACACATACGATGTATTTCAAAATGAAAATTTTCATCAAACAATTCATTTGAGAAGTCTTGCAGGAATTACATATACCAAGCAAACCACGACAAAGAAGCACTGGTTAACATTGCCAAAAACCTATTGTGAACCACTATTCAAAGATGCAACATCCTCTAGTGCATATCAAGGGCAATGATCTCCAGTGCCAGAAGATGAGCCTACACGGCGGTTCATTTGCGTTAACATAGCTGAAAATCTATTCAGATAAACTTTCAAAGAAGTAAGTTGCACATCAAGAGCAATGTTCTCCGGTGCAACTAAGCTCTCGTTCTTGTGTGCAATCAGCTCACATACTCCATCCTCTATACGACCTGCACTATCAAGAATATATTTCAACTTCTCTTCTTGATCGTTCGAAGATCCAGCACGCGGCCAACAATTTTTCTGGATATGTTCATAAATGTCACCTATATAACCCTTAATCTCTTCTAACTCGCCCTGTATCGTTACTGCATCAGTAAGGTGCCCTTCATATTTCTCTTCCAACATTCTCTCAATCCTATGTAGACGGTCACCAATGTTCTCAGAAATTGAAATCGAAGCTTTTTGATGCCGAAATAGTGTCTTCACTTGCTTTTCAATCCCATCCAAGCAATGAATAAACCTTAAGGAACCAACGGAACTATCATGCCTTGCAACATACTTAAGTGCATGACGAACGGCCTTTTTTCTTGTGGCCTCCTTTATTTTGCGTGCATTCATTTGCACGTTAGAAGTGCACTGTATAATATCTTCTACAGACATATTCTTGTTTGCTGTAGAAGCCTCCATGCTGGACAAAAAGCACGCGTTAGCCTCGAGGAATATATAAAATATTCTCAAAATTTAGAAACAGCAAAAACTCCCATGTCTAATACTGCCAAAGTTCAACTAACCCTCTCTCTTTGCTTCTCCCTCTCCCTCTCTATACACTTAACCAACCAATCAATGCACTAACTAACCAACCTCTAAACTAAAGTAACCTACCAACTAAACTAACTAAACCAAGTAAGGTAAGCAACTAATCTAAGGTAAAACCTACTAACTTACTAATCAATCATCAATTTGTCCACTAACTTACAAAAAACAAACAACCTATTTAATTCACTTACTATATTTAACTAACTTACTATTTAAACCAATAAATACATCGAAACAAATTTACAACGTGAGAGAGAGAGAGAGAGAGAGATCACCGAACTAAAACAAACTAACCCTAAACTATATCTAAAGTAACTAACAGTGTCACAAATAACCAATCAATCTAACTAAACTATTCGATAGATAATAAACAAAAATAATTTAAACTAACTAATCTAATAAGCTAACGTATCTAACCAAACTAACCCTAAACTATATCTAAAGTAACTAACACACAATCTAAAGTAACTACTAACTTACTATTTAACTTAATAAACTAACTAAACTAAATAACCAAATTCACTAACCAAATAACTAAATAAACTAAATAACTAACTAAATAAACTAACTAAACTAAATAAATAACCAAAACTAACTAAACTAACTAACCACAAACTAACTAAACTAATCTCTCTCTCTCTCTCTCTCTCTCTCTCTCTCTCTCTCTCTCTCTCTCTCAAAACTAAATAAACACGACCATAAACAAAACTAACTAAGTAAACTAAAGTTAACTAACTAACCAAACTAAACTAACTACAGTAAACCAACAAAACTAACAACCTATTTAACTAACTAACTTACTATTTAAACCAATAAATACATAAATACATCAAAACAAATTTAAAACCTGAGAGAGAATGAGAGAGATCACCGACCTGAATACTGGCTAGACAACCAATCCTCACAAACAAACTGCACCAAATAAACCAAAATACCAATAAATTAAACCATACCAAGAAAACCACACACACACTCTCTCTCTCTCTCTCTCTCTCTCTCTCTCTCTCTCTCTCTCTCTCTCTCTCTCTCTCTCTCTCTCTCTCTCTCTCTCTCTCTCTCTCTCTCTCTCTCTCTCATAATACACAATCTAAAGTAACTACTAACTAAATAACTAAATCCATATGTAACATTCAAAAATAATTCAAACTAACTTATCTAATCAACTAAATAAATAAACTAACTAAACTAAATAACTAACTAAATAACCAAATAAAACAACTAAATAAACTAAATAACTAACTAAACTAACTAACCACAAATCTAACCAAACTAACTAACAACCTATTTAACTAACTAACTTACTATATTTAACTAACTCGCTTACTATTTAAACCATATAAACTAAAACAAAAAAACAAACTAACCCTAAACTATATCTAAAGTAACTAACACACAATCTAAAGTGACTACTAACTAAATAACTAAATCCATTTGTAACGCACAAAAATAATTCAAACTAACTTATCTAATCATCTAACTAAATAAACTAACTAAACTAAATAACTAACTAAATAACCAAATAAAACAACTAAATCAACTAAACAACTAACTAAATAAACTAACTAACCACAAATCTAACCAAACTAACTAACAACCTATTTAACTAACTAACTTACTATTTAAACCATATAAACTAAAACAAAAAAACAAACTAACCCTAAACTAACACAACTAACTAAACTAACTAAATAACTAAATAAACTAAATAAAACAAACTAACCCTAAACTATATCTAAAGTAACTAACACACAATCTAAAGTGACTACTAACTAAATAACTAAATCCATATGTAACACACAAAAATAATTCAAACTAACTTATCTAATCAACTAACTAAATAAACTAACTAAACTAACTAAACTAAATAACTAACTAAATAACCAAATAAAACAACTAAATAAACTAAACAACTAACTAAATAAACTAACTAACCTCAAATCTAACCAAACTAACTAACAACCTATTTAACTAACTAACTTACTATTTAAACCATATAAACTAAAACAAAAAAACAAACTAACCCTAAACTATATCTAAAGTAATTAACACACAATCTAAAGTAACTACTAACTAAATAACTAAATCCATATGTAACACACAAAAATAATTCAAACTAACTTATCTAATCAATTAACTAAATAAACTAACTAAACTAAATAACTAACTAAATAACTAAATAAAACAACTAAATAAACTAAATAACTAACTAAATAAACTAACTAACCACAAATTTAACCAAACTAACTAACAACCTATTTAACTAACTAACTTACTATATTTAACTAACTAACTTACTATTTAAACCATATAAACTTAAAAAAACAAACTAACTAACCCTAAACTAACACACAATCTAAAGTAACTAAGCAACTAATCTAAGGTAAAGCCTACTAACTAAATAACTAAATAAAACAACTAAATAAACTAAATAACTAACTAAATAAACTAGCTAAACTAAGTAAACAACCAAAACTAACTAACCACAAATCTAACCAAACTAGCTAACAACCTATTTAACTAAGTAACTTACTATTTAAACCAATAAATACATCAAAACACATTTACAACCTGAGAGAGAGAGAGAGAGATCACCGACTTGAAATACCAATCCTCACAAACGAACTGCACAAAATAAACCAAAATACCAATAAATTAAACCATACCAAGCAAAGCAACCTCTCTCTCTCTCTCTCTCTCTCTCTCTCTCAACTAAAACTAAAACAAACAAACATATATAAAGTAAAACAAAAAGACAAACTAACCCTAAACTATTAAACTAATTACTAAATAAAACAACTAAATAAACTAAATAACTAACTAAATAAACTAACTAAACTAAATAGACAACCAAAACTAACCAAACTAACTAACAACCTATTTAACTAACTAACTTACTATATTTAACTAACTAAACTAACTAAATAAACTAACCCTAAACTAACACAACTAACTAAATAAACTAACTAAATTAAATAACTAAATAAAATAACTAAATAAACTAAATAAAACAAACTAACCCTAAACTATATCTAAAGTAACTAACACAAAAAAATAATTCAAACTAACTTATCTAATCAACTAACTAAATAAACTAACTAAACTAAATAAACAACCAAAACTAACTAAACTAACTAACCACAAATCTAACCAAACTAACTAAATAAACTAACTCAACTAAATAACTAAATAAACTAAACAAAACAAGCTAAATAACTAAATAAACTAAATAAAACTAACACACAATCTAAAGTAACTACTAACTAAATAACTAAATCCATATGTAACACACAAAAAATAAACTAACTAAACTAAATAACTAAATAAAACAACTAAATAAACTAAATAACTAACTAAATAAACTAACTCTCATTCTTCTGCTCCTCCAAGTTAGGCTTGAATACTTTTGATGATTGAGAGATGCCTCAAGACATCGCTCAACAGGAAATATTTCGTTGTCAGAGCTTTCATTGTCAAAATATTTGGCCAGACTCTGAACTCTGAAGGTAGATTTCACATTTTTTCTCAACAGGAAAAGCTACGAGTGTTACTCATCACTAAGGGTAAAGTACTGGATGGAAGTAGCTACAACATACAATGGTGGGAGGATGCTAATAATGAAACTAAAAGAAGGGATATCAGCAAGCGTCCCAAGAAGAAAAACGGGCTGCAGAAGCTATTCTCTCTCTCTCTATCTCTCTCTCTCTCTTTGTGGGTGGCTGGCTGTAGAAGTCAAACGGGCTGCAGAAGTCAAATTGCCCGTGAGAGAGAGAGAGAGAGAGAGAAGAGATAATGGCTGATGGGATGGCCAGAGGTGCATCATGATAGGGGAGCAGAGCTCTCTCTCTCTCTCTCTCTCTCTCTCTCTCTCTCTCTCTCTCTCTCTATCTCTCTATGTGTGCTGAAAATGGGGGAGTGAGGGCGACGAAGCCATCGAACTCCCTCTCTCTTCGACAGAGAGCAAGGGTGCAGAAGTCAAACAGGCGTTCTCTCTCTCTCTCTCTCTCTCTCTCTCTCTCGCTCTCTCTCTCTCTCTCTCTAGCTTTGATGGTACAAAAGTCGAACGGGCAGGTGGAAGGCCAGAGGTGCTACATGATGGGGGAGCAAAGGTCTCTCTCTCTCTCTCTCTCTCTCTCTCTCTCTCTCTCTCTCTCTCTCTCTCTCTCTTGTGTGTGTGTGTGTGTGTGTGTGTGTGTGCAGAAAATGGGGGAGTGAGGGTGACGAAGCCATTGGACTCCCTCTCTCTTTGTGACAGAGAGCAAGGGTGCAGAAGTCAAACGCGCATTCTCTCTCTCTCTCTCTCTCTCTCTCTCTCTCTCTCTCTCTCTCTCTCACTGGCTCTGACAGTGCAGAAGTCAAAGGGGCGGGTGGAAGGAAACTTCTCTCTCTCTCTCTCTCATGGCCAGTCGCGTCAGAGAGAGAGAGAGAGAGAACGCGTGAGAGAGAGAGAGAGAACACGCGTTCTCTCTCTCTCTCTTTGACGACTAGCCGTGAGAGAGAGAGAGAGAGAGAATGGCTCATCGGGCCCTCCCAGAGAGAGAGAGAGAGAGAAGTAATACTTCTACTGACGAGCAGTGGAGAGAGAGAGAGATATGACGTGCAGTGGAGAGGACTGACCAATAGTGGAGAGAGAGAGAGAACACAAAAATGGCCACAGAGAGAGATAGAGAATGAGAGGACTGACCTATTTCTTGCTGCTTGCTTCTGCTATCTGTTGCTTGCTCCTGCTGCCAGCTAGCCTGCCTCCTCCTGTCCCATGTGAGAGCGAGAGTGAGAGTGAGAGTGAGAGTGAGAGTGAGAGGAGAAGAGAAGAGAAGGTGGTGGAAGGATACCAGGTTTCCTTCTACCCCCAATCATGTGACATAAATGGTCACTTACCTTTTTCTCTGCCCCTAATCATGTGACATAAATGGTCACTTTGGTTTGCTTTGGGAGCTAGGTTCGCGAGCACTGAGGTGGTTCGACTTTCCTGAACTTGTATTTAACAAACTTACTATATTTAACTAACTAAACTAACACAACTATCTAAACTAACTAAACTAAATAACTAACTAAATAACTAAATAAACTAAATTAAAAAAACTAACCCTAAACTATATCTAAAGTAACTAACACACAAAAATAATTCAAACTAACTTATCTAATCAACTAACTAAATAAACTAACTAAACTAACTAACCACAAATCTAAGCAAACTAACTAACTTAGTATATTTAACTAACTAACTAAATAAACTAAATAAAACAACTAAATAAACTAAATAAACTAACTAAACTAAATAACTAACTAAATAACTAAATAAACTAAATAAAACAAACTAACCCTAAACTATATCTAAAGCAACTAACACACAAAATAATTCAAACTAACTTATCTAATCAACTAATTAAATTAACTAACTAAACTAACTAACCACAAATCTAACCAAACTAACTAACTTACTATATTTAACTAACTAACTAAATAAACTAAATAACTAACTAAACTAAATAACTAACTAAATAACTAAATAAACTAAATAAAACTAACACACAATCTAAAGTAACTACTAACTAAATAACTAAATCCATATGTAACACACAAAAAAAAAACTAACCAAACTAAATAACTAAATAAACTAAATAACTAACTAAATAAACTAACTCTCATTCTTCTACTCCTCCGAGTTAAGCTTGAATACTTCTGATGATTGAGAGCTGCCTCAAGACATCGCTCAACAGGAAATATTTTGTTGTCAGAGATTTCATTGTCAAAATATTTGGCCAGACTCTGAATTCTGAAGGTATATTTCACATTTTTCCTCAACAGGAAAAGCCACGAGTGAATCACTAAGGGTAAAGTATTGGATCAAAGCAGCTACAAGATGCAATGGTGGGAGGATGCTAATAATGAAAGCAAAAGAAGGGATATTGCGGCAGGCGTCACGTGAAGAGTCCAACGGGCTACAGAAGTGGAATTGGCCATGAGAGAGAGAGAGAGAGAGAGAGAGAGAATGGCTGATGGGACGGCCAGAGGTGCATCACGATGGGGGAGCAGAGGTCTCTCTCTCTCTCTCTCTCTGTAGAAAATGGGGGAGTGAGGGCGACGGAGCCATTGGGACTCCCTCTCTCTTTGACAGAGAGAAAGGGTGCAGAAGTCAAACGCTTGTTCTCTCTCTCTCTCTCTCTCTCTCTCTCTCTCTCTCTCTCTCTCTCTCTCTCTCTCTCGCTAGCTCTGATGGTGCAGAAGTCGAACGGGCGGGTGGAAGACCAGAGGTGCATCACGATGGGGGAGCAGAGCTCTCTCTCTCTCTCTCTCTCTTCTCTCTCTCTTTGTGTAGAAAATGGGGGAGTGAGGGTGACGAAGCCATTGGACTCCCTCTCTCTTCGACAGAGAGAAAGGGTACAGAAGTCAAACGCGCATTCTCTCTCTCTCTCTCTCTCTGTGGCTCTAACGGTGCAGAAGTCAAACGGGCCAGTGGAAGGCAACTTCTCTCTCTCTCTCTCATGGCAGAGAGAGAGGCAATGGCTCATCGGGCCCTCCCACATAGCACTACAGTAGTACCATAGAATGGGCCTCTTGCCAGAAAGGGCAACTGGACTGGCTGTCAGAGAGAGAGAGGGAGAAGTAATACTTCTACTGACCAGCAGTGGAGAGGATTGACCAATAGTGGAGAGAGAGAGAGAGAACACAAAAATGGCCACAGAGAGAGGGAAAGAGAGGACTGACCTATTGCCTACTCCTTGCTTCTGTTGCTTGCTCCTGCTGCCTACTGGCCTGCCTCATCCTGTCCCGTGAGAGAGTGAAAGTGAGAGTGAGAGTGAGAGGAGAAGAGAAGAGAAGGTGGTGGAAGGAGACCACGTTTCCTTCTACCCCTAATCATGTGACATAAATGGTCACTTTGGTTTGGTTTGGAAGCTAGGTTCGGGAGCACTTTCCCGAACCTGTAGCTCAAATAATAATGTAGTGTGTGTATAAATATATATATATAGGGTGCATAAAAAAGATTCATCTATACAATATAACAAATTTTCATCTAGCCTCACTAAACGCAAGGCTCTTTGCATCGGCGTTCAAAGGCACATTTCATGTGACTCCGCATCTAGATTGTCCGAGTGCTTTGCATCGATGTCATTATTTATCATGCACTTAGAAGTTGACATTCACAATCCTATGTGCACATTTTGCACTGAAATGTATTTTAATGTGTTGGACATTCAAGCACACATGATATATTATGAGAGAGAGAGAGAGAGAGAGAGTGTGTGTGTGTGTGTTACAAGAAGGCATTAAACTAATATGTAATGCTGTAAACTCAATATAAGAGTGTAGTTTGACAATATATTAATAGGTAAACCAAATACAGCTGCAATTACAAAGAAAAGATGAAGTGTAAAATTTACAAAATAGAAAGAACAAAACTTTTGCGCTAAACAATGTCTTTCACTAGAAAACAAGGAATGAAATTCCAGTAAGAGCACCGAGGTATACATACAGGAGCAAACTGATACTTGTGTACCAAACACAACTAAGTAATAGCAAGAACCAATAAATAGATTTGCATTGTTGGTGTCAACATTTACTCCTCGTTTCCATTTACTTGGACCCATATGCCCATTTTATCTTTGTAAGTCCATTCTGGGTAAGTTGGAGAAGGTATGCTATAGTAGATATTGTAGAGACACTTTCGTATGGGTAGTTTGAGAGTTGATATGAATGATAAGATGGTATGGGCATTAGGTGAACAAGAGAGGAGTGGGGGGGGGGGGGGGGGGGAAGAAGGGATTATACCCTTTTATAATTGCAAGGGACTTGAGACATATATTTGTAGGATATCAATGAGAGGGATACATTTACATGGGCCAGGAATGTAGTAATATAATTGCCATGATGGCTAGTATGGTTCTGGCCAAATATCTAGCTTGAAGATGATTTGTATAAAACTATGGTGATAGTAGGTTAATATTCCATGGATCTGGTTGGGCATAGATGTTGTAGTAAGTCATTATTACAATCATGGATATATCACATAAGTAAATGAGTATAGCTACAAGGTTAAGTACTCTAACAGTAGAATTTTGATTTCAACAAAAAGGTGGTATGCTAAAATAATATGCAAGTTATCATACATTAGACATTATCATGTGCATGTAATACATATCCGCATACTAAAGACCATGCAAATTCCCATTACCATATACATGCAAGCCATTCATCACAAGCATGTTGGCATTATACACAAAGAAGGCATCTTATCACATAGACTAATTCATCCAAAGATAAGCAGCAAGGTGAAGAGACTGGGGTTATGCCATGAGCACAAAATATATCTAGATATCACACAATGTTGCGTGTGCCTTATGCAAGGCATACACATAAAAATTAGTATCATATGTAGTATGCACGAGGGTGGCATGTCCTTGTGGTACTAGTTTGTACTAATATTATATTAGAAATAGATTTACTACAATTCACAGGTTATAGATTATGAAGTTGGGTCCTACTCAAGGTAGGGAATAATACATTATACATTTACACATATAACCAACTATGATATGCATAAGTATCTATATTTATGGTTGGCCACAAAAATTAACTACAGCACCATGTGCTAACTTCAATTATAAAAAGCAAGAGGTTAACAAAAAGTTAGGTGGTGACGGGATGGTGCCACGAAAATGCATGTACATCATATATATTCCCCCTTAAAGGATATGGACTATCACAATGGGGCTGGATGATAGTGTGAGAGGCATGGAAAGTAGTGAGCACAGATAGTTAAAGGACAATAGATTCATCAATGCCAATGTCCTCTCAGCCCTAGTGCATTAATAAATCATTGATAATATTTGAAAAATAACGGAAAGCTATGCACTTCTTTAGGAGTACTTGGTAGAGTCATAGCAATGACAACCTTTATCCTTTTAAGATTGGTTGCAATATCAAGCGAGCTAACCATGTGGCCCAAAAACAATCCATAGGACACTTCAAAGATGTATTTCCTTGGGTTGAGAGCAATGTAGAACTACCTACACCACTCGAAACATTTTCTCAGAATGATCAACTATCTTTCCCTTGTAGTGGTTGCCCCTAGATCATCAATAAAAACTTTGAGCTCCTCTGAGAAAATATCACCAAAAGTTTTATTAGGTGTACTTGCCAAGAACCTAGTGCATTGCATAATCCAAAAGCTATAACATGATACGCAAAGGTACCAAATACAATCATAAATTTTGTTTTCAAAATTTCTTCCTCTACAATAGCCATTTGGTTATAACCAACAAAGCTCATCAGTGAATAAATATCCATGCCCACTAATTGATCTAGAATCTGATCAATAAATGACAGTGGATAGTAATCTTTAACCGTTTGTTTATTGAGCTTCCGAAAATATTGCAAAGTTGGATTTGATTATTTTTCTTTCTTAAAAAAACTATCTATGAACACCACTTTGTGTGTTGTATAGGAAATAACAGGCCAACCTTATGCAATTTTTGTGGCTCCTCAAACAGTCTGTCCCTTAGCTCAAAAGGCATATGCCTCACTTTTTGTTGAACAAGATGGCTACCCTCCTTCAAGGGAATAGTATGTAGACTAGGAGAAATACCCCTCAACTCATCATAGCTCCATGCAAAAATATCACGAAATTCTTGGATCAAGGACACGTAGTCCTTTCTCTCTCCCAAACTAAGCATAGATCCTAATTTAATCGGTCATGGCTCATCCAATATATCAAAATATAGCTCCATCATATCCGCATCTCTAATTTTTCCTTGAGCTTCTATTGGCTCATTCAGAGTCACCTAGTAGATATCTTTTGTAGTGGGCCCCTATCTTGATTTATCACTTGACAAAGTCTCACTACTAGAAGGATCCTCTAATATATCTAATTTTATCAAAGGTAAGAGTACTCTCTCACTTTGAGGAGATTCACAATATGTATCCACTATTGTGTGTCTGGCCTCTTTGCCAAAAATCAAACAACCAACAAGTATATCAACTTGACACTCAAATTGCAAGATCCATGGCCTTTCTATTAATACTTGATAGCTTGGTCACCCTCCAAACTTAATAACCCTAAAGTCCAAAATGCATTCCACATTAGCAACAATCACATGGACTTTGGTAACGTAACCTTCTAGTTATCTTAAGCTATCATCAACTATCTACAGAATTGTGGAGGCATCCTTTTGAATTTTCAGTCCTAGTCTTTCCATCAATTATGCACTCATAATGTTGATGGAGGATCCTATATTACCAATGGCATGATCCACTAATATGCCATCAAGATATGTTGCCACCCTTGGACAATGCTTTTCGGCATGCTCAAACCAGTCATCTTCCACATTGGCTATTTTAAAGGGTTCAACAATATACCCAGTGCAAAGCATCTTCTTAAACTCTTTACATACTACTAGAGATAACTTGATTAACTGCTGCAAGAGATTCACATCAAGCTTTACCTCGTAAAGAGAATTGGCTAAGCCGAATTCATGATACTTAACAATGGTTCTCTTCTCTTGCAAGACCATTCTTTCTCTTGATCAACACTAAGCAAGCTTAGGTGCCTCTTTCTTGGCTTTTACATTCTTTTTTGGTGTTTCCTTATTAGAGTTAGCATTGCTATGTGTAGCCTTTAGAGGATCGTCTTCCACATCATAGTTAAGAACATGCGTCCCCTTATCATCCTATTTAGGGTTTGCCTCAATAGGTTTACATTATCTTTGTCACCTTCTTTAACCTTCTGTCCTATTGTAATGGCTTGTAAATTGAAAGCCTTAGTGGTGTTGATGTACAGAGCTTCGATAAGATGGACAATACTACCACTAGGGAGCCCTTCTATGATAGCTTTTCCTCTTTGCATTATTTGCTTTGGTCTCTCATCCCACTGAAGGTTATTCCCTTGTGCTCAATAATTACTCAGATGACCTCGTTGCTTACTCTCTTACCGAAGAGATCTAATCTTACTCTAGTAAGTACTCGCTAGATGGCCAGACTTCCCACATATGTCACATTTGACATTAGGGTAGTTTCTTGGAAAGTGCTAATCACCACACCACTTACAGCTAAATCTTGATGGACCACTCTCTTCAGAATGTCAAATTTCTATCAAGTTTTACTGTTTTTTTAGAAAATTAACATCTGCAACTATTTTTCTATATTGTTCTATTATTATATCAGTATAATGCTTCATCATATCCTTGACTTCGCCAATAACATTTGACACACTAGACTCATAATCATGATCATCCGATTTTGCCATTCAACTGATCTAACCACTTGATTAGGGATTGTCCATTGATTAGTTGACATAACATTAGGGTTCACCATTTGGCTTCCATTACTTCATGGAGCCATTCGGTTAGCCATCGGCATAGCAATATTAGGAGGAGCTAGCAGTATGGACACATTTTGCATTGTGCTTCCTCTTCCATTCGATTTGGTCATAGATATACTAGTCACACTTGACTTTAATTGATCAATACCAAATTATTGCCATGACCTAGACTCGAATTTAGGTTTTCCCTAGATGCATAGGCTGATTGTAAAGCATGACTCTACCTCATCTACTCATTAATAGTAGTGTCTATATCATCAAGAGCAACACTACTCAATTGCACTTGGATATTGAAGCCTAATCCATGTAAAAAACATTGTAGTTGGGCAGCACAGGTGGAATAGGAATAGGATTTTGCAATTTGTGAAACACCTCTTTCAATTTCTTGGCATACGCTCAAGCATTCTCATAGGTCTCTTGACATGTCACATTCAGATTAAATAGCCAATATTGACCACCTCTCTCAAGGGCAAACTTTCTTTGGAAGGTTGCAAAGAATAAATTGATCATGGTTATCATAGATGATTTTAGTGGCTATATGTTGCCAAATGGCTATACTTTTATTTTTTTAATTTTTTTTTCGAAACTTGAGTAGTTGAGTTATAACTCCAAAATTTTTTATTCGCTAGCATTTCTAAGGTGCTTCAAGACTCTGAAGACTCTTTCTCCATTCATGCAAAAAAAATATTGAAAGAAATATATTGAATTTTCCACAATATTTATAAGTTATGGGATATATATAGAAACATTCGCCACATGTACATAGTACTCATACACATAGTACATACATAGACACATGTCACATACTACTTAACCTTGCTCCTTCTTTACATAATCATACACATGACTCACACACACATTACTCAACATTACATCTATTCTTGTATTCATACATACATATACACAATTCTTAAAACCAAAAGGTTTGAGGTACTCATGGTCCAATAACTTGAGCTAGTCAGATCTTTGAAGCATGCATCTTGAAAGTTGCAAAGCAAGGCATAGCTCTACCTAAAACCCATAAATGCTAAGGGACTTCTCCTCTTCACAGACTTAAGCACAAATAATACCTCCCCTCCAATGAATGGTTTATCCAAGACCAAGCTAATTTTAGCAAGGTGCCAAGGACTCTCTCCATTTCCACATCTAAAATTTTAGTAGCACACTAGGACCAATCAACAACACTCTTGGGGTCAACTTTAGCTAGCACTGAGAGATGCTTGTCGAAAATATTAGTATATCCTAGTCATCAATAAAGGTGTATCTATTTTCATCCTAAATAAATGTGATAGTCTCAAAATCATAAGTAAAGGTGTATCTATTTTTGTCCTAAATAAATGTGATAGTCTCAAAATTGAGAAATCATCAATAAAGGTGCATCTATTTTCGTCCTAAATAAATGTGATAGTCTCAAAATTGAGACTCACATTTATTTAGGATGAAAATAGATGCAACTTTACTAATGACTAGGATATGCTAATGTTTTGAGACTATCGCATTTATTTAGGATGAAAATAGATGCACCCTTATTACTGATGACTAGGATATGCTAATGTTTTCCACAAGCTGTTGAGATATCGAGCTCCACTCGTGATACGCCAGGGTGACCGTTGTGTATTTATGTCACCGACTTGTCAGTTGCAGACGCGGTTGGTACACCGCCCATGAATAATAGCTACATGATAGCTATCCTTATCTACTCTAGTTCGTGGCTCAGTTAGTATGCCACCTTAGTTAGTTGAGTTTGGTTTGAGACCCATATATAGGGTTCTTCTATTTCTTTGTACTTGAGTTTTTTTGGCTTCCACAACTAAGAAGAGGAAAACTGTTTTCAGCCTCCACCCTTGTGTGTATTCCCCCATTGTGCAAGCAAGAAAGCTACAAGTGAGACTCCTTCTTTCTCTCCCACAATCTTGACATGGTATCAGAGCCTTGTTCGTGGTAAGGATCTCAAGAAAGCAAGCCAAGCTCGCGGTGTTCTGGTAAGAGGAGCAATGTTGCTTTCATTTTCTGTTTTGGGAGCAGATCTCTGCAGGTAGCACAGCTGGAAAGTGCAGGAGTGCATTATCTCAGGTTGAGACGCCCTTCGCGATGAAGCAAGAGGGCAGTATATGTTGCGAGAATGGGCTTTAGCCCTCGGCGACCTTGTTTTTTTTATTTGAGGCCATTTCGGGGCCTGTTTTGGAGGCGGAAGTTTTCTGCACGTACTCAGGAAAAGGCCCAGTTTTATGCTGTGCAGCCACTGTTCTACAGGTTGGTGAAAAGTTACTGTAGAAATTGCATTGTATGCTTGTGTGCAAAGACATTGGGAGTTACAGAATCATCCCTGTTGCCTGTTGATGCAAAATCGTCACTAGGAAGTGACTGTGTGGTCAAATACCACTTTCGTCAATTTTGCAGATTTGCCTTTGTGAGGCTAAAGCTATGTTCTTTGCAGTGACAGAATTTTTTGTAGTGTTCTGTAATGGTGTCTGATTCTCTCTCACAGATTGTCACTGAAAAGCTTGACAAGAACAACTTCCAAGCATGGAAGTTTAGAATGACGAATTTCCTTATGGGGAAAGGATATTGGGAATTTGTTGCAGAAAATGAAGAAGAACCAGTTCTTCCTGATGTTCCCAATCAATAGCAAATGCAGGCATTTAAAGCATGGCATGAGAGAGCCAGGAAAGTTATGTACTGGCTATCTATCAGCATTTCAGACTCTATGATTGTGCATATTCAAGATGCAAGTACACCAAAGGAGGCATGGGATACTTTGTCAAAAATGTATAGCACAAATACGCAAGCCAGGAAAATGCAGCTCAAGCAAGAGTTGCATAATGTGCAAAGAGAAAATATGAGCATCAATGACTACCACATGAAGGTGAAGAAGATTGCAGATGCACTTGCTTCCATTGGGTCGCCAGTGGAAGATGATGATTTAGTTTCTGTGACCTTGAATGGTCTAGGAAAGGATTATGCACAGTTTTGGACATCCATTTCAATTCGTGAAAGATTTCCTGATTTTGAGGAGCTGATTGCTCTTCTAATTTCTGAGGAGCAAAGAAATGGTGGTGCATCTTCTTCAGGAGGAACTTCAAAAGAAGCTGTCTTCTACTCAAATGCTGGAAGAGGTAGAGGCAGAGGTAGAGGAGGCCGATTTGGAGGCCGTGGTAGAAATCAGAATATGCAGTAAACTCAAGAAAACCAGTCCTATGGAGGAGGACGTGGTAACTCTAGAGGCAGGGGGAGCCAAAGAGGTCGTGGTGGATGGCAAAGAGGCCAAAATACAAACAGTAATGTTGAATGCTACTACTGTGGTAAAATGGGTCATATGGCTAAAGACTGCTATAAAAAGCAGAATGACATCATGAATGGAAAACTGCAACAAGGGAATTATGCATCTTCTAGTAGACAGGGTGATGACAGAAATGAGCACTTGCTTATGGTGCAGCACATAAACAATTTTGTGACAAGTGTAGAAGAAAGCAATGATGTATGGTATGTTGACTCAGGTGCATCAAACCACATGACAGGTCCTGCAGAATGGATGGAGGATTCAAGGAAAATGGAAAAACTAGGATTTGTGGAGACTGGTGATGATACTGCACATCCTATTGTGCAGATTGGAAAAATTCCTTTGTCTATGCAGGATGGGAAAAAGAAATACCTGTCCGATGTATTTCATGTTCCCAATATCACCAAGAATCTGGTTTCTGTTGGTCAAATGGTTGAGCAGGGCTTGCAGGTCAGATTTAATCCTCATGGATGCTTTGTTGAGGATATGAAAAATAAAGGTCGCTTGATAGCAAAAGGAAAGAAGAAGGGCAGAATGTTTACATTGGATGCAGACATGTCTGAATTGAGTGCATCAATGTTTGCACATGGGACCGGTGTAGTTGCAGATATTGATATCTGGCATAAACGCATTGGTCATGTTAATGTACAGCGACTTAAATCAATGCAGGCCCAAAATATTGTTGCAGGTTTGCCGAAATTCAAGGTTGCAGAAATGCATAAGGTATGTGAAGCCTGTCAGTTTGGAAAACATGCAAGGAAACCATTTCCTAGACATGTTCAAGAGAGTAAGAAGCCATTGGAATTAATCCACTCTGATGTGTGGACAACTAAAGCTGCATCTCTTGGAGGCTGTCATTATTTTGTCAGTTTTATTGATGACTATAGCAAAAAAGTTTGGGTGTATTTTATGAAAAAGAAAAGTGAAGTTTTTGAGCATTTCAAAACTCTTAAAGCGATGGTTGAAAAAGAAACAGGCCTGCAGATAAAATGCCTAAGGTCAGATGGAGGGGGAGAGTACCTCTCAAATGAGTTTGCAAGGTTCGTGCAGGAGCATGGCATAAAGCAGCAATATTCATGCAGTCATACCCCACAACAAAATGGAATTGCAGAAAGGAAAACCAGGCATATTGGAGAGGTATCTCGTGCCATGCTCAATGAAAAAGACTTGCCAGATTTTTATTGGGCTGAAGCAGTTGCTACAGCAATCTACATAATGAACAGGACTCCCACTGCAGCAATACATGGAATGACTCTAGAGGAGAGGTATACTGGTAGGAAACCAGATATTTCTCATTTGAAAATTTTTGGTTGCATTGCCTATGTACATGTGCCAGATGAGTTGAGATCCAAGTTGGATCCAAAAGCTAAGAAGTGCATCTTTATTGGTTACTCTCTGCAGCAAAAAGGGTATAGATGCTATAACCCTTCTACTCGTAAGTTTACAGTGAGCAGAGATGTTGTTTTTTATTAGATGAGTAGCTGGTATAAACCAGTAAATGTGATTGATGATGTAGATGTACAAAATGGTAATGCTGCACAGAATTCACAGCAGCAGTCACAAAATATTAGTGGACCTAGAGCGTCCTCTAGCAGTGGTTCACATTCTTCGCCATGGACAGACAGATTGAGATCAGGAGAATCTTCTCAAATAATGCAGATAGTGGTATGCAGGTATCACGAAAAGGAAAAGAGAAGGTTGATCAGCCCATGTTTGATGTGAATGCAGATCACTCTTATGTGGATGGTGAATCCAGTGGCTCAGAACAGAGCATTGATGATGAGTTGGGTATTCCTTCTATTGTTACACCTGGAGTAAGGAAGACCAGGGATGTTTTGAGAGCACCTGGGAGTGAACCTACTTTGCGCAGGTCTACGAGAGCTAGGTATCCTGTGGATAGGCTGAAATATGATGTATTTACAGCCATTCACTATGTATGCATATATGGTCAAAGTGATACAGAAACCAGAACCCACTTCTTTTGAGCAAGCCATGGGAAAAGAAAAATGGGAGAAAGCCATGGATGAAGAAATTGATGCCTTGGAAGCAAATGCTACATGGGAATTGGTACCTTTGCCTAAAGGTAAAAATGCAATTGGCTGTAAGTGGATTTATAAGGTGAAGCACAATGCAGATGGTTCTGTGAACAGATACAAGGCAAGATTAGTAGTCAAGGGGTATGTACAAACATATGGCATTGACTATGAAGAAACATTTAGTCCGGTTACAAGGATGGCAACCGTAAGAGCAGTCATTGCTATGGCTGCATCAAAAGGATGGTCTTTACATCAGATGGATGTAAAGAATACCTTCTTGCATGGTGATTTGCAAGAAGAGGTCTATATGGAGCAGCCACCAGGTTATGTGTATGATGTTCATCCTGAGTTTGTTTGCAGGTTGAAGAAAGCCTTGTATGGCTTGAAGCAAGCACCTAGAGCATGGTTTGACAAGATAGGACAGTATCTTATTACTATTGGCTTTCAGATTTCCAAGGCAGATTTCTCACTTTATGTGAGAAAAACAGAGAAAGGTATTATGCTACTTGTCATTTATGTTGATGATTTGATTATGACAGGTGACAATGATGAAGATATCCTTAATGTGAAAATGCTATTGAAGCAGAAGTTTGAGATGAAGGATTTGGGAGAGCTACGTTATTTCTTGGGCATTGAGGTGATTAGATCACCAAGTGGGATACAGCTCTTGCAAAGGCAGTATGGATTGGACATGCTGTTCAAATATGGGATGACAGGCTGTAAGCCTATTTCAGTTCCTTTGGAGCAGAATGTGAAGCTGAGCACAAATGCAGGTGGGCTTCTAGAAGACCCTACTATGTACAGACGCATAGTAGGAAGTTTGATTTATATGACTATTACCAGGCCAGATTTGAGCTATGCTGTTGGATTGGTAAGTCAGTTTATGCAGGCTCCAAGGAAATCACATTTGGATACGGCTAGACGCATACTCAGGTATGTGAAGTCCACATTGCAGTATGGACTATTTTATGAGACTGGGGTTCAGATACAGTTGCATGGATACACTGATGCTGATTGGGCTGGTAGTATTTCTGATAGACGATCTACTAGTGGATATGTGTTCTCTTTTGTGAGTGCTGCAGTCACTTGGAGCAGCAAGAAACAGCCTACAGTTGCCTTGTTGAGCACAGAGGCTGAGTACAGGGGTGCAGCAATGGCTGCATGTGAGGTAGCTTGGTTGCATAAGCTACTTTATGATATGTATCAGTCTACAGATGGGCCAATTGTCATTTATTGTGACAACATGAGTAGTATACACTTGGCAAATAACCCAGTCTATCATGCTAGAACAAAGCACATTGAGGTGCATTATCACTATGTGCGAGAGAGGGTTTTACTAGGTCTTATTGATCTAGTTTATGTCAGCACAGAGGATCAGGTAGCTGCCATATTCACAAAGGCATTGGGCGCAGAGAAGCTGCGCAAGTTCAGAGACCTGCTTGGTGTGCAGGAATTGGGATTGAGCTCGAGGGGGAGTGTTGAGATATCGAGCTCCACTCGTGATACGCCAGGGTGACCGTTGTGTATTTATGTCACCGACTTGTCAGTTGTTTGCAGACGCGGTTGGTACACCACCCATGAATAATAGCTACATAATAGCTATCCTTATCTACTCTAGTTCGTGGCTCAGTTAGTATGCCACCTTAGTTAGTTGAGTTTGGTTTGAGACCCATATATAGGGTTCTTCTATTTCTTTGTACTTGAGTTTTTTTGACTTCCACAACTAAGAAGAGGAAAACTATTTTCAGCCTCCACCCTTGTGTGTATTCCCCCATTGTGCAAGCAAGAAAGCTACAAGTGAGACTCCTTCCTTCTCTCCCACAATCTTGACACAAGCATCTCTCTGTGCTAGCCGAAGTTGAGCCCAAGAGTGTTGTTGATTATTCCTAGAGTGAAAATCCAAGATTTTAGCAACACACTTGGACCTTGGATTTCCACTCTAGGAACAATCAACAATACTCTCGGGCTCAACTTCAGCTCTAGCACTGAGAGATGCTTGTGGAAAACATTAGCATATCCTAGTCATTAGTAAAGGTGTATCTATTTTCATCCTAAATAAATGTGATAGCTATAAAAGCATGAGCACACAACACATATACACACAAATTGGATATCAACATATATGCATTGGCATTCCCCATCATTTTAATACACATACAAAATATTTTATAGGAATGTATTCATAACCTATGCATGCATGTGTGCAGGCACACGTACATACACATGCATGCTCATGTATGCATGTGTACGTGTGTACACACACAATACTATAGACATAAATGCATGGATATGCATGTATAGTCTCTACCTTAATCTCATTTTAACATTCATATAATAATTATGATATATTAGTGTCTCCTCACCAAAACTTACTGCCAAAATAGTATAAGGTATACTATGTTATGCATACGAACTATAGTTGTGGATTGTAACAAAGGCCAAGCGTAGACTAGGTTGATCAATGAGAGCCAAAACATAGACTAGCTAGCATGGAATCATTGATCACTAGGCTTTGTAGTTGTCCTGGTATTGTGTACACCATTGGGAATTATTTACTTCTTCATATACACACACCCTCTTCTCTCATTGCACACTACGTGATTGCATACACAGACACGCACATATGCTTCCCTCAATGTAGACTATATAATCACACATATTATATAATCACGCAAACACATGCATAGTTATGATTTCTTAGCATTTTCCTAGCAAACCACTTTGTCAAAATAGTAAAAGGACATTCAAATGCACTCTATTTATGGGCTATGATAGAGCACAAATACATGCTGATTTGATCAATGAAAATTGGAACACAAACTATCTAACATAAAATGATTGATTAGCACGCATCAAATTATTGATCAATGGGCTTTATAGTTGTGGGAGCTTTTGCTCAACCGCCAAGACCCACGGACCGCTTATTGTTTCAAGTGTTCCAAGCGAGCTATAATGGCTATCTCTCACCTAGCCGACGCGCCGTCGATCCTACAAGTGTAGTGAGCTTACCTTGATGCTGACATGAGTTGCCTTCTCTCTCACACACTCCGGTAGCTCCACGATCTTAGATGCTAGCTCAAGCATCCTCAAGCCTCCTCCATCTCCAAGCTCCATCCACCATAGCCATGCGCGCAAGAGAAGAGAAGAGAAGAGAAGAGGAGAAGAGAAGAGGAGATGGTGAAGAGCTTCACCCTCTTGATCCCTCACTCCCACACACTCACTCTCTCACACTCTCACACTCCCTCTCTCAAGAGCACACTCCCTCTCTTAAGAGCACACACAAGCAAGGAGAAGAGATGAAGAGAAGAAGAGAAGAGCTCTTGTTAGCCACACACCAAAGAATGAGCTTCCATTCACTTTTTGAACTTTATATACAAAACCCTAAATTCCCATGGGCACCCATCCCTTCCTTTTACATGACCAACCATTGTGGCAAGGTCCTTTCTCTATTTCCCTCTTCTAGCCTTATGCCTCTAGCCTACACCCGTCTAATACTTTATAATTGGCATAGAAGAGAGCCTAGAGTTCTTTTACAAGAGCTTTTGGAGTTTTTTGAGGCGCCTTTCATTTAAAATTACGCTTTTGGCCCTAGCTTAGCTTTAGAGGCCGCTTGCGTGTCTTTGCTCTTTTTCCATCCTCTTCCCGCTTCTTCATTCATTCTTCTAACTTCTTGACTTGGGGTTAACATTACCCCCCTCCGAGACGAGTGCCAATCCCATGGCACTCTTGGCTGTTGTTGGGGTTTAAGAGACAATTGGCGAAGTAGTCGTGTGAGGGTAGAGCCAGGTGTAAACTCGGGTGCTTGTGGAAGCTTGGTAATAAGGTTTGTTGGAGAAGCCAAATGGATAGGGAGTGGATGACGAGGGCCTCCGAAGTCGGTGGTTTGTCTCCTTTGTGATGCCTGGAAGGAAAAGGTGCGGTGCTCTACCTAAGAGGGATGTCTATTTTATTGTGTAGTGTATTGTGCTCGTGTTGGTGGAATGGGGAGTTGGGTCTAACCATAGGATATCCTGGGTGATGTCCCGCACTTGAGGACCCCATTCATGCAAAGGGAGGTGCGGTGCAAGTAGCTTAGGGTGACAGGTCTAAGCATAGGCGAGTGGTACCCCCCTAGGTATGTCCTGCCCTTGATGGGCCCTAAGCATGAAGTGGGGGAGCAAAAATGGCTAGGGGGTTAGGAGCGGGGCCAGTCGACCGAAGCCACCGGGCATGCCTAACTTGAGGACCTATGGGTGCAGTGATCGTGCTTTATGTGGTGCTAAGTGCTTCTGTAAAATTGAGTTTTTTTGTCCATTCCGTGCATAATGTTCCTCTTGCTTTTCCTTGTATGCTTATTCTTTTTCTTTTTTTGAAATAGTATTACACTAGTAGAACGACAGCTTGTGCCTAATTCTCCTCATTTGATTTAGGTGGAGAAGGGGGTCGGATGGATTTACTCAAAAATTGATAGCTTTGCATGTATTCTTTCAGATTCATGCAGATGTGGAGGGAGGTGGTGGAGAGGAAATGAGGATTGCATCTAGTGAACTGGCTGTCATTCATATCCTCTAGGAGAGCTAGGCAAAAAGAGGGGAGGAGTTTAGCCCTCATCATCAGATGCGCATGGCACAGCTGTCGATCGCATTAGGGTCAAAAAAGAGGGGAGGTAGGCCATGTTCTTGTGGGGTTGGGTCCTGCTTGAGTAATAACTTAAGTAACCTAAGATAATTACAAGTAGTTACAAAGGCTGGATCGAGGCATGAAAAGAAATCATTTAGGCTTCCCGAGTCATGGAGGGGGGCATGAAAAGAAATAACTTAAGTAAATGCGTCATGGAATCATTTAGGCTTCCCGAGTCGAAGAGGAGGGCATGTTTGAAGGAGGCAACATTGGAGTTGTAGATGATAGGAAAATCATAACGCCCATGGAGGGTGGCAACAAAATCTACACCTACCCTACGAGGGTATGCCATGAACGTGGGGTCATTCCTCTCATAGGGCAGGGTGTTGCAAAAAGCCATCCAGGCGAGCATGCTAATGTCGCACACTCGCCTCCTCCATAAGGGTTGGCACTTATATCCCTATACAGTATGTGGTACTTCAAACACCTTGTTTTGCCAAAACTCACCTTCTTCATTTCCCCAAAGAGTGGGGGTCCTCTCCCTTTCCTCCAGCCACGTCTGTCCCAGTCGACTGCCAGTCATGATCACCTCCTCCATCACCTTGAGTGGTAGGACCCTCCGCATGCTATTGGGCATGAGGAAGTTGAAGGTGAACGGGTCTTTTTCTCTTTCTTGTTGCTTCCAACTCACCAGCTTTGCTTGGAATCTAGCAGGGAGGTCATCAGGGCACTGTGGGAGGGGTGTGGATGGTTGCACGACCGGTTTGTTTCTTAGTTACTTCTTGGTTTCTTCGACTAACTTTGTCCGTCTCTCCTTGAGTGCGGTCTCTCAGAAAATGGATCAACCTATTGTTGCTCTTGGACATGCGGCAAGGGGGTTGTGGGATCACCTCTTCTCTGAATCTCCCCATATTGAGTTTAAGCTCTTAGCCTCCTCCCCCTACCGGTCTTTTTGTTGTGCTCCTTCTTCAAAGCCCATTGCATCAATTTCCTAGGTGGTTAGGCCGACCAGTAACACGTATTTTCATTGCTCTTCTAGGCTTAGCCTAACCTTCACAGGCTAGGGTGGCATCTGCAGCCATGCATGCAAAGCTCTGCGTGCGATGCTCAGTTTTTTCTGTACCACCTCCAATGACTCCTTTTCCTTTGGGTGGGTTGTGTCCGTTAGTGTGTTCCTTTGGGCGGCTTCTGCTTTACTCTCTACGAGGATTTTTTCTTTCTCCAACAAAGCGAGGCACCGTGCCAGTGTCTTCACCCTTTTTTTGTCCTGCACTGCCAATTCCTCTACTCTCTTATTCATTTCTTCCATGCTCTCTCAATACTTTTGTACCAGGGTTATGATCTTTTGCTCTTGGTCTTTCAGTTTCCTGCTCATGTTCTCTTACTCTTTCCTTCCTAAGTGTAGCTGATCGGTCATAGACTTGATCTTCTTTTGCTACTGTTTCCTCTCCTGCTTTCTCTTCTCTTCTTTGGCATTCAATTCCTCCATCATTTGCTCGATGTTGGCAGTTTTCACCTCCAATTCCCCATGTTTCATCAAGAGGAGCTTATACTCTCTCTGCATTTGCACCAATTCTTGATTCTCATCCTCCAGCCGTTGCTTGTAGCTCTCCTCCATATCCTCCTTGGCCTTTAATTTCTGTTTGAGATCAAAGATCTGTCGTTGCTGCATGGCTATTGTGCAGGTCTTTTTGAGCTGGAAAGTAGCTACCTCCTTTTCCGCCACCAACTCAGCCACCACATCCATCTTCTTTTCCTCCTTAGCCTTCTCCAATTAGGAGAGCAGCTTGGCAACGTACTCGTCATAATTGGCTGGTGGCGTCACTGTTGTGTGGATTGGAGTGGTCGAGGCTTCCACTTTTTGACATTTCCGATCCTGTCTCGACTCAGCATCTGCGGTGGTCTCTTTTGCCCCATGGCAGTGGTCTCTGTGCTCTTTCCCTGGGCCATTTCTTTATTGATAAAATACTACATCCATGCCACGAAGTTGGAGACCTCTACGCTGGTGGGGATGCTAGGGGTGAGGGTGGTTGGTTCAGTGGGAGGCACCCTGAGGGTAGGGATAGGATGGATAAGGGCCTTGCCTTTGCCTTCATGAAGAGCGGGCGCCTTGATTTCTCGTACATGCATGCTGGAACTAGGCCCTTCTTCCCTTGGTGGGCTCCAGGCTCCTAGATCATCGACCTTGCTCTGCTGCTCGATGGACTGGCATGTGGCTTTGGCCAAGTCCTCCTCCTCCTTCCTTCTGTTCCTCTTCTTCCTCAGCAGCTCTTCTTTGCCTTTCTTCTTCAATTTTCCTATACTCTTCCTCCAATTTCTCTTCTTCTTCCTATTCTTTCATTTTCCTCTTCTCGGCCTCCTGTTTCAACACCTTTTTAGCCTTGTTGACTTCTTCCTTTGCTTTTTCTTCTTCCTGTTTCTTCTTCTTCTCCCTCTCCTCGACCTCCTTGAGGGATTCTCTTTTTGCCTTTTCCAAATCCTCTTCTCCTTCTTGCGACCTTCATCCAGCTTCTTTTTCTTTTGTGACGTCTTCTTATTGGGTTTCTTGGCTTGATTTTTGCCCGATTGTTCTTCTTGTTCCTGCCCTTCCTTATCACACTCGGTCCTGTCACTGGACCTTTCTTGGACCTTTCTTGGTCTTGGTGAGGGGGTGACCTATCAGCCGTTTTTCCTTCTCCCTCTTCTGCATTTTGTGTCTCCTTCACTACCTCTTGGATGAGGGTAGTCAAAATGCTTCCATAGGCAATAAACGAGGCCTTGGACGAGGCCTTCTTTCTTTTCATGGCCTTGGAAGCTAGGGACTCCCCTCCTCTTGGTGTACTTCCTAAAGCTAGTGCTTTAGCCACCTGGTCAATGGTTGTGTACATATCCGTTCCAGTCGACTTCATGCAAGGTGTGAGCTACTACATTCCCCAGCACAAGCACACTGATTTGATGCATTAAGGCATTGTAGCACTGGTGGCTGGAGAAGAGCGTGTGCACTAGTTTAGCTTGTAGTCTGGCTTCCACATCAGGAATGTCTTGGATGCTAATGTTGTCATTAGTTAGCACATCCTCCTTTTTCATTTTCAACATGGCATACACATCCCTCTTCTACTTCTTCTCTATCTTCGGCTCCAATTCCAATGCCTTCTCCACCGAGGCTGGGTTTAAGTAAACCTGTATCTGTTTAGGATTTTCCCCTCTTCCTACCATGACGGTGCCACACTCATTGTCAGGGTCGCATGTCCTGAGAAACTCCACACACTTAGTGTGGTCAGGCTCTTGCGCAAATTTCTCAAGGTACTTGGTGAGGTTGCATTGCTCGATGACTATCTTGGCTGCTTCCTCCTTGGCCACCACACCCTTTACATTATGAATGGCTCGAAACTTGAGCTGGTTGTAGGCGTGGCTTTCAAGAGTGATGCGGTATTGCATTCTTTCCTCCTCCGTGAATGAAAGTCGGTGGGCACGGTCTTGCTGCGACATCTTTTTTTTTCCTGTCATAATCCCAAGTTTCCATTAGTGCTTCCAAATTAATAATTCGTTGGAAAAGTCATAATTAAAAAGAAAGACTCTATATGTTTATTGAATGAAAGCATTAAAATCCCATCCAATGTAGAATCTTCCCTTTAGACTTTAGCTTTTTTCCCTTTATTTCAAAGTTCTCTTGCCATTTTTCCTACCTCGCTTGTTGTTTTCATGTTTATGCGTTTTGCTTGATTTTCCTTGGTTCTAATTTGATTCATCTCACCCCCCTCCCCTCCCAGCTTGAGAAGAATCCTTCCTAGGATTGAAGGTGTTGGAGGTCAAGGGCATTCTGCAATGGGTCTAGGAGTTATCAGCGTAGAAACCAAGTGTGGAAATCGGGGTTGTACTCTGACTGAGTTTTGCAGTCTAGATCAAAAGGTCAAGTGCCTATGTGTGTGATGTAAGTGAGAACATCTGTTAGAAAGTCACCGGAAGAGACATGGCTAGCAATATGTAGCTCTTTCTCAATCAACAGGCAATTGAGGTAAGGGTGTCCTTTGATGTGCTCTTCCAAGGGTCAACCACAAAGAGTGGTTAACACTTTATACGAGGTTGATGCGAGGTCGTACTCCACTATTTTGATTGCGCAGCATTGGTCAGCATTTGTCATGACTTGGCACCTTTCTACTTCCCATTGCAACCTAAGAGTGTACCAGTGTCTCAAGAATAGGGATTCAATATCAGCAAGTTTGGATAATTCTGGAATTTCTTAGTCAGTGATGGTAGAAGTAATTTGCTGATCATATGATGTGATGAGGCACTGTTTGAGGCCTTGCTCTTTAGAGATCTTGCTTTTGAGAAATTGAGCAAGTGGAGTTAGCTGCTTTTGTGAAGGCAAGTTCAAATGTCTTCCAAGAACAAGGCATCGTACAAACTTCAGTTGCAAAAGGTTCGGGCAACAAGCCTAAGTCCAAGTGGTCGTAGCTCAGAGCTAGCTCTCTAAAAGTGGCATCTAGTCTTCTAATGAACTCAACCATGTCATCCCCCATATCTTCAGCTAGATCTGAGGCCAGTGTCAACAATGATTTTCGCTCATAGGAGGGCTTAAGACATGCTGGTGGTTGGGGTTTGATAGCACTAGAGCCTTTGACAATGAACAATTGTGGTTGCGATTGTTCTTGAGATTGTGGTTGGACCTCCTAGATTAGGGTTGGAAAATTAGCAGCTACATCCCATGGACTACTGCCTTCAGAATGGATCATTGTAGTCGGGTTGGCTCTAGTGGGTGTTGGCTCATGTGACGATGTCTGTCGTTTGGGCCGATAGGCTTGTTCGACTCTCTTGGGCATATGCGTGGATGAGCTTGATGGATGTGGGTCTGGGAAGCACTGCGGCTTATGGTTTTGAGGTTCTATGGGGCTTGGGGTGATCAATCTTGAGGGCGGTATACGAGTGGTGTCCTTGGCTGTGTGGGCTTTAGGGATCCATATCTAGGCATTCCCCTCATAGTAGCCTTGCGCGTACAAGAGGGCTTTAGGGATCCACCTTTTCTTGATCATGTGCCGATTTCTATGACTGCGCCTTGGTTTCCTAGGTTTAGAGCTTTGGGTCTTATGAGGATGTGTGTGTCGACTCCTAGGCCGCAGTTGCGGCTGTTTAGGCTTCCCTTGAAACCTAGGCTGTTGGGCCTTAGCTTTTGCTACCATGAGCAGCGGTTCTTGAGAGTTGGTGGGTGGTGGCTGAGGACATCCCCCTCCTTAGATTTGGCTGATAATATTTCTACCGGTGGCCTTGCAGACTATGGTGAGGTTGCATAGCCCTTGCTAAAATCTGTAACAATGCGAATGTTGCCTATGGTGAGGTGGATGCACTGCAACTCATAATCAATGTTGCAACGAGTTTGCTTTTTGAAGGTTCACCCTAGCAGTGACTTCGTGCTTGCGTCTTTGGTGTCTAGAAACTCGTGGAAGATCATTGGTATAGTCTCATACTCGATAGAAATGGTAGCCCTACACTTACCGAGAAGTGCGTATGAGCGGTCCCCATTTGGGCTTAATTTGGCATTAGTGGGTTGTAGTGGTGGTTTTCCAAGTTGGATCTAATGATCGTGAGTCAAGACATTGAAGTCTGCTCCCTCATCGATCAAGGCATTGAAGGCACATATTCGCTTGGCACTGACCGTGATGTGCAGGTATGCGGGCTCTACAGCTTCCTCACCCTCATCATCAATTTCGATGATGGTGGCTATTCGTACTTTGCCAGTCAGTTCCAACATTGGTGGCTCATGCAAAGGATGCGCAGGAGGATAGTACTTCTTGACATGATTGCTATTGAAGAAGCCTATTCCCTCACCGTCTAGAGTCTCGAGCTTGACGTTGCCCGTTCGGTTGATTGCACGGACTTTGAAAGGTCCAAGACCCTTAAACTTCATTTTGGCTTATGTCCCTTAACTGAGTATAGGAGCACTAAGTCACCCTGTTTGAAGTCACGTTGCTTGACGTGCTTGTCAAACTAGCTCTTGCGTCATGCCTTCTCACATATGAGCGCATGAGTGGTTAGAAGGCGAGTCTCTGAGAGGCGTTCGAGTTCAACTAGGCATTGCGTCCATGCCTCCTTTCCTTCCCATCGCTCCTGAAGTGTGATTTGCAAGCTAGGCACGAATAATTCTACAAGGAGAATTGCTTCGGTTCCGTAGGTCAACCTAAAGGGGGTCTGGCTGATAGCCATTTTATAAGTTGTGCAGTAAGCCCAAAAAGCTGCCATCAACTTGTTATCCTAGTCGTTGTGCGAGGTAGAGACTACCTTGGTTAGGACGTTGACAAGAATCTTATTCTTGGATTCTACTTGGCCATTTGCTTGAGGGTAGTATGGAGAGGATTTCCGATGGATAATTAGGAAGGTGGATAGGAGATGCGTTATCACTTCATTGATGAAGTGTGTGCCTTAATCACTGACTAGTTCGATGGGGCAGCTAAATTGTGAGATCACCTGCTCCCACAAGAACCTGGTAGTCGTTCGAGCATCGTTCTTTCGTGTTACTCTCGCATCTGCCCACTTCGTTAAGTAGTCTGTGGCCACAATGATATATTTGGCCAGCGAATACTGTGCAACAGGACTGATGGGTCCTACAAAGTCAATTCCCCATTTTTCAAAGGGTTGTCGTGCAACGATTGGGGTCAACAATGCTTAACAAATCATGTTGCATCGCGGAACAACATTGGCCACCATAGTTGAGACTGCAGCACCTTTGTGGGCCGTCGTGTCTCCGCTAAAGTGTCCACCAACAATTCCATTGTGTGTCTCTGAGAGCACATCGTGCATCTCATGCTCGCACACACATCTGCACAACAATCCATCTTGCCCTAGGCGGTACAGCTGGCCTGTTATAAACTGGTAGGTTGGATGTTGAGAATGAGTCGCCTTAGTCTTGCCTTCTCTATCGGTCATTCAGGTAGTCTATGCTCAAACACTTGGACTATGTCATCTACCCAATATGGCATTAGATTGGCCTTGAATAAATCTCTCTCGCTAGAAAGGTTAAAGAGGTGGGCTTTTGGCAATTCGTCGATAATGCCTTCTCCAACTGCTTCTCCTGTGGGGATGCATGACATATGGTTAGCCATGTAGTTCTGTTTTCCCTTCCGTACAACCACCGAGAAATCAAACTCCAAAAGTAGAAGGAGCCACCAAGCTATGCATCCTGTAGCGCAAGGTTTATTCACCAGATATAGCAAGGCTTGATGGTCCACAAAAAAGATAAAGGGTGTAGCCAATAGATAGTGCCAGAACCTCTTCACAGCAAACACCATGGCCAAGCCCATCTTTCCATCGTCGAGTAGTTCATTTCCGTCTGAGTGAGTTATCTACTAGTAAAGCTCACTGGATAGTCTAGGTTGTGCTCACCAGGTTGGCACAACACTATCCCCACAGTAAATTTAGAAGCATCGATATGCACGTGGAAGGTAATGGTCCGATCTGGGGCTCGTAGAATTGGTGCTATGGTTAGAGCCTTCTTCAACTCTTCATAAACTCGTTGGCATGCTTTAGTCCATTCAAATACAATAAGCAACTTGTGTAAAGGTCTGGCTATCAACGCGTAATTCAATACAAACCGTCGATAGTATCCTGTATGGCCTAAGAAGCATTGGACTCCCTTATAGTTGATTGGGGGTGGGAGGTCAACAATAACCCTGACTTTTGAGAAGTTAGTGGCAATGCCATTCTTCGACATCATGTGGCCTTGGATGCATCAATGCTTCACCCAAAACTGGCATTTCAAGGGGTTCAAGGAGAGACGATATAGGCGACATCGCTTGAAGACTACTTGGAGTTTGTCTAAGTGTTCCATCCAGGTCGAGTGAATGCAGAGGTCATCGATAAAGACTTATAACTCTTTGCAAAGAATGTCTTTAAATATGGTGCACATGAGGCATTGGAAAGTGGCAGGGGCATTAGTCAACCTGAAAGGCATGACTATGTAAGTAAAGATGCCCCACTCAGTGGCGAAGGCAGTCTTATGCATGTCGCCATGATGCACTTGCACTTGATTGTATCCTGAGAAGCCATCCAAAAAACTATAGGCCTCCTTGCCCGCCACTCTTTAAAGCATGTGCTCTATGTATGGCAATAGGTAATTGTCCCTTTTAGTAGCAGCGTTCACCTTCTTATAATGGACGCACACTCTAATTTTTCCATTTTTCTTCATCATGATGACTATGGGTGATACCCAGTTTGTGTGCTCAATTTTATAAATGAATCCTTCTCTCATCAGCTTATCAATGAGCATGCTTTGGATTCATTGGGTACAGTTGTTGCTTCACCAGTGTTGCATCTGGTGTCATGGGTATATTATGAGTCACTACACTCGGATCTACCCCTTTAAGCTCTTCCAAGGACCAAGAAGATACATCTACATACTCTCGCAAGAGAGCGACAAGACTCATTTCTTCTTCCTCAATCAAGTCATTGGCAATGAAGGCTGGTCAGGGTGTCTTCCCTTCCTGGGCTAGGTTCACCTCCTTGACCTTGGCTGGTCCCTCGATTGGTTCGCTCATTTGCTGTTGCCGTTTGGCACCCAACAGGATCACTACCCTATCTCATTTCTTGAATTTCGTAAATCTTTTAGGGAGATATCATGGTTTTCATTGTTTGTTTGTTCGTGTGTCCCTGGGTTGTTTCACCCTTTCCTACTTCGATCGTCTACGCCTCAGGTGGACGGGTAGATCCCCCTTGGTGCATAGGTATTTCTGGGTCGCTATCCCATGGTGGTCGCAGTCTAGATATTGATTCTATCCTAAGCACTGGTGTCACTCTCGGTTGGGCTAGGTATGCTTGCTCAAGGTCTATGTCTCCTATGTGTTCTAACCAAGTGTGATCACAATCCATGTGCATGACCCCTCGCTCTATCTTGAAGTCACTCTTTTTCTGTAGCTTGGATTTGGCCTGTATTTGTTCTATTTCATGTCCCTCATTATCGTATTCTACGGTGTCTATCTCACCCTCACTTTTGTCACTGAAGGATTGGTAGTCTTCGTACTCATTATCAGAGTCCTCTGAGTCAGACTGCTCATCATCTCCCAGGGCTTGGTATATCTCTTGTCGTTGATCAGGGACTAGAGCCCAGTTGTACATAAGGTTTAAGTCATGCACCCTAGTCCATTGCCACTTGGATTCACCTAAGAGATCCTGGAGTGGTTTGAAGTTTGCTACTGGATTGTCAGCTTGCTTGTCCGTTAAGTATTCCGGAACCTCTTGGAGTTCTCTTTTATTGCTTGGCACTTGGAAGGTGACGGGCTTAGATCTCCCACGAAGGGTTCTTGTTATCATGCGAACCGGTACAGAGGGCGTGCCATCAGACTTGCCCATCATCTTGATGGCTTGCATATATGCCTCATGATCCAAGAACGGCAGGTTGGCTATAGCAAGGACATGCATCCAATCTCGCTCATCCTCCGGGCATGGGATATACTTGGTCAAGGGCCCACAAGACTTCTTGACTTGAGTGTTATCCTTGAGCATCGCGGAGATGGCATCCAAGTCGATTGGTGAGTTTTTCCAAGTGTCCATCTCTACCCTCACATCTTCCATTCTCTTGCCTAGGAAGATCAAGTCGTTACGCCAATCTTCGATAACTCAGGCATTGCGCATCTAAGGTCGGCCTAACAGGATATCGTAGTCCACCCCCTTTATGACTATAAAGTTGACAGAGAACTGGATACCTGTGATTTTCACTGGCCACTTTTTAAGTATCCTGAATGGCTTCACTCTCATGCTATTTGCTAATGTGACATTAAACCGAGCGGTCTCGACAGGTGGGTTTCCCCAAGTTTGAAGTACTGCGTGGCTCAGCACACTAACCTTGGCTCCCGTGTCCACGATCCCCTTTTTGGTTGTGTTGTCTAAGGCTAGGACCAATAATACTGCATGCATCTCGGTGCCTTCCCAGAAAGCATTAACGTGCAAGGATTTTGGTACAAAGTGCAGTGTTAGACTCGGTATTTGTGTTTTTCCATCATGGTCATGCAAATCAACAGCTTGTTCTCGTGACCCCTCAACCCACTGCTTCAGGTCTTTCCATAGGATGGGATGTTGCTTAAGCAGGTCTCCCAGGCTTAACGTCACCGGGGTAGTCGCTAACGTAGTGAGGAGGTCGTTGGCTGCTCATTTCTCTCCTAAACCGGAGTGTCCTGGCCAATGGTTATGACTAATTTGCGGGCCTGTAGCATCAAGGCTTGGCCTAAGTGGTGCTACTTGTGGTGCAGTCGCATCTCTTGTCTTTGGTCAAGGGGGTGAGACCGGCGTGCTTATTCTGGGGAGATCATCAATCTCGTCCTCTAGGATGGGCTCAATGTCTCTTAACTGCTCTTGGGCCTCTTTCACCTAGTCCTTCACTTTCTCTATGGCCTCGAGTTGGTGCTTCAGATGCGGGTATTCCCCTACCTTGGCACTTCCTTTTTCGGCCATCTTGGGGGTTGAAGTTTCTGCCTCTGCATCGATGATCTTCTTTCCAATAGGCAGAGTTGTAGCACTCTCAGATTTCAGTGAATCTTAGCTTCCGACCTCTTCTTTCTCTACATGTGGCTCTTCTTCCCTCTCGAGGCTGCGTCGAGGTTGCTAGGCCCTGGTAGTGATACGCTAGCTTGCCTTGTCTGGGCCCGGGTCATGACCTGCAATGGGATAGGTGTGGCCTCCCCATCGAGGTTCTTGACACCAAACAGCCCCAAAATGGGACAGATGGTACGTTGGTTGAACTTGAAGAAGGGTTCCGCTTTGGGCAATCGACGAAGAGGTGGGTGATTCTGCGCTCAACGCACCTTAGGTTAGCTTTGTCTCTGTTCTACTGCTCCCTCTCAGGGCAATGTGATAAGACATGACCTGGGTGACCACAAGTCCAACAGATGATTGGATCTTGTGTCTAACCTCCTAGGCCTCTATCGCGTCCTCTCCCTAACGCCATCACCGATACTGGTTGATAGTCCATAAGGACTGTATTGCCCTCGTCATCCTAACAGACATAAGGTTATAAGTAAGTCTCTTTCTCATTTGGCTCTTCCACGTAGTGGACTGGGCCGTCACTCAGTGGATGGGTTACGTAGGGACCAGGCGGTCTAGATATGCCTGTAGGGTTTATGTCCATCCTAGGAACAGTCGGCTTAATGTCGTTAGGTGCAAGAAGGGCCAATGGGGCTCCCCTTCTGAAGAGTGGCTACAGCCTGTTTGCTAGGTAAGGCTAGCCATATGGTTGCGAGTACAGAAGTCTTCTTGGCAATCTGAAATGCGTGATGTCGTGACCGAACCTTCCGTAGTTAGCGCAAGGTCTCGACCTAGGGTCTTGACACTCAGCTGGCAAGTGGTTTCCACCATAGTACACGCATTGGACATGTGGGCACATTGGTCATCTCAACATGTATTGCAGCTTGGCTATCTCCATCTTGACATTAGCCAAGTCTTGGTTTGTCTCGATGGCTTTCCCCTTATAGGGATTCTCTTGAAGAGACTCCTCATGTGAGTTACATAATCGCGAATGTCCTCCTTCTCTTTTTGCTTGACATTCATCAGTCATACTAGTAGATTGTTAGAGTCGGAAAATCTCTTGATGAAGAGATTCTTGAGGCCATTGAAATTGGCTCGCTCTTCGGTATCTAAGCTTGTATACCAAGTCCTACCCTTGTCACCTAAGCAGAGCCCAAATGCTTGAGAGCGCTGAGTCAAGTCGTTGAAGCCGTTGGCTTCGCAGACTCGCTTGAACTGCTCTACAAAGCTGTATGGATCGTCGTGGGGTTGGTACTTGTTGAGCTGCTTTGCGACTATTGGGATTTTAGACTAGCTCTTAGAGCCTTGGGTTGCTCCTAATCCTACCAGCAGTGATGTCGCCAATGCTATGGCACTTTGCTCTGCTACGGTGTTGTCTAGCAGTCGTTTCATGAGAAGCTCTCTCAGCGTTAAGTCTCCTTCTAGGGCTCTCTCGTGATCCATTTAGTTTCTACCGGCTAAGTTCAGCACTCGCTGCACCTCACGCAACTCCGTGCTTTGCCTTTGGCTCCTGGCCTGCTAGTCTCTATTGTATTCGACTATGCTTTGCAATGCTTTATGGGCTAGCTTTCTCTCTTCTTCTAAGCTTTTGATGATAGCATCTTCTGTCCGGCCGTAGTGCTCATACCGGGTGTGCACATTGTAGCTATTGACCAGCTGCTGAATAGCCTCTAGGAAGATGCCTAAGTTGAGTTCCTCGTTAGACCTATGGTATGAGCTTTCTTCTTCCAGTCGAGTTCTTGTGCTCCACCAAGCTATCGATTAGGTTTGTCAAATCCACTTCGTTGGCGCTGCTTGCTTGGTCCTACTTCGTGTGTTAATGGTTTGTCTCCGTCTGTGGGTTCTCTCCTATTGGTGGGTTCCTTGAGTGGTTTACCTGAGTGAGTTCCTTGACTTATTAAATATGGTCCTCAATTTATCTCCACTCAGTGTGTGTGTTCTTTCCAGTGCACTTGTGCTCAATCAGGCTTTCAGTTTTTCTTAAGTGCACTTCAAGTGTAGAAATTCAAGGTGAGTGCGGCAAACAATCTCTAAGCATCTTATGCACTCTCGCTTCATTTTGGGCCTGATAGGCTTTGTCAATCAATTCTCTGGTCATCTTGACAGGGTTTAGGGCTTTTTTGTTATGTTACCTTACTCGTTTTTGGGTCCAATCAGGGCTTTAAGGCCCACCAAGTTGCCTCTAGGTCTCTAGGTCTCTAGGTCTCTAGGTATTGCGAGAGACCACTCAAGCTGCTAAGCGGCTACGCCTTACGATTTTGTCTATTCCACGCGCCAAAATCAAGTTCTGAGAATCAGGAGGGCTTGCGATAGTTTGTGCTGCTGAGCTCTAGTCTGATCAAGTAAATTTTTGAAAATTTGAGACAAATTCACACTAGGCCCAACTGGTCTGAATTGTAGGGGCCGAGTGGGCGACTCAGACGGGCCGAATCACACTAGTCTAAGGATCAAACGTTTCGTGGACCGAGGGTTGAGTGCCGTCACTCGGATGGGCCGAGTCAAGTCTTGGGCTGAGGGCCGAGTTGGGTCTTGGGCCGAGGGCTGATTAGGGTTTTCGGGTTGAGTCGACCAAATGGCAGGGGCTGAGGGCCGAGTCTGGGACTCGGCCCAACAACGGCCACTTGGACAGGCCGAACGCGGCACGGCGAATGCCACGCGATGACGATTTTGATCAAATCTCATGATTTAGACAATCAATCCAAGCACAAACTTCCAAATCCTAACTAAGGTACCAAGGGAAGTGATTGGTATACCTGAGGTGAGCGGTAGGCTCTCCGATGATGAGATTGAATCGAATCTTTACGAGGGCTCTCTCTCTCTCTCTCTCTCTCTCTCACTGCAATGGTCGCAAATGAGCTCTCCCTTGGCCTCTTGACTCTTAAACCCCCTCTCGACTAAGGTTTTGATGCTCCCAATCACTCACTTGACGACATTAAGCCTTCCAAGCAAGCTTTTTTCATGATTTATGCCCTCTTTTGCCCTGTTTTGTAACGGTAAACCCTACCCTTTCCCGATTCGATTTCCTAATCCTATCCTATGCACGCCTCATATGGGAACCAAAATATGGGAGCTTTCGCTTAACCGCCAAGACCCATGGACCGCTTATTATTTCAAGCGTTCCAAGCGAGCTCTAGAGGCTATCTCTCACCTAGCCGACACGCCGTCCATCCTACGAGTGTAGTGAGCTTACCTTGATGCCGACATGAGTTTCCTTCTCTCTCGTGCACTCCGATAGCTCCACGATCCTAGATGCTAGCTCAAGCATCCTCAAGCCTCCATCTCCAAGCTCCATCCACCATAGCCATGCACACAAGAGAAGAGAAGAGAAGAGAAGAGAAGAGAAGAGAAGAGAAGAGAAGAAGAGAAGAGGAGATGGTGAAGAGCTTCACCCTCTTAATCCCTCACTCCCACACACTCACTCTCTCACACTCTGACACTCCCTCTCTCAGGAGCACACACAAGCAAGGAGAAGAGATGAAGAGAAGAGCTCTTGTTAGCCACACACCAAAGAATGAGCTTGCATTCACTTTTTGAACTTTATGTACAAAACCCTAAATTCCCATGGGCACCCATCCCTTCCCTTTACATGACCGGCCATTATGGCAAGGTCCTTTCTCTATTTCTCTCTTCTAGCCTTATGCCTCTAGCCTACACCCGTCTAATACTTTACAATTAGCACAGGAGGGAGCTTAACGCTCTTTTACATGAGCTTTTGGAGTTTTTGAGGCATCTTTTATTTAAAATTATGCTTTTGGCCCCAGCTTAGCTTTAGAGGCCGCCTACATGTCTTTGCTCTTTTTCCATCCTCTTCCCGCTTTTTCATTCATTCTTTCGCCTTCTTGACTTGGGGTTAACAATAGTGAACCCAACAATATACATAGACACCATCACATATTATTGATTTCTTCAAATACACACATGTACACACATATAACCATAGTATATAACAAATCCTCCCCTCCCCCCCAACACACACACACAATCTACTTACATGGATATAGATACATACATTCTTATAATCACATTTAGGCAAGATGTGTCAAACTTGGAAGAATGTCTTACTATTAGTGTTAAGGTCCTCTTTATGCTTTTTGAATATTCATCAAGGTATCCATATCATAGCACATCAAGGTATCCATATCAGACCACATGGCATCTCACGAAGAGGGCCTTGACATAATGGAGGTTGGCATCTTCACTAGTTTTTTGCTAGAATTTGTCGCCTCGCATCTGGATCCTGTCAAAGAAGACAAAGAAGACAAAAAGGAAGCAAAAAGATGAATGATAGGAGGATATAACGATGTTCTATGGATCAAGATTCATAGGTGGCAAGCTGCCCTGCTACTTGACTTTGGTAGAGATTGTAATGATTTGGGCCCCTTCAGTGGTGATGATGATAGTGAGCAGGTTCAAGAAAATATTGGCGACGAGGATAAGATTGATGAAGTGGCTACAAGCAGCAGCAATAATAGCAAGGAAATAACAAGACGAGATTGGATGCTAAACAAGATCTGCAAAATGTCCTTGGAGACAATGTGATGCTGCACTTTTGAAAGACCCCAAAGCTAGCATAGAGTGCATTACCAAATCCTTGAAGGATTAATGATGCAATAGACATCATTGGTGTTGCTAGCTCCTTCACCATGCTACAATCTCATTGGTAATCTATTGTTCTCTCCTCCATGTGGAATCTTTTGTAGGGTTTTCTACTACTGGAGAGATGACCTTGAAAACTCTTGGTTATTGACCTTTATCCAGGGTGCAAATGTTAAGTCCATAGAATGTGAGAGAGAGGTGCTATTAGTAGACATTGATTTTAAGAAAGTAGAGATATATTGCTTTAGGCATGTGTGTAGGAAGCAATGCTTGGGGAAAAGGGGACTCAGAGATATGTATCATAATACATGAAGATCAACTTGCATAAAGTCAAGAAAGCCAGCTACATTATCTAATTTGGTGGAGACCATGGCAAGAATAAAGTCAGGTATGAAATGTTTGAATTACTTTTTCAAGATGCATAGACACTTCTAGACACTTCCATCTGATAGCATAATGGATTCATACATTATAGATATACATATTGATGACCTGAAGTACTGGAGAAGTGTTTGGCATGCATCAATTAGCACAATCTTTGAATAACTGAGTGTCATCCTAATTGGTACTTCTTAGTTATGGCATGGAATATACTTCAATAGGGTATAGGGATATGGTTGAACTCTAAGGTCCAAAAATAGGTGGTACATTGTGACTAGAGGTCCTTAGAATTATTTTTCATTCTCATTTTGCTGAGAAGTATGTCTCTTTTATACATCGTAGCAAGCTCTTTTTTATATCATTGGCATTTCTTTATGTAGTCATAAATTTCAATGTCATTCCTTTGCTAAAGAAGTAGTCATTCCTCAAGAGGATGTAAGATTTGTTTGGAGGATGTAGGTTTGGCTAGATACATTCATTGAGAACTCGAAATCTACTTCATCATGGTTTGCTTCTTTGAATGAAGGAGGAATGAAGCTGCAAGTTTGTTCACAAGATCAAATCAAAACATATCATGATTCAATAATCATCAATTCCTTGTTATAATTTTGCTCATTATGAAAATGATCATGCACAACCTTTCATTAATCATAATTATCTGTGTTCCTTTTAATTTAACAAATCATTGCTTTGATTGTTGCTTTGGTCATCTTCCATCATGAGATGGGGACTCTTGTCTTGATAAATCTGGAGTGTTGAATCCTTCAGCAAGTCTCTTAAAACCAGGAGTTTGTAGAAAGGATGGAAATCACTAATGTGTAAGGGCAGAAGAATTGTGTTGAGAGTTTTTACAACTGCTTGACCTCTGATCCCACAAATTAGTTGGGTTCCATCTTGAGTACATAGAAATTCTTTTGATGGAGAAAAATAGTCGTTGGATAGCAATTGTTGTGCCCTATTGGCTACTGCAAACACCAGTAATTGTTGTCCTTTGGAATTCTTATTGAAGGAAGCATAGATTTTTTCAAGGCCTTTCCAGGGCTATAAATTTGTGGTTGCAGCAGAGATGATATGGGAGCTGGGTAATAATCCATTTTCCAACAATTTGATCTCCTTGCACAATGCTTCTTTGTGATCAAGAGCATTAATATCTGCTACATAGGCTAACTATTGGCCTCTAAGCATAGCAGTAGGGTCACATGTGTGTGGGACGTGAAGGATTGCAATAATAGCAGCAACATGCATTAGATAGGCTCGGGCAGAAGGGGCATAGTTTGCATCAACTTGTATGACGTGAATACCAATGGCTACATAAGTAGCAAACTCATGGGGAATGATAGGATCTTGTGTGTTTGCACTGCAGTAGGGTCAAGGCTTGCAAGAAATTATCCTTGATGAAGCATATAGACTTCACCTTCTTGTTTGCCATCCGTAAAGACTAGGCCTGTTGGATCACTAAAAGGCCCTATGAGGTGAGTGAACATGGATGCAGTTGCTTCTTGACCATCAATCATTTGCATTTTATTGTGCCTGGAGAATTTTGTTACACTCGAGGGCTTCATATTCATTTATGCATGTGTGTGTTTCTTTGACTTGATCATTTACTTGTTCCACAAAAGTAGGAATTGAATATGCTTGAGGGTCTTCTTCTTTGGTTAAATTTCCTTGTGATGACAGGTGGTCAATGTCTTTGGCCAAGGCTTCAATAGCCAATCTAAATCTGCATAAATAGACTAGAAAATCCATCTATGGTCTCTCTATGGTAGATATAGCCCCAATTTCATCTACACATGCTTATCCTTTGTCATCAACATCTCTGCTTACATAAGTGATGGGTGAAGCCGAGCTATGAAAGCCTTTGAACTTACTAAGAACTATTGAAACCCGGAGGAGAACTCATTATCACATTAGGTAATGTTTTGTAAGATTTGTAGGTTGCTGACAAACAGGTCAATGGGTATTAGAAGGCAAGCTAAGAGAAAATTTGGTGTACCAAGGACCTTGAGACTCAGTTTTCAACTTCTTTGAGGGTATGGGTTTCAAGTGACTTGAAAGAAAAAACACTCCTGATTTTCTATAAGACGTAACGTCTTTGTTACTTTCCTTCATAACTCACTTATAGATTACATGTTCTTTGTCGTTTTACTCTTTATGTGTACTCATAAGTGTGGGATGAAAAACCCAAAGAACTCACCAAAGATTTTGCGCCTTACAGGTTACATCCAGGACGGATCGGGAACAATATTGGGCTAACAAAGCAAAGCCTTATAGGTTCATCACTGCAAAAGAGTTCTCATATGCTTTCAACTCTTATAATGTGGGTCGCCATGTTCAACAAGAGTTGTTTGTGCCATTTGACAAATTAATAAGCCACCATGCATCTCTTACCTCTCAAAATTACAAACCCAATAATTGGGAGCTTCTTAAAGCTTGCTTCCATTAGGGATCAACTTGAGTAAGAATATAGTATCACCATATTATAGCATCATATAGATTATTTAAATAATCTTTTTAAATAAAATTATCTATATACAAACTTTTTCTTGACATAAGAAAAAAAGCCTATATAGAAAAATAATATTTATTTAGGAAATTCTTCTTGACATAGGAAAAAACCCTATATATTGAAATTTTTTAACATAATCTATTAGATGTGTATTATGCCTTATTTGAAATTAACTAAACAATATCTATACAATTTTCTAGTGGAAAATTTGCTAGATAATTTTCTACTTAGAAATTCACATAAGTAGAAATATGTAAACTAATAAACATGCGATATTTTTAAGTTAGAGAAAAATTAGAATCACATAAGAAATTTTCTATATAGGGAAATTACCATATGTAGGAAAATATAGTGGAAAAGTTTTTCTACATATGAAAGAAAAAAAGGAAATTCCCTAGTTAAAATTGCACATAAGTAGGGAAAGTAAATAATAGGGAATTTCCTATGTGATTCCCTAGTTTCTCTAACTAGGAAATGTTCCACTTTCCCTATTATTTACTTTCCCTATTTCGGCATTTTTAACTAGGGAATTGATAGGTAATTTCCTTTTCTTTTCTATGTAGGAAATGATTAAAAGTTCCTTGTGGTTGACTTGACTCAAACAATGATTTTAGAATCCGTGGAGGATGAAAAAATATTTAGTGTTACAATGTTTTTTAAAAAAACAAGGTGCACAACAAGTTAAGTACAAACTTGGATAGTTGCATGAGATTGCATGTTTCCCATCAGTACTTAGTAGAGAACTTTCACTATGACCAAGCTTTGGCATATTGGATATCAGTCAATACTTGGCTAAATCAATTGGATATCAATACAGGGTCGACATTAGTACCATCATCATTATCATCAACAAAACTACATGAAAATGATGAAGTTCCTAAAACTGATGGATGGCAAGTCTAAGATAATCAAGTTGCGCTTTGTGTAATCAACCTAAATGGTGAAGCTTTTGTATAGACAATCCAAGTGAATGTTGCACTATGGCTCATCAATACATTATTTATAGGTATTTTCTCACAAGAAAGTTGAGCTTTAATCAATGTGTATTGACTTGATTTACTTTGCTTTAGTTGTACTATATTCTTTACAATAAGACGGTCATTGGTTGAATGATCTTTCATTCAATGTTTTTCTACGTTATTAATTAAGAAAACTTTACCATCTTGAGTTCAAAAATAACACTTTAAATATTTTATTATTTTATTATTTTCATAAAAAATATTCGCCAACTGATTATAGGATATCTTTGGTTTAGAGAACAAATCACCACACTTTTGAAATTTTAAAATACAAGTTTTGCCACATATTCTATAACATGAAAGTATACATTGACTCTTAAAATCATCTATGGTGGTTATGGTCCCGACTTCCAAGCCATGATACTACATTGTAGCTCTTCTTTTAGAGTCATATTGAAAAACATCATGAGATGTTCTTCATCTTGAGTTCGAAAATTGAACATTATTTTCTAGAACTCAATAGTATAGCACTCCACATCTTTCTCTACTAACCCATTAAAAATGGGTAGAGGAAAACCTAAGGCTGGCAAATCCAATGTTCCTGTAGGGATTGCAATAGGTTGTAGCACATCATGATAATCGGGTTTGCTCTTGGGATTTGTATCGGTGCGGTTACACTCCTGCTTGAAGTAGATTGACTTTTGGGAAAAGGAAAACACTAAAGCTTCCTTCTCTCCATGAAGAATTGACTGGGATATTAATTGGGTTAAAAAGACCTCTCTTTCTCAAGGATATTGGACTATTACACTTAGGAGAATATCTCCTAATGATCGCAACTTTCCGTCTAGCCCTCTCATCTCTTTCTTGTGATGTTGAATCTCGACTTGACAGTGTCTATATAAGAAAATAATAGATCTATTCAATGCTCTTTGGCATACACTAAACAAGTGGTCCCTATTAACCAAGATTCAGAAACTGCCACACTTATGAGTGGCTCCCTGCAAACACACCACTTATTGGGACCTAGAGTAGGCTTGACACTAGCTTTAGGGCTCTATTTGGGCCCCCTACACTCACAAAACTACCCTCATGGTCTTGTGGTGAGGAGCGTTTGGAGGCTATACAATGATCTAGCTAAATCATATATTTGTATCAATTTGTAGTCCAACAATTTTTCCCATCCCAACTCCAATAGAGGGAGTATCCACACATATAGAACCACATATTCAAGAATTTGGGAATTTTCATCAAGTTTCGGAATTCCTAATGTGATTAATATTTGGATGCATGGTCAAATATTATCCCCTTACTTGAAGCTAAAATTTTCCCTGGATACTATATAAGAAATTCCCCCAAGTCCCACTCTCAAATATGGGGTTAAGATTTAGCCACTTGGTCAAATCTTTACTCCTTATTTGAAAGTGGAACTTGGGAGATTCTTAAATTTTCTAATATGGTATTATAGATGGCTAGCACCTAGTATCACATACACAAAGAGCTCCCCCAACAGAGTGTTGTGGCTTCTATGACTCTCCTACACCTCGGGGATTGGCCCCAGGATGCACTGCCTCCAACACAAAACACAAGTGTAATAGAGTCCTCTCATATGTAACGATCCTGCGGACTATATATATTTCTCACTTAATCATTTTTCCAAGATACCCTACTATCCTATAGCAAAGGAGAGCTTACACCTTCAATGTGTTGGTTGTCACATAGTTATACAATTGCAGTGCATCTAGGAATTTATATTATGTTACAATATCTAGATTGCATATACAAAGTGTATCATACTCTATGCTCAAACAACTTAACTCAAAACTAGCCAACGTGAAGTGCATAACAATCTTTTCATGATTTCTTTCTACTAGCATTGTACTCCTACTTTGCTAAGAAACAACATCAGATTAACTCCTGCTATTGAACCCCTTAAAACTTATATAAACCATGACCTATATGCTAAGATATGTAAATAAATCAATAACTTAATCAAATATACTTTCATTTCAATCACACATCCCCTACCGTTTATGTTTTGCTTACTTGCATAGATGTAGGGAGATTTTGTGATAGTTTTATGTAGAAATAAGCTCTAAATGTACACTTTAACATATAAATAGATGTAAACTAAGGTGAAACCTGATGTTTTATCTTCATTACACAATTACAAACATTATCTTAATTTTTTGTACTTTTTAATGCACAAAACTCATTTTTCTTTATTTTCTTCCCTTCATTTGACTAGTTTTCATGATTTTTTCTATTTATTTTAACAAAAATTATTAATTTTTTGATTTTTTTAAATTTATATGACTTATATAAAGTGTGGTCCATCAATATACGCATTTTCATGTCATGTAAACATTATTTGTTCTCCAAAATCCAAGAACAACACCATTTTCCATTAAATCCCATGTTTTAGATTTTGTGATTTTATTATTTCAATAATTTCCAATCATCTTTCCATCATATGCACAAAAGATTCATCATAAACATTAAATAAAAATCACTTACTCTAAAATCCACATAGGTACGCCTCGTATTTTAAAAAAGTGGAGTTGTTGATGCTATTTTCCAACTGTCGTTTTGCTAATGCATCCAAATCACTTGATCTACATTCCATTACCCTTCAAAACCATCGTCCATCCTCGCCTTATCGAATCCACCTCCCCTCTCTCTCATACATGCCATATAATTAAGAAACAAAGAGAAGAGAGAAACATGAAGGAAAAATACATAAATTGGATATTTCCATTCCCTTCATCAAATCATGCGTGATCTAGAGTATCAAACAACCAAGAATTGTAGGGTCTCGTTGCATGAGATGGAGGGTTGATGCAGAGAGATATGATTTGCAAATTTGGGGGAAAAGATGGGGTGCAAAAAAAAATGTGCCCCCCATCTCGTCAATTTTTGGAGCTTTTAGCTCTTTTAATTATGTTTAAAAATTAAGACATTAAATTAACTAATTCAAACTTGCATATTGACATGTGTCCACAAGTGGTTGCAACCTAGACAAAGGGCCAAACGACCTCGGATTTATGATTCGACTGGATGGGAAACTTCTTGGTATCGAAATCTATCACCTTGGCCTCTGTCACGCGCTTTTCGGCTTTGTTGCTTCATAACACCAGACCTTGTGTTTCCATTAAATGGAGGGTTAATTGGACTGCGATCAATAAACGAACACTTGTGTTGGATTCCTCGCATCTAAATGCATCTAGGAAAGCTCGAGCTCCAACTCCTTGATCCGTGATTGTTCCATTTTTTGCCAAAACTGTCTCCTTTACAACTCTCATGCCACTTTCATGCTTTAAATCCAGATCTAAAATTCTACTCTCGGAACTTCACATGCAGCTTGGAAAAATTTTTAGAATATGTTTTTAATCAATATAAAGGCATGGAAGATTCAACTCAAGAAAGAGTTAAATACCTTGACGAGAGGAAAAATGTTTATTAATGAGTATGTTTTGAAGGTGAGAAGCATTGCAGATATGTTGGCAATGATTGATGCAATGCCTGATGCTGATGATTTTTTAAATCTACTTTGGGTGGCCTTAATAATCAGAAGGCTTGAAAATAATTTCTCACTTTTGTATATGTACGGAATCCATTTTCACATTTTCATGAGTTAATCTCTCTCATGATCACCAAAGACATCAATATACAAGGTCAATCATCCGAAAGAAGTGATAAATAGGTCCAAGCATTTTACTCAAGTTTAGTAAGGGGACATGATAGATCCTCTTCAAGAGGCCGTGGTATGGGATGTGTTGGTGATAACCAGCAAAACATGTTAAATCAACAATTTAGTGAAATGCAAGTTTCATGAAGTTGTGAAAACTTTAGAGATAAGGGAAGCTCTAGAGGAAGAAGTGGATGGTAGAGACAGAGGTTCTTGCAATTATGGTATTGTTTCTCATTATTGTAGCAAAAAAAGTTATATTGATGCCTATTATTATGCTAAGACTGATGATATCCGCAGTGGTAAATTACAACAAGGAAACTATACATTGTCTTCACATGACAGAATGAAGCCAAATATGAGCATCTTTATTTTATGCAACATATGATAAATACTGTTATAGGAAAGGGGACACATGATGATGTATGGTATGTTGATTTATATGCATCTAATTATATGACCAGTCATGTTGAATGGTTTGGAGAGATGCAAGATTTACAAAATCTAGATTATGTGTGGACGAATGATGGTTCATGCCACCCAATTTCACACAATGGAAAGATTTAGTTATCCTTGGATGATGGTGAGACAAAGAGTCGGTCAAATGTATTACATGTGCTATCAATCACAAAGAATTTAATGTCTGTTAGCTAAATGGTAGAGCAAGGGTTCCAAGTTCAATTTCATGCAAAAGGTTATTTCATAGAAGACTTTAATGATAAGTGCAGCTTGGTTGCAAAAGAAAGTAGAGTTGGCCACATGTTCACTTTAGATATTGGAAAGGATTGGTTACAGGGTGCGTGATTTTAGAGTTGCAGAATTTCATAAAGTGTGTGAAGTATGTCAGTTTGGTAAGAAGGAAAGACAACCTTTTTCACATGACAAAGATGTGAGAAAAAACATACTTGATGTCGTACATACAAATGTTTGGGGACCTACATAGAACATATCTCTTGGTCGTAGCAAATCTTTTGTTACATTTATTAATGATTGTTGAAGGAAGCTGTGGGTATATTTCATGAAGAATTAAAAGAGTGATGGATTTGAGTACTTCAAAACTTTCACGGTTGTTGTTGAAAAAGAAATATGCTTGAAAGTGCTTGAGATTAGATGAAGGAGGAGAGTACCTCTCTAATGAGTTTAGTGCCTTCTTGTGGTCTCATGAGATAAAGAGACAATTTACTTGCATGTGTACCCATAGCAAAAATGGGGTTACAGAAAGAAAAAAATAGGCATATTACAAAAGTTACACAAGAATTGATGGGCTGAAAAGAATTGTAACGAGTGGGGTATATAGGAAAATAATGGGAAAATACCAGTCACCCTAATGGTATTTAAGGTATAAGAGGGTTAGGTCAGTGATCATGCAAAAATCAAGAAACTCTCTTTTTACCTACAGAGCTTCCATGGCTTCCTTCCTCTTCTTTCTCTCTTTCTCTCTCTCTTTCTGTCTCTCTCTCTTCTTATGGTCATTCTCTCTCCTTATCACTCTCTTTCTCTCTCTTTTGCACTCTTTCTTCTCTCTCTTAGGTCTTATTAGGTTCTCTTCATTACACTTGGTATCTGAGCACTAGTCTTTGATCCTTATTCTCTCTCCTTCATTTAGAGTTAGTTTCTTTTCAATATCAAGAAATCCTACTTTACACAAGTACATAATTGAAAGACCACACAAGTCAAGGAGTACTAGAGATGCCATCTTCTTGGAGTTTGCATAGAAGCTTTCGACATATCTGGAGGCAAACCACCTGATTTAGTAGGAAGTTTTTCATTTTGAGGCCATTTTGAGGGTATCCATGTCAAAGAGAGTGATACAAGAGTTAGAGAGGGCTTTAGTTATAGTTACTTTTTAGAAAATAAATCTTCTTCTTCTTTCTCTCAATCTTGGCTGAAGCTTTCATGGTGAAATCTTGGTTCTACCCCTTCCTTGGCTCTCCCATGTCCCTCAAGATACCTTGAACTTGCCTCTTCAAGCCTTCAGCTAGGTGTTGCTTCTATATCAAGCCTTCTTCTCTTTCTTTTCTTTGGCTTTCTAGTCTTTAGCAAAGCAGCTCCATTCTTTTGGCTATCTTGGCATAAGGATTCAACTTCAACAGGGCCCCAAGGTTCTTAAAGAGATTCTTCTTCAAGATCCCTCTCTTCATGTCCTTCTTGGCAAGATGCACAATAGATTGAATCTTGTTAGAGTTGATTATCCTTGACAAATCAAAATCGGCCATGATAGGACGGGAAAGTGAGTAGTTCTTCTTAGCCTTAGATTTCTCCCCCAAGGTGCCAAAGATTTGACCAAGCTTCTAAAAATCATACTTAGTCCACACCACAAATCTTCCCAAGTGGCTACTAGGCACAAGGTGTAGTAGCAGATTCAAATAACCCATATTGGTGATCTCCACACCAATAATATTCTTGAAGGCCTTCACAAGCTTTACACTTTTAGTACCATATGCAATAAGTGGACAATGGCAAGAGATGTATCTAACGTTCCTCATTTTTCCAACACTAGCTACTCCTTGTGGACAGTCTCTAAGGGAGCTCTCATAAATTTGTGAAAATGTCAAATCTAGAGCATGGTTATGGAGGTTGAAAGAGGAAGAGTGAGCTCATGAGGTAACATACATCAAGAACAAACCAAACCTAGAGCAAACCAAACCTCTCTTGCTTTGATATCATGTGAAAATGTCAAATCTAGAGCATGGTTATGGAGGTTGAAAGAGGAAGAGTGAGATGATGAGGTAACAGACATCAAGACCAAATGTCACACAAGAGAATTAGGTTGGAAACTTGGACTCATAAACACAATCTTGTGTAGTGGACTGACAATGACACAGACACTTTGCTAGAAGTACAAAAGTACTATGACATTGTATTCAAAATGAGAACAAGTACAATGCTTTATAGGAATAAAATAGGTTGCACTTTCCACCACTGTGCATATGGGATTCTGCATCTTAAGCCCACACTCCTCCATACAAAGAGGCTAAGCTGAGTGTGATTGCCAATACTCAACAAAATTCGAGCAAATATTTCATACAACAATTTTCTAACAATGGCGGGTTGTCCAGAAACCTGCACTAGCTCATTTGAAGATAGAGCTCACCTAAGAAGCTTCTCTTTGAGCCAAGTGGCTGAACCTTTACTGTAAAAAAAAAAACCATGATTTCCAACTTGATGAGTCAAGGAGCTTCGGGAAAATATCAATCCACTTCTCTAGTTCATGCAGAAGCTAGAAGTCTTGGCTTTCATGGAAGATCTATAAAAATTTGACTTCTCTTTTGTTCATAGGGATTTAATCGAAAATGCAAATGCTTCTAATGAAGAAGAGCTAGCACCAGTGAGACAGGTGTAAGATATTTTGATGGCTCAACTTCATCCCTCGCTGAGTCACTTATTGTAGAAGCTTCCACTCCATTTAAATCTCCATCCTGTAACTCTAGAAATTCTTCTGCACCTCTATGTATTGCCAAAAGTTCCTTTGATAACACTGCGAGTACCTTGATTGCATTTATTGTGCACAATCACCACCGAGCTCCCCAAGGGATTGCCATCCAAAACCGTTATAAATTGTGAGGTCATTGAGGTGTGTGTTGATAGGGAAGTGTCTAGGTCTTTTGATGCTGTGAATAAGACTGCATACATGCCACAACAAGATGGAAAGCAGCAACCTTTGAACTTGCACACCCCTTGAATGTGCCAGATTAGAAGCCACCAGGATCACCATCATCTGCATCACCCAAAATCTCATGCTCATAGCCTTCCTACCACCTGGATCAAAGATGTACTTTCCACTCATGGTGATCACCACATAATGAATACAAATATACCCTCTTGGATTATAGGGCCCGCATGCTCAAGAAATCCAACTGGTAGAAATAATATTGCATCCATGTTCAAGAATTTCTTAGATCCACTAGGATCATACACTTCAGACTTTGTAGCCTCCATATACATGTGCTCTAGTGTTTCATGCACATACACATAAAGACATCTTTGTTCTCTTTGGACCTAACTTTGCATAGCTTGTCTTGGACAATGTGATACCTTATTACCTACATCCATCACATCTAGAGCATCACTTTAAACATCTAGTTTGCTAGCATTGTGAAACATTGTTTCATCCACTACATCCCTTGCCAAAGCATTGGGAAAGACTAATGCGTCCTCACATATTGCTTTATTTAACTTCCCAAGCTCAGTAATATCACTCACCACATTATCATCAATATGCATTTTCTATGTCTCTAGTATATCATCAAAGACAATAGGTGTATCATAAACATCCATGGAGACTACAACAATTGTTGCAAGTAGTGCTACAATTTCCTTTCTCATAGGAACATCATTATGCACAACATCCATGGTGTTTACACCATGAAGCATGGTATCCTTTGTATCTTTTATAGTAAGTGCCGATGCTTGTAGATCTTGGGAATCCTCAACTACTATTTCCTCTAAAACCATAAGCAACACAGCTTTGCCAATAGTTGCTACCAAAGCATATGTTTTCAACTCATCCACAACATCATAGCATACCTAAGGTAGGGCATCTACCTTGGTCACTGTCTCTATAACATCTCTAGTTACACCCATTGAATCACCTAAATTAGTAAATGTATCATGCAAATCCTAATATATCATTTTGTACAAAGGTTTTAGCCATACTCTGTATCAAGACATATGTACGATCTTCCATCACTACAGTAGCATCTATTATTACACTAGGCAATTCATGTGCACCTTTAGCATCCACGACCACATTCTCAACATCATCACAGTTTTTTCTAGCATACTCTTTGCCTCATGAAACATCTCTTCTTGTCCATAAGTTATAGCAACTAGAAGTGCCCACTTTTCTCTTTGTTTTTGTTGATTTTCAAGCTTCAAATGTACTTTTTGTACATCTTTCTACTTTGTTATTAGCCCTCTTTCTGTATTTGCATCTTCTAAAAGATCTAGAAATCTATCATTTAGTGTGGAATTTTTTGTTTAAACAAATAATTCAATTATGAACCCCTCAAGATTTAGTCATATTCTTCTTGGCCATTGTGCATACCTATGCTCAAATTCCTACAATAACTCTGAGACTAATAACCCTTTATTGGGTGTAGCAATCCAATTCAAGAAAGCTTCTTTGATCATCCATTCCTATTGCAAAGCCATGGTTGAATCCTCACCTTGGCCGACTTCACGTCAAGTTCACCGAAATGTCAAGAAGAGTTGTGGGTAGGCCAGAAAGACACAGGGACTTGTGAAGAAGGTACGACGAGTCAGGAGATGAAAAGCAGGAAACTAAAGAGCTTGGTGGTGAGTTAGAATTGATGAAAGGAAGAGGGTCAGTCTCATGTTTGGAGAAGATGGTAGAGCAAGGTAGAGAGGATGGAATTCACGCTCACTCATATAAAACACATCATAAGATTTAGCTATAGGGATACATGGTTGTCTCCACTCCAAAGAGAGTAGGAATCAAAGTTTTCTTACAACCACATAAACACCAATCTTTGTCATAAGCTAAATATAACACTAGAGTTTGTGCTTTCCCAGTTAAGTTTGTGAAGACAAAGATGTGTGATGGAGAGAAGCAAGCTTTTCTAGCTTTGAATATTCTTAGAGAGACCAGTTTTAGCCTGGTATAGTCATCAATAATTGCCAATAGTGACATTATTAATGGCTTCTTTAGCTTTCCTTACCCTTATGGCTAGCAGCGGCAACACATAGGAGAAGATCAATGCACGTGATTGGTGATCAAAAGGCAGCCTTCAACATGTATACTACATGTTAGAGCCACCACCAAAGTGACTAATGAAAATAGCTTCTCCTAGCTTCCATGAAGCTCCAAAGGAGGAGGGGCAAGACTATAACAATGACAATTTGGTGAACATAATTAGAGTGTCTGCTCTTAATCAACACTTCAACCTCTACTTTCTGAGACTAGACCAAATCATATATTTTGAGCCATGATAGTTTGCTTCTCTCGCGTTGATGAGACAAGAAAGCTACTCTCATTTATGAGAGCTCCCACCTTTGTTATGATGATGATCAAATCCATTACATTGTCATAACTTGCATATCAAGGTCGTGAAGCTAGAAACTTAAGCACACTGATGTTGTCCACCACCCTCTTCATCACAATGTCTCCTTTACCCTGGATAAACTCTTCAGTTTCTTCCCAATGTAAAAGCTCTCTAAACACACTTCATGCCTCTCTCCTAGACAAATTGTTCCTTCCTTCATATCTCTATTCCTCTCCACTCAGACAAGCCTCTAGCCTGATGAGAATGAAGTATATAGATAACACAAAACTTTTGTCAGAATTTCCTCTCGTCTTTTTCTCATCTCCCCCTTCTTGCTGACCCCATGCCCTCTCTATTTTAAAACATAGGGACGAGTATGAACCAAGCTTGCCTCCCTCCCAAATGATAGTAACAACCTTCTCCTCTTCTAACACTTTTTGCACATGTAAATAATAGCATTATCTTTCCCCTTTATTTTCTCCCACATGCATACGCCCAAGTTCACATTCCCAAAAATAGCCTCCTAAAGAATGCAATAGCCTTAGCTTACAAAGCTAAGGTGGATTTATTGACTTGGATATACCAAGAAGTTTTCTTTCATGCAAAGCAAGATTATTAACCCAAGCAGTTGCTAGTGAATTATTGCATTCAGCACTTGATAGTGCATCTACACCAAGAAGAAGCAACCCATAAACTTAACAACCTTGCCTCTTTGTCCATGAAACTATAATATCTCAAAATGTGCCATGGTTAGAGTGTTGCCACACAATAAAAATCTTCACGAGAGTGCAAATCAATCTTAGTGAAATACTATGCCCGTTTCAACTCATCCAAAAAGTCATTAATCATTGGGATAGGATACTAGTTCTTGACTATGATCTTAGTCAAGTCTCTATAGTCAATGCACATGCAAAAAGAGCCATATTTCTTCTTGAATAGCATGGCTGGAGATGCATAAGTTGAGGAACCCTGTTCAATAAACCCCATCTCAAGTAACACTTTGACTTGATTTGTAACTTCTTTGCACTCACACTTGGGGAGTATATAAGGTGGTTTGTTCACTACCATAGAATGGGGTTCTAGATCAATCAAATGGTCCACTTACCTCTTAGGGGGAAGGGCTACATGCATCTAAAATAAATCATCATACTTCTCTTGTAAGGATTTCAATGTTGAATTCTTAGATAGTTTGAGGATTGATTTGGAATCTCCTTATTCAAGTACAAGAGCATTTCGTAAACTCCCTTTTGAGTTGTTTTATTGTAATTAGCTGAAAATCAACATTATCATAAGCTCCCTCTAAGAGGATGAGTTGTCCATGCATAAAAAATTCCATGTAGAGCTAAGAGCACTCCATAGCAATTTTACCCAAGTGTTTTAGCCACTCACAAGCGAAGACAACATCAATGGGGTCCATGTCTAATGCAATTAGATCAGTTGATGCTATGTAGTTTTTAGTGAAGCAACATAGGGAATCCTAGGAGCATATATGTGGGTTGATTTCTTCTTCACCATTTGCAACTTGAGATTTCAAGGGGGGGTGATGTATTGGCAAAGTTGTGTGTACTACCACTATCCACTACAAAAAAAATATGCTTTCCATTATTTCTTTCTTCAATGCGCAAGGTGTTGGGGCACGTGGAGCCAACCTATGCATCCATGGAGATGTAGCAAAGGGAAGTGGTAGCTGGAGGGGGTGTAGTAGAAGTGATCAAACCAACATCATGAGGTGGGTAGCCACTTGGGTCAAAGGGAAACCCATCCTTTGGATCATAGAACTGCTCTTTGACTAAGTCCTCTACATAATCCTCATTTTGAGCATGTGATAGTTATGTGCACCATTTAAGGCATGTAATTCCTCCTTATCATTGTGCCAATCCTTTGTAGCATGTATGCTATGAGCTTTGACCTTTGTTTTCTTTAAGGACGTTTTGAGGCATGGTATGATGTATACTTATCTCCACACTTAAAACATAAGCATTTTTATTTTTGATCTTTCACAACATCTAGGAAAATGAAAATTTGGCCACTTTGACCACTTAGGAGATGATGCATTTTGGGGTCTATTTTTAGCATATTACCCTCACCACTAGAGCTAAGTGCTATCCCAAAAGTTTCCTATTTTGCTTTAGCATGGATGGGGGAGGGGGGTAAGTGGAGATTCTGGGACTACTACTACACATGTGGCTTCCTCTAAAAACACCACTCTATTGGCCTAGCCTCATTCGGATGTGGGGCTACCTAAAACCTTGGAGAGAGGCGAAGAGAATTCTCTGATCATCATTGCACAAGTAAATATTAAAGTATAACTCCAATTTAAAGATGCACTCTTCCAAGCTCGATGGGGATGGTGATTGCCCATTGTATTTGGTAATTGTATTTGGTAAGGATGATCTTGTCCACGAAGATCATTGGAGCCTTGCTACAAATGAAAGCTTAATGTCCATATATACCAAGTTTCCCACCATATATACCATGTGGTCCATACCAACCATGTTGTGCATTGACTCCATGTTGCCCATGGGTGCCATGATACCCCCCATTAATACCATGTTGCCTATTATTGAGCTAAGTCATATGAGTGCCATTGGGGCTCCTAGGGAGAGTGGGAGAGCTTTTGCCAATGGTGGGCGAGGGTATCACAAAGGGGTTGGCTGTGTGGATGATAGAAGAGCTCAAGAGAGGATTTTTTCTATTAACATGAGAGGATTCATTAACCTCATCTATGCTTAGGTAAGTTACTCATGAATATATGTGTGCATCATGTGGGTTCAAAATGAGGTATTTTTAAAATACTATTTTTATACATTTTTTACATACAAAAGGGTGTAATATAAAGGGGTTATTTATAGACTGAATAAAAAAGGATTATGTTTTATTTAGAAACAAATGACAGATAAGGATATTTATAAATAGGCCTTGAATGCATGTGATGTAGAGCATATACATATAGTAACTTCCCTGAGCATTTATGGTAGTAGGGGAAATGACCTTATCTCCAAGTATACCCTATGGACTATGAAGTGATTCCAATGGTGGACGCCATCAAGATTCATGCTTGGAATTATTTTCCTTATCTCATGCTAAGGTAGTGGCTAACTAGGCTAAAGAGTGGTGAGGTACTCTAAGGTCTATTGAGTCTAGGAGTTGGAGAGAGGACCATTTTCTTGATCACAAGATCAATTTTTGATAGCATCTAATGATGATTAGCAACCATGTCATTGTCCATTTCCATGTGACGGAGCTCATATTGACAAAGGGTGTGATTGAGCATACTATAGGTGTCCATATTGGGCACCTCCTTGTGCATGTCACCATTATAATCTTGTGCTGAGCTAGGTTCCTCATTCATTGAGACCTTAGAGTCTCTATACTCTCTCTAGACCTCATCATAGGCCTTGGTTTTGTCTTTTTGTCATGCCACCTAAGTGCAGCCCATAAGAGCCACCATCAATAAAATGGGCGTAACTTCTAGTAGGAAATTTCAATCAATGAGATTTTTTCATTAAATCAAAGGGGACAAAGCCCTCTATGAGATGAGCTATTAATCTTTGTGATAGAAAATGATCACAAAATTATGCAATTGGATGCCAATATTTATGTGTTGAAACCTAGCTTATTAGCTAATATAATGGTACAAATTCCTTCCAGCCCCTTTCAAAAAAATGATTTTGTTACAAGGAATGTTTGTAAGTATAAGAGAGATATCAAATTTTAGTAAGATTTTGGACAAACTAAAGCTACCACAAAGCAAGGATAATTTGAAGAAACTTTTGGATGCAACAATGTGTCTTTTAAAAGCCCTAAAGTTCCAATTTATTCACATTTTAATGTAGCAAGGCAAAAAGAAAATTTAGGATAGTAGTGTTAGCCTCAAAGTAGAGCACAAACAAGCTAAAATTAGGATAAGAAATGCTTTAGTCAAGGTGGACATAAGTTCATTTTTTAACCCATTTGAAGATATGAAGACATGAAGAAAGAGAAGAACATGGAAGTCACAAATTTATTGAAATTATTATGCTTGGAAGAAAGAAATTATTTTCGTAAATGAGAGCCAAGCTCCCTCTTGTGCAAATCATAATTAAAATTGGTAGCACTTAGCATAGGAATATGGATCTAAGTGCATGCAAAGGGGGAAGACTAGTCTTTGGTCCAAAAGATGTTTAGGATTTCCAAGTGTATTAGGGAAACCTTAACTATACATTTTTGCATAAAAGGGTTAAAAAAGAATAAAAAAGGTTGTTCTTGTGTATGCCAACTTTTGGTTCTTACCTTCTTGCTTTTATAGGAGAGAGAGAGAGAGAGAGAGAGAGAGAGAGAGAGAGAGAGAGAGAGAGAGAGAGAGAGAGAGAGGTGAGTTTCAGAGCAAGAGAATGAGAGTGAGAGTGATGGACAAAAAGGATGAGGCCCCCATCTCTTCTTATGCTCTCTCATGCCTTACCATGCTCTCTTCTAGCATGACAAAGATGATAGAAGGTTTGAGAATATAAGAGATACCATTAGGGGAGATTTGAACTAAAAAATGAGCCTTTTAATGAATACAATGTCGTAATATTTCTTAAAAAGGGGAGCATGGTAAAAGTTTTGCAAATGAAATCCAAATTTGTTGAAGTTTGAGGAATTAGATTCTACTCATCAAGTTGTTTCTAATGATATATGGGTTGATAGGGTTTGGAAGTGGGACAATGAAGAAGTTATATATAATATCATTTATCCAAAAGGGAATTTTGATATAATTTCATGGTACAATAATATTCCCTAGCCAAAAGGGAATCTTTGGTATAACTTCACAATAGTATTCCGTGGCCAAAATGGAATCTTTACAAGCGGCTTATGCAGCAAGGATAAATTGGAATGGTAATAATTTGGCCTTAACTAATGGGAGCCAAGGTGACCCCGTGTCAAATGCAAATGGGAGAGGGAGTATCATGCCGAATTTGCCTATGTTACCAGCCCCTCCTAGTATGACTATGCCTATGGCTAGTCAGACGGGTCCACTAAGTGGTGCACCATCATATGTACATTTTGTGTTCGTATCATGTTTATAGTTCAATCCTTAGCCTTCTTAGACTCCTCAGAGGGATACCCTACACATTTTGGTGTAATTCACCACGTAGAACAACGTAAGAGGCACCCCTCGGCAGCTCGACTGATTGCCGCGGCCCCACTGTGACCCTCCTACACCTTGGGGATTGGCCCCTCGATGCGTTGCTAACACACATATAGCACATACAAAACAGACTTTGATCTTGGTACCAATATTATATCGTTCTAGGAATGTACCAATCCTCACTTATCCCCTTGGATCCACCATCTAGACCTATAGCTTGGGTGCCTTACTCTCTCTAGTGTGGGTCATTTATACTTCAACAAATTATTGTGCATGCCAGGAATAGATACCATGTGTATATGATTCATGCAATGGTGAATGATTTGTTGTGCACAAATAATTATGGTTTAAAATCAACCTATGTGTCATGCAAAAACAACCCTTTTAATGAATTTCCGCTAATATGCAATGCTTCGTTGTACGAACCTAGCACCAAGGCAACCCTCGTGCTGCTAGATCCATTATTTCTAAATAAACCGCATCCTAAATGTTATGCATAAAGAGAACAATCAGATTTTTTATTATTTTAGCACTTAAACTATGGTATAACATCATCCTCCCCCTCATCGTTTAAATTTTGCCGCGGTGCATAGGTGTAGAGGGTTTTTATGTCATTTTCTGTATGTAAAAGCAGTAAATATGCACTTTAACACAAAGGACAAGGCCAAAATAAGGCTTAATCTCATGCTTCAGCCCATCAGACATTCATATACATATATCTTATTTTTTCTTTTTTTTCCATTCAAGAAATCCTTTTTTTTTTCATTTTACTCTATTTTTTCTATTTATTTTTAATAAAAAATAGGTATTTTTTGGTTTTTTCTGATGATTAATCATTGGAATTGAAACTCAACATTTTTTCTTATTTTATTGCATGTTCACTCATTTTTCTCCACTCAAAATCAAAGAAACTATTAATTTCCATCAAAATTGTGGTTTTTCGGGTTTTGAAAATGTATAATTGTTGTAAATCAATACGAATTCTGCATAACAAGGATTGCAACCCTCAAACATAATGGAAGGAACATTCAAATAAAATTTCAACCCATGCGAACACCATTTAGACCATGAACGATAAAAAACAAGTAAAATTCTTTCATTAAATAGAGCATACCGTCTTTTTGCGTGTTTTGGGTTTTTTGAATATTTAATTAGGACTGTGTATTGACCAATCAGCCATGGATTTCAACATAGATCTTCAACCTTTAGCCTTCTCAGCCTCTTGGAACAATCCGGTGCCCCTCGGACAAGCATCCATCTCTCCCGATTCTCTTCTTGATTCTTGCAACATGAAGTGCCTCTATGCAGGAGTGACAAAGAGGAGAGAGAAAGACTAGATTTGGATCTTTCTGCATAGTGTGTTATTCCTCACGTAGTCTAGAGCAATCGGAGGCGTAGAGAATCTTTATTCTATAGCTAGGAGGGTTCCTCTCCATTTGCCTAATCAGAAAATGCTAAAATTTTGGGAAAAAATGGGGCACCAAATAATGACACCCCCCCCCCCCCCACCATGGCGTTTCATTTCTTGAGTTTGTTTCAAGCTTAAGCTTTTAAATCCAAAATATCTAGTTCATGACTTTTGCTTTCACGCTTCCAGCAACAAGTGGTTTTTTCAGTTTTGAGAGGGCAAACGACATCGGAATCGAGATTTGTCTGGACCAGTGGTTCCATGATGTTGAAATCTACAAAGCTACACCCCGTACTACTCTTCCCGGCTTCCAAATCCAATAGCCGCTTCACAATCCTGAACCTTGGGGGATTAAATGGGGGATCAAACGACCTCAGAATGGAGATCCGAGAGTTGCGTTGGATTCTTGATGTCGTTTTGCATCTAGGAAAACTCCAGCTTGGCCATCTGCCACCATTTGATTTTCCATGAAAATAAACACTAGCACTTTAGGGACTTGCCGCTTAAAATCGTACTGATTGCCAATGCCGCCTTTGACGAAGCCTATTTTTCCCTAAAATTTCAAAAATTTCAGCTATTTTTAAGCACTTCTCGGCATCAAAAATCATCTGTCACTCTTACTCTTGATAGCATTGTCTTCGTGATTGTTTTTTGCTCACTACCTTGTGCATAGATTATAGCTCCTATTATTGATTATTATGGATAGCATGTTTATTAATATCTCCTGCATCAATTGCACCTACTGCTATTGGTTTATAAAAAGCTTGAGGATCATCAAATGCATTAGATTTGTGCTTTGATTGCTACACATTAAATTACACTTACTGAGGTTGATTGTGGGTAACATGTAAAAATTAGACAACACAACGGAAGCAAGGAGTAGAGATGACACAAAAAATATGAGAGAATTCAAAATTGCTTTAATTTCAAAAAAACTAAAACAAAGATGGCTCTGTCCACCTATGTGCTTTCACTCTAAATCTTGGATAGCGATCCAGAAAAATGATTGGCAAAGAGCTTAAGGGTGGATGGTAGAACTTTGAGTGGCTGAAAGATAGATTAACGATGGCTTTGGAGGGGTCTACCTTTTATAGCCCGAGAAGGTAGTCTAGTCGACCTGGCCTAACTATATTATGAACCATTCCTAGTTGGCTAGGGAATATTGTGCCTCGAGTTGCTACTATCATAACTACTCTATCTAACCCTAAGGCTAGATCTACAAAGCTCACATTTTTTCCATCTGCTCACATAAACCTCATTTGACATACAAGTTAGGACCCAACCAATGTCCATTCTCACACATGGCTTCTCCTCACAACGGGGGCCTTACAACCTTGAGTACCATGGATCATCGGTGGCATGGTATGAGGGTGGGGCATTGAGCATATCTAACATAACACAATCATCTTCATCAGAGGCTAATTGTGGGTAGAGTAGCCATCTTTGTCTATGGTTGTGATTATGGGCAACCTAGGGCAATATATTTGTCACCATAATCTTTATTAGATTGTGTCTTCTGCTATGTTGATCATGGAGCACATAATTGCCTTTCTTCCTAACCAGAATGCACCTTTTGCTACTCATAAATATGGATAGCATCATCCACACCATCCCTATCAGATTATGTTTGGTTTTTGCTAATCGTGGATATCCTGATCATCTTCATAATCTATATCTTTATTATTGGCATGAGGCTCATCTTCATCATCTCCATCAATATGTTCTTCATTAGCTTGAGTATCAATTAGATTATTATGTGCATCAACACCATCATCTTTTCCATCTTCTTTGTTTCTTCCTTCTTACACCATGTTGTCTTCACACTCTAATAGTCCCTCTTCATCATTGATATCACCTACATTACCTCCATCTTTGAAACCACCACCATCCTCTCCCTCTTCATCCCTGTGTCGGATCCACACCACAACATTGTACGCCACCTCCGAATAAAAAATATCTCCAACAACTATTGTAGAGAAGAAGGAGCCACTGTGAGGAATGAGAGGAGCTACCTCGTCACAAGCACCATGGCTGCCACACCACAATAGGATTGTGGAGCATACTAGGAGTGTCTTTCATCATTGGGGGTATACTTTGTGTGTTAGGGGTAGCCACTGTCGTAGATTTCATGTAAGGGCTGTTGAACACGGAGTTCAAGTTGCAACAAGGAAAGAGGTTAACAAGAAGAAATCGAATTTTTGATACCAAAGTTCACTATATTCCTTGTCAAGTAAATTACATGAGGTCCATGTTCAAAAAAATCTGTAGTATCTCATAAACTGTTTTACATTCATGTGTTTGAAGATAGTTATGCCTTTGGCACATAGGCTTGAAGAGACTTGAAGAGTTCTGCTGAAAAGAGTTCTGCTAGAAAGAGTTCTGCTGGGCAGCAATTCTGAGCCTTTTCTCGATCTAATCATTGAGCAATCAACCTATAAGTCTACCCAACATTCAGCACCAGTTCAAGGCTGTTCTCAACATTCAAATTTCAGCAAGTCTGTGTGGAGGAAGGTCTCTGATGTCTTTGTAATGACAAAACTCGGGATCATCAGCACAAACAGCTATGATTTTGTCATCTTTTTCGCCTTGATCTCTTTATTGTTTATCCATTTTACTTGTTCACTGCCGAACTAGTTGTACAAAAAGGTCTCTGTTTTGAAACAGAGAGGTTTCTTTGCAAATATCTTTGAACAATGGCCTGTTTGCACCAGGATGTAGGAGAACCTCGTCATCACATAGCAAGATCTATTGATAGGTGGTTCAAATTTCTGCCAAAATTAACGAGGCAACTATTGCATCATATACAAGGAAAAGGAAGATAACCAGTTGAAGGAAGAAACGAGGGTGATCACGCACATTCAGAGCTGTTATAGACCGGGCCATTCTCTGAGCCAGGTGATGATATGGTAAAATTTGAATGAAAACAACACCCGGTCCAGTAATATGTGCTGCATAAACACCATCTTCCCTAAAAACTATCTGTCTGAGGCCACCAATATATTTTATATGCATATCTGTGGAGCTTGTCATGGCAACCAAACACCCAGCATCCACAACAACTACCTCACCTTGTGCTAGACTCTTCTATACAATAGACCCACCAACTGTAATAAAAGAAAGGCCCTGACCAACCAGCTTATGTGTGAGAACTTCACCATTGAATAATCTTGGCCGTGGATAATGATATTGAAGATCTTGTGGACACAAATGATAGAAACAATTTCAAAATCTGAACCACAAGAACAGCCACTTCATAGACCTGCAAGCCTAACATATCTGCCTTCTGCTGAATGCTGCTACGAATGATTGCGATGGAGGATCTACTTGCTGCCGAAGTGGAATAAGGATGCTAAGAAGCCCTAAACGGGCACACGAAGAGAGAGCATTTCGAATATGGCTTTCAGCCGAATTAGATGGCGATCAGCTGAGGTTCTGAATACGGGAGTTGCAACGCAAATTTCTTTTCTGCTTCTAGTTACAAGAGAGGCAATTGCCTTCTCTTTTCTGGTCGAATAGAATGCAGGCTCTTCTTTAATCTTGCCACAAGGAGACTTTCATAGTCTCCCACTAGGACGCTTACTCTTGGGCTTGCCAAGAGCATTTCAGAGGAGTAGAGAAGGTCCGTTAGCCTACTTCTTTTGAGAGAGGTGGCTCATAAAGCTTGGAAGCAGACTCTCGAACGAATTGAGAGCTAGGAAAATCCATATCATCTCTGCACTCCTCCTGATAGTCATCATCCTTCTCCCCAGACTTTTCTGCCAGCCCGCCATTGATAGCCCTTTCAAAAATATCCCCCTTTTCTTAGCTTTTTCCCTCTCCAATCTCAACATAGCATTCGTAAGGTTGTTCTGGAAGTACCAAACTTTCTATCTTTCCCTCCAACTTTCAAAAAAGAAAGCCTTCTCTTTTACTACTTCAATGATTTCTCCCATGAATCCATGGTATTAAATGCACCAATTTATAACCAACCTTTGAAATTAGATGTAGCAAAGGATTTCTGTTGTGATCCAATCGAAGCAAGGTCCATAAGTTCAGCCATGGATGACATGAACCACAAGCATCAGAAAAATAGCGCGATAGCACGATTTGATTCAATGCTTCAATGACCTTCGATGTCACAAAGCTCTCTGGCTCATCTCCCCCATCCGCCTCATGTCCACATTCTCCGTATCCCCTCCTTTCTTTGCAGTCTTAACTTCATTAGCATGGCAAATTCTAGCATATTCAGGAGGGAAGAATCAATCTTTATTAATGTTAGCTTCTACTCCGCCTCCTTTGATTCCACGATTTCCTACACTTTTCTTAGAGATCATCATTGAAATTATCAGCTTGATAATGTCCTTTGGCATCAGTTTTTCATATTTTACTGTCACACACACAACATGCATACAAACTGAAACACACACAAACACAAACACACAAGTGGAGTATGTACATTGGGTGCGGATACTGAAAGGACAGATTATCTTAATGCATCAATCACACATAATAAATCACATGCGAAAAGATAACACAAATGCACAACAAAAATGGAGGTGTTTACGGCTCGAATGCGCAGCAGCACGCATCCACCCCCTCTAAACCTGTGCATCCTCTGGATGAGCCAACTATCCAGGATCATCCAAGTCCACAAACAGGTCCAGTCCTTCATCAGTTTCTAGTAGACATGTTTCTCCATCAGCTTCATCATCCATATTTTCTGCTTCTTCTGCTAGACTTTCTTCTACCTGCTCTTCTTCTGCCAATGCTTCAAGTGAATACTCTTCATCTTCTCTTCTCTTGAAAATCTTGACTCGTTTTCCAGAAATGGGCACCCTCAATACCGTCCCATCTAATTCAGCCGACTCATAGGTAGCATTGTCAAAAACCTGTTTCACCTCATATGGTCCAAACCATCTTTGAACCATTTTTCTCATGCTACTATGCTGATTCTCTAGGCTACTGTCGTAGACTAGAACCCAATCTCCCTCTTTTATGGCTCTAGGCCGCAAGCGATGCCTCAAATCAAACCTGTCCTTGTTTCTGAGTTGGGCTGCCTTCAAATGATCAACTGCTAGCTACACATCTTGTGTTCTTCTCTCTAGTTGACGAATCCGAAGAGCTAGTAGCTCCTCCCTTGATAAATTCTCTTGCCATGGAAGAGCACTCCACGTGAGAGCACAGATTTCTGTAGGCATGACAGGTTTTTGCCCATACATCAACTCTGCAGGCATATATCCAGTAATCACGCTATGTGTAGAGCGGTCTGCCCATAATGTAAAAGGCAGTAATCTCGGCCAATCTCCAATCTGACCTCTACAAGCTTTTGCCAATGCCTTAACTATCGGCAGATGCCCTCTTTCGCTCTTGCCATTTCCCTCTAGATTATAGGCAGTAGTAAGAGCCAACTTAATCGCCCTGAGAAAAATTCTCTAGCTTTGTCTGCATCTAGCTCTCCACGATTAGCTATAATCTTGCCTATACATCCATACTTGCAAAATATTTCTTGCAACAAGAATTTACATACTGTAGTGGTGGTCTTCGTCCGCAAAGAGTTTCCTTCAACATAGTTTGTAAGATCCTCCCCAGCCAAGACAAGAAAGCTCATCTGCCAAAGTCCCACTAGCAAAGTAACCAAGTCAACCACCCATTTATAATGCATACATAATGGATAGGTCGGATGCAGCTCATCACAATGCCACACTAAAGAGTAAAGCTGAGAGTCCCTACAAGTCTCCACAAAGTGGGAAACATCTTTATACATCCCTTTCCACCAGTATCTTTCTTTGATTTTCTCATAGGTAGCCCACACACCTCTATGACCAGCCCAAGAACTCTCATGAAACTCTCGCATAATCTGTATCTGCATCGCTTCCTCACAAACTACTCTCAAAGGTAAGCCACCTCTCTTCTTCAATAAAGGCTTCAACAGTAGATACATGACAATCATGAACAAGGACAGAAGCTGCAAACTCTGTCTCATCATCTTCTGTAAGCATTGACTCCTCATCCTCATATCTCGCTCTAGATAGCATGTCAACAACTGGATTATCTTTCCCTGCTATGTGTAAAAATTCTGGACTCAATGATTTGATGTAGGCAATCCACCGAAGCATCGCTATATCTGGAGTCGAACAGCTAGTAATCATGCCAAGCAAAGGCAAACAATCTGTTTCCACAACAACTGAAGCTCCAATAAAATACCCTTTATCACACTTCAGTGCAGTGACTACTCCCCACAACTCTCTTTTAATCTGCGGATATCTCCTCTGTCGCTCATTAATAACTTTAGCTCCAAAGCAGATTGCATATCTATTTCCATCAGCATCATCCTGTCCCACTGCTCAACCTATGCCAATAGAGCTAGTATCAACTGTCAACATGATTGGCCGTCCACACTGATAATCCGCCTTGCGAAGAGTAGGAGTTGACTGCAACAGCTTCTTGAGTTTACACATGGCTTTCGAATGCTTCTCATCCTAATGAAATTTATGCCCCTTTCGAAGCAGCTGATAGAGAACATCTGCTATATGAGCAAAATGAGAAATCCAAATCATGTAAAATACAAAAGCTCCCACAAATCTCTGCACCTCTGAAGTAGTCGAGCAATACTCTGCAATCCTGCTTATGGCATCCACCTTTGCAGGTGAAGGCTTCCTGCCATAATAACCAACCATATGCCCAACTATGATGACTTCATTAACACCAAAGACAAATTTCAGCCCTGAAAGAGTCAAGTTCACCTCCTCTAATCATGTCAATATTTGCTCACAAGCAACCAAGTGTTCAGCCACAAACCGTCTACATCCTTGCAAATCAAGACTCTCATTCTTTTCTTCTTCTGCACAACCCTTAATAGGCACATCATCCAGGAAAGGCATGGTATACTACGAAATATAGTCTCGTAGAACTCTATGCATAGCATTCATCATATGAGCAACTGAGTTGGTGGCACCTTGAGGCAAGGTACACATCCTCACAAGACCAATAGGTGTCCGCATAGTAGTAATATCCCTGCTTTCCAAGGCAAGCTGAAACTGATCATAACCAGAATACAAGTCACCTAGAGAATAGATGGCTCGTCCTGCAAAAGCCTCAGCAAACTCATCCACAATTGGACCTGTTCCCACATTCCTGATTGTCACTTTGTTCACGGGCTGCATATCCTAAATAAATCTCAAGGGGTCCCATTCTTCTTTGGTACAGTAAACCATCTGTTAGAATAGGGCACAGAAGAGGGTTCCAAAATTTCTATGTTAATCTTCTCATTCAGCAACTCTATCAGCTTTGGCAAGTGTGCTTTAGGCACAGGTATAGGATGTATATTCCATGGCACATGAGGGACAGTGAAGATGACCATAGGCGCAACCAATTCGGGACTAATGCAGCCAATTTCATGAGGAAAGAAAGCAAATGCTTTACCATGACGTCCAAGCATCTCTCTAAAACATTCTTTTTCCACTGGAAGCAAGAAATCATCATTTCCAATCTTCAATTCTGCAAGAGTTTCAGCTGTAAATCTATGTCCAATATTTGCAGGATCTCTCAACATAGACTGTTTCATAGCTTTTTCTATCTGCTCATCACTATCAGGAGGAAGCGGCCCTGCAACCGGCTTAACCTTCTTATCAACTGTTTTATACTTCGTGTCAACCTTGGCAGGCACTCTTTTCTTTGCTGCAATTTCTGCAAATTTTCAGCAACTCTCAACTCTGTTGGCTAAAAGATTTCAACCCTTTGCTCTATGGACTACATGGGTGCAGCCTAAAACTCTGTATGCTGAAATTTTTCAGCATTAAACTCTATTGGCTGAATGGATTCAGCCCTCGGCTCTATGGACTGCATGGGTGTAGCCTCATACTCCATATGCTGAATTTTTCCAGCATTTAACTCTGTTGGGTGAAAGGTTTCAGCCCTCTGCAACTCTGTAAGCTGATCAAGATCAGCCATAGATTCAGTTTGCTAAGTTTTCTCAGCCTCTAACTCTGTTTTCAGCATAAAATCAGAAATTTCCTAAAACATATCCAAGGTTTGCACAGGTATGATCTTTGAACCCTTACATACATCAGTTTTCAGCATTGTTCCCATCTCAGACGATGTATCCGCATAAGACATCCCTTCATACAGCCCATCTACATGCTCTTCTGCTTGCAAAATACCTGCAATCTTCAACTCTTTCTCCTTACGACCAATGTACTGCTTGGTAGCTCTAGACAAATCTGAAATTTTCTGATAACTCACAGAACTATCTAAAGAAAAACCAACAAAATTAGTGGAGAAAGACTGGCTGCCAGGAGGCGAGATCTCCTCTTTTCTTCGCTCCGTACCACTGGCGTCTCGCAAGACAGCGGTACCTAATGAAAATCCAACTCCTTCGCAGGTAGTGGTGCCTCACACAAGGAGTCCCTGTTTCTCGGATGATTTACCCCAACAGTCATAAACTGAACAGCTTGCATACCATCCTTACTACATATCCATGCATAGGCTGAGCCGTCATCCATCACTTTCGTCTCCATTCTTGCTTCTGTAATGAAAGGCTGTCCAAGAATAATCGGATAAGAGCAAGAATCCTGAACAAAGCAATGATAATCCTCTTCAACATTACCAATAGAAATTCTGATGCTCGGACAAGCAGCATACATATCACCAGAAGTATTAGTGGCGGCTCTCATGCGCCAGCCATGCTCTGCATCCGTAGGCCACTTGCCACTCCCATAAACACCTCGAGCAATAAGATTAATCTCGGAACCATGATCAACTAAAGCGACCAAAGGAATCTGTTTCTCTCCAATCCTTACCACCATCTCAGTGGTTGCTCTAGCCCAATGACTGCGTGAAAAATGGCTGCGAGGAATGAGGATAGGGGTATCATCATCTTCATACTGCATTGGCTGAACTATTTTCTCCAATTGCGGATTGACAGAAGCATTCTCAACCATCACTCCATCATCATGCTCTTCCCCAAGAGCCCCATGCCATAACCCCTGTAAAGCAGGTCCTTCCATCGCATGTCGTTTCCTCCGCAAAAGATCCTGCATCTGATCCTGTATTTCTTTTCTAGCAATCCCAAGAGCTTCTCCAACAGTAAAAGGGACTTCACTATTCAAAATTCTTTCATGAAAAATCTTATTCATATCCATCTGCATATCAAGGTCTGACGAGAGCTTAAATCCTAGCTCCTTTCTTGGTTGCCTCTTCTCTTTCATCTGCTTGTCTCCCATAGGTTGTTCAGGACTTGATTGAGCTGGAGAACTCGTCATAGGTGGAGCTGTAACAGGTGGTGAAACAAAGTCACCCCCTCTAGTCTTTTTGGAGGTGTTGAGACCCTCCTCATCTCTTCTTCTCTTTTCCTCAACCATGGCATCTAAACCCTATGTTTTCTCCATATAAGCAAAAATAGAATACCTGTCAACAGGAGAATCCCATCCCATTTCTCCTCGAATGTTGGAGCCCACACGAGTCATAGTGGATGCCTGAACTTTCCCTCTTCTCCCTATCTCCAAGGCAGAGGACCATAAAGCAGAGTCTCCATCTGATTTCTGCTCAAGCTGGACTCCATAAGCTGAAGCATCTCCTCTAACACTCACATAAGCTGATCGCACAGCCATATCATCAACGAGCTTCTTCATGCCTCCCTTACCAAAGTTCGTGTCAAGAGGAGCACCAGTCTCTGTCAGCCATATCTTCCCATCTTGCCCCCAGAACACTACATTCTTCTTACGCGCTTCCTAAAAAGCATCACAATCTCTGCAGTGTTGGTGCTTTGTACTATTGCACCAAATACATCGTCTCCCTTTTCTTTGGCCAGCTGGAAAAGCAATCACTGGAGCAGGTGCTACAACAGGTGTACTGACATAACTTGCTCCTTTAACTTTCCAACTTCAACTTTGACTACTTCAATCGTCAAATCTGCCAAGCCTTTAATAACATCATCTACGGATAAGGGCACTGGAGCAGCAGGAACTGGTGGATTTACAACAGGAGGAGTAGGCTTAGGCATAGAACTTGCAGCAGGGGTAGAAGAAGAGGTCTCCAAGGATTTTTCAGAAGAAGATCCTGTATTACGATGCAATCGTACTCTCTTGCGCTGCTTCTTAACAAGAGCATTCACAGCATCAATGACATGTCTCCACTCGGTCTTTAAACCTGAATCGGTAGCTTGATCTTCCAAAAGATCATCCAACTTTTCCTGTAAATCAGCATCAGTGGCTTGTAAAAATAATTCCACTTTCTGCATCTCCAAAGCTTGCTGCTCAGTTCCATCCAACTGATCATAGCGGCTCTCAAACTCTCGCAGAAGGGCGGTAACTGAAAGTCCCTTATTAGGCATAGAAACCCATGCTAAGAAATTCCTACGGTTCATAAGACCTGTATCCTCCAGGAAATATTCATCTTTTAATGCCTTCTTAACCACTGCCCAACCAGCATGTGTTCCTTGAATTTCTAAAATTCGGACTTCAAGAGCGCGCACCACGATCCACAAGAAGTAGCGGCTCCAAACATCTTGAGAAACCCCAAAAAACTTCATCTTTTCTTCATATAAATGCAGGTAAGTTGACACTTGTTGGCCATTGAACTGCTTCATCTCCTGTTGGACAGCTTTTAAGGCATCCATGGCATCACTATCACGTTTCGCGTGAGCTTGCTGTTGCATATAGGTTGTAAATGACTGAAACAAGTTCTTCATGACATTGTCATCTGTCATCTCTTCTTGCGAGTCTCCTATCTTGCTGAAAATTGACGCAGCACTTTCACGTCGAGTTCACCAGAAATGTCGTAGATTTTGTGTAAGCGCTACTGAACATGGAGTTCAAGTTGCAACAAGGAAAGAGGCTAACAAGAAGAAATCAAATTTTTGATACCAAAGTTCACTATATTCCTTGTCAAGTAAATTACATGAGGTCCATGTTCAGAAAAATCTGTAGTATCTCATAAAATGTTTTACATTCAGGTGTTTGAAGACAGTTATGCCTTTGGCACATAGGCTCGAAGAGACTTGAAGAGTTCTGCTGGAAAGAGTTCTGCTGGGCACCAATTCTGAGCCTTTTCTCGATCTAATCATTGAGCAATCAACCTATAAGTCTACCCAACATTTAGCACTAGCTCAAGGCTGTTCTTAGCATTCAAATTTCAGCAAGTCTGTGTGGAGAAAGGTCTCTGATGTCTTTGTAATGACAAAACTCGGGATCATCAGCACAAACAGCTATGATTTTGTCATCTTTTTTGCCCTGATCTCTTTATTGTTTATCCATTTGACTTGTTCACTGCCGAACTAGTTGTACAAAAAGGTCTTTGTTTTGAAACAGAGAGGTTTCTTTGCAAATATCTTTGAACAATGGCTTGTTTGCACCAGGATGCAGGAGAATCTCGTCACCACATAGCAAGATCTGTTGATAGGTGGTTCAAATTTCTGCCAGAATTAACGAGGCAACTATTGCATCATATGAAAGGAAAAGGAAGATAACCAGTTGAAGGAAGAAACGAGGGTGATCACGCACATTCAGAGCTGTTACAGACCAGACCATTCTCTGAGCCAGGTGATGATATGGTAAACTTTGAATGAAAACAACACCCAGTCGAGTAATATGTGCTGTGTAAACACCATCTTCCCCAAAAACTATCTGTCTGAGGCCACCAATATATTTTATATGCAAATCTGTGGAGCTTGTCATGGCAACCAAACACCCATCATCCACAACAACTACCTCACCTTGAGCTAGACTCTTCTGTACAATAGACCTGCCAACTATAATAAAAGCAAGGCCCTGACCAACCAGCTTGTGTGTGAGAACTTCAGCATTGAATAATCCTGGCCATGGATAATGATGTTGAAGATCTTGTGGACACAAATGATAGAAACAATTTCAAAATCTGAACCACAAGAATAGCCACTTCATAGACCTGCAAGCCTAACATATCTGCCTTCTGCTGAATGCTGCTACGAATGATTGCGATGGAGGATCTACTTGCTGCCGAAGTGGAATAAGGATGCTAAGAAGCCCTAAACGGGCACACGAAGAGAGAGCATTTCGAATATGGCTTTCAGCCGAATTAGATGGCGATCAACTGAGGTTCTGAATACGGGTGTTGCAACGCAAATTTCTTTTCTGCTTCTAGTTACAAGAGAGGCAATTGCCTTCTCTTTTCTGGTCGAATAGAATGCAGGCTGCTCTTTAATCTTGCCACAAGCAGACTTTCGTGGTCTCCCACTAGGATGCTTACTCTCGGGCTTGCCAAGAGCATTTCAAAGGAGTAGAGAAGGTCCGTCGGCCTACTTCTTTTGAGAGAGGTGGCTCATAAAGCTTGGAAGCAGACTCTTGAACGAATTGAGAGCTAGGAAAATCCATATCATCTCTGCGCTCCTCTTGATAGTCGTCATCCTTCTCCGCAGACTTTTCTGCCAGTCCGCCATTGATAGCCCTTTCAAAAATATCCCCCTTTTCTTAGCTTTTTTCCTCTCCAATCTCAACATAGCATTCGTAAGGTTGTTCTGAAAGTACCAAACTTTCTATCTTTCCCTCCAACTTTCAAAACAGAAAGCCTTCTCTTTTACTACTTCAATGATTTCTCCCATGAATCCATGGTATCAAATGCACCAATTTATAACCAACCTTTGAAATTAGATGTAGCAAAGGATTTCTGTTGTGATCCAATCGAAGCAAGGTCCATAAGTTCAGCCATGGATGACATGAACCACAAGCATCAGAAAAATAGCACGATAGCACGATCTCATTCAATGCTTCAATGACCTTCGATGTCACAAAGCTCTCTGGTTCATCTCCCCCATCCGCCTCATGTCCACTTTCTCCATATCCCCTCCTTTCTTTGCAATCTTGACTTCATTAGCATGGCAAATTCTAGCATATTCAGGAGGGGAGAATCAATCTTTATTAATGTTAGCTTCTACTCTGCCTCCTTTGATTCCACGATTTCCTGCACTTTTCTTGTAGATCATCATTGAAATTATTAACTTGATAATGTCCTTTGGCATCAGTTTTTCATATTTTTTTGTCACACATACAACATGCATACAAACTGAAACACACACAAACACAAACACACAAGTGGAGTATGTACATTGGGTGCGGATACTGAAAGGACAGATTATCTTAATGCATCAATCACACGCGAAAAGATAACACAAATGCACAACAAAAATGGAGGTGTTTACGACTCAGATGCGCAGCAGCACGACACCGCCAAGTAAGTGGCCAAAGCTTGTGAAATAATAGAGTGTGTCCAAACATCTCCCCACATTGACCATGTATTGCCCAACATTTTGGTTTCATTTTGAGACCAAGAATACATCAACTATGAAGTTGCTTGCATGTATCATAGTTACGGACTAGGAGAAGACACTTGTGCCAACTCCAATATGCTTCCAAGCACTTAGATTTATGTTTCATATTCAAATGTACATCTGGGTTTTATAATGGAGACTTTGGGTTCTTAAGTTATGATTGTAATTATAGTAGGATGATACCAACAATTTTTAAATCAAGGTCATAAGTGGTAGCTATAGTCATAAATAACCACCTTAGATTAAGTTGAAGGCATCTTGCACAAATTATGGATTAAAAAGCTTAAGTTGTTTGCTTTTGTGGAAATTCTTTAGTGTTAATAGAAATAATATTAAAGAAAAGTAGGGAAAAAATAGAGTAGAAAGTAATAGTTGCTTTTAGTAACTATTTAGTAGAGTCTTGTATATCTCTTGCCTCGTGCTTATCATCATCATCATCTTTTTTTTCTTCTAATACTCATGGCTAGAATAGGGTGCCATCAACATCAAATCATCTTTAATCTGGTGCTTATGCTGCTCTTGCTCTTGATAGCATTGTCTTCGTGATTGTTTTTTTCCCACTATCTTGTGCACAAATTACACCACCTATTTCCAATTATTGTTTATAGCATGTTTATCAACATCTCCTACATCAATTCCTCTCAAATTGGCTGAAAGCTACATGCTTTCTTTTACATGTCATCCTAGTCTAGAAGTTGTCTATAGTTTTATGGATTTTTACAAGAGATAATATCTAGGATATCAAAAATTGGCTAAAAACTTGTCCAAAAAAATCTAATATTTTGAACCATGGACACTAACACTAATGCCTAAAGTGGCATTGACTCTCTTAATCTAAAAGGAAGCCACACTCTAGTTTTTTTTACATGGTGTACGCATAGCAGCACGACATCCACTCCCTCCTAAAGTGCACATCCTCTGGCATGTGCCAAATTTGGTCTTACGAATTTGCAGTGTCAGAAGAAGTATCTTCTGTGATGTAAATGTCTTCATCTTCTTCCTCTATCTTCATGCTCTTGAATTATATTCAAGTCTTCTAACTCATATGTTGAACTTTCTCTTCATTTTAAGAGCTTGATTCTTTTTCTAGCTACAGGTATCTTTATGCTGGTCCCATCCAATTCAGCTAATGAATATGTGGCATTGTCATGAATGACCTTTACCACATATGGGCCAAACCAACGCTTTACCATCTTCCTAGAAGCACTGTATTGATTGTCTATGCTACTATCATAGACAAGCACCTAGTCATTTTCTTGAATTGCTCTTGGCCGAAGTCAATGTCGCTTATCAAATCTTCTTTTGTTCTTTAGTCTTGCTCTCTTTAGCTTCTCAATAGCTACTTGAACAACTTCAAGCCTTCTTTCTAGCTGCCATATGTGCAAAGTCAGCAACTTTTCTCTACTGATGCCTTCCTCCCAAGGTAGAAGACTCCATGTAAGAATAGATTATTCAATTGGCATAATTGGTTGTTTTCCATGCATAAGTTCACCTGGCATATAGCCAGCCACTGAACTATGAGTAGTCTGGTCAGCCCATAATGAAAAATGTAGTATTTTAGGCCATTCTTTGATCTTTCCTCTACAAGACTTTGCTAGAGCTTTGAGAATAGGTTGATGACCTCTCTCACTCTTTCCATTGCCTTCAGGATTGTAGGCTGATGTCAAAGCCAACTTGATACCCAATTGAGCAAAGAAGTTGCATGCCTCATTAGCATCCAATTATCCTCTATTTGCAGTTACTTTACCCACACAACCATATTTGCAAAACACATCTTCAAGCAAAAAATGACAAACAGCTTGAGTGGTCTTGGTGGTTAAGGCTTTACCTTCAACTTGATTGGTTAGATCCTCTCTTGCAAGCACTAAATACCACATATTCCATATTCATGTAGGTATGGTTACAAGATCAATAACCCATCTATAATGTATAGACAAGGGATAAGTCGGTTGTAACCCATCTCGATGCTTGACCAAAGAATACATCTAACACACATAATAGGTTTCAACAAAATGTGCTATGTCCCGATACGTGTTTTACCACCAATATTTTCCTTTGACTTTACTAAAGGTTCCCCATATGCCTCTATGGCCAGCCCCGTAGGCTTTCATGAAATTCCTTAATTACTTGTTGTTACCTAAACCTTGGACAAGCACTCCTTTCTTCTTCTTTGCGTGCTTCCATAGATTTCCTTCTTTAAGAAAAAAGCCATAATCTTTCCTCTTGTTATGCTTGAACTCGTCATCAGCCCAAGTCTCCTTCTTATTCATTGTGCTCAAATATTGGCCAAAATCTTCTTCATAATATTCTTCAAGGAAATGAACTAGAACTTGAGTAATGCAATGAGCATGCTAGCTTCTAGTTGACCACCCTGTTGTTTTCAGCTTTGGACCAGTATATGCAGTAACTAAAAATGCATTTTCAACAGCCATGGAATGAAATTTAGCAAGTATAGATTCTTCAGCTTCATCTTCTTCCATCAGCTCTTCTTCATTGTCATATCTTGCACATGATAGCATGTTAGCAACTCGATTTTCCTTTCATGCAATATGCTTTAATTGGAGGTTGAGATATTTAATATATGAAATCCATCTTAGCATATCAATGTCTGGTGAAGAGCAGTTGGCAATCATGCCCAAGAGTGGAAGACAATCAGTTTCTACTACTACGGTAGGACCTATAAAGTATTCATGGTCACATTTTAATGCTGTTACAATTCCCTTTTCACTTGTGCATACCTTCTCTGACGTTCATTGAGAACTTTTGCTCCAAAACGAATTGCATACATGTTACCTTCAAGATCTTCTTGGCTAACAGCCCATCCTATCCTAATGGGACTCGTATCCACAGTAAGGATGATGGGTTGACCATTTGAATAATCAGCCCTTTTGAGAGTGGGGGCTAAAATTAACAGCTTCTTTAATTTATGCATAGTGAGAGTATGCTCATTACCCCAAGAGAATCTTTGGCCTTTTCTTAATAATTGATAAAGATTTTCGGCTACATGAGAAAAATGTGGTATCCATATGAGATAGAATACGCATGTGCCAAGAAATCTTCTTACTTCTGAAAATTTTGTGTATTTTTCTTGCATTCTGCTGATGGCATCTATCTTGATTGGCGAAGGTTTGCATCCATAGGGGCCACATAGATGACCAACCACTAGGACTTCTTCTACTCCAAAAATCGACTTAGCTCTAGAAAGGGTAAGATGTACCTCTTCTAGCTTTGTTAAAATCCTATCACAATCATGAATATGGTTAACTACAAATGTCTTGCAACCATCTTTGTCAAGCTCCTCATTCTTTTCATTGACTTCACATCCCTTTATAGGTACATCATCAAGAAATGGAAGAGTAAGTTGTGGAATAAAGTCCCTTAAGACTTTGTGCATGGTATTCATCATATGGGCTACAGCGTTTGTTGCACCTTGTGGTAGAGTGCACATGCGTACCAATCCAAGAGGTGTCTTCATTGTGGTAATGTCTTGGCTTTCTAATGAAAGCTGAAATTGTTCATATCCTGAATATTGGTCGCCCATAGAACAAATTGCTATGCCTGCAAATGCTTCAGCAAATTCGTCAACAATTGGACCCGAACCAACATTTCGAATTGTGACACGATTAACAAGCTATAGATATTGAATGAATCATAAAGATCCATTTTTCTTTGGCACGGTAAACCATCGATTAGAGTAAGGTGCTGAAGAAGGTTCTAAAATATTCATTCTAATCTTTTCATTTAGAAGTTCCAATAATTTGGAAAAATGCACCCTTGGAACAGGAATAGACTTGAGGTTTCAAGGCACATGTGGGACCGTAAAAACGACCATAGGAGCCATAATATTTGGATCCACACAACCTATTTCACTTGGTTGAAATGCAAAAGCTTTTCCATGTTTCATTAGCATTTGCATAAAAGAGTGTTTTTTAGCCGTCGGTGAAAGGAAATAATTTTCACCTATTTTGAGCTCTTTTATACTTTCAGATGTGAAATTGTGACCAATGTTGGAAGAATCATGAAGACTTGGATGATTTGCTGCCCTATCAGTGAGCCCTTCACTTTCAAGAGGCAATGGAACTGCCACATGCTTGACTTTCTTATCCACCATCTTGTATTTTGTCTCAACTTGCGCTTCAGTCTTGTTGAGTAAACCAATGTCTTCCTACTCAACAAATTCTTGAATTATTTATAAAAATCCAGTGTACATAATTCTATGGATTGATTTTCATCCTGATTTTCTGTATAAGCAACTACATATATTTCAGCCAATGTGTCAATAAAGTAGTAATCAATCCAAAAAAAATCTTGAAATATCTTCATTTTTAGCCATCATATCATAAGTTTTCAGCTCCCTTTTTACATGATATAAATATTTTCTTTCAGCTTTAGTCATGGCCGAAAGAGACTTATAACAGCCCATACTATTGGCTATATATACATACAACTGCTAGAGACAGTTTCTATAGCATAAGAAGGTTTAATCTTTTTACATGACACACTGCCATAGCCTCCTTTTATAATAGTGTAGCCCAAAAACCCTTGAATTCTCGGGCATTAGGAGGCACAGGATAATCACACAGTCGATCTCTATTTTGATGATGGTTAACACACACAGTAAGAAATTGGACAGCTCGTTCATCCTTGCTTCAGATTTGAGCATAGGAAGAACCATCATCAAGAGCTCTTGTTTCCAAGCGAGCTTCAGAAATGTAAGGTTTCCCAAGAATGATAGGGTAACTACAAGAGTCTTGAACAAAAAAGTGAAAATTGGCTTTTATGTCTTCAATAGTTACCTGCACATTAGGACATACAGCATATGACTCTCCAGAAGGGTTGTTTGTAGCTCTCATTTGCCAACTTGGATCAACATCTATGGGCCATCTGTAACTTTCATAGAGACTCCTTGCCATGACGTTTATCTCCGAGTCATGGTCTAAGAGTGCAATACATGGTGTTTCTTTTTCTCCAATTTTTATGACTGTCTCCATTGTTGCTCTTGCCTAATTCATACGGGAGTAATGACTACTTGGAATGAACTGATACTCTTCCTTCTCATGCATGTTGTAGACGGCCTTCTTTTTGAGAGGTAGGTTGCCCAACTGGTTTGGACTATCAACCATTACATTTTTAGCTTTCACTTCTTTAATTTTTGCATTCATGCTTTCTTTATCTTTAGCTTCAATTGCTGCAATTAATTCTTTAATTGCTTCAAGTTTAATTCCTTGTGAAGTCAGCTTCTCTTCATCTTGCACAAAAACTTGAAGAACTTGCAAAAAAGCATGCACTGTTTCTTCAGCTTCATCACCAACATATTGTCTTTTCCTTTTGATTACATTAATAATTACATTATGGAATTCACATTTGGCAAGTCCAAGAATTTTGCCTAAGATGAAGTCAATTTTGTTTCCTAGATATCATTCTTCTAGGAACCGTTTGAGATCGGTTGCAAATTCTATGTCAGACTACAATTTGTAGCCTTTGGTTGCTTGCCTTTCTTCTTTTGTTCAGTCTTCTTTGTTTGTGGCACATCTTCCATCTCTTGATCTAGGGTTATATTTTCAACAAGCTTTGATTGTTCAGGCTTTTTTCTAGTTACCTGTTTCGAAGGGCCAGAAGAGGAAGGCCCTGGTTCATCTTCTCTTCTTCTCTTTTCTTCAATCAAGTCTTCTTTATGATGGACATTAGCCAAATGTGCAAAGGCAGAAAAAGAATCTACCAGTTCTTTCCAACCAATTATTCCTCAAATGCACTGATTGGCGTTAGCCAAATCTTCTTTGACTACTTTATCACATTCCATTTGATCTAGTGCCTGCATCCATACTTTAGATTGCACATTAGCTTTACATGCTTTCAAACTTAATTTAGTTGGCTCAATTTGTAGCCCATAGATAGTTGTATCAATTGCTGCATAGGCATTCTTTACAACTAAATCTTCTAGTCTTTTCTTCATTCCACCATTGCTATATTTCAGCTCCAGTGGAAGACCAGTTTCAACTGCATGAATTTTTCCATCTTTTCAAAAGACGAGCTTCTGTGCTTCAGCCTCACGAAAGGCAAAACACTCCCTCTTGTCATGTTGTTGGCTGTCACACCAAATACAATGCCTCTTAAAGCCTTCTCTTATGGGTCTTTGAGTTGATGAACGTCCTCATTCTTCAACTTTGACATCCAGCTTCTCCAACTTGGAACTTAGCCTCCACCTCTGTGTGTATTCCCCCATTGTGCAAGCAAGAAAGCTACAAGTGAGACTCCTTCCTTCTCTCCCACAATCTTGACATGGTATCAGAGCCTTGTTCGTGGTAAGGAGCTCAAGAAAGCAAGCCAAGCTCACGGTGTTCTGGTAAGAGGAGCAGTGTTGCTTTCATTTTCTGTTTTTGGAGCAGATCTCTGTAGGTAGCACAGCCGAAAAGTGCAGGAGTGCATTGTCTCGGGTTGAGACGCCCTTCGCGGTGAAGCAAGAGGGTAGTATATGCTGCGGGTGAGGGCTTTAGCCCATGGCGACCTTGTTTTTTTTATTTGAGGTCATTTCGGGGCCTGTTTTGGAGGCGGAAGTTTTATGCACGCACTCAAGAAAAGGCCCAGTTTTATGTTGTGCAACCACTATTCTACAAGTTGGTGAAAAGTTACTGTAGAAATTGCATCGTATGCTTGTGCGCAAAGACAATGGGAGTTACAGAATCATCCATGTTGCCTGTTGATGCAAAATCGTCACTAGGAAGTGACTGTGTGGTCAAATACCACTTTCGTCAATTTTGCAGATTTGCCTTTGTGAGGCTAAAGCTGTGTTCTTTGCAGTGACAAATTTTTTTGCAGTGTTCTGTAATGGCGTGTGATTCTCTCTCATAGATTGTCACTAAAAAGCTTGACAAGAACAACTTCCAAGCATGGAAGTTTAGAATGACGAATTTCCTTATGGGGAAAGGATATTGGGAATTTGTTGCAGGAAATGAAGAAGAACCAATTCTTCCTGATGTTCCCAATCAACAGCAAATGCAGGCATTTAAAGCATGGCATGAGAGAGCCAGGAAAGTTATGTACTGGCTGTCTATCACCATTTTAGACTCTATGATTGTGCATATTCAAGATGCAAGTACACCAAAGGAGGCATGGGATACTTTGTCAAAAATGTATAGCACAAATACGCAAGCCAGGAAAATGCAGCTCAAGCAAGAGTTGCATAATGTGCAAAGAGAAAATATGAGCATCAATGACTACCACATGAAGGTGAAGAAGATTGCAGATGCACTTGCTTCCATTGGGTCACCAATGGAAGATGATGATTTAGTTTCTGTGACCTTGAATGGTCTAGGAAAGGATTATGCACAGTTCCGAACATCCATTTCCGTCCGTGAAAGATTTCCTGATTTTGAGGAGTTGATTGCTCTTCTAATTTCTGAGGAGCAGAGAAATGGTGGTGCATCTTCTTCAGGAGGAACTTCAAAAGAAGCTGTCTTCTACTCAAATGCTGGAAGAGGTAGAGGCAGAGGTAGAGGAGGCCAATATGGAGGCCGTGGTATAAATCAGAATATGCAACAAACTCAAGAAAACCAGTCCTATGGAGGAGGACGTGGTAACTCTAGAGGCAGGGGGAGCCAAAGAGGTCGTGGTGGATGGCAAAGAGGCCAAAATGCAAACAGTAATGTTGAATGCTACTACTGTGGTAAAATGGGTCATATGGCTAAAGACTGCTATAAAAAGCAGAATGACATCATGAATGGAAAACTGCAACAAGGGAATTATGCATCTTCTAGTAGACAGGGTGATGACAGAAATGAGCACTTGTTTATGGTGCAGCACATGAACAATTCTGTGACAAGTGCAAAAGAAAGCAATGATGTATGGTATGTTGACTCAGGTGCATCAAACCACATGACACGTCATGCAAAATGGATGGAGGATGCAAGAAAAATGGAAAAACTAGGATTTGTGGAGACTAATGATGATACTGCATATCTTATTGTGCAGATTGGAAAAATTCCTTTGTCTATGCAGGATGGGAAAAAGAAATACATGTCCGATGTATTTCATGTCCCGAATATCACCAAGAATCTGGTTTCTGTTGGTCAAATCGTTGAGCAGGGCTTGCAGGTCAGATTTAATCCTCATGGATGCTTTTTTGAGGATATGAAAAATAAAGATCGCTTGATAGCAAAAGGAAAGAAGAAGGGCAGAATGTTTACATTGGATGCAGACATGTCTGAATTGAGTGCATCAATGTTTGCACATGGGACCGGTGTAGTTGCAGATATTGATATCTGGCATAAACGCATTGGTCATGTTAATGTACAGCGACTTAAATCAATGCAGGCCCAAAATATTGTTGCAGGATTGCCCAAATTCAAGGTTGCAGAAATGCATAAGGTATGTGAAGCCTGTCAGTTTGGAAAACAGGCAAGGAAACCATTTCCTAGACATGTTCAAGAGAGTGAGAAGCCATTGGAATTAATCCACTCTGATGTGTGGACTACTAAAGCTGCATCTCTTGGAGGCTGTCATTATTTTGTCACTTTTATTGATGACTATAGCAGAAAAGTTTGGGTGTATTTTATGAAAAAGAAAAGTGAAGTTTTTGGGCATTTCAAAACTCTTAAAGCTATGGTTGAAAAAGAAACAGGCCTGCAGATAAAATGCCTAAGGTCAGATGGAGGGGGAGAGTACCTCTCAAATGAGTTTGCAAAGTTCTTGCAGGAGCATGGCATAAAGCAGCAATATTCATGCAGTCATATCCCACAACAAAATGGAATTGCATAAAGGAAAAACAGGCATATCGGAGAGGTATCTCGTGCCATGCTCAATGAAAAAGACTTGCCAGATTTTTATTGGGCTGAAGCAGTTGCTACAGCAGTCTACATAATGAACAAGACTCCCACTGCAGCAATACATGGAATGACTCCAGAGGAGAGGTATACTGGTAGGAAACCAGATATTTCTCATTTGAAAATTTTTTGTTGCATTGCCTATGTACATGTGCCAGATGAGTTGAGATCCAAGTTGGATCCAAAAGCTGAGAAGTGCATCTTTATTGGTTACTCTCTGTAGCAAAAAGGATATAGATGCTATAACCCTTCTACTCGTAAGTTTACAGTGAGCAGAGATGTTGTTTTTGATGAGTTGAGTAGCTGGTATAAACCAGTAAATGTGATTGATGATGTAGATGCACAAAATGGTAATGCTGCACAGAATTCACAGCAGCAGTCACAAAATATTAGTGGACCTGGAGCGTCCTCTAGCAGTGGTTCACATTCTTCGCCATGGACAGGCAGATTGAGATCACGAGAATCTTCTCAAAGCAATGTAGATAGTGGTATGCAGGTATCAAGAAAAGGAAAAGAGAAGGTTGATCAGCCCATGTTTGATGTGAATGCAGGTCACTCTTATGTGGATGGTGAATCCAGTGGCTCAGAACAGAGCATTGATGATGAGTTGGGTATTCCTTCTATTGTTACACCTAGAGTAAGGAAGACCAGGGATGTTTTGAGAGCACCTGGGGGTGAACCTACTTTGCGCAGGTCTAGGAGAGCTAGGTATCCTGTGGATAGGCTGAAATATGATGGATTTATAGCCATTCACTATGCATATATGGTCAAAGTGATACAGGAACCAGAACCCACTTCTTTTGAGCAAGCCATGGGAAAAGAAAAATGGGAGAAAGCCATGGACGAAGAAATAGATGCCTTGGAAGCAAATGCTACATGGGAATTGGTACCTTTGCCTAAAGGTAAAAATGCAATTGGCTGTAAATGGGTTTATAAGGTAAAGCACAATGCAGATGGTTCTGTGAACAGATACAAGGCAAGATTAGTAGTCAAGGGGTATGCACAAACATATGGCATTGACTATGAAGAAACATTCAGTCCGGTTGCAAGGATGGCAACCGTAAGAGCAGTCATTGCTATGGCTGCATCAAAGGGATGGTCTTTACATCAGATGGATGTAAAGAATGCCTTCTTGCATGGTGATTTGCAAGAAGAGGTCTATATGGAGCAACCACCAGGTTATGTGCATGATGTTTATCCTGAGTTTGTTTGCAGGTTGAAGAAAGCCTTGTATGGCTTGAAGCAAGCACCTAGAGCATGGTCTGACAAGATAGGACAGTATCTTGTTACTATTGGCTTTCAGATTTCCAAGGCAGATTTCTCACTTTATGTGGGCATTGAGATGATTAGATCACCAAGTGGGATACAGCTCTTGCAGAGGCAGTATGGATTGGACATGCTGTCCGAATATGGGATGACTAGCTGTAAGCCTATTTCAGTTCCTTTGGAGCAGAATGTGAAGCTGAGCACAGATGCAGGTGGGCTTCTAGAAGACCCTACTATGTACAGACACATAGTAGGAAGTTTGATTTATATGACTATTACCAGGCCAGATTTGAGCTATGCTATTGGATTGGTAAGTCAGTTTATGCAAGCTCCAAGGAAACCACATTTGGATGCGGCTAGACTCATACTCAGGTATGTGAAGTCCACACTGCAGTATGGACTATTTTATGAGACTGGGGTTCAGATACAGTTGCATGGATACACCGATGCTGATTGGGCTGGTAGTATTTCTGATAAAAAATCTACCAGTGGATATGTGTTCTCTTTTGGGAGTGCTGCAGTCACTTGGAGCAGCAAGAGACAGCCTACAGTTGCCTTGTCGAGCACAAAGGCTGAGTATAGGGGTGCAGCAATGGCTGCATGTGAGGTAGCTTGGTTGCATAAGCTACTTTATGATATGCATCAGTCTACAGATGGGCCAGTTGTCATTTATTGTAATAACATGAGTAGTATACACTTGGCAAATAACCCAGTCTATCATGCTAGAACAAAGCACATTGAGGTGCATTATCACTATGTGCGCGAGAGGGTTTTACTAGGTCTTATTGATCTAGTTTATGTTAGCACAGAGGATTAGGTAGCTGACATATTCACGAAGGCATTGGGCACAGAGAAGCTGCACAAGTTCAGAGACCTGCTTGGTGTGCAGGAATTGGGATTGAGCTCGAAGGGGAGTGTTGAGACATCGAGCTCCACTCGTGATACGCCAGGGTGACCGTTGTGTATTTATGTCACTGACTTGTCAGTTGCAGACGCGGTTGGTACACCGCCCATGAATAATAGCTACATGATATCTATCATTATCTACTCTAGTTCGTGGCTCAGTTAGTATGCCACCTTAGTTAGTTGAGTTTGGTTTGAGACCCATATATAGGGTTCTTTTATTTCTTTGTACTTGAGTTCTTTTTGGCTTACACAACTAAGAAGAGGAAAACTGTTTTCAGTCTCCACCTCTGTGTGTATTCCCCCATTGTGCAAGCAAGAAAGCTACAAGTGAGACTCCTTCCTTCTCTCCCACAATCTTGACAAGAAGAGCATTTTCTCAACATACAAGCGAATAAAAACAGAGAAAATTTTGACCATCAAATTGTTTTAATTCATGCCCAACTTCCTCTAGGGCCTTGATAGCTATGGAGTCAATCTTCTCTTCATCTTGCCTTTGTTGTTGTTGTTGTAATATTTGGATTTTCTATTGCTGAGTCTGCTGTAGTATGCACACCAATTGTTGTTTAGTATCTCCCGAAGAATCCCCCATCTTGGAGTTCTCTTACACCGACCTTCACGTTGGGTTCACCAATGTTGCAATGCATAGGGTTGAAGGTCACCACAGGGTTTTGGCAAAAGAAGAATGTATGGGGGTTCAAGATCTTAGAATCTAAAGATGGTAGAGATAAGAGAAGGGTTGAAGGTTTCAAGACAAGTTCTTGAAGATAAGAGACAACAGGGTGAAGGTAGATTTAGGGAGAGGAGTAGAAAAAAAAGAAGGGGTTTGAAGAAATTGAAGACGTAGAAGAATACTCCCAAAAAGAAATAGAAAATGAAGAAGAATACTAATAGAGATGAAGCTTGTCAGTTTCTTTTAGCATTATGAGAAGATATAACTCTAATAGACAAAAACATGTATAAAATAATACATTTCTTTGTGCTGCTCAGATCGCCAATTTGATGCTTCCATTGGCTTTCAAAGGGGGCTAAAATACTAACACACCTAGAAAGAATTTTTCTAGATCACTCCTTCTTCATCTCCCCCTTCGGAGTGTTGTTCATTGCCTGAAAATAGTGATCGCTCATCGTGCGATTTCGTCAATCTCTCTTTTTACATAAAATCCTCTCAAATTGGTTGAAAGCTACATGATTTCTTTTACATGTCATCCTAATCTAGAAGTTCTCTATAGTTTTATGGATTTTTACAAGAGATAATATCTAGAATATCAAAAATTGGCTAAAAACTTGTCCAAAAAAATCTAATATTTTGACCCATGGACACTAACACTAATGCCTAAAGTTGCATTGGCTCTCTTAATCTAAAAGGAAGCTACACTCTATATTTTTTTACATGGTGTGTGCGTAGTAGCACGATAACGTGTTCCAAACTTATGGGAATTTTCCATATTCCCCAATACGGTGTTGCAAGTGGCGCTATTCGCACAATGCTTTTGGTCTAAGAGAGCCTATGAGGACAAGACCATTGCAAATGTATATGGTTTTTCAATCATGACATCACGCATACAAACGTTGTGTAGAAACAAGTGATAATATCACCAATAGGTCCTTTTTTGTGGCCAGTTAATACAGGGATAAATATATCAAAGGAAGAGTGTAGCAGTCTAAAACATGTTGGTTTCAAGTTTGCCTACTTTGCAACACCATCAAAGAATGAGAAGAGAAAACCTCTTACTTCTATAGAGGGTGGTTTAAGTGGGAGGAGACACAAGTGAAGGCATGAATTTCCAAAGACACACAAAAGAGACTAGAGGCAGTTGCTTGCATGGTTGCAACCTTCTTGGAGGAGATAGTGAAACTTGAGAGGAAACATTTAATATTTCAAGCCTTGAACAGAGAGTTGTTATGATGTGCACATCAAAGAAGAGCCTAGGTGCACTTGTCCTGATTTTCAAAGAAGAGAATCTACCCAAAAAGCATTTCTTGCCTGCAAACATATGTATTATTTGTACCTGCACATACTTAGCCTTTGACCTAAGGAGCACATGGTTATACATCAACCTCTGCACTAACTCCCATAGACCTTGCCTTTGTGTTAGGGTAATCACATAAGATATGCCTTTTCATGTGGAAAGCCCAAAAATAAGCATAACTCATTCATTGTTTTGGCCCACTCCTCATCATGCTTACATCAGTAGGGTGTGACATGTCCTTTTTCATTACAAGAAAATTAGTGTGTTGCAATCTTGGAAAGTTTCTAAATATTGTACTCTTTTTGGGAGATACAAAAGTTCTTCATTGCTCACTGGAGGAAGGTTGCCCATACTCTTTCTAGATATTGCACTCTTTATGGGTGATGTAGAAGTTTTGGGTGTAGCAATCTTGGAAAATTTCTAGAATTTTGTACCCTAGCTTCCTCAATTCTAGATAGTGTACATCTTGTTGCAAGCTTGAAAAGGCTCAAAAAATAAATTTCAATTACAAAGGCACAAAATCAAAAGCTCGAAAAAATAACACACTCTTTACCCTTGAGCATCCTCCATCTACGATACATGAACACTAGGCATAAAGACTGTCATGTGACAAAGTACTTGTAATTGGAAAGGAAAATTAGTTGATCCATCCGAAAGTAGGATTATAGTCAACTAAGAGAGAAATTTTTTACCTAAAATCAATGTCCCTTATTATGACTTGACACTCCACTGTGCCAGGACTATGAGTCATTTTTTATGTCCAACTTTTGCCTAGAATCCTTGTTACATAATCCTCCGATGTACTTTTTATGATGTACGTGCTTTTGGTAGATCTCAAACCCTTACATTTCTTGAACACTGCCAGCGCTTGGATTCATACAGTTCAATACGTCTTCTGAAATTTTTGTGCTACACATGTGTGAAATGGCGTTACTACACAATGGCCATTCTATGCTATTGAGATTCGTTATGTGCAAAAACTCAAGGGTTCCATATTCTCAACCCCCCTTGGGCAATATGTACCTGGAGTCATAGAAAAAAACAAGGTCCTCTACGGAGCTGCTTAAATGTATGCTCCTCAAAGAGCAATTTACCAATTTCGAGGCGGTAACACTTAGAAGAACCTATGAAACTCTCGACATTTTGCCACTCATAGCAATCCAAAGGGTATACTTCTATAAATACAAGACAAGTAGTTACATAGATATCATGAAATTTCTCATTCTCAATTAGTTGCAAATACTTATTGTTTGCAATGTTTCGTTGAAAGGGCACAGTGCGTGCAATATGTATTTGTTTTTGCATTAATACATGCTATACCAACGCCTCTCTTACGAGGTGAGAATCAACATTTCTTTGTCTGAGAGCTAAAATTTTACCCTTCCAATGCTTTGATACATCTACAATTGCATATGCTTTCACCCTGAAATCTCCCTTTGTACTTGCACACATATGTACCCAAGACCAGCAATGATACATATTAGTGATCCAATTCCCTTCTTCATCTTTTCAATTACCTACTTCTATCAAGAGAATTCATATTCTTCTCTTGGGCATTATAACCTAGGCATTAGATGTAAAGAATTATGTATTAACCCCTAAACAATAAGCATTTTAAGTATGTCTAGTAAACACCAACATGCCATAGAAATCAACATGGCATTAAGATATGTTTACACTTTTGTAAGCAAACACAAACATTGATATCAAAATGCATGTGGATATGTAAATCGACACAAAGTATAGATTCAATTTCAAGGCATCACTTTAATCGTACCATTTACATGAAATATAATGAAAAGAATAGCATAAGAATACTCATAGAATTTTTCCAAAATAAATTTCATTATAATGAATAGGAGTTTGACTTGACTCAATACATTGTATGAAACATGGGTATTACAGAGTAGTTGTTACAAGGATAACAGCCACATGGCATGCAAATCTTAATAGGCATATTGGATTGACACTTAACATATTCTATGACTCAACACATTGTGCATTATATGGATGATATGATACAAGAGTTTCATGGATCATTGCTGTGAAAACACGGGATCTAGGGCATGGCAGCTATGGAGGCTCATAGGCATAGACCAAACTCATATGTACTTGGACATGACAGAGACAAAGTGACTTGATTGAAGGACACAAACCAAGCAGCAGGTACACTAAAATGAAAAGCAAAATGATAGTGACATTGCATTCATTTCATATGAAAGTGACAACCAAGTACAATGTTATATAGAGATGACAATCTTTCTCTCTATGCCTATGGGATTCCTACAACCTACATGTCCTCAGCCCATCTGCTCTTATAAAGAGGTAGCATGGATGTGATTGCAAATCTCAACACCCCTCCTCAATCACAACCAGAAGTACAAAGTGTGTAGAAACTTTAGTGAAAGAAACACCTACAAAGTGTGGGCACACCATAAACATGGCAAAAACACCAGAGACTGTCACAAAAAAGGCTAAGTGTGGGTACCACAAACATGGTGGACATTTTGAGGATGTAACAAGCCCGTAACAAGGGCCTCACAAAGTGTACACATGCTATAGTACAAGGCTACATGAGGAGTTTACAAGCTTATGATAAAGGCATTTGGGATTTAGACATTACAAGGCTAAAACAATCTATCAGAGTAGGCGTAGAAGGACTGATGAGGCTTGTCCTTCTTGTGGTGGTCTTCTTCTTCTTCTTCTTCCTTTGCTCCATGGTGTTCTTCTTCTTTAACTGTAGCAAGATAGGACTTTTAGGACCTCTTTCAGGCATGGCAGAACTTCTTGGTGTGTCTGTTCCTTTTGCAAAAATCACAAAAAACCTAGTCTTTCTTGCCTTTGTACCTATTGCCAACATATAGCACTTCATCTCTAGAGGTGCTTGATTCTTCCTTAGTTTTCAGCTTCTTTTCCTCCTCTAAGAGTGATGCCTGGATATCAACAAGCTTAGGGTTTGGCATATTGATTGCAATTTTTGATAGATTATTATATTCAAGAGGCAAACTTTCAAGCATAACACCAATGCAAACATTTTCTTCCATTTTAATGTTGATTCTTGTAAGCTAGGTTAGAAGTCCTTCCATGTAATTTCGATGTGTGGCAAGTGATGTGCTGGACTTCATGTCAAGCTTGAAAAATTCAATCAAGAGACCATACTTTGATGACTTAGATTGTCCACCAAAAAAAGTGTCAAGTCTCTTTCATGTATCATGTGAAGTATCACAGTTATCCACATGGTGGATATAGCTATCCTCTAGCTCTAGTTTGATGATGGCCTGAGCCTTATCATCATTGTTTTGCCAAGTGACTGCCAGGTCCGCATCACGAGCCTTCTTTTCTTTACCACTTGTGATGGCTTGATGTGGGTCTGCCAGATCTAAAGCCTGACCCCCTTAAAGCAAACTGTCGGAGAGTCCTTACCCATATTGGAGTTGTAGAAACAATGATGGGACCTAAAATGGGACAGCACTAGCTATGGCACTAGCCCAACCTCATGCACACAACAGACAACCCCCACCACAGGGCCTTGCGGGCTAGGAGAGTCTAAGACTCACTCTATACTAAATGCTAATGTCGATTCTATGTTTGTATTAATTCATAGTCCAATTTTTACCATCCCTTCTCCTTAGAGGGAGATCCCATAACATATAGGCATAGTGCCTCGCAGCATAAACATAAGGAAGCACCTCTTGGCTGACTGCTGTGACTCCACTGCAACTCTCCTACACCTCAGAGATTGGCCCCAAGATGTGTCACTCCAACATAAAGTATACACGAGACAAGATCCACTCTTTCATTTTGAACGTATTCCAAGAGATACCATGTGTCCTTACCAAATAATTCCCCAAGAAAACGATCAACTAGCCTACAACTTAGGTCATCTTCCCACTCAAGTGTAGGTCATCATAACAGAAAATAGGTGCTATGCATCCACCTCTTCATATTCCGATACCATGGTTGATATACACATGAAAAAGTGGATGATCCTAATGTGCTCAAACATCATTTTTTATCAGAAACGTGTCGTGCACAACCAACCTTTCCAATGCTCATTCACTAACTCATTGGACGATGAAAGAATAACACCGAGACAATACTCATGCTACTATCCTCTTAATTAAAATACAATGAATCCTATATCATGCTATGCATCAGCAAAATCAGCAATAATCAACCCCCAAATTGAATCATTCAAACACCCCACCCCCTACGTTTAGGTAGTGCTTCCGTTGCATAGGTGTAGGGGTTCATTTGGTCATGTTTTGATGTATGAAAAGTGATAAATCACAAACATTAACAAAGAGATAGGAAAAATTGAGGCTAAACCTCATGCTCCTCCACTACCGTATATTCACAAACACTCATTGTATTTTTTCTTATTTTTATGAAGCGTATTTCTATTTTTCTCCTATTTTTACTTATTTTTTTAGCATTTGTTTGACAATAATCACTATTATTTTTTTATTTTCTCATGTCAACCATTTCAGCACACTAAAATTCAATTTTATTTTTCATTTTTCCCCATAGAAACACATTTCACCCACCCAAAACGACAAAACCATTATTTTACCCTTATAAAGAACCGCATTTCATATTTGTGGGATTTAAATAGCTCATGTAAATCATTATGAAATCATAAATTTTTTATGTATAACAATTAAACATAATACAAACAGCCCTCACTCAAATTTTATCACATAAGAACATCATTTCTATCTTAAAATGTTTAAAAAACTTCATTTCCTTCATAAAAAATAGTCATACCATGTTTCTATGGAACCGGAGATGCATTAAATGATTGCGTGACCAATGGACAGAGCCTTCATTGCTCTCAATTCCAAGCTGCACATCCAGTTTTAACATCTCCATTAGTCTCCATCATCATTTGCTTCAATCTCCTTTCTGATTCCTCTTTCAAGATAATGTGCATGAACAACCCATAGAGGGGAGAGAGAGGGAGAAGAGAGAAAGACTAAAAATCAGATTTTAAAATCCTCCATTAAAATGGGAAAGCTTATAGCCATCTTGTTCCTCTCTCTGCTTTGATCAAGAATCTCCCTCTCTCTCTTCAAACGGGTTTGAATCGGAGAGGCATCGAGAAAAAATGAGGAGGCGCATTGACGCTTCCCTCTGTTCGACAGTTTTTGCATTAGTTTCAAGACTTTTATTAAGCCTAAGGTTTAAAACATTAAAATAATCGGTTCATCTTTTTCTGTTCATACTGTCCCGCAAGTAGATATTTCAATTTTGAGGGGGCAAAAAAAACCTTGATTTGCATTTCGACTGGACATGTGGCTTTATTACGTAACTCCATCAACTTGGCATCTCCCATTCACTTTACGGATTCTTGATCTGATAGTTGCTTTATAACACTAAACCTCGCACAGATTAAATGGGGGGTCAAACAAACTCCGATTGACGAACCGAGACTTGTGTTGGATTCGTGATGTTGAAATGCATCTAGGAAAACTCTAGCTCGATCATCCACCACTGTTTGATTTTTCATGAAAATTGGCTCTTTAACACCTCTCAGGCACTTTTCAACTCCAAAACGAGCTTCAACGCTTCAAGAACGGGTCCAAATTGGGTCCTAAAATCCAGCTCTCATTGGCAACCACAGGATAGGGTGACCCAACCCATCGAATCCCACGAATGAATCTGCACATGCATAATCATAAAGAGCATCAAGCTTATACAAAATAGATACACAACAAAAGACATCACATCTCTCACCCTACCCCTTGCCAAAACCAAGGCATGAAATCCATGAGGAGTAGACCTAGCATAATTTGACAGAAAGCCCAAATCTAGTCACTAACCGACTACTCCAATATGGCCAAGCTAAAAAGAACTTTCAAAGAGGTCATCCTAAGTGGTGGTCTCAACTACCTAACTAACTCAGGACAACTCGACCAGGAGCTCCTCCTAGGCAAGGACTCCTATAGCCTGATCAAGAAATATTGTCTTTTAGAATATTGTCCATTTAGCCTTTTATTTTCCATACTCAAGCGTGTAAAAAGAAGGGAGCTGAGCGTAGTGACCCAAGGAGAACAAGGCATCGGCCTCAGGTCCTGTCTCAATACCCAAGAACCTACCAAGCCCAGGCAAGGCAACACTTAATCCTTTTCTGACGCTCACTTTTATTTTCACTCCAACTATCTCTTATTCTTATTTTTTCAGCTAGATGCTACCCTTAGAAAGACAAGGCATTGGCCGCGGGTCTTATCTAGTTCCCAGGAATCTACCAGGCCTTCACAATGCGATAAACAACTGCTCAAGGATTTTTCTTTCTTTCCTTCTCTATTTTTATAGGGGTTAAAACCCCTTTTTACACACCTCCGTATATTCATATATTTTCTGCTATTTAGGATTTTGCTTCTTTGCATTATCATTTTGTCTGGTAGGCTTTTCTAATTGCCTCAACTAATAGAAACTCCTAGAATGGCCGCCTACCAGGTCAGCAAAAAAGAGTCACTAGGATTACCTTCTAAAACAAGTCTTTTAATGCCTGACAATGCCTTTACAGGAGACAATGGCTACTCAGACCTCCCACAAACATACTAACATATTCTTGGGACTTCATGCCTTGATTGTTGGTCCCCAACAAGAAAATAAAATCCCTCACAAGTATACAGACACATATAACATAAAAGAATGGTACTCGTAAAAGGAAAGATGTCACCTAGATTGGGCCATAAGAAGCTTTGGCACAACAAAGGCTCCCCTCGGTTCCACGTAATCTGTCTGGCACAACACTAAAACAGAAAATCGTAAAATGCATCCGTAGTACACAGATAAATGGCTCTCTTGGCCTAAAATGGATAGGTCATTCTAATCCATGCAGTACATGGTCTTCTTGGCATATACACCACATCCTATCAAACTAACCAAGATACCAAGGATAACATTAAATATGAGGACTAGCCTCATGCTACTCATGCAAGTTAGCTAAAAGCTTGATCTGGGCCCTTTGTAGATCCACTAGCCCAAGCCTTTCTACTCATATCTCGGTAATAATGGCCATCTCTTCTTGGGTACTGTAAGTTGAATGAATGACATCATTAGGTTGATATAACTAATCTTCTTGGTCATCATTCAAACAGATTGCTTGTTCTAACTTTCAAGTAACTCCTCCTATAGGGAGAATCATGGATTTATGATCATTCAAATGTATCAATGTTACAACCCAAACTAGGTAGAGCTTCACGCCCGCTTCATGCCTAGGCACATTACATAGATGCATCTCAGGGCGCTCCCTATTTTTAGATGTAGCATTATGGCCTTTAGTCACATCCTCTTGGGAATCCATCAAAGCATGTCCACATGCAATTCTTGGCCCTTTATCTAACACATCAATAGTATTTTTAGGGGTTTTGGGCCTCTAAACCCATCTTACTTTTCTCATTATTGCTTATACATTCTTGATTTGCCACATTGGTCTAATGGACTCAATGTGAACTTATTGCTATAGCCAAATGGCCTCATCCTTAGCGCTTCTAGTCAGCACATGTGGACCTTGGGCATGGTACACCTTCTTCATATGAGATGTCTTTACTTGCCTTTGCCCACTCTGCAAACTACTTATTCATAGGAACCATGCTTTTACTAAAAGGAATAGTATCTACTCAAAAGCATGATTCATCCATAAATTGAAAAGGCTTCCCAAGAGCCTTACTAGCAGCACAACTAGGACCACTCATAGCACGCTTATCCCTACTTATAGGCCCGATGGTCCTATCAATGCCGCCATTGCAACTACCTCTCATGGAACTATTGCAAGCCTTGATGGGACTTGCTGGGCATGGAATCTTTTTATTCCCAAGAGGCATATTATCTCTACTCATTGAATTGCCATTTCCTGCTTGCAGATTCTGGCTACCAAGATCCCCTACCAAGGTTGTCTTGGTATTAGTGATAGGATTTTCTCTTTTCAAAATTGGTTGGATGTTTGGATGCACTTGCAACAAGCAGGGGAAACTCCAAAAGTTTTCCCAACATCTTTGAATATACTGCTCATAGTCAATTTGCATGCACCTTGGCCTCATTTAAGGAATTAGGATCTCACATCCTCACTTGGATTTTTGTATTAATCTCTGAGTTTCTCATAAAGATCTCACATAGCACATCACCTGGAAATATAGTAGCTCTTCTTGGCCAAAGCCTAAGAATATCGTCGAAGGCTCTAGCATATTCTTTAGCAGAAGGGTAAGACTCTTGTCTTATTTGTATAAGCTACCCTAAGACCTGGGTCATAGGCACCTTCTTTTCATATTCATCTGAAAATTTATCGTGCAACTCCTCAAATGACTTAATTGACCCTCTTGGGAGGCTCCAATACCATTTTCTAGCCTCTCCCTTTAGGGTGCTAGAAAATACAAGCATCCGATGAATATCATTGAACCCACTTGTAAGACAAGTTAGTCCATATTCTTTTAAGTGCAACATTGGGTCCTGATTTACTAACCCATGAAATATTGGGAGATCCCTATAAGGAGGAGGGAATTTAGTACTCTCCTTTGGGATTAGCACTGGGCTATAAAAATCTTCATATTCATGACCTAACTCTAGTGTCTTAGGGTCTCCAACCTCTTCCATTTCCACCTTTACTAGTGTAGGGAGATTAATATTATCCTTGCCATCTCTTTCTGCCAACTCATAGAGTGGTCTAGGGAGTCCTATAGCTCTTAACATGTCATTCCGATCCTTTCTTAGAGGATCTTCCATATCTTGCCCCTTCCTAGGCAGTTCCATGATGCCTTTATCTAGGAGCTTCTACCCCTCATCAAAAGCAAACTTATCCTTAGCACTTAGGACCTAGGGACCGTGGCTTTTAAGCAACGGTTTTCCCTTTACAACTAGGGCTTCTAACATCCTTGTGATACCTAAAATTTTTAATAAAAAACCCAAGATTTGAAGAGAGAAGATTCACCCTCCATGGATGTCAAGATCTAGCCTTCCTATTGTGGACAGTCCAAAAGGCCCACATCTTAAACTATATTATTTTTAAGAGCCCATTTGTGAGTTCATTTTTTTCCTAATGTTTTCAAAGATCGGTCAAAATGTAAGACACTTCCTAAAAACCTTTAAATCCACTCCATAATTGTTGTTAATGTTCAAGAAGGGCCTTGCATTTAGATTAATAATTATAAAATTTACCAACTTGTTCAAGAATTTATAAATTTCTGTAATGTTTGAGGACTTTCCAAAAGAAAATGATCACACACATACCAAAATGAGTATCTAAGCTTATTTAGATGATAATTTCATCTATATGAACATAGTGGCCTTCGAGTATTTCTCTCTCTATATACAAGAGGAGGAGGGATGAGGATTAATCTTGGTCAACCTATCTAAAGCATATCAATCCATCTCCCTCTCTCTTCATATCTCTCTTTCTCTCTCTCTCGCTCTCTTTCCATCGCTCTCTCTCTTCCTATGTCTCTATCTTCCTCACACACACACACACACACACACTCTCTCTCTCTCTCTCTCTCTCTCTCTCTCTCTCAATCTTCCTCCCTCTCTTCCTCCCTTCCCCTAGACTATCTCTCTCTCTCCCTCTCTTCCTCTCTCTTAATCATCTTCCTCCTCCTTCCATCTCTCTCTTTCCCTTCTCTCTCTCTCTCTCTCTCTCTCTCTCTCTCTCTCTCTCTCTCTCTCTATCTTTTCATCTCTCTCTCCTACCCTCTCTTTTCATCCCTCTCTCTCTTAATCTCCCCTCCTCTTAGTTCATCTCTCTCTCCCTCCCTCCCTCTCTCTCTCTCTCTCTCTCTCTCTCTCTCTCTCTCTCTCTCTCTCTCTCTCTCTCTCACATAAATTAATAACAATGTAGACTCGCTCTCCCTCTCTCTCCACCTAATTAATAACAATTTAGAGTCACTTTTTCTCTCTCTCTTTCTCTTTCCATCTCCCTCTCTCCATTCCCCTATCTCATTCTCAACCTCATACACACATATGTACATTCACATTCACACACACACACACACACACACACAACCATGTAGAAAGGAAAGAAGCTCCTCCTTTAGCTCTCTCTCTCTCTCTCTCTCTCTCTCTCTCTCCCACATAAATTAATAACAATGTAGACTTGCTCTCCCTCTCTCTCCCCTCTCTCTCCATATAATTAATAACAATTTAGAGTCACTCTTGCTCTCTCTCTTTCTCTTTCCATCTCCCTCTCTCCATTCCCCTATCTCATTCTCAACCTCATACACACATATGTACATTCACATTCACACACACACACACACACACACACACACAACCATGTATAAAGGAAAGAAGCTCCTCCTTTAGCTCTCTCTCTCTCTCTCTCTCTCTCTCTCTCTCTCTCTCTCTCTCTCTCTCTCTCTCTCTCTCTCTCTCTCTCTCTCTCTCTCTCTCTCTCTCTCTCATACACACACACACACACACACACACATACAATCAAAAGAATCATGATATTTTATCATGAAAAATATTTTGTTCTTTTTCTTTCAAAGCATATATATTGTTATATAGAAATGCTAATAGTAATATTGATAGGGCATATATTGATGCTAATAGTGACACCGATAAAAGTTATCATTACCAGTGTCACTATAGCTTGCATTCCCTTGTAGTGTGGATGTTTTATTATGTGCATATTTCTAATGTGATTGAAGGAATACTAAGCTCATAATCCAAACTCTCTGAACCACTAGAATCTACATCAAATCCCAAATGACTAGTAGATGCATCATTACCATCTGACACTTTCTTATTTCCATTGTCTTTACCTGCAACACAACTAGATGTACCTAAAGATGTGGGATTCTTCCTTAGTGTCCTAGACTAAGGGTAACTGTAGATGTAGTACCCAATTATGTTCTTGCTCCACTAAGGCTTTATGATTCTTGATTTTCTTTCTGCACATAAGTACCATGGTCATCATCATCATCCAGTGTATTAGCACTAGATGCATACCAACTACTCATCTCATGAAAAATAACATCCCTACTCCCTCAGAACTCACCTAGTGAGAAAGTTATAATAGCAACACTCTTTGTTGTAAATAGTATCTGATAAAAATACATTCTTCAAAATTTATATTAATTTTCTTTCAGATCTCATCTAGCACATGAACATATGCAATACAACCAAATACTTTCAAGTATGATACATTGGGCTTCGTGCTTGTAAAGCATCCTTTAGGGGTCATTTCATGAATTATAGATGTGAGAGTTCTATTCATACTATAGACAATAGTATGAATACCCTCTCAAACAAAAAATTTGTTGGTAAATTCTTTTCATCCATCAATGCTCATAAAACTTTTGCAATATACCTACTTTTCCTTTTTGCAACCTCATTTTTCTATGGGATATACATATACATAAACTATCTCTTTATCCCATGAGACCTTAAAAAGTCACTAAACTCATTAGAGAGGTACTCTCTCCTTCCATCTGACCTCAAACACTTAACTTTCAAGCTTCTTTCTGTTTCAACAATAGACTTGAAAGTTTTAAAGTACTCAAACACATCACTCTTTTTCTTCATGAAATACATCTACAACTTTCTTGAACAATCATCAATACACGTGACAAAATATCTACTGCATCAAGAGATATATTTTGTGTATGTCCCCAAACGTTGGTATGCATAACATTAAGTATATTCTTGCTCACATCTCTATCATGTGAAAAAGGTTATCTTGCTTACTCACCTCACTCACTTTATGAAATTCTACAACTCTAGAAGCAAGCAACCTTGTAACCAACCCTTTGGATTGCATTCGTTTCAACCTTTTTGTACATTTACATGTCCAATACACTTGTGATATATCAATGTTTGTAACCACTGCTTTGTGTTTGGCATACATAGCAAGGTTTCTAACATCTAAAGTGAGCATGGAGCCAACTCTACTTCCTTTTGTAACCAACTTGCACTTATCATTAAAGTCTTCTACAAAACATTAAATCAAACCTACATCCCTTGCTCTATTATCTGACCAACAAATACTAAAATCTTTGTGATGGATGACACATGTAATACATTATCTAATATATTTTTATCTAACCATGATGCAAGGATAAGGGAACCTTTCCAATATGTGAAGTTGGGTTGCATGGATCATCGCCCATCTATACATAACTTCAATTTTGTAAATCTTACATCTATCCAAACCATTCGACATGGTTGGTCATATGATTAGATACACCTAAATCAATATACTATACATCAACATGTGTCTCCTTTCCTGTAATGTTGCATAACAAATAGACACTCATTTTTTTCTTTATTTTTTCATGAAGATGATGCATAGTTTTCTTATTGCAATTTACCACTGTGGATATTATCATTCTTAATAGAACATTAGACTACAATATGACGTATTTTTCCACAATAATGATAACTAATACTAGAATTTCTAGAACCTCTATTTTGCCATCCACCTCTTTCTCTAGCGCTCCCTCTACCTCTAAAGTTTCCATGGTCTCTTGAAACCTGCATTTCATAAAATTTCTGATTTAGCCTATGTTGCTGGTTATCACTAGCATGTCCCATACCATGGCCTCTTCAAGAGGATCTACTATGTCCCCTTCTTGAACTTGAGTAAAATGCTTGGACCTATTTACTACTTCTTTGAGATGATTCACCTTGTATGTTGATCTCTTCAATGATCATGAGTGAGACCAACTTATCAAAAGCTAGAAATGACTTGTTATATACACAGACTTAAGAAACAACTTTCAAGCCTTCTCATTATTAAGGCCATCCAAAGTAGATGAAACGAAATCATCATCATAATGCATTACATCAATAGCTGTTAAGGTATCTACAATGCTTCTCACCTTAAAAACATACTCATTTACAAACATCTTTCCTTTATTCAAGGTATTCATGTCTTGGTTGAGTTAAATCTTTCATGCCTTTTTGGTTTTTGAAAACATATTCTCGAAGATTGTTGAAAATACATGTGAAGTTGCTACATTTTTTATATATCCTCGTATAATAATATCAATGACTATAGGTAGCCAGTAATGTTCTTGTAAAGATGTAGATTCTTTCCCTGGGGCAACACTAGGACTCAAATTGAATTTAAAGTTACCTTTAAATGTCCTTTGTGTACCCTAAGGAAATCCTTGAAATAGTGCCCGGGGGGTCCACCTTATAGAACATGTAAGATACCACATGAGTTCAAAAGAAAATGTATTATATTTAGTAAAATTTAGGATTATATTTACGAAAAAAATTACAATTAGAAAAAATATGTAAGTTTAGTAAAGTAAACAAGATCAATTTTAAGGCCTTATAGAATGTAAAGAATGGGTATTTCTTAATATCATTTGAATGCACGTTACATAGATGATTTGTTATAAGTGGACCCCCTAGGAAATAGTCTAGCTAGGACAAACATAAGGGGAAGAGGTTTAGAGATAATGCATAGGGATTCATGATTCTATCAAGAAATGATTACCCTTATTAAGAAGAGGATTATACATAAGGGTGTGATAAAAGAGAAATTTAGGAACATGCCTAATTTACTCCTAGTTAGTGGGAATGGTTGAGCCAAGAAGATTATATGGAAGATGGTTGCAACACTTAATGCTAGCATAGTTATATTTTGAATAAAGATAAGGATCATGAAAGGGTATTTCTCTTGGAATAGATGTGTTTAAAGATTTAACCCCTTGGCACACAAAGGAATAGCCCTCTCATCATAATTGATATACCAAGAAAGGTCCTTTTCATAATAATCATTATTGGCCTACCCTCCAATGTGGTGTTTCCAATAACTATCAATATCTTACCATCCATGTATATGAAATCTAGCACTTTCGAAGGCACATGATATCCCAACACCTATGCCAATATCCTTGTCAACATATAAGCTTTGAAGATCCTCATGGATACCAAGGACGAATCAAGGGATGTTGAAGACTACCAAAAGTATTAAGGATAGTATTGAAGTGATTAGTATCCAATTCCATGTTGGGATCTTTCTACTCATATTCGGATAGGAATGGATCATAAAAATCCAAGGGTTGCTCCTTCAACGTAATTGTGATATTAAATTTTAATATGCTACATATGCTAGTAGGGAGAAATTTACTTTGAGATTTGAACCAAAACACAGAATAAGGGAGACTAGAATGTATACCACTAGGAGAAGAAAATCATGTGTGATGTTCTTAATAAGCACTTGAGGGTAAACCCATACATGTGGAAGTTAGAATAATAGAACTCGTCATGATTCCTATAAAACAAGTAGATTCTTTCCTTAGAACAATAATGCATAATACTAATGATACCAATGCCAGTAACCTTAGGAGCCTTTAGAGATTGTATAATTTTGTTGTACCTAATACACCATGGAAGAATCATTCTTCATGTAGCTTGACTTTATATATATATATGCAAATATGTTAGTCATATGTTAGTCAAATACTAGAGTGGATTAGGTCTTCCTAAGCAAATATACAAAAGAAAATTCCTAAGGAAATTTTAAGACCTACTAATGGGTCAAAAGAACGCTATGAGAAGGTTAGTAGTCAGACTTATGTGTATATATGAATGAGAACCTCATGATATAGTTGACCCCCCTTAGCCACCCTGAGGAAAAGACTTGAATTCATTTTAAACAAGGTTAATACAAGGGAAAGGGACTCAAGTTTGGGAAACTACAAGTAACTAATATTGATAAAGCATCATCCTAATTAGAGAAATGAGATGTTAATGAGGTTATATAAAAAGAACAGTTATGAATGTATGTGACTCTCACTAAGTTGATAGAATTAGCTTAGAATGGATGTTTAATTGATTAGAACCTAGTGCTTGTTAATTTTATTTATGGGCAACATAGGGATCATACTAGGGTAATGTTGTTGGGATAACTATACAATGTAAGGTGTTTTGGAAAAGTATGTTATGTCTAAATGGATATGTTGATATAGAAGACAAGGATCATGCATTGATATTTTCTTTCCATATGTACAGATGGTTGATTTAAAAAGTTTACTATTGATACAAATGCTTGTGTTTGGGTATTTCTATTTGTGGATTTTCCTAAAGTGATGTATTGTGACTATTGTGATATGATTAGATTATTATTGACATGAAATCTCCTTGATTCTTGTCATCATTACTTCCACTTGGCTAGCTATTTCCATCTAAAGTGTGTAGACATCCATCTAGATAGGAGGTTAAACATGCGAGGAAAGTATAACCTTTCTGGAGATATGAGAACTAGTGGGGCTCTCGTCACGAAGGGTAATGCTCGGATATAATAGTATTTTTAAATAAGCCTTGAATACATGCAATATAGAGGTTTTACACATTGTGAACTCCCTAAGGTGAATTCTTATTGGGTAAATAACTCTCTTATATGATAAAACTTTAAGAGTATCCTATAGATCAGGTGAATGGTTTTGATCATCTTTCGATGAGCAAGGTTCCATTCTTTATATAGGGGTACTTAAAAATATAAATTCAAAATGTATGTAAATAATATCAACTTTCTTATTTATGAGGGTGTCCACCTATAAGAAATCATCTATATAATTCCAAGGATATTAAGAAATGCCCTTTCTTTACATACCATAAGGCCTTAAAACGACCCCTTTTACTTTACTAAACTTACAATATTTTTTCAAATTGTAATTTAAAAATCTATTTTTAAATATAATCCTATAAATGTCACTAAATATAATACCCCTTCTTTTAAAGTCACATGGTATCTTACATGTTCTATAAGATAGACCCCTTAGGTTCTTATTCTAGCAAGAGCATGTGATAATTCTTGATTGTCTACAACTAGTCTTAGTTCTTTTTTGTAAAACAAGCATTGGGACAATCACAAAGTATTCTATATCTTGGAAGTCCTCTGATTGCTTCTAGGTATTGTAGATACAAAGCATTGCGTAACACAATAGCACTTAAATATGTGTGAACTTATTTTAATGGGATAATATCGTCACTTGTATCATGTTGGTTCATGATATAGTTGTTATTTGATTATGTTTAGGACTATATTGTCCCTAACTAGGAAAATTAGTTCACTAGTATTTATTTGTCATTAGTTTAAACATGTTCTTCAATGTTAGGCTTATTTTCTTATAAGTTGTATGCATGAATTTTTTATTAATTACTTACATAGATTGCAATATAATTCTATGTACACAGTATATGCACATGTATATGTGCATACTCATCTAGTGACAGAGAAAAGTGAATCCAAAAATCCTTAATTTTCTTCCATGCATGTTTTGAGTTATCATTATCCACAAATTTTCATGCATGGATGGAAAAAAGGATAGCCTTAACCAAGGCCGCTTATACTTCTTCTAATTATGCCACATGAAAACTCTTGTGCTAGAGAGGCTTGATGGACACTTGTTTTGTTCTTGGACTAATAGTTTCCCCCATCATGTCATACTTGAAAGTCTCCAAAATTATAAGAAGAATAGAGTGTCTAAGATTGAGAGGTATTCAGTTGATTATAATGTTGCTATGTAAGTCAAACATCTCAACTTCAGCACATGATACTCTTACAATGGAAGCCCTCTTGCTTTCATTGTACTCTTGAATGACTTTGGCTACACTAAGTATTGACATAAACATATGAACTTCTTCACATTACCAAATAAATAGTCCCTAATGCAAGTGCACCACTAGACTTCACATTACGATAAAAATTACACTCTGAATGCATATATACACATAATAGGTTTTTGGAAAATTGCCACTCTATCCTTGATGGCTTCTTTTTGTAGCTAGGACATAACTTTGCATTGTGATGATTAGAGGAAGAAGCATGAGTTCTCTTTGAAAAATGGAGAAGTTATGCCCTCGTATTCTTGGATACTACAATGTACATGGATGTAACAAGTGGCCAATGATCACTAATCTATAATGCTACTAGCTACAAATTCCAATGAATGCTTGTAATAGAACAAAACAAACAAACAAGTAATACATGAAATAAACCATGGAACAAAAAAACAAATAAACAAACATATAAATGATACAACATTACTCAATAGACAATCAAAATTTTAAACTATCAATCCTAATATACAAATGAAGTACAATTAAAAATATAAAAATCTACACTCACATATGAATATTATTACTATATCTACAACTATATACATGCTACTAATTTTATGACAAAATATTTTTTAAATAAATATTTTATCTACTTCTAATGAGTACATAATGTATGCGGCATGAAATAATTATGAAAGAGATAAGTAAATTTGCAATAATAATCTAAAATCTCTCAATATGACATGATGGTCTTAATAAGTGCCACTTAGAGGTGAAGAAGCATCTTGAAAGGGCCTTTCTATGAAACTTGGGTCTAAGTGGATATATTGTTATATTAGATGGTGGGTTCAGCATTCAATGATGATGACCATTAATACATCATATTGATTTCCCCAAGGGGAGAGACATTCTTAAAAGCCATCTATAGAACAAGAAAACTTTATCAGGGGAGTACATTGTGCATAGATTTTATGCAAAAATATTGAAGAGGTAGGGTATCCTCATGTCATGCAAGTTGTTATGGATAAGGCAAAAAACTAGAAAAATGTAGGTAGACTTATAAAAGAGTGATATCCAAAGATTAGTAGTGGTGGTTGGAATACTCACTCACTTAGTTTAGTATTGAAACGCTGGTATGAAAAGGAGAATACAACTTGATTCACTAGATGACATGGTGGACAATGAAATAGGGTTTAGATTTTCTTGAGGAGATTAAAGAATCCATTGCAAAGCCCTAGAAAAAATATTTAAGGCATATTAGAGAAAGATGCTATTAAAATATGTTCAAAGGAGGTGGTTTGTATCCCATATACCATTTCATGATATCTCATACTTACTAGATCCTGAGTATTGAAGCCTAGATTTATGTAGCAATCGTGAGGTAGTTGTAGAAATCAATATTTTGATCGATATGTTGTATGCAGAGGATGATGTAGCATGCAAAGAATATGTCAAGGAGATCTCTAGGTTCAAGATAAGAGAAGTTTCATTTTCTAATCCCTTTGTGTCATGGGATATGGTCAAGGAGAAACCCACATGGAAGTGGTGGACCATGAATGTAGGGGATACTTGTCCACATATGAGACTCCTTGAAGTGTGCATACTAGTGCAATGTGCTAACAACTCCAACTCAAAGTGAAATTGGAGCACATATAAGTTACCTATAAGTAAGATCACAAATGAAACCCTAGGGGTCTCCCTAGGCCATACTTTTATAGATTTTGAGGCATTCCATCGGTTCTACTAGGCCCATTAAGATTTGGAAGTTTCTCAATAGTAGGCTCAACAAAAAATTAGAAAAACTTGGTGGGATTTTGGCCAATTTTAGTAGGTTGACTTTTACCTTCTCAAGTATAATCAATTACCAGTCTAAATATGTTAGCGCAATAATCATGCACTCTATATTTACATAAAATTTAAGTAATCATGTAAATATTTGTTCCTTGGAAATATGCATCATCCTCAGTGTCTCAATCTAGGCTCTGTTGCCTGACCGACATCCTGTCTAACATTAGCATGTCTAACATCTAGGCCATGAGCATCAGGTGATGTTGCACGTTGTGTAGCTCACTGTGCAGTGGGTTGAATGGGAGCAGGTGGCTCCTCCTGAAAGATAACTCTGCATACCTCAACCACTTTTTCAAGCTGCATATGCATTTTGTCCTCATGAAAGATGACATCATGGCTCCGGATCACTTTCCGTGCCTACGGATCCCATAGGCGATAACCCGTCTCTCTTGCATCTCCATAGCCAATGAACATGCATTTGGCACTCTTAGGATCCAGCTTATTGCGTTTGTCCTTGGGCACATGGCAGAATGCCTCAGAGCCTGTAACGTGTCCACTTGTATTTTCAGGACACATCTTAGCAGTCCATCGGAAAGGATGTCTAGAAAGCTCCGCCCCGCACTCCCATGGAATGCTACGGGGTTTGTGATCTAGGGCTTTTCACGTCTACCACGTAGCGGAAGTATTTTGATCGTTCCCACTTAGGATCGACCTGAATTAGGGTTTTCCTTATTGGTCATTTCCTAACAACAACTAGCATCAGACCCAAGCGAACTACTTTACGCAGAAATGCCAGGTCCGAAGCGGATTCACACTACACTTGGTTCAAGGAGAATGGGAAACGAGAGGGATGCAAAGCTCAACCTCTCTGCCATAAGGCATAGTCCCATTCCGTTCCCCTAAAATAGCGTAAATTGGGTTCAATCATAACTCTAGGTCAACGCTTTTGTTGTTCGTGTTTTTTTTAATGATCTTCTTGCTATAAATCGTGATTTGAGAAAAGTTCCCGGCCAACCGGGACCACCCATCCATAGGACGGACCTATGGCCCATCCTCCGCACTTTCCTCGGGTTGTTTTAGTTATTTAATTACGTAACACATTAGTTGGACATGTAGCAATCAGCTTCTTTAATTAACCTGTTAGGCATTGGTTCTTTCACGTAATCATATCACTTGACATAGAAAAACAATATCAGACAAGTTCCTTATTAACAACTTATCATTTTTATCTTTGAAATACAAAGAGTCCAGCCTGTAGGCTTATCCACAATCCGCCCGAAGGCTATCCAGCAATCCATAGGGATCACTAATCCAAGTTTTCTCATGTAGACTAGTATGCGGGCCTCGAGATCCAATCCCGAGTCACGTTAGCCTCTTGTGCAGGGCCCAGAAGGGGAGGGATTTACGGCCAGAGTCCCCCCCTGGCACCCAAGCATCCTCCTGCTCCAAGTAGCGCTCAACGGAGAGACCTCTCGCGGCGGGTTTGGTCCACTTTCTCGACGAGGTCAACAACCCCCTTGGTTAGGGTCAGGCAAGCAGTCGGGGGTAACTGAAGCTGCCTCTCCCTTCAGGACTTCAACCTGAAGTATAGATATCCATTTATCTTTTAATTCATTGATCAAACAAAGCCAAAAAGTGCTCAAAAATCTGTAGCAAGCACAAACATTTCCATTGATCGTTTTTGTTGGCAAACTGCTAAGGAATGAATCCTTCCTTTCGAATGTGTCCTGCACTCGATCCGAGATGACTTGCAACTTGGCAAGGTTCCCTATATCCTGGGTTAAGGTGTACCCTATTAACCCGACTTGATCAAACCTTAAGTTCATTGGTTATTTCAGTTTATCGGCTGGTCATTAGTTTCCAATAAATCTTCTTTACTCAAGAAAGATACTAAATTAGGATGATTATTCATCCTTTTGCAAGATAACTTGCATAAGGACCTGCCATCCTCGTTGCAAGAATTTGGCCATTCCCTTGTGATCCAATCACAAGATCATATGACTCCACACTTGTTGCACAAGTGTCACATTGAATGGAGTCACAGAACAATATGTTCTTGATTACATTAGGTTGACGTCGTCAGTCCTAGAGTTCCAAGTTCCATCTTGAAAGATTATTAGGGACAAACCCTAGTTCACTTTCCAAATATGTCTCATTGTCCCTACATTTGATGAATGTGGGCAAGTATTTTGGGTATAGGAGTTTCAATTTTGGTAATACGTATCGATTAGGTTACGTATTAATTCCTAGTGAATTTCTTGGAATTTAACTCATTCTAAAAGAGTACTCCGGGGTTTAGGTATTTAGGTTTGTGCCAATTTTTTTATCTCTTGGAGATAATTACATTAACATTTCATAAACGTATAGGTTAGGTTAATTTTGACTATTCTTCCTATAACTTTGCAAAAAAAATTCATGCTAAACAAGCAACCTTTTCCTTGATAATTTATGCAGTTGACAAACAATCATTTCCTAGATTTATGCATTGTAAGAATCATTTTATGCTTTGCACTTTCCATGATGATTCATTGCGAAGAGGATATGGGTTAATAATGCGATATGCAGTTTATACATCTAGGCTTAAATGAAGTATACTATTTTAATGGACATTAATCTAATTTTTAATTCATTTCAATGCATAAAGCTATTTGCTAGAAATGCATTTATGCTTCCTCTATTTTGCATGTTCTATTGTTGAAAGTATTAATAACTAAGTTCCTCCGTTGTGAGCATTTAGGACAAAACATATCCTATTTCCAACAAATTAACCTTGCATGATTGAATTATAATAATACCAAATAAAAATTAGGAAGGAAAACCTGGGCTTGGGGTGAGATGTCCACGTGGATGCTGGGAGATGACCCTCCCGCGGCTGCACCTTGGACTTTCTTAGGAGGCATTTCCACCGTGGAAGCAGCTTTGCAACTCCTTTTTGAAATTCCACCGTGGCTCTCTTTTGCAATAACTTGCACCGTCCGTCGAAAGCAGTTTTAGAAGGCTTCCTCCTTGGAGTCGGGAATTCGAAAGGGGTGTTTCAGAATCTTTCATGACTAAGACCCATTAAGCCATGGGGAAGGCTTAATGGCCTTTGTAAGGACTCGCACGAATGGGGAATACCAAGGTGTGGAATCCCTTACGAGGGTTTTTGAGTGGGAAAGGGAGGTTTTAAAAGACCCTCAACACTCTCTTTCCTTTTACGAGTGGGAAAAAAAAAAGCCCCAAGGGTATTTTGCATAGGGCAAGGAAAGGGCTAAGGGGTTTAAACACGGGGGGTGGGGAGTAATCCCAAAGTCCAAGGGAAAGACTTAAGGAAATTTATAAACACGGGGGTTTCAAAGCCCACGGGAAGCATGGGAAGGGCGAAAGGGGAAAAGGGGGCTTATGAGCTTTAAACACGAGGGGGGGTTTCAAGCACAAAGGGAAGGGGCTTAAGGGTTAAAACACCGGGGGTTCCAAAATGGCACAAGGGAAGGGGTCTAAAAGAAAAAAAAAATTAAACATGGGTGGGGGGGAAGGGGGGGTGAAAGGGGGCTTATCTAGCCCTTTAGAAGCTTCCTCCAGGAAGCTTCTAAAGCTTCCACCACATGGGAGGAGGGAAGCTCAAATGGTAACTTGGCGGCGTGCGGACTAGGATGACAGCTGGGCGCGGACTGTGATGGTGGAGGTCGATGCTGGCCTGGCGATACTCGACGCCTCCTCTCCCCTCTTGCAATAGCAGCGGAAGCCTTTCCATCTCCCTCTCGATTCCCTCACAGCAACAGCAGACCGTCTCTTCTCCTTTTTTTCCCCCTACTAGCAATTCCCTTCCTAGTTTATATAGGTAAGGGGGAGGGAATCCTTCCTCCCCTACGTGTCTGCGTCATGGCGATATTACTCTTGCGAGCTCCACTGAGGAGTTTCGCACACCTTCTATTCCCCTCCCCCTCCAGCACGACTATCGGCTGGGGGGAATAAGGGGAATAATAATAATAATAATTTCCATTATCCTTAAAAAAATGCTATATCATTATCCTCATTTCCTATTAGAGATAGTTCACGCAAAAAAAAATTAGAATGTTACATTCTCTCCCCCTTAGAGGAATCGAGATGTCCTCTCGAGAGGGTTGTTGTGACCTCCTCCAGGGGTGAGTGGGGGTCCATTTCCTATAGGCTCCAATAGAGATGGTTAGAGTACGTGCTCGCACTTAGCCTGGTAAAGTGGTACCTCGGGAATCTTGGGGGCTTTCTTGCTAGGGGGGTTAGGTCACACCTACAAGTTATGTCAAATTGCAGGTAGGCATGGTTGGCAGCCACACTGCTGCCCAGAGTGGGCGGGGTGATATTCTAAAGGACTGTATGTCAGGGATAAGTGATAGGGGCCCGAGTATATAGTCCACTGTGCTTGCTCCCAGTTTCTGTGTGGGTGCTCCTTGTGTCCCTCGTCCGGTGCAATTGGCCACATGCTTGAGTGGGAAGCACGTGAGGGCGTTCGACCCGAGCCATCTATCCAAACCGTTGAGGATGGCTAGTCTTTGTGCCCCCCCAACGCCAATAGGTGTTTGCCATGTAGCCATGCATATGTCTTCATAGCTCCATTGCAGTTCCACACTGCAGACCTCAGGTGGGTCTCAGAGGCCGTGCGCCGTCATTGGCGTTTATCTACAATGATGACACGGCCGTCTCTGTATATTGTCCATTTTCCCACTTTGCGGGCCTCCAGAATCTGCCCCAGAGTGGGCGGGGTGATATTCTAAAGGATTGGATGTCAGGGATAAGTGATAGGGGCCCAAGTATATAGTCCACTGTGCTTGATCCCAGTTTCTGTGTGGGTGCTCCTTCTGTCCCTCGTCCAGTGCAATTGGCCACATGCTTGTGTGGGAAGCACGTGAGGGCATCCAACCCAAGCCATCTATCCAAACCGTTGAGGATGGCTAGTCTTTGGGCCCCCCCTAACGCCAATAGGTGTTTGCCATGTAGCCATGCATATGTCTTTATAGCTCCATTGCAGTTCCACACTGCAAACCTCAGGTGGGTCTCATAGGCTGCGAGCCGTCATTGGCATTTATCTACGATGATGACACAACCATCTCTGTATATTGTCCATTTTTCCTCTTTGCGGGCCTCCAGAATCTGCGGCATGCATTCTTTAAGATGTGCCCCGTGGTTTTTGGGAGAAAGGGTGCGTGTGCTGTATCTTGGGGCAGTGGGGTTTTTAGGAGTTGTGTTAAGTGGGGTTATTTGAAGGGGAGAGGTGGGATGACGTGACATGTAGTGGTGGGGGAGTGGGGTTTCTTGTGGTTGGGTGGAGGGAGGTTTTTGGGAATGAGGGGGGATGGTGTGCCATGTCATGGCGCAATGTAGGGTTTTTGGCGTTGGGTGAAGCAGGGTTTTTGGGAAGAGGGGGGAGGTGTGCCATGTCGTGGGAGAGTGGGTTTTTTTGGGATTGGGTGGAGCAGGGTTTTTGAGAAAAGAGAGTTGGGAGGAGAGAGAGATGTATGTGTGTGTGTGTGTGTGTGCCATGTCATTGGTAGAGTGGAGGTTGGGTGTAGGGGTTGTGCTGCGATTTTCGGGAGAGAGGGCATGTGGGGGAGTGGGAATTTTTGGGGTTGGTCGAAGCGGGGTTTTTTGAGGGGGGATGGGAGGGCATGGGGGGGACTTGAACAGCCTATTTCTAACAGGGTGGAGCGGGGTTCTTAGGGAAGTTGTGCCATGTCATAAGAGAGTGGGTTTTTTGGGGTTGGGTGGAGTGGGGTTTTTGAGAAAAGAGAGTTGGGAGGAGAGAGGGATATGTGTATATGCCATGTTGTGGTGGAGTGGAGGTTGGGTGTAGGGGTTGTGCCATGGTTTTTGGGAGAGAGGGTGCATGTGCTAGAGAATCTATGTGAGAAGTGGCCTTCCAATTCGGATCCATAGGAGTAGAAATGGACCTACAACCCTCCATCTCAAAAGCCACCAAGAGCTCCTATACATACCGTTGGGAGCCTTTGTCTCTTCAACCTTCTGTGTTGCATGGTCACCTGTAACAATCAAATCATTAACATAAAGAACAAACAACACACGACCACCCTTAGAAGTGTACACAGAAAGCTGCAAATCGGCCTTGGAGCGTTGATATCCCAATTTTTCCTAAATGAAATGAGTCATCACTATGGTACTTGGTCTTAAAGACCCATTTGACACCAATCACCTTCTTATATCCCTTGAGAGGATGATATCTTTAGAGGATATGGCCATGATTCTCTTTACTCAACTACCCTCTCCTAGGTATGATGTCTCCTATAATAGCTTTTTGACATTGCAGACCCAAGAGACACTTCTTTACAGGAGGAGATTTCACTGCTTGTCTTAAAGCATAACGAGTGAACTAGAGAAGTAGGAGCCAATGGATTCAGCTCCACAAAGGCCTTTACATTAGGTTTAGGAGGAGGGGAAAAAAGGTAAATAAATAAGAGAACAAGAAGAATGACAAGAAGAAGCCCAAGTATCCACATTGTATAGAAAGGACACTTATCTAGATGAGAAGTGTTGGCAAAAGTACCCACATTTGAAGCCAAGGAGGAGTCAAAGGATAGCAAGCCCAAGTGTTTACATTGTTGCATCAGAGAAAAGTAGAGTAGGCAGGAGAATCATCCATCTCCCAAGTAAGTACAACTTCCTCATAGTTGTTTGGGTCCCACTCTTCTCCTCTCTATTCATAGTTTGAGGGCCTTTGGTAGTGGATTCATCCTGCTATATCATAATACTTGATATTCATGGACTTCATCCACTCCTTAATGACATCAAGTGATGAAAAGGGATTGCATCAATCCTAAGAACGTCGCGCTTAAAATCCTTAAAGACAATGGTCATATCAAAGGATTTTTGGCCTAGACCAACTCTTTCCAAGTTGACTATCTCAATATCATTTATAGTGATCACCAAAAGGGCAACTTTATGAGTTCAACCAAACTGTTAACAGTTGCAACAATAAAAGTTGAAGCTTTGTGAGGCACCCCATGGAATCCAAGCTCCTAGCAAAGCAAAAATGCCTCTAATGATCTAGACAGCTTCTTCTGCCCTTTTCCACCAAAGGCAGGCCTTATCCATAGATCTGACAACTTCATAGGCTTACCTTCTGAAAGTTGGAGTCTTTCTTGAGTCATTAAAGTGGCCCTCTCAATCTTCTCTAATTTCTGTGTGTATATGTGTATGTGCCATGTCGTGGTGGTTGGTGGAGTGGAGGTGGGGTGTAGGGGTTGTGCCGCAGTTTTTGGCAGAGAGAGTGTGTGTGTCATAGCATGGGGGATTGGGGTGGGGGAGCATGGTCTTTTGAGGTTGGATGGAGCAGGGTTCTTAGGAAGGAGGGGGGAGGCGGTGTGGCATGTCATGGGGCGGAGTGGGGCTTTCTCGGGTTGGGTGGAGTGGGGCTTTTGGGAAGGGAGAGAGGGTGTGTGCCATGTTGTAGGGTAGTGGGTTTTTTGGGGTTGGATGGAGCGGGGTTTTTGAGTGTGGCATAATCCAATGATCCAAAGAGATGAAAGATTGAGGTAAGCAAGGGATGTAATCTTTGATAAGGCTTCGGCCAGCATTTTATATCTCAAGAGTTAATAAGGGTTGAGATATGCCATTATGAAACCAGATGAGAAGGTTGATATTATGTACAAGAATATCAAGCATGCCTTCTTTTAGCCAGTTGAAAAAGGATATGATTACTCTCCTTCACCTACACTTGCATAGATTTATCATGGTTGGAAACAAGAAGACCAAGGACGTACAATCCTTTGTTGAGGTCAATGGAGGTAGTTCACCAGTTGTGGTGGGGGAAGACACAACACATATGATTACTCTCCTTTACCTACACTTGCATATCTTTATCATGGTTGCAAATAAGAAGACCAAGGATGTACACTTCTTTGTTGAGGTCGATGGAGGTAGTTCACCAGTTGTTGTTGTTGGTGGGAGAAGACACAACACATGTGATCCAAATGTGATTGAGATAAAATAGTAGGAAAGGGATTGGAAAAATAAGTTAAACAAATGAGTTTAACCTCTTTAAGAGCTTCAAGATCGGGGTTATTTGTGTGTTTTGTGTGTTCCCGCAAGCTGTGCTGTGACCTCCTCTAGGGGTGAGTGGGGGTCCATTTCCTGTAGGCTCCAATAGAGATGGTCGGAGTAGGCACTCGCAGTTAGCCTGGTAAAGTGGTACTTGGGGAATCTTGGGGGGTTGCTCTCGCTGGGGGGTTTAGGTCACACCTACAAGTTATGTCAAATTGCAGGCAGGCATGGTTGGCGGTCACTGCGAGTGGGGAGGGTGATATTCTAAAGGACTGGATGTCAGGTATAAGTGATAGGGACTCAAGTATATAGTCCATTGTGCTTGCTCCCAGTTTCTGTGTGGGTGTTCCTTGTGTCCCTGGTCCAGTGCAATTGGCCACATGCTTGTGTGGGAAGCACGTGAGGGCGTCTGACCCGAGTCATCTATCCAAACCATTGTTGAGGATGGCTAGTCTGTGTGCCACTCCTAATGCCAATAGGTGTTTGCCATGTTCGATGCATTCAGTTGTATCTTGTGATGCTCGATTGAGTTCTTTCTCCTCTGGTGCTATCTCTTTGTATAGGTGGTCTTCGCTCTCGAAGAAGGTAGTCTGTCTTTGTGATGTGTGTGTATTGAAGTCCCCAGTCAACATGACATCCCCTAGGTTGGAGTAGTGCATGATGTCCTCGTACAACGGTAGGTATGGTGACTCACCCTTCGGTGATGCGTATGGGGAGTGTGCTGGTGGGAAGTAACACACCGCCATGTATATGTCTCAGGGGCGGTCTCTGTGTATCTGAATCCACATGAACCGGGTGTGCCAGGTCAAGGGAGAGAAAGGTTCTTTGGGGTCTAGCGAAGTGGGGTTTTTTGAGAGGGGGGAGGGAGACAACGTGCCATGTTGTGGTGGGAGAGCGGGGTTTTGTGGGGTTGGATGCAATGGGGTTTAGCAGATTTAAAGGGGGGATGACATGCCATGTTGTGGTGGGGGAGTGGGGTTTTTTGGGGCTGGGTGAAGCAAGAGGGTTGGGCAAAGCAGGATTTTTTGAAGGGGGAGGGGGATAGGACATGCCATGTTGTGGTTGGGGAGTAGGGTTTTTTGTGGTTGGGTGGAGCAGGGTTTTTGGGAAGGAGGGTGGGGGGGTGGTGTACCATGTTGTACCGCAATGTGGGGTTTGTTGGGGTTGGGTGGAGCAGAGTTTTTGGAAAGAGTGGGGGAGGTGTGCCTTGTCGTGGAAGAGTGGGTTTTCTTTTGGGGTTGGGTAAAGCGGGGTTTTTGAGAAAAGAGAGTTGGGAGGAGAGAGGGAAGTGTGTATATGTGTGTGTGCCATGTCCTGGTGGCAGAGTGGAGGTGGGGTGTAGGGGTTGTGCCATAGTTTTTCTCAGAGAGTGTGTTTGTGTCATAGCTTGGGGTTGTTTGGGGTTGGGCAAAGTGGCATTGTTTTTAGGGGGGGACGGGGAGGGGATGACATGCCATGTTGTGGTGGGGGAGCAGGGTCTTTTGAGGTCGGATGGAGCAGGGTTTTTAGGAAGGAGGGGGGAGGCGGTGTGGCATGTCATGGGGCGAAGTGGGTTGCTGTGATCTCCTCCAGGAGTGACTGGGGGTCCATTTACTATAGGCTCCAATAGAGATGGTCGGAGTACGCGCTCACACTTAGCCTAGTAAAGTGGTATCTGGGGAATCTTGGGGGGTTGCTCGCGCTGGGGAGGCTAGGTCACACCTATAGGTTATGTCAAATTGCACGTAGGAATGGTTGGCAGCCCATTGCGAGACGAGTGGGCAAGGTGATATTCTAAAGGACTGGATGTCAGGGATAAGTGATAGGGGTGAGTGGGGGTCCATTTCCTGTAGGCTCCAATAGAGATGGTCAGAGTAGGCACTCGCAGTTAGCCTGGTAAAGTGGTACCTAGGGAATCTTGGGGGGTTGCTCTCACTGGAAGGGTTAGGTCACACCTACAGGTTATGTCAAATTGCAGGGAGGCATGGTTGGCGGTCACTGCGAGTGGGCGGGGTGATATTCTAAAGGACTGGATGTCAGGGATAAGTGATAGGGGCCTGAGTATATAGTCCATTGTGCTTGCTCCCAGTTTTTCTGTGTGGGTGTTCCTTGTGTCCCTCGTCCGATGCAATTGGCCACATGCTTGTGTGGGAAGCATGTGAGGGCGTCTGACCCGAGCCATCTATCCAGACCGTTGTTGAGGATGGCTAGTCTGTGTGCCACCCCTAATGCCAATAGGTGTTTGCCATGTTCGATGCATTCAACTGTATCTTGTGATGCCCAATTGAGTTCTATCTCCTCCAGTGCTATCTCTTTGTATAGGTGGTCTTTGCTCTCGAAGAAGGGAGTCTGTCTTTGTGATGTGTGTGTATTGAAGTCTCTAGTCATCAACATGACATCCCCCAGGTTGGAGTAGTGCATGATGTCCTCGTACAACGGTAGGTATGGTGACTCGCCCTTGGGTGATGCATATGGGGAGTGTGCTGGTGGGAAGTAGCACATCGCCATGTATATGTCTCAGGAGCGGTCTCTGTGTATCTGAATCCACATGAACTGGGTGTGCCGCCATGTCGAGGGAGAGAAAGGTTTTTTGGGGTCTAGTGAAGCGGAGTTTTTTGAGAGGGGGAGGGAGACAACGTGCCATGTTGTGGTGGGAGAGCGGGGTTTTGTGGGGTTGGATGCAAGGGGGTTTAGCAGCAAATTTAAAGGGGGGATGACGTGCCATGTTGTGGTGGGGGAGTGGGGTTTTTTGGGGTTGGGTGAAGCGAGAGGGTTGGGCGAAGTGGGATTTTTTGAAGGGGGAGGGGGACAGGACATGCCATGTTGTGGTAGGGGAGTAGGGTTTTTTGTGGTTGGGTGGAGCGAGGTTTTTGGGAAGGAGGATGGGGTGGGGGTGGTGTGCCATGATGTACCGCAATGTGGGGTTTGTTGGGGTTGGGTGGAGCAAGGTTTTTGGAAAGAGTGGGGGAGGTGTGCCTTGTCATAGGAGAGTGGGTTTTCTTTTGGGGTTGGATACAGTGGGATTTTTGAGAAAAGAGAGTTGGGAGGAGAGAGGGAAGTGTGTATATGTGTGTGTGCCATGTCGTGGTGGCAGAGTGGAGGTGGGGTGTAGGGGATTTGCCATAGTTTTTCTCAAAGAGTGTGTGTGTGTCATAGCTTGGGGTTTTTTGGGGTTGGGCAAACTGGGTTTTTTTTGGGGGCGCGGGGGGGGGGGGGGGGGGGGGGGGGGGGGGGGGGACGGGGAGGGGATGACGTGCCATGTTGTGGTGGGGGAGCAGGGTCTTTTGAGGTTGGATGGAGCAGGGTTCTTAGGAAGGAGGGGGGAGGCGGTGTGGCATGTCATGGGGCAGAATGGGTTGCTGTGACCTCCTGCAGGGGTGAGTGGGGGTCCATTTCCTATAGGCTCCAATAGAGATGGTCGGAGTAGACACTCGCACTTAGCCTGGTAAAGTGGTACCTGGGGAATCTTGGGGGGTTAGGTCACACCTACAGGTTATGTCAAATTGTAGGTAGGCATGGTTGGCGGCCACCACTGCCACTAGTGGGTGGAGTGATATTCTAAAGGACTGGATGTCAGGGATAAGTGATAGGGGCCCGAGTATATAGTCCACTGTGCTTGCTCCCAGTTTCTGTGTGGGTGCTCCTTGTGTCCCTCGTCCGGTGCAATTGGCCACATGCTTGTGTGGGAAGCACGTGAGGGCGTCCGACTCGAGCCATCTACCCAAACCGTTGAGGATGGCTAGTCTTTGTGCCCCCCCTAACGCCAATAGGTGTTTGCCGTGTTCGATGCATTCAGCTGTATCTTGTGATGCCTGATTGAGTTCTATCTCCTCTGATGCTATCTCTTTGTATAGGTGGTTTTCGCTCTCGAAGAAGGGAGTCTGTCTTTGTGATGTGTGTTTATTGAAGTCTCCGGTCAAACATGACATCCCCCAGGCTAGAGTAGTGCATGATGCCCTCGTATAGTGGTAGGTATGGTGACTCGCCCTTCGATGATGCGTATGGGGAGTGTGTTGGTGGGAAGTAGCACACCGCCATGTATATGTCTCAGGGGCGGTCTCTGTGTATCTGAATCCACATGAACCGGGCTTCCTCATCTTCTATCTTGCCTTCTCAATTGAATGGTAAAGCCCATACACATCCATACCACCTTGCAAGTATCTCAATTTGTGCCAGTATCCATCGATCTTGTGAGCCTTGCTTCGATTGGATTTGTTGATATCTTCTATCTTGCCTTCTTAATTGAATGGTGAAGCCCATACACATCCATGTGATATGTAGGGTTTTTTGGGTTTGGATGAAGCGAGGTTTTGGGAGGAGGCGGGAGGTGTGCCATGGTGTTGAGAAATAAGACATAGCATAAGTCTTATCCTATGGTTGTATTAGAATAAAGTAGAGGCATATCTAAAGTATCCTAAAGTTAAAGGTATCTATCACTTTAGAGATACCAATGTAGACTGTGTGGATTGAGAGAAGATAATGAAAGAATGAAGAAGATGAAGATGAAGAATGGTTGAGCCTCCATATCCCATGATGTCCACTCTCCATTGCAAGTCTTACTCCCTCTCTTTTCAGTTGGTATCACAGCACGAGTGCGGGAGCTCAAATTGGAGTGAGGAGTGCGTCGAATCGAGGTCTACATTGACTTGGGAGCTCACTGTCCGCCATTGAAATCAGATGTACTAATCTCGATCTAAGCCACCCAAAGCAGGTACCGGGCTTGAGGAAGCCATTGAGGCTTAGATTTTGAGCTATTGAGCTCGCATCAGATGCATACAAGAAGAGAAAGCATGCTGGAAACCATGTATGACAGCAAGGAATCGGTTTGTTTTTTGTTCAAAATCGATTCATGGATCGATGGAAGCTCAAGGGGCTGCTTGAGCTCAGCCCCCCAGCTTAAGCACAGAGTCTGCTTGCAAGAAAGAAGCAAGGGGCCTGCTTTTGCAAGAAACACATGGCCAGCTTGTTTGAAGTAGAGAGCTTATAACAGACATGAAAGAGTGTTGAGTTTGAGAAGATTTGATGGTGCTTAAGGAAGATCTTTGGGCTCACAAAGCTGATCGTCTGCGGAGTATGCTCTTGGATCATTCGGCGTTGTCAAAAACAGCCCGCGAGATGACTGGGAGTGCGTCGTTTTTTGAAGGTGGCGACCTGCACACGTGATGGATAAGGTTTTTTAAAACTTATTAGCCTTATTACAAAAGCTTAAGGTCCTCTTAAATTAACCATGTTCACACTTGTATGCATTGAACTAGATATTTTGGAACCCATGTTCATACTGGAGGAAGATGGAACTAGTTAACTGGTAAATTGGTTCACAGTCAAAGGATTTCACACTACAGAAGAACTCTTTCTACAAAGAAGAAACCCTAGAGCCATAATGTACCCTCTATGCAAGGAAGGAACCCTTTGGCTCTAAAGGTGTAGGTTACCCTCTATACAAAGAAGAAACCTAGCGTCGGCTGCACGATCATCTACCAAACTAGATTGTCCAAAGTCATGAACTCTTGAACTACTGCGACCAAAACAAGAAACAAAGATTTACCTCTTGATTCTAACAAATCCAAAACTCATCACCATCTAGGTCAGCATTTTCCATCGTATCTTGTAGAGTGTTCACGGGGCAGCGAGGCCCAAGATTGCACCATCAAACCTTGACGATTTACATTTATGAGGCTTAGTGCAAACACCAAAAAAGTTGTCCGAACTCAAGCCCTAATTGGTGGGTGCCTGTGTAATTTCATGGCTATATTGTTGTCCTGTTGTATCGTTTTATGGTTATACTGTTATCTTGTTATACTATTTTATTGTTATACTGTTGTATTGTTTTATGGTTATACTGTTGTATCGTTTTATTGTTACACTATTGTATTATTTTATGGTTATACTATTTTATAGTTGTACTATTTGATGGTTATACAATTGTATCGTTATACTGTTTATAGTTATAGTTATACTGTATTATGGTTATACTATTTTATCGTTATACTATTTTATTGTTATGGTTGTACTGTTTTATTGTTATACTATTGTATCATTTTAATGTTGTATAGTTCTACTATTTTATGGTTATACTATTGTATCGTTGTACTATTGTATTGTTCTACTATTGTATCGTTCTATTATTTTATGGTTATACTATTTTATTGTTATATTGTTTTATTGTTATACTATTTTATATTATTGTTGTACTGTTTTATAATTATACTGTTGTATCGTTATATTGTTGTATCATTATACTATTCTATGGTTATGGTTATATTGTTGTATGGTTGTACTGTTCTATCATTATACTATTAAATGGTTATACTATTCTATCGTTATACTGTTGAATTGTTATACTATGATATCGTTTTACTATTGTATGGTTATACTATTTTATCATTGTATTGTTTTATCATTATACCATTTTATTGCTATGGTTATACTGTTTTATCCTTATACTGTTGTATCGTTTTATGGTTATACTATTTTATCGTTATACTATTGTATCGTTATACTATTGTATCATTATATTGTTGTATCGTTATACTATTTTATTGTTATGGTTATACTGTTGTATCGTTCTACTATTGTATCGTTCTACAGTTGTATCGTTCTACTATTGTATCCTTCTACTATTTTATAGTTAAACTTTTGTATCGTTCTACTATTTTATAGTTAAATTGTTTTATCGTTGCACTATTGTATCGTTCTATTGTTGTATCTTTATACTGTTCTATGGTTAAACTATTTTATCGTTATACTATTCTATTGTTGTATTGTTGTGTCATTGTACTGTTTTATCGTTGTACTGTTGTATCGTTCTATTGTTTTATGGTTAAACTGTTTTATCGTTATACTATTTTATCATTTTACTATTGTATCGTTCTATTGTTTTATAGTTAAACTATTGTATCCTTGTACTGTTCTATGGTTATACTATTGTATCGTTTTACTATTATATAATTGTATTATTTTATCGTTATACTATTTTATCATTTTACTGTTATATCGTTGTACTGTTATATCTTTGTATTGTTTTATGGTTATACTGTTTTATTATTATACTATTGTATCATTTTACTGTTATATCATTCTATTGTTTTATTGTTATATTGTTATATCGTTTTACTATTATATCATTCTATTGTTTTATTGTTATACTGTTGTATCGTTTTATTGTTATATCATTCTACTGTTATATCGTTATATTGTTATACGTTTATATGGTTATACTGTTATATGGTTATACTATTATATGGTTATACTGTTTTATGGTTATAACCATAAAATAGTCGAATGATATACTGTTTTATCGTTATACTGTTGCATTGTTTTATACTGTTATATGGTTATATTATTTTATCGTTATATTGTTTAACCATAAAACAGTAGAATGATATAACAGTTTAACCATAAAACAGTAGAATAATATAACAATACAATGATACAACAGTATAACGATAAAACAGTATAACCATAAAACAGCAGAATGATATACTGTTTTATGGTTATATTGTTTTATTGTTATACTATTGTATCGTTATATAGTGTTATATGGTTATACTGTTCTATCGTTATACTATTTAACCATAAAACAGTAAAATCATATAACAGTTTAACCATAAAAAAGTATAATGATATACTGTTTTATGGTTATACTGTTGAATCGTTTTACTATTGTATCGTTGTATTGTTTTTTGGTTATACTATTTTATGATTATACTATTTTATCGTTATACTGTTGTATCGTTTTATACTATTATATAGTTATACTGTTTTATCGTTATACTGTTGTATCGTTTTATACTTACAATATAATGATAAAACAGCATAACCATAAAACAGTTTTATGGATATACTTTTTTATGGTTATATTGTTTTATCATTATATTGTTGTATCGTTTTATACTATTATATGGTTATACTATTTTATCGTTATACTGCTGTATCATTTTATACTATTATATGGTTATACTATTTTATCATTATACTGTTGTATCTTTATAACCGTAAAATAGTAAAATAATATAACAGTATAACTATAAAAAAATATAACCATATAATAGTATAACTATAAAACAGTACAATAATATAACGATAGAAAAGATACAAAGATAAAACAGTACTATTATATCTTTGTATTGTTTGCAATTGGGGAGCTGGCGGAATGGGAATGTAAGTTTGCAACTTAGAAATACTTCCTTCAACTTCTTGGCATATGCTTTCACATTCTCGTGAGGATCTTGGCGTGTTACATTCAAGACTCGTAACCAATATTGGCCACCTCTTTCAGGGGCATATTCCGCTCGGAAAGCTGCATAGAATTGATCAATGGTGGTTATGGTTCCAGACTCTATGCTGTGATACCATACCCCAGCCCTTCCTTTTAACATCATATTGAAGAACATCATGAGATGTCCCTCATCTTGGATGCGATAATTGAACATCAATCTTTGAAATTCACAAATGTGAAATTCTGCATCCTCTTCCGCTAACCCATTAAAAATGGGCAAGGGAACTCCTAAGGCTATTAAATCCGGCGTCCCTGCAGGAATTGCAATAGGCTGTGCCATGATGACAATTAGATTAGCAGTAGGAGCTTGAACTGGCGAATTCACACCCCCACTTGAAGTGGGTAGACTTGGTGGAGGAGAGGAAGAACTTACGCTTCCTCCTGCACCTAACGGAATATGTGGAGCAGTTGGGTGACTAAGACCACTGCTTCTTATATGTATTGGGCTACTCCTTTGAGGAGAATAACGGCTTACGATCTCTAACCGCTACCTAGCCCTCTCACCACGTTCGGCTTTTTGGATTTCGGCTTGACGGTCCTTGTCAGAGGACATAGACCAACTTCCTTTTGGTCCCTAGAAACCCTAGATCTGAAAACCACCACTTACAGGCGGCTCCCGGTAGATGCACCACTTATGGGACCTGAAATGGGCCGGCACCGGCTATAGCACTAGCCGAACCTCATGCTCATGACACACAAACACCCTCACGGCCTCACGGACCAGAAGCGTCAATCAAATGCTAAAGGACAAACTGCCCTAAAGCTTAATCTATGCGTTTATAGTTTATAGTCCAACATTTCCCTTAAACTCCTCAGAGGGAGAACCCTTATACATTGGTAATGCCACGATCACACACACATAGGAGGCACTCCACTGACTAATAGTCGAAGCCCCACTGCGGCTCTCCTACATCGCAGGGATTGGCCCTTTGATGCGCTGCTAAACATATAACACAAACAAGCAAAAACTCCTCTCTTTTATATTTCTCGTATTTCCAGGAGATATACCATGCTTCCTCACTTCACAGTCCCGTAGGAAACCGACTCTCTACCCTACGGCAAGGGATAACCTCACACTCTCAATCATGGGTCAAAATCCTAAGAAAACAATTGCTATGTAGTCTAGGAGATTTTCCTTCGATACCATGAACCATGCATAGTGCATAATGTGAATGGTTTAGTACACAAAGAATAGAAAATCAGCATTGTGCATCGTGCGAAACCAATCTTTTCATGATTTCCATGCTAATGTTTATGTATTGAAACGAGGAGAGACACCGAGCCTTACGCTCATGCTGCTTTTCCTTTATTTTAAAACAACGTCCTATAGGAATGATGCAGTACATAAATCAGATTTAAGATTGTACTTTGACGCTCAACCTCCCCTCTCACCCTACCGTTTAATGTTTTGCAATCGTTGATAGGTGTAAGAGTCGTTTTATGTGTATTTCTTTGTAGAGAAAGCAATAAACACGAACGAAAACATAGAAACGAGGGTAAACCGAGGCTAACCTCGTGCTCTACCTTCATTATACATTGCACAAACTCTTATGTAGTTTTTTGGAATTTTCCTTTTATCGTTTTCTAATTTTCTCCCATTTAAAACCCATTTTCCACTATTTTTTGGTATTTTTCCTCTATTATCTTCAATAAAAAATGACTAGAAATTGAGATTGACTGTGGGCTGTGGCCGTTCTTTGATAGCAAAATTTCAAGTTTTATTGATGTTATATCTCATGTTTCCCCTTCATTTTGCAAAAAACCCCCATTTTACCTCTTAAACGCGTGTTTTACGGGTTTTATACCATTAGTTTCAGCCATAACACTTATGATTTTCTGATTTTTTGAGCATAAACTGATCAAACTCATAGCACACAACTACATAATGCATAATCAGTCCATAGGAACAATATTTCATCAACCACATAGCATAAAAACTCATTTTTTCTTCATAAAAATTGAATTACTGCTTACGCATTGTGTCTTGGGATCTCGGCTTTGCTATGGGACTACGTGTCAGCCCTCATTCAATGTCCAACATCTTCAAAATCAGCACTCTTCATGTCTTCATCCACCCGGAAGCAATCCGGTCTCATCCGGACAAGCTTTCCTCCATCATTCTTCATTGTCTTCTTCCACACAAGAACAACCCCTTAAGGGAGAGAGAGGGAGGAGAGAGAAAGACTGAAATCAGATATCTCCATTGAGGCCACCATTTGATGGGCGAAGCGCGGTGATAGAGTCAACATCCAGAGGGGAATCAATGCCCATGATCATTGGGGGGGTTGTTTGCAGGCAGGAGGATGGATCTCCAAGATGTGGGTGCAAAAATCGGCGCCTGATGGCGCCCCCTCTTCTCCACAATTTGATGCATGCTAAGTTCCTTTTTTTTCATGTGACATTTAAAGTTTGGGCTCCCAAAGGTCACTTTCCCATTTTGGCCAAATTTTGTCCACCTCTTCATATCTTGATCGTTTCCTTGGCCATTTCCCCATCCGGACTCTGAATCAAGCTCTGAAAAATCCTGGGCATCCGGCTTGACATCCCGCATTGGCTAGTAACTCCTAACAACCCACAATCCAATTTGAAAAATTATCAAAAGTCAACAAGTGTCACTAAGGCGCCTTTAAAGCACTTTGACGCTTAAAATCGTCCTAGGTCGACGAGCCGCCGCTTGCGATGTTGAATATTTTTCCCTTCATATTCGTAAGTTTTAGCTATTTTTAAGCACTTCTCAGCATCAAAACTCTGCTCTCAAAGACTTGAAAAAGAAGACTGCCCTGGAGTTGGAGGAACGAGGGAGACTGGAAAAAGAAATCAAATACTTGGAGAAAGAGAGGGAATAAGCCATCAAGAAAGCAACCTCAGAACTGCAAGAGAAGTTGAAGAATCTGGAATAGGAGGTGGAGGAGATAAAAGCCGTGGGTAAAATTGAAAGGCAATGGCAGGAAGGAAACCAAGATGCCCACGTGCAAATGAAGGAAAATCTATCCAAAAGGTTTTTGGAAACTTCCATGCAGCTCTCCATGGCACAACAAGCCCAGAGGATAGCCGAGGAGCATTTGAACCACCAGAACAAGGAAAAAATACACATGCTAGATGTGTGGAATGAACAATAGCATGTGGTAATGATGTTGTCTCAAAGCATGGAGAAGGGCAAGGAGGAGTTGGAAGAGAGGGCTAAGTAGTGGGAAGAGCACAACTTTAAATGAGTGAGGACTTGCCGAGCACTTGGCTATAGCAGAATGCAAGCAGGTGCTTCTACATGAAGTGGGAAGTGTGGGGGATGACAATCTTGCCATGGGACCAAATAAGGCCATGCTTAAGCTGATATTGAGAGTTTTCAGCCATGACCCCATGCTGTAATTTTTGAAATGTGTGGCTGAAGTGATTATCTAACAAGTAAGCCTCTTGAAGCTCTTCAACTCAATCACTATGCAATTCTAAGATAGAGGACACTCTGCATGCCCACATTTGATAGAGTGAATCAGCCACAATATTGTCCTTGCCCCGAGTGTGTGAAATATCAAAGTCATAGTTTTGTAAGGTTGCCACCCATCACCTTTGCTTAGGAGTCAAAGTAGACTGAGTCAAGAAGTACTAGAGGACTCAGTGGTCACTTTTTACTTGGAAGCGGCTTCCATACAAATAGTGGTGCCATTTCTTGATGTCATGAAGAATGGCTAACATCTCCTGGTCATATACATTCATTTGCATCTCCTTCTCATCAAGCTTGCAGCTCTCAAATGCAATCACACCATGCTCTTGCAACAATACTGCACCAATACCCCGGCCACTAGCATCACAATGAATGGTAAACAACTTAGAGAAGTCTGGGAAAACAAGGATGGGGGCTAAAGTAAGTGTATCCTTTAACTGTTTGAAGCTATGATTCACCATGACACCCCAAAAGAATGACTCCTTTTTCAAGCAATCAGTCAAAGGTCCTGCAACGGTGTCATAGTGCTTAATGAAGCGTATGTAGTATGAAGAGAGACCAAGGAAGCCACACAAAGAAGTGGTGATGGAGGGAGTGGGCCAGTCTCTAACACATTGCACCTTCTTCGAGTCAGTCTATATACCATTTTTTCTCACAATGTGTCCCAAGTGCTCCACAGATGTCTACATGAATATGCATTTGCTCTCCTTAGCAAAGAGTTGATGCTGTCTCAATATGTCAAACACCCTCCGAACGTGCGTCAAGTGCTTCGTGGATGACTTACTGTAAATGAGGATGTCATCAAAGAAAACAAGCACAAAATTGAATAGAAAGGGATTTTGTTCATGAGGCTTTGAAAGGTGGTGGGGACATTAGTCAACCCAAAAGGCATCACTAGAAAATGATAGAGTCCATGATCAATCCTTAAGGCCGTTTTGACCTCATCTCCTACCTGCATATGAATCTAATGGTAGCCAGAGCACAAGTCAATCTTAGTGAAAAATCATGCCCCTTTCAATTCATCCAGCAAATCATCAATCTGTGGGATGGGATAGTGGTTCTTCACTGTAATTTTGTTCAAATCTCTATAGTCAATGCACATGCGAAAGGAGCCATCTTTCATTTTTACTAAGAGGATAGGGGATGCATAGGGGGAAGAAATCGGTTCAATGAAACCCATCTCTAACAACTCCTTGATTTGCTTTGCAACCTCTTCACGCTCAGACTTGGAGATTCTATAGGGGAATTTATTCACTGGCTTGGAATGGGGCTCTAGGTCAAGTGGGTGGTCCACTTGTCTCTTGGGAGGGAGGGATGTAGGCACCTGAAATAAGTCATTGTATTCCTCAAGTAAGGCCAACAAGGCTGAATCATGAGATATTTCAAAGGGCTGATCAAAATTGTCCTTATTTAATTGCAAAATAAAGATTTGTGAGCATTTCTTAAACTCCTGTTTGGGTTGCTTTGCTATAATGAGCTGAAAATCAGCATGATCTTGAACTCCCTCTAGATGGATAGGTTGTCCATACATCATAAACTCCATGTATAGCTGAGAGAATTCTATAGCAATCTTTTCCAATTGTTTCAGCCAATAACAGCCCAAGACAATGTCAATGGGGCCCATATCTAGGGAAATTAGGTCAACTAGTGCCACATAGTTTTCAGCCAAGCATAAGGGAACTGCACGACATACATGTGTGTTGATTTCTTCTTCTCCATTTGCTACTTGGACCTTCAAGGGGTGGCGTAATGCCATAGGAGTGCATTCCAACAGATCAATGGCTGATTTATTGACAAAATTGTGAGTGCTTCCATTATCCACAAGGATAAAAACATGCTTTCCATTGATACTGCCTTGAATGCAAAGGGTACTAAGCCGTGGGAACCCATCCAAAAATCCAAGGAGATCGAGTAAAGGGAAGTGGGAGGTGGGTGGGATGTCAAATCAAGTATCTATGATGGAGCACTGCATGGGTCAAAGGGAAATCCATCCTCGAGGTCATAGAACTGCTCGTGATCAACATCCTCTGTAGGCTCAGCCTGGTCAATGGGCAGTCATCCTCCTCACTGTTCCAATCTTCCATGACATGCATTCTATGAACTTTGACCTTAGCTGTCTTGTATGTAATGGGTTTATTGTGCCTATCCTAGAGCGGTCTGCACCATGTCCACAATGATCCTAGTGCACAAAAATGGGCATAACTTTCAAACCGTAGCTTTGATTGGGAAATTTTTTGATTCAAACCGGAGGGGATAAAGCCCCCTTCGAGATGAGCTATAGGGTTCACTCCCATATTCAATACATAATTTTTTGCAATGGGATCTTCTTGACTGTCTTGCAAGACTATGACCAAAAACACTATATGTCCCTTAGTACCAAGGTCTTACATGGAGAGAGCATAGTTCAAGGGGCCTGATCAGCCACATCAATAGCATACTGAGCATATTGAGCATAATCCCAAGCATCATTGCATACCCATCAGCTCTACCATTAATGCATAAGTACATTCACCGCCATACATCTCCTTTCACTACATGCACTTCAAGTGTCATACATGGGTGCCATTAGCATTGTGGGGTATCCAAGAGGGATCATTGGGGAAGGGGAGTGGAGCTCATGGAGATACCTGCACCTGCATACAAGTATCGGGCTTTGGATCATCAAGAGGTGGGCAAAGTCCCCCCCAGGCCACGTTGTGCACCCCTTCAGGGTCTTAAGTGGTAAGGGAGGGTCACCTCTCTTTTATCTTACCACCTCGCCTGGCATCGGCCTTTTTCCTCAGTCGGAGTATACATGGCAGAAATTTTTATTAAGAAATCAGCATGAAATGCATTGGAAAGAAAACATTTGGCTTTTTCATGAGATGCAAGGAATGACAAAGATTGGGGTAAGGGTTACCTTGACAATCCAGCAACTCACTGGCTGCTACTCACCCAATTTGCAATGGCTATTAGTCATTTTGGGTTCATCCAAGATCACAATACCAAATGGGGGTTAATGTCGGTCATTACAATAAATTTCAGGAAGAGGTATGATACATGCGTATGAAGAGGATTGAACTATTAAACCTATGCAATCTTAAATCTCTCCAACAATGGATTAAGCTCAGCAAGTGGCTAAATTGAGAGATTAAGATTAGATTGGCATACCTCTTTAATACTTGGGAGGACCATTGTGAATCATCGATCAAGTCCAGTTGGTTGGGGCATCCGTGGAAAAATAATTCAACATTCAAATGCTTCTACTGATGAGGAAGGCTCCCATGCTTATCCCCGAGCTTGAGCTTCAAGAATGGGAAGCTTCAAAGTGAAGCTTTCATGGTTTCCCACACAGCTTCCATGCATGCTAAACTCCATGTCCACCGGGTGAGAGGATTCATTCCCGAGCTGAAGGGCTTGTGGGGGTTGAGCTCTCAGGGTCAGAGATAGCTTCAATTTGAAGAATCCATGGCTGCCCCAAACTGTCCAAACTATCTAGCTGATGTCCACCTTGAAGGTTGAATCTCGGGATAAAAAGTGCCAAGGGGAAGAGAGAGGTATGCTCAATCAATGCCCAAGAAGGGAGTGTCCAGGCAACAGTGGGAGAATGGTAGGAGGGCTGAGGGAGGGCAGGGCAGTCGCGCAGAATGCACCGCAAATTGCAGGGGCTGTCCTACAAGCCTTCTGGGCAGCAAAGTTCTTACTGATCAAGGATACTCAACATCATTTCCATATTCATTTTCATCCCATATGACCCCAAAACACTCAACAAAAATCCAAAATTCCATTATTTTTATCAAAACCGCAACACGGGGGTTTTGTGTGTGTTGCGAAAAAATATTATATCATCATATTTTTTTGGTTCTCTTTTATATTTCAGAGAAAATGCAACATGAAAATCAAGAATAAACAAAATCAAGCACTTTCTTCAACCATTTTCTGTATCCCCCCCCTTGTGGATCCTTGCTAATAGACAACAAGATACTCCTTCCTAATGAGGAAATAGGACCCCAACCCTAAACTAAATGCATCAAATTGTTAACCATGCCTCCTGCATAAATAGCAAGAGGTGTACGCATAATGTGTCATTTGACCAACCAATGGATCCAAGAAAACAAAGGAAAATGGGACTTGGCCACCCTTTGCATCCCCCCCCCCCATACTAACCATCGCATGCCATATAGGGCATGTGTTCTGATAAAAGGCCCCATAATCAATCGAGTCCTATCTCATCATTAATAGAGATATCCGAACTAGGACCACAGTTGAAGAAAAGTTCTTCTTCATAAGAAAAGTTTGCTAGCGAGTCCGCAAACTGATTCCAATAACGTGGAACTAGATGAAGAGACACTCTCTCAAACCCGCCGAACAGGGTCATAGCAGTGCAATAGTACAAAGAAAGAATAGAATTTTATATTGTGTATGTTCCATTTAGTTGGTTCAATACCAATTGGGTATCTTCCTTTACTAACTACTGATGGATACCACCCTTCTTAGCAATATTCAAGCCCATGATTAAAGCTTTGTATTCAGCCATGTTATTGGTAAATCCAACCCTGAGATAAACAGCTAATTTTATTATGACTCTATGTTGGGGATCTCTAATAACTACCCTATACTCCCTTTCTTGTTGGGACCCCTGGACATTCCATCAAAGTACATTGTGTACGTCCACAATACATTCACACGGCCAGCCATCGTCACCTCTACTTGTAATTATGATAGTCAAAATTTAGCATATTCATAGGATGTACTGAAGGCTCCATCCCACCTTCTTCATTGAATTTAACATGGATGCTTATTAAAATTTGTAAGCAGTGATGATAGAAGACTTTGATTTCCCAAAAAAATGATCTGTCCTCTTGCTCACTCACTTTATATCCTTTACTCCACCGAATAAGCTTTCCCTGATGATATTGCTACTCCAAGTATAGGTGTTCCAAGTAAGGAATAAGTCACCCCATCAACTGATATTTTCTCTTGCAGGTTTTTAATCAGCCCTGCATTGACCTACAAGGTATTTTTTTCGTTAGTGCATTTAGAGATAATAAGGTTTTTTTTTTAACTCCGCTCCCTCAAGATCAACCAATAATATCATGGCCTTATTTTTTCCTATTCTTACAATCTTGTAGGGACCGCCGTCCCATTTGGGCTCAAGAATTCCTAGAAACAATTCTCTACACACATCATAATATAGAACTAACTATCCCTTCTTAAAGGTATATTTCTTCAATTTTAAATTATGCAGCTGCTTCATCCAATGCTTAGCTGCTTCCTGGTGCAACAGACTCTACAATTTGAGCTCATCCAAGTGGGCCAGAGTTGTAAAGTGCTCGAAGAGTGCATCCTCGTCACCCAAAGAATGATTGATTGTGAATCTTATGGTCAGAAACTTAATCTCTAAGGGCAAAACACACTCTGCCCCATAGACTATCTTGAACAGGGTGTGGCCAGTAGATTGTTTAAACATTGTGTTATATGCCCACACTGCCACATATAGTTTCTTATCCCAATCTCACTTTTTTTCTAACACTATTTTCAATAGAATATCCACAAGATATTTATTTCTGCTTTTGATTTGCCCATCTTCCTGTGGGTTATAAGGATTTGTCTTATTATGCTTAATTTTCTACTCTTCAGTTAGGCCTTTAATCACCTTATTTAGGAAATGGGTTCCACAGTTCAATACTAATTCTTTTGGTGGACCAAATCGGCATATAATCTTCTCTAGTATGAAACTAGTAGTCTCCTTTGTGTCATCCTTCCTTGTCGTTGGTACTTCTGACCACTTTGTAAAATAGTTAGTTTTGCCACTATGATAAACCTCTTTTGTGTAGAAGATGATAGGGTAATATGATCCAAAAAGTCTATGCCTCGCTTCTTGAATGGAAGTATATCCATAATCAAAGTGAGTGGTTGCTTCGTATTCTCCCTACTATCATGTCGTTGTTGACAAGTACCGCATCTCTTAACATACTCAAATGCATCTTGGAAAATGGATGGCCGCCAATATCTGGCTCTTAAAGCTTTTTGGACAGTCAACCGTCCCACAAAATGCCCTCCACAAGCGGAGTCATGGCACTCTTTCAAAATCAATGGAACCTCGTCAAGCATCACACATTGGCAATAGATATCATCAACCCCCTGCCAATATAGTGTTCCTAGGATCAAGGAAAATTTCAAAGTCTGTTGTCTAATTTTCCTCTTTTTTTTTATTTTGATAAAGTAGCTCCAGCCTCTCCCATTGATAGATAATTCATTATAGCAGCATACCAAGATGGGATCGAAGCTGTATCAATTTTAAACATTTCTTCAACAAAATCCACAATGCATCCCACAATACCCTACAGCTTTGGTGGCTTACTCTTGATCTCAAAATCGTACTCTTGAAAAGTGATTAACCACTTTGCTAAACAATTAGACGGCTGTAGCTCGTTCATCAACAATCTGAACCCCTCCACCTTTGTATAGAAAACTACCTTCTCATAGAGAATGTAGTACCTGAATTTCTTATTCGCAAATATCATTGCAAGGCACAACTTCTCCACATAGGTGTAACAGATTTCTAATATGCCCAACTTCTGACTAGAAAAAGCAATCAGGTGATACCATTTTTCCTCCTAGATTTGGGATAAACAGCAAAGCTGATACTATGTATGGTGGTCTCTGAAAATATATAGAATACTTCACTCCTTTTAGGTGCTTTTAAAACTCATGCTTTTACTAGCTCCTATTTCACATCATCAAAATCTACTTTACAAGGGTCACTCCATTCAAATAGATAGCTAAAGGATAATAGATTCGTTAGTGGCAACGTTCTTTTTGCCAAGGCATTTATGAACCTCCGATAATACCCTACAGATGATAGAAAGTTGTGTACTTATTTCAAAGTGCATTGTCGAAGGGTTTTCGAAAACAAAGTCGTGTCCACAAAGGACCTTGACGAATTTCAATATAGAAGATCAATCAAGCGAATAAGCAAGACAAGAAAATGATGACGAGACTCTGTTTTATTTCTGCCAATAACAAATACAAGGTACAAGAAGAAGAAACCCAAGTGGCCTCTGGGCTTAGGCCGCCCATATATAGTTGTCTTCAGTTTTTCTTCGTCAGCATGATGCAGTCCAAACTTAAAAAGGATACGCAGACTGTGGGGACTTAACATTTCTCAAGAGGTAGTCTATGAGATAATGCAAAATCCATGAGAATCATCATTCAAATTGCTTCATAATCAGCCATAAAGAGGTCTGGGATTACTATCGTGTTGCTCTACATCAAAAGAGCAATCTGATCCACAATTGTCACTGCAGCAACCATCCCATGCCCTGCATCAATATGCACTTCCTCAAGTGGGCCTATGCATTGTTCATATCAATCGAAGAATGCATGGAGCCACTCCAGAGTCACCGTTTTCTGGCCTAGACAATGGACATAGAGTCAGTGGAGGAAAAATGGCACCATGGAACCTCTTCTACCCAGGTAGAAGGAAGGGTACAGCTTGTAGTGGTATTGCAGGTTGTCTAAGTCAGCAAGGAAGTCAAACTCACCAGGAACTTCAGAAGGAAGAGCTTGCGAGATTGAGTAGTGGTCACAGGGCACCACAATCCCTGTTGAGCAAGCTACTGCAAGGAGGACACATTGTAGCAAAAAGAATCCAAGGATTTGGGAGGCTGATGGTGAGTAGTATAGCTTGCCTCCATAGCCAACAAACAAACATGTCCACCAATCAACAATGTAGCTGTGTGGAGCTTCACCGATGACCTCCTTATTTCCCTCTGATGGCCTGGTGTTGGGAAGAGGTCGATGTGAAGAGATGATGCGCTTTTAGACTATTGCACACAGTTTGTTATGGAGGGCGAAGATGGGCAAAGGGGGAAACTTCAATGCAGGTTTTCCTCTTCTCTTTTCTCTGATTTTCTCACACCCGGAACGGACTACAAGAGCACGAACAAGAGGAAAGCAGCTTGAAGGCAAGCCATGGATGCCGATGAATTTTCCTGATGGCCTAATTTGATGCTTTTTTCCCAAAAGCTTTACGTAGCTAATCTTTTTTATTATCCTCATTGCGCCTGCATCGCTACCTCCATCATTGCAAAATTTTCAGCCCTGGTTCAATGTTTTTTCCATGGAGAAAAATGCTCTTTCCATTAGAGCAAAAGCTTTCTGTATCCTTCTAAGAAGCTTCTTAGTTAATCATTGGAAATGATTAAGTTATCTCTTTTCATACCTTCATACTTGAACTCGTTTCAGTTAGTTGCCTTTCACACCTTCAAGGTTTCTCAAGCTTGATTTTAACTCTCGGCTTCTTGTATTTCTTCTTATCTTAGATCTGAGATTTCTTGTACCGCTTTGATAGCTTTAGCAATCTTCATTGACATCGGTTTTTTTTATATATTTTTGACATGCACAAGCATTCATTCACACACACGTAGAGATAAATGCACACATATAATATTATTTACAATGGAACAAAGTCCCAGCACACACATGGGTTTGAGACGATAACTGGAAACACACTTATGGAAAAGCTAGGGTTCATACACACACAAACACGCAAGCCACACGCAGAACAAAATGCAAACACAACGACTAGGTATACACGAAACACGAATGTCACACACACAAACTTTTTGGTGGATTCCACACCTCGAATGTGCAGCAGCACGATAGTATGGCAGAATCATGGTGACTATGACCTTGATCTTTTCAAGGTCACTCATCTCACGATCCCTACTGAACTGACCACATGTCCTAGCAATAGCCCATAAGGCACCCCAAAGACACACTTTCGTGGGTTAAGAGCTATGAAAAATTGTCTACAGCACTTAAACACTTTCTTAAAATAATCAATTGCATTTCTCTTATGGTGGTTGCCCCTAGGTCGTCGATAAACATAACTCCTCTGGGGAGATGTCACCAAAGGTCTTGTCTGTTGTTTGTTGCCATGAACCAGGTGCATTGCATAAACCAAAGGCCATCACATGGTACACAAAGGTACTGAAGAATGTTATGAAAGTTGTTTTTAGCTTATCTTCTTCCACAATCACATCTGGTCAATAAAGGACAATGGGTAGTAGTCCTTAACTGTCTACTTATTCAGCTCTCTAAAGTTTACATAAAGCCAAAATTTGATTATTTTTCTTCTTCCTCATAGCAACAGGTGAACACCTTTCAGTGTGCTGCACAAGGAAGATCAAACCAGCTTTTTGCAATTTTTCTAACTCCTCAAATAGCCCATCCCTCAATTCGAAAGGCATATGCATTACTTTTTGACACACATGATGGCTACCTTCCTTTAGAGGAATGGTATGAATAGCCAGGCTAGGAGGAATACCTCTCAGCTCATCATAACTCTAGGCAAAAATGTGGTGGAACTCTTGAATCAAGGACACATAGTCCTCCTTTTCTTTCGGGCTAAGCGTGGACCCTAATTTTATTAGCCCCGAATCATTTGGTGTACCAAGATCCATCTCAATTACATCCATGTCTCTCCTTCTATCTTGAGCTTCTATTGGCTAATTTAGAGTTATTTGATTGATAGATGTCCTTTTTAGTGGACCCTTCTTTGGATTCATCACTAGATGACATCTCACTTGAAGATACATCTTCTAATGTCTCTAATTCCGTAGAGGATAGAGGAGCTCTCTCGTTTGAAGGAGACTCGGGTTTTGTATCTACTACCATGCAATTGACACCTCTACCAAAAATCAAACAACCAGCTGTTATATCCACTTGATAGCTCAATCTCAAAATCCATGGCCTTCCTAACAATACTTGATAGCTTGGCTATCCTTGGAACCTAATGACCCTAAAGTCCATAGTGCAATCCACACTCGTAATGGTCATAAGGACTTTGGTAATACAACCTTCAAGTTGTCTTAAACTATCATCAGCCATTCACAGAATTGTGAAGGCATCCTTTTTGGATTGCTAGACCTAGTCTCTCCATCAATTCTGAACTCATGATGTTAACAGATGATCCTGTATCTACAATAGCATGATCCACTAGTATTCCATCAATATAGGCTACAACCCTTAGGCAATTTCTTTCAGCATGCTCCCACCAATCATCTCCTACTCATGCTATGCCCAAAGGATTAATGATATACCCAATATGCAAGATCTTTTTAAATTCCTTATGCACTCATGGAGACAGCTTAATGAGCTCCAAGAGATTCATGTCTGATTTAACTTCACAAAGAGAGCTTGCCAAATAAAATTCATGATAATTTACTAGAGCTCTCTTATCTCACCAGACCATTATTTCTTTTGGTCGTTGAACTGGCTTTGATGCTTCCTTCTTGGCTTTTTCCTTTCTCCTTGGTAATTCTTTATCCTTCTTGGCATCAACTTTACTCCCTATGGGTTTTAAAGGTCCCCCTTCCATGTCAAGGTTAAGGACTTGTGTCCCTTTGTCGTCTTGCTTAGGGTTTCCATTGATAGGTTTCACATTACCTTTGCTGCCTTCTCTACCCTTTTGACCTCTCATAATGGCCCATAGGTTAGAAGCTTCAGTGCCATTAATCCATACAGTCTCAATCAGACTAACTCCACTACCACTAGGCTACTCCTCTACAATAGCCTTACCTCTTTGAAGTATTTGTTTTGGTCCATCATCTCGCTGAAGATTAATCCCTTGCGCATGATGGTTGACAAAACCTAACTGTCTACTACCTTATTGGAGAGAGCTACTCTTACTCCAACAGGTGGCAGCCAAATGACCAGACTTTTTATAAATATCACATTTGACATTTGGACAATTTCTAGGGTAATGCTAGCCGCCACACTATTTACAACTATCTTGAGGGTGCACACTCTTCAGGGCGTCTACTTCCTATCAGATTCTATTGTTTTTTAAGGAAATTGACATCAATAGCTATTTGTCAATATTGTTCAGAAATTATGTCAGTGTACTACTTCATGATATCCTTAACTTCGCTAAGGACATTAGATGCACTTGACTCATAGCCGTGATTGTCTATTGGTCATTCCATTAGCCTAACAATTTGATTGGGCATTGGTTGCTGACTCATAGGAACAACATTAGAGTTTGATTCTTAGCCTCCAACATTTGGTGGAGCCATCTAACTAGCCATAGGCATAGTCACACTCGGAGAAGCTAGAAATAAAAGCACATTTTGGACCATGCTTCCTCTCACATTCGAGTTATTCATAGCTATCCCTTCACTTCCATTGCCATTGGTCAATGCCAAATTATTTCCCACAACTAGATCCATATTAAGATTGGTTTGAGAGGCATAGGCCGCTTGTAGTCGAGATTCTACTTCTTGTGCTCATCTAATAGGAGTGTCTACATCCGACAAAGGCAAAAAATATTGCAGTTGGGCAGCTATTGGGATAGGGATAGAGGTTTGCAATTTACGAAAGACCTCTTTTAACTTCTTGGCATATACTTCGATATCCTTATGTGGCTCTTGATATATCACATTTAGTACATGTAGCTAATATTGACCACCCCTTTCAGGGGCAAACTCCCTTTGAAAGACTTTAAAAAATAAATCAATAGTGGTTATGGTTTTGACCTCTAGGTTGTGATACCATATGGTAGCTCTTCCTTTGAGAGTCATGTTAAAGAACATATTTAAATGTCCGTCATCTTGAATTTGACAATTGAACATGAACTTCTGGAATTTTTTAATGTGTAGTTCCGCATCTTCTTCAACTAACCCATTAAATATGGGTAGGGGGAAACCTAAAGTTGGCAAATCCGCCATTCCAACATGTATAGCAATAGGTTATGCTGCCATGGTAACAACTGGATTTGCTATAGAAGTTTGAATAATCAAAACTACAGCTTCATTCAAAGTGGAGGAACTAATTGGAGGGGGAGAAGAACTAGAGCTTCGTTCCCCTAATGGACTATGTGCGGGCATAGAGTTATTAAGACCCCGTCCTTGCAAAGATATTGGGACACTCCTTTGCAAAGAGTATCTTCCATTTATCTCAGCTCGCCATCTAGCTTGTTCAACCTTTACTTTCTTGTGGAGCTCCGCTTGACGGTCTTGTGAGTCTAGCTCACTAATTTCTGGCATACACTAGAGAATAGGTCCCAATCAACCAAGGGATGGAAACCACCACTTCTAGGAAGCTCCCAAAAAATGCACCACTTGTTGGGACCTAAAACAAGCCCGACATTGGCTATAGGCACTAGCCGTGTCTCTATATCTCTCATAAGACAACCCTACACGGCATCACGACTAGGACCGTCCAAGAGACACACCGCCCTAATTGCTACTGTAGGTATTGTGTTTGTAGTATAACGTAGTCCAATGTGTGCCATTCCTTACTCCTTAGAGGGAGATCCCACACATCTTGGTATAATATACCATGTAACACAAGGATAAAGGCGGCACCCTCTTAGACTGAATGTCGTGGCCCCACTGTATCTCTCCTACACTGAGAGGATTGGCCCCTCGATGCACTACTCTAACATAAAGAACATACTAACAATCTCCACTCTTATATATTTTGAACGATCCAGGAGATTTGATGTTTCCTTACCAAGCTTGCCCTAAGAAACTGTTCATCTACCCTACAGCTCGGGTTTCCTTACACACTCCATGTAGGTCAATGTTTGGCAAATAATTGCAATGCGTCCAGGTTTGATACCATGTTATACTCAATGCAAGTGTGGATGACCATTGTGCTCAAGCATTTTATCATTAGAAACCAGCTAGGTGAAGTGTGAAAACAACCCTTCATACATGCGGCGTTGATAAAGATTAGCACTGAATTTCTTCGTGCTACTAGTCTCCTTAATTCAAACAATAAATAGACAAATAGATCATAATTTGAACCATTTTCAACAACTAACCACTTTCACAAACCCTCTTTCCCTCTACCATTTAGGTTTTGCATTCCTTGGGTGGTGTAGGGTTCATTTTTATGTAGTTTTTCATGTAAAAATCAATAAAAATATACTATAACATTGAAACATGGCTTGACTAAGGCTTAATAATTATGTTCTAGCCTTGCTATATGCTCACAAACATAAAATATATTTTCTCCTTTTTTAAAGGTATAAATTCTAAAAATTTTCCTTATTTTCTCTATTTTTTCTATTTATTTCTTTATAAAAATGAGATATTTCAGAATTATGAGTTCTTACAGATCAAGGACACTCAGCATCATTTCCATATTCATTTTCACCCCATATGACTCCAAAACACTCAACAAAAATCCCAAATTCCATTATTTTTATCAAAATTGCAACTTGTGGGTTTTGTAGAAATTATTATATCATCATATTTTTTTGGTTTTCTTTCATATTTTAAAGAAATAACATGGGAAATCAAGAACAAAGAAAATCAAGCACTTTCTTCAAAAATTTTCCATAAAATAAAAGAACCACTCACTTACGCATAGAACCGTGATTCCAAGGCTCGTATCTCATAGACGGGAGGTTGTTGGCGCTTCTTCTTTGCCGATGATGCACTCTCTTAGCCCGATCTGCATCTTCTATTTCTCCAACATCTTTACTCTAGATTCTTCATCACAACCCTCCCCCTTCTCTCTATTGAAAATCAGAGTTGAAGGATTGAGAGAGTATGCGCAAGAGGGAGAGAGAGAGAGCTCAAGTACAAGAACAAGATCTTGTTTAGTCAGTTGCTCAAAGTACAACTAGTACACTCTCCTCTACTTGAGTGTGTACTTTAGGCAGTTTATGTAGCCACTGGAGGAGTTAGGGTTAGGGTTTCCCCTATCCTTCTGCCCTTTTACACCTAGCTACCCTTACCCTCTCTTGTGTAAGGAGAGTTCCTATGCTTATCTTTCAACACCCCCCCTCAATGCCAGGTGGCATTGGATAAAAAACACAATAGGATACCTCCCCTTAATTCTCAATGAGATGCCCTTATAAATCAGGCTACAAGAAAAGGTTATAGGTGAAGAGTGTTATAAGACTCAAAAGAGTCACCTATGGATTGGGAGGCAAAGTTGACCTCCAATTCCTTATGTACTTTTGGAACACACAAACACTTACTGGTGATATACCCGGTCTTTTTTCATTTATTGTTGAGATATCGAGCTCCACTCGTGATACGCCAGGGTGACCATTGTGCATTTATGTCACCGACTTGTCAGTTGCAGATGCGGTTGGTACACCACCCATGAATAATAGCTACATGATAGCTATCCTTATCTACTCTAGTTCATGGTTCAGTTAGTATGGCACCTTAGTTAGTTGAGTTTGGTTTGAGACCCATATATAGGGTTCTTCTATTTCTTTGTACTTGACTTCTTTTTGGCTTACACAACTAAGAAGAGAAAAACTATTTTTAGCCTCCACCTCTGTGTGTATTCCTCCATTGTGCAAGCAAGAGAGCTACAAGTGAGACTCCTTCCTTCTCTCCCACAATATTGACATGGTATCAGAGCCTTGTTCGTGGTAAGGAGCTCAAGAAAGCAAGCCAAGCTCACGGTGTTCTGGTAAGAGGAGCAGTGTTGCTTTCATTTTCTATTTTGGGAGCAGATCTCTGCAAGTAGCACAGCCGAAAATTGAAAGAGTGCATTGTCTCAGGTTGAGACACCCTTCGCGGTGAAGCAAGAGGGCAGTATATGCTGCGGGAAAGGCCTTTAGCCCTTGGCATCCTTGTTTTTTTTATTTGAGGTCATTTCGGGGCCTGTTTTGGAGGCGGAAGTTTTCTGCACGCACTCAGGAAAAGGCCTTGTTTTATGCTGCATGACCACTGTTCTACAGGTCGGTGAAAAGTTACCACAGAAATTGCATCGTATGCTTGTGCGCAGAGACATTGGGAGTTACAGAATCATCCTTGGTTCCTGTTTATGCAAAATCGTCACTAGGAAGTGACTGTGTGGTCAAATACCACTTTCGCCAGTTTTGCAGATTTGCCCTTGTGAGGGTGAAGCTGTGTTTTTTGCAGTGACAGAATTTTTTGCAGTATTCTGTAATGGCGTCTAATTCTCTTTCACAGATTGTAACTGAAAAGCTTGACAAGAACAACTTCCAAACATGGAAGTTTAGAATGACGAATTTCCTTATGGGAAAAGGATATTGGGAATTTGTTGCAGGAAATGAAGAAGAACCAGTTCTTTCTGATGTTCCCAATCAACAGCAAATGTAGGCATTCAAAGCATGGCATGAGAGAGCCAGGAAAGTTATGTACTGGCTGTCTATCAGTATTTCAGACTCTATGATTGTGCATATTCAGGATGCAAGTACGCCAAAGGAGGCATGGGATACTTTGTCAAAAATGTATAGCACAAATACGCAAGCCAGGAAAATGCAGCTCTAGCAAGAGTTGCATAATGTGCAAAGAGAAAGTATGAGCATCAATGACTACCACATGAAGGTGAAGAAGATTGCAGATGCACTTGCTTCCATTGGGTCGCCAGTGGAAGATGATGATTTAGTTTCTGTGACCTTGAATGGTCTAGGAAAGGATTATGCACAGTTTCGGACATCCATTCCAGTTCGTGAAAGATTTCCTGATTTTGAGGAGTTGATTGCTCTTCTAATTTCTGAGGAGCAAAGAAATGGTGGTGCATCTTCTTCAGGAGGAACTTCAAAAGAAACTGTATTCTACTCAAATGCTGGAAGAGGTAGAGGCAGAGGCAGAGGTAGAGGAGGCCGATTTGGAGTGCCGTGGTAGAAATCAGAATATGCAGCAAACTCAAGAAAACCAGTCCTATGGAGGAGGACATGGTAACTTTAGAGGCAGGGGGAGCCAAAGAGGTCGTGATGGATGGCAAAGAGGCCAAAATGCAAACAGTAATGTTGAATGCTACTACTGTGGTAAAATGGGTCATATGGCTAAAGACTGCTATAAAAAGCAAAATGTCATCATGAATGGAAAACTGCAACAAGGGAATTATGCATCTTCTAGTAGACAGGGTGATGACAGAAATGAGCATTTATTTATGGTGCAGCACATGAATAATTCTGTGACAAGTGCAGAAGAAAGCAACGATGTATGGTATGTTGACTCAGGTGCATCAAACCACATGACAGGTCATGCAGAATGGATGGAGGATGCAAGGAAAATGGAAAAACCAGGATTTGTGGAGACTGGTGATGATACTACACATCCTATTGTGCAGATTGGAAAAATTCCATTGTCTATGCAGGATGGGAAAAAGAAATACCTGTCTGATGTATTTCATGTCCCGAATATCACCAAGAATCTGGTTTCTGTTGGTCAAATGGTTGAGCAGGGCTTGCAGGTCAGATTTAATCCTCATGGATACTTTGTTGAGGATATGAAAAATAAAGGTCGCTTGATAGCAAAAGGAAAGAAGAAGGGCAGAATGTTTACTTTGGATGCAGACATGTCTAAATTGAGTGCAGCAATGTTTGCACATGGGACCCGTGTAGTTGCAGATATTGATATCTGGCATAAATGCATTGGTCATGTTAATGTACAGCGACTTAAATCAATGCAGGCCCAAAATATTGTTGCAGGATTGCCTAAATTCAAGGTTGCAGAAATGCATAAGGTAAGGAAAACAGGCAAGGAAACCATTTCCTAGACATGTTCAAGAGAGTGAGAAGCCATTGGAATTAATCCACTCTGATGTGTGGACTACTAAAGCTGCATCTCTTGGAGGCTGTTATTATTTTGTCACTTTTATTGATGACTATAGCAGAAAAGTTTGGGTGTATTTTATGAAAAAGAAAAGTGAAGTTTTTGGGCATTTCAAAACTCTTAAAGCTATGGTTGAAAAAGAAACATGCCTGCAAATAAAATGCCTAAGGTCAGATGGAGGGGGAGAGTACCTCTCAAATGAGTTTGCAAGGTTCCTGCAGGAGTATGGCATAAAGCAGCAATATTCATGTAGTCATACCCCACAACAAAATGGAATTGCAGAAAGAAAAAACAGGCATATTGGAGAGGTATCTTGTGCCATGCTCAATGAAAAAGACCTGCTAGTTTTATTGGGCTGAGGCAGTTGCTACAGCAATCTACATAATGAACAAGACTCCCACTGCAGCAATACATGGGATGACTCGAGAGGAGAGGTATACTGGTAGGAAACCAGATATTTCTCATTTGAAAATTTTTGGTTGCATTGCCTATGTACATGTGCCAGATGAGTTGAGATCCAAGTTGGATCCAAAAGCTGAGAAGTGAATCTTTATTGGTTACTCTCTGCAGCAAAAAGGGTATAGATGCTATAACCCTTCTACTCGTAAGTTTACAATGAGCAGAGATGTTGTTTTTGATGAGATGAGTAGCTGGTATAAACCAGTAAATGTGATTGATGATGTAGATGCACAAAATGGTAATGCTGCACAGAATTCACAGCAGTAGTCACAAAATATTAGTGGACCTGGAGCGTCCTCAAGCAGTGGTTCACATTCTTCGCCATGGACAGGCAGATTGAGATCAGGAGAATCTTCTCAAAGCAATGCAGATAATGGTATGCAAGTATCACGAAAAGGAAAGAGAAGGTTGATCAGCCCATGTTTGATGTGAATGCAGGTTACTCTTATGTGGATGGTGAATCCAGTGGCTCAGAACAGAGCATTGATGATGAGTTGGGTATTCCTTCTATTGTTACACCTGGAGTAAGGAAGACCATGGATGTTTTGAGAGCACCTGGGAGTGAACCTATTTTGCGCAGGTCTACCAGAGCTAGGTATCCAGTGGATAGGCTGAAATATGATGGATTTACAGCCATTCACTATGCATATATGGTCAAAGTGATACAGGAACCAGAACCCACTTCTTTTGAGCAAGCCATGGGAAAAGAAAAATGGGAGAAAGCTATGGATGAAGAAATGGATGCCTTGGAAGAAATACTACATGGGAATTGGTACCTTTGCCTAAAGGTAAGAATGCAATTGGCTGTAAGTGGGTTTATAAGGTAAAGCACAATGCAGATGGTTCTGTGAACAGATACAAGGCAAGATTAGTAGTCAAGGGGTATGCACAAACATATGGCATTGACTACGAAGAAACATTCAGTCCAGTTGCAAGGATGGCAACCGTAAGAGCAGTCATTGCTATGGCTGCATCAAAGGGATGGTCTTTACATCAGATGGATGTAAAGAATGCCTTCTTGCATGGTGATTTGCAAGAAGAGGTCTATATGGAGCAGCCACCAGGTTATGTACATGTTGTTCATCCTGAGTTTGTTTGCAGGTTGAAGAAAGCCTTGTATGGCTTGAAGCAAGCACCTAGAGCATGGTCTGACAAGATAGGATAGTATCTTGTCATATTGGCTTTCAGATTTCCAAGGCAGATTTCTCACTTTATGTGAGAAACACAGAGAAATGTATTATGCTACTTGTCATTTATGTTGATGATTTGATTATGACAGGTGACAGTGATGAAGATATCCTTCATGTAAAAATGCTATTGAAGTAGAAGTTTGAGATGAAGGATTTGGGAGAGCTGCATTATTTCTTGGGCATTGAGGTGATTAGATCACCAAGTGGGATATAGCTCTTGCAGAGGCAGTATGGATTGGACATGCTGTCCAAATATGGGATGACAGGCTATAAGCCTATTTCAGTTCCTTTGGAGCAGAATGTGAAGCTGAGCGCAGATGCAGGTGAGCTTCTGGAAGACCCTACTATGTACAGACACATAGTAGGAAGCTTGATTTATATGACTATTACCATGCCAGATTTGAGCTATGTTGTTGGATTGGTAAGTCAGTTTATGCAGGCTCCAAGGAAACCGCATTTGGATGCGGCTAGACGCATACTCAGGTATGTGAAGTCCACATTGCAGTATGGACTATTTTATGAAACTGGGATTCAGATACAGTTACATGGATACACTGATGCTGATTGGGCTGGTAGCATTTCTGATAGACGATCTACCAGTGGATATGTGTTCTCTTTTGGGAGTGCTGCAGTCACTTGGAGCAGCAAGAAATAGCCTACAGTTGCCTTGTCCAGCACAGAGGCTGAGTACAGGGGTGCAGCAATGGCTGCATGTGAGGTAGCTTGGTTGCATAAGCTACTTTATGATATGCATCAGCCTACAGATGGGCTAGTTGTCATTTATTGTGACAACATGAGTAGTATACACTTGGCAAATAACCCAGTCTATCATGCTAGAACAAAGCACATTGAGGTGCATTATCACTATGTGCGGGAGAGGGTTTTACTAGGTCTTATTGATCTAGTTTATGTCAGCACAGAGGATTAGGTAGCTAACATATTCACGAAGGCATTGGGCACAGAGAAGCTGCGCAAGTTCAGAGACCTGCTTGGTGTGTGGGAATTGGGATTGAGCTCGAGGGGGAGTGTTGAGATATCGAGCTCCACTCGTGATACGCCAGGGTGACCGTTGTGCATTTATGTCACCGACTTGTCAGTTGCAGATGCGGTTGGTACACCACCCATGAATAATAGCTACATGATAGCTATCCTTATCTACTCTAGTTCGTGGCTCAGTTAGTATGCCACCTTAGTTGGTTGAGTTTGGTTTGAGACCCATATATAGGGTTCTTCTATTTCTTTGTACTTGACTTCTTTTTGTCTTACACAACTAAGAAGAGAAAAACTGTTTTCAGCCTCCACCTCTGTGTGTATTCCTCCATTGTGCAAGCAAGAGAGCTACAAGTGAGACTCCTTCCTTCTCTCCCACAATCTTGATATTTATTGCATTTCATTTTGTCACAATATTTCTGCTCATAATATGCCGCTTTTTGTGATAGAAGGAGCACTTAATAGTAGTTGTATGGACTAACACTTGCTCACGGGAAGTAAATGCTGAAGACCCTTCAGTATGATTTCTCTTCTCTTCATCCAGGCATGATTGAATGGTAATTGCTAGAGTTGAGTTCAGGATATTAGTTAGGGTAGTCCCAAGGGTTGGAAAGACCTTCTTCAGTGACTTTAGCAGGATGGCAATGGCATCTTCATCATGGATAGGTGCTTGAACGGAGGCAAGCTGTGCCATGAGCCCCTTCATATGTGAAATAAACTTACTTAGATCTTCTCCTTGTTTGTATTCCAAGCTAAAAAACTCAATCTTGAGAAATATATTGGAGTTCTTCCCTGTAGCACTATAGAGCCTTTCAAGCTCATCCCACTTTTCTTTTGTAGTTGAGAGCTGGTCAATGTGATGAATTAAGGATTCATCTAAATGAAGCATGATGATGGCCTGAGCCCATTCATCATCTTCTACATCAAGGGGATTTGATGGGTCAATTACTTTGGTCCCTTTTATGAAGGGCCAATATCCTCTTTCCATCATTTTGTATTTGATCAAAACTTATCAAGGATGGAAATCTTTTCCATTAAATTTTCGAATTTGAGGATGGACATCAGCATATGTTGTGGCCATTGGGAAGGTCTTACCACTTGTTAGAACAAGGGCAGTGTCTAGTCCCTTACAACCTTGCCACTAAATGCGGAAGCAAATCAAACAATTGTAATAAAGCATAAATCCCTAGCATAAATGCCTTAGTCTAGGGTAAGTATAAAAGGTGGAGGTGTAACATGTGTAGCATCTTTTTTCCATTTTACAAACATTACTTATTTGAGGTCTCAATCTCCCACCATCTAAGAGGGTGAATACTCTTGGCCACCATAGCTTGGGGTGCATACCTTACTGTAGCCTCTCATCATTTGATTCTCAACCAACATTGGTAATACCATTTCTTGCCAAGCCACCTTGGCTATGGCTTCTTGGCATTTATGTCTATTTCTTATATTTTTAGTTTAAAAGCTTGATGTGGAATTTAGCTTTATTACATTGGTATCAGATCATGGACTTTGATCCATGGGAAGTGTCATTTTCTTGTAGAATTTAGACATTGTGACATGAACCAGTTAACTAGAGCACCAAGATTTGGTCACAGGGTTTGGTACAGTTCAAACCGTGACTAGTCAGAGGGTTGGTACAAGATTTGGTCATCACAGGGTTTGGTACAGTTCAAACCGTGACTAGTCAGAGTTCTTTGTAACAAGTCGGGTCTAATTTTGAAGGCTTCTTGAAGAAGATCTTAAGGAAGATGGAGGTTCTTGGCTGAAATAGTAGGATGTGGTCAAATGGAGGTCCATTTTGAAGGCTTTTGACCTTAACTGAAGTCTAAGTGGGGTTAAGCTGAGATTACTTTTCGGGGATAATTTCTCTCTCTTCTTCCTTTCAAGCTTTTCTCCAAGAATCCATGGAGTCAATTGTTGAAATCTTCTTCCAAGATCTATTTTCCCCTGAAGAGACATCATAGCATGTTTCTTTGTGTCAAGAGCTTCAGATTGAGTAGCATAGTATTCACATTTGCTGAGTATGATCAGCCAGAATAGCAAGCTAAATCAGCGCATTTTGCGCTGAATTTCTTGCTCATTTCTCCATGTTTTCAAGAGAAAATGGAATCATCTATGGCTTGTACAATCTGTAATCATCAATCTTTGAGTCTCCATCCTAGTATACTCAAGTGAAGCCCATTCTCTTAAGCATTCTTGAGCTCTCAAACCCTAGCTATGGTAGATTCAAGACAGCAGTGGTTTTTTTGGAATTTCTTCAAAGAATCAAAGGGCTTTTACTCTAACAAGTATCCTGGAGCTTCTTCAACACTCAAGGGACCGACATTGAAGCCTTCATGGACATGAAGCTTCAAAAATGTGATGGCCATGAAGTCAAAACAAGGCAGCAAGCTTCAAGAATCCAATTCTTGGATTATCTTCTTCAATTTCATGGGGCTTTTGTTGTCTACAACCCCGAGAAGGTTCAATTGAAGGTATTCTTCAACGATTTAGTTTACATTGAAGAAATTCTTAAAGTTTGAAAGCATTTTCAGCCCTTGAACATGGCAATGTCTAAAAAGTCATGGAATCCATGATTCTAATGAGAAATTACACACATCAAAGCTCAAAGGATCTTCTCCAACAAGCTATTGTGGATTTCTATCAAGTCATTGACTTCTTTTGATTGCATTGGAACAATCTTATTGATCAGGAGCTGAAGATTACTTGGGAGCAATCATATTGGACAAATCCTTCTTGAAGATTGGTGTTATTGATTTAAATCTTGGTCTATTGATGGTGTCTTATGCTGAAGGTTGATTGATTGGATTCATCCACTACTTTCCATCAGCATTAAAGAGGTAATTGTAGTACTTTCTTCTTAATCTCTCTTTTATCCAATTGTCGAACCAGTCCTATTGTTCATAAGAGAGATTAAGTGTAGTAGAACCTCTTAATTCCTATTGAAGGCATGTAGCATTTAGCCCAAGACTGATTACGATTGCTTGATGAGTTCTTTTCTACCCATTCAAATGTTGAAGCTCAATTGATTGCATATATGCTACTCATTGCTTACTTGACTTGGATTTTTGTTGGATGGTTGAGCATTGATGCTACAGGATTGAAACAATGATGAAAATGGTAAGTGGGAACATTGTAAAAGTAGTGAGTTACTGCAAAAGGGTAATGCCCTATCCATAGCCCTTTTTAATTCATTCATTTTCCAGTACCCACTTGCATTTCATTAAAAGTTCAAAGGCTTTTTCAGTCAATGCATAGCATCCTTGTTTGATTAGCCATTAAAATGTACTTGCCATGTTGGTTCCTGCAAGGAAAAGTTGATGTCAGGTGAGTCGGGAAGACAAAAGAGAGGTGACCCTCCCTTCCTGATTAAGACCCTGAAGGGGTGCACAACCCAGCTTGAGGTGGAACTTTGCACACCCCTCTTGTCTTGGAGCCCATGATATTTTCAAATTTAGGTGTAGGTACATTTCTATTATCATATTTTGACACAAGTACAGCATTGATCAGAAATAATCAGGGTTCCATAAGTGGTTGGTGAACCATTGGAAGAGGGGTAGAGCATCTCCTATTTTCAGGGCACCTACAAGTGTTTGACAGATATGTTTGACAGATAAAATAGCAGGTATATACCCATCTACAGGGTTTCCTTGAGCCCTAAACGTGCCCCATAAATCTTTCCTGGTTGCTACAGTGTTTTACAAGGGTTTCCTTCACTCAGGGTATTCCTTTAGGGTCAAACAGGGTTTCTACATGGTGTTAACAGGTTGTAGGAATTCTCTGGACAGGTACACAGTTCCTATTACAAAAAATTCTATCATGATTTGATTTAGGATCTTAATAGCTTGTTTTGAATAGGGATTCTAAGCTCCAATTTGAATCAAAAATTTTGTTGATCCGACATTGGAAGCAAAAGTTATGGCCAATTTACTGACATGGGGTCTAGTGGATTGAACCTAAATAGGCTGTTTGGAATACACTGTTTGAGTTCATTCTACCCGTATACCTTATTGCAAGCTGAGATATTACTAAATCGTGTATATCCCCATATAATAAGATTTCCATAGAGCTATTAAGCATTGAGATTGGTGCCATATTCAGAGAGAAACAAGGGGTTAAGTGACAAACTATCTACTACTACAACACTGTTTCCTAGTGGCCATGAATAAGAAGAAAGATCCTATTACTGAGGCATTGAATGATGGTGTTAGAGACTTCCAAGAGGATAAAAATTACACAACTGAAGCCCATAATGTTGATCGAGTAGATGAAGAATTAAGCATTAGGATTGCTTATAGCACACATCAAGGACAACAAGACATACATGAAGAGCATGTAGGGAATGATTATCTCTTACTGTCAAAAGATCTAGGACATGTCAATGAAGGCCTTTCTAAGGATTTGAAGGCTTTGAATGAAGGTTTAACCCATATGAATCAAGGTTTGTTGCAAGAGATGGCACAGGTAAACCAAGGAATCTCTGAATTGCAGCAAAACAATAAATCCTTATTCCAAGAGCTCATCTTAGCCATCAAGGAAATCGGAAGTAAACCATAAAGAGAACCTCAAAATATTGAAGACTCCCATGAAATTCCCTTTTTTGGTAATTCTTCTCATCCAAGCAAAGAAAATTCTTAGCCAATAATGCACACTTTTGAAAGGGGAGAGCCATCTAGAGCAAGGGGCAACCATCATCCTTCACAAATTCATGGTATTCATACCCCAAGGCCTCAGTTTAGCAGTCCAAAGGATAATCATAGACATGAAGGGGAACAAGAAAACACTCAATGGGACAATGATTATCATGGATGTGACCCCTTTTACAAGAACTTTTATCATTATCCCTTGAGAGCAAAGTTTTGAGCCTGGGATGTGCCTAAAATTTGCCAAAAAATCCAGAATTTAAGGGAAAACTATTTAACATCGAAGGCGGCGACGGCTGCAGCTAGGACGATTTTAAGCACCAAGTGAAAGACGGCTTTTAAAAGGCGCCTGAGCGACACTTGTGGATTTTTGATAATTTTTCCGACTGTCGTGCGGGATGTCAAGAGCTGCCAGTCAGTGCGGGATGCTAAGCCGAACACGCAGGATTTTTCAGAGCTCGAAACGGAGCTCGGACGATGAAGAGGCCACAAAATGGGCAAGATTTGAAAAGGTGAACCAAATTGAAGACCAAAGGAGGGGTGCCCTTTGGGGATTTTAACCCCCCTCAATTTTTGGGATGAAAAAAAATGCACAAAACGTGGAGAGGATGGCGTGAGCAGGCGCCGAAAAATGCACCATCATCCCCCCCAATCATGATGTGGGGCTGCAAATACCTCATGCAACAAACATTGGGCCTTGACTTCTCCCTCTTGGCTGATGATATCGTCGGTCTTTGTGCGAGGAATGGCTGTCCGGATGAAGAGAACAGAATCTAGTCTTTCTCTCTCCTCCCTCTCTCTTCTCTATGGGATGTTCATGTGTACCATCTTGAAGAAGGAACCGGGGAAGGAGAATGAAGAAAATGGTGATGAAGATTGATGAAGATGCTGAAGATTGATGCACAGCATTGGATTGAGAGCACTGGAGGCTCCGTTTGCTGGTTATGCAGTCGTTAAAGGCATCTCGGGTTACGTAAAAACACGGTATGACCATTTTTATGAAGAAAATGAAGGATTTTTTATAGTTTATGATGATAATTATGTTATTATTGGATGAAAATTTGTTTGTGTGATGTTTGCATTATGAGTAATTGCTGTGTATCAGAAAGTTTTGATTTTGCAATGACTTACATGCTTTATTTAATTCCCGTAAACCCAAAATGTGGTCTTTAAGTGGTAAAATTGTAGTTTTTCCGTTTCGGGTAGGTAAAAGGTGTTCCCATGGGGGGAATATGGAAGAAAAATTGAATGTTAGTATGCTGAAGTGATTGGAACAAGAAAATTTAGAAAATAACATATTTTATTGTCAAATAAATCAAGAAAATAGAAAAAATAAGGGAAAAAATAGAAATACGTCTTGGAAAAATAAGGAAAAATATAATGATTGTTTGTGGATGTATGGTAGTGTCAAAGCATGATGTTTAGCCTCAATTTGCCCTATCTCTTTGTCAAAGTTTGTGATTTATTGCTTTTTATACATCAAAACATGACAAAATGAACCTCTACACCTATGCAACGAAAGCAATACCTAAACGTAGGGGGTTGGAATGTTTGAATGGTGTGATTTGCATGATGATTGTTGCTGCTTTTCTGATGCACATCATGACATAGATTTCGTGTATGTTAATTAAGAGGATAGTAGCACAAAGCCTGGTTGTGCACAACACCTGTTTCTGATTTTAAAATTATCGTTGAGCACTTTAGAATCATTCACTTTGCATGTGCATGATGATCATGGTATCGAAATAAAAACCTGGATGCATAGCATCTCTTTTCAATGACAATGACCCATGCTTAAGTGCAGAAAGGCATCCTAAGCCGTAGGATAGACATTCGTTTCTTGGGGGATCATTTGGTAAGGACACATGGTATCTCCTGGAGTACTTTTGAAATGAAAGAGTGGAGTTTATTCGTTTGTTTTATATGTTGAGCAATGCATCAAGGGGCCAATCCTTGCGATGTAAGAGAGCTACAGTGAGGCCGCGGTGATTCTACTGAGAGGTTGTCTCCCATGTATGTGATTATCGTGGCATTTATTGCCAATATGTATGGGTTCTCCCTCTGTGGAGTTCATAGAAAGGGAAATGTTGGACTACAAAACTACGAAACTATAAATGCATAGATTAGGCTTTAGGGCAATTTGTCCTTTAGCAGAAGATAGACGCTCCTGGTCCACGAGGCCATGAGGGTGTGTTTGTCTGTCATGAGCATGAGGTCCAGCTAGTGCCATAGCCAGTGCCGGCCCATTTGAGGTCCCATCAGCCCTCAAATGCACAAAAAGGAAATGCAGTCAACAATCAAGCTCATAAAGGTGGAAGGCATGATGAGTGAAGATCAGCCAATGACATCCCAAGCCAATAGCATGTTTCAAATGGAAAACCCTCATCTCATGGCTTTGGGACATCTATTTTTAAACAAAATTCATGGAATAAAGATTCATGGAGACAACAATCTCATGGGCAGCCATCTTACAATGAAAAAGAATATAAAGAGAAGATCAATATCACTAATTTCAAAGGAGATGATGCATCACCTTTGGAATGGGAGGAGTGGATTAATAAGCTTGAATTGTACTTTACCCTTTATCCTAGAAGTCTAGAAGTGAAGAGGCCAAAATTTATTTTGCGGCTCTTCATCTTGAAGGCTATGCCCATACTTGGTGGCATTACATCCAAAATATTGGGCAAAATTTTGACTCTTGGGAGGAGTTCAAGCAAGCGATGATTGATGTCTTTGTATCCACTTGGAAAAAGGAAGGCTTCAAAGAAGATGGTATGATGCTCTCAAAGGGGAATGTCCATTAGAGACTATTCCAATGCCTACTTGAATCCATGTATGTTGAAGGTATTTCAGATTTTGCTAAGCTAAATAAATACATTTTTGGTCTTGACCCTGCCCTATCATCGAAGGTAGGAGCTCAACAACCAAAAACATTACATGAGGCCATACAATTGGCTGAAAGATACTCTTTGAAGTACAAAAGAGATGCATGAAATTTTCAGCAAAGAAATATGGGTAATAATGTTTCCAATCAACCTACAAAGTATGGGCAAGTTTTCAGCCAATCAAGAGACTCTTTTAGACAAGAAAACAAAGATTATAGCAGTAAAAACAATTATAATAGCAAAGTGCCAACATTTCCCATTGTTTATGCCTCTAAACAAAATGGAAATTTTGTACAAAAACAAGGGAAAACTTTCAAAAATCCTTCCTCACGGCAAGCTTCAGGAAATGCATGCAAAAGGATTATGCTTCAAGTGTGGGGAGAAGTGGCCACAAGATCATAAGTTGAAGTGTAAAGCTAAGAACTCAAAAATCAACATGGTGTTCACTCAGGAAGTGGAAGTTGAAGAAGAAGAACATCAATAGGAAAATTTGTTGCATGTTGATGCATACCCAATGGTTGAAGAGATTCATGAAGAAGAGCATGCCACCAACGAAGAATTCTATGATCCCATGGATGGATTTCCTTTTTATCCAGGTGATAATCATGATTCTCATGTTTCCTTGTATACCATCTCACATGATGCATGGACCAGTTGCAAAGGGGAAAATACACTTAGACTCAAAGGTTTCATTAATGGCAAGGTTGCACACATTCTAGTGGATACGGACAACACTCATAACTTCGTCAACACCAAATCTTTGAATGGGCTGAAGTTGCTACCCATTGATATGGATTCTTCCTTGTGGATGCAAGTTGCCAATAGTGCATATAAGTCTAGTAAAGAAGTATGTCCATGTACTTCAATTGAGTTATCGCCCTCTTGCACAATAAAATTAGACTTGATCACTTTGGATATGGTGCCTATTGACATTGTCATTGGTTGTAATTGGCTGAAAACACTTGGAAATTTTACCTTAGATTTGGAGCAAATGCAAATGGAATTTAATTAGCAAGGACGGCACATAGAGTTGAAAGGCATAGACCACAAACAAATAGAACTCATCTCCATGAAGAAATTGTGAAAAGAAATCAATGCAAAGTCATGCATCTTCACTCTTTTGCTTGCGAAACTAAATGAAGGACAATCAACAAAAAAGCCATCTTCTTCTTCAAAGAAAAGGAATCCAAGATTAGAAGAGCTATTGGAGGAATACAAGGACTTATTTTAGCCATCATCTTTACCTCCAAAGCGAGAGGTTGGCCATCCTATTGACTTGTTGCCCAATACAAATCCCATCAACAAACCTCCCTATCGCTTGTCTAAGTTTGAAAGGGAAGAAGTGGAGCGTCAAGTCAAGGAATTGCTGCAAATGGGTTTAATTGAGCAAAGTCAAACACCGTTTGTCTCTCCCATGCTCTTAGTCAAAAAGAAGGATGGATCATTTCGCATGTGTATTGATTATCGGGATTTGAACAAGTCAATGGTCAAGAATAGGTATCCTATTCCCCGAATTGATGATCTCTTGGATGAGCTTAAAGATGCAAAAATTTTCACCAAAATAGATCTTTGATTGGGTTATCATGAAATTCAAATGAAGGAAGGAGATGAGTGTAACGTGCCCACCCCTCAAATTACGGGACACGTCTTAGCAGCCCATTGAGAGATCAATCTAGAACACACCGCCCGGCACTCCCAAGGAATGACATGGGGTTTGCCAACTAGGGTCTCTTGATTCTGCCTTGCAACGAAACTTATCCGGCCTTTCCCACTAGGATCGACCTGAAGTCCGGGTTCCTAGCAGTGCGAGTCTTCCTAATAGCCTTCTAGCATCGTTCGACAGCCGCTCCACTTTGCGTAGATACAACTGCACCCAAGTAGACTCATACCGCACTTGGTTCAAAGAGAATGGGAAACGAGAGGGATGCATCGCTCGACCTCTCTTCCCGCAGGGCATAGTCCCATTCTGGTCCCCTAAAACTGTATGAATCGGGTTTTTAACTTACAAGTTCTAAGGTCTATTCTATGGATATATAGACTATAAAGAGCCCTACCCATAGCTTAAACCCTACATCTTATCACTTTGGGTTTACTCTTCAAGCACTAGGTATGCTACATTGCTTCTCGGTTATCATAACTCTAGCAAGTGGAGAAACAAATTCTTAGGAGGGATGTCAATGTAAAGGGTAAAAGGGATGGGTTATCTTAGTGAAGATGGAAATGGATTACACCTAGCGGTTGAGTGAGTGCATAGATTTTTTCAAAGGACTAGCCTCCAACTACACTTGGGCTCCACATGCATCACCAAGTTTTGGGATCTATCACCATCATTAGAGGACACCTCACCCTTGTACACAAGTGAATGTCCACATCATGGTGTCATTTGGATCTTACGGAAAAGCTTACAAGCATGGACCCCCTCTGTCACATGCAGATGAAGACGAAGATCTAGATCCCACTAAAACTTATTGGGAGGACTAAAATTCCTAGAAGCTTAATCGACATGTAACACAATTGAGAATAAATCCTACTATGGTTAATTCAAATAATATGAGTGCACTACTTGGGTGGGTCTGAACCCACAGGTCATAAGCCCCATTAGTGCTCATCTTCCACCGTTTCTCTCAGATGAGGACATCTCGATTCCTCCAAGGGGAAGAGGATACAACATCCCCCGGTGTTTCCCCCCCTGTGTCTTCCCCCATAAAAACTCCCTTGAAAGGTCTTTTTTTTTAATTTAAGCAATTTTTTTTAACTCTCCCTCTCTCTCCCCCTGTCGTGTGCATGGCGGGGAGAGAGAGAGAGAGGGGAGAGAGTAGAAATAAGGGGGGGCATGTAGCCCCCCAAGCGGGGGGGGGGGGGGGGGGAGGGGGGCGGCATTAGACAATCGTCTCTCCCCCCCCATACCACCTCCTCCCTCTATAAAGCCCCCCTCCCCCCCCCCCCCGACTACGACTGCAGTGGCCCCCTCCATCAACTTCAATCCGCAAAAGCTTCCTCCCTCCGTCTGGAACAGCGCCCCTGGTCGTGAAGAAGGAGTAGGGAGAGATAGAAGGAGAGGAGAGGAAGAAGGAGAAGAACAAGAGAGAGGAGAAGAGGGAGAGAGAGAAGGAGAAGAAGAGGGAGAAGAAGAGGGAGAGAGAGAAAAAGAAGAAGAAGAAGAGAGAGAGAGAGAGAGAGGAGAAGAAGAAGAAGAAGAGGGAGGGAGGGAGAGAAGGAGAAGAAAAAGAATAAGAAGAGGGAGAGAGAGAAGGAGAAGAAGAAGAAGAAGAAGAAGAAGAAGAGAGAGAAGGAGAAGAAGAGGAAGGGAGAGAGATAAGGAGAAGAAGAAGAAGAAGAGGAAGGGAGAGAAAGAAGGAGAAGAAGAGGGAGAGAGAGAAGGAGAAAGGAGAAAGGAGGAGAAGAAGAGGAAGAGAGAGGAAAAGAAGAAGAAGAAGAAGAAGAAGAGGGATAGAGAGAAGTGGAAGATAATTAGGGGAGGATATAGGGAGAGCGAGAGAGAAAGAGAGAGGGAGAGAAGACTATGAGATGGAGAGGGTGAGATAGATGGAAAACAAATTGGGGAGAGGGTAAAAGAAGAAGAAGAGTTATGCATGTTGAAGTCACATTGTTTGGCCTTAGACTCCTTGTGAACCCACGTACCACTTCCTTCCGCCAGGGCAAGAGCCGTCGATTTACCTCAAGGGTTGCAAGACCAAGAACGTACAAGGATGGCACCCAAGAGACAAGTTACAAGGAGCACAAGTGTTGAAGTTGCAAACAGAGCCAGGAACATATCCAATGCAAGCGGAGACATGAATACCACCAACCCTCCAATAACTATAGCTCATATCCAGGTTGTAACAAGATTTAGATTCTTCTCACGCAACTTGAATTATTGTATGTATTCTCCATTAAAGGGCTTAGGATGGGTTGATCTTCTACCCTAAATAGGTAGCCATGATTAATAAAGGTCAAGGTGAAATCACTTAGATAATTTAAAGGAACTAGAAGGAATTTGTTAAATTGACCTTGCAAAGCCCTAACTCAAGGGAGAGAGCGAACTTTAGGGTAGTTGATTTATGCTAAGCATGTTGCTTGGAACTATTGAAATGGTTTTAATGAAGGTTGATCTTGTTAAAGATGGAAAAAGTGATTGCTAGGCAGAGTGGTTACTTGCTAGATTAGGAAAAGATGTTTTCCTAGTTAAAGGATGTTAGGCTGGTTGTTTCAACTTGATGGTTTCCGAAAGGATACCTAAGGATTGGTTGTAGTTCAAGTGATTATATTTTCATGGCGGGAACTGTAAGGATAAATTGCCATGGGAACCAAAGGGATGTTTTCCCTAGAAAATGCTATTGGGCTGGTTGCTTCAGCTATGGATGATTTTCTAAAGGGATAATTAAGGAAGGATGGCGCTAGCTACCCCCCGCGAACCGCCAAACCCTAACCAAGGGGGTTATGAATCCGCATCGGGAATGTGGACCGAACCCGCCGTGAGAGGTCTCTCCGTGGAAATTACTTGGCGTAGGAGGATGCTTGGGTGCGAGGGAGGGCTCTGGCCGTAAATCCCAATGCCTCCGGACCCTACACAAGTATTCTACGTGACTCAAGATGGGATCATGAGGCTCTGGATACTAGTTACAGGGAAGAATCTTGGTAGGATAAACCTTCGGGTTTTTATTGCTGGGAGACGGAAGGATTTTTCTGTGGAGGTAAAAAGGCACACTTAATTCTCCTGTATGGGCAGGAGACAAACATTAATCTGAAGATAAGTTAAGGAAGTGTTTGATCTTGTTATCTTGTCTTCGTGTCTGTGCCCTAAATTACGTAAAGGAACCTGTGATTAACGAGTTAATTAAGAAAGCTTCTTTTAAGTGTCAAACATAATGTGGTAGGTAATTAGATAACTAAAACAACCCCCGAGGGAAGCATGGTGGATGTGACTGTCGGGTCCATCCTACAGTACTTAGATCAGGGTAGTCTGCTTGGATGTGTCCTAGCTCCTTACAATGGAAGCATTGACGGTAAGGACATCTCCTACGGATGTGCCCTATCCCTCCGCACGTATGGCATCTCTTATCCTAATCTCCATAGTCATCTTTGCTACAATTGCCCGATTTAAGTTCTTGGACGATTGGATTCACTCGGAGTAATGCGTCTTGCAAGTCCGTTGGGCACATTGATTCCAATTGAGTGTTTATGGGTGGATTCAACCCAACACAGAATTTTGACACATGTTGTGTCATATCCATTGGGGGTGCATACTTTAGGAGTGAAACGAACTTTAAATAATATGCTTCAAGGTATAATCCTGGCTGCTTCAAGTCATAGAATTCATTCATCTTTTTTGTGTGGTAGGCAGGTGGCAGATACCTCCCTCGCACAGCTTCCTCAAGCTTATCCCAAGTGACTGTCCCCTCCGAGATCGCTTGGTCTCTACACCACTGTTTCCACCAAAGTCTCGCTTCTCCTGTAAGCTTAAGTTTGGCTAGCATGGCTTGGTTAGCAGGTGCAGTTCGTGCTACCTCAAAATAGTCCTCCATGGGCTCAATCCAGATCTCGACGTCGGCTTGAACAATCCTTCCCTTGCCATCAAACTTGGGTGGCTTAATTTGCTTGAGAAGAAATTTCTTCTCTTGCATGTCAGCATTCATGGGTGCAGAAGGTGCCTAACAATCAAGCCATACCACTTAGGTTATTTCTGTTCAGGATATGTCTATGAACCGAACATCAATCAATCATGTATCATTATGAATTTTTGCTCTGATACCAACTGTAATGTGTCCACCCCTCAAATTGCGGGACACATCTTAGCAGCCCATCGAGAGATCAATCTAGAAGACGCCGCTCGGCACTCCCAGGGAATGCCAACTAGGGTCTCTCGAGTCTACCTCGTAACGGAACTTATACGTCCATTCCCACTAGGATCGACCTGAAGTCTGAGTTCCTAGTAGTTGAGTCTTCCTAATAGCCTTCCAACATACGTCGACAGCCACTCCACTTTGTGTAGATACAACTGGACCTAGGCAGACTCATACCGCACTTGGTTCAAAGAGAATGGGAAACGAGAGGGATGCATCACTCGACCTCTCTACCCGTAGGGCATAGTCCCATTTCGGTCTCCTAAAATGGTATGAATTAGGTTTTTAACTTACAAGTTCTATGGTCCTTGTCTATCTAATGTTTGCATCAAATAAATTCCATTGAGGAAAGCTCTCAGCTAACCGAGGCCACCCGGTCGTAGGATGGACCCGACGGTCACATCCACAATGCTTTCCTCGAGGGTTGTTTTAGTTATCTAATTACCTACCACATTATTTTTGACACTTAAAAGCATCTTCCTTAATTAACCCATTAATCACAGGTTCCTTTACGTAATTTAGGGCATAGACACGAAGACAAGATAACAAGATCAAACATTTCCTTAACTTATCTTCAGATTAATGTTTGTCTCCCACCCATACAGGAGAATTAAGTGTCCCTTTTTGCCTCCGTAGAAAAATCCTTCCGTCTCCCAGCAATAAAAACCCGAAGGTTTATCCTACCAAGATTCTACCCTGTAACTAGTATCTAGAGCCTCAGGATCCCATCTTGAGGCACATAGAATGCTTGTGTAGGGTTCGGAGGCATTGGGATTTACAGCCAGAGCCCCCCCTGGCACCCAAGTGTCCTCCTACACCAAGTAATTTCCACGGAGAGACCTCTCGTGAGGGGTTCGGTCTACATTCCTGATGCGGATTCATAACCCCCTTGGTTAGGGTTTGGCAGTTCGCGGGGGATAGCTAGCGCCATCCTTCCTTAATTATCCCTTTAGGAAATCATCCACAGCCGAAGCAACCAGCCCAATATCATTTTCCAAGGAAAACATCCCTTTGGTTCCCATGGCAATTTATCCTTACAGTTTCCACCATGAAAATATAATCACTTGGACCACAACCAATCCTTAGGTATCCTTTCGGAAACAATCAAGCTGAAACAACCAGCCTAACATCCTTTAACCAGGAAAACATCCTTTCCTAATCCAACAAGTAACCACTCTGCCTAGCAATCACTTTTTCCATCTTTAACAAGATCAACCTTTGTTAAAACCATTTCAATAGTTCCAAGCAACATGCTTAGCATAAATCAACTACCCTAAAGTTCGCTCTCTCCCTTGAGTTAGGGCTTTGCAAGGTCAATTTAACAAATTCCTTCTAGGTCCTTTAAATGATCTAAGTGATTTCACCTTGACCTTTATTAATCATGGCTACCTATTTAGAGTAGAAGATCAACCCATCCTAAGCCCTTTAATGGTGAACACATATAATTCTACCTCTATTTAGGAATTCAAGATGCATGAGAAGAATCTAAACCTTGGTACAACCTGGATATGAGCTATAGTTAGTGGAGGGTTGGTGCTATTCATGTCTCCACTTGCATTGGATATGTTCCTATCTCCGTTTGCAACTTCAACACTTGTGCTCCTTGTAACTCGTCTCTTGGGTGCTATCCTTGTGCGTTCTTGGTCTTGCAACCCTTGAGGTAAATCGACCGCTCTTGCCCTGGCAGAAGGAAGTGGTACGCGGGTTCACAAGGAGTCCAAACAATGTGACTTCAACATGCATAACTCTTCTTCTTCTTTTACCCTCTCCCCAATTTTTTTTACATCTTATCTCACCCTCTCCATCTCATAGTCTTCTCTCCCTCTCTATTTCTCTCTCGCTCTCCCTATATCCTCCTCTAATTATCTTCCACTTCTCTCTATCCCTCTTCCTCTTCTTCTTCTTTTCCTCTCTCTTCCTCTTCCTTTCCTCCTTTCTCCTTCTCTCTCTCCCTCTTCTTCTCCTTCTTTCTCTCCCTTCCTCTTCTTCTTCTTCTTCTTCTTCTCCTTCTCTCTCTCCCTTCCTCTTCTTCCCCTTCTCTCTCTTCTTCTTCTTCTTCTCCTTCTCTCTCTCCCTCTTCTTCTTCTTCTTCTTCTCCTCTCTCTCTCTTCTTCTCCTTCTCTTCTTCTCCTTCTTCTTCTCCTCTCTCTCTCCCTCTTCTTCTCCTTCTTCTTCTCCTTCTCTCTCTCCATCTTCTTCTCCTTCTCTCTCTCCCTCTTCTTCTCCTTCTTCTTCTTCTCTCTCTCTTCTTCTCCTTCTTCCTCTCCTCTCCTTCTATCTCTCCCTACTCCTTCTTCATGGCCAGGGGCACTATTCCAGATGGAGGGGGGAAGCTTCTGCGGACTGACGTTGATGGAGGGGGCCGCTATAGTCATAGCCAAGGGGGGCTTTATAGAGGGAGGAGGTGGTATGGGGGGGGGGGGGGGGGAGACGGCCGTCTAAACCCCCCCCCCCCCACCTGGGGGATGCATGCCCCCCCTTATTTCTACTCTCTCTCTCTCTCTCCCCATGCACACGGTAGGGGGAGAGAGAGGGAGAGTAAAAAAAAAATTCCTTTTAAAAAAAATTTAATCTTTCAAGGGGGGTTCTTATGGGGAAAGGCACACGGGGGGCAATGAGTTCAAAGCAACCTTTAGGACTGAAAGAGAGCTACATCACTTCTTGGTTATGCCATTTGGACTTTCCAATGCACCTGTTAATCGTCAGACGAACAAGGTGGAAATTTTGGAAAAGCTAAAGCAGAAGACAAAGGCCAAGGCAAAGTGAAACGGAAGACGAACGCGCCAAGAAAAATCTGGAAACATAAGAAGTGTAGAAAAGTCCTAAATAAGGGAAAAAGGCACACAAGGAAAAGCGCAAGTTAATACTTTTGTAAAAGAGCGCAAGCGTATCATGATTTAATTTAAGGAGTTCCGAGCTCTCACCCGTGCGATTTGTAAATGTAGACGGGTGATGGAGATAAAGCTAGGAAGATAGAAGGACAATGGAAAAAAGGGCCTAGGCCACGACGGGCCATGCAAAAAAGGGGATAAGGGGATGACCGCCCAAAAGGGATTTAGGGTTTTGTATATGAAGTTGAAAAGTAAATGAGAAGCTCATTTTTGTGTGTGGCCAAAAGTGGTTCTTCTCTTCTTCTTCTTCTTCTTCTTCTTCTTCTTCTTCTTCTTCTTGCTTGCTTGCTTGAGCTTGTTGCTTGAGAGAGGGAGTGTGAGAGTGTGAGGGAGTGAGTGTGTGAGGGTGAGGGACCAAGGAGGAGAAGCTCTCCATCTTCCCCTCTCTTCTTCTCTTCTCTTATCTTATCTTATCTTATCTTATCTTCTCTTCTCTTCTCTTCTCTTCTCTTCTCTTCTCTTCTCTTCTCTTCTCTTCTCTTGCTAGCAGCTATGGAGCTTGGAGCATAGAGCCTGAGGATGGAGCTTGCTTGAAGCTTGCACTTGGATCGTGAAGCTACGGGAGTGCGCAGGAGAGGAGGTAACTTGATCGGCATGGAGGTAAGCTCACTACACCGGTAGATATGAATGGCACGTCGGCTATGTGAGAGGTAGCCACTAGTGCTCGGCCTGGAATGCTTGAAGCAATAAGCAGTCCATGGGTCTTGGTGGTTGAGCAAAATCTCTCACATTTTGGTTCCATTGTCGGGACCAACGGATTCAAGCCTTGAGCGCTTGCGTGCTTCTAATCAAGCATCAAAGTAAGGGTTTTTCCTAAACCAGTGCTTGAGGTAGATAGGTAGGAAGCGAGGGAGTTTGAAGAGGTATTCAATCTCCTTAGCAAGTAGGTTTTTGTTATTTTGGACTTGGGAAAGTATGATGGAGTAGTGTAGGTATTTTCCTTATGATTTTTTCTTGCATTTAGAAAGGATAGGAGCAAAACATTAGAGCAAATAGTAGGATTTTCTGTTGCTGTATAATAGGCTGAAACAAGGAAAAGAATGGCAAAAAGTCAAATTTTGGGCGATGATCTTCTTTGCCTCTTGGTCATATAATGTGTAAGCCTTCTGCTCATCACTATAACCCAAGAAGATACATTTTCTGCTTTTTGGTTGTAACTTGTTTCTCTTCTCATCTGGAATATGTGCATAACATTCACATCCAAAAATTCTGAAGCGTGAGACAGATGGTTTCTTACCAGTGTAAGCCTCATGAGGTGTTTTTCCCTTCAGAGCCTTTGTGTAGCTCCGGTTTAAAATGTAGACTGCAGTATTAATAGCTTCAGCCCAAAAATGGTTAGGCAATCCCTTACCCTTTAGCATGCATTTTGCCATCTTCACAATGGTGTGATTCATGCATTCCACAACACCGTTTTGTTGAGGTGTGTGAGACGTCATCAATTGACGCTTGATCCCTTTGCTCTTGCAAAAGTCTTCAAACTCCTTTGAGTTGAACTCACCACCACCATCTATTCTAAATTTCTTTACACTTTTCCCTATTTCATTCTCAATAAGTGTTAGCCATTCTTTAAATTTACCAAAATCTTGACCCTTATCACGAAGGAAGTACACCCACATCTTCCTACCGTAGTCATTTGACAATCAACATAAAATAAGAAGATTCCCCCAAGGCCCATGTAGGCATCTTTCCGCACAAGTCAGCATGCACCAACTCTAGAGAAGCATGTGCTCTATTCTTGCTTTCTTGTGGAAATGCCTTTCTCTATTGCTTGCCCATCATACAAGCTTCACATGGTTCCTTCAATTTAGTCATTGCAGGTAGGTGAGCCAGAACTAGTAACTACCCTTAATACTTAGGCCTCCATGTGAAGCTAGTACATGCACCGCTTAAGTACTAAGGTACTAGTAACTTAAGTATTAAGGGCAGTTACTAGTAACCACCTCCTACACCGCTTCCCGATGTGCCAGAACCGCTTCCAAATATGACATTGTTCCTCTTTGTTGTTGAAGCCTTTGCCTCTTGCGCACTCTTCGATCCCTAGAGCCCCCTAGGCTCTGCTACCATGTAAAATTTACACGGTGCAGCGAACAAAATCCGAGAAAGAGATAGAGATAGAGAGTACATAACAGATAAGAGGAGAATTAGAAAATTTCTTTAGCTCCAAACAATTGATACAGAGATGGCTCTGTCCACCCGTGCACTTCCACAGTGAAGCTTAGATGGCGATCTAGACAAAAGATAGGTGAAGAGCTTAAGGCTAGTTGAAACAACTCTAACTAGGTGAAAGATAGATGATCATTGGATATGAAGGGGTTTATCTTTTATAGCCCGTAAAGGCGGTTAGGTCGGCATGACTGATCTACCATATGAGCCTCTACTAGTCAGCTAGGGAATATTCCCTTTACCGTCGGGCCAAGGGTTGCTACCCCCGGACCCCCACCAGAGGGGCCACTGGCCCCCTGGGACCCCGCAGCTAGGGGCCGCTTTTGCGGCCCCCGAACCCCAAAATAGGGGCCCCTTTTAACTCCCTTACCCCGCAACTCGATGCAATGTGCCTCGAGTTGCTACCAGCTTAACTACTCAGTCCAACCCAAAGATTAGACCCACAATGGTCACCTTATTGCCATCCGGTCACATAGACCTCATCTGATATATAAGTCAGGTCTCGGGCTCACATTTTACAACTTTGAGCACCATGGATCATTGGTGGTACCTTATGAGGGTGGGACATTGAGTATATCTAATAGACCTACGGACTGCTTATTCCTTCAAGCATTTCAAGAGAGTACCTATGGCTATCTCTCATCTAGTTGATGCACCTTCGATCCTACCGGGGTGTAGTGAGAATACCTTGATGCTCAAATGAGTTGCTTCCTCTCTCAAGCACTCCGATAGCTCCACGATTCATGATGCAAGCTCAAGCATCCTCAAGCCTCTTCCTCCAAGCTCCATCCTCCATAGTACATGTGAGACGAAAGAAGAGAAGATAAGAGAAGAACAAGAGAGGAGATGATGCAGGGCTTCGGCTCCAAGATCCCTCCCCCTCACACGCTCACTCCCACATACTCCCTTCCTCAAGCACTCACAAGCAAGCAAGAGAAGAGAAGGAGAAAAGAAGATGAGTCCACTTTTGCCACACACCAAAGAATGTGCTTCTCATTCCCTTTTTGAGTTTATACACAAAGCCATTATCCCTTTGGACCCATCTCCTCTCTTTTTTTACCTCACTACAAGATATAAGCCTCACATCGATGTTTAAAGCGACAAAAATATTTACAAAAAAATTGTCCTCTGCCGTCTTTAAACATGCTAGTATTAGCATCTCCATAGAAGTGTCACTATTTTTGTCGCTATTGGCGTCATATAACAATGCAAATAGCAACAGTTTGCAACGCACATTGCGATAACAATAGTGATGCATGCAGTAAATTTGTGACGCTAATAGCAACGATTACAGAGAAAAAAAATTGGTAGGGCACTATGTGTTATATTTACATTCTACAAATGAATTATATGTAAAGTGTACAATGGTCATCAAGATGAAGGTAAAATGTACTTGAACCCACAAGACTGATACATAAAATAAGTACAAGATCACTGAATGAAAGCTCATGGAATCATAGCAAGATACTAAGGATGATAATAGCATGGTGCATAGAAAATACCTACATAAATCACAGAACCAAAAAGGAAGAGGATGTGCACTCCACGAATCCAAGCACGAGCTATAGATCCTCGCCATCCGAATGCTCCATCCCGATGCAAAGGAGCATCAAGTAGACTTTTTTTTAAAAAAAACTACACATCAGTCCACTATACATAATGCATTTTAATAAAAATAGTAACTACAAAAAGAAAGATGAGTGATTTACTGGGCTGTCGCCTGCATATACTATATTGATCAATTCAATGAGACCATGTCTCTCTATATATCAAGTCTCTAGGCCGGTGGGATCACAATTTGTAATGGAATGTTACAAAGAAAACAAAATACAACTGTTAGAAACACGATTGTCAATACAAGTGATATTGCAAAAAAAAAATGAGAAGAACAAAAGAAAAACTTACAAAGTCCTCCAGATAAGTCATGTGGCCACCACTCCCAAGATGATGGACCACCCCTGCCTCCAGTCATACCCTTGCTACCTTGTGTTGTTGTATCTAACATCCTAAAGAATTTGTAGCCTTCTCCTTGAGTTTGCATCAGTTATCTATGTCTAGTCACTCGGGCTTTGACGTGCCACTCTTAAGTGCCTTGCGTGCATCCCATCGTCTATGTGACATGTACGCACACATGCACTTCTCATCCAGCCTGTGGAAAACTTATTTGCCACAGTGGATACCAAAAAATCCTCATGCAAGGATGCTACTATGTAGTCCTTGCTCCCCCCTCAGGTATGTTCTTCCAATGGTCCAAGACGTTGTGCTCAAAAACTTGTTGGCATAACTCTCTCATACAAGCCATCACCCTCCTTCCCTCATTATTCATGATCACGGCTCCTATTCTATCATCTATAAGGTATCCATATCCCTCTGAGATATGTCTAAGATGTGTCCTCTCCCACCTACAACCATGCTCTTAGGCATAACCAAGAGACCCTTGTACATCTGGTGTATACACGTGGGTGGTATCACTTGGAGTAGCACCCATAGGGATGCTAGGCTAAGAGCAAAAGCTGGAGTCACTAGAGTAGATGTCCCCACAGATGTGACAAATCCTACGGGTGATGCAACTCCACTAGAATGACGAGATGGAGACAATGCATCAATGTCTCCACACGAACCACCTAAGCCACCCTCTCTCAAACCTATATGAGAGTAAGGAGTAGCACATGCATCTCAAGCTGATTGTGGGCTCACCACATCCACATCTCCGGAGCATCCCCCAGAACCGCTCCCTCCGTCTGGTCCAAGTCTGCAGCATCGACCTCATCTATTGGAAATCGAAGCATCAGAGCATGCCGATGTAGATCTAACAAAATGGGCTGATGGTATCTAAGACCACCATATCTCTGAGTCGAATCATCTGATTTGGAGACATACGTGTAAATATATCCTGCAACTCCTCGTCACTCATCCCTCAACTCATCGTGCTCTCCAAAATATCATCAAAGGTTACTTGCACAAACAAAAAGTGATGTTAGCATAGTCAATATAAAGATTTAAGCAAAACACGATAATATAACTCTGAAAAAAATGATGTTACTTAAAATGCATATTCTAGGGTACCCTTGTAAGTGATTCATCAACGAATTGTGTAGGCGGATGCTGCAAGTATGATGTAGCCTATGGTCCTATGTCAATCTCCTGGCACAACTCATAGAATTTCCATGCTTGTCGTATAAGGCTCACTTAAACTTGGTTGGCTCTATCCATGACCAATTCTAGTGGACGGAAATGGATTCTGCATTCCTACATGGAATATTGGCTATAGTCACCAATGCAAATAACATAGTGCCCCTCGATCTGGAGACACTATAGGACTTGTTGGCAACCTTCCAAGTGAAACTATGTGATGTGTGGAAAGATGTAGTTTGGAAATTTTGAGCTAGCCTCACAATCCTAACTCCCAATTTCCACCCCTGTTGCATCTGAAAGATAATCTAGATATCGATACCAAGTCCCATTCTCAAGCCCAACTCCCTTTGATGGCTCTTACCCTCTCAGCTACTAAACTTAAAGCCACCACCCCCTCTTCTTCCAGCCTTGTTACCTCTCCTTCTTTCACTCGCTCAATAGCCATACTTCAACAATAGGCTATAATTTCACCCCAACCCCTATTTTCCAAGGTGTGATGGTAGAGCTTGGCAATGCAACAACAGCTTTGTCTCCCACTCCGGTTCCCCATAGATGTTGCAGCTCAAGCTAAAGGAGGTATTAGATCCCTTGTCATCCCTAGAGCTCAAATGCAAGGAGAAAGGAAGCATGACTTGTAAACACCCTTTTCACAACCTAGAACCACCCTAGTGCTAGCATGGGCTTGCAAAGGAAAGACCATCATCAAAGGACCATCCCCCTCATGTTGAGAGGTAGTGATTATAGTTGTGCAATGCTACATTGGATGGGTGAAAGAATAACATCTCCCTTAAGAGGGGGTGTTGAGAATGTAAGATTTGGTGTTTGTGGATGTGTATATGTGAAAGCACTCTTATGTGCTTAAGATTGTATGGTGCATGAATATAGATGAGAGATGTGGAGTGAAGTGTGCCACATAGGGTACACATGTAAAGTGTGGGTTGTATGGTGTCACATGGGATACACATGGAAAGTGTGAGGATCATTGATGGATCATATCCTCCTTTATATATGTTACCAATTTATGCAATGAAAAAAAGAAGAGAACATTTTTTGAGTGTGCATATTGTGTGCCTTCCCTCTATAGCCATGGAGTTCCTTGTCTATTACAATCCACCATTACTATGTATCAATCATTTTATACACACGATGATCAACCCCACATTGATATTCTTGACATGGTATTAGATCCATGGTTTGGCCTCTTGATCATTGTGTTTTTATGTATGTAAACTATATCATTACATGCCCTTAGTATGTTTTATCCATTCCTTTCTTTAAAATCTTGCACACTCATTATCATTATGATTTCATGTGAGGGAGCTAAAACCTTTTGACAACTATGGAGAGTCTGTCAGCATCAAGTGAAGGAGATTTGTATTATGGAAGGTGAAAATGAAGTCTTTCAACAAGTATGAGGAGTCATCGTCATCTAAGCTACTGTCATGGAGTTAAGAGGTACTTTGGATTGATACCTCAAGTTTTGGATTTTTTGGTTATGGTGTATGGGATAATAAATATTATGGCTCTTACAAGAGTGTGTGAAGGTGTAAATGCTTGTTGCCATCAAAAGGAGAGTGATGGCCGATTTATAGCATGTTACAGCATGCTAATAGTAACATTGCTTGTGAATATGCTCATGAAAAGTGAGCATGGTTGGTAAAAGAAGAGGCATGTGAAAGGCACCCTTCATGGCATTACTAGGATGCTTGTAAGAGTGATTATGGCTTCTACAAGGGATTCCTTGATGGAGTCACAATACCATGGGTAGACAAAGCTGGAAAAATCACCATCAATAACCCAAGGCATTGATATAGATGTTAAGATTGTGAAGAAAGTAACAGAGCCATCTACAACTACTTCTTTAATGGAAGAAAATATTGCTAAAGATGTTGTAGAATAGAAAAGAAGGACCAAAATCAACCACTATGATAGGTTAGTTGCAAAAATATCAGACATAAGCTATGGTAATATGGAGCAACTACTTGAGAGACAACATTATAGGATGTCTACAAAAATTGCAGAGAAAAGAGTGAATAGAAGCTATGGATCAAAGAAGTCACCCAACATAAGGAAATGATGAAGAGGATTGATGGCTTTTTCTCTCCAATCAAACAAAAGAGACAAACTCAGATGACATTGCACTTTGGAAAGTGAAAGAAGCTAAAGGGGCAATGGAGATCTAGAACTAGCACTAGGCTAATCTCACTACTATAAACAAGTATATTGGCAATTCGCTAGGATAAAGTGGAACCTACAAGGAGGAGGCAATTTGCACTATTTATAGCAAATGATGCACAAGGAGCACATGCTAGAGCAGTGCGCAAGAGCTCTAGAGATGGCATGCATCACTACATAGATTGTTTGGAAAGTAATCACAACCAGATTGAAGCTAAGTCCAATGCCCTCAATCAACAGGGCCAAGTTCTTCAAGCCAAGAAGAAGGAAAGGATGAACAACCAAAGCAGAAGAAAACTTGTGGAGAGACCAATAGATAGAGAAGAAGGTTGATGATAGCAAGTAGTAGTAATATGTGCAGCTCACAAGAGAATAGAAGAACACTTAGCAGCTAGTTGTTTGAGAAAACTCTTCAAGGCATGACTCCCCTTTCCCTTAGCTTTTTCTTGCGAGCTTAGTGCTTGTAAGATCAAGGGTCATGTCATTGAAAATAGTAGCAAGACACAGAAAGAAAAGCAGGCTAATAGTATAAATTGGCACAAGAATGAAGAAGAAGAAGATATTGCCCTATGACCCAATGGATGTTGCAAGGACCACATACAGAACAAGCATAAATCAGGAGAAAATGATGAAAATGATGAAAGATTTGAAGAAGAAGAAGATATAGATAAGGGTTAAGAAAAAGAAAAGATGAAGAAGATAACAACACCACATGCCCTAGGATGCATCCATGCTTTTCCCAGAACTGGAATTTCAAGGGGTTCAATGAGAGATGATACAGTCTATATCTTCCAAAGCCTACTTGGAGCTTGTCTAGGTGTTCTTTCCAAGTAGAGTGGACACATAAATTGTCAACGAATACCTTTAAATCTTGTCTAAGCATGTCTTTGAAAATGGCACATATGAGCCTTTGGAATGTGGCTAGTGTGTTCGTCAACCCAAAGGGCATGACTATGTAGGCAAAGATGCCCCACTCGATAGCGAATGTGGTCTTGTGCCTATCATCCAGATGCACTTGCACTTGATCGTATATAGAGAAGCCATCCAAAAAATTGCAAGCCTCTTTACTAGCCACCCTCTTGATCATATATTCAGTGTATGGCAGCAAATAATTGTCTCTCTTCGTGGCAGCGTTGACTTTCTTGTAGTTGACGTGTACTCTAATTTTTCCATTCTTCTTCATTACAATCACTATGGGTGATATCCAGTCCATGTGCTCAACTTCATAAATGAATCCTACTCTTAGCAACTTATCAATTTCCTCTTTGACACAATGTGAGCATGTTTGGGATTCATCAAATATGATCACTACTTGACCAACATTGCATCATCGGGTGTCATTGGGGTGTTATGAGTCATCACCCTTGCATCTACCCCTTTTAGCTCATTGAGGGAACAAGCGAATACGTCTACGTACTCTTGCAAGAGAGAAATACGAGTTTCCTCCTCTTCCTCGGTCAAGTCATCGCCATAAAAATAGGTCAACGTGTCTCTCCTTCCTCAGCTAGATTGACCTCCTTGACTTTGGCGGGTCCTTCTATAGGCTCACTTGCTTGCCCTTGTCTTTTGGCTCCTAGCAAGACCACTACCCTTTCGCCTTTCTTAAATCTCATGAATTGTTTTAGTAGGTCTTGCAACTTTCTTTGCTCCTTAGCTTGTGGATCCCTAGGTTGCTTCATCTTTTTCTCCTTCAACCTTCGATGCCTTAGGTGGACTAGTAGGTCTCCTTTGGTGCGTTTGATCTTAGGTGGTCTGGGTATCTCAGTATTATTGTCCAAGCTTACTTCGAACTTGGAATCAAAGTCTCTGTCTTTGCTAGAAGAGGGAGTCTCTCTTGGAGGTCGTAGCTCTGATTGGTGATTCAGTTCTGAGTACTGTTTGTGATACTTGGTTGGGCAAGACCAGCTCCTTCATTAATCAATCACTCCTATGTGCTCCAACTAGGTGCGATCGCAACCCATTTTCCTGACTCGTCTCTTGATTCTGCAGATGCTCTTTTTCTATAGTTTGGAACCTACCCATATTTTTTCAATTTCATGCCCCTCAATGTCATACTCTATCATGTAGATCTCTTGTTTGCTCTTGTCATTGGAGGAACAACAGTCTTCGTACTTATCATTGGAATTGTCCTCATGTTTTCTTTCTAATAGAGGATGCATCCAAGTTACTAGTCCCTGGCAATGATATGATGGCTTGCTGCTTTATCTTTGCACACAATGTCAAGAATTGCGTGGTGGGGGGACTTGCTTGAGTTACTGCGCCTAGCACACACTGTATACACAAGAGGAAGTTCACTCAAGAACACAAGAAGAGAGCTACAGGCCAAAACGTTCTCTTGTTGATTTCTTCTTCTTCTTCCACACACTATACAATGTACACAAAGTATAGATAAGATACAACATAAAGGAAAGTGATCTACTAAGTCAAACAGTGCATAACAAACTACACTAATCGAGTAGTGCTATATCTTTGCCAGCTCTTGATCACCTATCTAGGTTTGAGAGTTGTCTCCTATTGGTGGGTTTCTTTTGTTCATTAAGTTTAAGTGTGTTCCTTTTTATTTACAGACAATCCTCAATTTACGTTCACTCAGTGCTCTACATGGTGCTCTTTTCTATGCACTGTGCAAAATCGGGCTTTCAGTTTTCTTCAAGTGCACTCTAAGTGTTGAAAACAATGTGGGTGTGAACACAAGGTAATGAATGTAGCTTCCGCACTTCAATCTAAGTTCTCGGTCGAATAGGACATTATGCTCAATTTGGCCACTCTCACTAGTCTCTAGTGTCTGTGCTATGCTACTTAGCTCTGCAATCAAGGTCAACCGGGGTCTACAAGTTAGTTTATGGCCATAAAAGGGGCTAAAAGTTGACATGACTGTCAACGATCGTGTCTAGCCATCCGACTGTGATTTCTAAGGTCAATTACACCTATAAGACTTTCAAAGCCTACCTCGATTGCGAGAGGTGTTCTACTTTTTCTAGGCTGCACTAAATTTGTAAGTTTCTCCTATCAAACTTTCGGTCTAATTCTGCAGCGTTTAATCCCTAGAATCGGATATTTTTGCACGGGATTTGCACGAGGGGTTCCTGAAAGTCACTCACCGTAGGGATGCTTTGAGATGGAAGAATTCAACAAAATAAAACTTATCTAGAAGAATTTTTAATGAGAAAAACAAAATCTTGATTTAAGAAATGTAGGCAAGTTACATGTTCATAAGACTTTTGGATTAGATCAAAAGAGTTATGAGAAAGACAAATATGAACTCTCAATCTAAGAGAGAAGAGAAGGTGGAATGTCAGGATTTGTGGAAAGCTCGAACTCAAGCCTCTCTCCTAAATTCAATGCGAGATCTTCAATGAGACGAGGGACTCAAGCTCTAGCTCTAGCCACCCTCCCTTGATTTGATGGCCCCCCTTTTCCCTCTTAGTCCTCCCTTTTATAGTTTTTCTCCCCTTTCTCTTACGTTGTACTTTTTGGCTATTCAAATAAAACTAAGGTATCTTAAGCCTTAGCTTTTCTCTTCCCACGAAATAAGCTTAAAATTCCTTATAGCTTTTATCTTTTCTCAAATCTCTTTGTTTCATCAAAAGCTTAATCATCAAGCTTTTCGCCACCTGTGATTCCTCCCGGCTCTCAATATTCTTTTTCCAAATCATTGTTTGTCATGCTAAGTATGGCATTAGCATCACCATTCTAGATAGCATGCTCAAAAGAGTTTTGGATCTTTTTTGCATCATGATTGAGGGTTTTGCATAAAAGAATATAGAATCGTAATGATAAATAGTCACAATAATTAAATTACAACCCGAAAACTGCATTTCTAGAGTAAAAATGAAGATTTTGTTGGTTTCAGGTGGGAAAAAGAGATGCCCATAGAATACAATTCTGATAAAAAAACATTTCTTAGCTGTCATTATCAATCACTAAGCATAGATTAAAAAATAGCCTATTTTATGCATAAGTAAATAGTGAAAAATAGCAAAAATGAAAAAAATAGGTTTTTGTGCTTCAAAAAATAAGGAAAAATGTGATTAATGTCCATGAATGTTTAACAAGGTTGAGGCATGAGGTTAAGCCTCATCTCACCCTTGTTTTTATGTTTTTATGTGTTATTATTTCTTTATAAATCGAAAATGACAAAAAAATAAAACCCTACACATATGCAATTATGCAACACATAAGCGATAGGGAGGAAAGAAGGGTTGTGGAAGTGTTTAAGTGCTAAAAATGAAGTAAAGTATGATCTTTTATTTGTGCACATCATATAGGACGATAATCATTTAAATTTTAAGAGGCTAGTAGCATGAGGTAACTCAGTGCTAGTCTCTAGCAAAGCAACAACAACGAATAGATTGAAAATCATTGAATGGCTAATTTTTACACTCCACTTTGCTAAAATTTTTTAAAATAAAATGTTTGTGCACAATAAGCATACACTTTTTCATTTTGCATGTCACATGGTATAATCTATTGGATGCATAGCACCTGTAGGCCAAACATTGACCAACGCTAAGAGTGTGAGGAGATCTTTTGATGTAGGTTAGGCAAGCAATTCCTTGGAATAAGTTTAGCGATTAAATATCAACTGCTAGATTGTTCGGTAAATCAAAGAGTGGAGTATGTATCATGTGTTTTTTATGTTGAGGTAGTGCGTCTTGGGGCCAATCCCCTTAATGTTGGAGAGCTGCAGTGAGGCCGCGGTGTTTCACTCGAGAGGTTGCCTCTTGTGTATGTGATATAAGGTATTATATCTATATTTTATGGGATCTCCCTCCGATGAGTAGGGGAACGTAAACGTTGGACTGTGTCTTATTACAAATGCAAAATAAATATTAGCAATTAGTGTAGTGTGAGCCTTAGACACTCCTGGCCGCAAGATCGTGTGGGGTGTCTTGTGTGTCTTAGAGGCTCGGCTAGTGCTAGAGAGCCAGTGTTAGGCCCATTTTAGATCCCAACAGGTTTGACTCATAAGTGGTTGTTCCAAATCTAGGGTCTCTAGGGACCAAATAGTCAATTTATGTCCTCTGACAAGAACCATCAAGTCAAAATACAAAAAGAGGAACATGCTGAGAGGGCTAGATGGAAAGCTAAGATTCTAAAGCATTATTCTCCTCAAAGGAGTAGCTAGATATGCATAAGCGGTAGTGATTTTAATAACCCAAGTGTCACAAGCAACCCTTTGAGTGCAAGAGGAAGTCTTAATACTTCCCCTCTTCCAATCAATCAACTCACTTCGAGTGGGGGTGTAGTTTTACCTACACAAACTCCTATTCTTAATCCGGTTGTAGCCATGGCACAACCCATTGCAATTCCTGTAGGGACACCAGATTTATTGGCATTAGGAGCACCTTTGCCCATCCTCAATGGGTTAGCAGAAAAAGATGGAGAATTCCATATTAATGAGTTTCAAAAACTCATGTTCAACTATCGAATCCAAGATGAAGGACACTTAATGATGTTCTTCAACATGACAATAAAAGAAAGGACAGTAGTATGGTATCACGGTCTAGAGGCTGGAACCATAACTAGCATTGACCAATTCTTCATGGCCTTCCATAGAGAGGTTTCCCCTGAGAGGGGTGCACAGTATTGGTTGCATGTCTTGAATGTAACATGCCAAGAGCCAAATGAGAATTTCCAGGCCTATGCCAAGAAACTAAAGCAAGTTCTTCGCAAACTTGATACTTATATTCCCATTGCACTGGCTACATAGTTGTAATATTTCCTACATGGATTAGATTTCAACATCCAAGTGGTGCAGTTGAGTAGTGTCGCTTTGGCTGACATTGACACTGCTATTACAAGTAGGAGTAGAGTCACGCTTGCAAGCAGCTTATGCAGCAAGGGTAAATTGGAATGGCAATAATTTTTCACTGACCAACGGGAGTCAAGGGGACCCCATGTCAAATGCGAATGAAAGAGGGAGTATCATGCCAAATTTGCCTATGTTACTAGCTCCTCCCAGTGTGACTATGCCTATGGCCAATCAGATGGCTCCACTGAATGTTGGAGGCCAAAGAACGAACTCTAATGTTGTTCCAGTAAGTCAATGGCCAATTCTTGATCAAGTGATTAGGCCGATGGGACGACAAATAGACGATCGCAGCTATGAGTCAAGTGCCTTAAATGTCCTTGGTGAAGTTAAGGATATGATGAAGTACTACACTGACATGATTACCGAACAGTATAGAAAAATAGCTATGGATGTCAATTTGCATAAGAAGCAACAAAATTTGATAGGGAGTCAACGCCCTGAAGAGGGTTTCCCCTTAAGATTCAACTGTAAGTGGTGTGGCGGCCAACATTTCCCTAGGTATTGTCTAAATGTCAAATGTAATATTTGTGGAAAGTCTAGCCACTTAGCTACTACCTGTTAGAGTAAGATCAGTTCTCTCCAATAAGGAAGTAAACAGCTAGGTCCGGTTAATCATTGAGCACAAGGGAATAATCTCCAGCAAGATGATGGACCAAGATAAATACCGCAAAGAGGAAAGGCTACTGTAGAGGAGTTGCCTCTTCATGGCAGTGGAGTCAGCGTTATTAAGGCTGTACGTGTCAATGACATTGAAAATTCTAATCTACGAGCCGTAACAAGATATCAAAAGACTAGAGAGGGTGACAAAGAAACTGTAAAACCTATCGAGGAAAACCCTAAGCAAGATGCTAGGGGAAAGCAAGTCCTGAATCTTGATATGGAAGGTGGACCTCTAAGGCCTAATGATAGTAAAGTTGATCCCGAGAAGGATAAAGAATCGCCAAGAAAGAAGGCAAAAGTTCAAAAAGAGGCACCAAAGTCGATCCAAAGACCAAAGGAGAGAATGGTTTGGCAAGAGAAGAGAACTTTGGCTAACTACCACGACTTTGATTTAGCAAGTTCTCTTTGTGAAGCTAAACCAGACGTGAATCTCATACAATTGATAAAACTGTCTCCAAGAGTATGCAAGGAATTCAAGAAAATCTTGCGTATTGGGTATATTGTAGAACCTTTGGGCATAGCACGAGAAGGAGAATATTGGTTTGATCATGCTAAAAATCATTGTCCCAGGGTTCCAGCATATATGGATGGAATATTAGTGAAGCATGATATCGTGGACACTAGATCCTCTATCAATATCATGATTTCAGACTTGATGGAGAGGCTAGGTCTAGAAATCCAAAGAGATGGCTCCACACTTCTTTGGATGGCTGATGACAGTCTAAGGCAACCAAAAAGTTGCATCATTAAAGTCCATGTTACTATTGCAAGCGTGGAATGCTATCTGGACTTTAGGATGATAAAGTTTGTAGGACATCCTAGCTATTGAGTTTTTCTAGGCAAGCCATGGATTTTATGAACAGGCTGTCAAATCAATATACCTGCTGGTCGAGTGATTCTAGGTAGAGGTGACAATCGTGTAATAGTGGATGCCTACCTTGAGTCTCCTCAAAGTAAGAGAGCTCCTTTATCCTCTATTGAACTAGAAACAATAGATGATCCATCTGGTAGTGAGACATCATCGAGCAATGGATCTAAAGAAGAATCCACTATAGAGGACATTTATTAGATAACTTTGAATGAGCCAATAAAGTTGTAGGATAGGATAAGAGATGCGGATGTAATTGAGTTGGACCTTGGTACGCCAAACGATTCCCGGTGTTAACCTCAATTCAAGATGGTGGAATTATGAAGCAAAGAGCGAAAAAATGATAGAAAAAGAGCAAAGGCGTAGAAGCAGCCCCTAAAGCTAAGCTGAGGCCAAAAACATAATTTTAAATAGAAGGCACATCAAAAAACTCTAAAAACTCTTGTACAAGAGCACCAAGCTCCCTCCTGTGCCATTCGTAAAAGAATAGACAAGTGTAGGCTTAAGACATCATGCAAGAATAGGTAAATAGAAAAAAAGGACCTTGCCACAATGACCAGCCATGTAAAAAGGGGATGGATGCCCATGGGATTTTACGGCTTTTCTTTAAAGTTCAAAAAGTGAATGGAAGCTCATTCTTGTGTGTGGTCAAATGTAGATCTCCTCTTCTTCTTCTTCTTCTTCTTCTTCTTCTTACTTGATTGAGCTTGTGCTTCAGAGAGGGAGTGTGAGAGTGTGAGGAAGTGAGTGTGTGAGGGTGAGGGACCGGGGTGGAGAAGCTCTCCGTCTTCTCCTCTCATCTCATCTCTTCTCTTCTCTTCTCTTCTCTTCTCTTCTCTTCTCTTCTCTTCTCTTCTCTTCTCTTCTCTTCTCTTCTCTTCTCTTCTCTTCTCTTCTCTTCTCTTACTTGCGGCAATGGAGCTTGGATCATGGAGCTTCATGATGGAGCTTGCTTGAGGCTTGCACTTGGATCATGGAGCTATCGGAGTGCTCGAGAGAGGAGGTAACTCCATCAGGTATGGAGGTAAGCTCACTACACCCATAGAGATAGATGGCGCGTCACCTATGTGAGAGGTAGCCATTAGTGCTCGGCTTGGAACGCTTGAAGTAATAAGCGGTACATGGGTATTAGCGGGTTGATTGCCTCTACATTTTGGTTATGTTGCCAGGACCAACGGATTCAAGCTTGAGCACTTGCGTGCCTCATATCGAGCATCGAAGTAAGAGATTCATCCCTGAAACGGAGCTTGAGATAGGTAGGAAGTTTGGATTTTTTTTAATCTTTGATACAAGTAAGTATTTTGGTTATTTTGGTTGTTTCATGATTGGAAAAGAAGGAGAAATCATTTTAGTTATTTTCTTTCGATTCTTGTTGCATTTAGTGATTAAGAAATCGGATTGGAAAAGCGTAGGGTTTACTGCTATAAAATAAGGTAAAACATGGCTCAAATTGTGGTAAATGGGAAAAAAGAGTGGTTGAAATTATTAATGTTGGAAAGTGAGTGATTGGGGATAGCAAGACCTTGCTCAAGAAAGGGTTTAAGGGTCAGGAGACCATAGAAGAGCTCATTTTTCACCCGATCATTGAGAGAGATAGAGAGACAGAGCTCCCATTGGTGATTCGATTCGATCTTGCCATCGGGGAGTTCTTCACACGCATCAAGTATATCAAACCCTTCCTCCTATATCCTTGTTGTGATCTAGAAGTTTGTGTGCCTTGTGATTGCTTGGATTGCTAGATTTAATGAAATCATCCTCGGCACTGCCACCATCATCGCACGTGACTCAGTCCATCCGAGAGGCTTGGTCTAGGCCGAGTCCTAGAATCAGCCCTCGACTCTCTTGCATTTGGCCAATTCAGCCCGTCCAAGTGGACAAGTCGACCAACACCTTCAAATTCAGCCCTCGACTCTCGCGCCTTGGCTGGCCGAACATACCATTCAGCCATGTTTGGATTACCCTTCCTCAGTCAACTTGATTCAGCCCTTTCCACTTGGCTCTTTTTGACTTGGCCCATTTGAACGATCGACTCGGCCCACTAACCTGACTTGGCCCTTAACCACATCCATTTGGCCGTCCGAGTTACAAATTTGGCCACTGTTCGTATTCCGCCCTTGGCCCTGGTCTGAGTCCACAACTTAGACCCCCTGCAATTCGAACGAGTTGGGCCTAGTTAGATTTTTTGCAAAATCCCAATACCCAAAACTCGATTCTGGCACAAGGAATAGGTAAATTTGCAAGACAAGCCACTTAATAGCTTGAGTATATGTTGAGAGAGTCTATGCCTTAACAGCATCTAGTGGAGTCATAGACCCCAAAATGAACCTAAAACGAGTAAGAGATGCAGCAAGGAAACCTAAACACTATCAAGATGGCCAAAAATTGATCAGACTTAGACACTTGTTCTTCGCACTCATCTTGACTTCCGGCACTTGAAGTACACCTAAGAATAGCCAAAATCCTGGTTGAGCACAAGTGCATGGAAAAGAACACACACACACACTGAGTGGAGGTAATTTGAGATTTGTATGCAATAATTAAAGAGCTCACTCAAATAAAAGAGATAAAATAACATGAAGGAACCCACCAATAGGAGAAGATCCCAAGACATAGACGGGCAATCAGAGACTAGTGTAGTGATAGAGACGTGGATCTACCTGACCTGCTTAACCTTATCGACAGCTTGGTGGAGCACGAGAACACAACCATGTCAAAAGAAAGCTTAGACTGCAAGCAGAATGAGGAACTCGACTTAGGAGCTTTCCCAAAATCGATCCAGTAGTTGGTGAACAGCTATGATTCTCACGCTCGGTATGAGCACCATGGTAGAATGACAAAAGCCATCATAGCCAACCTAGAGGAGGAAAGAAAGCTAGCCCACAAAGCACTACAAGGCATAGTGGAATACAATCGAGGCCAGGAAACTAGAAGCCTGAGGCGCAGAGATGCGAGTGTTGAACCTAGCAGGCAAGAATCAAACTGACCATGAGAGAGCACTAGAAGAAGATTTGACGTTGAGTGAGCTTCTCATGAAGCTGTTGCTAGACAACCTGCAGAGCAAAGCATTGTAGCATTGGCAACGTCACTACTAGCAAGGTTAGGGGTAAACCAAGGCTCCAAGAGCCAGTCTAAGATACCAATTGTCGCTAAGCAGCTCGATAAGTACCAGCCCCATGACAATCCATATAGCTTCATAGAGCAGTTCAAGCACGTCTGCAAGGCCAATGGTCTCACCGACTTGATTGAGCACTCTCAAGCATTCGGGCTTTCCTTAGGAGACAAGGGTCAAACTCGATACACGAGTCTAGATGCTGCAAAGCGAGCAAACTTCAATGGCCTCAAAAACCTCTTCATTAAGAGATTTTCTGAGTCTAGATACTCTGACAACCTGCTAATATGACTTATGAATGTCAAGCAGATAGAAAAAGAGGACATCTGCGACTATATGGCCCATGTGAGGAGTCTCTTCAAGAGAATTCCAATGGGGGTGAACGACCAACCAAAAGAGCAGTGTCGATGGTATTCATCACTGGAATACAAAATGAGGAGCTTTATAAAGCCTTGGCAAGCAACTCAAGCTTGCAGTAGGACGTGCTAGCTAGGGTGTTCAAAGAAGCCATTCGAGTGGATGACCAGCTTTGCAGGAGAGGAGCTCCAAGAACTCAAACCAAGAAGAGACCAACTTTAGAAGTTTAGAGAGAGCTCCATCATCCAGCGAGTGATCAAGCACAAGTACCCAAGACAAAGGAAAGGCCACGGACACCAACCAGGAATTAGCTGACATGAAAATGAAAATATCCAAGATGCAGGAGATGCTAAGATGACCAACGTGCCCACACATTCAATGTGTGTACTGTGGTGGAAACCATTTACTAGCTGAGTGTTAGGACCCCAGGTCATGACCTTGCACTAATTGCGATAAAATTGATCATGGCATTATGCTTTGTACATTTCCTAGAAGACTTCCATACTCACAACCATATGGTCAACCCTATCTAGCGAATAGGCCGCAACAATTCTTCAGAAGGGGATCCCCATTGGCCCTTCCCACGCCAAATGATGTTAAGTTGGTTGTTTCTACAATGGACATAAATCTTATTGGAATACCCAAACCACCAGGTCCTATGTGACCCATCCAATGAGTGATGCTCCAATCCACTACATGGAAGAGCCAACTGAGAAAGACACTTACATATACCCCTATGTCTCACATGACGATGAGGGAAATGCAGTCCTTATGGACTACCAACCAGTACAGATGATGGCATTAGGTAGGGGAGGAGGTAGAGGCCTAAGAGGGCAGACCCAAGAACCAATCATGTGTTGGCAATCACCGAGGACATGTCTCATCATGATGTCTTGAAAGGGAGGGACAAAATAGAGACAAGGCTGACCTAAGGTGCCCTAAGTGTGGAATCACTCATCTCTTTGTTGACTGTCCAAAGCAAAAATCATCCTCGAGTTTGGCTAGCATCCATCCATCCCATTGGGACTGTTTGGTGTTGAGAATCTCGATGGGATGGCTACACCTATCCCATTGCATGTCATGACCGGTGCACAAACAAAGCAAGCCGACATATCACTGCCAGGTCCTAGCAATCTCGATGCATCCTCGATAGGAAAGAAGAGTCATAGGTGAAGGAAGAAGAGACCCAAAGCTAAAGTCACGCTCAAAACTGAGAGTGCCACAACACTACCTGCTAGAAAGAAAGTCACTAACGCTCAGGCAGAGACGTCAATCCCAAAGATGGTTGAGAAGGGAAGTGCTAAGGTCGGGGAGTATCCCAACCCAAAGTGCCAACTAGAGGCTATTGAGAAGGTGAAGGAGTGGGTAAAAGAGGCCCAAGGGCACCTGAAAGATGATGAGCCTACCTTAGAGGACAAGATCAAGGATCTCTCCAGTATAAGTATGCTAGTCTCGCCCCCTCGACCAAAGTCAAGAGATGTGACTACACCACAAGTGGTACCACTTAGGCAAAGTCGTAACACTATAGGCGTCCTTACCACTCTAGTGACCACCCCTATGACACTAAGCCTAGGAAAACTACTTAGGTAGCATCCGACCCTATGGCAAGACTTGAAGTAGTGGGTTGAAGGATCACGAGGGCAAGCTATTGTAGATCTTCAAGAACGTGATGTAGAGATGTAGACACCGAGTTTGACGTTGCACTCCGTGCCAGAGTGCTTGCACATTAATACTTTTTGGGAAGGCACGGAGATGCACGCGGTCTTACTGGTCTTAGCCCTAGGCGATACAACAAGGAAAGGAATTGTAGACACAAGGGTGGGAGTTAGTGTACGAAGCCATGTAGTGCTCCAAACTTGGGGCAATACACTGGTTGAGATTGCCAGGTTCAATCTCACATTAGCTAATGGAATGAAAGTGAAGCCATTCGGGGTGCTAAAAAACAGGCCATTGAAAATCACAAGAGTCCAATTCTCAATTGACTTTATAGTCATGAAGGGAGTGGACTATGATATCCTATTGGACTGACCTGGGATGCGCAATGCCAGAGTAATTTAAGATTGGGGGAATGGTCTCATCTTCCTAGGCAATAGAACAGAAGCCATAAGGGTAGAAATGGATTACTAGAAGACTACACTAGTCAATCTTGATGCCATTTCCACGATGCTTAAAGGTGATGCTTAGATCAAGAAATCCTATCAGCCCCTATCTAAGTATATCCCATGTCCTAAAGAAGAGCAAGATTGGATGCATTTCCTTACTACCATTGACATGTCATTCTCGGACAATGAGGAGTACGAATAGGCCATTAAAATGATCAGCAAACCCATGGGTACACTCTTGGTGCGGGTCTGCATGATGGTAGGAGATCTTCACAAAAGACCCAACCCTGTTACTTTCAAAGTGCCAAACAACAAAGGGAACTCCATGAGATTTTAGAGTATTTGATCGACAAGCTAGCTAGGAATCCAACAGCAAATTTCAAGCCACTTCAAGATCTCTTAGATGAACCAAGGTGGCAATGGACTAGGGTGCATGACCTAAACCTCAGGTATAATTGGGCCCTAGTCCACGATCAAAGACACGAAACATAACAAGACCGATGAAAATGCTTCCGATGACAAATACGAAGACCACTGCTCCTTCAATGATGAGAGTGAGGGTGAGATAGATACCATAGAATATGGCACTGAAGGACAAGAGATAGAACAGATACAAGGAGCAGACTCCAAGCCTCAGAGAAAGAATGCCTTCAGGATAGAGCGAGGGGTCATGTGCATGGATTGTGACCATGCTTGGTTGGAACAAATAGGAGCCATATACTTTGAACAAGCAGGCCTAACCCAACCAGGTACCACACCAGTACTTAGAACAGAGTCACCCTTTGAGCTACAACCACCGAGAAATACTACCTCTTCTAGTGAAGATGGGGAGTTTGATTCTGATTTAGAAGTGACTTTGGAGAGCAACCCAGAAATACCTAGGCCTCCCAAGACTAGGCGTACCCAGGGGGACCTACCTATCCGCCTAAGGTGCAGAGGGTTAAAGGAAGAAGGGGAAAAATGAGCTAAGGGCGCATGAGCAGACAAAGAACAAAAAACACAGGACCTTCCTAAGAGATTTATGAAGTTCAAGAAGGGTGATAGGGTAGTGATCTTGCTAGGTGCCAAACATCAAGGGCAAGCAAGTGAACCCATCGAGGGACTTGCAAAAGTCAAGGAGGTGAAACTAGCCTAGGAAGGGGAGACACTGCAACCTGTCTTTATTGCCGAGGACTTGAATGAGGAAGAGGAGAAAAGTCTTATTGCTCTCTTGCGAGCATATATAGACGTATTCGCTTGGTCCTTAGAAGAGCTTAAGGGGGGTAGATCTGAGTGTAGTGACTCATAACATACTCATGATGCCAGATGCAACACTAGTCAAGTAGCGACCATACCCTATGAATCCAAAACATGCTCATATGATTAAGGAAGAGATTGACAAGTTGATGAGAGTGGGATTTATCTACAAAATTGAGCACACAGACTGGGTGTCACACATAGCCATTGTAATGAGGAAAAACGGAAAGATTAGAGTGTGTGTCAATTACAAGAAGGTGAACGCTGCTACTAAAAGGAACAACTACCCATTGCTATACACTGAGCACATGCTTGAGAGAGTGGCGGGCAAAGAGGCCTACAGCTTTCTAGATGGCTTCTCTGGATACAATCAGGTACATCCTAACGATTGGCATAATATTGCATTCGCCACTGAGTGGGGAGTCTTTGCCTACATGGTCATGCCCTTTAGGTTGACTAACGCTCCAGTGACCTTTAAACGCCTTATATGCACTATATTTAAAGACATGCCCGGGAAAGAGTTAGAAGTCTTCATGGATGACTTGTGTGTTCACTTGACCTAGAGAGAATACTTAGACAAACTTGGAGTAGTCTTTGAACGGTGTCGTCTATATCACCTCTCTTTGAATCCCTTAAAGTGCCAGTTCTGGGTAAAACACAGATGCATCCTAGGGCATGTGGTGTCAAAGAATGGCATTGCCACAGACTTTTCGAAAGTCAGGGTCATCATTGATCTTCCACCCGCAACCAACTATGAGGGAGTTCAATGCTTCTAAGATCATATGGGATATTATCGACAGTTTGAGTTGAATTATGCATTGATTGCTAGTCTAAGGCCTCTGTAAAAACTATTGATTACATTCGAATGGACTGAAGAATTCCAACATGCTTATGAGGAATTGAAAAAGGCTCTGATCACAGCATCACTTCTACGAGTCCCAGATTGGACCATTACTTTCCACGTGCATATTGATGCTTTGAAATTCGCTGTGGGGCCAATGTTGTGCCAATCTAGTGGCAACACAATCTCAACTATCCAATGAGCTTTGCTAGTCGACAACTCATTTAGACCGAGATGAAATACTCAATGACAGAAAGAGAAGGTATGGCCATGGTATTCACTGTGAAGAAATTTTGGCATTTTTTATTAGCCACGCCTTTCACTTTCCTTGTGAACCATCAAGCCTTACTATATTTAGTAAACAAACCTTGCGCTACAGAATGCATAGCTCGTTGGCTCCTTCTACTTTCAGAATTCGACTTCTCCGTGGTTGTACGAAAAGGCAAGCAGTACTACATGGCCGACCACATGTCGCGCATCCCCATGGGGGAGGCTTCTGGACAAGGCATCGCCGATGAGTTGCTAGATGTGCACCTATTTATCCTAACCAGCAAGAGAGATTTATTTCGAGTCAACTTGATGCGATATTGGGCAAACTACATAGTCCAAGTGCTTGAGCATGGACTATTTGAATGACTGATAGAGAAAGCCCGACTTAGGTGACTTATCCTCAAGCTCCAACCCTATCAATTGACAATAGGCCAAATATATAGGCTAGGGCAAAACAGAATGTTGGGTAGATGCATATGCGAGCATGAGATGCATGATGCGCTCTCAAAGGTGCACAGTAGAATTGCTGGATGACACTTTAGTGGAGATACAACAGTCCGCAAGGTGCTACAATCTCAACTATGGTGGCCCACACTTTTTTCCAATGTATCACGATTCATTAAGCACAAAAAAGGTCCCATTCGCAAGGATCAAATGGAGCTAACCCCAATAATTGCATGATAACCCTTCAAAAAATGGGGAATTGACTTCATAGGACCCATTAGTCTTGCGGCACAATACTCGCAAGCCAAGTACATCATTGTAGCCATTGACTATCTAATGAAGTGGGAAAAAGCAAGAGCTACAAGAAATAATGATGCTAGAATGACCGCCAAGTTCCGATGGGAGCAGGTAATCTCATGATTCAGCTACCCCATTGAATTGGTTGGTGACCAAGGCACACATTTCATTAATGAAGTGATTGCGCATCTTCCATCCACCTTTCTAATTATCCATTAGAAATCCTCACCATACTACCCTCAGGCAAACGGCCAGGTGGAATCCACAAATAAAATCCTAATAAACGTCCTAACCAAGGTAGTCTCTGCTTCGTGTAGTGACTGGGATAACAAGTTAATGGTAGCCTTGTGGGCTTACTGCACAGCCTATAAAATGGCTGTAGGCTAGATACCTTTTAGGTTGACCTATGGAACTAAAGCAATTCTACCTATAGAGTTCTTCGTTCCTAGCCTGAGGATCACACTTCACGAATGATGGGAAGGGAAGGAGGCATGGACGGAACATCTAGTTGAACTCGAACACCGCTCAAAAACTTGACTTCTAGCTACCCATGTGCTCATATCCAAGAAAGCATGACACAAAAGCTAGTTTGATAAGCATGTCAAGCAATGCAACTTTAAACAGGGAGACCTAGTGCTCTTGTACTTCATTAAGGGGCATAAATAGAAAATGAAGTTTAAAGTTCAAGGGCCTTTCAAGGTTCGTGCCATAAGCCAAACTAGTAATGTCAAACTCGAGACTCTGGAAGGCGAGGGCGTAGGTTTCTTCAATGGCAATCACATCAAGAAGTACTACCTTCCCATACATCCTCTGCATGAACCACAAATGTTTGAGCCCCTTGTCAAGGTACGAGTAGCCACAATCACGGAGATTGACGATGAAGATGAGGAAGCCATAGAACCGACTTACCTCCGCATCACGGTCATTGCCAAGCAGACATGCACTTTCAATGCCTTGATCAATGAGGGAGAAAATTTCAATATCTTAACCCACGATCATTGGACCCACATTGGAAAACCACAATTACAATCCACTACCGCTAAACTAAGCCCATATGGGAGCCAGTCATCATATGCACTTCTAGGGAAGTACGTGGCCGTAGTTTAGTTTCTATCGAGTCTGAGAGCATACCAATGATCTTTTATGTGTTTCCAAACACTAAAGATGCAGGCACGGAGTCGTTGCTACTAGGTCAAACCTTTAAAAAGAAAGCTCACTGCAATGTCAATTATGAGTCGCAGCATATCCACCTAGCCATTGGCAATGTCTGCATAGTAGCAACTTTTCAGCAAGGCCTATGCAACTTCTATGAGATTCACAAAGCCACCGGTAGAAACACCTGCAGCCAAGTCTAAGGAGGGGGGTTGTGACTCGTTACAACCTGGCAAGCCTTTACACCAACGACCTGCCAACACCAACGCCCATGAATCCTAGTTCAAATGGGCACCTAAACATCAGAGCCTTCCACCAATGAGCAATCGGGCACGCCTTTGCAAGGCTAAGAATGCAACCTCAAAACCTAGGAGGCCGAGACAAAGCTACAGATGTAGCAACATATGGTCAAGCTATGGTGGGTTCCTAAGACCCTATTGCAAGTGCAAGGCTATTATGAGGGTAATTCTTGGATATGGATCCCTAAGACTAAAATAGCCAAAGGCACTGATCAAACACCACCCTCACACTTAACCATACCCATCCATGCAACATATCAAGGCCTAGAGCCACATAAGCCTCGAGACACCAAGCCTGTGGAGTTGCAACTAATTATGCCCACGAAGACCGACCAAGTCTATCGGCCCAAATCTCAACCTTCTACTCCCAAACCAGTCCCACATAACTCTACCACGACTCAAGATGCCACATCCTCAAGTAACAATATCCCATTAGCAATCAGTTGTGCAAAGGACCCAACTACAATCTCAAGAACAACCAAAACTGCAACCATTTTCTGCCAAACTCTCTAGTTTTGTCAAACCCCAACCACCCCGTAGGCCTTAGACCCTCCTATGAGCAAAAATCATTCTTAACATTGATCGCAGATCTAGCCGAAGACACAGGGAATGACCTGATTGCTTGCCTAAGATTCTTAGATGCCACATTCATGTCACTGGATTTGAGCTGTGACTACTTGGAGTTGGACTTATTCCAAGAGCCCATTGCAACTGAAGTTCGTACTATGCCTTATTCATGGGACACATTCGATTTTGTGTCATCAAAGCCATCAAACAACATCTCATTATGTCATACGATAAGAAAGTTACTTCTATTATCATTGATGGACCCCCAAGAAATTGAGTTGAAACAACTTGCTGAGACCGAATCCCTGTTCTTACGAAACTGGTACACTCTTTGATTGCAATGGGAACTCAAAGGATGCCCAATAATGACCAATGTTGAGTAGCAATATGCAATCAAGACATCAGGAGTATTATGTCGCCGTAACTTTGTATAGGGTGTTAACAACTATTTGTGGGCCCAACTAATGGAAGAGCACATCAAAGGACACCCTTACCTTGATCGCCTCTTCTGACCGAGGAAGAGCTGCATATCACTATCAGTATTGATTCCGGTGACTTCCTAACAGATGTCCTTACTTACATCACACACATAAGCTCCCGACCCTTCAATATGGACCGCGAAGCTTAGTTGGAGTACAGTCTAGACTTCTATGCTTGGTTCATGCAAAAGTAAACACTCGACCTGTACGTTGAATGCCCTTGGCCTGCTAGCCTTCAATCCTAGGAAGGATTCTTCTCAAATCTAAAAGGGGAGGGGGTAAGGTGAGTTAAATCAGAACAAATCAAAATCAAGCAAACACATAAACACATAAGAACCAAAATCAAGTAAATGCATAAACACATAAGAAAAAAAAACACACCGCTGGGAAAACCTCAGTCTACACTTAAACGCAGAAAGAAAAGAAACATGTTAACTTGCAATTGAGGAAAAATGTCACAAATTTTTTGAAATAAACAGTGAAATTTCCGAAAAGGAAGTTTATGTTGGAGCGTAAATGTTTTCATTCAACAAACATGAAGTCTTTCTTTTTAGCAAATGACTATTTTGGAAGCACTAATGGGAATGATGGTTCATGACAAGAACGAAAGATGTCGCAACAAGATCGTGCTCACCAACTCCCTTTTACGAGGGAGGAGAGGACGTAATATGGCATCAGCTTAGAAAAATCTACTTATAATCAATTGAAATTCTGCAATATCCACAACCTCAAGAAGGTGGTAGCCAAGGAGGAGGCTACAAGGAGAGTGGTGGAATAGTGTAACCTCTCAAAGTACCTGGAGAAGTTTGCGCAGGAGCCTGATCAAACAAAGTGTGTGGAATTTTTGAGAACATATAACCTCGATCAAGAACAGCGACTGTGGGAAGAGTGGAGAATGCTAAACAGGTGCAGGTGCCATTGAACCAGGCCTTGGTGGAGAAGGCACTAGGGTTGAAACCTAAGGTGGATAAGAAACATAGAAGAGATGTGTATGCTATGCTAAAGATGAAAAGGGAGGATGTTTTGACAAATGACGACATCAGGATACAAGATATGCCCGATGTTTAGGCTTGCATGTAAGCAAAATTGGTGCAATCACTCTTCTCCATCCAGCACTATAACTCCCTCATGCACTGAATCAATCTGGGTGTGCTAGAGAATGTGGTAGCCCACACCTTGGATGAGGTAGACTAAAACGGCTATGTACGCAAGACTATAAACCAAGCAGCCAAAGCACTAGCCCTAAGTAGCAGACAAGCAAGCGGAGAGTCCCCAGCCTCTAAAAGTACTGAGAGGAAGAAACCTGCCTCGAAAGCCTCTTTCATCGGATATGTAAGTATGCTGATAGCCATAATCCAAGGGGCTGTCAAAGAAGATCAGCAAGGAGAAGAAGGAGCGGATGAGACTCCAGATAGGAACCTAATTCACTTGTGTAACATATCAAATATTGTCTATGTCATCATGAGCTTAATCTTCAACTTCGATCCACCCTTAGCCATAGCCATGCTCTAGATCCCGCATCTTTTCACACTTTCTAAGCACCTTGGTAGAATATTCAGTGCTCTCCTTTGTCCCTTCTAAGCACCTTGCTAGAATATTCGGTGCTCTTCCACATTTTTTCTTATCTTGCCTTCTCCTCCACTTTTCTTGCTCGGGTAGAATGAGCTTCTCAATTCACTTTTTGACTTGGGCTTCCTTGGTCTTCCTCTGCTTCTTTTTGGCTACATGGTCCATGTCTGTAACATGTATGTAACAAAAGGCCTGCTGCTATTCCATGTACTCTATAAATGGAAACCTAGATTTTTTCCCAATTTGACATACTGAGCATACATGTCCCAAATTAGCATACTTAAACCTTGGTAGCCTTGTAATAACGAGCTCCTTATGCTGCATAGTTTTCAATTTTTGGACATTTATATGTCCATTCCATTTATGCCATATATCAATGTCTTAGATACTTGCCCTATCATGAGAAAATACAGCAACATTGAACTTAGGGATGTTTCCATCCAATCTAAACATCCTACCATGTCGTTGGCCTTTAGCAACAAATTTACATCCTCTACCATACTCCTCTATGAAGCAGCCATCTCTATTAAATTGTACTTGTAGATTCTGCTCAACCATCTAACCAATAGATAACAGATTCTTGGTGATTGACATAACATGAAAGACATCATGCAATTTATTTTTCCTGCCATCAAGCATAACTAGAGGATAAATCCCTATGTGTGCTATGTCATGCTAAGAATCATCTCCAGTGCATACGTAGCCATTAGCACTTGTTTTTAGCTCATCAAACCACTTGCCATGTGTGGTGTCATGTGGTTTTAGACACAAGAATCAATATATTAGATATTATTAGATTTTTCTTACTGCTTGCCCTTTTTCTGTACATAATTCATAGCAAATAGCCTCTCGCTAGTCTCAGGCTCTACATGACTAGGTGATGCATAGTGACCCTGTTGTCTACCCTTCTGATCAGCTTGCTTCTTCTAGTACTCTTTTGCAATGTGGCCATGCTTGTCACAGTAATGGAAATATTTATCCTTGTTTGGATTTCCATGAATAAACGGAGTGTGCTAAGATCCTCTATCCCTAAAGTAAGATCTCCCCCTCGCACGAGAGTATCCACCACCTCTACTAGAAAATCCATGTTGACTCTGCCCATGTTGAGATGCATGTTGCTAGGTTCACCTACCAAGGCTAGAACCTTTTCCACGACTTATGGGGCTGAAGATAAGAAACTACCTAACATCCTTCGAAATTTGAGTCTACATAAACATGGGCTCCTATGGTAAAGGGTGAGGGAGGATGTGCAAGATAGAGGAAGCTACCAAGTACAAGAGTAAATGAGTGAAAGCCACAAGTTTGCATAGGATGAGAGAACAAGAAGAATATTGAAAAAGACAACTGAGAAACAATTAGAAAAATTAAATGTTGAGCTACAAAACACCTTGCAACGACCCAAAAGAGCAAGTTCCAATCTTTGAAAATCTAGAGGAAGTGCTAAGGGTGTCATATATGGCTATAAGACTGCCTTTGTGACTTACAAATTTCACACAATATTTTGGTTGTTGGGATGACAATCCTAACATGCATGTCTAGCGGTCTGAAATGACATGCATAGTGAATGAGATAGTTGATGAGGATCAAAAACCTCACATATTCCTATTGCCGCAAGGACGACTTATGTAGTGTTAAGAGAGGCATTCTTAACTAAGTTTAGGCAGAAAGGGTTTCAGGATTGTTTAGGTTTAGAGTTTAACTATCTATCACAAAACCCAAGAGAAACCATGGTGCATTACATCAAAAAGATGGAGACATTAATTAGAAAAATGGGACAAAATGCTCCCTTAAAGGATATGCAAAAATGAAAATTTATTGAGGGCTTACCTGAAACTATTAGGAAACATGTAAGCCTTAAGCAACCAATGGCAAACATAAAGATAGAAGCATGATGGTGGGAGGAAGTGCAATTAGGATAGTTGAGGAAGAAGGGCTTATATATTAAGCCTTGATTAGTTACCTCAAATATTTCACCATCCATGGCAGCTAGCATGCCATATGTAAGAACTCCAATAGCTCCTTTGGTTGTGTATATGACAAGTATAGGTGTGACACCATCATCAATGCCATATTTGGGATTAAATTTGTATTTGGTACCCCTAATATTCCACATCCATCAACAATCGCACTGCACTATAGGATGGAGTCTAGATGAGCCTAAGGTTGTTGAATTGATAATCAAATCCTTGGTAGATATAAAGAAATATACTTTAGCTTAGGTAAACCCAAATGTGAAGGGAGTTTATAATATTAGCTAGCCTGCTAGTGCAACATGACCAATCCCAATATCTGGTCAAAGGAATCCCATACCACCAAGGTCCAACACCTAGTGCAAAAAATGTCATGGTTTCAATCATTTAGCAATGGAATGCCCCACATCGATAAGAGTGATTCATGATTAGCTGAGGAAATTATTTTGTGAATATTTCTTAAGAAACAATCATGTGAAGGATTAATACTGTGTTAAGCAAACTCATTTATGCCAGCAAGTAACCCAAATGCAAACAAATTATAATTATATGGATAGTCAAAATGTGACTTATCTAATAGGACCTCCTAACATGCTCTTTATACCAAGAGGCGTATTGATCTAAGGGACACCTCCAATGCCAAGGAATCGAGGATAGGGAGGATATTCTCGAAATGAAAGGATGCCCTTGCCATATAGGAACCCTAACTTTAGAAGGAATAATAATGCAAGAACAATTGTAGTTTATTGCAGATGTGAGCAACCTAGATACATGGCTAGATTTTGTACCAGTGAGTAGAAGAGGAAGGATTATGTCCCTTCGTGTGCCAAGTCCAGCTTTGAGGATCATTATGAAAAGGGTTGTCCATGGGAAGGTACATCTTCACATAGCCAAGATAAGGGTAAAGGCATTACTAATTGGGCCACAAACCCAGTAGAAATCATAGAGGATTTGGAGATAGGACCAAGTAACAAAAAACATGTCACCTTTAACTTGGATTTAATGATTGGAGCAATCACCTGCTCACAATTAAATCCGATGATTATTTTAGAGAAAGAACTTGGTGTGAACCTAATAGTGCCAAGATTGGGACTCCAAAGCAAGAGATACCCTTACCAAAACACTCGAAAGATCATGATATAGAAAAAAAAGCAACAGATTTGCCATCTCATTCATAAGATCTGCTTGTTTTTCCCATTTCTTTAAATTATCCAAAGATTAATGAGAGAGTGACTCCATTTCCTCAAAGACAGTGGATAAAAAAGAAACTAAATATGGTGACAAGGATAAAGGAAAACCTTTTGATAGATGGGATGAATTGAAAAGTTTACAATTGTCTATTAACTTGTGACAACTACTAGAAATTACTCATACTTGTAAAAGAGTGTGTTATATCATAAACTAATGTGGCAAAGGGATAAAAGGAGTATATCTACGATTTTCATACCAAATACAAACGTTAATGATACAAATAAAGATGTTTGATCCCTATGAATTGTTGATTAATTATTGGATCCAAGCACTCCAGTTGTAGACATGGAAGTGATGAAGCACATAATATTTGGGGCTCAGCTGGATAGCACAGTAGCAATGAATTTAATGACGGAAGTGATGCTTATTTAGGGTTGAATGATAAGAAGGAAATTACAAGTATTATTCTATGTTTAGCTTATCAACAAAAAGTGACACTCTTAGGTATCTTATGTCAAATTTCAACTGTGATCTTGCAAGGTTGCATTTTAGCATTAGCTTTTTGGTAGTGCAACCTATCCAAGGAGCCACTTCATACCCAATTCTTTTGGGTAGACCTTGGTTGTTGCAATCGTGGTGTGACCAAAGCTGGCACAAAGGCATTATAACAATAGGACCCAAGCATGATAGGGTGTAGTTGAGAGTTGTGGTAGGGAATTTTTGCATGAACCCATGGAGGAGAATATCTATACGGATCGATATGACATCTTTAAATAGAGGATGAATTCAATAAGATCTTGGAAAGTGAGCAAAGCTATGCTTGGTTGTTATACAGAGATTTGCATCATCGAGCCTCATTAGATGGGAATAAGACAACAGTCAATATGGTACACCAAAAGAATGTTCCAAAACCCTTAAAAATGGGAAAATATTATGTGCATGATTCTTCAAATGATGATAGTGATAGTGATATAGCTAACTAGTTGACTACTCTAACAGTGGTTTATCCACCAATCTATTGCTAGTTTTCATGGATGAGAGTAAAATGCTCGATACAAATGGAAGATTATTAGTTTAGATACAAAAAGCTTAGTGAGGGAGAGTACAAGGGCAAATGTCAATGGAATATAAGAGCACGATCATTTTGAGGACTTCTTCTTTGAGTTTAATTCTCAAATCATTATGCAAGAAGAAGGATCATTGGGAAAAATAGAGGAGACAGGTGATGAAATAGACACTAGAGAATTTACCATGCATGGCTAAGCATAGTGTGTACATGCTCCTAGATGGTTCTATTCATCCGCTCTGCCAAACCATTTTGGGGTGGGGTATAGGGGGCAGTCAATTGACGCTTAATATCCCTCTCGTCACATAGTTTCTCAAAAGCACGTGACACAAATTCTCCCCCATTTTCAGTCCTAAACCTATGCCCACAGACATCCAAATCAATGAAATACAGCCAACTCTGAAATACAGCCAAGACATCGGACTTAAGCTTAATGGGGTAAGCCTAGACTTTACGCAAAAAAACAATGAACATCACAAAATACTTTGCACCACCCATAGACTGACAAGGCATGGGCCCATAGACATCCAAATGTACCAATGCTAGGGGCTCACTCATGCGTGTCCTACCAGACTTCTTATGTGTATTCCTAGTCTGTCTGCCATAAAGACAATGCTCACATGAATCAAAACATGCGTAGTCAAGGTGCGGTAAGTACTGCAAACCAAAAAGCATTTTCATTCCCTTCAAGGATATATGGCCCAAATGGGCATGCCAAAGAGATTCATGTGGGATGGAACCCACTCACAAAACATGGTCAATAGAGGACCCATCAACTACAAGAGGATAGAGGCTGCCAGCTTTGGCACCTCTAGCAAGCACAAGTTTGCCACGAGTGATCTTCCAAGCAGAATCCCCAAATGAAACATGAAACCCAGCATCATCAAGCTGCCCTGCAGACATAAGACTATGTGTAAGCACAGGTACATGACGTACATCCTGTAACAGAAAAGTACTACTAGTAGAGAACTGCAATCGTACATCCCCAATGCTAACAATAGCAAGTGACATGTCATCACCCAAATGAACTGAACCAGAGACAGTGCGGTAGGAGTGGAACCACTCACGGCATGGTGTAACATGAAATGAAGCACCAAAATCCAAAAGCCAGCACTGTGCATACATAGAGTGAACATCGGTCAACGACGTAGCATCACAAGAACTAGCTGCAAGTATGTACTCCTCATCGGAATCATCAATCTATATGACATTTATCTCCTCAATTTTCTCACTGGATTTTGCAAACATAATGCTGTGATCAGAGGACTTTTCATGTACTTTGTCTTTCCCCTTCTCTTTGCACTTCTCATTGCGCAGATCATGACACTGTGGGTGTATATGACCCTTTTAGCCACAATGATGACATGACTTACCATGTAACTTAGACCTAGACTTTTGCAAGTCTCTGCCACGGCCATTCCCATGGTCATTCTTGCCGTTACCATCTCTGCCTCTAATAGCCAAAGCATACAACACACAAGAGGTATCCAAGTTCTTATGGTTGATCTCTTCTTGCAGAAGAGCACTCTCTACATCATGCAAGTTCAAAATAGTAGCAAGAGCACATAAGGCAGTGCGGAATACATCCCATGACCTACTTAGAGTCCCAAACAAAAACAATGGAGAAACCTCATCATTAAAGGTAATAGCTTGCGAAGTCAAGTTCTTGAGAATAGCATAGAACTAGCTCAAATGAGCAGACATTGTTATATTCTCCTTCATGTGCAGGTCCATAAGCTGCTTCACCCAATACATCTGATTTGCTGGACTTTTCTTGTCATAGAGGTTCTTAATTTTATCCCAAAGCTACCAAGCCCTCTATGCTTCCTCAATCACATTGTAACGCACATGTTTAGTGAGAGACAAGATGAGGGTGGACTTGCATAACTCATCAAGCTCATCCCATTTTTCATCAGTCATAGTTTCAGGCTGCTCGCCATGCATCCTTAGTGGCTTTATCTGCGATTTCTACACCAATACCTGCCAAACTTGGCTCTTCCAATAGGCATAATTCGTACCATCAAGCTTAACAATGTTAAAGATAGCACTGTCAGTGGAAGAAGAGCCCATAATGCAGTCCAAAACAGTGCAAACAGTTCAAAACTACTTGCTGTTTTCTGCTTTAAACAGCCAAAAATACCACCAAAACTAAGGCAAAATGACCATGAACCGATAACTAATGATGTTGCCTACCAAGTACCATTAAAAGTACATAAAATTAGGATGATTCAGCATGAAAATTCAACATCAATCCATACATAACTACTTGCTCTAATAAATTACAGCCATGTATAATGAGAGCAAATTATAGGCAAAATCAATACACCAAGTCAACTACTGACTGTCAATGCATAACCAGCATCAAGTGGGCATAAATCAGCATATGACAGTCATAAGGACATCGAGCAAACACCCAAGCATGTCAAATGAATCCGTCAGTAAGCTGGCACACCCCTGTGTAATAGGGCAAAGTGTACATAACACTAGCAAGACCTAACACAAAGAGGTATATGCTCAGGGAGTGCGAAGCCCAAATCAGACCAAATATATGTATGCAGACCACAACATATCAACCATGCAACATCCAAGTGTAGAAGATCCCAGTTTCAGAAGACTCAAAGCTCAATAACATAAACCACCTGCTCAATGTCTGTCAAACATCCAATGATGCTCCCACTAGCACAAAAGTTGTATGGATCAAGCCAAGAAGCTCAAGAAGGGCATATGAGAGCACCAGTGATGAAAGATCCAAGACCAGACATCATGAGCATATAGGCTCTGTAGCCTCCAATTAGAGCATCCATAGACATCAACTGTATCCCAAATACAACTCTGGCAAGCCAAGAAATATCCCAAGTAAGTGGAAGCCATATGTAAGCCAAGACAAGGCACTAGTAGCAATCGACTCCAAACAATGTAAGTAGCATGTAGTAGTGGCATGGGCCAAGCATGTCCAGACTAGTCAGACATATAGGTAATATACATGCCATATATACATCCAAGACGGAGAATCAAATGCATTCCAAAGCCGAGCTCAAGCTCAAATGAAGATCCGGAACCAAAGACAAGCTCGATGTCGTACCCCGAAGGTCAATACTTCATTGCATATCCTAGAGACATAGCCCGAAACCAATAGGCATAACCAAATTGGAGGTAAATTAACCTGTCAACCAAGGTAGCATAAATCCCAACCAACAACGAACTATCCACATCCAAATCAATGCTCAATAGCTCTCAAATAGCATATCCAGGCATAAACCATGATGACCAAGCATCAATACATCTAACAGGACACCCGAATGTCAACAAAGAGCATTATGCATAAGCCATCCCTGATAAAACCTTGCTGCCCAAATAATGTATAGTAGTAAATCCCTACATAAATTGAGCTATGGAAGCTCAAACCAAGTCCCAAAGCATCTCAAAACATTAGTCAAACATCCCCAAAGTATTTGGGCATCAAATACCAATCCTCGGGAGTATCACATAAGCTAAGAGCATGACATTTTATTGCTATAAATCAACTCAGATATGTTGCAAAAAATGCTGTGATCAGAATTTGGCAGATCTGACATCCCCATCGTGTCTGGAGCATGCCAAAACCCCAAGTTAGACTTTTACCTTGCCTAAATCGGGTTTTGAATGCCTGAGATATGAGAAAATTTTGAATTTTAAGCCAAATTTTGAAACATGTGCAAAAAAATGTGAGATGTGGGGTATGCTGGTTATGCTAAGGATAAGGGGGAAAAATGGGGGCATACAAGGTACCCAATGAAGCCAAGGAATACCTGCAAAGAGCCTATGAGGGTCAGGGTGAGGCGGGAGATGAAATATTACCTCGGGGGGAAGAAGCCATGGCTAGCATTAAAGCTCCAAGCCCTAGGTCTTCAATCCGGGCTGAAGTAATGCCGGGCCAAGCTCCATGATCAAGCTTTAATCCAAAGCTCTGATACTAGTTGAAAGGTGAGAAGGATCGAAGCTTGCTTGGAAGTGAGCTATGTTAGAGAGCAAGAGCAAGAAGAGAGAGAGACACAAATGGGAACTCCAACAGTCACAATGTGTGACCAGGCCTTCCTTTATTCAAACTATCACTAAAATAATAAATAATAAAGTGATGCTGACGGGGCACCTGCCACTTGCATTGTGCAATGGTGGGTATTGTCAGTGTAGTAATACACGGACGGCTACGCAAAGGCGCCTTTACCCCCAATATCCATATTGTGTACCTGTAGTACTTGTCTGAAATTGGTTTTTATGATGAAAATCAAGACTAGATATGAAGAAAAAGAAGAGAAAAATGGATCTAAGTCCAATGCTTTGATACCACTTGTCATGAAGGGACCTGAGAGGAGAGAGAAAGTTTAGACAAGGAGAGAGAAATAATAGAAATAGAGAGAGAAAGAGGGAAAGAAGAGGAAGGAAGCCATGGAAGCTGTGAAGGTGAAGAGAGAGTTTCTTTATTAATGCATGATAACTAGCCTAACCCTCTTACACCTTAAATATCATTGGTGTGTTTGATATTTTTCCCGTAATTCCTATATGTCCCGTGTGTTACACATACATGCATTAGGTCATTTGGGCACACTTAGGCACTAGTACACATAGAAACCATGTTAAACTTACATATCCCATCCTAGGCGCACCTGAACCTAGTACGCAAGCACTGAAGATCCCATAATACCACCCAATTAGCACTTACACTCTCAAACCATACACATTGAAACTCACACATGCCTGCACAATCAAAATTTGCATATTCTAGCACACATCCACATATGTGAGAACAAACTCTTGCACTAGGCACTCTCACCATTGTAGTCTTAGGGATCTAGAGTAGGTCTCTACTCATGTACACCTCCATTGAGACCAACATCTCATCCTATGAACTTATCTAAGACCCACCAACCTTAGGACCATAGAATCTCAAAAAGTTGTAGCTCTTAGGCTTCCCATTCTAAGCCTATGCACTATGCACACCACACTCTCCTTAGATCCTCTTAGTAAGTGTAAGCATAAATCTCATAAGATGAGAATACATGCACAACCATAAGGTCATTATCCACTAGAGTGAGAAGTAGACCCTAAGGCATACCATTGTTTAGGCCATGATAGAACTTAGAAAAACTAGGATCCAATCCTAAAATATGAATAACACAATCCCTTGGAATCCATCATTAGGGTTGCACACACCACCTTCCAAAAGACACAAAACCTTAGGTCTTTTTTGAATGACATTAGGTTTAATCTTAATTGCATTAAAATCCCAAGGCAAGTGTTGCAAGTAATTTCTCAAAGTGTCACACTGAAGATTGTTTGTGCACAACATGTATTGGCTGCAAAAGAGAAAGCATATTTAATAAAATAGTATAAATAGGGTTTGAATTGACTTGTTGATTGAAATTACTAAAAGTGTTTGAATTATTTTGTTGATTGAAATTACTAACAGTGTTTGAATCATTAAAGACATGAGAAAAGAATGGAACTAATAAAGAGGGAACCAAATGAGGACCTAAAAATGGAATCCGTATAAGAGCACTAAAAACTTAATAACTAGGCAAACGTAAAAATGTGTCACATGGATAGACTAGCTTAATAAGGACTAAGTGATGCAAGTGCATGCACTTACAAGGTAGGTGAGAAGTTGCTACCCATGTTGATAGCCATCCATCTACACCTCATTACATTGTCAAATTAGTCAAACAACAATACCTCTCATTGCATTGTCAAACTAGTCAAACAATGATACCTCTCTCGATAGAGAAGGTTATTCAACTCATAGAACAAGAAAGACAATGGATAAAACACTCAAAAATGGAGGAGTGGCTCTTGCAAAACATGCCTATGGAATTGAATGAATCCTTCGATAACTACTATGCCACAATTGAGGAAGAGCTTATCCAACTAATCAAGTTAGAAATAGAATAATAATCCCAAAAGTTAGTTGACTAAGTAAGAATACGCTTAATAGACTCATGGACCTGACAATATCCACTTAGTGGGAAAGGGAAAATATATTGAGAGAAATAAATGGCATAAGACGACTCATCCTCAATAATGGACTTGTAGAATCTTTGAATTACTTGGTCACCAACTTTTTATTAATGAGGTTGCTTGACAATACCAATGTCATGTAGGTTGGGACCCATCTAGCCAATATGCTTCTTATGGGGCTAGCCATCACACATGGAACCAAGGACCAAGCAAAAATTATCTTAATATCCAAGTAGTTAGAAAAACATAGAGTGGGGAATGACCCCTACACCTTCATAAAACAATTTGAACAAGTATGTCAAACTAATAGCCTCATGTCAGATTCAAAAAAAGCACAAGCTTTCGAGCTATGCCCTAGTGATAAGGGAAGAACATGGTTCATTGTGCTCAATGTGCTTAAGAAATTCAAATTCTTTTTCCTTAAAACATGTTCATTATACAAGTTGCAAAAGCTAGATATGGGGATACCCTCATTGTATGGCTCATGAACTTAGAGTAATACGAGGGAGAGAAAACACGGGGACTATGTCTCCAAGGTCTGAAGCCTATACAAAAGAATTCGTATTACAAAAAAATCAAATGTTAATGTCATTGCAATGAATTTTGTTAACAAAATTTGAGATGAAAGAATCTACAAAGCAATGGCTAGAAATTCCACAATGGATAGGTCTGACATCAATTAGATCTATAATGTTAACCTAGATGCTATTTTGAGCATGCTCCAAGTAGACACAAAGCGAGGCCCCTCAACAAGTACATTCCCTAACTAGAGGACAAGTAGGACTAGATGTATATGCTTCCTACTCTGGATTTGCCAATCATAAAGAGAGTGACTATAAGAAAGCCAACAAGTGAATTTGCCAATAGAGTAGAGAAGAGCTCATTGTGCATATGATTGAGCCTAGAACTAGTGAATGTATGATACCCATCCTCATGATGAGTCTTGAACCATCTTAGATCAAAAGCTATCAGGGTACAAAACCATGGACCTTGTTGTCTCTTGAAATCATTACAATGGAAAGAGCCTAAGGACAAGAATGATGACTCTACTCAAGAATCGAGTGCAACAAGTTTATAGTCAAATATTGCGATTGTTACAGATCATGAGATCCCTTAGCCCACCATCAAAGCAAAATGAACTAAAATGTACTTGTATACATGAGGAGACAAAAGCTGAAGGATTCTCGAAAGACTAAGACTTTGACAATGATAACTAAAGGAAACCCTAAGATCTTCCTAGGAGATTCATTTGATTTTTAAAAAAAGGGAGATTGTATTATTATAATGCTTGGCATCAAGAGGGAAGAAAAATCCATCAAACCAACCAACGAACTTGTCAAGGTCAATGAGATGAACCTGACCAAGGAAGGGAAAACCCTAAGCATGTGTACATAGTTGATGACCTTGTTGAAGAGGATGAGATGAAGTCCTTGACTTTTGATAAGTTAGTGGCAATGCCATTCTTGGACACCACATGCCCTAGGATCCATCCGTGCTTTATCCAGAACTGGTACTTTAAGGGGTTCAATGAGAGATGATATAGTCTGCATCGTTCAAAGACAACTTGGAGTTCATCTAAGTCTTCCTTCTAGGTTGAGTGAACACATGAGTCATCAACAAAGACCTCTAACTCTATCCTAAGCATGTCCTTGAATATTGTGCACATGAGCCTATGAAAAGTAGCAGGTGCATTAGTCAACTCGAAGGGCATGACTATGTAGGCAAAGACACCCCACTTAGTGTCAAAGGCGGTCTTGTGCCTTGGTACACTTGCACTTGATTGTATCCTAAGAATTTGTCTAGAAACTATAGGCCTCTTTGCCCACTACTCTCTCAAGCATGTGCTCAATGTGTTGCAATGGATAATTGTCCCTCTTGGTAGCAACGTTTACCTTCTTATAGTTGACAGACACTTTGATCTTTCCATTATTCTTGAGTACAATCACTTTGGGCAAGACCCAATCCGTGTGCTCAATCTAGTAAATGAATCCTGCCCTTAGCCAACTTTTCAATTTCTTCCTTGATAGCATAGACATGCTTGGGATTCATAGGGTATAATCGCTGCTTGACTGGTGTTGCGTCGGGGATCATGGGGATTTATGAGTTACGGGAGTTGGATCTACCCCTTGTTGAGGTATTGGCAATCACATCTGGCTTACCCTCTTTGTATGGAGCAGTGTGGGCTCAAGTGTGGGCTCAGGATGCAGAATCCCTATGCACAATGGTGGAAATTGCAGCCTAGTCTATTCCTATAAAGCATTGTACTTGCTCTTATTTTGAATGTAATGTCATAGTACTTTTGTCCTTCCAACAAATGTCCATGTCATTATCAACGCCCAAGATTGTGTTTATGAGTCGAAGCTTCCATCTTGGAACCTAATTCACTTGTGTGACATTTGGTCTTGATATCTATTGTTACCTCATGAGTTCACTCTTCCTCTTTCAACCTCCATAGTCATGCTCCAGATCTGACATTTGGTCTTGATATCTGTTGTTACCTCATGAGTTCACTCTTCCTCTTTCAACCTCTATAGTCATGCTCTAGATCCGACATTTCAACATTGGAGCCCCAAGAGGAACACCAAGGAAAAGGGAATTCTCTTGCAAGAAAATCTATCTTGTAACACCAACAAGCTTGTTTATTATGTTTCATATGATCACAATGAAGAAAAGAACACCAGGCACAACAAATCTTCATACAGCATCATGTAGATCTCCCACGGGTTTAATAGAATCAACCATATTCTTCAATATCTTCACAAAATCCATCAATATAACAAAGAAAGCAAAGGAATACACCATCTTTGAATGGAAATACATCACATAGTATTCATCTTCAATATGTTCATAGTCTTCTCTCTCAATCTCTTACATACAATCACTTTGTTTTGGTAGAATTGGCTATCTCTGACTCTCTCTCTCTCTCTCTCTCATGATCAATAATACATCATATCCTCACTACAATCTCTCAAAAATCACTCTCAATAATCCTTCTTAGGTCGTGGATACCCCTCCCAAGAGGTATGACTGATATGAAGAGTCACCAAAGCCACTACAGTGTCTTTTCATAGCTCACTACTGTCACTTCACTTTAGTCTTCACTTGAGTCTTCAGCAACTACTTCTTTCACTTCTTTCAACTCTTTTGCACTTGTATTCACCTCTTTCCAAGGCTAGAAAACTTTCCCAAGCTACACTCTCATCCATCAAAACACATACAGAAGCATACAGAACAGTCACAGTACAGTACCAGAACAGCTACAGTACAGAACAGAACAGAGACAAAAGACCTACATAAGGTTATAGAAGGTTATCAAAACCACATAACTCATACTCAAACCATTCCAAACTCTCAAAAACCATTCAATAAGCTTTCACAATATCTCAATCTTCATCAATCAATACTCTATCCCTCCTTACAGAAGACAATCAGAACAAAACAGAACAAAACAGAAGCTATACAGAAGGTATACAGAACCAATCAGAACCTATCAGAACATCACAAAACCACATATCTTCACTGATAAACATCATAAACTTCCAAAACATAATCAATATCATCCAAAACACTCTCAAACCACTTCCAAACCAATCAATCATCTCATAAAATCAACCATACAGCTCTCAAAAACAACAAAAATCAGCCAAAAAACAAGTCATTTCAACACTCAACATATCCCCACACTTAATAAGGAAGCGTCCTCGCAACCCAGGAAAAAGGAAATACAAGTTCATTTAAAAGCTCAACTTTGATCTTCAATATCTCTTCAAAAACAATCCATCCAATCACGACCCCAACTTATAACCTGTATCTGATATAAAAATACAACGAAAGGAAAACCCTTTATACATTAACACTTCTTATCAAACTAGAAAATCACAACAAACTTGTAAAGGATATAAGAGTTTTCTTCTTCTTCTGCATCAGCTTCAACTCTACAACCACGACCCCATCACCACAATTCTCCAAAATGTAGCTCACATGAAATCCAATCCAATAGGAAACCACCACGTTCGTTTTACATAAAGTAACACACAACACAAACACTATACACAACACAACCATCTGAATGACTCCTCCAAAAAGAGAGATTTTCATTAAAAAGAATCCATTATACATTGGAAAGGTATCAATGAAGATGATCCCTCTTGAAAGATTGATGATTTCGGAAACGATCCATAGACAAGGATTCATCTACAAATGTTTTGGGAGGATTTTGAAAAAACTAAAGACAGCACATCCTTTCCAACAGGACCAGGTATCTACTAGGCAAACAAAGGGCATGAAAATACAATATATCCAGCTGTTGGGAATCAATGCTCACATTGACATTCATGCACAACTTTGGAATAGGCTTGGAATCATTATGAGAGTGCCTATGCATACACGCCAAGTACCAAGCAAAGTGAGCAGTTAATCTCACTGAAGGATCTGCAGACTGTGAATACTGCTGAGCAAAATGAATATAGTTCTGATAAGCTTGACTGGCAACTGTCCATTCTCCTGGAATTACTGGCCAATTGATCTGAGGTCCTGTAAGGGAATCATTCGAGCTCCATCCCCTTCTTCTGGAAAGCTGATGATCAAACCTGTCATAGTCACTAACCAACTGAGATGGTTGAGATATAGAAGTGTTAGGAGAGGGAAGTTGAATAAGGAAAAGTGGATGAAGTGAGGGATAGGCAAAATCATAAAAGGAAGAAAAGTTTAAAGAAGGAGTGGCAAAAATTGGTAGGGAATCACTAAGGAAGGGTGTTAACTGATAAATAGGAAATGTGGAAGGTACATGAATGGATGGAGAAGGACAGGGTGGAGAAGGGGAAAATACTCTATCCTCAATAAAGGAACAGTATGTAAAAATGGGAATTTGAGGGAAAGAGGAAGGTTGGAAAAGAAGGGGTAAAATAGTTGTGGAATTAGATTGACAAAGGGAAAGATATAGATCATATTGGTGAGCCATTTGTTGGTAATATAGGAGGGTAGGAACAGAAGGTCCTAAGAGAGATCTTCTATGATAGGCATCAAAGAAGGTAGAATCAAACGGATTATGTTTTGAAAGATAGGCTAAGAGATCCATCCGCAATTGATTAGTACTCTGGGCATAGGTAGAGCTGTGTTTTGTCTTTGATTCAGGACCACCGAATCAATCATGGTATGCCAGGAATTATCATGACAATCAGACACTTTGGAGGAATAACTCTGGAACATGTCAGCTATGCGCAACTCCAAATGGTTGACATACAAAACAGCTTGTAGAACCACATCCCCCACATACCAAGCCATATCCACCTCATCTGGAATTAACAAGTCTCCTCGTAGATACATGTATGACATCAACATGGTATCTGTCGTGACAAAATCTTCAAACACCATCCTTACCACCTCTGTCAGTAACTCAGTAGACCAGGCCCCACTCCATCCATCCTTCGGAAGAGATAAATCCATCGTGGAAAGCTTCATGTAGAAAACCAACTTCTGTAATTGGTAGTGGACAAAGAAAGAATAGTCTGATGAAACGTATTCCTGAAACTGCTCAAATGTAGACCATAACAAGTCCATTCTGGACTGCAATCTTTCCACTTGATCTTGGAATAGAGGGCACAAGGTAGCCTGTCTCTGAAGAGCAGCCAAGTCCTGCTGTGAAAGAGAAGGAATCAAGGGAACATTAGGGCTTGGAGGAACAGACCATGACTTTGCCAGTTGATCTTGCAACTGCTTGATTTGGGAGGCTTGGGATTCCACTGTGTCATTAGCAGTCTGTAAGGCTGAAAGTTTGTCATCTAAGAGAGTTTGCAACTCCTACACTTCTCTGGACATCCTCTCCTTCTCCTCTAAAAGGCTTGTAACCTCTGATTGAGCCTTTAATAACTGGATCTTCAAAGAAGAGATCTCATCTATTTGGGTGGCAACTAGTTGGGTTTGTTGTTCCATCTGCTTAAACAAATCTGCTAGGGTATCCTTAGTAGAAGCTAACTCGAATGTTGCCTTATGCAACTGGTCCTTAGACTGCATGAGCTCTTCATAAAAGGACGTGTACAGCTATTGAACACAGGCTGTCACTGACAATTCAATGGAACTCTGAATATCTTTACAGAGGAAAGGAATTGCATCTCCTGAGACTAGACTGTTCAGTGAGGGAACTGATATGTCCAATGATCCTTCGCGATGTGCTCTGAACAGGTTATTACAAGTGAGATACCCAGGGAGATCACTGCCAGAGGTAGCAGGAATGGACACTGAAAGAAGAACCGAAGGAGCTTTATCCGCTACCCGCTTCAAGCCTTTGCGCCGGATGACCAGGGGAGGTGGAGAATCATCATCCTCTATATCAATGGGTTCTGACTCATCTGAAGGTGGAGGAGGAGGTACTGGATCTGATGGAGGAGGTGGAGGCACACTCTTCTGTAAACCGGAATAGGTCAAGAAGACAGACAAGTATGATCCATATGTGACATTGGTAACATTACCCCGGTGACTTTGATGAAATGTTGATCTATTTTAGTGAGGAGATAAGTGCTCTAATCAATAGCGACTCCTTTCAACACCATCCTTGAAGCTGTGAAAAGCTCTTTAGACAAATACTGGGATGGCGTTTTGGCAGGCATAAACCCGTCCTGGAGAAACTGACATACCATCTTCCATACGGGATCAGTGATCATGGAAAAGGAAACTCCTGAAGAGTTGATCACCTTCTTAACATCCAGCAATTTCCTTATCTACTTTTGTAACACCTTAAGAATCTCTTCATTAGAGAAAAGCTGACGAGTGGTAACAAAGGGTTCACCTTTGAAGGGAAGAGACAGAGCCTTCCCTAGGCCTCGAGGTGTCAAAGTCATAGAAATTCCCTGGACTAGTCCCGACTTCTTGCTGTAGGAGGCCAGAAACTCATCACATAACGATGGATCCTCTGGAAGCAATGGAAAGGAAGTAGCCACAAAAGCAGCGAGTCCCGCCTTCGTAAGAGGCTCAAAAGTGAGTAGGGAAGAGTAATCCCTACTAACTAAGGGGACGTACTGGATAGGAGGAGCGTGAGAAGGCGCCATTCAGATGGTTACACACACACCACAAACACATACAATCAAGGAGAATGCCTGCAAAGCAACAGACAAAAAACCAAGGATAAGAGAATAACCAAAACAATAAAACGTGACTCGACCAACTAACCCCAAGCAAACCACAGCCTAGAAAAAATTCGACATGACCTCGAGACATATGCGATCGAAAGCTTCATGCTATGCATCAGACAAACACCCAGAACCCCGTATCAGGCAATAAAAGAAAAAAACTACAGACTGTACCCTTAACTGTAACAAAGACACTAAACCAAAACATCACCACAACTGACACACATCAAGACCACATCTTGGATAAACCAGTGTTTGACCATGGAAATAACTCCAATGACTGCGCATACCCATCCCACAAAACGGGTTCGTTAAAAAGGGGAATTAAGTGCAGTGAGGGGAAAATTAATTTAATGAAAGGTTCATTTTAATAAATTATTAAGAAATGGGTGAATTTTTATTAAGTGATAAATCTTAGCAAGAAAACGGCAGTTCCTTCTTAAAAAATTAAATTACCAATTATTAGGTGAAAACGGTGCGTTAATTCGAATCTCGGACTTCTATACCCAGAAGGGGTCTCTAAATGTAAGTTCATTGATTACATATTAAGGTGATGTGGAGCGCTTTTTTGCCAGCGCGTGCTCTTGACGGCTGGTTCATTTTAATTAAAAATATTAAAGTGTCTCTTTAGCGCACTTAGCGCGTGCAAAGTGAACGGCAAGTTTATTTGTATTAAAAAAATATGGTGTGTATAGCGCGAATGCGCGTGCCATGGTGGTGTTAAGGTTTCATTTATTTTAATTATTTGGGTGTTTGTTTGTTTGTTTTTGTTTTTTTTTCTCTCTCTCTCTTTGTTATTTTGTTAATTTTATATCAACCGTGGGTTTTGGGGTTGCTGAAAAAAAATAACAAATAAAAGGGAAATACCTGGTAGTGGGTGTATGGAAATGCAAAGAATGCACTCTCCACAATCCAAAAATATCTGGATTTTTTTTCTAGATGTTTAGTTGATATGTGGATGAAAAAGATTTTTTTATTATTATTTTAATTTTCAAAGAATTGAGGTGTGAAATGAAATATTGTGACAGCTTAGAAAAATATACCAAAAATAAGTAAAAATGTCAATGGAAGTGTTAGGAATTTTTCAAAAATTAATTTGGAATTTTTAAGCATTTGTAAAGAATTTTTTCATTTTGGTGGGGTATTTTAAAAGATTTTGAAATTTTAAAATGGGCGGAAATATTTTTTCTGAAATTTACATGTGTAGAAAAATATGGCCATGGGTTGCAGAAATAGTAGGAAAGTTTCCTAGATTTTTCTGTAATTTTTTCAAAATTTTAAGTGTTTTTTAATTTATTTTTTTGTATTTTTCAATGTTTTTGTTTTTGTTTTTTTATTTTAAAAGGGTTTGCGGGTGTGTGAATTAAAAATCTGGGAAAATACCCAGCAATAAGCTGTGTGTCATCTGCGTGGCAGCAACCAACGATCAAAGGCCCGCACCCGCACACGATCAATCACGAACAATCACCCACATGCGCGTACACACTCGCGCGTGTCGAAGGACGGAAAAGGCGATCGCGTGTGTGGGGGAAACAATGGCTGAGGAAGGAGTTCTGCGGTTCAGTGGGTGAACAGTGTGTTAGGAAGGGGGACGGTGGGTTCGACTAGTGGGGTTTCTGCGCGGGAACAAGGGTTTGGGAAGGGTACGGCGGAGGTGGGTTTATATGCGATGGGACGGGGGCTTGCAGAGGGTAGGGGGGTGGGTGTTGAAGTGTGTTAGCTGGGGGAAGAGGGGTTTAGGTGGGGGTGAAGAGAAGAGTGTGTATTCTGGGGGGAAAAGGGGGCCTGGGTAGAGGTGGTGGGGAGTGTGGGATTATGGGGTGTGAAGGGGGGCTAGGTAGGAGGTGAGGGGAAGGTGGGTGTGCTTGGGTGTGAAGGGGGTTTAGTAGGGGGTGGGTTTGAATGGGGGTGGGAAGTGGGTTTAGTGGGGGGGTGGGTTTGAATGGGGGTGGGAAGTGCGTTTAGTGGGGAGGTGGGTGCTGACGTGGCCGGGGGCGTCCAGCAGGGAGGAGGGCGCCACGAAGGAGCAGGGCTGGCTGGCGCGGGTGGCGTTGTAGGGGCAAGGGCGTCACGAAGGGGCAGGGCTGGCTAGCGCGGGCGGCGCTGCAGGGGCAGGGGCGCTGTGACTGACGTGGAGGGCCACAGGGCTGTCGACGACGGGCTCGCAGGGCGTCACGAAGGAGGCGGAGCTGCGAGGCTGGCCGGGCGGCACTGCAGGGCGACGCCAAGGAGGACGAGGGGAAGAGGGAGAGGAAGGAGGGGAAGAAGAGGGGAGGAGCTGCAGGGCGGGAGAGGAAGAAGGGAGAAGAAAGAGAGGAGGGAGAATGACGGGGAGGAAGGAGGAGAGAAGGAGGAGAAGAGGAGGAGGGGAGGAAAGGGAGGAGAAGGGAAAGAGAGGGAGAAGAAGGAGGACGGGGAGGAGGATGGAACAGAAGCGGAGAAGAAGGAGGACGGGGAGGAGGATGGAACAGAAGCGGAGGAGGGGAGAGAAGGAGATGGAGATGGAGGGAGGGAGGGGGGGCACGCAGAAGGAGCGGGAGAGGGAGAGAGGGAGGGAAGGCAGTTGGGATGGGGAGGGGTCGGGGAGAGAGAAGGTGGGGAGGGTAAGGGGATAGGGATGGGTGGGAAAGGGCAGGGCCCAGGGGGGGTGCCCAAAGGGGGATGGGGGTGGAAATGGGCAGGGGCCTATGGGAAGGGGGGGCATAGGGAAGGGCAGGGCCCATGGGGGAGTGCCCGTAGGGGGATGGGGTAAGGGTTAGTGGGTAGGATGCCCACAAAGGAGGCGTACCTCCTCGTCCTGCGCGCGTGCGCGGGGCAAGGGTAAAAACATTTGCCGTGACGGGAGTGAAAGGGCGTCCGAATGCGGGGACAAGGCACACGAATGCGACCGGGGCGCGTTAAGACGCGCAAAATTGAAAAAGGGCGCGTTCACGCGCGGGACGGGGCGCTTAAAAACATATAAAAATAAAGAAAAATTAATAACTCCCAATCCGGACGTCAAAACGAAATAGCGTAAAAACAAAAAGTGGGAAGGACGGCAAGGGGAAGACAAGGAAAAGGTGCAACGAGGGTTCCGGGGGGGTAAAGGGCGGTCACGTACAAAATTCACAAAAAACGTATCAAAAAACGCAATTAAAAATTAATAGCAGAAGATCCGCGCATCGGAACAAGGTGCAGAAAAAAGGAAAACTGTGCAAAAAGATGTGGCCAACAATCCTATCACATCAAAACATAGTTCGGACTGAGATAAGACGTGTTCACATGGGAAAAACCCAAAAAATAGACCCAAAAATGGAATCGAAAATTAATATTGGACGAACCGTTCACCGGAATGACATGCAGTAAGAAGGGAAAATCTCCGCAGGAAGGAGTGGCACAAGATTGTCATGTTAAACCACAGTTCTAGTGGAAGTAGGAGGGTTCACATGCAAAAAACACCAAAAATACACCCGAAAACTCATTTAAAAATTAATAAGTAAAAATCCAGAAGTCGAAAGAGGGTGGGGGAAAAAGGAAAAAGGTGGGGGAAGGCCCGAAGGACACGGCTGTCAAATCAAATTGGAATTCCGATGCACACAGGGCAAGTTCACATGGAAAATTATCAAAAAGACGCATGAAAAAGTCTTAAAAAACCGAAAAATCAATCATGGACAAACCGTGCATCGGAATGACTCAGAGTAAAAAGAAAAAATATCAAGGGAAAAGTGTTTTTCAAGGCTATGATGTCAGATCACGGTTTCGAAGCAAGAAAAGCACGTTCACATGGAAAATCGGCTAATTTGCGTAAAATGCTTCAAAAATTAATAACCCGAAAACCGTGCACCGGAACAGGGGTAGGTAAAAAGGAAAAATGGTCAGTTCAAAGGGAGGAACATGGCTATAAGGTTGGATTTGGACTTTGATGAAATTAGGGTACATTCACATAGTAGGACAACAGAATCAGGGAATGAAGGAAAACTGCAAGGGAATAGTCCCAAGGGTGGGTGGAATATAAACGGTTGGGTGGGAAGGGACCCCATTAGGGTAACAGCAAGGCATGGCATAGAGACATTAGCAAGTTGACGCATATGCAGAAGGGTATGCAATGTAGACGTGCACGGACGCCTCCCCACACTTAAGACCTTAACAGATAGGGTTAACCGAGCAACAAGGACCTAGGACCACGCCACAGACCATCCACTAACGTCCCCACACTTAAAACATGAACGTCACTGAGAAACAGAAGGTGTAGGGTTAGAAAAACTTGACCCAGGTTGTTGAGGATCATGGTTGATTGTCGATGGCATGTCCTGTGTTGTTGTCGGCTGCTGGAGGTACCAAGGCATCTTCACAGCACACATCCGTCATGGCAGGGACCACGTAGCAGCACCCAGGAAGGTAGCTAGTTGAAGGAATCGCAGGAAATTCGTCGATGATGAGGGATATTGCACTCAACTCACAATCACTCAAATGGAATGAAACAATAGTCACTCGCCCCATGACTAATATCACTCAAGGAATAAGGATTGAAACCCATATCTCGTACCCGATTGAGGAATCGACAAGGGGAAATGGTGCAGAAGGAGTATGCCAGGATACACAGTTGATGGTGCATTAGTGCGTCGAATCCATCTGGCATAAGTGCAAGAAGGAAGGCAAGGGAGCCTTACAGTGCAATGTACAGAACAGGGTGACGTGTCTTGTGTTGACGGTAGAGACCCATCCCGTGGGTGAATAGGGAAACGGGAACATACCTTACTCCAAGTGTCGTAACGTCCCTCAATCTCACCTCTTGGTAATTGATTGAAGAAACTCCAGTCACACTCAGCCCACCCTCTGTCTCACGCTCTGTTAATAGATACAGGAGGGCAACCATATCCTGAAACCCATTGATGTAATCCTCACAGTCACTTGTGCAAAGGTTGTATGCCTTGTGCGCATTCGATGGTGCAACTGTGCATCCCGCCCTGTGCTGGCATACGGTGCGAGGAGGAAGGCCAGGGAGCCTTATAGTACAGTGCACAGAAACAAATTGTGCTGTGTGCATTGAGAGGCCCATCCCGTGCGTGCAACACTTCATTCACACTACTCACATCTCATTTGATTTGAAGGGAAAAGACTAGTCACTCGCCCCACCCCGTGTCTCACTCGTTGTTGACAGTTACAGAGGGCAACCCATACTCACTTCCCCATCCGGTTAGGATGAAAGCTCACATCACTCGATTGTTTGTCGATGAAGATCGCGTCATCAGTTGTTGAAGAGGCGTACCCAGGGAGGTAGCCATCAAATCGAACATTGTGTTGGATAGGACATGGCGTCTACTAGAGGACAGTTAGATGCTCTTGCAGAGAGATCCAGGACACAGCGTACCAAGGGAGGCAGCTTCGGAATTAGATCCTGGAAATTTCAAGTGATGAATCCACTTTCTGGACTGCTGGGTGTTGCCACCTTTTCCACAGCCAGCTTCTCGCCCAAGGGTGTTTGCCACCTTTTCTTGGAACGAGGCCTACTATGACAGGGAATTGCTTCCTTTTCTCCCATAACAGTTTTGTTTTTCTTGTTTTCTTCTTTTTTTCTTGTTTTTTTTTTCTTTCTCTTTTTTTTCTTTTTTTGTTTTCCCCTATTCCCGAGGGTGTTTCCATCTTTTCTCAAAGAATAAGTCGGCATGATAGGGACCTAAGTCCTTTTCTCCCATGACCGATATGTATTTTTTTTTTTCTTTTTCGAATTAAGCAAGGGAATGGTAGAAATACCATTTGTCAGAACCCACCTCGCCACTGTCGCTGGTGGAAAATAGAGGATAAGAGATCATGGCTGGAAGGTGGGATTGAGGGGACAGAGGGTTGTGTCCACCTCATCAGGAGTGGCTGAAGAACGGCTATCAGAAGTAGCATCATAAGAGTGATAGTGCCACGCCAATGAGGGAAAGGATCAGGTGACCATGATTGTCAGGATCCCCAAGGAGGGAAGTACTTCTTTAGGCGATATCCATTGATCAGGAAGGGATCATCAAAGGCATCAACGGTCTGTACTTGGACAAAGCCATTAGGATTGACGGCAAGTACCTTATATGGGCCCATCCACCGTTGTTGGAGCTTGCCAAGAAACTTGCCAAATCGTGAATCATAGGCTAGGACCAAATCACATTCTTTGAACTCCTTGTGCTTGATGAAGCTGTCATGGTAAGCCTTACGTCGAGCTTGCGTGGCTTCCATGCACTGTAGAGCCATCCTACGAGTTTTGTCCAAACATTCCAGGTGTAGGAGATGGCGTTGCAGTGAATCATCGTCCCCCAAACGCTCTTTGATAGCCACTCTCAAAGAGGGTAATTCCAATTCAACATGGAAAACAACTTCTATACCATACACCAGCTGGAAGGGTGTTTGTCCTGTTGCTGCTTTATGGGAGGTTCTGTACGCCCAGAGGGCCTCTATAAGTCAATCATCCCAATCACGACGATGTGTGGCAATTGTCCTTGTCAGAATTGAGCAGAGGATGCGATTGGTGACTTCGACTTGGCCGTTGGCTCTAGGGTAATAAGGAGTGGACTTGCAGTGGCGGATCTTATACAACTCTATCAACTCTTCCATGACTTTCTTAATGAAATGAGTGCCTCTGTCACTTACCAGCTCTAAGGGACTGCCAAAATGGGTGATGATATTCTCGTACATGAACAGGGCCACACTGTTACCATCATCCCGCTTTAGGGCTTTAGCTTCACACGACTTTGTAACATAATCCGTACATACGAGGATGTATCAGTTCTGCTTCCTTCTAGTGGGAGGATCAATCGGGCCTATGAAGTCAATGCCCCACTTCTCAAATGGCTTTAAGGGAAGGATAGGTTGCAGTGGCATAGCACTTGTCTTGGTAGGTTTCCCCATTCTCTGACAAGCATCACATCTTTTACAGTAATCATAGGCATCCTTGTGGATGGTAGGCCACCAATATCTTGCTAGCAGAGCCTTCCTGGCTGTAGCTTCTCCTGCAAAGTGACCTCCACATGGCTCGTCATGGCAAGCCTTCAAAACAATCCCAATCTCATCTCCTGCAACACATCTTCGGAGCACTTCATCTTTGCCTTTCTTATACAGTGCACCGCCTAACAGGGTGTAGGGGGCTGATTCTAGCATAAGCTTCTTCCTTTCCCAACTAGAAATGCCAAGAGGATACTGTTGGGTTGCCAGTAGATTGGCAATGTTTGCATACCAGGGAGTTACAGTTTCTACAAGGAATAAGGAAGCATCAGGGAGGTCTGGATCATCCTGCTCCTCGTCTGCAGTTTGTGGGATACACGACAGATGATCAGCCAGAACATGGGAACGACCAGGCTTAGTAATCATCTCAAAGTCGAACTCCTGAAATAGAAGAAGCCATCTCATCATTTGTCCTTTCACATCCGCTTTGTTCATTAGGAAGGACAGGGCCTCATGATCCACATAAAACTTAAAGTGGGTGGATAGGAGATAGTGGCGAAACTTCTCTAGGGCAAACACCATTGTCAAACACTCCAGCTCTGTCACTGTATAGTTCCGTTCCTGATCAGTGACTTTTCGGCTTGCATAATAGATCGGTTGATCAATAGATGCATCAGTATGTACATGGAACTCCTTCGTCCAATCAGGAGGTTGCAGAATGGGTGCCTCAATTAGACACTGCTTCAGAGTGTTGAAGGCTTTGTCACATTCTTCCGTCCAAGTAAACTCTGCATCTTTCCTTAGAAGCTTGTGCAAGGACGTTGCCTTTGTTGCAAAATGGGCTATGAACCTTCTGTAGTAACCCACATGGCCTAGGAATCCCCTCAACTGTTTGAGGTTGATGGGTGCTGTCAGAGCTGCAATCTTTTCGATCTTTGCAGGGTCTGTTGATATCCCTTGTGCAGAGACAATGTGGCCCAACAGAACTCCAGAAGAGACCCCAAAGATGCATTTGTCGGGGTTGAGGGAAATCCCATACTCTCCAAGTGTCCCCAGTGTTCACGAATCAAACTATAGACACAGAAGTCATCCAAATATACCTCAATAAAGTCGTGCAAATGATTTTGGAATGCGGCTATCATGACTCGCTGGAAAGTAGCAGGGGCATTGCAGAGCCCAAACGGCATCACTCAGTAAGCGTAGGTCCCCCATTCTGTGGTGAAGGTTGTTTTGGACTGGTCTTCTTCTGCTATTTGCACTTGGTTGTAACCACTGAATCCATCCAGAAGAAAATAAAGCTCATGTCCTACCACTGTGTCCAACAGTTGGTCTATGAAAGGGATAGGAAAGTGATCCTTCTTCATCTTAGAGTTCAACTTGCGGAAGTCCACACATATACGAAGCTTGCCATTCTTCTTGGGTACAACCACGATGGGTGAAACCCATTCACTATTTACCACTGGATAGATGAACTCGGCTTCCAGAAGCTTCAACAGCTCTGCTTTCACCAATGTGGAATAATTCGGGTTCATTCGCCTCTATTGTTGCCGTATTGGCTTGGCATCAGGCTCCAAGTCAATATGATGTTGACATATTGTGGGATCAATCCCCTTTAGGTCTTTGTAGGACCATGCAAACACGTCCAAATTTTCTTTCAACGAATTGTACAAGGTTGACAACTCCTTTTCTGGGATGCTGCTACCCACCTTCAAGTGGCGTTCAGTGCCATCTGCATCCACAAAAGTTAACTGCCTTTCATCTTCTACTTCACGGATGAAGGTCTCGCGGACTGTTTCTGGGTACAGATCCGACTCCTTCAAGGGGGTGGTGTCCTCTTCTGATGTCCCACTAGACCCAACTTCTTCTTTTGATGGAGACTTAAGGTGCTCCTTGAGATGTTTGAATGGGATTAGAGCCGTGTCGGGTTTGGTGTCACAAGCAATTACCTCTTGACTTGAAGACTCATCTTTTGATGACACATCCACGAACGTCACATAACAGAGACCCTCTGATTTCTGTTGGGTTTGTGGGACTGGTGCTTGTTGGCAGGGTGCATCATCATCATCTTTTCTTGGCAGAGATGAGTGAGGACGGCAAGAGCCACTGCTGAAAGACGGCTTGTTCTTCTTAATCCATGTCTTATAAAGATTTTGCATATGAGAAGATCCATTTACCAGACCAAATGGTACCATTGCCATTCTGTCCCATAGCATGAGCTTGTCTGCTTCTGATGCTTCTGGAACTTCTTCTTCAAATGTATCCTCTGCAGGTGGGATAGACTCTTCTGGCTCACTTTCATAACCTTCTTCGTCCATATCATATCCATCCTCTTCTGTCTCTGCTTCTACTTCTGTCTCTGTCTCTACTTCTGCCTCTGGCTCTGCTTCTGTCTCTGTCTCTGGCTCTGCTATGGCCATGTAACAGGGAGAGCAGTACATCCATGCTTCTATCTCACTGTCAGAAGTGATTTCGGAAATCATTCATGGTTCAGGCAGGAAGTATTCACCCATTGATAATGGCTTTGCATCTTTTGGAAGTCGGCTTACAGTATCCACTGTTAAGGAACGTGCCACTGTTTTCTTGGGAAGGATTTTTTTGACAGCATCTTCGACTGCTGATGTTCCATCTGTAGCCTCATTAGGCGAGTCAGAAGATAATTCCAAGGAGGTGGATCCATGTCCTTTTTGAGAACCATATAGCTTCAGCACCACTTTGTTGGGTCCTCTACCCAAGGTCAAGGTTCCTTTGAACCAATCCGTCCTTGCTCTGGCTTCAAAAAGCCATGGTCTGCCCAGTAACAGAGGATAGGATGTGCCATAAGAGTTTGGCTTCACCACCAGATAGGCTAGCCAATAATCTTTTCCAGCCACTGTAGTCTTCACATATGGGAGAATATCCAAAGGCTTGATTTTGCTTTGATCCGCCAGTCTGATGAGCCATTGGGTTGGTTGCACACCTTGTAGACCTAGATCCTTCATTGTCACATCCGTCATAATGTTCACTGATGAACCACCATCAATCAGTGCATTTGCAATAAAGCAACCTTCTATCCACACGCCAGTCTCTGGGGTACCCGGATCTAGGAAGGCGTTAGCTACGTCCACTTCTTTGACAGGCGTTGTCGGACTTTGTTGCTGTTGAGGGAGCAATCTTAAGCCACATCTTCTTGTCAATATACTTTTGAACCTTTTTTGGCAACTGGGAGACAACATCAATAATTGTCGGAATGTAAGGTTTGGTTTAAAGGTATCTAGATCTCTGACCAGATCGTATTCCTTAATAGGATCCACTGGCTTCTCTAACCGGTTAGGGAATAGGGCAACGCCCATTTTCATTTTCCCTCTTTCTTCCAACAAAGGCACCACAGGAACTTCTTCTGCCACTTGCAGCACTTCCTCCTCTTCTATCTCCTGCAACTCGGGTCTTGTCTCTGTAACTATCTCTATAACTCTCTGTGGCACTGTAGTGCTCTGTACGGCACTGTCAGTCTCTGTTCTGTTCTGTTCCTCTGGTGGAAGGTCGAACTTCACTGTTCTGGCAGGAGGATTATTTTCTTTCTGGATAGATGGTTCCTTCTTCTTTGCACGCATGATGGCAGCAACTTCCAATTCCACTAAATTGGAGGTAGTCTCTTGGGCCTTGGCCAGACTATCAGTAGCATTGTTTTTCACTGGGGCTGGGCTTGGACAATCTTTTGCAGTGTGGCCTTCTCTTTTGCATCGACTGTATAAGGGCTTGTAATCCACTGACCTTCTGGGATTTGGACGATTTGGTGAAATGTGTCCCTTTTCTCCACATCTGTAACACTCCACTTCTGATCTCTGACCACCGCCAAACTGTCTTCCTCTGTAACTTTGGGATGGAAACCTTCTTGGACCAAAATTAGGACCAAACTCTCTAGGCTTGGATCCAATATCCTGTGTTGTCATTTTGGATTCCAGCAAGTTGAATCTTGCATCTTCTTCATTTCTTCTCCTTTCATGCATCTCCTTCAGAGAGCAAATGTCCTCTGAATGGTTCTTCCGCAAACAGTAGGAACAGAAGGCTCCAGGAATGGTTGGTTTTCGTGTACATTCAGTGGCTAAATGGCCTGCTTGATGACACTTACCACACCAAGTATTTGACCGCATCACATCTCTTCCTGCTCCTGCAACGTTGGATATGCTAGCGGTATTCACTTTCAGCGTCTGTAGCTGCTTTGTAATCACATCCATCAACTCCTTTTTTATGTTGGCAACTGAGTTGGATAAGTAATCCTTCAAGCTCTCCTTCTGAGGCATTGGTAGGAGGGTTTTGAGGAGTCTCTGTAATCACTGCATAAATAGGTTGGGCTGGTACAAAGGGATCTCTGTTCTGATTCTGATTCAGAGCTCCTGTTTGAACTGTTGGTTGTTGGCTCCAGTTGGTAGGGTTCCACTGTTGCTGTTGATTTGGCATTGGGGAAATTGGTTGGGACCATTAATGTTGTGGTTGAACCATCATTTGAGGCAAGGATTGTGGCCACTGTGGATTTGGTGCACTGTACTGTGATACTGGGGGCATCTGTTGGTAAGGGTAGGGGACAGTCCCTGGGACTGCATTTGGTGAGTACATCATTCCTAGAATCAGAGGTAGGACTCCTCTTCCTGAATTCATCGCCAATCTAGCTTCCACTTCATCGTACAGTCTTGCACCTTCTGTTACAGCTTGCAGTGTGGTTGGTCTTTGCAGCTCCACAAACTTACAGACTTCTGGTTGTAATCCTCTGAGAAACACTCCCTTCTGAATGCCATCATCTAGATTATGGTTAGTCCATCTCTTCAGAATGGATTCCATTCGTGAGACATAAGCTTCAACTCTTTCTCCAGAGGACTAACTTAGGTTCATAAATTCCTCTCGCATCTGCTCTTCAAAACCTTCACGCCTGAATTTAGTGAGGAAAGTCAACTTCAGGTCGTCCATGTGCCAAAAGTTCTTGCTGCTTGTCTCTCATACCACTGAAATGCCACGCCCTTGAAAGTGGCGGGGAATATTGCTAACCAATGCTTAGGAGTTCTGGCATTGTTAGCCACACATGCTACCATAAACTCTGCTACATGAAGATCGGGGTCTTCATTGTACTCTCCCTTAAAAACTAGCAATGGGACTACATTCGCTGGCCTATCATCAATATTTTCAGGACGGATCTGGCTTGGAAGTGGATCTCCAGCAGGAGGAGGAAGGGCTTGATGTGCCATTGGAACTTCTGTAAAGAGTTCCACAAGGGCGTCAAAGGCGGCTTCTGCTGCGAGCTCGTTCTCGGCTCTGATTTTTGCTTTCTCTCTTCTCACGTACCTCTAGACTCGTTCTAACGCTTGCCTCTTTATTGCGTCATTCATCAGGGGGTTGGCTCCACTATGTTGTTAGTGCTCCACAGAGGGTTAACAGAAGGCTTCAGTCTCTGGAGGACTGTCTTGCCAACATTTCTTCTAATTCTTCCTTTTCAACGTCTCTGAATTCTGTTTTCATGCCACTGCACAGAGGAAGGTATTCAGTTCTGAATGTGTCAAAATGCATACGTCTAAGCATTGTGGTGGTGCCATCATCATAGTAATGCCAGCTTCTGATGGTTTCAACAGTGTATGTTGTGAAAAACACTCTGTCTACCAACTTCCAGTGGGTTGCTAATTGAACAAACAGAAGATTATCAGTACACCAAGCATCCCATGTATCTTGCTGTTGAGCATCCACGAACAAAATCCAACTCTTTTCCTTCTTGTCTTTGTGAACCTCTATAGACCAAGACTCTTGAAGCTTCTTCACAATCTCCCACTTGATGATGTCTGGAAACTTCTCAATGAATGCCAAATCTTCCATGGATGGTCATTCTCTCTGTTTCTACTCTTTAGTTTGTTCCCAAACAGTTTGCCACAAAGATGCAAGTTTCTGTTGCTTCAACAGGAAGAGGAAACTGTCCACCACATAGAGCATGCATCATGATGGTGATGTGTTTCCACCATTGTGGGATGAACTTCTTGTGGAAAGTGGCTCTGATTATGAGAAATTCCAACTCTTTAGTGAAAGAATGAACTTTACAAACATCCATTGAATTCTTCTCTTCTTGGCAATGCCATTTCCTTCATTTTCAGCCTCTTCTTGTGCTTGTTGATGGCAAGATTCCCCGGCTGCGCACCAAAAACATGGAGCCCCAAGAGGAACACCAAGGAAAAGGGAATTCTCTTGCAAGAAAATCTATCTTGTAACACCAACAAGCTTGTTTATTATTTTTCACATGATCACAATGAAGAAAAGAACACCAAGCACAACAAATCTTCATACAACATCATGTAGATCTCCCACGGGTTTAATAGAATCAACCATATTCTTCAATATCTTCACAAAATCCATCAATATAACAAAGAAAGCAAAGGAATACACCATCTTTGAATGAAAATACATCACATAGTATTCATCTTCAATATGTTCATAGTCTTCTCTCTCAATCTCTTACATACAATCACTCTGTTTTGGTAGAATTGGCTATCTCTGACTCTCTCTCTCTCTCTCCATCAATAATACATCATATCCTCACTACAATCTCTCAAAAATCACTCTCAATAATCCTTCTTAGGTCGTGGATACCCCTCCCAAGAGGTATGTCTGATATGAAAAGTCACCAGAGCCACTACAGTGTCTTTTCATAGCTCACTACTGTCACTTCACTTTAGTCTTCACTTGAGTCTTCAGCAACTACTTCTTTCAGCTCTTTTGCACTTGTATTCACCTCTTTCCAAGGCTAGAAAATTTTCCCAAGCTACACTCTCATCCATCAGAACACATACAGAAGCATACAGAACAGTCACAGTACAGTACCAGAACAGCTACAGTACAGAACAGAACAGAGACAGAAGACCTACAGAAGGTTACAGAAGGTTATCAAAACCACATAACTCATACTCAAACCATTCCAAACTCTCAAAAACCATTCAATAAGCTTTCACAATATCTCAATCTTCATCAATCAATACTCCATCCCTCCTTACAGAAGATAATCAGAACAAAACAGAAGTTATACAGAAGGTATACAGACCAATCAGAACCTATCAGAACATCACAAAACCACATATCTTCACTGATAAACATCATAAACTTCCAAAACATAATCAATATCATCCAAAACACTCTCAAACCACTTCCAAACCAATCAATCATCTCATAAAATCAACCATTCAGCTCTCAAAAACAATAAAAATTAGTCAAAAAACAAGTCATTTCAACACTCAACAAACATGGTATTAGAGCCCCGTCATGCATGATCTAAGCTCAACTCAACTCCTTTCTTTACTCTCTCAATCTTTCTCAACCTCAGTTCAACTCAATGGTAGCTCATGACTTCATCTTCAACTTTCACCTTCTGGGGCAGCCATAGCCAGCCTATAGCGTGTCCACTTAGAGCCTTCATATCTCACTCTATAGGCAATATTTCTCAGTGCTTCCTTTTAGGGAGTTGTTCCTCTACTCAAGCTGCTAGTTCCCACCACCTCAAAGCCAACATTGGCCACTGTATGCTCCAACATTGCTAAAATTTGACATCGTTGCCTTGTTTGTGCCTTCTATTATTCACACACCTAGGGTGCTGCATGCAGGCCGCAATCTAGTCTGATCAACCTCAATCAAGTGAAGCCATTCTTAAACTAAGAATATTGATGAAAATTTGAAGATCTTGAGAACTCGAAGCTAAAAACACATTCTCTCTCCTGCCACTCGAATCAATCTTCTACCACTTTGATCTGACTAAGAAATCCAAGCATCAAAGCATCAAACTCAAGTGCTTAAAAGCATAGTACCTATTGGTACTTATCAAGCGTTATTTGACACTACATTCCTTGTGTCTCTTGACACAATTAAATCTTCTACTGCTCAAATCTGAGAGTTTTGGTGTTGATTTGCTGCTCCAGCATGGTCAAAGACTCTCCAACTGTTCAATTCAAAGGGGTCGAGTTTCACAACTGGCAAACCCACATCAAGCTCATCCCGATGAAGAAGGGTCGTTGGGCCATTACCAATGGCAAGGAGAAGAAGCCTTCAGATGCGGACCTTGCAGTTACTTGGTAAAAGAATAATGACAAAGCACATGCTATCATTAAGTTGGAATTGGATGACAACTACATCCACCATGTGGATATTTGTGAAACCTCTAATGATACATGGAAGAGATTAGATAATTTGTTTGGTGCACTGTCAAAGTCATCTAAGTATGGATTACTCATTGAATTTTTCAAGTTGGATATGAAGCATAACACATCTCTTGCAACTCATTTAAAGTACATGGAAAGTCTCTTAACTTAGCTTGCAGGAATTGATCTCAAGATGGATGAAGATATTTGCCTCTTGACTATAGTAATGTGTCAACTACATTGATCAACATGCCTAGTCCTAAACTAGTTGCGACATTAAGGCCTCTTTGCTAGAAGAAGAAAAGAAGGTAAAATCCAAAGAAGAACCAAGCATCTCTAAAGATGAACAAATGTTATATGTAGGTACCAGATGTAGGTACCACATACAAGGGCAAGAAAGATCAGCTAGTATGTGACTTTTGCAAAAAGATCGAGCACACATAGAAATTCTAACATGCCAAGAAGAGGTCTCAAAAGGCCTATCTAGCTAATGTTAAAGAAAAAGAAGACTATGGAGAAAAAGAAGAAGAAGACCACCAAACCTCATTAGTCCTTCTATTCTAATAGACTCTTTTATCCTTGTAATATTTCCACGCAATAAAAGTTAGTTGGTTAGTTTAAAAGTTAGTTAGTCAGTTAATAAGTTAGTAAGATTATTAACTAAAGACTAACTAAGGTAAAAACTAACTAACGTTAATAGCTAATCATTTTTATTTAATTAAAAGTATATATATTTAAAAATTTGAGAGTCGTAAATATGATATTTTTCTCAGATTAACAAGGACCATAGCCACCCTTCACAGAAGTTACAATGTGAACGAGACTTATGAGCCATATTAATCATTAGTATTAATATGTATAGTATGGATAGTCCAAAAATATTAGATTTTGGACAAAACTAGCATATTCTAGATATTTTAGATATTATCCTAAAAAGATAGAACTAGATATCATTCAAAAGAAAAGATAAGTGATGTCTTAGTTAGTTTTTGAGATTTTATAAAAAGAAAAAGATAAAGAAAAGTGTTTAGAGAAATCGTGTGTGTTGTGATCACAGTCTACATGCAATAGACAACACTTCGAACAGAGAAAAGAAGGAGTGAACTGAGAGCTTTCCAACCAAGTGCAAAGTGCATGTATTGAGGAAAGTTAATTGCACTTACTTGTGTATGGCTTATTCGTTGGTAAAGCAATCGGTTAGGAGTTATGAATAGCATAATTATAAAAAGAATGACATTAAGAATTGTGCATACATGTATTAATAAAATTTTGCATAGAATCGCTCTTTGATCTTAAGGAGGGGAGCGAAAATGCGATGGAATTATTATCGTGTCTATACTTGTATTGTTTGGAAAAAAATACAATTAGTTTTGTTACTTGATTGAACAGTACCCTAAATACTTTTTACAATCAACTAATTGTTGCATTGTGATTTGGATAAATATTGCAAGTACTTGTGTTTAATGGTAAAAGCATGGCAAGGGTCAGTAATGACAAGTAGCCATGGGAAGTAAAGGAATGTTTTCCTAGAAGATGATATTAGGGTTGATTGCCTTGATTATGCTTAATTCTTAATCGGATTAATTAAGGAATGATATTTTACACATGTGGATCATCTCCAAGGTCGCACCACAGATTACCCTGAGAGGGCACTGCTCGATTCACAGGCCGATGGTCGAGTGGTGAAAAGGCCAACCACAAAAATGGCATCTCACTCCTAGACCACTTGTGGGTCAGGTGGAGTTCTGGACACCCCTTGCCTATCCAGAATGGAGTTGGAGATCCCCGTGAGCCCAACGTCTAGGATGTTGGAAGATCCTATTCTAGATAAAGGATGGAAATTTTAGTGCCATGTGATTTGGACCAAGTACTACTATTGGACAGAAGGGATACATAATTCTCCTATATGGGTAGGAGACAAAGATTAACTTGAAGATAAGTTAAGGAAATTGTTTGTCAAAAGGACTGCTTGTCTTGTTTTCGTGTCTGTGTTGTAAATTATGTGAACGAACCCTACGCCCTAAGAGGCTTAATTAATGAAGCTGATTTTAAATGTCGCACATAAATATGGTAGGACCTAATTAGAAAACTAAAACTATTAAGGGAAGCGGGTGGACGGAATCCCCAATGGGTCCGTCCTACAGTTGGGTCGTCCCAGAGAGTGGGAGGCTTCTCACAAGGATTTATCACCATTCGACTTTAGATATTGTTAAGTTAGAACTCGATTCATACCGTTTTAGGGGATCGGAATGGGACTATACCCTATGGGTAGAGAGGTTGAGCAGCACATCCCTCTGTTTCCCATTCTCTTTGAACCAAGTGCAGTATGGATCTCCTTTAGATTGGGTATCTTTGTGTAAAGTAGGATTCCCAAAACCTGACGCTAGAATGCTGTCAGGAGACCTTGAGAACTAGGAACCCAGATTTTAGGTCAACCCTAGTGGGTTCGGCTGCGAACATTGTGTTGCAAGGTGGTTGGACTTAGGAAACCTTAGGCGATAAACCCCGGAACATTCCATGGAAGTGATGGGCGGTGACGCTTAGATTCATTTCTCGATGGACTGCTAAAATGTGCTTGGACAGCCAATAGGCGAACATGTTATAGTTGATATCAGAGTGAAACTTCGTAATGATGCATAATTGATTAAAGTATGGTTCATAGACATATCCTAAATGGAAGTAACCTGAGTGGTATGGCTTGATTTCCAAGCACCTTCTACACCCACAAATGCTGACATGTAAGAGAAGAAATTTCTTCTCAAGCAAATTAAGACACCCGAGTTTGATGAAAAAGGAATAGACGTCGCAGCAAAGGGGGAGATATGGATTGAGTCAATGGACAATTATTTCTCTACTTCGGGAACTTCTACTACCAATCAAGCAATGATAGCCAAACTTAAGTTAGTTGGCCATGTTCGGTTATGGTGGAAGCAATGGTGCAAAGATCAAGGTATTTCTGAAGCCACTGTCACTTGGACTCAGTTGAAAGATGTTGTACGCGGACGATACCTTCCGTCAACCTACCAGACTTTGAAGATGAATGAATTCTTCAAGCTAGAGCAGCTAGAATTAACCCTGGAAGCTCACTACTCAAAGTTTGTACCCCTACTAAAATATGCGCCACCTATGGATACTGCACAGTAAGTATCCAAGTTTTGCCATGGCCTAAACACTCCTTTAAACCACCGTCTTGAAGCAATATGTCCAATGGACTTGCAAGATGCATTACTTTGAGTGAATCCAATTATCTAAGAACTTAAATCAGGCAATTGTAGCAAAGATGATTCCCAAGATCAAGGTAAGAGATGCCATACGTGCGGAGAGATAGGGCACATCCGTAGGAGATGTCCCTACCATCAATGCTTCCATTGTAATGAGCTAGGACACATCCAAGCAAACTGCCCTGATCTAAGTCCAGAAGACATTGAGCCTCCAAGAAAATGAAGCTACATAAATACATTCTATGGATATATAGAGAAATTAGATGAAGAAGAAGACCTAGAACCCACTACACTTTATCAAGGTGACTAAAAAATCCTAGGAGCTTATTTGACATGTAACACAATTGAGAATAAACCCTACTCTTGTACCTATGGCTAATTGGAATAATATATGTTGCACTACGTGAAACAATAAGAGTAGCATAGCGATGCATAGTGGGTCCTAACCCACAGGCCCTAAGCCCCATTAATGCTTGTCTTTCCCAGTTTCTCTCGTGATGAGGACATCTCGATTTCTCTAAGGGGGAGGATGTAATATTTCCACGCAATAAAGGTTAGCTGATTAGTTTGAAAGTTAGTTAGTCAGTTAATAAGTTAGTAAGATTACTAACTAAAGACTAACTAAGGTAAAAACTAACTAACGTTAATACCTAATAATTTTTATTTAATTAAAAATATATATGTTAAAAAAATCGAGAGTCGTCAATCTAATATTTTTCTTAGATTAACAAGGACCATAGCCACCCTTCACAGAAGTTACAATGTAAACGAGACTTATGAGCCATATTAATCACTAGTATTAATATGTATAGTATGGATGGTCCAGAAATATTAGATTTTGGGCAAAATTAGCATATTCTAGATATTTTAGATATTATCCTAAAAAGATAGAAATGGATGTCATTCAAAAGAAAAGGCAAGTGATGTCTTAGTTAGTTTTGGAGATTTTACAAAAAGAACAAAATAAAGAAAAGTGTTTCATGAAATCACGCGTGCCGCAATCGGAATCTACAAGCTGTAAACAGCACTTCGAATAGAGAAAAGAAGGAGTGAACTGAGAGCTTTCCAACCAAGCATCTTGTGCTTTCCAACAAGTGTCTTGGGGCTTTACCCCCCATTTGGAGCCAATGCAACCATCAAATTTATGATCTAAGCATCAGATCACTGATTCTTCCAAGAGCCCCTCCACTCTTGTTCTCAGTCTCACCCCCTCCTCTCTAATTCATTATAAATATGGGGCATGGGGAGGCACAAAGGAGCATAAGGAGACCCCGAGAGGCTGCAAGAGAGAGGTAGAGAGAGAGGATACCCCTCCAAGAGATTGTGAGAGAAAACTTGAGAGAGAGAAAGAGAGAGAGAGAGAGAGAATAGTTACCTTGAGAGGCTACACAATTCTCTCTATCTCGATCCTCTACTTAGCCATCTTCTCTTATGCTCTCCCATCTCAAATCTATTCCGCCTTCTTAATCTCTTGAGTCTACTTACAGACGATGGCCTCCAAGCAAAAAATGTCGCGTGTGGATGGCAATCCTACAACCAGTAACAAAATTTTGGGCAAAGGCATCACTGTCAATCCAACTGCAGTTCTGGTCGTAAGTAATGTATTTCTAAATTGGTAGATACTTACTTTGATTCTCACATGAGATACATTAGGCTCCATACTATGATGTACGAGAATAGGTTATGGGAAGGGATAGACCTCTTCTCACATATTTAAAAGATGGAGTTTGCAAAGTGCATGTATTAAGGAAAGTTAATTGCACTTACTTGTGTATGGCTTATTCGATAAAGCAATCGATCGGGAGTTATGAATAGCATAATCGCAAAAAGAATGACATTAAGAATTGTGCATATAGATATTTAAAAAATTTTGCATAGAATCGCTCTTGATCCCAAGGGGGAGAGCGAAAATGCAATGGAATTATTATCGCATCTATTCTTGTATTGTTTGGAAAAAAATACAATTAGTTTTGTTGCTTGATTGAACAACACCCTAAATGCTTTTTACAATCAACTGACTATTGCTATGTGATTTGGATAAATATTCCCAAGTGCTTGTGTTTAATGGTAAAAGCATGGCAAGGGTCAGTAATGACAAGTAGCCATGGGAAGTAAAGGAATGTTTTCCTAGAAGATGATATTAGGACTGATTGCCTTGATTATGCTTGTTTCTTAATTGGATTAATTAAGGAAGGATATTTTACACACGTGGATCATCTCCAAGATCGCACTGCAGATTACCCCGAGAGGACACTTCTCGATTCATAGGCCGATAGTCAAGTGGTGAAAAGGCCAACCACGGAAATGGCATCTCACTCCTAGACCGCTTGTGGGTCAGGAGGAGCTCTGAACAACCCTTGCCTGTCCAGAATGGAGTTAGAGATCCCCATGAGCCCAATGTATGGGACATTGGAAGATCATATTCTAGATTAAGGATGGAAATTTTGGTGCCATGTGATTTGGACCAGGTACTTCTGTTGGAGAGAAGGGATACATAATTCTCTTATATGGGCAGGAGACAAAGATTAACTTGAAGATAAGTTAAGGAACTTGTTTGTCAAAAGGATTTCTTGTCTTGTTTTCATGTCTATACTGTAAATTATGCAAATGAACCCTGTGCCCTAAAAGACTTAATTAATGAAGCTGAGTTTAAATATTGCACGTAAATATGGTAGGACCTAATTAGAAAACTAAAGCTATTAAGAGAAGCGGGTGGACAAAATCCTCGATGGGTCTGTCCTACGGTTGGGTGGTCCCAGAGAAAAGGGAGGCTTCTCACAAGGATTTATCACCATTCGACTTTAAGTATTGCTAAGTTAGAACTCGATTCATGTCATTTTAGGGGAGTGAAAGGGGACTATGCCCTACGGGCATAGAGGTTAAGCAGTGTATCCCTCTTGTTTCCCATTCTCTTTGAACCAAGTGCAGTATGGATCTGCTTTGGATCGGGTATCTTTGCACAAAGTAGGATGCCCAAAACTCGATGCTTGAATGCTGTCAGGAGACCTTGATAACTAGGAACCCAGATTTTAGGTCGATCCTAGTTGGTTCGGCTATGAACGTTCCATTGCAAGGCGGACTCAGGAAACCCTAGGCAAAAAATCGAAACATTCCATGGGAGTGCCAGGCAACGACACTTAAATTCATTTCTCGATGGACTGCTAAAACATGCTTGGACAGTCAATAGGTGGGCACATTACACTTGTATTGCCTAAATCCTAATGCTTCTGACATAAGCTTTTAAATTCCTCATGTAACCTTGTACTACAGCCTCTGTATACTTTGTGAGGCCCCTATTATAGCCTCTAGATGTCCACCATGTCTTTGGTACCCACACAGCCTTTTCTACAACTACCTCTGGTGTTTACCATGTTTGGGGTGTGCCCACACTTTGTAGTTAGGTGGTTGCTCACTAAAGCCTCTACAAACTTTGCACTTCTTTGGTTAAGATTGAGGAGGGGTGTTGAGATATTGGCAATCACACCTGGTTTAGCCTCTTTTTATGGAGCAGTGTGGGCTTAGGATGATGTAGAATCCCATATGCATAGTGGTGGAAAGTGCATCCTAGTCTATTCCTATAAAACATTGTACTTGCTCTCATTTTGAATGTAATGCCATAGTACTTTTGTCCTTCCAGCAAAGTGTCCGTGTCATTGTCAATGCACAAGATTGTGTTTATGAGTCCAAGCTTCCATCTTGGAATCGAGATCACTTGTGTGACATTTGGTCTTGATGTTTGTTACCTCATGAGCTCACTCTTCCTCTTTCAACCTCCATAGCCATGCTCTAAATATGACATTTTAACACCCCTTTCAAATCATTGAGGGACCAAGTAAAGACGTCCATATACTCTCACAAGAGAGCAATGAGACTTGCTTCCTCTTCCTTGGTCAAGTCATCACAGCAATTAAGATAGGTCAAGGTGTCTCCCCTTAGCTAGATTAACCTCCTTAACTTTGGCTGTCCTTCTACTAGTTTGTTTGCTTGCCCTTGTCCTTTGTCTCCAAGCAAGATCACTATCCTATCACCTTTTTTAAACTTAGTAAATTACTTTGGCAGATCTTGTAGGTTCCTTTGCTCTTCAACCCACATATCCCTAGGCTTCTTGTGTCGTTCTTCTTTCAACCTTTGGTGCCTCAGGTGGATTGGTAGGTCCCCTTTAGTGCATCTAGTCTTAGGTGGTTGTGGCACCTCAAGATCACTGCTTGAACTCACCTCTAACTCAAAATCAAACTCTCTGTCTTTGCTAAAAAAGGGAGTCTAGCCTTGTGGCCATAGTTTAGATGGTGAATCTGCCCTAATAAGCACTTGTGAAGCGCTTGTCTAGGCAAGGCCTACTTATCCGTAGTCTATTGCCTCTATATGCTCCATCCAGGTTCGATCTCAATCCATGTGTATGACTCCTCTCTCAATTCTAAAGGCACTCCTTGTACATGGTTTGGAGTCAGCTCAAATTTTCTCTATCACCCTTCCCTCAGTGTCATATTCTATCGTATCCATCTCTCCTTCACTTCCATCACTGAAGGAACAACAATCCTCGTATTCCTCCTTGCTAGAACTGTCCTCCTTTGAATGACTGCTCGTCATCTCCTTGGTCTTTATACGGCTTTTCCTTCTCATCGGTGACTAAGGCCCAATGGTACATTAAGTTTAAGTTGTGCACTTTGATCCATTGCCACTTAGGTTCGTCCAAGAGATCTTGGAGAGATTCGAGGTTAGTGGCTAGATTGCCAACTAGCTTGTTTGTCAAATATTCTAGGATCTCCAATAGTTATTGCATGTTAATTAGGATGTGGAATTTGACAAGGTTGGATAGTCCATTCAAGCTTTTGACCATCATGCAAACTAGCACTGAGGATACATCTCTCGGCTCATCAGCTGTCTTAGCAACTTGCTCGTACTCCTTACTATCTAAGAATGGCAGATCTATCATGGCGAGCATGTGTATCCAACCTTGCTCATCTTTGGGATAGGGAATATATTTGGTTAGCAGCCCATAAGATTTCCTAATCTATGTGTCACCCTTCAGCGTGGTGGAGATAGCATCTAGGTCGACTGGTGTGGTCTTCCATATATCCATCTCTACTTTTATTGCCTCTACTTGACTGCCTAAGAAGATTAGACTGTTACCCTAGTCTTCTATGACCCATTGTCAACCCGCTATGCACACACCATGTGAAAAACTCTAGAGTGCAACTTTTTTATTGATCTAGAGAGCCAATGACATTTTAGCCATTAGTGTTAGTGTCCATAGTGTGGATGGTGCAAAAATATTAGATTTTTGGACAAGTTTAGGCAATTTTTGATATTTTAGATATTATCTCTTGTAAAACTCTAAAATTTTCTAGACAACTTCTAGATTAGGATGACATGTAAAAGTAATTTTTGGAGGATTTTATATATTAAAAAAAAGGATTGGCAAAATCATGCGACGCCCGATCATAATTTTCAAGCAGTGAACAGCACTCTGAACTACAAGATGAAGAAGGAGTGATCTGGTAGAACTTTGGCTAGGTGTGCTAGTATTTTACCTCCCTTTTTGGAGCCAATGGAAGCATCAGATTGGCGATCTGAGCAGCATAGAGGAAGGTATTACTTTATGCACATTTTTGTCTACAAGAGATTTATCTTCTCATAATGGAGAAATAAATTGATAGGCTTCACCTCTGTGAGTATTCTTCTACATCTTCTATTTCTTTTTGTGAGTATTCTTCTACATCTTCTATTTCTTTGAACCCCTTCTCTTCTATCTTCTCCTCTCCCTGAATCTCCCTTCACCCTACTATCTCTTACCCGCGCAATAGACTTTTGATCCCAAATGCTCCGACAGTGATAAACCCAACAGGAAAGTTGGCAGCAGGTGTGTAAAGATGGGGGGATTCAGCAAGTTCAAGTGGCAATGATGCTTTACAACAGATGATTGCTTTGTTTTAGTAACAACAACAACAACCATTGTTGTTACAACAACATATGCAAACTTGGTAGGAACCAAAAAGAATTGATTCCTTAGCTCTAAATGCATTACAGGCAGTGGGGCAAGAATTGAAGCAATTTAAAGGTCAAAATGTTTCAGCCTTCATCCAGTTATATGAAGAAAAGATGTTGTTTCATGGGGTACCGCAATATGCATGGAGTCGGTATTTCTCCCGTTTGGCCATGCATGCTTTGCATGATCAGATTGATAAGTTACATAGAAGAGATGCTAATTGGGCAACTTTTAAGAAAGCTTTGAGAGAATAGTTTTTCTTGGAAGATGCAGGATTGGTAACTAAAAAGACATTTATAAATTGGATCGAAAGGCCCAATAAAGGGTTGGTTGCTACATCTTTGCCTTGGGAAAGTTACTATATGTATATGCTCTACATCACCTGTGTTCAAGGTCTATTTATAAATATCCTTATTTGTGGATTTTTCTTGAAATCTATGCAAAGGTCAAAACGTTGAATGTCACAGTAGAAGAGAAGGGTCGGGCAACTACCCAAAGGCCGTATAGAGAAGGATACAAGAGGAGATGCATTTGGTGTGACAATTTATAGTATAAAAAGCGAGGCTGTATAGCCTATAGTGAAACAGAAGCAAAAAGGTTAGTCTTTTGGAAAGATGGCAAAATACATGCAACATAAACTGGACTTCCAATAGAGCCAAATTTTGGAAATGGTGGCATGTAGAAGAGGTTGGAAGATATGGCTACAAGGACAACATTTGCTACCATAGATGCAGCCACATATGGGTTGAGAATTGAAAGGACTGATGAAGCTCGTAAAGGAGGCATGGCTGAAGCAAAATCTTGTGTTTGGATGCAATCATTAGATTGCATGGAAAAGGGAAAAACAAAAAAGTCTAAATTGGCTTATGCAAGTCAGAGTATATGAGGGAGAACATGATGGAGTGCACTAGTGGATTCATTTTCAACCTATGCTTATTTGGCTAAGGTTCATAATCAAGAAGATCTTGTGGAAAAAAAGAGAAGAAGAGATGAGGACACTACTGGTCCTTCCTCTTCAGGTCCATCTAAATGCATCACACGAATTAAAATGGAGCAGCAAAAAGAGGTTGAAAAAGCCATACATGAGCATGTTATGGAGGATGCATCTCAAGAGAAGAAACAAGAAGGGAAGAAAAGGGGTAAGCAACTCGGTTATAGGTTACAATCAGATCTTGAGACTGTCACAAACCTTAAAAAAGTCTTGGAAGATCGCATACTTGATAGTAGAGTTGGAAGTGTAGATAGCAAGCTTGTGGCTGAAAATGGTATTATGGGCAGCACTAAGCATAGGGAGAAAGTTATATATAATAGGGATGTCCATCAACAAGCACATGAAGAAGAAGATACTCATTTTATTCCAAGCATTCATTATTCACGAACGCATTGGGCATGTGCTACAACAGAGACAATTGTTAAAGTGGGAGAAAGAGAGACACCTTGCATAGCTCTCTTGGATCATGATTTTAAAATCAATGTTATGGCATACATCTTGTATGAGAATGGAGGTTGGCTAATTGATGTAGATTCAAAATGATGCATGTAAGCAGTAAACAATTCATTAGGGGATCTCTATGCAACTTGTATGAATGTACCCGTGACTATTGGAGATATTAGGGATAAATATCATTTTTTTGTGCAGGATTCATGTAGTTATCCAATGATTTTGGGATAGCCCTATATTTTGAAATCAAGGCTAGAAACAAAAGCCTTGAATGATGGTTCTTCATATGCTTGGGTTCGAAGTAAAGGCAATACGAAGGCGGTACAGTTTCTCACTATTTGTGTGAATCATCCTCGCAATCGAGATAGGATGTGGGATAATCCTATGTCACCTAATGCATGAGAGTTTAAGGGTTTTAGATAGCAGTGCTGTAAGTGGAGGCTATGGTAGTGCCTCTAGGAAGATAATTATGCCTCCAAGAAAGGGGGAAACTATGTTTGTGTTTAGATTGCAAGAATGGGCAGCATGTAGTCTTGGCAGTTTTAAGAATATTTCAGCCATGTGCAGGGCTGAAAAGAAATATGTAGGATAGGCTGAAAAAGAGTTGAAGACATATAGTTTGATAGCTGCAAATGAAGGTATTTCAGGTCTGGTTGATGTTGATACATTGGCTGAAATTTTTGCAATAATTAATGTTGAAAATAGGGCAAAAAAAGATTATTTATATTGACACTTTAGAGATATATGAAGTCATTCAAGAGTTTGCTGAGCATGAACATGAGAATATGGATGAAGAAGAGGTAGAAGATGAAGACATTGACATGGCAGAAGATACTTCTTCTAACACTGCAGATCTGTAAGACTTTGCCACATGCCAGAGGATGTGCAAGTTAGGAGGGGGTGGATGTCATGCCGCTACATGCACACCATGTGAAAAACTCTAAAGTGCCGCTTTCTTATTGATCTAGGGAGCCAATGCCATTTTAGACATTAGTGTTAGTGTCCTAGTGTGGATGATTTTAAAATATTAGATTTTTGGACAAGTTTAGCCAATTCTTGATATTTTAGGTATTATCTCTTGTAAAAATCCAAAAATTTGTAGACAACTTCCAGATTAGGATGACATGTAAAATAAAGAATGTAGCTTTCAGCCATTTTGGGAGGATTTTATGTAAAAAGAAGGATTGGTGAAATTGCACAACGCGTGATCGTAGTCTGCACTGAATAGCACTCCAAACTGGGAGATGAAGAAGGAGTGATATGGTAGAATTTTGGCTAGGTATACTGGTATTTTACCCCCCGGAACCAATGGAAGCATCAAATTGGCGATTTGAGCAGCATAGAGGAAGGTATTATTTTATGCACGTTTTTGTCTATAAGAGATTTATCTTCTCATACTGGAGAAATAAATTGATAGGCTTTACCTCTGTGAGTATTCTTCTAAATCTTCTATTTCTTTGAACCCCTTCTCTTCCGTCTACTCCTCTCCCTAAATCTCCCTTCACCCTGCTATCTCTTACCCCCATGGTAGACTTTTGACCCTAAATGCTCTGACACCATGCATCGTGCATCCAGGGCTAGCCTAACAAGATGTCATAGTCCTCTCCCTTCATGACTCTAAAGTCAATCAAGAATCAGATTCATGCTATCTTCAATGGCTAGTTCTTTAACACTCCAAATGGCCGCACTTTCACTCCATTGGCTAAGGTGACATTGAACCTAGCATTATCAACAGGTGGCTTACCCCAAGCCTCGAGTGTTGCATGGCTTAGCACACTAACTCCTACTCCCATGTCTACAATTCCCTTTCTTATGGTGTCTCCTAGAGCTAGGACCGGTAAGACTGCATGCATTTTGGTGCCTTTCCAAAAAGCACTGACATCCAAGAATTTCAACACTGAGTGCAGCGTCAAACTCAGTATTCGTGTTTTCCCATCGTGCTCAGGCAGGTGAGCGGGCAATCTACTCCATCGACCCCCTCAACCCATTGCTTTAGCTCTTGCCACAGTGTCATCGGATGCTGCCTAAGAAAATCTCCTAGGCTTAGAGTCACTAGGGTGGTCACTAGCGTGGTGAGGAGGTTGTTAGCTGCTTGTCTCTCTCCTAACTCTGTGTTTCTTGGCCAATGGCCCTGACTGGTTTGCCGGCCCGTAGCGCGTAGGCTCTATTTAAGCGGCATTGCTTATGGTACAATCGCATCCCTCGTTTTTAGTCATGGAGGCGAGACTGGTGTGCGCTTGAGAGATCATTGATTTCATCTTCCAATATGGACTCAACATCATTTAGGTGCTCTTGGGCTTCTTTTACCCACTCCTTGAGTTGGCGCTTCGGGTTGGGGTACTCCCTGACCTTTGCACTACCCTTCTTAGCCATGACATTTCTGCCTTTGCATCTGTCACATTTTTTTTCGCAGGCAGCGTCATGGAACTCTTGCTTTTTAGCGTGACCCTTGCATCGGCTTTCTCCTTTGCCTATGACTTTTCTTTCCAATTGAGGCTACATCTAAGTTGTTGGGCCTAGGTAATAACATACTAGCTTGCTTTGTCTGCACAAGGGTCATGATATGCAATGGGATGGATGTGGCCTCCTCGTCGAGTGTCTCGACATCGAACAACCCAATTGGGACAGATGGTACAATTGCTGAGCTAGGGGATGATTTTTGCCTAGGGCAATCTACGAAGAGATGTGTGATTCCACACTCAATGCATCTAAGATCAGTCTTATCATGATTTGCTTACTCCCTTTCGAGGTAGCGTGAGGAGATGTGTCCTGGGTTACCACAAGTCCAACACAAGATTTGTTCTTGGATCTACCCTCCCAAGTCTATGCCTATACCTCGACCTGATGCCATTACCAGTATAGGCAGTAATCCATAAGGATTACATTGCCCTCTTCATCATATGAGATGTAAGGGTGCATGTAAGGCTCTTCGTTGTTCGGCTCCTCCACATAGTGGACTGGAGTGTCACTTGGTGGATGGGTTACGTAGTGTCCAAGTGGTCGAGGTATGCTTGTGGGGTTTATCTCCATCCTAGGAATGGCTAGTTTGGTGTCATTGGGTGTTGGGAGAGCCAATGGAGCTCCCCTTTCGAAGAAGTTTTGCGGCCTATTAGCTAGGCAAGTCTATCCATATGGTTCCGAGTATGGGAGTCTCCTCAGTAGCCTACAATGCAAGGTATCATGGTTGAACCTACCGCAATTTATGCAAGGTCAAGACCTCGAGTCCTGACACTCGGCTAGCATGTGGTTTTCGCCACAATAATGCATTGGACGTGAGGTTATGTTGGTCGTCTCATCATCTCTTGTAATTTGGCTAGCTCCATCTTTATCTCCGCTAGCTCCTGACTTGGGTCACTGCCCTTTCCTTTATCTTGAGTACTTGGGTCTGATCTTTTGCTTGACATTGAAGCTCTCTCAAAGCTTCTAGCATTAGTCTCCTCTCAAGTCAAGCTCCTAGAGTTTCTCTCTTTGAGTTGGTCATCCACTCTAATCGCCTCATCGAAGACCCTAGCAGTGCATTGCGCTACAAGCTTGAATTGCCTGCCAAGGCCTTGTAGAGTTCCTCACTTTGTATCCCATTGATGAAGACTATGGAGACTGCTCTTTCGGTGGGTCGCTCAATAGTTGGGATTCTCTTGAAAAGACTCTGCACATGGACGACATAGTCTCTGATGTCCTCCTTCTTTTTCTACTTGACGTTCATCAATCACACTAAGACATTATTGGAGTACCCATGCTCACAGAATCTCTTAACGAAGAGACTCTTGAGGTTGTTGAAGTTAGCTCACCTAGTAGCATCTAGACTCATGTACCAAGTCCTACCCTTATCGCCTAAGCATAAACTGAAGGCTTGCAAGTGCTACGTAAGATTAATGAGTTCGTTGGCCTCACAGACTTGCTCAAACTTCTCTATGAAGGTGTATGGGTCGTCATTTGGTTGATATAACTACTTAGCCACGACAGGGATTCTCGATTGGCTCTTAGAGCCCTTGTTAACCCCTAATCCTATGAGCAACGAGGTTGCCAATTCAACAGTGCTCTGCTCTATTGATGACTTGTCTCTAGCGGTCGCTTCATAATAAGAAGATCGCTCAAGATGAGATCACCTTCTAGCGCTCTTTCCTTCTCTATGTCATGTCCTGTCTTATTTCAGCTTGCTAGGGCTAACACTCGCTAAATCTCATGCATTTCTATATTTTGATGTAAGCTCCTAGCTTCTTGCTCCCGATTCTAGGCCACTATGCTCTACAAGGCCTTTTGCACTAGCTTTCTCTCCTCTTTGAGGTTAGCTATGATGTCCTTAGATGGCCTACCATGGTGGTCCATCTGGGTTTGAAAATCATAATTGGTGACTAGCTGCTGGATTTTTGTCAAGAAATCACCTAGGTCAAGCTCTTTGCCATGTCTGTGATTAGTACTTGACTCTTCCATATCCGTGGTCTCTTGTTCCACCAAGATGTCGATGAGATTGATCAAGTTGGGTAGCTCCACTCCTCAAGTGGTGTCTCTCCATGCTGTGTTTAACTCCAGTGTCATGCCCTTGCTTGGTGTGTGTGTGTGCTCTCTTTGAATCTTGTGTCCTTTCTTGGTGTGTGTGTGTGTCCTTGCTTGTTGTGTTTAACTCCTATGTCATGTCCTTGGTTGGTGTGATTGTTAGCCATCCAATTCTCAGAATCGGATGGGCATAGGGCGTCCGAGCATCCAATTCTTGGAATCGTGTTGGGGGTAAAGGCATCTCTGCCTAGCCGCCCATGTATTACTACACTGGCAGTACCCACTACTGCACACTGCAAATGGCGGGCGCCTATCACCGTCACTTTATTCTTTATTCTTTTAGTGATAGTTTGAATAAAGGAAGGCCCGATCACACATTGTGACTATTGGAGTTCCCATTTGGTCTCTCTCTCTTTCTTGCTCTTGCTCTCCTGCCATAGCTCTTCCAAGCAAGCTTCAATCCTTCTCACCTTTCAACTAGTATTGGAGCATGGTTAGCATTCTGAGTTGGTTCGTGACTCCTTCAGCTTCCTATTGATTACCTACACTCATTGAGTCTCCTTCCTGACAACCATAACTGACTCTCCCGAACTCCTGTCACTCCTCGGCTTCCTGAGCACCTACCCGGCCCATTTGGACACCCCCAAGGCATTCCTTCAAAGACATTGGAGCTCTCTTTTGCTATTTTACTTCAGTCCATAGGTTTTGTGAAGCACGACAACCATGTCCTCTTGCTTCTTGTGACCCCTACTCTCTACCGATGACTTTGCCATTCAAAAGGGAGCTTCTGGGGGTCCTTAACTACTCCCCCAACCTTGTCTTGACCTTTCCCAGCCCTTCCATAGGTCCCAGATCAATTTGGGCCAACTTGAAGACTTGCAAAAAATTTGTTGTTTACTTCAGTCCTCCCTTGGCACTCATTGGTAGCTTGAAAACACTTAATTTGGCACTTGGGAACACCCCCTTGATGCTCGAGATTAGTGGTTACCATTGGCATTGATTTGTGGATTGATTTGCCTTAGTCCATGACTTTTTTCCATAGTCCACAGGCATCAACAAATAGTTTTACATCAGCACTTTATGTTTATGCTTGGTTGGCATTGACATTGGTTGCTCAGTTGGTCCTCAATGCTCCCTGAATGCTAGGGGAATGTATGCCTATGATATGAGATGCTTTTGGGGCTGAATTTTCTTAGTCATTGACTATTTTAGACAGTCCACAGGCAACCCAAAACAGGGCACCCCCTATCATTACACTTTATGCTCATACTACATAATGATTTGATGCCCATGAAAATATGCCTATGGTTTGTCTATGGTTTTGAGCTTGGATTGAGCCACTAATTGCTTAGTTTTGGATGTTTATTTGCTGCTAGAATATTTAGGGTTGAAGCTCTTTTGCTTATGTTTCGATATGCATATTGCATTTAGGCTATGTCTTGGATGTATTCATTGATGTAGTGACTCTCGAGGATCGACATAGAGCTTGGATTTTCTCTCAAATCATTGGTTGAGCTTGAGCTCACTTTGCATAGCATTTGGATCTTCATCTCTGATGTACTTATGGCATGTACTTTGCTTATGTTTGACCAGTCTTTACATGCTTGCCCTATGCCACTACTACATGCACATTACATTGTTTGTAGTTGGATGCTACTGAGCCTTGCTTTGGCTTGACATTTTATTGCCTCAAGCTTACTTTGGCTATTTCTTGGCTTAGTAGAGTTACATTTTGGATGTACTTGATGTCTATGAATGCTATGTACGGATGTTACTTGGCCTATATGCTCATGAGGTCTCATTGGTGCTTGATCTTGGACACTTGTCAAAGGTATCTCTTACATGCTTTGTTTGAGCTTTCTTGATTGACATTTACGCCTTTTCTGCAAGTGGGAGCATCTTTGTGAGAGTGGAATTTTGAGCCCAAGATCTGCCTAAAATTTGCCAAAAAATCTAGAATTTAGGGGAAAAATATTCGACATCGAAGGCGGCGGCTGCAACTAGGACGATTTTAAGCACCAAGTGAAAGACGGCTTTTAAAAGGCACCTGAGCGACACTTGTGGATTTTTGATAATTTTTTCGACTGCGGTACGGGATGTTAAGAGCTGCTAGTCAATGCGGGATGACAAGACGGACGAGTAGGATTTTTCAGAGCTCGAAATGGAGTCCGGACGAGGAAGAGGCCACAAATTGGCCAAGATATGAAAGGGTGGACACAACTTGGACCAAAGGGGGGGTGCCCTTTGGGAATTTAAAGTGGAAAGACAAAGTACAAAAAAAGTCCTCTGATCACAGGATTATGGCTGCGAAATGCAGTGTGATCCTCGACCATACCCGTGGATGCTACTTTGTATAGTTTGTGATTAATGTGTTTGTTTTGCATGATGTTCGGTACGAAGACGAAGATTGTTATTACAGTGTTCCCAAGGGGTTGTCTTCGTCTTCCTCTTCTGAGTCTCGTCTTTTGTCCCCCTTCTTTCCATCTTAGCTAGTGCACATGTGAATAAATCACATGACAAACCATAAATCTCCATCTGTTGTTTCCCTTGACCACAAGCAAATACAAAAAAAAATTAGGATGGAGCAAAACAATCAAATTTTCAAACTGACAATTCAAATTGAATGGCAAACAAAAAGGCACACACAACAGAAAACAAATTCCTAATGATGCTGACTAATGAGTTCAAATTCCTGGCGAAAAACTCCGCCCTCAGGTTTGCAATGGTGGACGCACAACATCACAACAATGTCTCTCTTCTCTCCATTGATCTCTCATGTAACCTAGTCTACACCCAGAATTAGAGCATCCCCCCTCTTGTATAAAACCCTACTCGAGAAGGAGTTGCACATAACTAACCACCTTGAGGGCCGCAACCTCTTGATTGACATTGTTACTTATCATTGTGTGTTAGCAACTCAAACATTCAATTTGGATCCTATTGCTAAGTTAGGTGGGACCTCCTAAGAGATGTCCCATATCGATTTTACTTCAATTCTCTCAAAGCTAAGTATCAAAGAGAGACTATCACATTTATTTAAGATGAAAATAAATGCACCTTTACTAATGACTAGGATATGCTAATGTTTTCCACAAGCATCTCTCATTGCTAGCCAAAGTTGAGCCCAAGAGTGTTTTTGATTGGTCTTAGTCTTGAGACTATCACATTTATTTAGGACGAAAAAAGATGCGCCTTTACTAATGACTAGGATATGCTAATGTTTTCCACAAGCATCTCTCGATGCTAGCTGAAAGAGTATTGTTGATTGGTCCTAGTGTGTTGCTAAAATATTGGATGTGGAAATGGAGAGACTCCTATGGCACCTTGCTGAAATTAGCTTGCTCTTGGATAAACCATCCATTGAAGGATATTGAGAAATGACAAATGATGTATGCTCCAGAAAGAGCTGTCCTGAATCCCATATGCATAGCGAGGAGAGTGGAACAACCCAACTTCTATAAAGCATTGTACTTGACTATCACTTTTATATGAAATGAATACAATATCATGATGCTTGGTACTTGTACTTAGTATCTCTGTCATTGTTAGTGTCCTACACAAGATTGTGTTTATGAGTCCAATTTAATCTATCTTGGAACCTAATTCATTTGTGTAACAGTTGCTCTACATTGTTATGTCAACATGAATCTAGCCTTCATCTTTCATCTTCCATAATTCCTACCTTGCTCTAGATCTGCATTTCTCTCAAAGGGGAGGTATTATTTGTGCTTGAGTCTATGAAGAGAGAAAGTCCCTTAGCATTTATGGGTTTTAGGTAGAGCTATGTCTTGCTTTGCAACTTTCAAGATGCATACTTCAAAGCTAACTAGCTCAAGTTATTGGACCATGAGTACCTCAAACCTTTTGGTTCTAAGCATTATGTATATGCATATATGAATACAAGAGTAGATGTAATGCTGAGTAATGTGTGTGTGCACAGAGGGGTCTGTAATTCATTTTGTAAAAGAGTGCTAAGATCTCTCAGGCATACCTAGAAAAAGGTGCACCCAAAAAAAATTGAAGACATGATGTGCAAAAAAAAGCCTTGAACGTAAAAGGAAGCATACAATAGTAAGCACACCATGACATGCTGGCAATAAGAAAAGCACAGGGCACATTACAATTCATTTTGTAAAAGAGTGTCGAGATCTCTCCCATGCAAATTGTAAAGAATGAGAGGCATGGGGTGAGCCCTACGCAAATAGGAAGGAGAAGAAAAGAGAGTAGAGAAAGGGACAAAGATTGAACCAAAAAAGGGGATAGCTACCCAAGGAAAGGATAAGGGCATGTATAAAAGTCAATAAATGAAGAAAGAAGTTCATTCTTGTGTGTGGCCAAACTTGCTCTCTTCTTACTTCTTGCTCTTACTTATTTCTTGTGCATGAGAGAGGGAGAGAGGGAGTGTGAGAAAGGGGAACTATGTGTGTTAGGAGTGAGGGACCGTGGAGAAGCTCTTCTTCTCCTATCTTCATCATCATCTTCTCCTCTTTCCCCTTCTTGCGCATATGGCTATGGAGGTCGAAGCTCAAAGCTTGGAGATTGCTTGAGGTCACATCTTGAGTCATGGAGCCATTGGCAAATTTGTGGGAGGAGGTACTCAATCAAACCCAAAGGGAAGCTCTCTACATTTGTGTGTGGAAGAGTGCGCACGGCTATGTGAGAGGTAGCCATAGCTCTTGGCTTGAAATGCTTGAAACAATAAGTGGTCCATAGATCTTGGTGGTTTGCTCACGAGGGCAAGGACATTTTATAGTAAGAAAACCTTGGTGGCTAAATGAGCAACCCTTGGACACACCACTATTCAAGGATGTGCAAGCTAGTTCTGACTGACTTGTAATACTTAACATCAATGGTGTGATGTTAAAGGGTTGACAAAAAGATCCAAAAAGTCTTTTGGAGTTGCCCTTTCTAGATGGGTTTAGCAGACCCCAGGGTATGTAGATATCTTAGTGGGCCTATTGTGTTGTAAGACTCGATGTAGAAGAGTTTATCCTATAACTAAGGAAAGTGATATTTTAGTCATGCTACACAAAGAAAAATATATACAAGATTATGAATGTGTACTTTTCTCAACTAACAAAAATGAGAGGATTGTTCTAGGTATTGTTATACTTAGCTTTTAATAATGGAATGCATTCATGTATTTTATTGTAAACTAATCTCTTACTTTACATTTACCTTTATATTTTTCAAGAATGATTGTAAGGTCTGGGCTAAGAGTCTCTAGCATGTGCTATACCTAAAAGCAAAGCATCCCTAGTTCAATGCTACTAATACAATTCTCACCGATGATTCTATATACAAATCATTGAAGAACGAGTATGAGTTGTGCCTTTATATAAGATCATATGAGCCCACATATTATGACTCGGTTAAACCCTTCTATCTTATGGATGTCATTGCATGGCTGGATGGATGCTTTGTTCCCAACTGCTTACTCTCGAAGAAACCCCCTATTTGATATAGAGGATGATATCTCCTCATTTGTGGTTGACCATTTTATATAGTTGGAGGGGTATGCCTATAGGTTTGACCCCCTTGCTATCCAGTGAGCAATGTAACCAAAGTTCTATACCCTTGGCAATATACAGTAATGTGATTCTACCAATTGTTTTATTGTTACTTTGCCTATAGTATACATTGGTATCTATGCAATGTTTACTGTTTGGTTAATATATATACACTGGTTATTTTACTTTGCCCAATTTTTTAGTATGTGATATTAATTTTGGTATTGTGTCAATAACAATAGTTGTATATGAATCTTATATGGTGCTAAATTTATGTACCTATTCCTATGTTTTGGGTCCATTGATAACTATGGAGCATGTATAGTACCAAAATGGGGTACTATTTTGCATGAAATTTGGTGCTATCATGTACCAAATTTTGTGCTATATAAAGTAGCATGTGTGAATCGTAACTAGTATGTTGGACATTTGTACTTCTATCCATTTTGGTACTATGATGTACCAAAGTTGGTATTGTAGTGTAGAGATTCTGGTAGTATCATGTAACTTATATGCATCCTAAGTACAATGCTTAACATTTGTATCTCTATCCTAGGGTGTCGTTTGAGTAATAGTTTAGAAATACTATTTTGCACCAAAATTGGAGCCATTGTGTATCAATTTAGGTATTATTTGTACCAAATTTGGTACTATATAAAGTAGCATATGTAAATGGTTACTAGTATGTTGGACAACTATACTTTTGTCCGATTTGGTACTATGATATACTAAATTTTGTTGTGGTAATGCATAGAATATGTTCAATTTGGTACTATGATGTACCATATTGAGTTTCAAATTTTCTATTGTGATTCAGGAATACTTTTTTGTACCAAATTTGGTACTGAACCTAAATTTAGTGTCATGATTTAGGATCATTGTTTTGTACCAAATTTGGTTTAAAATCACTATTTGTTTCAAATTTGGTATTCTAGTAAACAATATTAAAACAAATGTAGTCGTAATTGTGAAAGTTGAAGCCAAAAAAAGACTAAAATAAAGGAAGTCTACAAAGTAAGATTCTAATTGGAAGAAGTATAGATTTGGCCACTTGTAGCATCTAAATCACCATCAATATGAGAGAAACCTAATTATACATCTATCACAATAGGTGAGTCCCCAACTTTCTCTTTGCCTTTTCTTGACATCTGTGATATACTTGGTGGAGGAGCTTGTGACCTCAATCTACCACTCCAAGTTCTATCAACAAAACCATGCCTAGGAGGCTCTTGTGGTCCACTCAATGTATGTGATTGGTGACATGTTTTCTGTGCAGACATACTCTCATACTTATCAACTCCAATTGCATTCTATACATTACTATACCAACTACTCATTTCATCAAAAACAACATCCCTGCTAACTCTCAGCTCATGTGTAACATGGTTATAGCATCTATATCCCTTTTACTTTAGAGAATATCCCACAAATGCACATTTTTTTGCTTTGGGATCCAATTTACTACGCAATTCATCATAAAGATGCACATAAGCAATACATCTAAATACTTTCAGATAGGACAGATTTAGCTTTCTACCCATAAACTTCTCTTCATGTGTCATACCATGTATAGTAGCAGTGGGTGTCATGTTCATATTGTATATAGTGATAACAATTGCTTCAGCCCAATAGTAATGAGGCAAGTTTATTTCTGACATCAATGCATGAGCCACTTGTGCAATACATCTATTATTTTGCTCCTCGATCAAAACTCCATTTTGCTGCAGAATATATCTACATATATACTACTTCTGTATACCATTTTTTTGCAAAAAATTAAAAAACTCATTGGAGAGATACTACCTCCCTTCATTCAAACCTTAGGCATTTAATATGCAACCATCTATCCTTCTCAACCAAAGCCTTAAAGCTTTTAGAGAGAGTGAATAGCTCACTTTTCTTATGCATAGAGTAAATTCATACTTTGCGAGCATGATCATCAATGAAGGAAACATAATACTTGCAACCACTTAAAGTTGAAGTCTACCCTAGACATCAGAATGTATCAATTCAAGTGGTTTCTTGCATATATTCTTTTCATATGGAAACAAATGCCTTGCTTGCTTTTAAATTGACATTCTTCACATACTTTAGGCATCACATCAACTCTAAAATTAGGCAAGCTATCCACAATCTATTTTGATTACATATCTTTCATTCACACTGCATATTCACATGACCAATTCTCTAATGCAAAATTTTAATATCAGCCACAATACCTGAACCTTATGCAAACATGGTAGCATCTATTTTAAGTAGACTTACATCAAGAGTAAATAATCTACCAACACATTTTCCTTTTGCAATCAACCTATAATCATTTTTTGGATCTTCTACATAACAACCATCAGATGTGAACTGAACTTATAATCCTCGTTCTACCATCTGACCAATAGAAACCAAATTTTTTGTAATATTTGATATATACAACACATTAGCCAAGTACTTAGTTTTGCCATCTTGTATACTCAAATGAATATTTCCAACATAAGTAATGGGGTGAGCTATATCATTCCCTATCTCCACATAGCCTAGAGACTCTAGATTGCACGTCTCTCTAAAGCACTCTCCATGAGAAGTCATGTGGTTAGAAGCACCAGATTCTACATACCATACATCATTATTTGATGAATCATCAGTAGTCATAATATTTGTAAAGTGCTACATAACAAACAACTGTTCACTTCTCTCATCATTGTTTCTGCTACTAGATGCATAATGGCCTTGCTGCTTTTTTCCGTTTCTAATTTCAGTCTTCTTTTTTAAGAAATTTTTAGAAACGTAGTCTTTCTAACCACAATGCTAGCACTCTCTGCTATATCTCCAAAATTCTATTGCTTATTAAAATCTACAACTTGCCCTTGTTGACTCCCCCTTCCTCAGGACTACCCTCCTCTATTTTGTTGTGCATCATAACCTTGACCACGACCACTACCTTGGCCTCTACCACAATCTCTACCTCTTCTAGTAGAGTAAAACACCTACTCAAATTTATTCTTTCTTTGAAAAGAAATGGAATCCAAGCCAATGTTCTTTTCCTCAAGTATCAACAAAATCAAGTTTGCAAAATCAAGAATATCATCCCTTGTATTCATAGATGACATGAAGCTCTTGTATTTATCTCCAAGTCCATCTAAGTATGTGCACACAACATTATCATTAACTGTCGCACTAATAGATCCAATAGCTTCCACAATACTCTTGATCTTCAAAGCATATCATTAATGGACATGTTCTCTCTTTTTACTTGGCCTAATGACTTGAGTTGCAGCTTTCTGGCCTTTATGTTTACTTCAACAGCCTTGCTAATTTTTTCCATGCAATATCGGGCATTTTAGATTCCTACAAATAGCCCATCATGCTATCCATGGCCTTTAACAAATAGCCAATATGATTTTACTATGTGTTCGCTTCTAATCTTTCTTAGCCTTTACCTATTTTGCAATAGTATTTCGTGCATGAACTTTAGGTGCTACTGCTATGTCTCCTTCAATGTAATTTCAAACACCTTTGTTCTTCAAGAAATTTGACATCCTAAACTTTCATGTAAGATAATTGTTCTTATCAAGCTTCTCGACTAACAATCTGATTGAAATTGTCAAACATTTTAACAAAACAAATAACTTGTAAAAAACTGCAATAATCTACAAGCATGTTGATACCATGTATACCACAACTAAACATGTAGCTTTTTCCACTAACTGCAAAACAATAACCACAGTTTATATACTCTGTATGTAGATATCTTCCATGTTTCAACCCAACAAACACTTGGAAACTTACAAATTTGAAATCTATAACATGTGCACCTGTAAATGGCCAACACACAAAAGTTGCAATACACCTATAAACTATTGTTGGACTACTTGCACGTCTAGAACAGAGGTCAAAAAATTACCTCAAGTACTAAAACCCACAGTGAGAAACCCTAAAGGATCTACCTTTAGTATATATACTACTCTTCTTGCTCACCAAGTTTCACTCCAGTTGGAGACTACAACCTCGCCAACCTCACGAGCCTCCTATGGCTATGAGCTAAGGCAAATCAAGCAATATGGAAGATCTTCTTACCCACTGCTTACTTGCTTGCTTGCTTTCTTGTTGCAATGCCTTCTCCTTAGCCTTTAATTAATCTCCGTGAACCTATGGGACACCTCTAATACCATGAAAATAGACAATAGGAGAGAGGTGAAGAACTTAAAAGTACACACACACAAAAGCAATGGGTACTTGAGAACATAGAGAGATAGGGCTGAAATCTTTTTCTTCTTTCTTCTTCTTCCACACAAAAAGAACTAAGCTTACAATATGATTAAAGACTAATAGGAAAGTATCGCAATGTATGTATATGTAGTCACTAAGTGTGAACCCTCTAAGGAAAGAAGAGGTAGCACAATGAATGTGCCATGACCAAGGATAGACTACATGGATATAGTCCAACTATTGAATCACCAATGTATCCTCATGTCGATCACCTAACATACCAGTGATAATATCCTACCACATTACCAAGGCACATAGTGGATGCCAACTCATGTAGAGCTCGACATCTCAACACAGGTCAAGCACCATTAGAGCTTGAGAAGGTGGAATTATTTCTACAAGTTGTGGATCTAACATTTGAAGCACAACTAGGAGAGCTTTTGGAAGACAAATTGTAGTCTATAAGTCTTAAGACTAATTATCAAGATGCTATCGAGACCTAAGATGGACTTGGCACTAGATCTAGGACTCTAGCTAGGCCTCTTATGCTCATCAAACCACCCTCATGCCCTCATGGCTAGGAGCATCGGTGGGTGGCTATATACTACTCTAAATAAATAACGAGTTTCTATCAATTGCAGTCTAACATTTTTGTCCTTTCCGACTCCACAGAGGGAGTATCCAAACATACAAGTGATCAACACCTCAATTTACACATATAAAGAGCTTCCCCCATCAAAATATTGTGGCTCCTATGGCTTTTCTACACTACGGGGTTTGGCCCTAGGATGCTCTGTGTTACACATAAAACATGAACTTAACAGAGTCCTCTCATAATATAAATGTAACAATCCAAAAAATTGTATATATTTATCAATCAATTTTTTCCAAGATATCACACTAACCTAAAGCAAAGGGAATCTTACACTCTCAACATTGGTTGTCACCTAAACATAAAATTGCCATGTATCCGAGGATTTATATTTTGATACCATGTTTAGATTGCATATGCAAAGTATATGGCATTTCATGCTCAAAAATCTAACTAAGAACCAACCAACGTGAAGTGCACATATAATCTTTTTATACTTTCTTTCTAATCGCGCCGTGCAGCGTTTCTAAGGAATAGCACCGAGCTCACTCGTGCTATTGAACCTTTTAAAACTTATACGAACTATGGCCTATATACTGATATGCAAAGAAATCGGTAACTTAATCAAATGTGTTTCCATTTCAGTCCGACGCTCCCTACCATTCAAATTTAGATTGATTGTACAAATAGGGAGATTCTCTAACAATTTTCCATAGAAATGAGCCCTAAAATACGTACTTTGATGTATAAACAAAGGCAGACTAAGGCAAACCCTCATTCTTCACCTTTGTTGTACATTCACAAATATTCTCCTAATTTTTCATAATTTTCTACACATAAAACCTATTTTTCTATCATTTTTTTCTTTTATTTTACTATTTTTATGAATATTTTCATTTATTTCAACATATATTATTTATTTATTGAGTTTTTTAATTTATATATCTTATGAGAAGTGTAATCCATCAGTATATTGATTTTCATGCTATATGAACATCATTTGCACCTCCAGAATCCAAAACTGATTCCATTTTTCATTAAATCCCGTGTTTCGAGTTTTGTGGTTTTATTGTTTTTAATATAAAAAATAGAAAATGAATAAAATTCTAATATTTCAACATCAAAAAATATGTTTCAATCATTTGCAACCATTTTCTCATCATATGCACTACCAATTCATCATTAAAATTAAATAACGATCACTTACTCGAAAATTTGCATACGCACGCATTGTATTTCGAAAACAAAAAGCCGCTAACACGAACCAGCATCCGTTCTCCTTCATTCTCTTAGCCCATATGAACGACATTTATGGTGAGAGAGAAAGAGGAGAGAGAAAGACTGAATTTTGATATTGCTAAATACTACATTATTTCTCACTCAGATTGAAGCATTGATGAAGAGCAAAAAATTAGAGCAGGGAGAGAACGGTTGCCGACTGAAAAATGCAATTTTTGGGGGATAGAGAAGGTGCCAAAAAACATGCATCCCCCCCCCCCCCCCCCCCATGTCATTTGATCTCTTGCTTCTACCTCTTTCCTAATCAAGCTTAACTACTAAGTTACAACTTATCTAGTTAAAATATTGGTGTTCACACTTGACCCAAAGTGGTTTCGGCCTGGTTCAAGGGGCAAACGATCTCGAAATTACAATCCGATAGGATGTGTGGCTTTCTGGCATCAAGATCTATCACCCTAGCCTTCGTCACATGCTTTCCGGCTTTTAGATCTAGTACTAGCTGCTTCATAATGCCAAACCTTGCAGTCATTAAATGGGGGGTCAAACGGACTCCAATTGATGAACGGACACTTGCATTGGATTCCTGGCATCGAAATGCACCTAGGAAAACTCCAACTCCTTGATCTAAAACCGTTTCATTTTGCACCATAATTACATCTTTTACGTCTCGTGGGGTCCTTTTGCACTTAAATCCCGACTTTAAAATATGCTCTCATTGGCGACCATGGGTTAGGGTAACTCATCCCATCGAATCTACAAACTAATCTACACAAACAAAAACCATAAAGACCATCAAGCTGCTATAAAGAATAATACACAACAAAACACAATCACATCTCTCACCCTACTCCCTAACAAAATCAAGGCATGAAGATCCACAAAGGGATAGGCCAAGCATAATCTGATAGAGAGCCATAGCTAGTTGCTAACCAACTGCTCCAACATAGACCGGCTAAAGAGAACTATCAAAGGAGTCATCTTAAGTACTGACTTGACCTACCTACCGAACCTAGGACAACTAGACTAGGAACTCCTACTAGGTGAGGACTCCTATAGACTACTAGTCCATACTATTTTTCATGTGATCTTTTTTTCTTCATCCTATATGCTCAAGCATGTAAAAAGGAGGGAGTTAAACATATTGTGACCCAAGGAGAATAGGGCATCGGCCTCTGGTCCAAGTGTTGGAGATGATGGGGAGGGTCCCCAAGTGGCCAATGATGGCTGCCCAACAAGCTCAAATGAAGAGGGAAGCTTCAAATCTTGATGCCATGCTTGTGAAGACTCTTCATAGTGAACTCTTCTTCAACTTCAAGCTCCTGCACCTGAAGAAATGCCAAGCTCCAGATTGCTTGAACCAAGCTCTGATACCAGTTTATTGAGTTAGCTACAACGGAGCTTTTGTGTAGAGATGCTGATTGAGAGAGAGAAGAGATAGAGACATAAGATTTGTGGTACTGGAGAGTGTACCTCAATAATGTTTTAGATAGGTATATGTACTATGTAGCCTCAGGTGAACACATGCATTGCCCTTTATCCCAACATTAGAGAAATGCATGCCAAAGGATTGTGCTTTAAATGTGGAGAGAAGTGATCCCAAGATCACAAGTTGAAGTGCAAAGCCAAAAATTCAAAGATCAATATGGTGATTACTCAAGATATGGAAGTTGAAGAAGAAGAGAAACAAGAGGATAATTTACTACATGTTGATGCTTATCCAATGGTGAAAGAAATGCATGAAGAAGAGGATGTCACCAATGAGGAATTTTGTAATCCTATGGATGGGTTTCCATTCGATCTAGGTGGCACCAATGATTCTCATTCTTCTGAGAAGAAGTGAGACTAGGATAAAAAATTATATGTGGCAGTGTGAGCATATAACACAACATTTAAATGAGCCACTGGCCACACCACCCCATTCAAATTAGTTTATGGGGAGGAGTGTGTCTTGCCCTTAGAGGTTGAGTTGCCTACCATAAGATTCACAATCAAACATTCTTTGGGTGATGAGGATGCCCTATTTGAGCAATTTACGACTCTGGCCCACTTGGATGAGCTCAAATTGCTGAGTTTGTTGCACTAGGAAGTGGCTAAGCGTCGAATGAAGCATGTGCATGATTTAAAAGAAAAAATGTATACCTTTAAGAAGGGGCAGTTAGTTCTTTATTATGATGCGCAGAGAGAGCTATTTACAGGAAAACTTGAGCCCAAATGGGATAGCCCCTACAAGATCGTAAGAATAGGGAAGAATAAATCCACGGTATTATTGGCTGATCTTGAGGGAGTGGAATTTAAAAATAAGGTTAATCCTACTAGCTCTTGTAAGGTGACACTAAATCCTTTTTCTTTCACTCACTTTTATTTTTGCTCTAACCATCCTTATTTATTATTCGTCTAGATGCCACCCCTAGGAAAACAAGGCATTGGCTCCTCTCCAAGAACCTACCATGTCTTTGCAAGGCAATGATCATCTGCTTTTGGAAATTTTTTTCTTTTATTTTCTTATTTTAGGTGGTTAGAACCCCTTTTTACATACCTTCATATCTTATATATTTCAAATATCGTAAGGCAATACTAACTCCTTTTTCTTTCACTCACTTTTATTTTCTCTCCAACCATCCTTATTTATTTTTCAGCCACATGCCACCCCTTGGAAAATAAGGCATTGGCTCGTCTCCATGAACCTACATGCCTTCGCAAGGCAATGATCATCTGCTTTTGGATTTTTTTCTTCTTTTATTTCCTTATTTTAGGTGGTTAGAACCCCTTTTGATAGACCTTCATATCTTATATATTTCAAATATATTCATTGTTTCTCCTCTATGATTTGGCAAGCTTCCTTAACCGCCTCAAAACTAACAGGGGTTCCTAGAAATAGTGGCTCAACAAGCTAGTAGAACAGGGTCACTAGGACTGCTCTCAAAAATAGCTCTTAGAGTACCTGACAATGTCTTTATAGAAGGCAGACAGCTACTCAAACCTCCCTAGATACACCTAACCTAACCCTGGGACTTCATGCCCTGAATACTGTGCCCCCACAAAAGAAAAAATTTCCCACATACATATACACACAAAGCATAATAGAAAAGAACTCATAAAGAAAGGACATCACTTGGACTTGACCATACATATAACACAAAGCATAATAGAAAAGAACTCATAAAGGAAGGACATCACTTGGACTTGACCATAAGAAGCGTCCATGCAACAAGAGGCTCCCTCCACCTGTTTAATGCAACACTAAAACAAAAACTATTAACTAAACCTGCAAACAAACAAATGGCCCTCTTGGCCTAATGAAGCGTCCATTCAACAAGAGGCTCCCTCTAGGTACTCCATTGAACCTGTTTAATGCAACACTAAAACAAAAACTATTAACTACACCTGCACCAAACAAACAAATGGCCCTCTTGGCCTAATGAAATTAACCAATAAAGCACACCATTTTACAATCTACTGCTGAAAAATAAACTCTTGATCCCCACAAAAATCATACTAAAACACACAACTAGACCAAGGGGATGGGCTACTCATGCCTTATACTAAATGCATCAAATTATTAGCTAACCCCTCTGCATAAATGGCGAGGGGTATCCTACGGGTATGCCATTGATCGATCCAATGCATCCATGATAGAATAGAAAGATGGTCAATCCCTACTTAACTCATAATCCACACTAACCATCGACGGCCCAAAATAGGGCATGTCAGCAAGCAATCCCCATAGTAGTGTCAGGAGGCAATTGTAACAACCTCTCACAACCATAGTTAAGAAAGACATCTTCAACAAAGACATAATTATCCATGGAATCTACAAAGTAGTTTCACATTGGAGAATCCACTAAAAGAGCTGTAGAGTCATTCTTTCATATATAAACAATTTTATAAGGACCATCCTATTTGGGTTCCAACTTGCCTAGAAAGAGCTCACGACGGGCATCATAATATAAAACCAATTGACCCTTAGCAATTTTATTTGGGTTCCAACTTGCCTAGAAAGAGCTCACGACGGGCATCATAATATAAAACCAATTGACCCTTAGCAATTTTATACTTCTTAGCCCAAAGATCATGAAGCATCTTCATTCGCTTCTTCCCTACTTCCTAATGTAACAAGGCTTGTGATCTAATTTTTTCAAGATGTGCCAGGGAAATGAATCTTTCTTGTACACTTCCTCTTCTCCCAAAGAATGGTTTCGCGCAAGCCTTATTGTAGGTAGCTCAATCTCCAAAGGTTAAATGCACTCTTTCCTATATACTAATTTAAAAGGGGTGTAATCTTTAGCTCTTTTAAATGCCGTATTATAAGCCCAAATAGCCACATACAACTTCTTATCCTGATCACGCTTACCTTTGGATATAGTCTTGGATAAAATCTCCACAAGCTACTTGTTAGTACTCTCTACTTCTCCATTAGCTTGGGGGTTATAAGACATGGTCTTATTATGTTTAATATTTAGCACTTCCATCAAAGCCTCAAACATTTTCACAAGCTTCTTAGGTGGATCAAAATGGCAAACAATCTGCTCCAAAATAAAACTACTCATTTCCTTGGAATTATCCTTCATCATAGCACGAGCTTCAAACCACTTCATGAAATAGTCTATTGCCATAATGATGTAACACTTTCATGTAGTTGATGAAGGGTGTATAGGTCCAATAAAATCAATACCCCACTTCTCAAATGGTAGCATAGCCATAATAGGAGTTAGTAGACGCTTGCTATTCTCCCTATTGTCATGTCTCTGATATGCATCATATCTCTTAATATAGGCAAATGAATCTTGGAAAATGGATGGCCACCAATATCTAGCTCTCAAAGCTTTTTGTGTAATCAACCGTCCTCCAACAACAAAGTGCCCTCCATAAGTGGAGTCATGAAACTCTTCCAAGATAATGGAACCTCATCAAGCATAACACGTCTATGATAAACATCATTGACCCCTTTTGTGGATATAGTGTTCTTGCAATCAAGGAAATTTTCAAGGCTTGCTACCTAATTTTCCTCCTTTCAGCCTTTAACAAAGCAACTCCAGCCTCTCTATGGATAACTAGTGTGTTATAGCAGCACACCAAGATGGAATGAAGGTTGTATTGATTTTGAATAGACCCTCGAGGTTACAACCTTCAACCAAGACTTTCTTTGGCTCCCCGAAATCCACAAGACATTCAACAATACCCTATAACTTTGGTGGCTTACTCTAATTTCATAATCAAACTCGTGCAAAGTGATCAGCTACTTTGCTAGGCGATCAGGCAGCTGTAACTTATTGAACAATAGCCTCGGCCCCTCTGCCTTTGTATAAAATACTACCTTTTCATATAGGAAATAATGCATGAATTTCTTTATTGTAAAGACCATCCCGAGGTATAGTTTCTTCATGTAGGTATAATTAATCTCCAATATCTCCAATTTGCAATTAACAAATGCGATCAGATGGTACCACTTCTCCTCCAAATCTATACTAAATAATAGAGCTGATACTATATATCATAGCTACTAAAAATATATAAAATATCTCACCTTTTTTAGGTACTTTCAAGACTAACACTTTTGCCAATTCCTACTTCACATCCTTAAAGGATATTTGACATGGATCACTCCAAACAAATAGATATTTAAAAGAGAATAGATTTGTTAATAACAATGTCCTTTCAACCAATGTGATAATAAAGCGTCAACAATAACTGAAGGGAGCTCTCTCGCTCAACCCTTGAGACCTACGGACCACTTATTGGTCAAACGCTTCAAGCCAAGCGGCCATGGCTACCTCTCACATAGCCAATGCACTCTCCCTACCTATGGGGTGTAGTGAGCTTACCTTGATGCTCGATCGAGTATCCCCCTCTTTCTTGCACTCCGGTAGCTCCACGATCCTTGAGGCAAGCTCAAGCAACCTCAATCCCTCTTTGTCAAGCTCCATTCTCCATAGCCATGGGTGAGACAAAAGAAAAGAAGAGAAGAGAAAAAGATGAAGAGAGGAGATCCCTCACTCTCATATACTCACTCCCTCACTCTCTCACACTCCCTCACTCCCTTACTCAAGCACACACAAGAAGGCAAGAAGAGAAGAAGAAGAAGAAGAAGCTTTTTGCCACACACCAAGAATGAGAGTTTCCATTAACTTTTTGGCTTATATACATGCCCTCTCTTCCTTGGGCAGTCATCCCCTTTTTACATGGCCAGCCATGGTCTAGGCCCTTTTGCCCATTCTCCTCATATCTTCCTAGCTTCCTTCCTACCACCCATCTACCTTTACAATTTGCACAGGAGGGAGCCTAGCACTCTTTTACAACGGTTTTAGGGGCGCCTTGTATTTAAAAATGTACTTTTGCTTGTGGCTTGATTTTTGAGGCTGCCCTTGTGCTTTAATCCTTGGATAGCAACAAGTCAACAATGACCCTGACTTTCGAAAAGTCAATGGCTATGTCATTCTTGGATATCACATGCCCTAGGATGCATCCATGCTTGACCTTGAACTAGCACTTCAAGGGGTTCAATGAGAGGTTGTAAAGCCGACATCATTCAAAGATCACTTGTAGCTTTTCCAAGTGTTCTGCCCAGCTAGATTGCATGCATAGGTCGTCTACAAACACCTCTAGCTCTCGTCTAAGCATCTTTGAAGATGGTGCACATTAGACACTGGAAGGTTGTAGGTATGTTCATTAACCCAAAGGGCATTACTGATAGAAATGTGCGGGATCTAGAGCATGGTAGATGCGAAAGCTATGGAGGTTGAAAGAGGAAGAAGAAACTCATGAATACATTGACCTTGACAAAGACAAATTGTCACACAAGTGAATTAGGTACTTGGTTCTTCCTTAGTTTTTAGCTTATTTTCCTCTTTTAACAGTGATGCCTGGATATCAACAAGCTCAAGATTTGGCATGTTGATTAAAGTTGTTGATACATTATTATATTCAGGAGGCAAACTCTTAAGTAGAACATCGATGCAAACATCTTCTTCCGTTTTAATGTTGCTTCTTGCAAGTTGAGTTAGAAGTCCTTTCATGAATTTAGATGTGTGGCAAATGATGTGATGGACTTCATTTCAAGCCTGAAAAACTCAATCAGGAGACCATACTTTGATGATTTAGATTGTGCACCGAACAAGGTGTCAAGTCTCTTCCATGTATCCTATGAGGTCTCACAGTTATCCACATGGTGGATATAGTTGTCGTCTAGTTCCAATTTGATAATGACCTGAGCCTTATCATCATTCTTTTGCCAAGTGGCAACAAGATCTGCATCACGAGGCTTCTTTTCTTTTCCAGTGGTAATGGCCCAGAGGCCCTTCTTCATCAGGATGAGTTTGATGCAGGTCTGCCAGGTGTGAAAACCAACTCCTTTGAAGTGAGTAGTTGGAGAGTCTTTGCCCATGTTAGACTTACGGGAATAGTAGCAAATCAACTTCAAAATTATGATATTTGAGCAACATAAGAGTTGGTTGAGAGATACAAGTGCTAAAAAGCACTAACTAAGTGTCAATGAACACCAAATCTACAAAATCCTTTACTCTTTTTAAATCCAATTCTAATCTTTCCCTTCTTGATTTGATGCTTATACCTTCAAATATGAGTGATGGGACTTTAATGAACTTCAGAGAGTATTTCTCAGTGATTAAAATCGCTGTTGATAACTTCAGTGAGAGAAACAGTGAAAAATGTCATAATTTTGAAGCTTTGGCTATGGCTTCTACATTAGGCTTTCTGGGGGCAGCCTGGTTTTTTGTTGATTCTGGGAGCTATAGTGGATCATTTTCAAAAGTTTTTGTATGGAAATGTGGCTCTCTTCAAGATCTATCAAAGCCCTATGATAATGACTAACATCGTTGCATGTACGAGCGGAACGAATTGTACGATCAGAAACATGCGTAGATAGGATATCGAGCTTGTATTCACACAATGTTGAGATGGATGATCATCAATGTCTTGGTTTGAAGTGCCAAAAAGAAGCACCCTGAGCAAAGGAAGATATCTCCAAAAGGAATCTCACTGAGATATGGCTTGGCTTGAGAGATATGAAGGCTCCAAGCAAGGTAGGTACAGGCTGGCTATGGCTGCCAAGAAGATCAAGTGAAGATGGAGGTGGAAAATGAGAACCATGAGCTAACCTGAGGTTAAGAGGGACTGAGAGAGCAAAGAAGAGAGTTATGCCATGCCCGACTAGGCTCTGATACCATGATAGAAATGTGCGGGATCTAGAGCATGGCGGATGCAGAAGCTACGGAGGTTGAAAGAGGAAGAAGAAACTCATGAGTACATTGACCTTGACAAAGACAAATTGTCACACAAGTGAATTAGGTTCCAAGATTGAGACTTGGACTCATAAACACAATCTTGTGTATAAACAGTGACATTGACACTTTACTAGAAAGAAAAGAGTACTATCATTGCATTAGAAAAAGAGTGCAAGTACAACGTTTTATAGGAATTGAGTGGTGGTACTTTCTCCTACTGTGCATATGGGATTTTGGTCCTAAGCCCTCACTGCTCCTCAGAAAGGGGCTGAAGTAGGTGTGATTGCAAATATCTCAACAATTACAATATAAGCAAAGACACCCCACTCAATGGCAAACGTGATCTTGTGCCTATCCTCGAGAGATGTACTTGCACTTGGTTATATCCTGAGAAGCCGTCTAGAAAGCTATAGGCCTCTTTACTTGCTACCCTTTTGAGCATGTGCTCCATGTGTGGTAACGGGTAATTATTCCATTTTGTCACAGCGTTAACCATCTTATAGTTCACACACACTCAGATCTTCCCATTCGTCTTCATGACTATTACGATCGGTGATACCCAATTCGTGTGCTCTATTTCGTAGATGAATCCTACCCTCATTAGCTTATCGATTTCCTCCTTCATAGCTTGGGCATGTTTCGGATTCATAGGGTATGGTCATTGTTTTACAGGCGCTGCATCAGGGGCCATTGGTATGTTATGTGTCACCACTCTAGGATCCACTCCTTTGAGCTCATCTAAGGACTAGGAGAACACATCCACGTACTCTTGCAAGAGCACAATGAGATTGGCCTCTCCCCCCTCGATCAAGTCATCAACTATAAACACAGGTCAAGGCTTCTCGCCTTCCCCTACCAAGTTGACTTCCTTGGCCTTGGCGGGTCCCTCGATCTGCTCACTTGTATGTCCTTTTCTTTTTGCCCCCAGCAGGATCGTTACCCTATCACCTTTTTTAAACTTCGTGAAACATTTCAGTAGGTCCTGCAGTTTCTTCTATTGTTCTGCCTCCAATTCCTTCATACGTCCTCTCCTTTCTTCCTTCAATCATCTGCGCCTCAGGTGGACTGGCAGGCAGGTCCCCCTTAGTGTGTTTGGTCCTAGGAGGTCGGGGTATCTCTGGGTCACTCTCCGTACTATTCACCTCCGATTTAGAATTAAACTCGTAATCCTCACTAAAGGAAGGAGTTTCCTCTGGTAGTCGTATCTCAGTGGGTGCATCCGTTCTAAGCAAGGGTGTTGTGGGTGGTTGGCTATCCCTCCTTGTTCGTAATCTATTGCTCCTATGTGCTCCAACTAGGAGTGATCTCACTCCATCCGCATGACTCCTCTCTTGATCTTGTAAGCACTCCCTTTCTAAGCCTTGGAGTCAGCTCTTATCTGCTCTATCACTCTTCCCTCATTGTCATGCTCTATGATGTTTATCTCTTCTTTGCTTTCCTCACTAATAGAGAGGCAGTCCTCATACTCGTTGTCGAAACCGTCACCTTTTGACTGCTCATCATCTCCTAGACTCTCATCTCTAGCCTGTTGCTAGGAACATGGAAAGAGATAGGCCTTGGTTGGCTGCTTGAGCTCCTGGCCATCATGCAAAGTGGCACTGTGGGTTCCTTCTTCGACACGCTCGCAATTTTTACAGTCTGTTTGTACATCTCCTCTTCATCTGAGAATGGGAGATCGATAGTCACTAGTACGTGCATCCAATCTCACTCATCCTTAGGGCAAGGGATATACTCGGTTAATGGACCATACGATTTCTTTACTGGCATATCACCCTTGCACATGGCAGAGATGGCATCTAGGTCAACATGGGTTGTCTTCCAAGTGTCCATCTAAACCGATACTGCTTCCGTTTGGTTTCTTAAGAAGATTAGATCATTGCCCCAGTCTTCAACAACTCGAGCATTCCTCATCCAGGGTCGGCCTAACAGAATGTCGTAGTCCACTCCCTTCATGACAATGAAGTTCATAGAGAAGTAGACACCCACGATCTTCACTAGCCAATTCTTCAAGACTCCAAATGGCCTTACTTTCATTCCATTAGCTAGAGTGACATTGAACCTAGCAGTTTCAGCATGTGGGTTTCCCCAAGCTTGGAGAATAGCATGGCTTAACACACTCACTCCTACCCTAGTATCTATGACTCCCTTCTGTGTTACGTCTTATAGGGCTAGGATAGGCAAGATTGTGTGCATCTCAGTGCCTTCCTAGAAGGCATTGGCGTGTAGTGACTTTGGCATTGAGTGCAGCGTCAAGCTGGGTATCAACGTGACTGCATCATGATCCTACAAGTCAGTGGCAACATGCTCCATCGATTCTTCCACCCAGTGTTTCAACTCTTGCCATAACGTGGGGTGCTGCCTGAGTAGGTGTGGGAGCTTTCACTCAACCACCAAGACCCACGGACCGCTTATTGATTCAAGCGTTCCAAGCCGAGCACTAATGGCTACCTCTCACATAGCCGACGTGCCATCCATATCTATGGGTGTAGTGAGCTTACCTTGATGCCATTCGAGTTACCTCCTCTCCCGCGCACTCCGGTAGCTCCACGATCCAAGTGCAAGCTTCAAGCAAGCTCCATCCTCAAGCTCCAAGCTCCAAGCTCCATTGCCGCGAGCAAGACAAGAGAAGAGAAGAGGAGAGGAGAAGAGAGGAGAAGATGGAGAGCTTCTCCTCCTCGGTCCCTCACCCTCACACACTCACTCCCTCACACTCTCACACTCCCTCTCTCAAGCACAAGCTCAAGCAAGCAAGAAGAAGAAGAAGAAGAAGAAGAAGAGAACCACTTTTGGCCACACACAAGAATGAGCTTCTCATTCACTTTTCAACTTTATATACAAAACCCTAAATCCCTTTTGGGCGGTCATCCCCTTTTCCCTTTTTTACATGGCCGGCCGTAGCCTTGGCCCTCTTTCCCATTGTCCTTCTATCTTCCTAGCTTCCTTTCCACCGCCCATCTACATTTACAAATTGCACAGGTGAGAGCCCAGCGCTCTTTTACAAGATTTCGGGGTGCGCCTTTTCATTTTAAAATGCGCCTTTCCCCTTTTGCCTTTGCCTTGGACTTTTAAGGTTGCCCTTGCGCTTTTGGCCTTTTCTCCTTTTCTTTCTTCAGTCGGGCTACCTTTTTTCCGCCTTTGCCCTGCGTCTTTTCCACTTCCTTTTGCTTTCTTCGTGTTGGGGTTAACATTACCCCCCTCCTAGACGAGTGCCAGTCCCATGGCACTCACCGTCGTAGGTAGCAGGTTGTAGCATGCACCGAAGACGTGGGTGACAAGGACGCCTATGGTTTCCGTGGAGGAGTGTTGGTGGTGGTGTGGCAGAAGGTCCTGGGGGCCTGTTGGTGGCCAAGGTGGTTGGTGGAAGGTTGTTGGAGTTGGTGGTAGGGCATGCTGTGTTGGGGATTGCATGGATGGCCAGCACAAGTATTGGTTGGTTGGGGAGTCTGCACATGACAATTCTTTGCGGGCTTGTTGGATGGCAAGGGATAAGCATTCAGAGTTGGGTGTTGATGAAGAGTGAACGACACTTGCGTTGGAGTCTTCAACACCTGCAATTAAAAACCTCTCCTATGGTCTCTTCCTAAGGGGTAGTGCTAGTCTTCTTATCGTGCACAAGACATATTTTGATTAGTTTGGGAGACAGGTCGAACTCTAAGTAATCTTGGAGTATTGTCCTGCGCTTGAGGACCCAAACCGTGTATATGCTTTGGTGCAAATAGTATATGAGTGCTCGTGAGTATTTAGGGTATACTTAGTTAGAAGACTATCGACCTGGTTCCTTGTATAGCAATGGGTTAGTGTAGCAAGGGGCTAAGTTGATGGAAAAATTTGTCGATGAAGATGGGAAAAGTACACTTGAATATTGCTTGAGACATCATTATGGTCTTGTCAAGGCCATGTAGCATAATTGAGCTCCGTAGCTAGTGGCTACTCGTAGAAAAGTATGTTGTACTTGTCCAGTGTCTTTCATGCCTTGCTTACCACTATTGATTGTAATGGCATTGAGATGAGTGCGAGAGAATTGTGCAAGTGGTTCAGGGTGACAAGTCTAACCATAGGCGAGGCGAGCTCCCGAGGTATGTCCTGCCCTTGATGTGCCCTGAACAATTGTGGGGGATGTACAAAGGGCTAGGGGATTAGGGACGGAGCTTGCCGACCCAGGTCACTGGACGTACCTAATTTGAGGACCCCTAGGTGCGGTGCTGTGATTGTGTGTGCTTTTTTGTTTTTCTTTTCCTTTTTCTTTTTCTTTTTTCTTTTTCTTTCTTTCTTTCTTTCTTTCTTTCTTTCTTTCTTCTTCTTTCTCTCTCTCTCTCTCTTTTTTCTTTTCTTTTCTTTTTTTTTCCTTTTTTATGGTGGGAAAAATGAATACAATCAATGCCATACATTGAGGCTGTTAGCCTTTCATTTGGATTGAGAAATGTTGGGATCCAAAGGCTATGAAGGATGGATGTTACAAAGATGATTGTGTCACCAGCCTTGATGCTAGAGGAACTGTTGTTGAGATGAAGAGATACACTTGAGATTTTGCAAACCTCCTTGTAACATGTGAGACATCGAACAATTGAGGTAGCACTTGGAGTGAGCTGTGCATGGACAAGGGCAGAGCATCTTGCGAGTTGAATCTTGGATGATGAAGAGACGCTCGCCCTTGTTGAGAGTGTGGCTCCTGCCCGAACATAGAGTTTGGCCAAGAAGGAGGAGGTAATCGATGATTATGCTTTGGCCATGCTCAGTCGCAATATGTGCTTTTGCAGAGGTGTCCTTGGGTTCTCATCTAGTGGCGTTTCCGTCATGGCTTTTGTTTCTTAGTATTCCTGTCACTTCCTCCATAATGGTTCTTTGTGGGGTTGGTGGTCTTGTGGTGACTTGGATGTGAAATGCTTCTAAACATTGACCTGTGTCATTCTGCATCAACTTGCCGCTTCATGAGAGTACATGCATGGTATACGCCGCAACTATAATAAACCAGTGCAATGCAAGGAGACATCACTTATCTAAATTTTATGGTGTTGACTTAGATATTTATCACCTGCACTTGATTAGCTTTTTCTTTTGCTAAAGACGTGAAATATATTAAACGCAGATTTGAAAAGTTCATACACTTCGGGATCATGTCAACACTTAACCATTTAAAGACAAAAATTCATGGCCCAGTAGCATTTGATAAGCACTTTATACAACATGGGGCTACTCTATTTGTACGAGGCGGGGCGAGTCTGGGTGGCCGGGTGATTGGGGCTCTGCTGGTGTGGGGCTCCCGTGGGGGTGAGCAGGGAACATGTTGGCCTGGACATGAATGGTGTAATCCCGGCCTGCTACCGTCTCCAGAATGTCTTTAAATAATTCATTAAATTCTTCTCTTTCCCGAGCTGCCCTTTCTGCCTTTGAGCATCTGGGGCCCGAGTGGGAGCTGGGAGCTCGTGCCACTAGTGCTGCCACATATTGTGTGTTTCGAGTCTCGACTTTCCTGACTCGAGGATTCTTCAGCCTTCGCCCTGGGTAGTGTCGCTTAGGGCCTCGCTTCTTGGCATACCTCTTGATGGTGGGCACATAGGGCTCCGGTGGAGGGGCGCGTGCCACATGCTCTCGTCTTCTGCGAAGAGCGTCTTTGCATGCTAGATCTCTATGATTCTGCATGCGTTCCGCCGCAAAAGGAAACCTGCAAGACGCACACCAAGGGTCAGACCTTGATACAAGATACAACTGTTTATATGGAAGGGATTTTAGTGTGGTTTATCAAGCGCATGTGACAAGAAGGGGAGGGGTGAGGCATGCAGTGTTTTGTCGTAATGGGATGGCCCCCATGATGATGTTCGTTTTACCTCCAGCCATTAGCCAATATTGGATTTTGCTAAGTTGTGTGGACTGGTTGTCATGGAGTGGGATAGGGCACATCCTCGGAAGGATAGACCAAAACGGGAAGAAGGTGTATAGAAAGGGACTGTACCCTGTCTACAACATCAATGTTGTTGGTCAAGGCCTCCTATGGCGGTAATGTGGGTTGCATGCCTTTCACTTGGGGTGGGAATGGTCACACGGCTTTTAAATGTGTGATGAGAAGAGGACTTGAGGAGATTAGCCTGTTAGAACCAACTCTTCTCCCTGCGCTTGACTATCATTGCTTGTGTGCGCTGATATTGTTTATACATGGTGACACAAAAATCAATGTTTATTTATATACATTTCTATGAATCCATGTCACATCACGAGGATAAGAACCAAGTGTAGAACTCGGGGTTGTACCGGAGCATGGCACACGCATCTAGTATTCGTGGCAGCTGACTTAATACTGATAGATATTTTGCCACGTCGAGTAGCATGGAACCTTGACCGAGTCTACTGGCAATATGTAACTCCTCTTTGGTGAGAACCTTATCAATCAAAGGGCCCAGTAGCCTAGTCCCAGCTAAGTCCGTACCTCGAATGTCAATGAGCACTCGAAGGGAAGTTGGTGCCACGTAGGTTGGGTCTCTTTGAGACCGCCATTTGGCCAACCGCTCTTCTGAGACCGTCATGATCTGAGCCTCTAGTTCGGCCATTATGACGCGGCTTTCGCAGCAACGCTGCTCAAATTGACTCTGGCCTACTGACAGTCGCTTTAGTAGCTCTATGTCTACGAGATTCGATTGGCAGAGCACTTCATTGAACGTGACGGTTAAGCGCAGTTCGTCAGCCTCCTCGTCGGGGATGAGTCGCATATGTTCATACAGGAGCCTATCGTAGTGCCCGTTAAGATGTTCTTGTTCTTCCCATGATAGAGGGAAGGTCAAGTAATCTCCAAGCTACTCCTTGGGGATTGTGCCCATGTCCGCAAGGACGTAGACACGTGCGACCACTTTGAGCTTAGCCTCCAACTCAGTTAAGCATTCTATGACACTTCTATGTTCAAAGAGGGCTTGCTCGGTTGCTATCTCATGCAAAGTTCTAAGAGTTTCCTTAGGCTTTAGCATGGCTGGGGGCTCATGCCTAGATGAGCAAGATTGGTCAACGCTAGGATTTCTTATGCTCTTGGGATTCTCAGGGTTCTCCAGCGGTTTTGCTGCTATCTTGTCATGGTTCTTCTCAGATGTGACTGGTACAGATTGGTCACCCTGTTGTGACAGCGTTGTATCCACTCTTGCTTGATCAATGTGAGTTCTATTGTCAGTGGATAGAGTGTTGCAAGCAACTGTTGATGGCAACGGTTGCTTTGGTTTTTCAGAGCACACGGATGTGTCTGAGGGTTCACCGCTATTAGGAGAGGCATCAATGGGTTCATTGGTGGGTGGACTCGATGCTTCATTCATCAGCTCTCTAGTGCCCTTCGTCTCAATGTTCTTGGGGTCCACAACCACCTGCATCTGTTGTTGTTTTCTCTGCTTTCTCCTCTTTTTCTTGGTTAATGAAGGTGCCTCTTTCAGCAACTCAGGACCCTGGGCTATATCGACCGTTGATGTGCTTGATTGGGCCTCAGCCTTCTCTTTCTCTAGTGTGTCCTTACGGGACATGGCCGTGGCCTGCTGAATAGCCTTGCTAGGTTGTGAGAGCACAACTGCCGCCCTTTTCGGAGAGTCTAGCTTTTCAACCAACTCCCTTGCGTTTGACTTCTCCATCCTAGGCTTTAGGCACCTTGAAAGTGCTGGAGTTGCCGAGGGATTTGGCTGCGACACCTCCTCCATAGGTGAACTTCTAAGGACACGTTCCACATAGGGTATTGTCACGGCCAAGGGCTGTGACTGCTGTGATCACGGATTGGAAGTAGTAGCGACTAGTTCAGTGGGCTGGCTACCCTTGGTGGATTGTGGTGTCAAGTCCCTAGGGCGATCAGAAGTGGTTGTGTCTTTCGTTGGCCTTTGAGCACTCATTTGTGTAGATTGAACATGAGCAGATCTAGTCGCTTTAGGTGGCTCAAGCATATCCTTGGGTTGAGAGCTACAGATGGCATCATGTCCCACTTCTTTGACGATTGGAAGCATAGATGGAGGTAGAGATTGGAATTGAGCAGTTGCCCTTGACAACTGCTGTGGTGCTTCCTGTGTCTGGTTGGGAGAAGAGGGCGTAGGAGATCTAGGACTCCTAGGTGGATGTGGCACTAGCTGAATGATTTTCTCAAGGCTATTAGACGATTGTGCCATTTGCTTTGTTGAGCGAATAGCCTTGCCATGAGCAATGTTGTGCCTATGATGTTTGTTCTCCCCTTGGGAAATCAAAGGCTCCTTAGGCACTAATGATTTTTATGCACGCTCAGTGGCTGCATCTGATGTCCGCTTGTCAAGCACACTAGGCTGAGGATCTACTTTTTGATAGGCCATGTTTGGTTTCTTGATTTCAGTAGTGATGGGCTCAATCACTCCAATATTTTTGGTTTGAAACTTGGCCGTTCGTTTAGTTTTCCTCCTACGCCTCTTTGCTTTGGACATAGTTTGGGCTTCTGATAGAGGTGGCCTAGCAGGGAGTTTGGGCACCCAAATCCATTGGTTACCTGCATAGTATCCTTGAGCGCGTAGCAACGCTTTGGATATCCATTGCGGTGTTGTGCTGACTCTCCATCGACGCCTCCGTCTATAAGGCTTGGGCTTCTTTCGTGGTCTTCTACGATATTTGTGAGTCCAAACCCTGTCCTTGGCCTTGTCTCTTGACCTTCTTGTTTCCGGCATGGCCTCACTCATTGGTTCTCGTTGTTTGACCTGTGCTTGTATCAATTCTTCCAACAAGTCCTTGCCCTCGTTAGTAGGCTTGACTGTTACGTCAGCACCTTCCTTGCCTTTCCCTCGAGGTTTGATGAGGTCACCCTTGCTAAAGGTTGTGACTATCCTCACACCCGGTAGTGTCAGGTGTATCCTCTATGCTACATAGTCAGCCTCACACTTGGTCACCCTTTTGAAGGGTCTTCCTAGGAGGGTTTCTTTCCCGCAACCAGCACTATTTGGAGGAACATGAAACAGAATAGGCAAGCTTTATGTTTCAATTGTCGCAAGAATTTTGCACTTCCCTAAGAGTGCTTGTGGGTGTCCCCCATAAGGGCTAAGAGTTGCACTAGTCGGTGTCAGCTCTGGTTGGCCTAGTAGGGTCCATGATTCATAGGTCAAGATATTAAAATCTGCTCCTTCATCAATTAGAGCATCAATAGTATGCTCTCTTTTTGCGGTGAGTTTGACCCTAAGATAAGCAGGTGGTACTATGTCTTCATCTTCCGGGTCCTGGCTTGTAAATTTAAGCCTTCTGACAGATACCCTTGAGTTCTCGACTGCACGACCAGATATGGATTCTCCACTGCTGTCTTGGATCGTCAGTGCAGTGCTATTCAAGGTACATCTCTCGCCAAGAGTGTCCTGTCTAGTCATCTTGGCCTTTGTAGTTTGCTGATGTTGCATTTCGCTCCGACTAGACACGGTGTGAACACAATGTCTTTGTGTTCTCGTGGTGTGGCCTTTTTGCCCTTGATGGCTAGATTGGCCCGTTGAGGTTCTAGGGTCTTTGTTTGTCTCTGTTCGGGTATGGGCTTTTGGCTGCTCTTTTGCACGTGAGAATCCATGCTCGTGTAGAGCCATTACTTCACTAGGGTCCAATTTGGAAGGCCTGTCACGGCGCGCGTTTTCTCTCCAACCTACTCAGAGGAGGTGCGGAGGAGCCCCCTCTGCGGGGGTCCGGGGGGGCAGTCCCCCCCGGCCCGCAGGGCCGTTATGGTAGACGCCATACGCAATTTGGAGGACATTTTATAGCCAAATTTTCTAAATTTTAGCCCAGTGATGGATCTGTGATGTGCCTTTAGCTCTACGTAGCCTTGGGGTCAATCTCGGGATTTAGATGTGTCAGAATTTGTGTTCTGGATACCTGTCCGATTTTGACAGTTTTTTGGTCCGATTCTAAGATGTCCGATTTTCAGGACTCCGATTATCAGAATCGGACGTCTGATTTTGGGTTGGTCCGATCGGCCCAGTGGTCCGATTTTGGTCACGTCCGATTCTGGGAATCGGATTGAAAAGTGGTCCGATTTTCAAGTGGTCCAATTCTGGGAATCGGATCGGCCAGGGTGGTCCGATTCTAGCTGGTCCAATTCTGAGCTGGTCCGATTATGGACTCGTCCGAGTGTCCGAGTCGGACGGATTGGTCTGAGCGTTCGATTCTCAAAATCGGACGGGTTGGTCCGAGTGCCACGTGGCACGTCCGATCGGGCTGGTCCGATTCTGGGAATCGGACGGTCCGACTCCCGAACTTGGGTGGTCCGATTCTGGGAATCGGACCACTACGAATTGGTCCGAGTGCGTCGTGGTGGGCGCAATTCCCACGCGTTTGTCCCGTCCTCACTGTCTGGTGCACGAAATCACCACAGACTTTCTGGATCTAATAAGAGCACTTGTTGGAAAACACCAGACTCACCTGAAGCAGCACGAATCACCGATGCCTAAGAATCGGGGTAGCGCTTCCTCGTCATGTGAACCAGAAGTTCTCTCTCTCTCTCTCTCTCTCTCTCTCTCTCTCTCACACAAGGCAAACCAAGGAAATGAGGTTTGTCCTGGCCTCCCAGGCCTTTTAAGGTCCTTCCCCAGCACTGCAGAACCTCACAGCCAGTTCCCTGTCCCTACCTTCCCAGAACTTGAATCTGGTCCCCTGTTTCCCTGTTTTAGCCTGTTATACAGCAACCGAAAACCCTATTATTTGCCTGTTTTTTCTTCTTTTCTTTGTTTTTTCCTACCCTAAATGCATCCAAATCACAAAATAAATACCTATGCTACTCCATTCCACAACATAAATCACAGAAAGCAAAAAATCTACTTACCAAGGAGATCGAATACCATCTTCAACCCCCTCCCTTCCTACCTATCTCAAGCACCAGTTCAGGGAAACCCTTACTTTGATGCTCGATTCGAAGCGCGCAAGCACTCAAGGCTTGAATCCGTTTGTCCCGGCAACGGAACCAAAATGTGGGAGCTTTCACTCAACCGCCAAGACCCACGGACCGCTTATTGATTCAAGCGTTCCAAGCCGAGCACTAATGGCTACCTCTCACATAGCCGACGCGCCATCCATATCTATGGGTGTAGTGAGCTTACCTTGATGCCGTTCGAGTTACCTCCTCTCCCGCGCACTCCGGTAGCTCCACGATCCAAGTGCAAGCTTCAAGCAAGCTCCATCCTCAAGCTCCAAGCTCCAAGCTCCATTGCCATGAGCAAGACAAGAGAAGAGAAGAGAAGAGAAGAAGAGAGGAGAAGATGGAGAGCTTCTCCTCCTTAGTCCCTCACCCTCACACACTCACTCCCTCACACTCTCACACTCCCTCTCTCAAGCACAAGCTCAAGCAACCAAGAAGAAGAAGAAGAAGAAGAAGATAACCACTTTTGGCCACACACAAGAATGAGCTTCTCATTCACTTTTCAACTTTATATACAAAACCCTAAATCCCTTTTGGGCGGTCATCCCCTTTTCCCTTTTTTACATGGCCGGTCGTAGCCTTGGCCCTCTTTCCCATTGTCCTTCTATCTTCCTAGCTTCATTTCCACCGCCCATCTACATTTACAAATTGCACGGGTGAGAGCCCGGCGCTCTTTTACAAGATTTCAGGGTGCACCTTTTCATTTTAAAATGCGCCTTTCCCCTTTTGCCTTTGCCTTGGACTTTTAAGGTTGCCCTTGCGCTTTTGGCCTTTTCTCATTTTCTTTCTTCAGTCGGGCTACCTTTTTTCCGCCTTTGCCCTACGTCTTTTCCACTTCCTTTTGCTTTCTTCGTGTTGGGGTTAACAGTAGGTCTCCTAAACTCATAGTCACTGGGGTGGTCACTTACGTCGTGAGGAGGTTGTTGGTTGCTTATCTCTCTCCTAGGTTTGTGCTTCTTGGCCATTGGTCTGGATTGACTGGCTGGCCCGTAGCATCTAAGCTTGGCCTAGGTGGCACCTCTTATGGCATGGGTGTGTCTCTCGACCTTGGTCGTGTAGGTGAGACTGGCATGCTCACCCTAGAGAGATCCTCAATCTTGTCCTCTAAGATAGGCTCAATGTCCTTGAGGTGCTCCTGAACTTCCCATACCCCCTCCTTGACTTTGGCTATTGCCTTGAGTTGGCACCTAGGGTGAGGATACTCCCCTACCTTGGCACTCCCTTTCTCTACAGTCTTTGGGGAAGTGGCCTCTGCCTCTACATATGTGACCTTCTTGCCAATCACTAGTGTTGTCACATCCTTAGACTTAAGTGTGACCTTTGTGTCAATCTTTTTCTTCTTGCTCCTTCAGCTCATCTTTCCTATTGAGGCTACGTCTAAGTTGCTAGGCCCAGGCAATGATATGCCTACCTGCTTCGTCTATGCTCTGGTCATGACATGTGGCGAGATGGGTGTGTCCTTGCCGTCGAACATCTTGACTTCGAGCAGCCCCAAAGGCACTAATGGCATGATTACCAAGCTAGAGGGTGGCTTTCTTCTAGGGCAATTGGCAAAGAGATTAGTGATGCCACACTCGACACATCTGAAGTTAGCTTTTTCCCTATTTGCTTGTTTTCTCTATGGACAGCATGATGAGATATGGCTCGGGTGATACCACAAGTCCAACACGAGATGTCGACCCTGCGAATCCCTTGCCCTACCTCTACCTAATGCCATCACCAGCACTAGTCGATAGTCCATCAGCACTGGATTGCCCTTGTCATTGTACGAGACATAAGGGCTCACATAGGCTTCTTCTTCATTAGGCTCCTCCACGTAATGGACTAGAGCATCACTTGGTGGATGGGCTACGTGGGGTCCTAGTGGCTTGGGTATGCCTGTCAGGTTGATCTCCATCCTAGGGATGGCTAGTTTTACATCGTTTGGTACTGGGAGTGCTATAGCTGGTGGGCTTCTCTTCCAAATAAATTTGGCGGCATGTTCCCTAAGTATGGTGGATTGTACTACTGGACATAGGGGAATCTCCTAGGCAACCTACAATACATTGCATCATGGCCGAACCTACCACAATTTGTGCAAGGCCTAAATCTAGGATAGTGGCACTCGGCTGGGAGGTGGTTGCTGCCACAATGCACACATTAGACGTGCGGTCACGCTGGTTTCCTCACCAATTCCTCCAGTCGTGCTAGCTCCATTCTCACCTCAGCTGCTCCTAGCCTTGATCTACACTCTTCCCCTTGTCTTATGTTCTAGGGGTTGATCCCTCGCTATGGATTGTGGTCCTCACTGAGGTCCTATGACTAGAGTCGAACTTCGAGAGCTTCTCTCTCAGCTGGTCATCCACCCTAATTGCTTCGTCAAAGACCCTAGCTAACACATCTCACTGCAAGCTAGAGTTGCTCACTAAAGCCTTGTACAACTCCTCAGTGCGGATTCCGTTTATGAACATAGTGGAGACGGCTCTTTCATTGGGTCACTCGCTCGCAGGGATTTTCTTAAAGAGGCTACGCATATGAGTGATGTAGTCTCTTATGTCCTCCTTGTCCTTTGAACTGATGTGAGGTTTGCAAAGTATCTTGCTTCTGAGAATCTCTTAATGAAGAGATCTTTTAGTTGGGGCAAAGTTCACTTGCTCCATCGCGTCTAAGTTGGTCTACCACGTCCTACCTTTATCACCTAAGCAAAGCCCAAATGCCTGGGAGTGTTGTGCAAGGTTCACAAGACCGTTGGCCCTACAAACTTACTCAAATTGCTCTATGAAGCTGTATGGGTCACTACTAGGTTGGTACTTGCCCAGCTTGTTAGCTACTACAGGGACTTTTTATTAGCTCTTCACCCCTTGAGTAATTCCTAGGCCTGAGAGTAGCGAGGTCGCTAGTACTGCTACACTCTATTGTTTGGTAGCCGTGTTGTCCATGAGCTGCTTGGTCACAAGCTCACTCTACATGAGGTCTGCCTCTAGTGCTCTCTCTCTCTCTCTCTCTCTCTCTCTCTCTCTCTCTCTCTCTCTCTCTCTCTCTCTCTCTCTCTCTCTCTCTCTCTCTCTCTCTCTCTCTCTCTCTCTCTCTCTCTCTCTCCGCATTTGGTCCCCCTTTGCTCCTACCGAATAAGGCTAGCATGCATCGAGCTTCATGCACATCTATGTCCTACTGCAGCTTCCTAGCTCTCTACTTGCGATTGTAGGTAGCTATGCCTTGCATCGCTTTCCTAATTGCTTTCCTCTCTTCCTCTAGGCTTGCCACTACCTCCTCTACTAGCCTACCATGGATTACCATCCTAGTTAGTAGGTCATACTCGTTGACCATGTCTTGGACCGTGATTGGAAATTCACCCAAGTGTCCTAGGTTTGTGTTTGCTCCTTACATCATCTATGCTTCCTACTCCACAAGGTTATTGATCAGTCCAAGTGGCTCTTGTAAAGCTTTGCCCTCAATTTTGTTGTTCTTTTAGTCCTTCTACTATCTCTGAAGGTCCTATCAATGGGGCTCTAGGGCACCCAACTATGTTTTGGGGTCTTTTCCTATTGGTGGGTTCCTTTGAGTTATTTATTAAGTCTAATTGTATTCCTTGTTATTAAAAACAGTCCTCAACTTATGTACACTCAGTGCTAGGTGCTCTATTGTGTACGGTGCAAAATTAGGATTTTTGTCCTTTTCGAGTGAACTTATGTGGAAGAAATCATTGTGAGGTGCACCTACAAAATGATTATGCAATTCTAGCTATCCCCCTGTCTTGTCTACGGCCTAATATGGCTCTAAGCATGGTCTCTAGTCGCTCCTAAGGATTTTCCGGGGTCCATGCTACTCCCTCTATGCTCTATCAAGGCTAGGTTACCATATAAAGGTTGATTTCTAGCTCAAGTCAAAGCAAAGTCAAGTGAGTAGTCCCTTGGCCAGGCTGCTAGAGGTCCATCTTGGCCACGCTACTAGAGGTCGCTAGACTATACAGTTGTGGTTTTCTTTGTTTTTTTGCTTTAGCGAGTCGGGTCGGGTTTCTAGGGATGTTCGAGAATGTGTCCCAATTGGTCCTAACCTGGAGAGGTGATCCTATTCCTAGTTTTTTGTCTTTTGCCCAACTAGTTCGATTCCCAAAATCAAACAGTTCAATTCTGGGTGGTCTGACTTTGGGAGTCAGACGGTCCAACTAGAGCGTCCGATTGGATGGTCCGATCAGACCAGATTGGGGTCTGAGTTTTTTGGGTCCGATTGAAGCTTTGTCCGACTATGGTGTAGGTCTGACCGGACCAGGTTGGTCCATCGATTGGAGTTTTTTGGGTCTGATTGAGGTGCATGTCCGATTGGACGTGAGGTGAGGTCTAGGTCTGCTTGAATCACGTGGCCCGACTGATGGATAGTCCGATTGGAACACTCGCATAGTCCGACTCTGATAGTCGAATGGTCTGACTCTCTGATTCTGGGAGTTGGACCAGGACATAGTGGTCCATGACTGTGAGCCCGACATCACATTGCGATGATTTCTGGTCGATTTCTCCTAACATTCGTCACAGTCCCCTGTCATACCTTCTAGATCACACCAATGGCATATAAAGAATATTCTTATGTACCTGGAGCAGTTGAAAACACCAAAATCAAAGTGTGTGATCTCCTTTGTGATAAGTAGGTCTCTCTCTTTCAAGCTCTCCTTAATCTCTCAAATGCAAAATGAGGTCTCCCTAGCCACTCTTGGCCTCTTATTGCCCTGCCCAGGTCTGCGTTCACCTTGATCTTTCTCCTTGTACTAGCATTTAACCCAAGATTTCATTTTTTGCCCTTCTTTTTTCTATTTCAACCTGTTATATAGCAGCAAAACCCTACTATGTACTCACACTAGTTTGCTCCTATCCTATCTAAATGCAAACAATATCACAAGACAATGCTTGGGCTAAATCAACCTACTCATCTACACATCAAAAACCCAAAATACTTACTTGTTTCGAAGATTAGAATGCCTATATCTCCTATCTACCTCAAGCACTAGTTTGGGGATGAAACCCTACTTCCATGCTCAATTCGAAGCATGCGGCGCTCAAGGCTCGAATCGTCAGTCCCAACAATGGAACCAAAATGAATGGAGCTCTCTCGGTCAACCCCCGAGACCTACGGACTGCTTATTGGTCAAGCATTTCAAGACGAGTGACAATGGCTACCTCTCACATAGCCAACACACTCTCCCTACCTATGGGGTGTAGTAAGCTTACCTTGATGCTTGATCAAGTATCCTCCTCTTTCTTGCACTCCAGTAACTCCACAATCCTTGAGGCAAGCTCAAGCAACCTCAATACCTCTCCGTCAAGCTCCATCCTCCATAGCCACGCGAGACAAGAGAAGAGAAGAAAAGAGAAGAAGATGAAGAGAGGAGATGGGGATCTTCTTCTCCTCGATCCCTCACTCTCACACACTCACTCCCTCACTCTCTCACACTCCCTCACTCAAGCACACAACACAAGAAGGTAAGAAGAAGAGAAGAAGAAGAAGAAGCTTTTTGCCACACACCAAGAATGAGAGTTTCCATTAACTTTTTGGCTCATGTACATGCCCTCTCTCCCTTGGGCGGTCATCCCCTTTTTACATGGCCGTGGTCTAGGCCCTTTTGTCCATCGTCCTCCTATCTTCCTAGCTTCCTTCCTACCATCTATCTACCTTTACAATTTGCACAGGACCTTCATGCCTCTTCCATTGTATTTGATTTCCTCCTGGGCCACCTCTCTTGGGTCCTGACTTGTGCTTTTCCATTTTTTTCACTTTCTTCTTGTGCTGAGGTTAACAATAACCAACTAGCAATAGAAAGCTATGTACTTGTTTAGGAGTACATGGTGGACTCATGGCAACGATAACCTTTATCTTTTTAAGATCATTCGCAATACCAATCGAGCTAACCACATGTCCCAACAACAATCCATAGGGCACTCCAAATATGCATTTCCTTAGGTTAAGAGTAATGCAGAATTGCCTATACTGCTCAAAACATTTTCTTAGAATAATTAGCTATCTTTCTCTTGTAGTGGCTGCCCCCAGTTCATCAATAAAGACTTTTAGTTCCTCTGGAAAAATATCACCAATAGTTTTATCAGTTTTACATTGCCAAGACCTTGCTGCATTGCATAATCCAAAAGCCATCGCATGATACACAAAGGTATCAAATATAGTGATAATTTTTTTCTTCAACTTATATTTCTCTGCGATCGCTAATTGGTTATAATCAACAAACTAGTCTATGAACAAATAGATATCCCTACTCGCTAATTAATCTAGAATCTAATCAATAAATGGTAGCAAATAGTAATAGTTAACTATTTGTTTATTGAGCCTCCTAAAATCTACGCAAAACTAAATTTGATTATTATTCTTTTTCTTAGTGACCCAATGAGAACAAGGCATCAGCCCGGGTCTTGTCGTGGCACCCAAGAACCTACCAAGCCCTTGCAAGGCGGCATTTAATCATTGTTAACGCTCACTTTTATTTTCACTCCAACCTTCCCTTTTCTTTTCTTTTGTGGCAAGATGTCACCCCAAGGGAAGGGCAAGGCATCGGACTCATCCCTAGGAACCTACCATGCCTTTGCAAGGCAATAGACAACTGCTCTAGGATTTTTTTTTTCCTTTTTATTTCAGCTTTTATTTGCTAGGGGTTAGAATCTCTTTTTGCACACCTTTGTATACTGGTTTTTCTTAATATATTTATTTCTTGATCACACATTTTTGGACAGGCTTCGCTAGCTGCCTCACCACTAATAGAAGCTTCTAGAAATAGCTGCCTAGGAAGCTAGCAAGACAGGGTCACTCAGGACTCCTCAAAATATCGCTTTTAATGCTAGACAATGGCTTCATAGGAGGTGGCCAACTACTTGAACCTCCCCCCCAGATATACCTTACTAAACCTTAGGACTTCATGTCATGACTTTTCGATTTTCAATAAAATAAAATAAAACCCCCACAAATACATATATATAAGTCACGACACCACCTGGATTGGCCACCAAAAGCTCCCACACAACAAAGGCTCTCTCTAAGCACTTTGTTGAACCTGTTTGGTGCAACACTAAAACAGAAACCTATTAAAAGCACCCGCACCAAACAATCACTGTGCCCTCTTGGCCTAATGAGATATAACATTTCACAACAAATGAATTGGCCCTCTTGACCTAAAGAGATATAACATTCTGCATCTAAAACTAGGCCCTCTTGGCCTAAAGGAATATAGCAATGTAACTCATAGAAATCCCTCATTGGACTAACACTGATAGACAATGAGAGCTCCATCCCAAGGAGACATTTGGACTCCAAGCCCTAAACTAAATGCATTAAATTGTGACCCATACCTCATGCATAGATAGCAAGAGAGGTGTACACATAGAGTGTCATCTAACCAACCTATGGGTCCAAGATAATAACGGAAAATAGGTCTCAGCTACTCTTTGCATCACCCATACTAACCATCGTCTACCATATAGAGCATGTTCTAATAAAAGTCCCAACATGCAATAAATATATCCAAACTAGGACCACAATTTAAAAGGAGGTCTTTTTCATATGCATAGTTGACTAATGAATCAACAAACTGATTCCAATGCCGTGGAATCAGCTGAAGAGACACTTTCTCAAAGTCATTGATCAGGTTCATGGTAGCACAATAGTACATACGAAGAATAGGGTTCTGTATATTGTGTACATCACATTCAGTTGGTTCAAAACCAACTTCGAATCCCCTTTTACTAACAACTGGCGAATACCACTCTTCTTCGCAATGTTCAATCCCTTAATCAAAGCTTTGTACTCCATCATATTATTAGTAAAGCCTACCCCAAGGTAGAAAGCTAATTTCATCATGATTCTACGCTGGGGATCCCTAATGACCACACTTATACTCCCTTTCTTGTTGGGACCCCTGGACGCTCCATCAAAGTATAATGTATACATCCATGATGGGTTCACACAGCTAGCCATCATCACCTCTACTCGTAATTATGATAATCAAAATTTATCATGTTCAGAGGATGTGTCGAAGGCTCCATTCCAACTTCTTCATTGAATATAAGAGGGATACTCGTCAGAATTCATAAGTAGTGATGACATAAGACTTTGATTTTCCAAACAAATGATATGTCCTCTTGATCAATGATTTTATATCCCTTACTCCACCATATAAGCTTTCCTTGATGATATATTTGCTCCAAGTACAGGTGTTCCAAGTAAGAATTTAGCTGCCCCATCAACCAATGTTTTCTCTTATAGGTTCGAGGACTTGCAAGGCATAATTATCATTAATGCATTTAGAGGGATAATAAGATTTAATCTTATCAAGATTAATCTTATTTTTAAACTCCACTCCATGTAGATGAGCTAGTAATGTTGTGAACTTATTTTTCCCTATTCTGACTATTTTGAAGGGACCATCCCACTTAGGCTCTAGTTTCCTTGAAAATAGCTCCCTACGTGCATTATAGTATAAAACTAATTGCCCTGTCTTAAAGGTATATTTCTTCACTTTTAAATGATGCAACCGTTTCATCCAACGCTTAGCCACTTCGTGGTATAATAGACTCTACAATTTGAGCTCATCCAAGTGTGCTAATGTCGTAAAGTGCTCAAAGAGTGCATCTTTGTCTCCCAAAGAATGGTTAATTGCGAATCTTATGGTCAGTAAATCAATCTCTAGGGGTAATACTCACTCCTTCCCATAAACTAACTTGAATGGGATGTGGCCTATGGCTCGTTTAAACATCGTGTTATACGCCCACATTGCCACATATAACTTCTTATCCTATTCTCGTTTCTTCTCTGATACTATCTTTGATAGAATCTCCACAACCTGTTTATTGGTACCTTCAACCTGCCCATTCGCTTGCGGGTTATAAGGAGTTGTCTTATTGTGCTTAATCTACCATGCTTCAGTCAGGCTCTTATAAATCACCTTATTTAGAAAATGGGTTCCATGGTACACTAATTCCTTTGGCGGACCAAATCACCAGATAATCTACTCAAGCAGGAAGCTAACAATCTCCTTTCCATCATCTTTCTTCATCGCTCGTGCTTCTAACCACTTCGCAAAATAGTTAGTTGCCACTATGATATATCTCTTATGTGTAGAAGACAATGTGGTAATAGGACCCACAAAATCGATGCCCCACTTCTCAAATGGTAGTATATCCATAATAGAAGTCAATGGGCGCTTCCTAATCTCCCTACTGTCAAGCCTTTAACATATATCACATCTCTTGACATACTCAAATGAATCCTGGAAAATGGACGGCAACCAATATCCAGCTTTTAAAGCTTTTTGTGTAGTCAATTGTCCAACAAAGTGCCCTCCACAAGTTGAGTCATGGTACTCTTCCAAGATAAACAACACGCTTCCTAATCTCCCTACTGTCATGCCTTTGACATATATCACATCTCTTGACATACTCAAATGAATCTTGGAAAATGGACGGCCACCAATATCTAGCTCTTAAAGCTTTTTGTGCAGTCAACCGTCCAACAAAGTGCCCTCCCCAAGCTAAGTCATGGCACTCCCTACCAATATAGTGTTCCTACAATTAAGGCAAATTTCAAAGCCTGCTATCTAATTTTCCTATTCTTTGATTTTGATAGAGCGACTCCAATCTCTCATGTGGATAAATGCGCTATAGCAGCATACTAGGATGGAATGGAGGCCGTATCAATTTTAAATAGTCCCTCAATATCACTAACTTCAACTGAGATTTTCATTGGTTCCCCAAAATCCATAAGACATTCAACGATCCCTTGCAACTTGGATGGCTTGCTCTTATTTTCATAATCAAACTCTTGTAAAGTAATCAACCATTTTGCTAGGCAATCATGTATTTGTAACTTGTTTAGCAACAATCTAAGTCCTTCCGCCTTCGTATAAAATACTACCTTTTCACAGAGAATATAATGCCTAAACTTTTTGGTCACAAACACCATCCCAAGGCACAATTTCTCCATGTAGGTGTAATTAAGTTTAGATATCCCCAATTTAAAACTAGCAAAAGCTATTGGATGATACCATTTCTCCTCCTAGATCTGGGCTAAACAATAGCTAATGCTATGCATTGTGGCTCTCCTGAAAATATATAAAAAACCTCACCCCTTTTGGGTGCTTTTAGGATTGGCGCTTTTGCCAATTCCTGCTTCACATCCTCGAAGGATACTTGACAAGGATCACTCCAAACAAATAGACAATTAAAAGATAATAGATTTGTCAATGGCATTGTTCTTTTTGCTAGTGCTTTAATAAGTCGTCGCGATAATATCCCACTACTAATGATAGACATCTATGCACTTCTTTAGGAGTATGTGGTAGACTCATAGCGACAATAACCTTTATCTTTTCAGGATCGGTTGCAATACCAGTTGAACTAACCACATGACCCAATAACAGTCCATAGGGCACTCCAAAGACACACTTTCTTGGGTTAATAACAATGTAAAACTGTCTACAATACTAAAAACACTTCCTTAAAATAATCAGCATTCTTTCCCTTATTGTGGTGACAATAACCTTTATCTTTTCAGGATCGGTTGCAATACCAGTTGAACTAACCACATGACCCAATAACAGTCCATAGGGCACTCCAAAGACACACTTTCTTGGGTTAATAACAATGTAAAACTGTCTACAATACTAAAAACACTTCCTTAAAATAATTAGCATTCTTTCCCTTATTGTGGCTACCCCTAGATCGTCAATAAAAAATTTCAGCTTCTCAGGGGAAATATCACCAAAAGTCTTATTAGTTGTACATTGCCAAGAACTTGGCGCATTGCATAATTCAAATGCCATCACATGATATGCAAAGGTATCAAATACAGTAATAAATGTCATTTTTAGCTAATCTTCCTACGCAATAGCCATTTGGTTATATCCAACAAAGTAGTCCATAAATGAATAGACATCTCGACCCGCTAACTGATCTAGAATCTAAGTTAGGGTCTACAGTAGAGTTTTCCAATATCTCCACCTCTGATGACTCAAACGGCTAGATTTTGCTAAGAAAACTTGAGAGATGGTTGTAAGATGAGTGAGAATGTTGCAGAATGAGAAATTTTAAAGTTTCATTATGAGAAAGGCTAAAAAGCTATTGCTACCTTGCTCAAACAACTGCGAAAGCTATCGCCTATATAACTTAGAACCACCAGAAAGGATGTTGCCCCGTCGTGTATGCTATTATCTCTACAAAAGAACCTTGGGCTACTGTCACCTATACTTAGAGGGATCCAAACTATTGTCACATGTTGTATGACTAGTCCCTCATGGTTGAAAATCACATCAGTAACATCTCCTTACTTTAGCTTCTTTCTCACAATGGTTGGAATAAACCCCCCAAAAACGTTTTTCCCACTTACATGGGCAAGTTTTACAAAGTGGCAGCTTTCTAATCCCATTTTCTAACATTATCTAGGTTATTAAATTAATTTTAAAATATAAAAAATAATTTAATATATATTTTGGTGTACACAAAGTAATTACACTAGCCAATAATTGAATTGGCTAGGTCAATTTGTCTTTCAAGTATCCTTAAGCACTTATTAATCCTTAGATTGATATTAATTTATTAATTAATGCCTAGTCTCGAATGCCACCTAATATTAGTTGCCAATAAATTGGTCTAGGCCAAAATCTAACATTGGGTACCACTTAGTACTTGATAGATATAACTTAGTATAGCACTTAGTACTTGATAGATATAACTTAGTATAGCTTGTGGCTTTGGCATCAACAACTGATATTTTGGGGTATTGGGCCCTACATTGTGAAATAATTAACTTGCACCTCGCATGTGAAAATTACATAAGCACATTTGATTAACTTTAATCAAATGCTAAGCAAAGAAATAAAATTTTGCGTCCTCGTGATAGACCACCCCTTTGAGATCCTTGCAATCATCCTCAGTCGCACTACAATGTGCCAAATCATCCATTGCCACAACAACTGGAAATACATGCTAGCATTGTAGTTAAACAACATGTGCACCGATTGCTTAACCATGCTCATGTCCTTTGCATGTGAAATTCTAGTCACTTAAACTAATTACAATCCACATGTATGAATCATAACCATTGTCAGAACCCTAAAGGATGCATCTACATGCAAAAACCCTACATTGCTTTGACCTCGAAGGCATTGTAATGCATAAAGTGAGCATAAATAACACCTCATAGCAATGATGTACCGCATGATAGCCTGCAAAGCATACATTAGCTGCAAACCACATGTAACTTATGCAATCATACTTCTTTTGCATGAGTTGCAAATGTATATTACATACCATCCATGTATTCTATACATGCCTTGCAAATGTATAGTTTCAGGGTCTAGGTGCAAACCATACCATATGCATATTGACTAACAGTGAGACTAGTAAGCTGAATAGTGATCCAATGGCAAAAATACTATCAATATACATTACCTTGGATGCAAACCAAGGACATCCAAGATCCACTACATAATCAAGCTATCCATCACTAGGGAAGTGGAGATGCAACCTCCCCACTAAGCGTTGGGAAATACTCTGGACCTTCAATGCTTTGCTAAGCCTGAAGAGCCATCCGCTCTAATCGAAACACATCAAGATAAAGTGCATCACTAAAGATGATCTATGAGGTCACCCTCCTCCATCTAGTTGCATTCTTTTGTAGGTGAAACAATGCGAAGCTTTACCAAGAAGCACATGGAAACTTTATCTCTAACTTTACTTACCTCAAAACCTCAACTAGATTCTAGGCCTTTTTCTCTCTTGAGCATTGTGATGCTTTCTGCTCTCACATTGTTGCAATTCCAACTTGACTAATATGCAACATCGCATCCAATTGACTAGCTCCTCATGTGTACTTGACATGCAAGGAGCACTAGATGCATTAGGAAACATTCTTGTTTGTATACTTTGGACCATTGCAATGTGACTATGCATGGAAATACAACCTTACCAAGATACATTTTCCCGTACATTGCATGCATTACTAGTCGCTTTTTTTCTCATGCAGGCATTATAGTTGTATTTTTTCTCATGACTATCACTGTATGGAGTATTTGTATCAGTAGCATTAATAGCATGAGTCCAAAACACAATGGGTTGTATATATGCATTGCCAAACTTGCCACTTTGTGCCCCATAATCATACCAACGTTGCTATACATGGGATTTTGCATATTACTAGTCATACCCAGATACATTGGGCATTGCACACTACACATTGGTTGTTGCATACCATAAGGAGTTGTGCCATACATCCATGTATGCGATCCTTGACCCATCATAGCATGGAAACTAGTGCCACCACCAAAGGATCCTTCCTATCCCATCATTGCATGTATGCTGTGTTGTCTAAAAAGCATTGGATTGGCACTTCCAGGTTGGCCTTGAATATGTATTGATTGCCCCACCGGTATCATTTGCTTATACTCGCTATCCACATTTGAAACATCACGCTATTGTATTGGCTCTTCCTTTGGTGCATCTTGATGTCTCGAAGCTCTTGAAGATGATTTTCTCTTCTTGCCTTTACTACCCTCCTTTAAGGGGTTCAAAAAGTGCATGAACTGAGGACCATTTACCAATTGCACAAACATTTCAGTTGTTGCCATGTGTTGATATTTAAAGTGGTCATCAAATTCCTCTTCCTCTTGCTAGTCATTAGCTTCAAGGGACTTAGAAGGATCCACGTTTTGGTCTAAAACAACATTATCACAGCTGGCTACCCATGCTATGTGCCTTGTCCAAGATTAAGCATCGCATTTTCCCTTTTAGATAGAGAGGTATCATCCTTGCTTGATCCTGTCTCACTATTTGAAGACATTCTTGCTATGATGCTCAGCTGAATACAATTTCAACACTAAGCAAATCTTCTAACCCTCAATTAAGTGCTTCGGGCCCACCAATTTAAGGGAATTGATGGTATTCAGCAATGGAACCTCGAAACTGGCCTTCCTCCTTGGAGAGAGTGGTAATTACCTAATTAATCAACAATTATAGCAAGCACAATAAATCACATAAAGTGAAATGCATACTTTACTACTTTAATCTTGGACAATGGACAATCTCTTGGCCCCAAAACTAGCATCCCTTTTGGTATTCCTTTATCTTATAAGAAATTGAAGGAGTACAATTGAGATTCACCCATCTTCTTTGCTAATCCAAGTGCTACTTGTTGTTATTAATGACTAGCAAGTCTTCAAACTAATTTGCCCCTTAGTTTACTTGGGGAATTGGCCTTCACCTTGCTCTTTGCAATACAGACTTAGCCCTAAATTGAAATCGGCTGGTTGATCTCTTGAATCTCCTTGAAATTCTTCAATTTCAGATGTTAGAATTCAAGTCCTAGGTCCTCAATTTTGAGCACACATCCCAAGGTGGCTGTCAAAACTCTAACTTCTACTACAATTTAGGGTTTGTAGCAAAGATTTTCCAATATCTCCACCTCTGATGACTTGAATAGTTGGATTTTGTTGATATAACTTGAGAGATGGCTGTATGAAAATTTGGAGTTTCATTATGGTAAAGGCTAAAAATTTGCTAATGCCCTATTCAAACAACCATGAAAGTTGTCATCTATAGCTTAGGACCACCAGAAAGGCTACTATCCCCTCTTGTATGCTATTACTTGCATAGGACATTGGGCTATAGTCACCTATACTTGGAGGGCTCCAAACTACTATCACCTATTGTAGAATTTGTTCTTATTGACTGCAAATCACACCGACAGCATCTCTTTGCTCTCTAATACATTCATTCTCTCTCATTATGGCTGAAAGAGACTTCAATAAGTCCCCAAAAACGTTTTTCTCACTTGCATGGGCAAGTTTTGTCAAGTGGTAGCCTTTTAATCCCATTTTCTAGCATTATCCAACTTTATATTATTTTTTAGAACATTAATTTTGAAAGTTAATTCAATGTTTGTTTTAGTGTCTAATTTTTTTTTCTAGTAGCCAAGAATTAAATTACCTGGGCCAATTTATCTTCCAAGTATCCTCGAGTAGTTATGAACCCTTAGATTGATATTGATCAATTAATTAATGCACAATCTTTAATGTCACCACTAACATTAGTGGCCAATAAATTGGTCTAGGCTAAATTTTGACACTGGGTACCACCTAGTAACTATTAGACATAACTTATTGCAACTTTTTCCTTTGGCATCAATTAATGTTTTGGGGTCTTGGTTCCCATAGTGTAAAATAATTAACTTGCACCTCAAATGTGTGTCACATTATCACATTTGATTGGCTTTTAATCAAATGCTAAGAAAATGATTAAAAGTTCATGTCCTTGTGACACATATGTTTGCCCTATAAGCTTCACATATCTTTGACAAAATTGTATTATTGATGCTCCATATAAAACACACAATTTTCTATAACAAGGTGTATGAAACACATAGTTTTGAAATAGAGGAGTACCATTTGGAGGAAGCTTTGAAGTAAGGCATGGAGCTTGGTGACTATAAGGTAGCTAGGGTGTAGAGGAGGCTAGATTTGGGTGAATCCATGTCCAATGATGATCCTTCAAACCTATTATTAGTAGCATGTCAAAAGCTTATAGCCCCTTCGATTGGGTTGGCACTTTTGACTTTATTTATATATGTATGTATGTATGTATGTATATATATATATATATATATATATATATAGAGAGAGAGAGAGAGAGAGAGAGAGAGAGAGAGAGAGAGAGATGGGAGCAAGGAGAAGTCGAGGCTCCAATGGCGAGATGCATATTCGACTTTAGAGGACACAGTCATGAGCGAACATGAAGTCGACTCCAATATTGATTAGTTAGGGGATCACTTCTAATGGCCAGTGAATTGGGTAAAAGGTTAAACTCTATATTCACCAATGAAAACTTACGCCACGAGTCAATGAGATTAACTCTCAAGAGTAATTGGATGCCTTGGAGGTCCGCGCATGGCCGGCTCTTCGTTATGACTTCTGTTCCTACGTATCATACCAGACGTCCACGGCGAGAATCTAATTAGGCAACATTCGCAGTGTCCCAAAAGTAACAAAAAGAGAGGACGGTAGGAAAAGGAAAAGAATGACGATGGTAGCTTGGTTATGTTCTCCTCCTCCTCCTCCTCCTGTTGTTCTGTAGCGCAAGTCTACCGAGTACGACTCCGTCCACGCTCCTCCTCCCAGCTCGCCACACCTCTTGCTTCGAATCGCCCATGGCCAGGGCCGTCGGTGCAATAGGCCTCATCCTTCTGATGTTATGCACAGTGAGGCAGGGGCTGGCGATCCCCTTCCATCCCAAGGACCTCCTCCCGGCCCTGCCTCACCAGGTGGCATGGCCCTTCCACAACACCTTCAGCAATGCCGTGGATTTGCTGCCCCATTTTGTGTCGTCCGTCGGCCCCCTCCAGTCGCAGACCGTCTCGTGGCAGGGCTCTTGCTTCGCAGACAACCATGCTTACATCGAATTCACTGACGAAGGAGGCATCCTGCACATCCAGGTAATTCCCTTTCTTTCTGCGCCTTGATGCAATTGTTATTTACATGTCTTCGGCTTAATCATATGGGAAATTTTCTTGGCTGAGCTGTAAATTCCCCAATGATCCGTATGCCAGAATGGTGAGAAAGAAAAGGACTTGATATTGTCCTACGGGCTGAGCTTATGCCATATTGGGAGGAGGAAAAATGGTTCCCTAGAACCCGTACGCCAGAATTTTAACTGGCAAATTGACTTGATATTGATTTCGGGTTGAGGTTATGTCACAAATGGAAGGAAGAAATATGGCCTGAAGATTGGCTCCCTTAGTGGATTGCCACACGGCTGAAATTCCCCAGCAATCCCTCTAATTTATTGCGACATCATCAGAGAAATACCACCTTTTGCAGTGTATTCAGGCCTTAAGACCATCGAAATCATGGCTTTTGATGAGATGTCCCTGTACTTTGAATCTTTGAGAAACATGACAACATCTTATGGCCTGGAAAAATTTTGCTGTAGCTGACGACGTTCTTTTTAACGTTGGCAAGCTTGCATTAATACAAGTCAAGGCCATTCTTTACTTTCTGCAGGGCGAGGTATCATTCTTCTAGCTTGTTGAACAATTTTCTGACAGGCCAAAAAAAACTTCTGCATGGTGATGGTACTGTTTTTCGAGCTTGTAGAGACTACAGCTAGTGTATAAAGTGAATGGGGACCAAGCCTTCATTTTCAATGCACAAGTATATGCTGTGCAGGTCTGGCAGTGTTTACAAATAAGATGATGGTTGTAGATTGGAAGGTGCCACTTTCAACATCCTACCATAGTGCACGTTGGGATCATCCAGTATGAAATGAGTGGTCAAATTTAGATTGGAATAAAGGGATGTGGAGTTTAAATTTTGAGCAATGGGGTGAGAGCATCAGCTAAGGCTGTCATAATTGATTGGCTGCTCATGTTATAATGGATGTTTTTGTTGCCTTGAAGCTTCTATTTGGATGAGGAATTGTGATCTTCTAGAAGTGCAGTATACAATTCTGTTCTGTTTTACTTTTGGTGTCTTGAAGGTCAATGTGGGCTTCAATAGCACCACTACTAATGGGAGGTTAGGTTTAACTTTTGATCCGTTGAGTTTGATTTATTCATTCTCTATGAAAAGGATATTGACGGTTTCTTTGTGTTGCTTGTGCAGACTGGGGAACCTGCCAGCTGGACCTGCATGGACCTTTATGTATTTGCTACTCCATACAGGGTGATGTGGGACTATTACTTCACATCTCGTGAGCATACAATCAGGATTGAAAAGTGGGAAGAGAGAGAGCTTGACTATGTATGTGCTGTAATGTACAGTTAGGAAAATTTGAATGTCTTTTTCGGTGTGACTTTTGCAAGTTAGAATTTTAGCTCTCTTAACCTTTTTGTGGTTTGCCAACTGGTTCCGCAAGATTATGGATTACTAAAAAATACTAGTCAGTAACTGCTTTTATGGACAGTTTTCCTGTTGTGTGTACTCCCTAGCAATGGGTCACAGGGATCTGATGCTAGTATTTTGTGGTCTGCCAGCTGGTTCCACAAGATTAGTCTACCAAAGCTGGTACCAATCTATAAATGTGGAAGCAACTTGCACAGTGATGGCCTCTAGCTTTTGTAGATCTGTGTTTACAGCTTACCAAGATGGAACTTCATGAGCAGAAAAGGAAGAATTGTCAATTTGAACATACGAAATGCTGGGTTTTTAAGCCACATCAAGGGCCCTTCCTGTGAAGAGTATTTCCTGAGAGAGTACAACTAGAAATCCTTACTTTTTCTTGTGGTGGTCTATTTTTGAATGGAATAGGCTGAGGTTGAAAGTTAAGTTTGGTGCTCTGAAGTGTAAGGCGGCAGATGCCCTGAGTGGCAATATGAACTCCGAAGGAGTTGATAAGAGGTGAGACAAGGTGGACAGATTCTAGCTGATGTTGAAGCTCATTTTTGTGCCTGTGCTGTCCCAAACAGATCAGGTGAGATTGGATTAGAATGGGATCCATATACAGTGGGCTTGGGTCCTAACGGAGTCTATTGGTTGGCTGAGAACTCACTGTTGCTCACTATGTCTGTCATATAAATAGTGAAGCTATGGCCATGCAAAAGAGAGAGAGGCTCAGAGTTGATGTTTTCGACAGGATATTCTCGTCCTGACCTAACTGTCAACTTACAGTGCAGTCCCCGGACTGTTGTCTTTATTGTCACGTGTTGGCTTTCAGACTGCAGCATGACAGACTGCTTTTACAGCAGGGTTTTCAGTCCCTTGGCCTCCTTTCCTGCTCCCACAACACCACTCTTGGCATACCTACCTTCTACACTTACTCTGGAGGAATAGTGCCTTCTGGGAATATTGCCATTGCCACACACTGAGCATTGTGTTTCTGAGTGTCCAGCCACTCCAGGGGTTTCATTCAGAAAGAGTATAAACCATCATCCTCCAAGATTAGCAATAGGAGATGTAACAAAGCTTTGCCTGAGCCATCACAGTTGGGAAGCAACTAGGCATTATTATCTTCTTCTTCTTTGGCCACAACAAAAAGGACAAATGGCAAGAAGGCTTCTTATATTGCTTTCTACATTTGTTTGCTTACAGGATGTGGTAAGCTAGAAGGCTAGCTAATCTTCATTAACAACATGAGACTTGTGTAGTGTTATCACAGTTAATTGAGTCAGCGTTGATTATCTTATGGAACCCTTAACTGGGATTACTTAAGAAGAATTCAGTCCTCTTCATATTCTCATTGTGGATTTCAAGATCAGGTTAGAAGAGGGCATCTAGGACAAAAGCAAGGTGCTTTATTTCACCCCATGGCACTGAGGGACAGTTGGGTGTGTATTTCACATGAGCTGAGTTGTGCTTTGGTTCTCTCATTCTTTTTGGCCCAGGTTCAAGGTTGGTACTCAGGATAAAGGCAGAGTATTGCAATGTTCAAAAAACCTTGCAAGTTATTCTTGAAATTAGTACGAGATAATAGACATCACTGGATGTTTTATGGCCTTGATGATGCTGCAACAGCTGAATGAGCAATTTGCAATGTTTGATTAACCGGAATTTGGAATCAAACTACAATTTTAGGAAGTCTTGTTTAGCTTGAAGGAGGGAGTTAGAGCCTACAGTTTCAAAATGAGCACCAATTTATGGAGCAGAGTCTAGACCAATAGATTTGTTAGGGAATCATTTGGGTACTATTAAAAACAGTTTGGCAATACACCCATTTGATATTGGTCTAGGTGAATTTGGTTTAGGGGGGTTTGGTAATCAACATACAGCTCTCATGAAAGATCTCCAAGTGATTGATTTTTAGTGGAAATAAAAAGAATAGCAACAATCTTGCTATCGATACTTTCAAAAAAAAAAGAGAGAATTTGCAGCAAGTTTCAAGTGACTGAAGCTAGTTTATCATGTGATAGGATAGCAAGGCTCCCTATACCCAAGATTGATGAGCTTTTTGATCAATTGCCAGGGGCAGAAATCTTCACAAAAATTGATTTAGGATCAGGGTAATCATTTGATGATGTTCCTTAGATGGCGTTCAGGACCAGATGTAGGCACTATGAATTTTTAATGATGGCGTTTGGTCTTAGCAATACACCTGCTATACTTATAAAACTCATTAATAGTGTTTTAAATCCCTATGCAGGTCACTTTCTTGTAGTCTTCCTTGATGATATCCTAATCTATAGTAAACTAAGGAAGGGCATTTGGAGCATTTGCCAAAAGTGTTCCAATTGTTAAGAGTCCATTCCCTTTTACCAAATAATTCAAGTTACCCACAACTCTCATGTACGACCAAGGCCCACACTGATAGAAGTCCTATTGCAAGAGCTGGGTATGGCGCGGAAAGGAATGAGCTGCTGTGGGGGGCAGCAGTGCTACCACTGAGGGGGGAAGGGCCGCTCGGCTGCTATTGAGGGGTAGACATGGGGTTGGGCTCATCACTGCTTGATGGTCAGCCACATCCTTAAGCTGCTGCTATACATGGCAGCCCCTCCATTTGACTTTGTGCAGCCAGCATTTGCTGTGTCCAGTCTGTTATCTTCCTCCGTCATCAGCCTGATCTGGTGCTCTCATTGATGCCTTGGGCTGTGTGCAGGACTGATCAGTCTGTTGTATCTTCAGCATTCCATTTTCAGATTAGTGCAATCTTTTCCTTCTCTTTCCTTCATTCATATCAGTCTCTTGCTTCCCTTCTCTTGCTGTTTGTGTTTCTCTTCCGTTGTGCACTCTTGCAGGTGTCCTGGTCCCGCTCCTTGTTGGGAGGGGGAGGGGCTACGAAGCGAGCTGCCCTTGGCTAGGGCTGTTGGGCACTGGCCCCTGATTGTCTTCTACCTTGGCGTCTCTATACTTAATGAAGCCATCATCATCCATGATTGCTGGGCTGTCTCCTATTGAGTGGCCTTGATCCCAGAGAGTGTGCACTTTGAAGCCTGGTGTGTGAAAACATGGCATCTAAGGCATTGCCCACGTTCTCTTTTTTATTCTTCCTACCTCAATCTCCAAGACTTTAGGGATTTTCTTGACGTTTGTCATTGCCACATCTACATTTTGCACCCTTGCTCCCATCATTGCATCAGCAAATGAGGCAGGGAGTACTATGCCAAAGAGCCATCCAAAGTCCTTCACACAATTGGCAGTACTTGATTGCAAGATGGGTGAAGAGAAGGTTGATAGGATGTTTGGGGAAGTGGTGGAGAAGCCTGGAATTCAAGACTCTGAACCTGCTGTAGCACAAAACCATGTAAATAACTCCCCTTACAGATACAATTGGAGAGCTGTTGATAAAATCTTGTGCTGCATTTGCTGAGGTGAGGTCCACCATAAAAATACCTTGGCTCATCAGCACTGCCTTTGTTATCTGATACGAGACACTAGAAATGAAATGTGGAACCCGATTAAAAACAAACTCACGAAGAGTCGAATCCACTCAGTGAGAACATCTCAGGATCTTGAAACAGTGGCATGAGACATTCGTTTCTCCTCCCAACCTCGCCTAGATAGTTGCTGGCACCTCTCTTCTCGTTTCCTCTGCTAGCCGTCCACTTCAGGTGAGTCCTACTATTCTCGGACTCTCTAACTCTCTAGGCTCCCCTAGACCCCGTTCGGGTGCCCAAGGCCCTAGACGGTCATCCCTCGCGTCCGTTTCCCATAATTTACCTTATTAATGTAACATTTCCTTCCTCTTAAGAATTGGTTTCGTCCTCGAAAACGATACTTGGAAGGTCCAATTGTAAATTGGGAAACCTTTTCCTTAGGGTACTTACTCGCTCCCATGTTGAGCTTTCTTCTGAACAATCTTTCCATTTGACCAAACATTCTTGATAAATAGTATTCCTAAACTGTCTGTTACGAACATTTAATATTCTTTCTGGTTCATGTGGATTAGATTGGTCATCTAATAGCTCCTCAATGTTATCATTTAAGATTAAATTATCCAAATGACCCAGCTTCTTTCTTAGCTTACTTACATGAAAAACTGGATGTATTTTACTACCAACAGGTAGTTGGAGCTTGTAAGCCTGTTCTCCCACCTTTTAAGTATTGTGAAAGGACCACAATACCTGGGTGAAAGCTTCGGACATCGTCCCGTTTTCATGGTTTTAGTTTGTTCAGGCCCCTTAAGATAGATCAATTCTCCTTCTTCAAAGGAGATGTCTCTTTGGTGAGGATCTGCACAAGCTCTAGCTCGATTTTGAGCTTTCTTAATATTTTCTTGAGCAAATTTTAACATACTATTCATATCCTCCAAAAAATCCTTGGCTGCGTGTACCTTTTCCTTATGCAGTCCTACTGCATGAGGAGCTCTGGGTTGAAACCCATACATTAACATAAATGGACTATAGCCAGTGGAAGAGTGCTTGGCACTATTATATGCAAACTCCGCTATCGCTAGATACTCTTCCCAATTAGTTTGCCTTTTACTTACATATGCCATGAGCATATCTTCAAGGATTTGGTTAATCCTTTCAGTTTGCCCATCAGCTTGCGGGTGGTCCGCCGTACTCATGCTAAGTTTAGTATCCAACTTCCTAAATACCGCATGTCAAAATTGACTATCAAATTTTCTATCCTGATCAGAAACTATATTTGCCGGAAGGCCATACAATCGGTATATGTTCTCTACGAACAATCTAGCCAATTCTGGTGTTTTAATATCAGTTGAAGTTGGAATAAATCTAGCCATTTTGGTTAACCTATCCACAATCATCTACACAGAGTCATGCCCCCTGTGTGTTTTGGGTAATGTAACAATAAAATCCATGGAGATACTCTCTCATTTTCCCGAAGGAATCTCTAATGGATGGAGAAGTCCTCCCATTTTCAGTCTTTTAGCTTTATTAACCTGGCATTTATTACATTTGACCACATAGTCAAGGATGTTGTTATTCATTCCAAGCCAATAGAATTGCCTTTTAATAAGACTATAAGTCTTATTAACTCTTGGATGTCCTGCACTAGAGGTATCATGACACTCAAAGAGTATATGGCGCCTTATTTCTTTATCTTTCGAGACACATACCCTACCCTTGTAGAGTAAATAACCATTATCAATGGTAAAATTCTTCCACTTGAATCCCATTTGAGCAACCCTTGATGCTCCATTTCCTTGTTGAACATCCTCAGATATTCCTTCCTCAGTGGAGGTCCTTCCATTTGGATCCCCATTTTCTATTGCTTCCCATATGTTGGAATATGCCGGATCAACCTGGCATTTCCCTTTTAAGGATTTAAGCAAATTGGAAGTGAACTGAGTAAAACTCAATTCATTTATGATGGGCATTCTGCTGAGTGCATCAGCCACTATATTATACTTTCCTTTTCTACACCTTATCTCATAGTCGAACTTTTGAAGAAGTTCGGCCCATCTGGCTTTACGCCCTTGTAGATCTGGTTGGTCATTAAGCCACTTAATGCTTTCATGATTCAACAGGATCAAAAGTTTGGCACTATATAGATAGTGCCTCCATTTCTTCATTGCATGTACTATTGCATACAACTCCCTCTCATAAACAGAATAATTCTGTTTTGCATGGTCTAATTTCTTGCTTTCAAAAGCAATTGGTCGATCTTCTTGTAATAAGACTGCACCTATTGCCTTATCACTGGCATCAGCTTCAACCACAAATGGTTTATTGGGATCCACAATTAATAGTACTGGAGCTATAGTAATAGCTACCTTAAGTTTTTGAAAACTTTCATTTTGGTCTGTTCCCCAATTAAAGCTCTTCCCTTTCCCTTTAAGTTGGTCTGTCATTGGAACAGCTATTTTGGCATAATCTCGAATGAATCTACGATAAAATCCAGGTAATCCTAGAAAGATCTACAGCTCTTCCAAGTTTCTTGGAGATGGCCATTCAATAATTGCCCTTACTTTTTCTGGATCCATCTTGATTCTCTCTTTTGAGATAATATGCCCCAAATATTTGACCTCTTGTGCGAAGAATTCACATTTAGTTTTCTTCGCATAAAGGGAATGTGTTCTTAACAATTGGAATACTAATCGTAAGTGTTCCAAATGTTCTTCTTTTGATCTACTAAAGATCAAGATATCATCCAAGAAGACGACTGCAAAATGTCCTAGATAGGGCCGTAACATACTATTCATTAGCTTCATAAAGGTAGCTGGTGCATTAGTGAGGCCAAAAGGCATCACCAAAAAATCATAATGCCCATATCTAGTACGAAATGCTGTCTTAGGAACATCTTATGCCTTAATTTTGACTTGGTGATAGCCTGATCTTAAGTCTATTTTTGTGAAGAATTTTGCCCCTTGTAATTGATCAAAAAGATCTTCCATTTTGGGCATAGGAAATTTATTCTTCACCGTTATCTTATTAAGTGCTCTATAATCAACACAAAGTCGCATAGAACCATCTTTTTTCTTTACCAATAAAATTGGCGAAGCCCAAGGTGAATTGCTGGGTTGTATAAAACCTTAATCAAGGTAATCCTTAATTTGTCTTTCAACTTTTTAGTGCTGTGTTTCACTTAACCTATAAGGTGGTTTAGAAATAGGGTGTGTATCCTTATTTGTGTCAATCGGGTGATTATATCACCCCTATCTGGTAAAAGGCCACTTGGTAAATCAGAAGGAAATACATCTTTAAATTCATCTAACAAACCACTTAATTCATTACTTACATTCAACTCACAAACAAGAAAATTGTTGCTTTATATTACAGAAAGTAAAAGTGTTTTGTACAGGAAGAGACCATAACATATATACCTCACAAGCTTCCTTCTTTATCAGCTTTTTAACTTCAGTGGAACACAACAAAGGATTATCAGATACTTCATGTTCACCTTGAATCACAAAAGGCTTACCATCCCTTTCAAATTCTAGTGTATTATGATGATAACTACGTTTTAAGGATGGTTCCAATCCCCATAGCCACTCCCTCCCTAAAGCAATATCGGCTCTTTCCATATTCATAATTTGGAAATCAAGTTTATCTTTATATCCTTGAATCTCAATTTCCAAATTGGATACCATTGTATCCCATATTTTATTATCTTGACCTTGCATCATACGAATAACATATTGATGCCCACTCTTTTATTGGGGAAGTTTTAATTTTTTGACAAGTGCATGATTTATGAAATTGTGGGTAGCAGAGTTATCAATCATGACTCTAACCCTCTTTCCAGCTATCAATCCATGCACTCTAACTAAATCATGTGGCCCAAAAGTAGGCTGTTACATAGAAGTTGACATACAACACCTGTGTTGTACATCCTTATGCAAGACCTCTAAAGATTTATACTTTTCATGCCCCTTTAATTCTAGGGTCTGCACTACATGGATTTGTTTTTCTTTTCCCTTGCCCTTGTCCTTATCCTTTCCTTTATCTTCCCTCTATTTCCTTTGAGGGCAATTCCAGGCAGCTTGGTTAGGGGATAGGCAATTGAAACACAATATTTCTTTTTTGGCCTTATCAAAGTCATCTTGACTTAACTTTGGCCTTACATATTGTTTCTTTTCAAAAGGTTGTTTCTTGCTCTTAAGAAATGGCATTTTCGTTTTAAATTTGCCTACAAATTTTGAGGTTTCCAATTCCTTAGTCTTGGACTCCGTATTAGTGAGTGAGTGTACCTGGACGCGTACTATCTTCATTGATTAATGCAAATTTAATTGCCTCTTCAAGCGTCTTAGGTGAACTCCTTTTCACTTGCTTTTTACAGGCCTTATCTAGTTCCCTAATGAATCCTCTTGTCTTTTGAAATTCATCTATTCCTTCCAATTTGAGGATTATCTCACGATATTCCTCCAAATATGTCAGCAGGGGTCTTCCCTTTTATTTGAGATAATCCCAATCTTCCCAATTTCTTTCCATTTCATTTTTAGGAAGGAATTCTTTCAAAAAGACCGATTCAAATTGAGCCCAAGTTTTAGGTATTTTATTTGCCTCCTTTAAAGTTGGCCACCATTTATACGCCTTTGGCCCTAAAGTTAAACTGGCCTCCAGCGCTTGGAGATGTGATGGAGTATTTTTAAGTTTGTGCAAATCCTCCCATTTTTGGAGAAATTTAAAGATAGTGTCTTTATTTCTATCTTTTTCCTCCCCCTGAAACTGAGGGGGTTTCATATCTTTTAAAACTGGATTATCCCTCAACTTGTGGTGGGGTTCTTTAGGATCTCGCATAGTCACATCTAAATCTTTCAATGAAGATGGAATATTCGAGGTTTCTAGCTTATTTTTATCCCTTTCTAATAATAAAGTTGATTGAGATTTTATTTTGGTGAGTGTTTGAGTTAAAAATTCCATTTGAACCCCTTGTGCCTGCACACGAGCAGTTAGATCATCAAATTGTTCTCGTGTGGCAAAAAATTCTTCCCATTGCTCTTCTTGTATCTCCGTTTCATGGGGATCTACCATATAGTGGTCCCCAGAACTAGAACCCTCAATTACTCCCTCTCTCCCTTTCCCCTCCATTAATACACTGGAATTGGAAAGCAAATATAAGAAATTTGCGTACAAAGTGAAGTACTTCCCTGGTTATAGTGATAGGGCAACTATTGATGGCTTCTAGTAATAACCCCGAAGAGTGAGTAATAGTTCATCTTTCCCAAACTGAGGCAGTCACGTTGATAATAAAGCTTATTGGCAGGAACACCGAATAAGGACGGGCCTAAACACACCCCCTCCCTAAACGGGTCACATGAACTAGCTGTACCCCTGTTACGTGTGAGACTCGTCGGGTTTTACGACTGTTCAATTGCTGCGCTCACAAAATCAATCGTGTATGACAAGATGCGGGCCAGTATGATGTATGATGTGTGGGGCACCGTCTTCTTGCCTGACCCGTGTAAGCGTTGGAGAAAGCCTTCGTGAGAAACAGGCGAAAGCAGGATCCGATCCGACGGCTGAAGCAGGACCCGGCGGCTCCGGCGGCTCCGGCGGCTCCGGCGGCTCAGAAGCAGGACCCGACAGCTCTGATACCAGTGATATGAGACACCAGAAATGAAACGTGGAACCTGATTAAAAACAAACTCACGAAGAGTCGAATCCACTCAGTGAGAATGTCTCACGATCTTGAAACAGTGGCACGAGACATTCGTTTCTCCTCCCAACCTCGCCTAGATAGTGGCTGGCACCTCTCTTCTCGTTTTCTCTGCTAGCCGTCCACTTCAGGTGAGTCCTACTATTCTCGGACTCTCTAACTCTCTAGGCTTCCCTAGACCCCGTTCGGGTGCCCAAGGCCCCGGACGGTCATCCCTCGCACCGGTTTCCCATAATTTACCTTATTAATGTAACATTATCTGTGAGGTGCTAATGCGCAAGGTGGACCGAAGCCAATCCCGAAGTTGTGCTTTGGAAGGGGAGTGACCCACGACCTTTTTGAAGACCAGTCTCCTCCGATTCCTTCTTAGTAGTGTGAACTGATTCGCTGAATGTTTGAGGGAAATGCTGTTGCAAAGGAAGAGAGCAGCTGGTAATAGGCCTGTTCTTCAGCTGAGCGTTTGTTTTTTTGGGTTTTGGGGGGGGGGGGGGTGGTAACTTGAGGGGCCTGCATGTGGGGTGCAGTATTGGCTGGGGCAGGAAGGACTGGTGGCAGGTTGAAATCATTGTGCAGGGGGTGGCAATAGAGGTTAAAGGAAAGGGGCAGCAGCAGGGGCTGATAGGTGGGCGGCTGCAGGGGCAGGGGTGGCAGGGAGAGGGCAACATCAGGGAGAGTGGTGCCAGGGGCAGAGGTGGCAGCAGACAGGTTGCAGGTGGCAGCTGGGACTGACGAGGTTGCAAGCAGGGGCTGATGACAATGTAGGTGTTCACTGTTGCCAGGCAGCAGGGGGGGCAGTTGGGACTGGTGCGGATGCAGGATGGGGCAGGGGCAGGGGTGGCAGCAGACAGGTTGGAGGTGGGAGTTGGGACTGACGATGTTGCAAGTGGTGGCTGGGGCTGGCGACAATGTAGGTGTTCACTCTTGGCAGGCAGCAGGGGCAGCAGTTGGGACTGGTGTGGATGCAGGATGGGGTAGTGGCTGGGACTGGTAGGGTTCTGTCAGAGTGAAGCAATGCGGAAGTGAATGACCGTGACAGAGTGAATGGAGAGAGAAGAGAGAGAAAGAGACAGTGAAACACAGAAAATCTGTAGAGAAGAATGTTGTATAAGGATGCAGAATTATACACGGGTGCAGAGAATATCTGCGTATGTCTCTGCCTTGAGGACCTCGATCTCTATCAGCCCCGAGTGCTGTCTCCGTCACCAGTAGGCTAAAATCTGTCAAATACAAGTGATGTAGTTTGTTCGATACTCAGCCTTTAAAAGGCTGGAAAGAATGCCTTGAAAGATGCCCAAAATAGGCAGCTGACTGCAATTGGCAATTGGACAATCCGACTATTGCCACGTGGTAGTGCCACGTGGCACTACTGACATGGTAGGGAGTTGACTCCTAACACCCCCTCTCAGACCTTGGACAAGGCTGCAGATATAAGGATCTGGAATGTCGATGAAGTAAAGCCTCGGGAAATGCCTTCGTGAACAAATCTGCAAGATTGTTTTCAACCTTACAATATTCCACATCAATGGTCGCATCCAAAAGCTTCTCCCTGATGAAGTGATATTGGATCTCTATGTGCTTTGTCCGGGCATGGAATATGGGATTTTGTACCAAGGCAATGCAACTCAAATCTCATTGTCGCACCATAAGATAGTATGACGAGTCAGGGGGCAGCCATGCTCCTCCAACAACCGCCGAAGCCACACAATCTCACACGTGGTAGAAGACGCAGCCCGATACTCTGCCTCAGTCGAAGATAGGGCTACCGTGGACTGCTTCTAGCTACTCCAAGAGATAGCACCAACACCCAAGGTAAAACAATAACCTGTAGTAGACCGCCTTTGATCCACATCGCCAGCCCAATCTGAATCACTCCAACTTGCAAGAACAAGATTAGAAGCACTTGTACCTGCTGGATAATAAATCCCTAAGTAGGATGTCCCCCTCAGATACCGTAGGATCCTCTGAGAAGCCTGCCAATGCACCTGCTAAGGCGAACTCATGAACCTAACCAAGAGACCTACAACAAAACATAGATTAACCTGTGTATTGAGGAGCCAAATCAATGATCCAATCAGTTGATGGTAGTGAGTAGCATCCGCCAAAGGAGAATTTGCGTGTGAAGTGGCCTTCCAGTTCGGATCCATAGGAGTAGAAATGGACCGACAATCCTCCATCTCAAAAGTCACCAAGAGCTCCTGTACGTATCTTTTCTGATAGATGAAAATCCCCCTATGAGACTGATAAATCTCATGGCCCAAAAAGAAATGCAGAAGTCCTAAATCCGTCATCTCGGACTTCTGGTGTAGGGCTACCTTCGTCTCTTCGACCTTTTGGGTATTAGCACCTGCAATAATCAAGTCATCAACATACAAAACAAACAACACATGACCACCCTCAGAAGTGTGCACATAAAGTTGTGGATTGGCCCTAGCCTGTAAACCTACCCATCCGAAGAACCAAATCTAGGAGGCTACTCTACATAGATCTCCTTCTTCAAATCACTATTCAAGAAGGCCAACTTCACATCCAACTGAAAAATAGGCCATCTCCTATGGCTAGCCAAGGCAAGAACAACACGAATAGTCACCATGCGAGTTGTAGGGGCAAAAGTATCATGGAAGTCTACACTTGGGCGCTGTGCAAAACCTTTAGCAACAAGGCGAGCCTTGTGCTTGTCCAAGGAGCCATCACTATGGTACTTGGTCTTGAAGATCCATTTGACAGCAATCACCTTCTTATGAGAGGGATGAGGCACAAGGAACCAAGTGCCATTCTGCTTAATAGCCTCCAACTCGGTTTTCATTACCTTCCCCCAATGATCAGACTACGAAGCTTCCTTCACTGATGTAGGCTCTCTATCCTGCATAACACGGGACATCAAACAGTAGCTAGAGCAAACAACCTCCGTAGTATGTGCTTGGTGCCTCCGTGACCTTCGTGGTCCATCCTGCGGTTCCCACTCCTTAGGGACCCTCTTAATTCTTGAATCTCGTAGGGTGTCATGGGCCCAACGAAGAGGAGACTGAATCTCTCCTCGGTGCTCTCCATTTGTAGTGACCGGGAGGTACAAAGATCGAGGCAGTCAATGTTCGTTACGTGTAGCGAGACAGAGAGTGAGAGAGAGTAGAGTAGAGAGCGTGCACGATTTGTAGGTACAATGATGAGTGTACCACTTTAGGTTTTTAGATAGATATATATGCGTAAGTACAAGTGCTAAGGGTGTGTTCACACCCGAGCACATTAAAAGGCACGAGGGCCTTTATTCCCAACAACCTTCCACCTAAAGGCAATGTGCCTTAAGAGGAGAAAAGAATAAACTAAGTCTAGGTATATACAAAGCTGAAATACATATATCTATCCAACTCCCATCATCTGTCGACAATGAGCAAACCGCTTTGCTGAAAGGCCTTTCGTGAGAAGGTCTGTAGGATTATCATCTGTATGCACTTTGACAAGCTCAATGCTCTTGCTATCAAGTACATCTCTAATGAAGTGGTACTTCACCTGTATGTGCTTCATCTTTGCATGAAAGACCGGATTTCGTGCTAGCATGATAGCCCTCTGACTGTCACAATGGAGAATAGGTAACTCTGTAATGTCAAGCTCTCCCACTAGACGTGAAAGCCATAAAGCCTCCTTGCATACGTTAGTGGCAGCCACATACTCTGCCTTTGTAGTAGATAGAGCAACACACTTTTGTAGCTTGGAGATCGAAGAGGCTGCTCCTCCTGTGAAAGTAAACACATACCCAGAAGTGGACTTTCTGCAATCCGCATGACCAGCATAGTCTGCATCCGTACAGCCAACAACAGATGCCTTCTGCTTTCCACAGTAGATGCATAACTCCTTTGTGCCTTTGAAGTATCTCATAATATCTTTCACTGCTTCCCAATGCTTTTTGCCAGGGTTTGCCATGTATTTGCTAACCACTTCCACTGCAAAGGCAATGTCAGGACGTATAGCAACCATAGCATACATCAAACTGCCAATAGCTGAAGCATATGGTATCTTGGCCATTTCAGCCTTCTCATCATCAGATGTAGGTCTGTCCTTTGCACTAAGTTTCACATATGGAGGCAATGGAACCCCAATTATTTTCCCCCCCTCCATATTGAAACGTTGCAAAACTTTGGAGATATATTCCTGCTGAGATAGATAGGTTAATCCTTTTGACCTATCTCTGAGTATTCGCATGCCAAGAATGTGACTTGCATCGCTAAGATTCTTCATGTCAAAGTTGCCATGAAGACTTTGCTTTAGTGAGTCCAAGGCATGAGTATCCCTGCTAGCAATCAGCATGTCATTAACATACAGAACCAATATAATTAGGTTGCTATCTGCTGCCTTCTTAGTGTACAAGCAATGATCCACTTGACTTCTATGGAAACTTTGAGATTGCATGAATGCATCAAACTTGTGATACCATTCTCTTGGTGCTTGTTTCAGCCCATACAAACTCCTTTTGAGTTTACATATCATCTTTTCTTTCCCTTTTTTAACAAACCCTTCAGGCTGCTGCATATATATGTCTTCATGTAGATCACCATGTAAGAATTCAGTCTTTACATCCATTTGTATGAGCTCCATATCTTCAGCTGCAACCAAGCCTAAAATGGTTCTCAAGGTAGTCATCTTGATTATAGGAGAGAAAATCTCATCAAAGTCAATTCCATGTTCCTACTTGTACCCCTTTGCAACCAATCTTGCTTTGTGCTTTGGTGAGGAACTAGAAGTGACCACCATCTTGTAAACCCATTGCATGGAAGTGTTTTCTACCCTTTAGGTAAGTGCACCAAGTCCCAAGTGCTATTTTTCTCAAGAGATTCCATTTCTGACATGGCTTTTTGCCATTTCTTGCTGTCTTGTCTGTCCATTGCTTCCTTGAAGCAAGATAGTTCACCACAATTTGTCAACATGACATAATCAGCCACATTGTTTGCACCAAGAACAAATCTATCAGGTTGTCTAGTAGCTCTAGACGATCTCCCAATCCAATGATCATTGTTTGTTGGCTGTTTTTGCAAATTTTCATTTTCAGCATGCTGTCCTGGCATTTCAGCCTGCAAATCAGCATTGATAGCTTGCTGTCCTGGCTGTTCTTGCACATGTAGTGGCTCATTATCATGGGCAATAGCTGGCTGATTATTTCCAGCGTCATTTTTTGCTTTTACAGGTTTATTTACAGCAGGTATTTGCTTCTGTATAGCGTGCATATTTTGCTGTCCAAAAGGTATTTCTTCTCGGATGACAACCCTATGGACCTCCTCAGTCTTTTCGAGCTGTTTATTCATGCGATCTTCCTGAAAGATAACATCATTGCTGTGTACTACTTTCCTTTTCTCGGGATCCCATAATCTATACCCCATTTCACCCTTGGCACCATATCCTAGGAAAACGCATTTATAGGACTTTGGCTCAAGTTTGTTGCGTTTTTTTTTTTACGAATGTGCACAAAAGCCTCGCAATAATTACTTTCAGGTGAGCATATGAAGGTGGCTTGCATGACCACGCTTCTTGGGGAACCCCTCCTCCCCCTTCCCTCCAAAGATCTATTGGGTGATTGATTAATTAAGTGTATGGTTGTCATAACAACCTTTGCCCAAAAACCATGGGGTAATGCAGCATGAGACGGCATTGTACGGACCTTATCCTGTATGGTCCGATTCGTACGCTCTGCAACTCCATTTTGGGGTGGATTATGAGGGGCAGTGTGCTCCCTCTTGATCCCTTTGCTGTCACAAAATGCCTGAAAAGCCTTGGACACATTTCCCACCATTGTCAGAGCGAAGACACTTAAGAAGTGTCTTATTAGTTTGATTTTCAGCCAATGTCAAGAATTTTTTAAACTTGTCAAGCACTTCATCCTTGCTACGAATAGGATAAACCCATACCTTTCGTATAGCATCAGCGACAAAGGTGACAAAATATTTCTTTCCCCCTAAAGATAATCGTGGCATTTGACATACATCTGAATGTACTAACTCTAGAGGAGAAGATTTCAGCGAAAGAGACTTTTTATGAGACGTCTGTGCATGTTTACCATAAACACAATGATCACAATGCTCAAAATCAGCATAACGAAGACAAGGCAAGTAACCCAAACGAGAAAGCACTTTCATTCTTGTTTGACTCATGTGTCCCAACCGGCCATGCCACAAAGAAACACTTGGCTGCTCGGTTACGACGACAACATGATCACTCACACTAGATACATGGAGAGGATACAAAGTATCACTTTTACAATCTCTAGTAATCACTCTAGATTCCTTACAGATCTTCCATTTTCCATCACCAAAGGTGGTATGAAAACCATCATCATCTAGTTGCCCTGTGCTAATCAAGCTCTTCTTGAGCTGAGGTACATGCCGTACATGGTTAAGTACGAAGACAGAACCATGCTGAAACTGCAACTGCACACTGCCAATACTTGCAATGTCACATGCATAGTTGTCCCCAAGATGGACAACACCATGTCAACCCCCTGTATAGGCAGAGAACCACTCACGATGAGGGGTGACATGAAAGGAAGCATTTGAATCGAGAATCCGAGTATGCATGTCATCATCTGTATCTGCAAGTAAAGCATGTGCACCAAAGTGTGAAGAGACCAAAAGGACGTCATTCCCACTGTCACTATCATAAGTGACTACATTCACCTCTTCAATTTTGACATTGCTCTTCTTGAGTTGACCCTCTTTCTTCTCTTTCTTTCTATCATTTGTCTTTTTGCCCTTTTCTTTCTCTTTCTTCTATTTGTAGCAGTCACGTTTAAGGTGACCCTTCTTGCCACAATGATGGCATTCAACATCTTTGCCACGTGATTTACTGCGTCCCTTGCTATCAGATTCGCTTTTTTGCTATGATCTGTCCCTAGTATGCAAAGCACTAGAAGACTTACTGGATGCATTGTTTTGCCGATTCATTTCTTCCATGAGTAGAGCACTCTCTACATCAGCATACAAAAGAATCGCATTGGAATTGCTTATAGCAGTCTTGAATGTATCCCAACTCTCTGGAAGAGTGCAAAGCAAGAATGTAGCCTTAAATTCTTCATCAATCAAGAACTTCAAGACAACCGGCTGGCTGAAAATGGAGTTAAACTCACTCAAGTGAGTAGACATTGCTGTACCCTCTTTCATACGTAAATCCATAAGCTTTTTCAGCCAATACACTTTGCTTGTAGCACTCTTCTGTGCATACAGTTCTTCTAGTCGAGTCCGTATAGCATATGTAGAATCCAAACCTTCAATGTTAAATAGCAAGGCATCAGAAATTGATAGCTCAATGGTTGAGCGTGCAAGCTCATTTAACTCATCCCAATTGTCCTGTTCCATGTTTGTGGGCTTTGCCCCTTTGGTTTTGAACGGCTTTGCCCCTTTGGTTTTGAACGGCTTTGCCAGCTTCTTTTGCAACAGGATATTGTAACACTGTTTTTGCCAAACTGCAAAGTTATGTGCTCCTTCAAGCTTCTTTATGTGCATGAGATTACTACTGTCACTGCTGCCAGACAAGATTTTCAGCCCAAATATGACCAAAAAATTCAGCAAATGTAGGCCCAAACTGTTACACAAGTAACCAAGGTATAAACAAGTACCAACCAGCAATAAATGACCACGTAGAAGCAGAGATTTCAGATCTCTAATTAAATTTTCAGAAGCACCAAACCATATGCTACAGCATTCCACAACAGAATATAGCTGTTCCAAGGGCATATACATCACATTACATGAGAAATCCCAAATTTTAGCTGCAATTTCTGTTGTGCATATACTCACGGGCATAAAATTTGACACGCACGGTCAAAAGCCTCAAATTTTTTATACTCAAAGCATCAACCACACATCTGCATTTCCTCTGTCATGCATAGAACATGCTAATTTTGCCAAAATAGAGCAATTTCAGCAAAACCCCCAAATTTTTACAAGTGTTGGATGTCCTAATTATATGGAATTGAATCTGCATGTACGTAAAATGACCAAATGGTGCACAAATTTTGCCCAAACTGCAAAAGCCCCAAATTGAATGGGATCCAATGTGCATCAATGTCGAGAAATTGGGTAAATTTCAGCCCAATTTTGCATGTACATGAAAAGCCCCAAATGTCGAAGGCAAGATGTCATAAAATTTCCGCAATTTCTAAGACAAGTTGTCTTGTCCTACATCACAATCTCCAAATTCGGGAAAAGCCGCAAAAATTTTGGGCCAAGATTGCACAGATCTCAGTGAAATTGACTCATCTAAGAAAGAATTTCACTTGCATTTGAGAATTCCCAAAAAAATTATGAGCCCTGCATCTTCAATGTGTGTAAATTTTTTTGGTCTAGAGAACACTGCAATGTATGTTAGGCACAAATTTGGGAAAACCCCCAAATTTCAAGACACTGATTTGCACTTTGTGCTTGTAGGTGTGAACACCCGGCAGCAGGGGTGAAAAAAAAGAAGTAAATCAAAAAATAGACCGTTGACCTTCTCAGAAAAAAAAAAGCCAAACGCATGTCACGCGGAAGATTTGTAGTCCCGTCGCACAGAAGAACCCGTTGTTCGTTACACACAAGCTCCCGGTCCGGTCGCGCAGTTGTTACAAGTCATCTTGGTCGTTCGTTAGTTGTTGCAACTGATTGCCGTCCGGTCGTTCGTCAGTTGTTGCAACCGACTGCTTCACGCTTGCTGTTTGCAGATAGCCTGGTCACCAGCTCGGTCGCTCCCTGCTACTTGCCTGCTGATCGTATGTTAACTGTAGTTGCTTCACCTGCTAGGTCAGAAAACGATTTGTCATTTGTCTAGAAATGACGTTTTTGACCTGTGCCTGCATCTTGGAACTGTCACTTGATAGAAACGCGACCTGTTGATTTGCACGAACTCCGAGAAGTGTGAACGCCTTAACCGCAGCTCTGATACCAGCTTCTAGTGACCGAGAGGCACGAAGATCGAGGCAGTCGGTGTTTGTTACGTGCAGTGAGACAGAGAGTGATAGAGTAGAGTAGAGAGTGTGCACAATTTGTGGGTACAATGATGAGTGTACCACTTTAGGTTTTTAGATAGATATATATGTGTAAGTACAAGTGCTAAGGGTGTATTCACACTACCCGAGCACATTAAAAGGCACGAGGACCTTTATTCCCAACACCATCCACTGAAGACTCGGGTACATCTACTGGCGGGATCTCCACCGGGATGGCCAGTGGAAGAGAAGAATCGAAATTTGAAGAAGAATCTCCATCAAGAGGCTTTGGCTCCAAAGGAACTGTTGCGGGAGCCCAACTCTCCCCTGGATCTTCAAGTACGGGGTGCTTCTTACCCCCCTCTGTGGCCGGAACTTCCATGAACTGTACATCTTGGCTCGTGTAGACATCCCGCTTCACGGATCATACAAGCGATAACCTTGGGATTGGAAGCTGTAGCCAATAAAGACTTGTCATCGGGAAGCCGTCTCAAACTTGTCACGCTGCGTCTTTGGGATGTGCACATAGGCGTCACACTCAAAGATCCTGGAATAAGAGACATCAGGTCTAGTCCCAAAGTAAGCCTAAAAAGGTGTCATCCTTTCAACGGCTGAAGCGGGAGATTGATTTAGGATGTGGACTGTCGTAGCTATTGCCTCGGTCCACAGAAACTGAGGTGTTTGTTGGTGCTCCATAATCATGGTGTGCGCCATCTCGATCACACTTTGGTTCTTCCGCTCCAAAATGCCATTCTCTTGAGGAGTGTTGGTATTAGCAAACTCTTGGTGAATGTCTCTATCTGCACAAAAATGAGCAAACTCATTATAAACAAATTCACCACTCTTGTCTGATTGCAAGGTCTTCAATCTTCGGCCAGATCGGTCCTTTTCGAAGAGAAGCCAATCCTTGAAGTGGGAGAAAGCCTCTGACTTCAATATCAAGAAGTAGGCCCATGCCATCCTGTTGTAGTCATCTATGATCAACATGAAGTACAAGCTCCCCTTCAAGGATTCATTCCTCATCGGGCCACGAAGATCCGTAGATACAAGCTTCATAGGTGAAGACCGCCTTGAAGCTTTATTGGGAATTGCATCCCGATGCTATTTTCCACAAATGTAGGAGACACATGGCTGTTGGCTCACCACTATGTCTGGCAAACCTCGAACAAGCGATCTCACGATGCCTTTCGAAGATACTCATAGTTCAGGTGGCGAAACCGAGCATGCCATAGCTCGGGCTGTGTCTGAGAGGTAAGAAGAAGAGAGGTAAGAGTGGAAGAAGACTTCAATTTGTAGATGCCGTTCTCCTCATACCTTGAAGAGAGAACTTTTCTTGATCCACGATCAAGAACTTGTACAACATCATTGTTAAACTCCACCAAGAGACCAAGAGTCCAAATCTTATGTACCGAAAGTAAATGATATCCTAAACCTGGCACATGCAACACCTTGGAAGTGTAGGTATCACCATGTCCATCTGGAATCAGCTACATTTTACCTCGAGCAGCAATAGACACATAAGAGCTATCTTCTATGAGAATCTGCCCATGCGAGGGTTGTAAATGGGCAACACCTACTACCGAAGGAGTCATGTGACGTGAGGCACCACTGTCCATGATCCACTCTCGAGCCTAGGGAGTTGTCATCGCAGCATCAGAAGTCTTCAGTGTGGGGTCCTCAATGACCGCTAAGTGTAGAAAAGCAGTTGATGAGGGTGTAGCTACCGCTCCAGATGCCTTCGTGTCCTTCTTGTTCTTGTTGGGGCAATCCTGCTTCCAATGGCTTGTCTTAGCACAAATATTGCATGTCGATTCTTTCTCTTTGTCCTCCTTGGATTTGTTGTCCTCCTCCTTCTTTTGGTCCATTCCCAATGCCTCCGATTTGGAAGCATTGTGTACCTTCATTTGTTTCTCTTAGTCCAAGACCATAGGAACCAACTCTTCCCATCGAAGAGTCAACTTCCGCCTTGAAGCAATAAGAGCGGAATAAAAAGTATTGAATCGTGGCGGCAACTGGGACAATAGAGTGATTGCCATTTCCTTGGAGGAAATGGGTTTTTTTTTGCATTTTGAACATGCAATTGAAGCTGCCGAAGCTTGTTAATGTGTTCCCGAAGCGAAGAAGACTTATTCACGGATAAGGTTCGCATCTGCACCTTCACAGCTATTGTATAAGATAGAAAAAGATGTAATGTCCCCTTCATGTAGGAACCCCTCCCTCCCCCCCAACAAATAATCAAATTAGTTGAAATCTTAAAAAACACCCCCCCCTTCCCCCCCCCTTCCCCCCCTCAATTGCCGACAGGTGGCAGGGGGGATGGCGGGGGGAAAACAAGAGATGACGTTAGGGGCTGATAGGTGGTGGTGGTAAGGAGGAGGATGATGACATCGGGGAGGGAGAAGACGGAGACAACGATGAGAGAGGAGTGATGATGACGATGATGGAAGGGAAGAAGATGATGTGGAGGAAGCAGATGGCAATGACGGAGAAGACGATGAAGGAGAAGATGATGACGTCATTGATGGAGGGGGAGGCTACGTGGCAAAATAACACAAACTCCCCCCCCCTCCCCCCTCCCCCCCTCTCTGTTAAGATTGTGGGAGAGAAGGAAGAAGTCTCACTTGTAGCTTTCTTGCTTGCACAATGGGGGAATACACACAAGGGTGGAGGCTGAAAATAGTTTTTCTCTTCTTAGTTGTGTAAGCCAAAAGAACTCTAGTACATAGAAATAGAAGAATCCTATATATGGGTCTCAAACCAAACTCAACTAACTAAGGTGGCATACTAACTGAGCCACGAACTAGAGTAGATAAGTATAGCTGTCATCTAGCTATTATTCATGGGCGGTGTACCAACCGCATCTGCAACTAACAAGTCGGTGACATAAATGCACAACGGTCACCCTGGCATATCATGAGTGGAGCTCGATATCTCAACACTCCCCCTCGAGCTCAACCCCAATTCTTGCACACCAAGCAGGTCTTTGAACCTGCGCAGCTTCTCTGCGCCCAATGCCTTCGTAAATATGTCAGCTACCTGATCCTCTGTGCTGACATAAACTAGATCAATAAGACCTAGTAAAACCCTCTCCCGCACATAGTGATAATGCACCTCAATGTGCTTTGTTCTAGCATGATAGACTGGGTTATTTGCCAAGTGTATACTGCTCATGTTGTCACAATAAATGACAACTGGCCCATCTGTAGACTGATGCATATCATAAAGTAGCTTATGCAACCAAGTTACCTTACATGCAGCCATTGCTGTACCCCTGTACTCAGCCTCTGTGCTTGACAAGGCAACTGTAGGTTGTTTCTTGCTGCTCCAAGTCACTGGAGCACTCCCAAAAGAGAACACATATCCACTGGTAGATCGTCTATCAGAAATACTACCAGCCCAATCAGTGTCAGTGTATCTATGCAACTGTATCTGAACCCCAGTCTCATAAAATAGTCCATACTGCAATGTGGACTTCACATACCTGAGTATACGTCTAGCTACATCCAAATGCGGTTTCTTTGGAGCCTGCATAAACTGACTTACCAATCCAACAGCATAGCTCAAATCTGGCTTGGTTATAGTCATATAAATCAAACTTCCTACTATGCGCCTGTACATAGTAGGGTCTTCCAGAAGCTCACCTGCATCTGCGCTCAGCTTCACATTCTACTTCAAAGGACCTGAAATAGGCTTACAGCCTGTCATCCCATATTTGGACAGCATGTCCAATCCATACTGCCTCTGCAAGAGCCGTATTCCACTTGGTGATCTAATCACTTCAATGTCTAAGAAATAACGCAGCTCTCCCAAATCCTTCATCTCAAACTTCTGCTTCAATAGCATTTTCACATGAAGGATATTTTCATCACTATCACCTGTGATAATCAAATCATCAACATAAATGACAAGTAGCATAATATCTTTCTCTGTTTTTCTCACATAAAGTGAGAAATCTGCCTTGGAAATCTGAAAACCAATAGTGACAAGATACTGTCCTATCTTGTCAGACCATGCTCTAGGTGCTTGCTTCAAGCTATACAAGGCTTTCTTCAACCTGCAAACAAACTCAAGATGAACAGCATGCATATAACCTGGTGGCTGCTCCATATAGACCTCTTCTTGCAAATCACCATGCAAGAAGGCATTCTTTACATCCATCTGATGTAAAGACCATCCCTTTGATGCAGCCATAGCAATGACTGCTCTTACGGTTGCTATCCTTGCAACCGGACTGAATGTTTCTTCATAATCAATGCCATATGTTTGTGCATACCCCTTGACTACTAATCTTGCCTTGTATCTATTCACAGAACCATCTGCATTGTGTTTCACCTTATAAACCCACGTACAATCAATTGCATTCTTATCTTTAGGCAAAGGTACCAATTCCCATGTAGCATTTGCTTCCAAGGCATCCATTTCTTCATCCATGGCTTTCTCCCATTTTTCTTTTTCCATGGCTTGCTCAAAAGAAGTGGGTTCTGGTTCCTGTATCACTTTGACCATATATACATAGTGAATGGCTGTAAATTCATCATATTTCAGCCTATCCACAGGATACCTAGCTCTGGTAGATCTGCGCAAAGTAGGTTCACTCCTAGGTGCTCTCAAAACATCCCTGGTCTTCCTTACTCCAGGTGTAACAATAGAAGGAATACCCAACTCATCATCAATGCTGTTCTGAGCCACTGGATTTACCATCCACATAAGAGTGACCTGCATTCACATCAAACATGGGCTGATCTACCTTCTCTTTTTCTTTTCGTGATACTTGCATACCACTATCTGCATTGCTTTGAGAAGATTCTCCTGATCTCAATTTGCCTGTCCATGGCGAAGAATGTGAACCACTGCTAGAGGACGCTCCAGGTCCACTAATATCTTGTGACTGCTGCTGTGAATTCTGTGCAGCATTACCGTTTTGTGCATCTACATTATCACTGGTAGATCTGCGCAAAGTAGGTTCACTCCTAGGTGCTCTCAAAACATCCCTGGTCTTCCTTACTCCAGGTGTAACAATAGAAGGAATACCCAACTCATCATCAATGCTGTTCTGAGCCACTGGATTTACCATCCACATAAGAGTGACCTGCATTCACATCAAACATGGGCTGATCTACCTTCTCTTTTTCTTTTCGTGATACTTGCATACCACTATCTGCATTGCTTTGAGAGGATTCTCCTGATCTCAATTTGCCTGTCCATGGCGAAGAATGTGAACCACTGCTAGAGGACGCTCCAGGTCCACTAATATCTTGTGACTGCTGCTGTGAATTCTGTGCAGCATTACCGTTTTGTGCATCTACATTATCAATCACATTTACTGGTTTGTACCAGCTACTCATCTCATAAAAAACATCTCTGCTGACTGTAAACTTACGAGTAGAAGGGTTATAGCATCTATACCCTTTCTGCTGCAAAGAGTAACCAATAAAGATGCACTTCTCAGCTTTTGGATCCAACTTGGATCTCAACTCATCTGGCACATGAACATAGGCAATGCAACAAAAAATCTTCAAATGAGAAATATCTGGTTTTCTACCAGTATACCTCTCCTCTGGAATCATCCCATGTATTGCTGCAGTGGGCGTCCTGTTCATTATGTAGACTGCTGTAGCAACTGCTTCAGCCCAGTCAAAATCTGGCAAGTCTTTTTCGTTGAGCATGGCACGAGATACCTCTCCAATATGCCTGTTTTTCCTTTCTGCAATTCCATTTTGTTGTGGGGTATGACTGCATGAATATTGTTGCTTTATGCCATGCTCCTGCAAGAACCTTGCAAACTCATTTGAGAGGTACTTTCCCCCTCCATCTGACCTTAGGCATTTTATTTGCAGGTTTGTTTCTTTTTCAACCATAGCTTTAAGAGTTTTGATGTGATATTAATGTGACATTAAAGTGATATTTAATGTGACATTAAGGTCACAAACATTGAATGTGACATTAAAGTGATATTTAATGTGACATTAAGGTAAATCAAGGGGAACACGCACGAGGATGACCGTCCGGGCTCTTGGGCGCCCGAACGGGGTTAAGGGGAGCTCAGAACTGAAGAGAGTCCAAGAATAGTAGGACTCACCAAGGTTTGACGGCTGGCAATCGGATCACGATGGTTTGGCCAGCAATATACTAGGCAAGGCTGGGAGGTGAAAGGAATCACTCGTGCTCATTCATTCCGACTACTTTCTCTGGCTTTATGGTTTTCTCAGAGTCATCTGTCATTGGTATCACTTTTTTAATTGGGAAACATACCAAAATGAAAGTTTTCAAAAACTTAAGGTAGCTATTGCTACAGCTCCAATATTATTAATAGTGGATCCCAATAAACCATTTGTGGTTGAAGCTGATGCTAGTGATAAGGCGATAGGCGCGGTCTTATTACAAGAAGGTCGACCAGTTGCTTTTGAAAGCAAGAAATTAGATCGTGCAAAACAGAATTATTCTGTTTATGAGAGGGAGCTGTATGCAATAGTACAGGCAATGAAGAAATGGAGGCACTATCTATACGGTGCCAAACTTTTGATTTTATCGGATCATGAAAGCATTAAGTGGCTTAATGATCAACCGGATTTACACGGGCGTAAAGCCAGATGGGCCGAACTCCTTCAAGAGTTCGACTATGAGATAAGATAGAGAAAAGGAAAGTATAATATAGTAGCTGATGCACTCAGTAGAATGCCCATAATTAATGAATTGAGTTTTACTCAGTTCACTTCCAACTTGCTTGAATCTTTAAAAGGGAAATGCCAGGTTGATCCGGCATATTCCAAAATATGGGAAGCAATAATAAATGGGGATCCAAATGAAAGTGCTTCTATTGAGGAAGGAATATCTGAGGATGTTCAACAAGGAAATGGAGCATCAGGGGTTGCTCAAACTGGATTCAAGTGGAAGAATTTTACCATTGATAATGGTTATTTACTCTACAAGGGTAGGGTATGTGTCCCGAAAGATATAGAAATAAGGCGCCAGATACTCTTTGAGTGTCATGATACCCCTAGCGCGAGACATCCAAGAGTTAATAAGACTTATAGTCTTATTAAAAGACAGTTCTATTGGCCTGGAATGAATAATGACGTCCTTGACTATGTGGTCAAATGTAATAAATGCCAGGTTAATAAAGCTGAAAGATTGAAAATGGGAGGACTTCTCCATCCACTAGAGATTCCTTCGGAAAAATGGGAGAGTATCTCCATGGACTTTATTGTTGCTTTACCTAGAACACAGAGGGGGCACAACTCTGTGTGGGTGATTGTGGATAGGTTAACCAAAATGGCTAGGTTTATTCCAACTTCAACTGATGTTAAAACACCAGAATTGGCTAGATTGTTCATAGAGAACATATACCGATTGTATGGCCTTCCGGCAAATATAGTTTTTGATCGGGATAGAAAATTTGATAGCCAATTTTGACGTGCGGTATTTAGGAAATTGGATACTAAACTTAGCATGAGTACGGCGGATCATCCGCAAACAGATGGGCAAACTAAAAGGGTTAACCAAATTCTTGAAGATATGCTTAGGGCATATGTAAGTAAAAGGCAAACTAATTGGGAAGAGTATCTACCGATAGCAGAGTTTGCCTATAATAGTGCCAAGCACTCTTCCACTGGATATAGTCCATTTATGTTAATGTATGGGTTTCAGCCCAGAGCTCCTTTTGCAGTAGGACTGCATAAGAAAAATGTTCAGGCAGCTAAAGACTTTTTGGAGGATATGAATAGTATGTTAAAATTTGCTCAAGAAAATATTAAAAAAGCTCAAAATTGAGCTAGAGCATATGCAGATCCTCACCGAAGAGACATCTCCTTTGAAGAAGGAGAATTGGTCTATCTTAAGGTGCCTGAACAAACTAAAAGTATGAAAAAGCGACAATGTCCAAAGCTTTCACCAAGGTATTGTGGTCCTTTCATAATACTTAAAAAGGTGGGAGAATTGGCTTACAAGCTCCAACTACTTGCTGGTAGTAAAATACATCCAGTTTTTCATGTAAGTAAATTAAGGAAGAAGCTGGGTGATTTGGATAATCTAATCTTAAATGATGACATTGAGGAGCTGTTCAATGAACAATCTAATCCACATGAACCAGAAAGAATATTAAATGTTCGTAATAGATGAACAAGGAATACTATTTATTAAGAATGTTTGGTTAAGTGGAAAGATTGTTCAGAAGAAAGCTCAACATGAGAGCGAGTAAGTACTTTAAAGAAAAGGTTTCCCGATTTACAGTTAGACCTTCCAAGTATCGTTTTCGAGGAGGAAACCGATTCTTAAGGGGAAGGAAATGTGACATTAAAGTGATATTTAATGTGACATTAAGGTCACAAACATTGAATTTGACATTTAATGTGACATTAAGGTAAATCAAGGGGAATACGCACGAGGATGACTGTCCGGGCTCTTGGGCACCCGAACGGGGTTAAGGGGAGCCTAGAACTGAAGAGAGTCCAAGAATAGTAGGACTCACCAAGGTTTGATGGCTGGCAATCGGATCACGATGGTCTGGCCAGCAATATACTAGGCAAGGCTGGGAGGTGAAAGGAATCACTCGTGCTCATTCATTCCGACTACTTTCTCTGGCTTTATGGTCTTCTCAGAATCATCTGTCATTTGAAATGCCCAAAAACTTCACTTTTCTTTTTCATAAAATACACTCAAACTTTTCTGCTATAGTCATCAATAAAAGTGACAAAATAATGACAGTCTTCAAGAGATGCAACTTTAGTAGTCCACACATCAGAGTGGATTAATTCCAATGGCTTCTTACTCTCTTGAACATGTCTAGGAAATGGTTTTCTTGCCTGTTTTTCAAATTGACAGGATTCACATACCTTATGCATTTCTGCAACCTTGAATCTAGGCAATCTTGCAACAATATTTTGGGCATGCATTGATTTAAGTCGCTGTACATTAACATGCCCAATGCGTTTATGCCAGATATCAATATCTGCAACTACACCGGTCCCATGTGCAAACATTGCTGTACTCAATTCAGGCATGTTTGCATCCAACGTAAACATTCTGCCATTCTTATTTCCTTTTGCTATCAAGCGATCTTTATTTTTCATATCCTCAACAAAGCATCCATGAAGATTAAATCTGACCCGCAAGCCCTGCTCAACCATTTGACCAACAGAAATCAGATTCTTGGTGATATTCGGGACATGAAATACATCGGACATGTATTTCTTTTTCCCATCCTGCATAGACAAATGAATTTTTTCAATCTGCACAATAGGATGTGCAGTATCATCACCAGTCTCCACAAATCCTGGTTTTTCCATTTTCCTTGCATCCTCCATCCATTCTGCATGACCTGTCATGTGGTTGGATGTACCTGAGTCAACATATCATACATCGTTGCTTTCTTCTGCACTTATCACAGAATTGTTCATGTGCTGTACCATAAACAAATGCTCATTTTTGTCATCACCTTGTCTACTAGAAGATGCATAATTCCTTTGTTGCAATTTTTCATTCATGATGTTATTCTGCTTTTTATAACATTCTTTAGCCATATGACCCATTTTACCACAGTAGTAGCATTCAACATTGTTGTTTGCATTTTGGCCTCTTTGCCATCCACCACGACCTCTTTGGCTTCCCCTGCCTCTAGAGTTATCACGTTCTCCTCCATAGGACTGGTTTTCTTGAGTTTGCTGCATATTTTGATTTCTACCACGGCCTTCAGATCGGCCTCCTCTATCTCTTCCAGCATTTGAGTAGAAGACAGCTTCTTTTGAAGTTCCTCCTGAAGAAAATGCACCACCATTTCTCTGCTCCTCAGAAATTAGAAGAGCAATCAACTCCTCAAAATAAGAAAATCTTTCACGGACGGAAATGGATGTTCGGAACTGTGCATAATCCTTTTCTAGACCATTCAAGGTCACAGAAACTAAATCATCATCTTCCACTGGCGACCCAATGGAAGCAAGTGCATCTGCAATCTTCTTCACCTTCATGTGGTAGTCATTGATGCTCATATTTTCTCTTTGCACATTGTGCAACTCTTGCTTGAGCTGCATTTTCCTGGCTTGCGTATTTGTGCTATACATTTTTGACAAAGTATCCCATGCCTCCTTTGGCGTACTTGCATCTTGAATATGCACAATCATAGAGTCTGAAATATTGATAGACAGCCAGTACATAACTTTCTTGGCTCTCTCATGCCATGCTTTAGATACCTGCATTTGCTGTTGATTGGGAACATCAGGAAGAATTGGTTCTTTTTCATTTCCTGCAACGAATTCCCAATATCCTTTTCCCATAAGGAAATTTGTCATTCTGAACTTCCATGCTTGGAAGTTGTTCTTGTCAAGCTTTTCAGTGACAATCTGTGAAAGAGAATCAGACGCCATTACAGAACACTGCAAAAAATTCTGTCACTGCACAGCTTCAACCTCACAAGGGCAAATCTGCAAAATTGGCAAAAGTGGTATTTGACCACACAGTCACGTCCTAGTGACGATTTTGCATCAACAGGCAACAAGGGATGATTCTGTAACTCCCAATGTCTCTGCGCACAGGCATACGATGCAATTTCTACAGCAACTTTTCACCGATATGTAGAACAGTGGTCGCACAGCATAAAACAGGGCCTTTTCCTGAGTGCGTGCAGAAAACTTCCGCCTCCAAAACAGGCCCCGAAATGGCCTCAAATAAAAAAAACAGAGCAACCAAAGGCTAAAGCCCTTTTCCGCAGCATATACTGCCCTCTTGCTACACTGCGAAGGGCGTCTCAATTTGAGACAATGCACTCTTGCACTTTCCGGCTGTGTTACCTGCAGAGACTTGCTTCCAAAACAAAAAAATTAAAGCAACACTGGTCCTCTTACCAGAACACCGCGAACCTGGTTTGCTTTCTTGAGCTCCTTACCACGAACAAGGCTCTGATACCATGTCAAGATTGTGGCAGAGAAGGAAGGAGTCTCACTTGTAGCTTTCTTGCTTGCACAATGGGGGAATACACACAAGGGTGGAGGCTGAAAATAGTTTTCGTCTTCTTAGTTGTGTAAGCCAAAAGAACTCTAGTACATAGAAATAGAAGAATCCTATATATGGGTCTCAAACCAACTCAACTAACTAAGGTGGCATACTAACTGAGTCACGAACTAGAGTAGATAAGGATAGTTGTCATCTAGCTATTATTCATGGGCGGTGTACCAACTGCATCTGCAAAACTGACAAGTCGGTGACATAAATGCACAACGGTCACCCTGGTATATCACGAGTGGAGCTTGATATCTCAACACCAAAACCCCTCCCCCCCCAACCAAAAAAAAAAAAGCCGATTGCATGGCGGCAAGGCATTTCTGGCCGCCCAGGTGGAGGCGGGGAGAACCCCAATAATACCCCACCCTTCCCCTATAAACCTCCCTCCATTCATAAAAAAAGGTAAGGAGATACCACCTCTTTCCCCCCCTCCTTAAGCAAAGGAAGTGCATTAATTTTCTCTTCCCCTCCATTGTTGCCGGCCTGCAAAAGAGAGAGAGAGAGAGAGAGAGAGAGAGAGAGAGAGGACCTTCTAAAGAAGATTCTCCTTCTCTTTCCCTCCTTAGAGGGTGATTACACACTCCTTTCTTCCCCGCAGACTTATTTCCTTTTTCCCACGAGTTTAACCCCTCCCTTCGCGATGGAGGAGAGTCACCCCGTCACACGCTCTCTCCGACGAGAGAGAGAGAGAGAGAGAGAGAGAGAGAGAGAGAGAGAGAGAGAGAGAGAGAGAGAGAGAGATTTATAAGCTGAAAGTATGGCCCCCAAACTGAGGAAGGCACGCATCCACGGTAATCCCGCATTCAACCTTGGTGCCACCGGTCAAGGTGTTTCTGCTAATACAATTACAATGTCGGGTTTGGGCAATTCATATCCAAATATCCAGGTACTAATTACCATCTCCGCTATTCATTGAGACATAGGCTATATCGCTTCGGCATGCGCATGAGTTCATTTTAACAAGTAACCTGAATTTATTTTTCAATAGTTAATGAACTCACAGGGGATTATAGGGAAATTCTTTCTGCAACTAAAGATGACCTTGTATAGATTTATGCACATGGTGCATTGAGGTCGCCCAAATCCTTGTACCCAATTACAATTAGTGCATCCCAGTGCTACGCGACAAAATCGTACGTAGCATGAAAAGCATACAAGGTTACCTTGAGGGTTATGCACATAGATAGTATATGCATAGAAAGGATTATACGAAATATACATCGATGGTACATGAATTGATCTTGCATTAAAGTCTTGCATCCATCCTATGAAGGTTTCACATTAAATAAGGGTTGAAGAGTTTACCTTGTGCTGCCAAACCATGAATTGATTACAACTTGCGCAATAACTCGAAAATTATTTTACATTGAGGGATAGTCTTGTATCGTATAAGAGCTCGTAATCGTTACAAATTTGTCTCTCATTCTTTAGGGGAAAGGAAGATAAAGTCAATTAAAATTCTGCCTAGTATCGCGCTTTGATCCCAAAGGGGAGAGCGAATATGTGATGGAAATGTTATTGCAACTGTAACCGGCCTGTTCTCTGGAAAGGGCGGTAGTGTACAACCAAAATACTTAAAATGCTTTCACCCAATTAACAGTTGTCCACTTTACCTGAACTTAAAGACATAGAATCAAGAAGAAATACAGGAAGCTAGAATGCTCCTGTTGCCACACAAACACCTTGTTGGCCCCTAAGTTAGGTGCCCCTTGCGGTATTTCTTTATTTTTAAAAAGAGAAAGTACAATGGGCTGTCTTTCACCTGTTCTGGGTGAAATTTGACAGCATAACAGTACAATTACTGACCCAAATCAAGTTGACCAGGAGGGGAAACTCTGCCCAAGTCTGAATCTTCTAGTTGGAGTGCAGAATTGACCATTTCAACCTGCTGTATTTACTGGTTCAGACCTGTTCTGAAACCTGTTTACAACTCATATTGTTCCTTGTACTGTTCAGCCCACTGTAATTACTGGTTCAGACCTGTTCTGACACCTGTTCTCAGCTCATATTGTTCCCTGCACTGTCCTGCATCATCTGGGCCAAGTGCCCCTTGATTCTGACATCAATTGGGCTCTGAAATAACCTCTGAACGGTCCAGAATCAGAACTGATTTAATGCTGTTTCAGACACTTGCTTGGTGAGGTTACCACCCTCACCTGTTCCTGCTTGTGGGCAGCAAACAACTGCTCTTGTTCCTGGAGAAAAGAGGCTCTTGCCTCATGCAAAAACAGCATATTCCACACAGCTGTACCTGAATCAGAAGAAAGGCCCTTGATTCTACAGCATAACCGTACTGTCAGGGAGAGAGAGAGAGAGTAGGAAGCAAGCTCAAGCCTCTGTGCATCATAGACAAGGTAGACCAGCTCTCAAGAGCTCTCCATCTGCAGCAATCCATCTCCCTTTCACAAAAATGAGCCCCCCATGCATTGAAACTCGTTTTTGTGCTGTCCTCTCTCTCTCTTTTGGGAATTTATGCCCAAATTGTGACACATGGCATACATGTAACAATTTTCCTGTTTAAACCTTTCGGTCTAAAATTCTCCATCCTCGGTTCAAAATTTAAACTCGGCACAGACCAGAGGATTAATCCTCCTACAAAAATGAAGATAACGACGTGAACAGATTCTGGGGTCCAAAAATAGTAACTCTCTAAATTTTAGGAGTTCCTTTCATTGCATCCCACTAGTCTTCTGACCATCTTTGCAGACTATGGCTACATCCAAATTTGTAATGTAGCTCAATTGAAAGTGAATTTTCACTGATGATCCCACATGGACTAATCTCTTGAAGATTTGTCCATTTTCACTTTGAACTAGTCTCTTCCAGGCTAGTTCTTCAATACACTTGTCCATATAAACTTTCACAAGTCTCTTCCAGGCTTGTCAATCTACAGTGCCATCAGTCTCTTCCAGACTTATACTGGACCTTAACTGTCCAGTCTTGACTCACTAGACATTCCTGTCCGTTTCACAAACTGGCCATGCAACTCAGGCGTTTAGATTTTAAGAGGGATCATTCCAAAAAGAAAACCCAAATAAAATATGTAATAAAGAAATCAACAAAAAGGTAGTAGTTGTCACAGTCTTGTTACAACAACTATTTCCACAATGTTTGGAAAAGAATACCATTGTTTTTGTTGGTTGATCGAACAACACCCTAAATGCTTTTACATTCAACTGTTTGTTGGATTGTGGTTTGGATGATTATTCCAAGTGCTTGTGATTGATGGTAAATCCATGGCAGGGGGGTGTGATGACAAGTTGCCATGGGGATAAAGGAACGTTTTCTTGGAAGATGATATTAGGCTGATTGCTTTGATTGTGCTTGATTCTTAATTGGATTAATTAAGGAAATGATATTTTGCACGGGTGGATTATCTCCAAGGTCACACTATGCTTCAACCCAAGAGGGCACTGCTCGATTCATGGGTTGAAGGTCGAGTGGTGAAAAGGCCAACCACGGAAATTGTGTGTCACTCCTAGGTTACTTGGGGTCAAGAAGAGCTTTGGACATGTTGGGAATAAAGGGCCATCGTGCCTTTTATATGTGCACGAGTGTGAACACACCCTTAGCACATTGTACTTTCATACATATATCTATCTAAAACCTAAAGTGGTACTCTAGTCATTGCATCGAAAAACATGTTCACTCTCTACTCTGCTCACTCGCACTCTCTCTGACTCTCTCACTGTGTGTAAGGTCTGTCTACCTCGATCTCCGTGCCTAACCTTGGCCTACAAATTGGTATCAGAGTTGGCAAGAGGCAGTCGACAGAAGCAAGGGGCAGGTTGCAAATAGGCTCGTCTGTTGCAGGAGTCCGACGAGCAGCAGACGATAGTTTGCAGTTGTCACTGCAGGGCACACGACAAGTCGTGGATGCTGGAGAGTAGGCGACTATTGCCGCAGGCATAGCGGGCGATCAGCAGTAGTTGACGGTGATTGCAAAATGGTGACGGGTGCGACAGCTGCACGGCGACAGGTGACAGCGTGGCAGGTGTGGACCAGTGGGTGCAACGTCTGTAGGGAACAACGACTGCACGACGGGCGATAGGGGCGACCAGTTGACGCGGTGTGAGGGACCGGCGAATAGGCGCCGTGTCCAGCGAGTGTCACAACGCACGACTGATGGGTCTGTTGACCCGTCAGATTTTTTCCAAAATTCAACCCTTTTTTTCTGATAATTGCTTCATCTACTGACGTTGTTTCGCGTGCGTAAGCACAAGATTTTAGATCTGTGTAAAATCGGCTTAGAAATTTGGGGCTTTTCTCGAATCTGGGGATCTCAACACAAAATTGGATAATTTGACTCAGAAATTGCAATGTCGGTGCACATTTGCCCTGGAATTTTGGGGTTTTTCACATTTTAGTGAAATTCTTTCAGTTTCACTAGAATTAATGCACGCAGGACTTGGAAAATTTGGGATTTGTCTAGATTTCATGCGAGCAAGATGCAACAGTGATATTTGTCTCAAAAATTGCAGGAATTTGTGACATTTTGTCCCCGAAATTTGGGGCTTTTCATGTACATGCACAAATTGGGCTGAAATTGACCCAATTTCTCGACATTGAGGCACATTGGACCCTGTGCAATTTGGGGCTTTTGCGATTTGGGCAAAATTTGTGCAGCATTTGGTCATTTTATGTACATGCAGGTTGAATTCCGCACAATTTGGACATCAACACTTGGTGAAATTTGGGGGTTTTGCTGAAATTGCTTTATTTTGCAAAATTGGACAATCCTATGCATGACAGAGGAAATGCAGATGTGTGTTTGACGCTTTTGAGCACAAAATTTTGGGGCTTTTGACCGTTCATGTCGAATTTTATGCCCGTGGGTACACTACAACAGAAATTGCAGCTGAAATTTTGGGATTTCTCATGTAATGTGATGCACATGCCCTTTGGAACAGTTGTAATCAGTTGGATAATGCTGTAGCACTTGATTTGGTGCTTCTGAAAACTGAATTACAGATCTGAAATCTGTACTTCTGCGTGGTCATTTATTGCTGATTGGTACTTGTTTGTACCTTGGTCACTTGGGTGACAATTTGGGCCTGCATTTACTGGTTTTTTGGTCGCATTTGAGCTGAAAACCATGGCTGGCAGCAATGACAGCAGTAATTTGATGCATATAAAGAAGCTTGAAGGCACACATAATTTTGCAGTGTGGCAAAAATAGTGCTACAATATCCTGTTACAAAAGAAGCAGGCAAAGCCGATCAAAACTAAAGGGGCAAAGCCTGTGGACATGGATCAGGACGATTGGGATGAGTTGAATGAACTTGCACGCTCAACCATAGAGCTATCGATTTGTGATGCCTTGCTCTTCAACATTGAAGGTTTGGATTTTGCATATGCTATATAGACTAGACTGGAAGAATTGTATGCATAGAAGAGTGCTGCAAGTAAAGTGTATTGGCTGAAAAAGCTTATGGATTTGCGTATGAAAGAAGGTATAGCAATGTCTACTCGCTCGAGTGAGTTTAACTCCATTTTCAGCCAGTTGGCTTCCTTTCATGTCACCCCTTATTGTGAGTGGTTTTCCGCATATACAGGGGATCGACATGGTGTTGTCCATCTTGGGGACAACTATGCATGTGAGATTGTAGGTATTGGCAGTGTGCAGTTACAGTTTCAACATGGCTCCGTCTTTACACTTCAACATGTACGGCATGTACCTTAGCTCAAGAAGAGCTTGATTAGCACAGGGCAGCTAGATGATGATGGTTTTCATACCACCTTTGGTGATGGAAAATGGAAGATCTGTAAGGGATCCAGGGTTATTGTCAGAGGTTGCAAGAGTGATACGTTGTATCCACTTCATGTATCTAGTGTGCGTGACCATGTTGTTGTCGTGACCGAGGAGCCAAGTATTTCTTTGTGGCATGGCCGGTTGGGACACATGAGTCAGAAAGGAATGAAAGTGCTTTCTCGTTTGGGTTAGTTGCCTTGTCTTCGTTATGCTGATTTTGAGCACTGTGATCATTGTATTTATGGCAAACACGCACAGACTTCTCACAAAAAGTCTCTTTCTTTGAAATCTTCTCCTCTAGAGTTAGTACATTCGGATGTATGTCAAATGTTAGGATTATCTTTAGGGGGAAAGAAATATTTTGTCACCTTTGTCGATGATGCTACACGGAAAGTATGGGTTTACCCTATTTGTAGCAAGGATGAGGTGCTTGACAAGTTTAAAAAATTCTTGGCATTGGTTGAAAATTAGACAAATAAGACACTTAAGTGTCTTCGCTCTGACAATGGTGGGGAATATGTGTCCAAAGCCTTTCAGGCATTTTGTGACAGCAAAGGGATAAAGAGGGAGCTCACTGCACCTCATAATCCACCCCAAAATGGAGTTGCAGAGCGTATGAATCAGACCATACAGGATAAGGTCCGTAGGATGCTATCTCATGTTGCATTATTCCATGGTTTTTGGGTAGAGGCTGTTATGACAGTTGTTCACTTGATTAATCGGTCACCAAATAGGTCTTTGGGAGGGGGGAGTTCCCCAAGAAGCGTGGTCGGGCAAGCCACCTTCGTATGCTCATCTGAAAGTGTTTGGATGCGAGGCTTTTGTGCACATTCGTAAAGAAAAATGCAGCAAACTTGAGCCAAAGTCCTGTAAATGCATTTTTCTAGGATATGGTGACGAGTGTGAAATGGGGTATAAAATGTGGGATCCCGAGAAAAGGAAAATAGTACGTAGAAATGACGTTATCTTCTGGGAAGATCGCATGCACAAACAGCCCGAAAAGACTGAGGAGGTCCGTAAGGTTGTATTCCGGGAAGAAATACCTTTTGGATAGCACAATGTGCCCACTGTAGAGCAGCAAATACCTGCTGTAAATGAACCTATAAATGCAGGAAATGATCAGCCAACTATTGCCCATGAAAATGAGCCATTACATGTGTAGGAATAGTCAGAAGAGCAAGCTGTTAATGCTGATTTGTAGGTTGAAATGCTAGGACAGTATGCTGAAAATGGAAATTTGGAGGAACAACCAGCAAACAATGACCATTGGGTTAGGAGATCGTCTAGGGCTACTAGACGACCTGACAGATTTGTTCATGGTGCAATTAATGTGGCTGAGTATGTCATGCTGACAGATTGGTAAACCGTCTTGCTTCAAGGAAGCAATGGATAGATAGGACAGCAAAAAATGGTATAAAACCATGCTATCAGAGATGGAATCTCTTGAAAAAAATGGCACTTGGGACTTGGTGCAGTTGCCTAAAGGACAGAAAACCCTTCCATGCAAATGGGTTTACAAAATGAAGGTCACTTCTGGTTCCTCACCAAAGTAGAAAGCAAGATTGGTTGCAAAGGGGTACAAGTAGGAACATAGAATTGACTTTGATGAGATTTTCTCTCCGGTAGTCAAGATGACTACATTGAGAACCATTTTGGGCTTGGTTGCAGCAGTTGAGGATATGGAGCTTATACAGGTGGATGTAAAGACTGCGCTTTTACATGGTGATTTGCATGAAAACATATATATGCAGCAGTCTGAAGGGTTTGTTGAAAAAGGGAAAGAAAAAATGGTATGTAAACACAAAAGGAGTTTGTATGGGCTGAAACAAGCACCAAGAGAATGGTATCATAAGTTTGATACATTCATGCAGTCCCAAGGCTTTCATAGAAGTCAAGTGGATCACTGCTTGTACACCAAGAAGGCAGCAAATGGCAACCTGATTATCTTGGTTTTGTATGTTGATAATATGCTGATTGTTGGCAGGGATACTCATGCCTTGGGTTCATTGAAGCAAAGTCTTCATGGCAGCTTTGATATGAAGAATTTGGGTGATACAAATCACATTCTTGGCATGCGAATACTCAGAGATAGATCTAAAGGCTTACTCTATCTATCTCAGCAGAAGTATATCTCCGAAGTTTTGCAGCATTTCAATATGGAGTGGGGGAAAACAATTGGGGTTCCATTGCCTCCATATGTGAAACTCAGTGCAGAGGATAACCCTACATCTGATGATGAGAAGGTTGAAATGGCCAAGATACCATATGCTTCAGCTGTTGGCAGTTTGATGTATGTTATGGTTGCTACATGTCCTGACATTGCTTTTGCAGTGGGAGTGGTTAGCAAATACATGGCAACCCCTGGCAAGAAGCACTGGGAGGCAGTGAAATGTATTATGAGATACCTCAAAGGCACAAAGGAGTTTTGGAAAGTAGAAGGCATCTATTGTTGGCTGTATGGATGCAGACTATGCTGGTCATGCGGACTGCAGGAAGTCCACTTTTGGGTACGTGTTTACTTTCACAGGAGGAGCAGTCTCTCGGATCTCCAAGCTACAAAAGTGTGTTGCATTGTCTACTACAGAGGCAGAGTATGTAGTTGCCACTGAGGTATGCAAGGAGGCTTTATGGCTTTCACGTCTGGTGGGAGAGCTTGGCATCATAGAGTTACTTGTTCTCCATTGTGATAGTCAGAGTGCTATCATGCTAGCATGGAATCTCGTCTTTCATGCAAAGACAAAGCACATATAGGTGAAGTACCACTTCATTAGAGATGTACTTGACAGCAAGAGCATTGAGCTTGTCAAAGTGCATACAGATGATAATCGTGCAGACCTTCTCACGAAGGGTCTTCCAGCAGAGCGGTTTGCTCATTGCCGACAGATGATGGGAGTTGGATAGATATATTTATTTCGGCTTTGTACATACTTAGAATTAGCTGATTCTTTTCTCCTCTTAAGGCACATTGCCTTTAGGTAGGAGGTTGTTGGGAATAAAGGGCTATCGTGCCTTTTATATGTGCACGGGTGTGAACACACTCTTAGCATATTGTACTTTCATACATATATCTATCTAAAACCTAAAGTGGTACTCTAGTCATTGTACCGAAAAACGTGTATACTCTTTACTCTGCTCACTCGCACTCTCTCTGACTCTCTCACTGCACGTAAGGTCTGTCTACCTCGATCTCTGTGTCTAACCTTGCCTTACAGGACACTCCTTACCCGTTCGGAACGGAGTTGAAGACTGCCGTGAGCCCAAGGTCTTTGGCGTTGGAAGATCCTATTCTAGATAATGGATGGGAATTATGGTGCCATGTGATTTGGACCGGGTACTTCTGCAAGGCAGAAGAGAAATATAATTTCTCTTGTATGGATAAGAGACAAAGATTAATTTGAAGATAAGTTAAGGAATTTGTTTGTCAAAAGGACTTTGCTCTGTCTTCGTGTCAGTGCTATTAAGTTACACGAACGGACCCTGTTCCCTAAAAGGCTTAATTGAGGAAGTTGATTTTAAATGTCATACATAAATGTGATAGGACCTATTAGATAACTAAAGAATGCCCATTGAGGGAAGCGGGTGGGCGGAACACCTGACGGGTTTGTCCTACGGTAGGGTGGTCCTGCAGAACTGGGAGGCTTCTCACAAGGTTTTACCGACGACCGACCCTTAGCAATTGCTAGGTTAGAATCCTGATTCATGTAGTTTTAGGGGTCTGGAATGGGACTATGCCCTATGGGCAGAGAGGTTGAGCGGCGCATCTCTTTCGTTTCCCATTTTCTTTGAACCAAGTGCGGCATGGGTTTGCTTTGGCTTGGGTATCTCTGCGTAAAGTAGAATGTCTAGGACTCGATGCTAGAATGTTGTTAGAAGACCTTGATCACTAGGAACCCAAATTTTAGGTCAATCCTAGTGGGTTTGGCTGCGAACGTTCTGTTGCGAGGCGGACCTAAGAAACCCTAGGTGACAAACCCCGTAACATTTCATGTGAGTGCCGGGTGACGTCGCTTAGACTCGTCTCTTGGTGGACCGCTAAAAACGCACTTGGACAACTGATAGGCGGGCACGTTACAAAAGAAAAGAACGAATCTTGGCATTCAGTTTGTCCCAATGAGATTGGGCTTTGGTCAACTCCGCACGAGCACTAGAAGAGACTTTGGATTTATCTCTCACTGAGAGCTGGTTGATCTCCTCCATCACAAGCTCTGCCAAATCATAAGACTCCAATATGGCCAACATCATCACACGTCATATGCGGTAATTGTTACCATCGAGCTTTTGATCTGATGATGGAAGAGCCAGTAAGACGGTCCATGATCGCTTGGAACTCCACGTCAGTCTTTGTAGCACCTACAATGCTTGCACAAACACAAAAGAAACCCCCTTTGACTGTGAGAACGCAACTTGCTAGGGCTCTTGTTTGCGCGTCTTGAACCTTCTTCAGCCGCCGGAGGCGATGAAAAGGTAAAATCTGCACTTGAAGGCCAAAAACATAGTTTTCTTCCTTCTCTAACAGCAGAAAAACAGTAGCAGCTTTAGCAAGTCTTCTCTTTTCTTTCACGCCCATGCTCGCCTCAGCCTTGTTTTGATGCGGAGTCTACCTGCTCGCACTTGAACGCTGAAAATGTAGCCTTGTGTCGCACTGAAAAATCCTCTTCAGATAGGTCCACCTTGTTGAGCTAAAATATGCATTACTTGCTTATTAGCCTCTTAAACAGTCCCAAAATACATTAAAAAATGCTCTTTTAGAGTAAAAACCCTAAAACAAGAAGCGGTTCGAGAGAGTTCAGTGGAAACCCTAATTTTTGGGGCACCCTTTCACATCTATAAATAGACAGGCTGCCTCCATTCAGCCTCATTCCGTTTGTGCAGGTTTCTCACTCCACGTGTAGATTTCAGCCATCAGCCTCCTCCCTCGTGGCTGTCCAGCTCTCGAGACAGCTGCTACTCTATCCATGCTTGCTCCTGCTGCTAGCGCCTTCATTGATGCTGATGTTAGTTGCTGGTGACATCATCATTTGCTGCGATTTGATCATCCAATCATCGCCAGTCACATCAGACATTGTTTCAGCCTGTTGTTTACAGCAAACTGTGCACAGTTCTAGCCTCCAGACTGCTGCGTTTTGGTGACCAACTTGCTGCCATTCACTATTCAACACTCCTACGCTTCGACTGGTGGTCACAGACTTGGGATCCGTCTCTGGTGGACGTCACACTCCGACATTGCACTGCCCTTGAGCACACTGTATACTCTTACATTCATTTACAACGTTCATTCACTTCAGAGTTGTGTTCTCTCTCTCCCTTCTTCTGTTTGTGTTTGAGTTTTGAGTTTTGCGTTTAGGGCTTGAGTTTTGCCATCTGTGTTTGTGTCTGTCTCTTTGTGTTTTTGTCGTGGTCATACACTCTATGTGTCCTCAGTGCATACACTCTATGTGTCCTTAGTGCAACCCTAGCATTTTTTTTCACTCACCCTAGTCCTTCAATGCTCTGATACCATGTCAGAGTGAAAACTCCTCTTCAGATAGGTCCACCCTAGGTCAGTCCTTCAATGCTTTGATACCATGTCAAAGTGAAGCAATGCGGAAATGAATGACTGTGACAAAGAGTGAACAGAGGGAGAAGAGAGAGAGAGAGAGAGAGAACGAAACGCAAAAAATCTGCAGTGAAGAATGCTGTATAAGGATGCACAATTATACATGGGTGCAGAGAGAATATTTGCGTATGTCTCCGCCTTGAGGACCTTGATCTCCGTCAGCCCCGAGTGTTGTCTCCATCACCAGCAGGCTGAAATCTGTCAAATGCAGGTGATGTAGTCTGCTAGATACTCAGCCTTTAAAAGGCTGAAAAGAATGCCTCGAAAAATCCCAAAATAGGCAGGTCGGTTTAAATGCAGCCGACTGCACGGACAGTCTGACTGTTGATGTGGCAGGGAGCTGACTCCTAACAGTTCAGTTGGCATTGAGGGTGAGATACTGCAGGCAGCCTGGAGCAGGCGGTGTCAACTGGAGGGGGCAGGCCGCATCAGCTGGAGGGTGCAGGTAGAGTGTGGCGGTGGCAGCACATAAGGCAGGGGCACAACTTCCAATGAGCTCATGGCAGCTCAAGGTGCTTCACTTCCTCCAGAATCTCTTGCTTTGATGCTTTCATAGTTGAGAATCAGGGGCTGTTGTTTTCAACCTGCTTTCCAATTGTTCAGATTTGAGTTTTACCCTTCATTCTCATCAGTGTTCTGCTTCTGCCTCAGTGTTCTTTTCTTGCTTCCATACTGCATAATTACAAGATGATGCCTTTTAGTCTCACAAATTCTGCCCTTTCTTCCCAGCAGAATGATGGATCCGAACTACAATTCACAATTATGCTGATGCATTCTTTGCTGATGTCATTGTCTGTTCCAAGTTGAAGGATGAGCACTGGGGACATCTAAACATGATTTTTCACATCCAAGCTTTTGTTTAGATAGACCCTGAGAAGATTATTGCTGTGGTAGAATGGCCTGATGTGACATTATTGGTAGCTCAAAGGTATTCACACATTAGCTCGCAGGTGTTATTGGTTCCGATTGCCCACCAAGGTGTTTGGGCTATGATCTTCCGGCTTTGTTGATGGAGTGCTTGATAATGCGTGTTATCAATGGATCATTGCTAGTGTATATGCTTGCTTTGCGGCAACTGACAACTGCAGACCATGTCAAAGAGGCCATGCATTTTAGAACAGGTCCAGTTCTAGTGGAGGAGTGTAAACCACCTACCTCATTCACAGGTGTGTGTACTAGAGCTGTATTCCTGCAAGAGGATCATGGTTGTAGGGCACTTAGATGCCCAAATATGGCCTACAATGGACCAGAATGTTACTAGAGAGGTGCTCGATCAGTCAATGTATTAGTTAGTCACTCATTGGAGTAACTCCACTTTTAAACCACTAAAACAGCCCTTTTTGAATTTTCGTCATTTTAGGCTAATTTGGCCAACTTCCTATAGGTAAGGATTTGCATCTCACAAAAGCCATAGAAGTCTCCTTGTTCATATCCTTCCATTCCGTCTTGTCTCATCACATGCTGGCCCATTGTATCTTTCTCCTTGTACATGAGTGCTGAAATTAGACAAAAGAATCAGGAGAACACAACTCACTCTGTTTGTGCAGAGTCTGATCATGTCGGTTGTGAGTACATCTCCATTCAGTGGCTTCATGTAGCTGGTAGTGTTATATCTTCAGAAGTCAGTTTAGTTGGTTGTAGATCTATAACTCCATTTCAAACACCCTTTTGTGCTAAAGCCCTCCTGAGTATTGCACTTTGCAGAGGTATTACTATATTGCTTTTACTGCCATGCTTCTGTTTTGCTGATTATGCTGCTAAGAACAGTGTGCTAAACCCTTCATGGGTATCAAATTGAGCTTAGGTTAAATCACCTTACTAATAAATATCTACTTATTTCAATCCTCCTGGGGATAATGAGAAAGGAGAAAATTGAGTAAACATCATGCAATGTTCACCCTTTGTTTATTTTTGCTAAATTGGTTTGAGTCAATTCAGAGACAGCATCCTGGTCTGATCCTTTGTGTTCTGATACAGGTATTACAGCATGGCCTTTCTGTTTTCTTAATGCCAGCAGGTATGCTGGGGACAGTTGAAGCACTTTGGGATGTTCTTCCTTTGTTTTCCAATACAGGATGGGGTGAAAGTACAAATATTGCCTTCTTAGAGAAGCATATGGGAACCAAACTAGTGAAACGTTTGGGACCACAGGTGTCGAATTTTTCTACTGATGATATTCATTCTGGCGATTTTCTTGCACTGTCCAAGATCCGTGGCCGTTGGGGAGGTTTTGAGACTCTTGAAAAGTGGGTGACTGGTGCTTATGCTGGTCACACTGCTGTATGTCTAAGAGATGAGAATAATCAGCTATGGGTTGGTGAATCTGGTCATGAAAACGAGCAGGTAACATAGTAACACTAGTGGCAAATTCTCAGAAAAATTTCCCCCCTTTCTGAACTTTGTGGTAGTGTAGTGAATATTATGCGTGTTTGTGAACTGTCCAGGGTGAGGAAATTATTGTTGTTCTTCCATGGGACGAGTGGTGGCGCCTCCAGCTAAATGATGTTGCGCATGCACATGTGACCCTTTTGCCTTTACATCCTGATGCACGAGAAAAGTTCAATGTTACTGCAGCCTGGGAGCATGCTCGCAAGATGGATGGAAAACCTTATGGTTATCATAACATGATTTTCAGCTGGATAGACACACGATCCGACAATTATCCACCTCCACTTGATGCTCATCTGGTGACCATCTTTACCTAGTTTTTGATAAATTACCCCATTTCAGCCATGTCATGAAATAGTTTTGTTCATATTTTTCCTTGTAGCAGTTTTCCTCGTCAGGAACCCTGATTTTCACCCTAGAAACCTTACAAGAGAAGAATTAGTTGTGAGGCTTACCATATAATTTGTAATATTGAATGTTTTTTCACATTTTAGCAGTAGCATTTGCAATTATTATTTCATGCTGTGTGCGTGATCAGGTCATGTCAGTCATGACCATGTGGACAAGGGTACAACCTGACTATGCTGCAAATATGTGGAATGAAGCTCTTAACAAACGTCTGGGAACAAAGGTACTTTTACATGTCCAGCATGCTTGCTTCTAATTCAACAATTCAACATCCTATCAATTTATGGTTACAAATGATAGTATCTTTACATGAGATGAGCTACACATTGATGCAGCCCATAAGTTTTTGAGTGATGAACGCTGGTTTCTGTCAATTACAGGGCTTAGATCTTCCAAGCATTTTGTTGGAAAGTGAGCAGAAAGGTGTATCTTTCGATGATTTGCTAGCCATGCCGGAGGCTGATGACTGGATCTATAGTGATGGGAAATCAACATCTTGTGTGGCCTTCATTCTCTCTATGTATAAAGCAGCCGGCCTTTTTGGGCCACTCTCGAATTCTATACAAGTGACAGAATTCACGGTCACATCTCTTCTCCTTTAACTCCTTTTTATAGAATGATAAGGCAGTTTTCTGATATATGTTCTGAAAGTGCAGTTTGGGTATGCATTTATTTGTTTTGATTAGTGGGGGTTGTGATACTGCTTCTAGACAGGCAGAGATCGATGATAGAAAGTATTTTGTGTTGAAGCATTTTTAACGTTTCTTGTAGGAAGAGGGGATGGACAGCTTGTCCTGGTCATAGTTGTGCTTTATCATTCACTAATATGCTAGTATGTGCTTATTGATACCTGCCGGACTGTGACTGGTTTCATTACATCTTACTTTGTTGCTAAGTTTGTCATGCCAGAATGCAAGGGTTTTTAGGAGTACAATTTTAATCATCTAAGCTGAGTCTTTAAAATTGTAGTTTCATATTTTGATCATTTGAATGATGCAAAAGTAGTATTGTTGTATTTAAGGGGCCAAGTTTTCATCATAGCTCAGAAATCCCCATTCTCAATGAGGATATTTGCTGTTTGAGATGCAATGGTTGTTGAGAAACCCTTCACCTACGTTGTGCGTTTTGCCTTTACGGTTTCATAGTGGACAGCCCCAAAAAGGGGCTGGGTGCCCATAGTGGGGCACCACCCTAGACAGCCGGCATCCTCCCTCCGGGTGCCACCCTAGAAAGTCTCTTGCGTATTTATAGGTTGCCTTTGTCACTCATTCTTCACAGTTGATTCATGTAGTTTGTCACCTCTTCTCTCCAGCCTCTCCATTGCCCTCACACCCCTTTAGGAGGACATTACAAGTCATGGTTCGTGGCTGTCTTCATCATCTTCCTTGTGCTATGGCACCCTTGTTCCCTTGTATCACATTCGCTCCACGATTCAGATCTTTATCATTCCATTCATTATAGTTTCTTCTCTCTTCTCTTCTCTTCTTAGTGTTTGTCGAGTTCACTCTGTGTTCCTCCTTGCAAACCCTACTGTCTCGTTGGTACGTCGTCTTTTGACATGGTATCAGAGTTGGATCTGCTCAAACAATGGCAAAGTTCCTCCACTCTTGTGAAGGCAAAGACTATTGGTGGATTCGACATCCACTTCTCTTCTTCTTTTTCTTAGTGTTTTCCGAGTTTACTCCGTGTTTCTCTCCACAAACTCTATTGTCTTGTTGGTACGCCGTCTTTTGACATGGTAAGATGATGTACCATCGAGATAGCATGGTTTGCAGGGAGAAACACAAAATAAACTCCACAAACACTGACAAGAGAAAAAAAAAGAGAAGAAACTCTGATGAATGGAGTGATGAAGATTTGAATTATGGAGTGAATGTGATACGGGTGTGAGGGTAGTAGAGAGGTTGAAGAGAAGAGATGACAGATTGAATGAATCAACTGTGAAGAATAAGTGACAAGAGGCAGTCTATAAATAGGCAACAGTTTGTCTAGGATTGCGCCCGAAGGGAGGGTGCTGGTTGTTTAGGGTGGTGTCCCATTGTGGGTGCCCAGCTCCTTTTTGGGGGTGTCCACTGTGAAACCCTAAACAAAAAATGCAAAACACAGGTTAAGGGTTTCTCAACATCCCATCTTAGGCTCAAAAAGAAGAATAAGAGAAGAGTGAGGTGGAGAATGCAGGGTTACATGCTGAAGAATGCTCATGTAGTAGGTGACACTTGGATAGTGTCCCTCGTGGGGAAATTGCTCACTTGCCCAAGTGCTCTAGTATAAAGATGATAAAATTATGCAATGCATAGGAGAAATGTTGAACTTTGTGTGGTGTCGAGAACCATAAGAATATGCCCATGCTCGATCTTGGGAGTTGGCTCCATGTTGACCAAGTGACCAAGGCAAGAAGAAGATGTGGAAGAAGGTATAGAGGATCCCTAAGATCTAAGATTTCCACCTGAAAGGTAACCTGCAATAAAGAATAGTAGACAGAGTGAAGTGGAGAACTCGAAACTCAACCTTTGGAGAGAAGCCACTAGCTCTGTGCATCCATGCGGGAAGGAATACGAAGGCCTTGTCACCAAGTTGCGGTTGAATCTCCAAGGCCCTGATCTAGGTAGATCCTCGAGATCTTGGGTATCAATAGGTGAGATGACCGTTGGAAAGAAGCTACCCTATCCAAGGGTAAAAGAAGAATGTAAAAGGTCCTGGGAGAAGATTGCCGCTGGCATTGTGACAATCTCCAGGAGGTCGTAGTACCAATCGATCCTCCATGTGCTCGAAAGGACTTAGTGCACATCGGATGTGTCTTATTGCCTTAAGCATAGTACTTTGATAGCCAATATTGAACGATCTCTGTGGCCCAGAAAGGAGAGGTGCCACAGGTAGTGCTAGGTTGGAGATGCATATATTTCTGGGGGGTGGGGAGCAAAGGTCAAAGTCGGCAAGCATCGGTGGTGTGTTCGATGATGCCACAATAGCACCCAGTAGATTGGTCTTGGTCATCTGTTGGTAAAGAAGCCATGGATACCAATGTGCCTTGTTGAAGAAGGAAGAGGTTAGCCACGAACCATGAACCGCAATGTCTGTCTCAAGGGGTGTGGGGGAAGTGCGAAGCATGAACCGCAATGTTCACCTCAAGGGTGGGAGGGTAGTGGAAGGGCTGGAAGTGAATTGCTACTAGGAGGAGGATGCTACCAGTAGTAAGATGTTGCAGCCAGCAATCAAGAGTAGCCGCCGGCCGACTTGGAAGAGTGGCCAGCTGCAAATGCAGCTTTTAGTAGTAGAAGTAGGTGTTGGAATGTCGTCAATAGTTAGGAAGTGCTGCCAGTTGACTAGGCTAAGGCACTAGCAGACTGGGCAGAACTGCCAGCAAAAAAACGCAGGGTACAACAATATGGTGGAGCCGCTAGTTGAAGGGAGGAGACGTCAGCTGAGGAGGAGGATCTGCTAGCTGGAAACGCAAGTTCCAGCAGATCAGAAAGAGTTGTTGGGTTGCAAAGAACAGCCGCCAGTAGATTGGCTGAGCCACCAATAGCAGGGGGGAGCCGCCAACTATCAGTAGGCTGAAATGCAGGTAGAAAACAGCAAGTGCAGTGTAGGGCAGCTGCCAGGTAAGGTGTTGATGCAGCAGAAGAAGAAGAGAATTGGATGCTGAACGCACTACCGGTCTTTGCCTTCATTGGAGTGGAGGATTGAGCTCTAATACCATGTCAAAAGACAACGTACCAGCGAGACAATAGGGTTTGCCGAGTTCACTCTGTGTTCCTCCCCGTAAACCCTATTGTCTTGCTGGTACGTCGTCCTTTGACAATGGTGGTTGGAGCAAGAGTCTGGAGAGAACCAAGCTTGTAAACTCTGCCATGTAGGCTCCCTAATATTTGGTGACTGCTGCATGTTGAGAGATTTCGTGAAGTGGAGCTCTTCAGAGAAATGGGCAGGTAGTAGGAATGCTTGCAACCTGCACCGCTGAACAGATGCTCTATTAGTAATTGCTGCTGTTGGAAAAAACAAACATGTATCATGATATGAGGAAATGAACCCTAGGAATCAGAACTTGTAGCACCGAGGGCTAATAGAGTGCATAGATTATATGAACGAGGATGACCAAAACAAGAATGCTCAGAGAATATAATAGGAATGAACTAGATGAATGGATGAACTCAACAGAAAAACCACATATATCAGGTGTGGTACAATGGATGCTTAAGGAGCTCAATAGCTATTATCTCTTTATGGAGGAGCTCAGGTACGATGGAGGAGTTGTTTGTACTCTTGATGGATTCTGAATGCGGCAAACTGCACACTTGATTCCAAAAGGTGAAGGAAATGGTTTGGGCAGCAGCGTGGCTGCAAAATGCAGCCAAACACAGTGGTTCTTGGAGTAGAGGATTGTCATTGAGGCTGAGGAAGGCAGTGCAGACGTGAAACCCCAGCAGCTTTCTGAGTGGCGAAGGATGCTGAGGCTGAAATGCAGAAGTGAATGCTGTTGCAGCAGCATTGAGGATGCTGCAAAGCGCAGTTGGCTTGGGAGGAAGCAAATGCCAGGGCAGAACTGCAAAACACACGAAGGATGAAAAAGGCCGGCAAGAAAGTGGCTTGATATAATGGCAATCAGCAACAGATGATGACAACAGTGGCAGAATCAGTTTCCCTCTTTTTGACATGTAGGAATGGTGATGATGATGGCAGTTAAAAGGGCAGCACATTGATTCGCCTTAAAATTCTAGTCAAGAGAGAACAAGATAGCCACGAAACGTTTCACCCCTCAAAACTTTGCGTTTCAGCACAATACATCTGACCTTTGGGTAGGTCCTTGTGCAATGTAAGTTGCTACATAACTCTACGGTCCTCCAAGCTAGTAGATTGCTAGCTACAAAGTTGCTCTGTGCCTCAGGCCTCAGCCAAGGCAACAAAGAGCAATCAAAGATCCCTATAGCCTAGCAACTAGGCTATAGCCTTTATCGATGGGCTTAAAGATGAGGAGCTATACAAGGCTATAATTGGTACCTTCTTGAGCTTGGGTAAGTCAAATCTAAGTGGAGTATTTGATGAAGCTATTAGTGTAGATGACATGCTTAAAGAAAGAAGCAAGAGCAAGGCCCAAGCTTCTGGTGTGATTAGTCTCTAGAGCGAAAGAGGAAAGGAGAAGGAATCGAGCTTTATTGTAAGATGTGGCCGATCTCAAGCTTCTGGTGTGATTAGTCTCTAGAGTGAAAGAGGAAAGGAGAAGGAATTGAGCTTTATCGTAAGATGTGGCCGATCTCAAGCAAGAATTAATGAGGATAGGTGAAAGCCTCAAACCTAGCCAGATCTGTAGACCAATGTCAAATGCGTCTATTGTGGTGGCAGTCACTGTCGGAATGGCCAGGGCCTAGGAATATAATATGTAGCAATTGTGAACGTTATGGCATCATGCAACTATTTGTGGAGGACCCAGGAAGCTGCTGTATACCAATCCTTATGCTAATAATCCGCATCTAGCAAATAAAGGAATTCATTACGGACAGGGTGTCCCACTAGCTTTACTTGCACCACTCGATCAGAGACCCATAGCACCTAAAGCTGACACCAACTCATCAGGAAGACCAAGGTCACTTGGACCAATATTAACTCCTGGTGATGTTTTTGCACACGTGGAAGAACCACAAGATGAAGAGTACTATGTGAGCCCTTATGTCACTTGCATTGAAGAGGGCCATGTAGTTGCAAAACGCATTTTGGTGATGGTCTTAGGACAAGGATGTGGAAGATGAATGATGCAACTTAGAGGGGAAATATCTTTGGCATTGGGGTTAGTTGGGCATAATCCTCTTTATCTTCTGCTCTAGCACATGGTTTCTATTACCTTCCCATTACAGCTTTCTGCATCTGAGATATTATTTCATTCAGTTCTTTCTCCTCTTAACTCCTATTTGTTTAACACTTGTATCTAAATGTGGGAATTGAATTGCTTTTCAGATAAATCTTCACTATTGATGATGGACTGATCTTATCATGTGAATTAGTAGGTTGTGCAAATTGGTGAAGATTGATTGCTTTTTGAGCTAAGGTTTTTATTTCTGTAATTTTTATTTAACAGATCAGAGATGCATACATGCTGAAAATTTTTGAGGATGATGTGTCTCGATTACCTTCCTGGTGTAACATTGAAAACGATGAGCCTCGCTTATACTGTCAGCTGCTTGGAGAATACCTGATGGAATTTCCAGGCTACAACTCGATAGAGCCTTACGCTCACATGAATGAGAAATGTCCAAGCTTGCCACCTGATTATTTGAGGCCTGACATGTGTTAGGCATGCAATTTGTTGCAGCTCAAACTGGCTTTGTATTCTTTGAAGGAGGCTTGGCAAAAGTGCCTGCATATAACTGCTGATTTATGGTATACGTAACATTTCAATATGGTGCAATAGTAGTAATCTGACAATCACTCTTGTAAAATTTTGTACATTATTACTAAAAATTGGTCAAAGCATTTGAATAAAACGGATTACTAATCAAGTCTGCTACAAGGGCATTATGTCACGACTTGGGTCTGTTTGTTGTGACTGGAATTACCTGCAGGACCACAAGCCTTTTTGGGCACACTTACTAAACCAGTCAGATCCTTCAGTCTTGGGCTTTGTTCACAAGAAAGTTTTTTGGAGATCAGTACAAATATCTTAGTTAAAATTAACATGTTTTATTTATACATTTGTGGGTTTGTAACCTTTACTCACAAATATGGAAAAGTATCTAACATTGCCTTTCACTTGGCAAGACACTTCTACCTATGAATTTGAAAGCTTTTGAAACATCTACCTTTCACTTGGAATGCTTTAGAACAACTGCTGTTTACTAGGTATTCCAAATATCCTATTAACAGAAGGAAACGGGAGGAAGAAGGAATTGCTACTAGTCAGGTGAGACTTAAAATTTGGAACTTCACTAGTTTTACCTGAGGTTAAAAGATTTTTGTTTGGAAGATTGTATTGATGTTGTATTTATATTAGCTATGGTCTCTTTGTATGTTGAAATCAACAAATGACAGTTCGATAATTGCGTTAGTTGTGATAGAAGACAATAAGGCCCATTCTTCCATGCCATTTTTTGAGTCCTCCATTTAAAGTGACATTCAAAACACATTCTTTGTAATATCAGGACTATGGAGAAAGGTCTCAACCACAAAACAATTGTTCACCCTTTTGTTAGTTGCATTGGGTAAATAAAAATAATCTTATTTTCATAGAAATTAATGTAACATATATTTCAAGGTTGTAAGATCAAATTGGGGGGGGGGGGGGGGGGGGGGTGGGGGGGTGGTTCATATTTTGTTTTTTTTTGTTTTTTTTTGGGTTGGAAACAATAGCATAAGAAGACAATGCACTTATAGGTATACCGCTAAGCAAATTGGGGTTGTAGCGAGGAAGAATAATGTCATTGAACATTCTAGGCCTATATTGAATTATACTAACCTTTCAAATGCGTATTGAGTTGAAGTTGTGAATACATTAGTGTATCTCATGAATAGATCCCCTTTAGAAGCATGTACTTAGTATCACTCAAGAAGAGCCATATATAGATTAAATACCGAATGTACCTATCTTACAGTTGCATGCACGTATATTGACAATGCAATTTAGCTACTAGGTGCAAAAATTTCATCCATCCCCCTAGATCGAATTTCCATGTAAAAAGGTGCTTAGAATTTATTCATTGGAAAATGAGAAATTTTATTCTTCATAAAATTTATTCATTGTGAAAAGTTATTCTTAGAATGTCAATAGAATCTAGTCCAGCTACTAGCTATAAACAAAATCAAACAATGATTTGACTTTGCAAAATTAAAGAGGTAATAGAAGTATAGCTTGGCTTTACTCATTTTGTCCTTTTGGGTTGAAAGAAGAAATATGAGCTTATTATGAGTATGCTTGTGGTTACATTGTATGTGTATAGGTATGCATGCATGAATGTACGCATGGGGGTGTGTATTGTATGTGTATGTATGTATGTGTGTGTATATAATGAATGCATGAATATGTGAAATGTTGTTTGTAATATAGTCCAATCTCATAGCAAGAGTTAAGGTTGGAATTTATGCGTAGTATATATATACCAACAAAAAGAACAATTTTAACAATCATTAAAATTGACATTGCCAAGTAGGATGTAGTAGTCATTATGGTACTTAAGTGTTCTCATGCAATGTTTGAATTGACAACCACACCTTTGCTTGTAAGTAAATCAATAATGATATTCAAATAGCTATCTAGAATTAGGACTTTTTGTCCTTTGCTAGAGGCGTCATCAATATACAACACCACACCGCCTCCTACATCTTAGCCTAACCAAGTAGCACAAACCCCTTGTGTCTTTTGGACTTCTAGTTTTTATATTAAGGCACTTTAACTTGTGTTTGGGTGTTGGTATTTGTTTGTGGGTGTGGATGTGAGTCTAAGTGTTCTCGTATGCATGGAGGTGGATTTCCATGCCTTATCTTAGTGTTTATTGGACATACTAATAAGCAACTCTTAGAAAGAGCTTTCAATTTTAGCATTTGCTTGATAGTGATTGCAAGGGATGCGAGAAGGGACGGGGGAGCCAATATTAGAAATTGAAGTCTAGAGAGGACATAGTGGCTATTCAAGTCTTAATAACAATGGTGTGTTGCAAAGTCTTTATAGCATACTTCAATGTTTCACCAAGTAGATGTTTGCAAAATGTGTTATTTCAAATTAGCTATGCCCTTAACAATTTGGCCCTTCAGTACTTTTAGAAAAAACAAAGCTAGTGGCTCTTTACTTTCCTATCATATGGCATATTTGTTGTGTGTTATTTAGAGAGTAGTATTCATAATGTTTTTTGTTAGCCTCTATGTTGCATTTGGACGTAATTACTTTTTTGTTTTCACCTTTATGATTAATGAATGCTAGTACTCTGATGCTAAAATATGGAACTTGATTTTATGGTTAAATTTAAGCTCTAGCTCGTGGGTGTGCTTTATACCATGTGCTTATGTACTTAAGGTTTATAGATAGCCCACTAATTCTAATATGTCCTTTGCCCATTTGCTATGCCTAAAACTCTTTATATTCCATGTGCAAGATAGTGAAGACTTTTTGCTTCAAGTAGGTTTCCAAAGGTTGATGCCTCCACTATAAAGATAGGGGTGGATCCACGGGGGATTCACTAGTAGTAATAAGGAGATGTCATCTGCGTGCAAGAAATATATGAAAATACCCTAATCCACCCCCTATTTATGGGACCTTACCTTATAAAATGTACCTTCCTTCCCTTAAATAACCCCCCTCCTTTACACTCATGTGGTACCATACAATAAACCTTAGTGGACCCCCCGGGGGTGGATCCTTGTACATTGGTGGGGAGAAATGAGATTTTGGACATAGTGGGAAGTTGTCTTCACTTGTTCAAGAAAGTATCTAAAAAGTGAAGGCATACTATGTGAGACAGAATTTTGTAGAAAGCTTGCATTGCCATTAGGATGTCTACTAGGATGGGCCTTTCATGTATGAAGTAGCCTAGATTTACCTCTTATCAAGTAGGAGATATCTTAGGGCATTAAAGTGCCTCACATTGTAGCCCTTTTGGTTGCAAGAATTTTAAGAAACATGTATACTTTAGTCATTCCTCTATCCATAGTTTTTGTCCTTATTTCATACACTTGTACTATATTGAAGTTTATATAATTAATATTCATTAATTTTTTTAAAAATTGGGCATTTTATATATATTTCAATTGCATTGAGCACATCAATGAAAATAGATTTATAACATGATCAGCCATGCCTATAGGTACATTGCCTCTCTTTATGAATCAATATTCAAAAGCATATAGTATTTTTATAAAAATAATGTAGGCATGTGTTATATTAGATATACAAGTTCATTTTGCAATAAATATTGTCTTGCTTTCATGCTTATTCTATGGAGTCTATGTTTTTTGAATGTTTGGATGAATTCAATGAAACTATCGTGATGATTGATATCAGAAAACGTAGTGTATATTGGTACTGCCAAGTATTTATTATTATTATTTCTTTTTTTCATTTAAATATTTTTAATTTATATTTCTTATACTTTCTTTTTTGATTCAATGTTAACCAATATAAATGTTTATATTGATTAGAGAAGAGACATGGAATATCAACTCAAACAGACAATGCTTTAAATTTAAAAATAAAATACAATGATAATAAAAACATTATAAATCATATTTTTCAATATGATCTTTTTCTTTCTCTCTCTGCCTCTCTTTCTATTTCTCTCTCTTGTTTTTTGGTTTTTTAAAACATTAGTTATGATGAACAAGGTGTTAAATATAGTAATTATTGGATATGTTTGCAAGTGCTTTGCTTTGAGTACAAATTTATAGTTTGCTTGAAATTTGTAGAGACAAAGTTGAACTTTATAGATAATATTATGATGACAAGTACAAGATGCATAGATGTTGATAATGAATATCTTGGCAAAATGATTTTGTATATCTATACTTGATATGTACAATGAGATGGTAATGTTTAGATTGTCTATACCATACAAAAATATTTTTTTTTTTCCAAAAAAGGTGTTGAGAATACTATTTTGCTAGTAGTCTTTCAATCTCTTGTTTATCTAATCCACTAAATTCAACTTTCATATCACTCCAAAGAGGAATGAAGTTGCTTTTTAAGTTTTCAAAGTTCACGTGTTTTAAAATATGTATTGTATTGTTGTAATGATAGTACCAACTTTTCAAACTTTCAATAGTAAAAGTTGAAAAAATAATATGATCTATTACCTTCTAATGAGTTGTCAATTGAATAAACAAAAGACTATTAGTGCACAAAGCATCCCATGTATCTTGTTGTAGAGCATCCACATGTAGATTTAAACTTCTATTGTTTTCTTGAACCTCTATCGACCAATATTGTCGGAGTTTCTTCAAAATATTCCACTTGATGTTGTTTGGTAGTTCTTCAATAAATGTTGAATTTTCCATGGTTGATGATTATTTGTTAACATGTCTTATATATGCTCTCCAAATATGTTTCCACTTTAGTATGATTTTTTTGGATTGCAATAAAAAACAATAGTTCATTTTCAAGAAATTGAATAAGAATAATTTTGTGTTAGCTATATTGAAGGAAGATTTTTATATAGTAAAATGATTTATAAGTTACATTTTTATTAAATCTAAAACATACTCATTTATATTAACATATAAAAAATTTGAATATAAAATCTATTAGGTCAAAATATTTATTTTAACATGTAAAAATTATATTTTTATGTTGTATTATGTGTAATTTTGTGTGTGTGTGTGTGTGTGTGTGTGTATAAATGATTCAATAAGTCATGTTTATTTATTATCATCTTCAATATTGTGTTATTATTAATTTGATCAAATGCTATATTGAGATATTCGAATAAAATAACATAAAGTTTCTCATATTTTGAAAGATAATGATCAAGCCTTTTGCAAAATATTCATAAGTTTATATTTGGTTTAATGTATATATTTATTATTCCATAAATATGATTATGTGTTGTTTGAACAATTCTATAAATTACATTTCTATCATATTGATGATAAAATTTAAGATGAATATGATAGAGTTCTAAGTTTTATTATTATTAAAATTTTAATAAAACAATGCTATATCAATGCTATTTTTAGTAATTATTTTAAAAGTATTATCTATATATTTTGTATTATCTATAGATTTTATTTCTTAGAGAAAAAATATTACTATATTAAATATGAATAATTTAAAAATTTTAATATGTATTTATTTATTAATGAAGATGTATTAAAAAAATATAAATATACATTTTTATTTTTTAAATTAAAATTTAAAATGATAAGATTTTATTTTTGTTATACATAGTCTTTCCAGCTCATTAGTAATAGAGTTAGTGATCTTAATTTTATTTATTTTAATTTGTATAAAGAACAATGTCCTTTGATATTAGTTGGATCAAAATGCAAGTAGACCTTTTCGACATGCATTATTCGAGGTTTACATGGTCTAATTGAAATCAATTTTTTGATAAACCTATATTAAGAATCAATTTTATTTAAAATTCTTTACTAAATTAAAAGATATGTATCCAATTTTCAAATGCTTCTTTTGCTTATAAGTTTTTATTTTTACATCTTGTTGACTTATCAATTTTAATATCGTTAAATATTATCTGCATTTTTAATTCTATAATTGGTTATATTTTCAAAAAATTCAATGTATTGTATTTACAAGACTATCATAACCTCATAAGATTGATCGTGATCAAGATCCTCATCATGCCCTTCAAATTCAACTTGTGCACTCAATGTTGGTTCTTCAATAATCTCATCATCCACATTCTCAAGTACTATCAAGTTATAATTCTTGGCCTTGGTATTCTTGTAAGTGCGATTGGATGCATGATCAATTGTATATTTTTCACCACATTTGAAACATAGATCCCTTTCTTTTCACTCTTTAAAAAGATCCATAGGTATAAACTTGCCATTGTTTGTTGATTTATTTTGCGGTCCATTGCCACCTTACTTAGGCTCTACTTTGTGACTGATTTGTTAACTTTGAAGCACTTTGATGTCTTGAAGAATTGAAAGTAGGATATGTAGGGACTTTGGGATTGCTAAATGAAGTATTGGATCCTCCATAATTGCCACCAAAGTTGCCCTATTTAGCAATAGCCCTTTGCTATCCAAAGGGAGCATGCATGGGAATATCCTTTCTATACTTACGAGCATACCTCTTTGCTAGCTCAATAGCTTGAAATAGTGTGGTGGGTTTTTGGCATAATTGTACAAGGAAGGAGAGAGAGAGAGAGAGAGAGAGAGAGAGAGAGAGAGAGAGAGAGAGAGAGAGAGAGAGAGAGAGAGAGAGAGAGAGAGAGAGAGAGAGAGAGAGAGAGAGAGAGAGAGAGAGAGAGAGAGAGAGAGAGAGAGAGAGAGGCAATTAGCTCAAAGAGTAGTATGCTCTCTTCTTCTCTTCAATATTCCATCACACACTAACTGATTAACACAATACATGAACTAGGTCTAAGTGACCAAAGAAACTAACCATTGACTAACTATGGTTAAGTCAAGTACTGACCTATTAAAGACACACACATGTCGGAAAACTGCACACATAACTGTCATGTCAGATAGTGGTAGGTGGGTAGGTGAGCTTGACTGTCTCAACACTCCACCTCAAGCTCAATTCATTTCCTATATCCCAAGCAGTGATCGAAAATGAGTGAACTTATCCTTACCAAGTGATTTAGTAAAGATGTTTGCTACTACTTGGTCTTCAGTCTTCACATGAATAAAGTCTATCATGCCTCCAAGCACCATTTCCTTGATGGAATGGCAATGTGTCTCTATGTGCTTTGACCTGGCATGATAAACTGGATTGCTTGCTAGGAACACATTGCTGGTGTTATCACAATACAACTTGACTGGTTTATCCACACAAATCCCCATGTCATCCATCAACTTAATTAGCCAAGCAACCTCACATGTAGCTAATGCTACACCCCTGTATTCCGCTTTTGTACTTGAGAGAGCCACAGTAGGTTGTTTTTTACTACTCCAACTGGCCATGCTGCTTCCAAGACCAAATGCATATCCACTATTTAATCTTTTGTCATACATACAACTAGCCCAATTTGCATCAATATAACTTGTAAGCTCAATAGGCTTACCATACTCATAGAATAGCCCATAAGGCAATGTACTCTTCACATATCTCAAGATCCTTCTCATAGTATCTAGGTGACGTTTCCTTGGCTGTTGCATAAACTGGCTAATCAACCCAACTGTATAACTCAAGTCCGGTCTAGTGATAGTGAGATAGATCAAACTTCCAACCATCTGTCTATACATAGTCACATTCTCTATCACATTTCCTCTATCAATAACCATCTTTACATTTTTCTCCAGTGGCTTGTCCATGGGATTGCATTCCAGCATGCCATACTTCTCCAACATATTCTGTGCATACTGTTTTTGTATCATCTAGATCCCATGAGGTGTACACATAACTTCAATCCTTAAGAAAAATTTTAGCTCTCCCAAGTTTGTAATATGAAATTATTTTTGCAACATGGATTTTATGTCATCAATGCCCTCCATGTCATGACTTGTCATCACCAAATCATCTACATAGATCACCAAAATCACATATCCTATCTCTATTTTTCTAATAGATAAAATGTGATAAGCTTTGCCCATCTGAAATCCAAGTGTCTATAAGTAGCAAGTAATCCTAGCATTTCATGCCCGTGGGGCTTGCTTCAAGCCATACAATGCTTTCTTCAATCTGTGTACATATGATGGATAGTTGGGATGCACATAGCCCTCTGGTTGATCCATATAAATCTCTTCCACCAAATCACCATTCAGGAATGCATATTTAACATTCATCTCTGATAAAGGTTCCAGCCTTTGGATGCAGTCAATGCAATAATGGTTTGTACAGTTGCCATCTTAGCAATTGGATTAAAGGTTTCCTCATAATCCAACCCATACTATTGGGCATATTCTTTCACTACCAATCTGGCTTTGTACCTCTCTAGTGAGACATCAGACTTACATTGTACCTTATAGACCCACTTGCATCCAATAGGCATTTTTGCCCTCAAGTAACTCAGCCAAATCCCAAGTTCTATTTTTCAGCAAAGCCTCATATTCATAATCCATAGCCTTGCACACCAGTCCTCATCCTTAACTGCTTCTGCAAAAGATGTAGGCTCTTTGTATTTCAACACTTCTATCATGTATGCATAATATCTCACTATCCACTGTAGGTAAGCCTACCCACAGGCTTCCTTTCTCTTTGCAATCTCCACAATTGAGATAAACTAGATTTTGCTCTCTCATGAGGTGGTACATATCTTTTTTTAACTCTAGGTGTAACCACTACAAGTATACGGAACTCCCTATCCTCCAAACTCTCAGTAGCGTCATATTCTGAAGTCAATGAACCTGTAACATCATCAAAAACGTTATCTTTTCCTCTCTCTCTCCCCCTCATCGACATATCCATGTTAATGGATGGAGATCTATGGTTTCGTATCCTTCCTGTGCAAGGACTTACACTGCTAGATGCATCTTGAGTTGGTCCATTGGTAGAAATAGTATCTTATTGTCCATTTTCAACATATGTGTCCTATGAAGGGTCATCATGTAGTAATGGAACTTGCTTAGCACCATACCAAGATGCTAACTCATCAAACACTACATCACGGCTCAACAATATCTCATGGGTAGTCGAAATATTTTAGCAACCAACTTACATCCTCTGCCATTTTCTTCTATGAAGCATCCATCTCTATTAAATCGTACCTGAGGTTGTTTTGCTAAACCATCTAACCAATACATAACAGATTCTTGGTGATCGACAGAACATGTAAGACATCATGTAATTTCTTTTTCCTGCCATCAGGCGCATAACCAAAGGAACAATCCCTGTGTGTGCTATGTCATGTTGAGAATCATCTCTAGTGCATACATAGCCATTAGCACCTATTTTTAGCTCATCAAACCACTTGCCATGTGGTGTCATGTGGTTTGAGGCACTAGAATCTATATACCAGATATCATCAGACTTTTCTTATTGCTTGCCCTTGTTCCGCACATAAGTCATAGCAAATAGTTTCTCACCATTCTCACGCTTTGTATGACTAGATGATGCATAGTGACCCTATTGTCTACCCTCTTGATGAGCTTGCTTTTTCCAGCACTCTTTTGCAATGTGGCTATGCTTGCCATAGTAATGGCAATCTTTATCCTTGTTTGCATTCTCATGAGTAGTTTGAGTGTGCCAGGATCCTCTGCCCCTAGACGAGATCTCCCCTCACATAGGAGTATCCACCATCTCTACCAGAAAATCCTAGCTAACTCTATCCATGCTGAGATGCATGCTATTGGGTTCCCCCACCATGGCTAGAACCTCTACCATGATGACCACAGCTTCGCTGATTAGAGTAAAAGCTGCATCTATGTTCTTAGAGCTAATCGAGCTCGTAGTCAAACCCAACTTCACTTCTTCATGGATAAGCAAGGAAACCAGATCATTAAAGTTAGGCATTTCAGCCAAAAATTGACATATCAAAAGACTTATATTTAGGCCCTAGACTATTCAGGGTCACCCATATCCTCATCATCTACCTCAGCTCCTATAAGAGTTAACTAATCTGTAATAGTCTTTATTTCAGTCACATACTCTTGAATGGAGCATCCTCTCTTGTCCATAGTGTTAAACTTCTGCTTCAGTTGTATTTTTTTTAGCACTAATGGTAGTACCATAGTATCTCATAAGAATCTCCCATGTATCCTTCGGTGAGCTGCAATTCATTATTTGCATAACCATAGCATCAGAAATACATAGGGATAGCCAATGCAGTAACCTTTCTTAGTCCATGCACAATGAGCCCTAAGCTGATCAACAGTTGGTTGAGTCTTTTCAGGAAGCTTAGGCTAAGCTTCCACACTTGTGACCAAATCTCAGTAGCCCTTGCCAATGAGGAAGTTCTCCATCCTGAACTTCCAGATAGCACAGTTGTTGTTGTCTAACTTATCACCCACTGCTTGAGTTATATTCTTAGGCATATCTACAACTCTATGTACTCAATGCAGTCTGAATTAGACAGTGCTTGACTCTCTATAGACCAAGTAAGTTGTGTATGACAGTTTTAGTCCAAACACCTCTGACAATAAATCTGAGCAATAACCAGTGTGTTTCAGCTCACAGACATGTCAAAAAACATCCCCAATCATTTGGTAAAACATCTAGATACAATAGCATTCCAAGTAGATAACATTTACAACATACAAATCATGTAGGTGTCTTCCAAAAAATCTTATGACATAGACAATGGTATGTGAGTAACCGAACCGGTAGTAAATTCTCTATGTAAACTAAAGTATTTTTAGCTAAAAATAGCCTCAAAATATCTCTAACATGTATTATAACCCTCACGATTCAATGCAGGTATATATAAGTACAACAATGGTTTATATGACCAAGCAATGCCATATAAGCTTCTTACAAACTATAGATAGCTAGCCCACTGTATAACCAGCAAGTAAATCAGTCCAGATTTGAGCATTCAATGCTCATTGCAGCTCATAAACCTTCTGACATTCATGTAGCAAGTTCCAAGTATCAGTAGACAACAACCAAGCTAAGACAAGCTTCAAGCTTCCAAGCTTTCACTATCTCAGTTTTCACTCTATTAATACTTCCCAGATCTGAGTATTCAACTTAACCAATGTCAGGTCCAAGCATACATCAATGTTCCTACGTCATTTGCCAAGCATCCATGATGTTTTGGTGTGACAAACCCAAGCATTTGATGGCTGGAAACTCTCAATAAAGCCTTGTTGTCCATTAGTTACTTGAGGTTGCATATCCATGTAACTACCAATGGGGTTTGAAAGATTAGAGGCACTCCTATGATAGTTGGTTTGAAACCTATCTTGAGGAATAGATGGTTGACTTCTAGTTGCTTGAGGAGGATTTAACCGATGAATGCTCGAAATTGACTAATTAGTCCCCTAAAGGAAGTCTCCCCAATCTCATTAATGGTACATGGTATACCCTTCCCAATAATACCTAGTTGAGGATTATTATTTGATGGCTAAAAGGAATGTTTGTCTTTACTCTCTTTGTCTACCATTTGTGCTACCACAAGCATAGAAAGTTGAGCAATAAGTTTATTTAAAGAATCTCTAGTAGAAGAAGCAAACTTCTCCAAGGAATCCTTAGTAGATTGAGCCGTTAGCTCCATGAATGTCTTGGTTTGAATATTAGATTGAACAATTTGTCCAACCACTTGATCTATTTTGGAGACTAATTCCATATGTATGATAGAATGCCTAGTTTCATGGTTACAAAGAGTGACATTAAGAGTACTATATGCACAAAATTCTTGAGAATCTTATTCATCATGATGTATCTCAGGTATTGACTCATGTGCTTCCTTAATTTATTGTTGAACATCATCATTAGGCTTATTCTTTTCCTTGTTTTCAGCCATTTTTGCTCAATGTTACAGTGTAGTCCTAGTAGACTCCCTCACACAAAACTAGCTATAACTTTTTTCTCCGATATCAGAATCAAGAAAATTATTATGAAAACAAAGCTAACAAGTGGCTCTTCACAATGAGCTTAGCACTCCATTTTAGAATCAAACCAAAATATTTTGGAAATATTCTTTTCTTGTTGCACAGAACAATCTTGCAACTGGTAAAAGCATTATTCAAGTCTATCCACCTCTCTTAGGTCCAAAGTAAGGGCTCCTAATCCTATGGTACCATGTATATAAATGTAGAGACCGAATATAACTTGGAATATCTTGTATAGGCATGGGAAAAAGTTTAAATTACTTTGCAATCATTTGTAACCAAGTAGAAAGTTTCCCCAATATGGTGCCCATTCAGTGTTTGCATAAAATACCATGTGTAAAACTTGTAACCAATCTAGAATAACCTATAGTACTTGTGGATGAATGAGAATCAACCAAAAATAATGTCCAAATGCCTTGTTACTCTTATATATATCTACTCCCTACTAGCAAAGGGTGTAGTAAGCTAAAATTCCATGTAGTAAACTTGTATAGTCCCTATAATTGATCAATGAGGTCCAGATCAATGCTCTTTAATTGAAATCTTTGGATCTTCAATGACTCCACTCATGGTTCCTATGGTGATGGTTTAACAACATGACAATAGGCTCCCTGCACGAGCTCTAAATCATTGGGAGGTGGGCAAAGTTCCCCTCAGGTCAGTTGGTTACACCACTTAGGGATCTTTAATAGTGGGGGAGGGTCACCTCTCTATTGTCCCACTATCTCCCTCGACATCCACCTTTTTCTCAGTGGGAATATAAATATGGCATGAGCATTCTATTTAAGCAAACATGGATGAAATGCATAGCTGAAAAATTCTTTCAACCTTCAATGATATGTAAGATTTGATTGATGAAAGTTGGAATCAAGAACTGAAGATTGGTTGAGGGTTTTACCAATGCAATTTAGTGACTCATTAATTGCAAGTACTTACCCTTTACAATATTTCTTTCTTGGGTAGAAGAGAGAATCAAACAATCAAATCAAAGTTTTGCATTAAGATAATGCAAATGATAATCATGATGAAAGGAGACTGAAATGAGTGTTGAAATTCAATTGAGAGGTTGTGATTAATGAAAAGAAGCACTAATCTCTTATCTTTTGATCAAATTAGAGACTTAATTGATTAAAAATCTCCCATCAACAAGTGGAAAAGCTTAGAACAAGTGGACATTGAAGAGAGATTCAAATACATCCGATCGATTCACTTAGAATTAAGCTTCAGTCAAATAGTCCCCAAAAATCTATCATAAAGCTTCATTTTTTCAATAATCCATTGAATTCAACCCATACATGCTTGAAAAGGATAAAATCCTTGAAGAATCAATGCCTTGAACCTTCTTGAATACTTGAATGCCAAAGATTCAAGCTCTTTGAGCAAAAGCCCCAAAATATGACTCTAGCATGCACTCTAAGAAGCTCAATATGTAGAAATTTCTCCAATTTCTTCAATCTTCCACCCCAATACTTGCTTGAACAATATCCTTTGGCGTTGGATACAAGCTTTCTTGAGTAATCTTGAAGGCTTTAAAAGAATTTCAATAATAGCTTGCTATCCATTTGTCATTGGAAGGAGAAGAAAACTTAGAGAGACAAAGAAATGATTTAATCAACTTGTTGTCATCGAGTATCCATAGCCAAATAGAGATCCTCAAGAGCAGAAAGATGAGTAATCTCATGAGGTTTCTTAAGATTCTTGACCATTGAAGCCGATGTCCTATTTTGCAATGGGGCTAGGATTTGAAGAGGCTGAAATAAAAGCTCAAAAGATTGAAAGAGAAGATGTTCTACCCTTCTTCAAAGATAACAAATATTGCCCTTGATCACCAAGAAATGATTGAATGCCTACTGAAGATGAAGATTCTCTCTATTATAATTAGTGCAAAATGCATTGATTATTACAATGCTCAAGGCTATGTAATCCTTGCTCAAGTGTTGTTAAGATGATGCTATGAAATCATTGAATGATTGCCCCAAGGTTAGAAAGAGAGATGAGATCATTGAAGATCATGAGTAAGGTTCTCTTAGCAGCCACCATGAAATCTTTAGCCAAAAGCTTGAAGGAAGAGGAGAGAAAAGACTTGTCCTGAAAAGTAATTGGACTATTAACCTGAACTAACTCTATTTCTATCTTCTTTTACCATTTTACCTCCAAAATATCTTGTATCTTGTGCATGACTTGCCATTTTATCCATGGTGCCTCTAGCTTTATCTTCAACTATTCCAATAAGCTCCAACTGGGCTATCCTTGGTCTTCTTGGTCTCTACATCTATCCATTTCCAAGTTGACATCCTGTCCTTGAGTAACCAGTTTGAAAAGGAAATCTAAATAAAGATTGAACCAAATGGATCAAATACCAATGCTTTGATACCATTTGTCAAGGAGAGGTTTGGGAGGTGACAGAAAGAAGAACAAAAGAGAGAGAAAAGAGGAGCAAGAATGAGTTATAAGGAGAGAGAAAGACTATAAAGATAGGAAAGAAGAGAGAGAAGCTATGAAAGCTGTGTATTAGCAAGTGAGATGAGAGAAAATAATTGTATTATTGTAAAAGATTTAAAAAATTTCATATCTCACATCTTTTACACCTATGTCAGTGTGACAAGGTACTATTGATAATCTCTTACTAAAATATATATCTTCCTAGCTTCTTACAAAATACCTCCTCTCTTTCCAAATTCAACAACTAGCTAGCACTATCTTGGTAGCCATCAGGAAAGCTCATAGTGTTGGCCAACTCTCCAAGCACTTGAGCTTGACATCTGAGAGTACACGTCACAACAATCAACCTTCCATCATGCCCAACACAAGTATAATGATGGAAGTGACTGGCAGTTGAATACAAGTTTGCATGGATCGATAGTAATGATGACTCTATTGGCTAGATGTATCCTTTTTAATCAATATACTCAGAAGTAGTTAACTAATGATGCTAACTATATCCATTCTCCTAGCTTTGTCACCCTAGATCAAGGTTTGTGCAAGTAATCTTAGCACAATTGATGGTCTCCATAGAGGAGAAAATTGGCTCCTTTGCTCCCTACGGTCTTGTTATCACCAAAGCAATACTACTTCCTCTCTATCAGTTGACAATGAAGAACCATTTTTCTTTGTGATTTTGGGGATGGTCAAAATTGCATTAGCCTAGGAGATCACGACTCCATGCTCTCTCTCTCTCTCTCTCTCTCTCTCTCTCTCTCTATCGCCTTCTGATTGTGTCTTATCCCTCATAAAGGCTACAATGGCTTTCCTTCTTTTTCTCCATAACCCATGCAATCATATTGCCATGTAGGCATCTAACCACTTGTGTGTTTTATTCCCACCCTTGCTCTTACCTTATAGTCACCAAAAAGATAGCTATAGCTAGTTGGCATGCAATTATGTATGATTTTCTTCTCCTTCTTCTTTCCCCAATTTGTATACTTTGCTCCTTTCCCCACATTAACCTAGCTTACATTAAGGTCACATGTAGTTTCCTAGTCTCATGATGGCAAATGCAAGATTGCAAGTAAACCTTCTATCTCTAAGGTTTTTGGCTAGAGTCTCAAAGCTTCTTGATACACAATCACTTTGAGACTCACATTTCAAAAAATTATAGGTCATGATCACCTTCTCCAACTCACCAATAACATCATTTACCTACTTTATTCCATCAATAAGGCACCCTTCTCCAATCACAATTCTTACCATACATATCCTTTGATTCAACTACTAGGAAAGCAAAATCAAGTAGTAAGGTACTGACAAAACATATAAGATTCTTCACGCCATCTTTATTACAACTATCCAATTGTAAAACACTAGTTTCCCTAGGTTTTTGGGGTGTGAATGTGCAGTGCCACGGCATCCCCCCTCTAAACCATGTCATCCCTCGGATGGGCCACAAATATGTAGCCACTTGAATCAAATACCCATATAATCAATCTCTCAAAAAACATGTACATAAGCATTCATCCACTCGGATTCAAACACCCAAGCCACAAATATCTTCAGACATGCATAGCAACCCCAATTTCTCCCAATCGCATCATAAGGCTCTATGAGTGCATGACATCCTTTAATCTTCAAACCCTCTACAAATAGATCTATGAAGTCATTGGATACTCTACAATTAAATGGCTAGGCCAAATCCTATTGTAACTTTAGAAATCCAATAGCTTCCTCTACATTGACCATTCTTCCCAATTGTATCCCATCATTAGATACATCTTGGTCCACTTTTTTATCCACAATTTTGTACCTAGTGTTAACTCTATTTTCTTACATAAATCAAAAGTATACTCTATTGGCCAAGATACCTCAGCCCTCAAAATCACTAGTGACTGAAAATGATTAGCCATCTTTTCTCTTTGCTGAAATGCTTCAACACTCAACTCAGTTTGCTAAGTTTCCTTAGTGTCTAATTGTATCGGTTGTTTCATAACATCTGCAATCATAATATACATGTCCAAGAATTGCACTGTACAACATTAGAACTACTCAAATCTCCGATTTCTATATATTCTCAATATCTACCACAACATCTACACAAGTCAAACCATAATACATACTATCTATGTGCTCAATATTATCCAATACACTTATCTCCCTAAATTCCTTCATTCCCTTACATATGTACTTCTTATCAGTCTTAGGTATATCTTAAACCCTCTGATAAGAAACATAACTATCAGTACAAAGTCTAACAAAACTAGAAGAAAAAACTCTAGTGCTAGGAGGCAAGAACTGATCCCACCCCGTATCACCATCATCCCGTGTAAATGAAAATTCAAATTTGTCATAGGTCGAGGAGCATCCCATAAAGAATCTTTGTTTCCTAGGATGGTTTACACACATTTTCATGAATTGACATGCTCTCATCCCATCTCTACTACAAATTCATGTATAAGTAGAGCCACCATCTATCACTTTTGTCTCCATACGTGCCTTTGTAATAAATGGTTGACCCAATATAACATCATATGAGCAAGTGTCTTACATAAAGACATCACCTATAGATATCATGATATTCAAACATGCACCATACAATTTCTATATAGTATTGTTAGCAACTCTCATCCGCCAATGATAATCCACATCAATTGGCCACTTTTCACTCTCATAGATTTTGCACAGAATTACATTAATCTCAAACCCATGGTCAAGTAATGTAATACATGGAGTAGACTTCTCACCTATTTTTATTAGTGTCTTCATAGTTGCATGAGACAAATGAGGCCTAGAAAAGTGACCGCAAGATACTAGGATAGGTGTGTCATCATCCACATAATGCATCGACTGAGCATTCTTAACAACATTTGAACATACAATAACATTCTCCTCATGACCCTCATCTTTACACTTATCAAAAAACACCTCAATTTGGATGCCCCATTCTTCTACAATCTGCACTACCTACCTCTTTCCCTTTATGATATTGATGATCTCTTCATGGAATTCCCTCTTAGCAATTTTCAAGATTTTACCTAGAGTGAACTTCATTTTAATATTTAAAATCCGATCTTCAAGCACTCTCTTGAGTTCAATAGCATTCTAAATATCCAAAAAGAATTTATAGCCAAGTTGTTTCTAGGGTCGTGCATATTTTTTTCTTTGTACATCATCCTTGACCTACTAAGAAATTGGTCTAGAAGGGAGAGAAGTAGATTCACCACCTCTAGTCTTCTTAGATATACTAGGAGCATCATCACCTCACCTTCCCTTCTCCTCAACAAGTACCTCAGTCCCCTAGCAAGTAAGCATAGATAGATTAAGTATCCATTGGTGCATCCCATCTAGTCCCTTTCCATATGCTTTGAACTGAATTAGAAAACTTTGGCTGCTACATTTTACCCCTGTTAGCTATATCTAATGCAAAAGTCCATAGTTTTGACATCCTCAAGAATATGCTTCATTCATCCTTTCTGAAAGTAGTCATAGGCATACTAGTCTCTACCAAGCATATTTTATTTTCAATGCTACAAAATACCAAGTTCTTTCTCCTTGCATCCTTAAAAAATTCACAATCCTTGCATTGGTGCTTAGGATTATCGCACCAAATACATTTCCTAACATTGTCCCTTCTCAAAGGCACCTGTTGTTGAAAAAGAGAGAAAATGATGATGCCCAGCAGAGGCTCTTGTACCCTACATGCATAGTCAGGAGAGTGGAGAAAGGTCAGAGACTATATAATGATGTATTTGGTTCACTTTTCAATGCAATGTCGTAGTACTTTTGTCCTTCAATCAAGTGTGTCTGTCATTGTCTTACACACAAAATTGTGTTTATGAGTCCAAGTCTCAATCTTGGAACCTAATTCACTTGTTTGACAATTGGTCTTGTCTATGTTTATGTCTACATGAGTCTTGTCTACATCTTCCATCCTCCATAGCTCATGCCATGCTCTAGATCCACGTCTTCTGACATGGTATCATAGCTCACCTGAGCATGGCCTAGCTTAATCTAGCTCTCCTCTTTGTTCTCTCAAGCTTTCTTAACTTCAATCCAGCTCAATGCTAATTTATGACCTCATTTTCACCTCTACCTTCATTCCAGCTTTCATGGCTGCCATAGCCAGAATAGTACCTACCCTACTTTGAGCAGCTAGATCTTCTAAATCAGGCCATATCTTTTCAAAATTTCTTATGGGCACATCTTCCTTAGCTCAAGGGCTAACTCCCTATCACTTCAAATACCAACATTGAGCTCCAGCTTCCCCGTCATTACACAAATTCATAGTTTGGGCTCCTGATATGTAGCGTGATTTTTCTTGCAAGTATGGGGCAAAGGAAGGCTACCATATGGACTATATTCACCACACGAGTCCCATGCAAAATGGTTAAGTGTATGAGCTACATGAGCTCAAAAATCAGTCACCTGTCTGCAACTCTAAATGTGGAAGCCATAGTCAATCTCACTCAACCACTTTATTTTCCCACTCCTCTTAGCTCACTGACTCACTACCACTTTGATTTGAGCATGAACTCAGTTCCCAGCAAGAGAAACACTCCAAATCAACAAAAAAGAAGTAGATCAAGCACTGACATCCAACACTAAGCTCAAAGAATAGTATCCACTGATACTCAACTAGTGCCAGCTTGACACTGATCTTTTTGTGTCTCTTGATGCATTAAACTACAACTCTTTTGCTGGTTATTTGAAGTTGATCAACATGGCAGAGCTTGAGCAAATAGCCAAGTTCAATGGAGAGGGATTTCATGCCTGGAAAGAGAAGACCATTTACCACCTTATGCAGAAGGACTTGTGGGACCTGTTAGAAGAGGAGGAGGAGGAGGAAGAAGAAGTGAAGATGAAAAAATCCTTGGAAGGGTCCAACCAAAGCCTGAAGAACCAAAGTCCAAAGAGTGGAAAAAGAATAATAATAAAGCTTTAGGAATTGTTGCTTGGGGATTTTCTAATGATGTATTGCACCATATCTTTGCATCAGAGATGTAAAACGGCTTGGGATATGCTTGACAGGATATTTGGAAGTCAAGCCAAAAAACTCTAAGGTCAAGTTGTTAATGTAGTTCTATAAGCTTGACATAAAAGAAAACACTTCAATGACTATGCATATTAGCAAATTCAAAAGTCTAAAAACTCAATTTTCCACTCTGAAGAAAACAGTAGATGAAGATGAAGCCATTGCTCTACTCCTTGCTAGTGTAAACCAGGATCCTCATGAAAATCTTGTCTCTACTCTTAGCAATGTACCTAATTTTTCATAGAAAGATATTGAGCACTCTCTTCTTGATGAAGAGAATAAACAGAAGAACAATAATGCAAAAGATGGTGTCCCATTATCTAGGGAAAACCTCTTATACACCAAAGGAGCTGTTGAACCTAAAGGAAGAGGCCGATGATTCAACTCCGACAACAAATATCGGATGACATGTCATTATTGTGGCAAGATTGGCCATATAGCTAGTGAATGTTTCCATCGTAAAAGAGCACAATAAGTGCAAAATGATAACCATCTCATCAAAATCAATTCATGAATGAAGAAGATGCTTCCACCAAACAACAACAATAATTTTGATAGATTGTTTTGAAGAAATTATATTTATCATAGTGGATCTTGTGTTTTATCATAGATGATTTTGTTTCCCTTAGTGGATATGATTTGTAAAACAAAACCCTTGCCTAAGATGTAAAGTTTCGAGCTTTAACCTGACTAGGTTGCCTAAGAGCAAGTCTCCCGAGCCATGTCTACATGTAGGGGGGCAAAAGCCAGCAAGTGTAGGAACTCATCATTTGAGGGGGGGTGTTGAAAAAGAGAGCAAATGATGATGCCTAGTAGAAGCTCTTGTATCCCACATGCATAATGAGGAGAGTGGAGAAAGGTTAAAGACTATATAATGTCACGATTGTGGGAGAGAAGGAAGGAGTCTCACTTGTAGCTTTCTCACTTGCACAATGGGGAAATACACACAAAGGTGGAGGCTGAAAACAGTTTTCCTCTTCTTAGTTGTGTAAGCCAAAAAGAACACTAGTACAAAGAAATAGAAGAACCCTATATATGGATCTTAAACCAAACTCAACTAACTAAGGTGGCATACTAACTAAGCCACGAACTAGAGTAGATAAGGATAGCTGTCATCTAGCTATTATTGATGGGCAGTGTACCAACCGAATCTGCAGCTAACAAGTGTCAAGATTGTGGGAGAGAAGGAAGGAGTCTCGCTTGAAGCTTTCTTGCTTGCACAATGGGGGAAAAAACACAAGGGTGGAGGCTGAAAACAGTTTTCCTCTTCTTAGTTGTGTAAGCCAAAAGAACTCAATTACAAAGAAATAGAAGAACCCTATATATGGGTCTCAAACCAAACTCAACTAACTAAGGTGTCATACTAACTGAGCCACGAACTAGAGTAGATAAGGATAGCTGTCACGTAGCTATTATTCATGGGTGGTGTACCAACCGCGTCTGCAACTGACAAGTCAGTGAAATAAATACACAACGGTCACCCTGGCGTATCATGAGTGGAGCTCGATATCTTAACACTCCCCCTCGAGCTCAATCCCAATTCCTGCACACCAAGCAGGTCTCTGAACTTGTGCAGCTTCTCTGCGCCCAATGCCTTCGTGAATATGTCAGCTACCTGATCCTCTGTGTTGACATAAACTAGATCAATAAGACCTAGTAAAACCCTCTCTCGCACATAGTGATAATGCACCTCAATGTGCTTTGTTCTAGCATGATAGACTGGGTTATTTGCCAAGTGTATACTACTCATGTTGTCACAATAAATGACAACTGGCCCATCTGTAGACTGATGCATATCATAAAGTAGCTTATGCAACCAAGCTACCTCACATGCAGCCATTGCTGCACCCCTGTACTCAGCCTCTGTGCTCGACAAGGCAACTGTAGGCTGTTTCTTGCTGCTCCAAGTGACTGCAGCACTCCCAAAAGAGAACACATATCCATTGGTAGATCGTCTATCAGAAATACTACCAGCCCAATCAGCATCAGTGTATCCATGCAACTGTATCTGGACCCCAGTCTCATAAAATAGTCCATACTGCAATGTGGACTTCACATACCTGAGTATGCGTCTAGCCGCATCCAAATGTGGTTTCCTTGGAGCCTGCATAAACTGACTTACCAATCCAACAACTTAGCTCAAATCTGGCCTGGTAATAGTCATATAAATCAAACTTCCTACTATGCGTCTGTACATAGTAGGGTCTTCTAGAAGCTCACCTGCATCTGTGCTCAGCTTCACATTCTGCTCCAAAGGAATTGAAATAGGCTTACAGCCTGTCATCCCATATTTGGACAGCATGACCAATCCATACTACCTCTGCAAGAGCTGTTTTCCACTTGGTGATCTAATCACCTCAATGCCCAAGAAATAACGCAGCTCTCCCAAATTCTTCATCTCAAACTTCTGCTTCAATAGCATTTTCACATGAAGGATATCTTCATCACTGTCACCTGTCACAATCAAATCATCAACATAAATGACAAGTAACATAATATCTTTCTCTGTTTTTCTCACATAAAGTGAGAAATCTGCCTTGGAAATCTGAAAGCCAATAGTGACAAGATACTGTCCTATCTTGTCAGACCATGCTCTAGGTGCTTGCTTCAAGCCATACAAGGCTTTCTTCAACCTGCAAACAAACTCAGGATGAACAGCATGCACATAACCTGGTGGCTGCTCCATATAGACCTCTTCTTGCAAATCACCATGCAAGAAGGCATTCTTTACATCCATCTGATGTAAAGACCATCCCTTTGATGCAGCCATAGCAATGACTGCTCTTACGGTTGCCATCCTTGCAACCGGACTGAATGTTTCTTCATAGTCAATGCCATATATTTGTGCATACCCCTTGACTACTAATCTTGCCTTGTATCTGTTCACAGAACCATCTGCATTGTGCTTCACCTTATAAACCCACTTACAGCCAATTGTATTTTTACCTTTAGGCAAAGGTACCAATTCCCATGTAGCATTTGCTTCCAAGGCATCCATTTCTTCATCCATGGCTTTCTCCCATTTTTCTTTTTCCATGGCTTGCTCAAAAGAAGTGGGTTCTGGTTCCTGTATCACTTTGACCATATATGCATAGTGAATGGCTTTCAATCCATCATATTTCAGCCTATCCACAGGATACCTAGCTCTCGTAGACCTGCGCAAAGTAGGTTCACTCCTAGGTGCTCTCAAGACATCCCTGGTCTTCCTTACTCCAGGTGTAACAATAGAAGGAATACCCAGCTCATCATCAATGCTCTGTTCTGAGCCACTGGATTCACCATCCACATAAGAGTGACCTGCATTCACATCAAACATGGGCTGATCTACCTTCTCTTTTCCTTTTCGTGATACCTGCATACCACTATCTGCATTACTTTGAGAAGATTCTCCTGATCTCAATCTGCATGTCCATGGCGAAGAATGTGAACCACTGCTAGAGGACGCTCCAGGTCCACTAATACTTTGTGACTGCTGCTGTGAATTCTGTGCAGCATTATCATTTTGTGCATCTACATCATCAATCACATTTACTGGTTTAAACCAGCTACTCATCTCATAAAAAACAACATCTCTGCTCACTGTAAACTTACGAGTAGAAGGGTTATAGCATCTATATCCTTTTTGCTGCAGAGAGTAACCAATAAAGATGCACTTCTCAGCTTTTGGATCCAACTTGGATCTCAACTCATCTGGCACATGTACATAGGCAATGCAACCAAAAATTTTTAAATGAGAAATATCTGGTTTCCTACCAGTATACCTCTTCTCTGGAGTCACTCCATGTATTGCTGCAGTGGGAGTCCTATTCACTATGTAGACTGCTGTAGCAACTGCTTTAGCCCAATAAAAATCTGGCAAGTCTTTTTCATTGAGCATGGCACGAGATACCTCTCCAATATGCCTGTTTTTCCTTTTTGCAATTCCATTTTGTTGTGGGGTATGACTGCATGAATATTGCTGCTTTATGCCATGCTCCTGCAGGAACCTTGCAAACTCATTTGAGAGGTACTCTCCCCCTCCATCTGACCTTAGGCATTTTATTTGTAGGCCTGTTTCTTTTTCAACCATCGCTTTAAGAGTTTTGAAATGCCCAAAAACTTCACTTTTCTTTTTCATAAAATACACCCAAACTTTTCTGCTATAGTCATCAATAAAACTGACAAAATAATGACAGCCTCCAAGAGATGCAGCTTTAGTTGTCCACACATCATAGTGGATTAATTCCAATGGCTTCTTACTCTCTTGAACATGTCTAGGAAATGGTTTCCTTGCCTGTTTTCCAAACTGATAGGCTTCACATACCTTATGCATTTCTGCAACCTTGAATTTGGGCAATCCTGCAACAATATTTTGGGCCTGCATTGATTTAAGTCGCTGTACATTAACATGACCAATGCGTTTATGCCAGATATCAATATCTGCAACTACGGTCCCATGTGCAAACATTGCTACACTCAATTCAGACATGTCTGCATCCAATGTAAACATTCTGCCCTTCTTCTTTCCTTTTGCTATCAAGCGACCTTTATTTTTCATATCCTCAACAAAGCATCCATGAGGATTAAATTTGACCTGCAAGCCCTGCTCAACCATTTGACCAACAGAAACCAGATTCTTGGTGATATTTGGGACATGAAATACATCGGACAGGTATTTCTTTTTCCCATCCTGCATAGACAAAAGAATTTTTCCAATCTGCACAATAGGATGTGCAGTATCATCACCAGTCTCCACAAATCCTGGTTTTTCCATTTTTCTTGCATCCTCCATCCATTCTGCATGACCTGTCATGTGGTTTGATGCACCTGAGTCAACATACCATACATCATTGCTTTCTTCTGCACTTGTCACAGAATTGTTCATGTGCTGCACCATAAACCAGTGCTCATTTCTGTCATCACCCTGTCTACTAGAAGATGCATAATTCCCTTGTTGCAGTTTTTCATTCATGATGTCATTCTGCTTTTTATAGCAGTCTTTAGCCATATGACCCATTTTACCACAGTAGTAGCATTCAACATTACTGTTTGCATTTTGGCCTCTTTGCCATCCACCACGACCTCTTTGGCTCCCCCTGCCTCTAGAGTTACCACGTCCTCCTCCATAGGACTGGTTTTCTTGAGTTTGTTGCATATTCTGATTTCTACTACGGCCTCCATATCGGCCTCCTCTACCTCTGCCTCTACCTCTTCCAGCATTTGAGTAGAAGACAACTTCTTTTGAAGTTCCTCCTGAAGAAGATGCACCACCATTTCTCTACTCCTCAGAAATTAGAAGAGCAATCAGCTCCTCAAAATCAGGAAATCTTTCACGAACTGAAATGGATGTCCGAAACTGTGCATAATCCTTTCCTAGACCATTCAAGGTCACAGAAACTAAATCATCATCTTCCACTGGTGACCCAATGGAAGCAAGTGCATCTGCAATCTTCTTCACCTTCATGTGGTAGTCATTGATGCTCATATTTTCTCTTTGCACATTATGCAACTCTTGCTTGAGCTGCATTTTCCTGGCTTGCATATTTGTGCTATACATTTTTGACAAAGTATCCCATGCCTCCTTTGGCGTACTTGCATCCTGAATATGCACAATCATAGAGTCTGAAATGTTGATAGACAGCCAATACATAACTTTTCTGGCTCTCTCATGCCATGCTTTAAATGCCTGCATTTGCTGTTGATTGGGAACATCAGGAAGAACTGGTTCTTCTTCATTTCCTGCAACAAATTCCCAATATCCTTTTCCCATAAGGAAATTCGTCATTCTAAACTTCCATGCTTGGAAGTTGTTCTTGTCAAGCTTTTCAGTGACAATCTGTGAAAAAGAATCAGACGCCATTACAGAACACTGCAAAAACTTCTGTCACTGCAAAAAACATAGCTTCACCCTCACAAGGGCAAATCTGCAAACTGGCAAAAGTGGTATTTGACCACACAGTCACTTCCCAGTGACGATTTTGCATAAACAGGAACCAATGATGATTCTGTAACTCCCAATGTCTCTGCGCACAAGCATACGATGCAATTTCTACAGTAACCTTTTACCGACCTGTAGACCAGTGGCTGTACATTATTAAAACTGGGCCTTTTCCTGAGTGCGTGCGAAAAACTTCCGCCTCCAAAACAGGCCCCGAAATGGCCTCAAATTAAAAAAACAAGGTCGTCGAGGGCTAAAGCCCTTGCCCGCAGTATATACTGCACTCTTGCTTCACCGCGAAGGGCGTCTCAACCTGAGACAATGCACTCTTGCAATTTTCGGCTGTGCTACCTGCAGAGATCTGCTCCCAAAACAGAAAATGAAAGCAACACTGCTCCTCTTACCAGAACACCACGAGCTTGGCTTGCTTTCTTGAGCTCCTTACCACGAACAAGGCTATGATACCATGTCAAGATTGTAGGAGAGAAGGAAGGAGTCTCGCTTGAAGCTTTGTTGCTTGCACAATGGGGGAATACACACAAGGGTGGAGGCTGAAAACAATTTTCCTCTTCTTAGTTGTGTAAGCCAAAAGAACTCAATTACAAAGAAATAGAAGAACCCTATATATGGGTCTCAAACCAAACTCAACTAACTAAGGTGGCATACTAACTGAGCCACGAACTAGAGTAGATAAGGATAGCTATCACGTAGCTATTATTCATGGGCGGTGTACCAACCGCGTTTGCAACTGACAAGTCGGTGACATAAATACACAATGGTCACCCTGGCATATCACGAGTGGAGCTCGATATCTCAACAACAAGTTGGTGACATAAATGCACAACGGTCACCCTGGCATATCACGAGTGGAGCTCGATATCTCAACACTCCCCCTCGAGCTCAATCCCAATTTTTGCATACCAAGTAGGTCTCTGAACTTGCGCCGCTTCTTTGCGCCCAATGCCTTCGTAAATATGTCAGCTACCTGATCCTCTGTACTGACATAAACTAGATCAATAAGACTTAGTAAAACCCTCTCCTGCACATAGTGATAATGCACCTCAATGTGCTTTGTTCTAACATGATAGATTGGGTTATTTTCCAAGTGTATACTACTCATGTTGTCACAATAAATGACAACTGGCCCATCTGTAGGCTGATGCATATCATAAAGTAGCTTATGCAACCAAGCTACCTCACATGCAGCCATTGCTGCACCCCTATACTCAGCCTCTATGCTCAACAAGGCAACTGTAGGCGGTTTCTTGCTGCTCCAAGTGACTGCAGCACTCCCAAAAGAGAACACATATCCACTGGTAGATCATCTATCAGAAATACTACCAGCCCAATCAGCATAAGTTTATCCATGCAACTGTATCTGAACCCCAGTATCATAAAATAGTCCATACTGCAATATGGACTTCACATACCTGAGTATGCGTCTAGCCGCATCCAAATGCGGTTTCCTTGGAGCCTGCATAAACTGACTTACCAATCCAACAACATAGCTCAAATTTGGCCTGGTTATAGTCATATAAATCAAACTTTCTACTATGCGTCTTTACATAGTAGGGTCTTCAAGAAGCTCACATGCATCTACGCTCAACTTCACATTCTGCTCCAAAGGAATTGAAATAGGCTTATAGCCTGTCATCCCATATTTGGACAGCATGTCCAATCTATACTTCCTCTGCAAGAGCCATATCCCACTTGGTGATCTAATCACCTCAATGCCCAAGAAATAATGCAGCTCTCCCAAATCCTTCATCTCAAACTTCTGCTTTAATAGCATTTTCACATGAAGGATATCTTCATCACTCTCACCTGTGATAATCAAATCATCAACATAAATGACAAGCCGCATAATACCTTTCTCTGTTTTTCTCACATAAAGTGAGAAATCTGCCTTGGAAATCTGAAAGCCAATACTGACAAGATACTGTCCTATCTTGTCAGACCATGCTCTAGGTGCTTGCTTCAAGCCATACAAGACTTTCTTCAACCTGCAAACAAACTCAGGATGAACAACATGCACATAACCTGGTGGCTGCTCCATATAGACCTCTTCTTGCAAATCACCATGCAAGAAGGCATTCTTTACATCCATTTGATGTAAAGACCATCCCTTTGATGTAGCCATAGCAATGACTGCTCTTACGGTTGCCATCCTTGCAACCGGACTGAATGTTTCTTTATAATCAATGCCATATGTTTGTGCATACCCCTTGACTACTAATCTTGCCTTGTATCTGTTCATAGAACCATCTGGATTGTGCTTCACCTTATAAACCCACTTACAACCAATTGCATTCTTATCTTTAGGCAAAGGTACCAATTCCCATGGAGCATTTTCTTCCAAAACATCCATTTCTTGATCCATGGCTTTCTCCCATTTTTCTTTTCCCATGGCTTGCTCAAAAGAAGTGGGTTCTGGTTTCCGTATCACTTTGACTATATAGGCATAGTGAATGGCTGTAAATCCATAATATTTTAGCCTATCCACACGATACCTAGCTCTGGTAGACCTGCGCAAAGTAGGCTCACTTGTAGGTGCTCTCAAAACATCCCTGGTCTTCCTTACTCCAGGTGTAACAACAGAAGGAATACCCAACTCATCATCAATGCTCTGTTCTGAGCCACTGGATTCACCATGCACATAAGAATGACTTGCATTCACATCAAACATGGGCTGATCTACCTTCTCTTTTCCTTTTCGTGATACCTGCATACCACTATCTGCATTGCTTTGAGAAGATTCTCCTGATCTCAATTTGCCTGTCCATGGCGAAGAATGTGAACCATTGCTAGAGGACACTCTAGGTCCACTAATATGTTGTGACTGCTATTGTGCATTCTGTGCAGCATTATCATTTTGTGCATCTACATTATCAATCACATTTACTGGTTTATACTAGCTACTCATCTCATCAAAAGCAACATCTCTGCTCACTATAGACTTACGAGTAGAAGGGTTATAACATCTATACCCTTTCTACTGCAGAGAGTAACCAACAAAGATGCACTTCTTAGCTTTTGGATCCAACTTGGATCTCAACTCATTTGGCACATGAACATAGGCAATGCAACAAAAAATTTTCAAATGAGAAATATCTAGTTTCCTACCAGTATACCTCTCCTCTGGAGTCATGCCATGTATTGCTGTAGTGGTAGTCCTGTTCATTATGTAGATTGCTGTAGCAAGTACGTCAGCCCAGTAAAAATCTGGCAGGTCTTTTTCATTGAGCATGGCACGAGATACCTCTCCAATATACCTGTTTTTTCTTTCTGTAATTTCATTTTGCTGTGGGGTATGACTACATGAATATTGCTGCTTTATGCCATGCTCCTCAAGAATCTTGCAAACTCATTTGAGAGGTACTCTCCCCCTCCATCTGACCTTAGACATTGTATTTGCAGGCCTGTTTCTTTTTCAACCATAGCTTTAAGAGTTTTGAAATGCCCAAAAACTTCACTTTTCTTTTTCATAAAATACACCCAGAATTTTTTGCTATAGTCATAAATAAAAGTGACAAAATAATGACAGCCTCCAATAGATGCAGCTTTAGTAGTCCACACATCAGAGTGGATTAATTCCAATGGCTTCTTACTCTCTTGAACATGTTTAGAAAATGGTTTCCTTGCCTGTTTTCCAAATTGATAGGCTTCACATACCTTATGCATTTTTGTAACCTTGAATTTAGGCAATCCTGCAACAATATTTTGGGCTTGCTTTGATTTAAGTCGCTGTATATTAACATGACCAATGCGTTTATGCTAAATATCAATATCTGCAACTACACCGGTCCCATGTGCAAACATTGCTGCACTCAATTCAGACATGTCTGCCTCCAACGTAAACATTCTTCCCTTCTCCTTTCCTTTCGCTATCAAGTGACGTTTATTTTTCATATCCTGAACAAAGCATCCATGAGGATTAAATCTGACCTACAAGCCCTGCTCAACCATTTGACCAACATAAATCAGATTCTTGGTGATATTCGGGACATGAAATACATCTGACAAGCATTTTTTTTTCCCATCCTACATAGACAAAGGAATTTTTCCAATCTACACAATAGGATGTGTAGTATCATCACCAGTCTCCACAAATCCTCATTTTTCCATTTTCCTTGCATCCTGCATCCATTCCGCATGACCTGTCATGTGATTTGACGCACCTGAGTCAACATACCACACTTTGTTGCTTTCTTCAGCACTTGTCACAGAATTGTTCATGTGCTGCATCATAAAACAAATGCTCATTTCTTTCATCACCATGTCTACTAGAAGATGCATAATTCCCTTGTTGCAATTTTCCATTCATGATGTCATTCTGCTTTTTATAGCAGTCTTTAGCCATATGACCCATTTTACCACAGTAGTAGCATTCAACATTGCTGTTTGCATTTTGGCCTCTTTGCCATCCACCATGACCTCTTTGGCTCCCCCTACCTCTAGAGACCTCTTTGGCTCCCCCTGCCTCTAGAGTTACCACGTCCTCCTCCATAGGACTGGTTTTCTTGAGTTTGTTGCATATTCTGATTTCTACCACGGCCTCCAGATTGGCCTCCTCTACCTCTGCCTCTACCTCTTCCAGCATTTGAGTAGAAGACAGCTTCTTTTGAAGTTCCTCTTGAAGAAGATGCACCACCATTTCTCTGCTCCTCAGAAATTAGAAGAGCAATCAGCTCCTCAAAATCAGGAAATCTTTCACGAACTGAAATGGATGTCGGAAACTGTGCATAATCCTTTCCTAGACCATTCAAGGTCACAGAAACTAAATCATCATCTTCCACTGGCGACCCAATGGAAGCAAGTGCATTTGCAATCTTCTTCACCTTCATGTGGTAGTCATTGATGCTCATATTTTCTCTTTGCACATTATGCAACTCTTGCTTGAGCTGCATTTTCCTGGCTTGCGTATTTGTGCTATACATTTTTGACAAAGTATCCCATGCCTCCTTTGGCGTACTTGCATCCTGAATATGCACAATCATAGAGTCTGAAATGCTGATAGACAGCTAATACATAACTTTCCTGGCTCTCTCATGCCATGCTTTAAATGCCTGCATTTGCTGTTGATTGGGAACATCAGGAAGAACTGGTTCTTCTTCATTTCCTGCAACAAATTCCCAATATCCTTTTCCCATAAGGAAATTCGTCATTCTAAACTTCCATGCTTGGAAGTTGTTCTTGTCAAGCTTTTCAGTGAGACGATCTGTGAAAGAGAATCATATGCCATTACAGAACACTGCAAAAAATTCTATTACTGCAAAAAACACAGCTTCAGCCTCACAAGGGCAAATTTGCAAAACTGAAAAAAGTGGTATTTGACCACACAGTCACTTCCTAGTGACGATTTTTCATCAACAGGCAACAAGGATGATTCTGTAACTCCTAATGTCTCTGCGTATAGGCATACGATGCAATTTCTACAGTAACTTTTCACCGACCTGTAGAACAGTGGTCGCACAGTAAAAAAGATGGCCTTTTCCTGAGTGCGTGTGGAAAACTTCCGCCTCCAAAACAGGCCCCGAAATGGCCTTAAATCAAAAAAACAGGGCAACCAGGGACTAAAGCCCTTCCCCATAACATATACTGCCCTCTTGCTACACAGCGAAGGGCGTCTCAATCTGAGACAATGCGCTCTTTCACTTTTTGACTGTGCTACCTGCAGAGACTTGCTCCCAAACTCGAAAAATGAAAGCAACACTGGTCCTCTTACCAGAACACCATGAACTTGGTTTGCTTTCTTGAGCTCCTTACCACGAACCAGGCTCTGATACCATATCATGATTGTGGAAGAGAAGGAAGGAGTCTCACTTGTAGCTTTCTCACTTGCACAATGGGGGAATACACACAAAGGTGGAGGCTGAAAACAGTTTTCCTCTTCTTAGTTGTGTAAGCCAGAAAGAACACTAGTACAGAGAAATAGAAGAACCCTATATATGGGTCTCAAACCAAACTCCACTAACTAAGGTGGCATACTAATTGAGCCACGAACTAGAGTAGTTGTCATCTAGCTATTATTCATGGGCGGTGTACCAACCGCATCTGCAGCTAACAAGTCGGTGACATTAATGCACAACGGTCACCCTGGCATATCACGAGTGGAGCTCGATATCTCAACATATAATGATGTATTTGGTTCACTTTTCAATGCAATGTCATAGTACTTTTGTCCTTCAATCAAGTGTTTGTGTCATTGTCTTACACACAAGATTGTGTTTATGAGTCCAAGTCTCAATCTTGGAACCTAATTCACTAGTGTGACAATTGGTCTTATTTATGTTTATGTATACATGAGTCTTGTCTACATCTTCCATCCTCCATAGCTCATGCCATGCTCTAGATCTACATCTTTTGACACCTGTGAAGGTCCTACTCTTTCAGGCATAGTAAATGGCCATGCAACTCTTGAAACATCAAACTTTAGATCTCTTAAACTTTTAAATTACCTCATCCATATAATCATTTTAGAGTGGTAGAGCTGTAGAAGCTAGCGGTGTAGCCATAGGTATTGGCACTGGTATACGCAAAGAGACTAGTGCAAGCATAGAAGCAAAAGTAGACAAGTAAGGTGTAGGCATAATAAATGTAGGCTTAGAGACAAGAGCCAAGACTGGGATAGAAGGCATAGAAATAGAAGGAATCATATGCGATACAATGCCATTATGTAGTCTAGACTTTCACATTTGTCACTTCACCAAAGTAGTGAGAGCATCATTTGCATCTAAGAGTTGATTTTAAAGTTGGGATTTAAGTGCAAAAGGACCCCTCGAGGCATACAAGAGGTATTTTTGGTGAAAAATGAAATGATTGTGAATCAAGGAGCTAGAGTTTGGCTAGATACATTTCGACGCCAGGAATCAAATGCAAGTGTTTGTTCATCAATCGGAGTTCATTTGACCCCCCATTGAATGGTCACAAGGTTTGGCGTTATGAAGTAGCTACTGGATTTGGAAGCTGGAAAGCATGTGGCAAAGGACAAGTGATAGATTTTGAAGCTAGAAAGCCATCCGTCTAGTTGGATCGCAATTTCGAGATTGGTTGTCCCCCTCAACCAAGCCGAAACAACTTTGGGTCAAGTGTGAACACCAAGATTTGAACTAGATAAGTTGTAACTTAGTAGTTAAGCTTGATTAGGAAGAGGCAAAAGCAAGAAATCAAATGACATTTTGGGGGGGGGGGGGGAGGGGGGCTAAGTGGCTTCCCATTTTCGAAATACAAAGCATGTGCATGCGAATTTTTGAGTAGGCGATCATGATTTAATTTTAATGATGAATTGTTAGTGCATATGATGTGAGAAAATGATTGCAAATGATTGAAACATGTTTGTTGATGTCTGCAATGTCAAAAACTCATTCATTTTTAGTTTTGTATTTTAAAAATAATAAAATTACAAAACTCGAAACATGAGATTTAATGAAAAATAGGATCGGTTTTGGATTTTGGGGGTTCAAATGATGTTCATATGGCATGAGAATCAATATGTTAATGGAATACACTTCTTATAAGACATACAAATAAAAAAATTGGAAAATTCATTAAAAAATTAAATAAAAGAAAAATTTTAGAAAAAATAGGTTTTGTGTGTAGAAAAGTATGAAAAACTAGAAGAATATTTATGAATGTACAATGAAGGTGAAGCATGAGGCTTCGCCTCATTTTGCCTTTCGTTATATGTTAAAGTGCATATTTTAGGGCTCATTCTATGAATTTTTTTTACGGAATCTCCTTATATTTGCGCAATCAATCTAAATTTGAAGGGCATGGAGTGTGGAACTAAAATGGAAACATATTTGATTAAGTTGCTAATTTCTTAGCATATCTTAGCATATAGGCCATGATTCATATAAGTTTTAGAAGGTTTAGTAGCATGGGTTAGCCTGGTGACATTCCTTAACAACACCACATGCTACGATTAGAAAGAAAGCATGAAAAGATTGTTTGTGCACTTCAGATTGGCTAGTTTTTAGTTAAATTGTTTAAGCATGAAATGCCATGCACTTTGCATATGCAATCTAAACATGGTATCAGATAATAAATCCCTAGATGCATGGCAATTGTTTGTTTAGGTGAGGACCAATGTTGAGAGTGTAAGATTCCCCTTTGCTATAGGTTAGTGCAATAACTTGGAAAAAATCAATTAAGTGAGGAATATATACATTCTCATGGATCATTATGTTTATGCTATGAGAGGACTCTATTATGTTCATATTCTATGTGCAAGACATGGCACATCCTAGGGCGAATCCTTGGGGTGTAGGAGAGCCATAGGAGCCACAACATTCTGCAAGGGGGAGCTCTTTATGTGTGTAAATCAAGGTGTTGATCACTTCTATGTTTAGATACTCCCTTTGTGGAGTCAGAAAGGGCAAAAACATTGGACTACAATCAATACAAATGCATTATTTATTTAGAGTAGTATATAGCCCACCGGCGCTCATGGCTACAAGGCCATGAGGGTGGTTTACTGAGCATAGGAGGCTCGGTTAGAGCCCTACAGCCAATGTTGAGCCCATTTTATATCATCCCAAAAAAGGTGGTGCATTTGTTAGGAGCTACTAATAAGTGACGGTTTTCAAATCTTGGTTAATTAGGGACCAATTAGCAAGTGTATGCCAAAGAGCATTGAGATAGATCCGATGCACTGTCAAGCTGAGATTCAACAACAAGAGAGAGTTGAAAGGGCTAGATGGTGAGCTGAAATCAATAGGAGGCATTCTTCTAAGCATAGTACTTTGATATTGTTAAGAAAGAGAGGTCTTGTTGACCCAACCAATATCCCAATTAGTTCCTTAGGAGGAGGAGGAAGCTCTAGCATTCCCCTTTCTCCGAAAAGTGAATCTACTCAAGTGGGAGTGTAACCCCACCAATACAAACCCTTAGAGCAAACATGATGGTCATGATGGCACAATCGATTGCAATACCTTCAAGAACGTTAGATTTGCCAGCCCTAAGTTTTTATCTATCCATCTTTAATGGGTTAGCAAAGGAAGATGTGGAACATCACATAAGTGAGCTTCAGAAACTAATGTTCAATTTTCGAATTCAAGATGAAGGACATCTCATGATATTTTTTAGCATGACTCTGAAAGGAAAAGTTGTAATATGGTATCATGGCTTGGAAGTTGGAACCATAACTACAATCGATCTATTCTTTGTAGCCTTTCAAAGAGAGTTCGCCCTTGAGAGAGGTGGGCAGTAGTATTGGCTGTTTGTTTTGAATGTGACACATCAAGAGCCCTATGAGAATGCTCAAGCTTATGCCAAGAAACTAAAAGAGGTGTTTTGAAAATTGCAAGCCTCTATTCCTATTCCACATGCTGCCCAATTGCAATACTTTTTACATGGATCAGACTTTAATATCCAAGTGCAGTTGAGTAGTGTTGCACTTATGTTGATATAGATATTGATATTACATGAGCAGTAGAAGAGGTAGAGTCTCACTTATAAGTAGCCTATGCATCTAGGGTTAACCTAAATTTGAGTCTATGTCTTGGAAATAATTTGGCATTGATCAATGGAAGTCAAGGTGCAACTAGTACACTTATGACCGGATCAATGGAAGTCAAGGTGCAACTAGTATACTTATGACCGGTTCAAAGGAAGAGGAAGCATAATGCAGAATGTGCCTATGTTGTCAACTCCTCTTATTGTTGCTATGCCGATGGCTAGCCAAATGGTTCCACTAAATAGTGGAACCTTAATGTCATATCCATTAACTAGTGATTGATCCCTAATTAGGTGGTTAGGCTAGTTGAATGACAATCAAATGATCACGATTATGAGTCTAGTGCATCAAATGTTCTTGGCGAAGTCAAGGATATGATGAAGCATTATACCGATATAATAACAACATAGTATAGAAAAATAGTTGTAGATGTTAATTTCCTAAAGAAGCAACAAAACTTGATAGGAAGTCGACATTCTAAAGAAGGTGGTCCATCAAGATTTAGTTATAAGTGGTGTGGTGGTCAACACTTTCCAAGGAATTATCCTAATGTCAAATGCGACATATGTGTATATGTGGGAAATTTGGTCATTTAGCTAGTACTTGTTGGAGTAAGATTAGTTCTCTTTAGTACAAGGGAGTAAGCAACCATGTCCAATTAATCATCAAGCACAAGGGAATAACATTTAACAGGATGCAAGACCAAAGAAAATATTGCAGAGAGGAAAAGCTATGGTAGAAAAGTTGCCTAGTGGTAGTGGTGTTAGCCTTATCAACGTTGTGTGTGTCAATACCACTGAGACTTCCAATTTTGTGAGCCATTATAAGAGGGCAGAAGATTAAAGAAGTCCTTTAAAAGCTATTGGTGGAAAAGTTGCTTCCAATAAGCAATTGCCAAAGAAGTAGGTAAAAGCAAAGAAAGAGGCACTTAAGACTGCTTAGCAACCAAGAGAAAGAATGGTCTGATGCGTGGGAGAAGAGAACTATTGCTAATTATCATGAATTCGATTTAGCCAATTATCTTTGTGAAGTAAAGTTTGATGTGAACCTCTTGCAGTTGATTAAGTTATCTCCAAGAGTGCGTAAATATTTTAAGAAGATTCTTCTCACTGGGTATATCATTGAACCCTTGGGAATAGCCTATGTGGGAGATGATTGGTTTGAGCATGTTAAAAACCATTGTTCAAGGATGATAGCATATGTTGATGGCATATTAATAGATCATGCCATTGTAGACATGGGATCCTCCATCAACATTACGAGTTCAGAATTGATGGAAAGGATGGGATTGGAAATCCAAAGGGATGCCTCAACAATTCTTTGGAAAGCTCATGATAGTTTGAGACAACCCAAATGTTGCATTGCCAAACTCCACGTGATTGTTGCTAATATAGGATGCATTATTACAGACTTTAGGGTTATAAAGTTTGCAAGGCAGCCAAGCAATCAAGTATTATTTGAAAGGCCATGGATCTTGCAATCTGACTATCAAGTTGATATACCCATTGGTCGTTTGATTTTTGGTAGAGGTGCTAGATGTATAATAGTGGATGCATATCTTGAATCTCGTCAAGGTGAGAGAGTACCTTTATCTTTGACAAAATTAGATACATTAGTGGATGTTTTTGGCAATAAGACTTCATCAAAAGCAATGAATCAAGAGAGGGATCCACTACAGAAGATGTCTACTATAGGTGACTCTCAATGAGTTGATAGAAGCTCAAGACAAAATTAGAGATGTGGATGTGTTTGAGCTAGATCTCGATACATTGGATGAACTGCAACCAATTAAATTAGGATATGTGCTTAGTCTGGAAGAGAGGAAGAACTATATGTCCTTGTTCCAAGAATTCCATGATATCTTTTCCTAGAGCTATGGTGAGCTAAGGGGTATTCTCACTGGTCTAGTTGTGCATACCATTCCCTTGAAGGAAGGTAGCCATCCTGTTTGTCAACAAAAAGTGAGGCATATGCTTTTTGAGCTAAGGGATGGACTATTTGAGGAGCTACAAAAAATTCATAAGGTTGGCCTAATACTTCATATACAACACATAGAGTGGTGTTCACTAGTAGTTATCAAGAAAAAGAAGAATAATCAAAATCGACTTTGCGTAGATTTTAGGAAGCCCAATAAACAAATAGTTAAAGATTACTATCTGCTCTGCCATTAATTGATTAGGTTCTAGATTAATTAGTGAGTAGGGATATCTATTCATTTATAGAATACTTTGCTGATTATAATCAATTGGCTCTGCGATAGCCAGTTGATTATAATCAGTAAAGTAGTCTATAATGGACTATCTATCCTGGTATGCTGCTGTAATGCACTATCTATCCACAGAGAGGCTGGAGCCACTTTGTCGAAGGCTGAAAGAAGGAAAATTAGGCAACAAGCCTTGAAATTTTCCTTGATTTCAAGAACACTATATCGACAAAAAGGGTCAATGATGTTTATCACCGATGTGTTATTCTTGATGAGGTTCCATAATCTTTGAAGAGTGTCATGACTCCACTTGTGGAGGGCACTTTGTTGTTGCTGGAGGACGGTTGACTACACAGAAAGCTTTGAGAGCTGGATATTGGTGACTATCCATTCCCCCAAAAATAGCATTTTTCAGGCAACCATTCTCTCCCTGCGTCTAGGCCTTGAATGCTTCAATTTTTTGCTCTTCATAGCAACACTTCAATTTGCGTGAGAAATAATATAGTATTTAGCAAGATCAAAATTCAGTCTTTCTCTCTCCCCTTTCTCTCTCACCATAAACGTGGTTCATATGGGCTAAGAGAATGAAGGAGAATGGATGTCGTTTCATGTCAATGGCTTTTTGTTTTTGAAATACGACACGTGCATATGCACATTTTCGAGTAAGTGATCGTAATTTAATTTTAATGATGAATCATTAGTGCATATGATGAGAAAATGTTTGCAAATGATTGAAACATGTTTGCTAATGTTTGGAATATTAGAATTTCATTCATTTTTTGTTTTGTATACTAGAAATAATAAAATCACAAAACTCGAAACACGGGATTTAATGAAAAATGGGATTGGTTTTGGATTCTGGAGGCTCAAATGATGTTCATATAGCATGAAAATCAATATGCTGATGGATTACACTTCTCACAAGATATATAACTCATTAAACAAAAAAAATCAATAATTTATGTTGAAATAAATGAAAATATTCATAAAAATAGTAAAATAAAAGAGAAAAATGATAGAAAAACAGTTTTTATGTGTAGAAAATTATGAAAAAATAGGAGAATGTTTGTGAATGTATAGTGAAAGTGAACCATGAGGGTTTGCCTCAGTTTTCCTTTGTTTATATGTCAAAGTATGTGTTTTAGGGCTCATTTCTATGGAAAATTATCACAAAATCTCCCTACATTTGTGCAATCAATCTAAATTTGAATGGTAGGGAGTGTGGGACTAAAATGGAAACACATTTGATTAAGTTAGTGATTTCTTTGCATATCTTAGCATATAGTCCATAGTTCATATAATTTTTAAAAGGTTCAATAGCACGAGTTAGACTAGTGTTGTTCCTTAGCAATGCTTCACGGCACGATTAGAAAGAAAGTATGAAAATATTATTTGTGCACTTCACATTGGCTGGTTCTTAGTTAGATTTTTGAGCATGAAATGCCATATAATTTGCATATGCAATCTAAACATGGCATTAGAATATAAATCCCTAGATACATGGCAATTGTATGTTTAGGTGACGATAGAGTGTAAGATTCCCCTTTGATGTAGGTTAGTGCAATATCTTGAGAAAAATTGATTGAGGAATATATACACTTTTTGGATTGTTACATTTATATTACGAGAAGACTCTATTACGTTCATGTTTTATGTGTAAGACGAAGCATCCTAGGGCCAAACCCTGGGATGTAGAAAAGCCGTAGGAGCCACAATATTTTGTTGGGGGGAAGCTCTTTATGTGTGTAAATTGAGGTGTTGATCACTTGTATGCTTGGATACTCACTTTGTGGAGTCAGAAAGGGAAAAAATGTTAGAATACAATCGATAGAAATACGTTATTTATTTAGAGTAGTATATAGCCATTCGATGCTCCTGGCCATGAGGCTATGAGGGTGGTTTGGTGAGCATAGGAGGCCTAGCTAGAGTCCTAGAGCCAGTATCAGGCCCATTTTAGGTCCCAATAGCATATTGATAATTATTCTTAAGACTTATAGACTACAAATTGTCTTTCAAAATCTCTCCTAGTTGTTCTTGAAATGCTAGATCCACAACTTATAGAAACAATTCCACCTTCTCAAGTTCTAATGGCACTTAATCTGTGTTGAGATGTTGAGCTCTACATGACTTGGCATCCACTATGTGCCTTGGTAATGTGGTGGGATATTATCACTGGTGTGTTAGGTGATCGACATGAGGATACAGTAGTGATTCTATAGTTGGACTATATCCAAGTAGTCTATGCTTGGTCATGGCACATTCATTGTGCCACCTCTTCTTTTCTTAGAGGGTTCACACTTAGTGACTACATATACATACATTGTGATAATTTCCTATTAGTATTTTATCATATTGTAGACTTAGTTCTTTTTGTGTGGAAGAAGAAGAAAGAAGAAAAAAAATTCAGCCCTATCTCTCTATGTTCTCAAGTACCCATTGCTTTTGTGTGTGTATACTCTTACGTTCTTCACCTCTCTCCTCTTGTCTATTTTCATAGTATTAAAGGTGTCCCATAGTTGCACGGAGCTTAATTGAAGGCTAAGGGGAAGGCATTGCAACAAGAAAGCAAGCAAGCAGTGGGTAAGAAGATCTTCCATCTTGCTTGATTTGCCTTAGGTTATAGCCGCAGGAGGCTTGTGAGGCTGGTGAGGTTCTAGTCTCCAATTGTAGTGAAAGTTGGTGAGCAAGAAGAGCAGTATGCATACGAAAGGTAGATCATTTAGAGCTTTCTCGTTGTGATTTTTGGTATTTGAGGTCATTTTGACCTCTGTTTTGGATGTGCAAGTAGTCCAACAATAGTTTATACGTATATTGCAATTTTTGTGTGTTGGCCATTCATAGGTGCACAGGTTATAGATTTCAAATTTTTAAGTTTTCAAGTATTTGTTGGGTTGAAACACAGAAGATATCTACATGCAAAGTATATAGATTGTGGTTATTGTCGTGTAGTTAGTGGAAAAGGCTGCATGTTTACTTGTGGTATACATGGTATCAACATGCTCACAGATTATTGTAGTTTTTTGCAAGTTATTTGTTTTGATAAAACGTTTGACAATTTCAATCAAATTGTCAACTGAGAAGATTTATAAGAACAATTATCCTACATGAAAGTTCAGGATGTCAAATTTATTGAAGAACAAAGGTGTTTGAAATTACATTGAAGGAGACATGGCCGTAGCACCTAAAGTTCATGCACGAAATACTATTGCATAATAGATAAAGGCTAAGAAAGATTAGATGCAGGTACAGAGTAAAATCACGTATTGGCTATTTGTTAAAGGCCATGGTTAGCATGATGGGATATTCGCAGGAATCTAAAACACGCGCTATTGCATGGAAAAATTTACCAAGGCTGTTGAAGTAAACAAGAAGGCCAGAAAGTTGCAGTTGAAGTCATTGAACCAAGTAAAAAGAGAGAACATGTTCATTAATGATATGCCTTGAAGATCAAGAGTATTGTGGAAGCTCTTGGATCTACCAGTGTGATAGTTGATGATAATGTTGTGCGTGCATACTTAGATGGACTTGGAGATAAATACAATAGCTTCATGTCATCTATGAATATGAGGGATGATATTCTTGATTTTGCAAAGGATACATGGTTGCATATTAAATGCTTAAGGTCATAATGGAGGGAGATAATATATCTCCAATGAGTTTTTTAATTTTTTGCAAAAAAATGGTATATAGAAGTAGTATATATGTGGATATATTTTGTAGCATCAAAATGGAGTTTTGAGCAAAATAATAGACATATTGCATAGGTGGCTCATGCATTGATGTCAGAAAGAAACTTGCCTCATTACTATTGGGATGAAGCAATTGCTATCATTGTATACATTATGAATAGGACACCGACTGCTACTATACATGGTATGACACATGAAGAGAAGTTTATGGGTAGGAAGCTAAATCTTTCCTATCTAAAAGTATTTAGATTTATTGCTTATATGCATATTCCTGATGAGTTACATAGTAAATTGGATCCCAAAGCAAAAAAATGTGTATTTGTGGGATATTATCTAAAGTAAAAGGGATATAGATGCTATAACCATGTTACACGTGAGCTGAGAGTTAGCAGGGATGTTGCTTTTTATGAAATGAGTAGTTGGTATAGTAATGTGCAGAATGTAGTTGGAGCTGATAAGCATGAGAGTATGATTGCACAAAAAATATGTTAGCAATCACATACATTGAGTGGACCACAAGAGTCTCCTAGTCATGGTCTTGTTGATAGACCTTGGAGTGGTAGATTGAGGTCATAGGTTCCTCCACCAAGTATGTCATAGATTTTAAGAAAAGGCAAAGTGAAAGTTGGGGACTCACCTATTGTGATAGATGTATCATCAAGTTTCTCTCATATTGATGGTGATTTAGATGCTACAAGTGGCCAAATCTATACTTCTTTCATTAGAATCTTACTTTGCAAACTTCCTTTATTTTAGTCTTTTTTTGGATTCGTCTTTCATAAGTATGACTACATTTGTTTTAATATTGTTTACTAGAGTACCAAATTTGAAACAAACAGTGATTCTAAACCAAATTTGGTACAAAACAATGATCCTAAATCATAACACTAAATTTAGGTTCAGTACCAAATTTGGTACAAAAAAGTATTCCTAAATAATAGTATAAAATTTGAAGCTCAATATGGTACATCATAATACCAAATTGGACATATTCAATGCATTACTACAACCAAATTTAGTATGTCATAGTACCAAATTGGACAAAAGTACAATTGTCCAACATACTAGTTACTAATTGCATATGCTACTTTATATAGTACCAAATTTGGTACAACTAGTACCTAAATTGATATACAATGGCACCAAATTTGGTGCAAAATAGTAAATCTAAACTATTATTGAAATGACACCCTAGGATAGAGATACAGATGTTAAGCATTCTACTTAGGATATATACAAGTTACATGATACTACCAAAATCTCTACACTACAATACAAACATTGGTACATCATAGTACCAAAATGGATAGAGGTACAAATGTCCAACATACTAATTACGATTCACACATGCTACTTCATATAGCACCAAATTTAGTACATAATAGCACCAAATTTCATGCAAAATATGTACCCCATTTTGGTACTATACATGTTCCATAGTTATCAATGGACCCAAAACATAGGAATAGGTACATAAATTTAGCATAATATGAGAATCATATACAACTACTTTTATTGACACAGTACCAAAATTAATATCACATACTAAAAAATTTGGGCAATGTAAAATAACTAGTGTATATATATTAACAAAAAAGTAAACATTGCATAGATACCCGTGTATACTATATGCAAACTAACAAAAAAAAATAGATAGAATTACATTAAATTGTATATTACCAAGGGTATAGAACTTTGGTTACAGTGCTCATTGGATATAGCAAGGGGGTCAAACCTATAGGCATACTCCTCCAGCTATATAAAATGGTCAACCATAAATGAAGAGATGTCATCCTCTATACCAACTAGGGGGTTTCTTTGCATTCGAGAGTAAGCAGTTGGGAACAAATCATCCATCCAGTCATGTAATGACATCCATAATATAGAAGGGTTTAACCAAGTCATAATATGTGGGCTCATATGATCTTATATAAAGGCACAACTCATACTCATTCTTCAATTATTTGTATCTAGAATCATCGGTGAGAATTGTATTAGTAGCATTGAACTAGGGATGCTTCTCCCATACTTTCTTCAATAACTTTAGAAAAGTAGGTTACCATACTTTGCTTTTATATTTAGCACATGCTAGAGACACTTAGCCCAGACCTTGCAATCATTGTGGAAAAATATATCTATAAATGTAAAGTAAGAGATTAGTTTGCAATAAAATACATGAATGCACTCCATTATAAAAGCTAAGTATAACAATACCTAGAAACAATCCTCTCACTTTTGTCAGTCGAGGAAAGTACACATTCATAATCTTGTATAGATTTTTCTTTGTGTAGCATGACTAAAATATCACTTTCCTTAGTTATAGGATAAACTCTTCTACATTGGGTCTTACAACACAATAGGCCCACTAAGATATTTGCATACCTTGGGGTTTCCTGACCCCATCTAGAAAGGGAAACTCCCAAATATTTTTTGGATCTTTTTGACAGCCCTTTAATCGCACACCGTTGATGTCAAGTTTTACAAGTCCGTCAGAACTAACCTGCACATCCTTGAATAGCGGTATGTTTGAGGATTGCTCATTTAGCCACCAAGGTTGTCTTACTATAAAATGTCATCCCCCTTGTGTGAACAAACCACCAAGATCCATAGACCACTTATTGTTTCAAGCTTTTCAAGGCAAGAGCTATGGCTACCTCTCACATAACCATGCACACTCTTCCATACACCAATGTAGTGAGCTTACCTTTGAGTTTGATCAAGTACTTCCTCCCATGAATCTACCAATGGCTCCATGACTCAAGATGCGACCTCAAGAAAACTCCATCTCCAAGCTCAGAGCTTTGACCTCCATACCCATGTGCACAAGAAGGGGAAAGAGAAGAAGATGATGATGATGAGATGAGAAGAAGAGCTTCTCCATGGTCCCTCATTGTCCCCCTCTCACACACCCCCTCTCTCCCTCTCTAATACACAAGAAGGAAGTAAGAGCAAGAAGCAAGAAGAGAGCAAGTTTGGCCACACAGAAGAATGAGATTCTTTCTTCATTTCTTGACTTTTATACATTCTCTTATCCCTTCCTTGGGTGGCCATCCCCCTTTTTGGTTTGGCCTTGGTCACTTCCTCTACTCTCTTTTCTTCTCTTTCCTATTAGCATAGGCCTCACCCTAGGCCTCTCATTCTTTACAATTTGCATGGGAGAGAGCCTGCCACTCTTTTACAAAATGAATTGCAATGTGCCCTATGATTTTCTTACTAGCATATCATGGTGCGCATACTATTGTATGCTTTCTTTTATGTTCGAGGTTTTTTTTTTGCACATCATGTCTTCAAATTTTTTTGGGTACACCTTTTCTAGATACGCCTGAGAGAATCCAACACTCCTTTACAAAATGAATTGCAATGCACTAGTGCTTTTCTTGCCAGCATATCATGATGCGCTTACTATTGTGTATTTCCTTTTACATTCGCGAGGCTTTTTTCTATACTTCATGTCTTCAGATTTTTCAGGGTCTGCCTTTCTCCTCTATCTTTCGTTTGCCTTGAGACTATCTTTCATTTTCAATTTTTTGGCTTTTCCATCTTGTTCTTTCGAGGGTGTAACATTACCCCCTTCTAGATGGGTGCTATCCCATGGCACCTATGGGTATGTGCTTGAGTTTATAGAGGGTTGATGAGAAACTATGCTCGGGGTTGTTAGGGATGTAGGCTATGTTGGGTATGCTTTGTGAAGTGATTTTGGGAGGTTGTTGATAGCAAAGATAGATGATTGGTTGATGAAGGCCTCCATAGATATTGATCTATTGCTGCACCGCACATTACAATGTTCCTGAAAAGAAAAAGAGTGCACTTCCTAGGGCATTGTGTCTACCTTATCGTGCAATGTATTGTGCAAGTGATGGTGGACTTGGGAGATGGGTCAGCATCCTAAGGTGTTGTCCCAGACTTAAGAACCCAGTCCGTGTAAATGGAGGTGTCGTGCACAAATTAGGGAGACAAGTCTATCAATCATGTCATGCCCTTGATGTGCCCTAAGTGGTGATGGGGCGGAGGGGCTAGGGTGGTCCCCTAGGTGTAGTGCTTGTGATGCTCTTAGAGTACAGATGGGTTGATTTCATTGTTGTGTTTCTTTTCTTTTTTTTCCCTTTTTTTTTTTTTTTTTGTGGAATTATAAAGGGAGTACACTAAGAAGCATCGCATTCTCATGAGCAAGGGCTAGACTGCATACTAGCTTGAGGACTTTGCTTAGAAAGCCCTACTATGTAGATACCCCTTCAAGTTGGCTCTTACATTAAGTGGAGTAGATGATAAAAATGGATGGTTACACCCAGTGAATCTACTATCACTCATGTCTTCTAAGAGGTTTAGACAAAATGCTAGCAAGAGGGTGGCTCTCATCATGAGGTGCACCATTGCACACCTATGTATCCCAACATTGATATCAAAAAAGAGGGGTGACAACTACTCTTCTTCTATAGTAGGTTTTTGTTTTAATAATATTCGTAATAAATGGAGATAGTTACATGTGGTGATGAAGGTGGGATCGGAACATGAGGAGAAGTCTTTGAGAAAACATGCTATGGATGGATAGAGATTCTTTTCGGTGAAGATCAGGATTTCGTTCAGGGTTGGGGCATTTATATTATAGATTAGAGGAAAGTCGTATCTACCATGCACCTCCTGGTTGAAGTCAACTCCAGTCCTTCTTGGATAGGGCTATAGGTAGGATCATCCCATTCATGTAGTAGGGTGTTGTAGAAAGCCATCCAAGCCTCTAAGTTAGAGTCCCAGACGTTTCTACACCACTTACGCTGAGCCTCATGTCCCTCCACCCTCTAAGATACCTCCAATGCCTTATCTTCCTAGTAATATGCAAGTTCCTACTACCACCTCATGGGGTGTCTCATCCGTTCCTCTAGCCAAATCCTTTCCTAGCCTTGCTAAAAGCTTAATGACATCCTCCACTACCTTGGGAGATAATACTCTATCCAATATACAAGGGAAGGTGAAGGAGAACTCGAAGGGGTGGCCATGGTTTTGCCATTGCTCCCATATTGCAAGTTCCTTGCCCTAGTTGTTTGACACAAGCACACTCCTTGCTTTAAGGGATGGCCATCTGTGGAACTTGCAATGTCTTAGCTTGGAGCCTCTTGTGGGCGAGTTCCACTTTTTCTTTGCCTTTGTGACTCATTTCCATCATCCGTTCAGGTTGGCACAAGTTCATTCCCTTGCTCTTCTAGTTGTACTTGTGGTTGTAGAGGGGGGCTTGGTTCTTGCACTTGTTCTTATTGTCGTGACCTAAAACAAGCCCGACACTAGCTCTAAGGCTCTAGCTAGAAGGTAGAGCTGGGTCTCTATGCTCAACCAAAATACCCCATGGCCTCACGTCCAGGAGTGTCCGGAGACTAGACACATTAATCTAACTTAAACATGTGTTTGCATCATTTATAGTCCAATGGATCCCTTCCTAACTCCTCACAGGGAGTACCCAAACAGAATGGTGTCTAGCACCTCATAGCACATACACAAGGAGCATCCCTCAGCTAACCGTGGCTCACTTCGGCTCTCGTACACTTCGAGGATTGGCATTGAGATGCGTCATTCAAATATATAACACGTACGATACATAATCCTCTCTTTTAATTGATCATTCTAAGAGATAAAGTATGATCCTCACTGAATAAGTCTCCCAAAGGAAATGGATCACTAACCCTATAACCTAGGACTCCTCACCTTCTTAATGTCGGCCAACATTCATAAAATAGGTGCTATGCATCTAGGATATATACTTCCAATACTGTGTAATGAATGTGATGCAAAAATGGATGATCTATCATTCAACCATTTTATTTAATCAAATTAACAACATGAAGGTACACAACCAATTCCTTTCATGATTTCATACTAACATGTATTTGAGGCATTGCATAGGGACAACACCAAGTATACTTGTGCTACTGAACCCTTCCACACTTAAACCAAACTTGTCCTATATGTAAAGTGCATCGCAAAAATAAGTTTTCAACCTATATTTAGTACTCATAAATCTCCCTCTCCCTACCGTTAAGTGCTGTGCATGTGGTGGTAGGTTTAGAGAGCATTTCAACATATTATTTTTGTATGAAAAGCGATAAATATGCACTCTAACATAGAAATAGTGCTAAGACCTCATGCTTTAGCCCTATCATACATTCACAGACACATGTATAATTTTCCATAGTTTTTAAACACAAATTCTATTTTTTATTTTTCTTTATTTTTTAATTTTTTATTAATAAATACTATTATTTTTTATTTTATGACCCAATTTGATTATGATTTTTGAGATTCATCATTATCTTTCATTTCATTCCATAAGAACACGATTTTTCCACCTAAAAAACGAAACCCCTATTTTTTAACTTTAAAAAACAACATTTTGAGCCTTTAATAATTAATAATGATCACATTTAATTACAATTTTTGCATATTATTACTTGTAGCCCTCAAAGACATGTCAAACAAGGTTCATATAAATTTTCATTCCATATGCCGCCCATTTGGACCATAAACGGTAAAAAACAAGCAAAATTTCTTCAATAATATAGACATACAGTTAAATTGCGAGTTTCAAGTCACGAAAATTGAATGCGTGGATTGTCATCGGACCCACCATTGGTCTCTACACAGCATGGATCATCAATTCTTAGCATCTTACACCAATCCAGTACATATCGGACAAGCATTCTCCATCATCCCGTTCTTCTCCTTCTTTTGCCCCGCATGAACTACCTCTTGGAGGAGAGAGAGATAAAGGGGAGAGAAAAAATGATTATTGAGATCTCCATCTGGGCAGCCATTCTATGTGTGAAAGCAAGCGATGTAGAGTGAAAATTTCAAGAATTCCATGGCAATGTTCAGATTGATCACTTCTTTTCAGCCTCCACCACCCTTACTCGCAAATCATCCTGATGGAGGCATCATTCCTAATCAGCGTTGAAAAAAATGATCCCCCCATAATTGATTTTTTTAAAACTTGTGCCCTTTTTTGGGTCCAAAGGGCCATGCCCACTTTGGCCATTATTTAACCTTTTAGGTGCTTGACTTCAGTTTCTTCTCCATTCGACGGTTGATTTGAGATCTGGAAAATTCTGTGCATCCAGCTTGAAGCCCCGAATACCCAAGAACTCGTCTTACTTCGGTCAGGAATGGAAAATAATTATGAACAATTTGCAACCACTGTAAAGATCAGTCTTTTGAATAAATTTGAATTCTTGTCTTCCACGACCACTTAAAATTGTTGGATCTACGCCTTCCGCTTCCATTAATCTTCCATTTTTGCAAAAAATTCGCATCAGTCGGCACATATCCAACATTTCTTGGTGGCTAAAGTCCACTTTCACTTCCTCTTATTAGTCTTGTTCAAAATCGGGTCCTTCTTGAATTGGCTTGGTTGGCTCTTGTTGAGGCAACTGCACTTGTTGCTCTAGCTCCCCAAGCCCTAGCAAGGTGAGTTCCCATGAGGTTAAGCTAGTTGAGATTAGATGGGCATGTTGCTCCTCTAATCCCAAGCATGTGCTATGCATGGGTGCCTTGGTATAAAATCCATGTTGCAGCACCCTCCTTTCTAGTTCTAGTTTTCTTTCTACTTCTTCCAGTGTTTCTTCTCCACATGACTGCATGACATTCAGCATTGTGCTAAAAAATGTGCATTGTTGCTCCAACATTCTTGTGTCGCGAGATAGAGCCATGACTTTGCTTTCCACCATGAGGCGTTCACTCACGGAATGGGCCAGTTTTTGTAAGCTAAGTCTTTGACTCTGTCTTCGTTCTTAGTGGCTGCCCATTCTCCTTTCTCTTTCAGCTTCTCTAGCCCTTAATTTTGGCACTGGTCTAGGGTGTGGCAATCACCTGCTCCTATTCCTGCCACAATGTGTGCATTTGTTGCTACTCCTGGTTTTTGCGTTCTACTTGTTCCCTCAATATGGCTTACTTGTGGAGAGTTTCTTAAAGTTGGTTGTGCAGCTCTGCCAGTTTCTTCTTTGTGGTCTTCCCATCTCTTTGGGTCCTTGCTACCTGCAACTCTTTCCTTGCCTCCTCGCTTTGCCTCTTCAACTCCTCCTTTTCTAGTTTGAGGCGTCTATTTTCCGTAGAGTTGAAAGCACGTATTTCTTCTAGGGCTATGCAATTATCTCTTTCCTCATTATAGACATCTTTCAAGCTTTCCTCTCCTTGTCTTGCCTTTAAGGCCTCTTCCAATGCAATCATTTTCCTATTGATAATGATCATCACCCTAGTTTTTTTTCACCCTGTAGGTTGCAAAAGCAATCTTATCCTCTTCTAGCTCTGCAAGCACATTCTTTTTCTCCTCTATCATCTTGTTGAGTTGGCTTTGAAGCTCTTTCACCAATTTGTCATGATCTTCAGTGTTGCGCATGGCTAAAGGCACTGAAGCAGTTCACACTTCTAAATGGGATACCTTTGGGTCTTAGTGTGATTCTGTGTTGGTGGCTATTATCGGCCTCTTTGTTCCTACAAGGGGGGCTCCTTCGCAAGGTGTAGGCATAATTTCTTGCACTTTGCTTACTAAGTACTGCACCTAAACCATGATATTCCTTTTATTGACCACCCCTTCAACAGTTCCTTGTGTAGGGGTGATTGTAGGGGTGGCCATGATTGGTGAGGTTGGGTGTAGAGGGGCTTTACCCTTGCCTTCCATCGCCAGTCTTGGTCATGCCTCTTCCACTGCTGCACTTGTGTTTGGTATGTCATCTCGTGTTGGGCTCATCATCGCCAATTCTTGAGATCGGGAGGGCTGCTCCTTTGATCTCCAAATGACCAGAGCTATCTCCTCCTCCTCCTATCACCCCAATTATTCTTCGTACTCTTCTTGTTTCTTCCTACGCTCTTCTTCAAGCCTTTTAGATTCCTCCTCCACCCATTGTAGCTCTATATTTTCTTCAGAGGTGGATAAGGTTATTATGGGGATTTTAAGAGTGATCTTTTTTCTCCCCCCTAGCTCGACAACTCTGAGCCTTTCTACTCACCAATTGTAATCTCGTCCAAGGCTTCTTACTGTTCATAGGTGAAAATAGAAGCTCGAACTGCTCTATAATGCTGTAGTATCGTCTTGGGTTTGGTACTTATCGAGATGCTTAGCGACAACTAGTAACTTAGATTGGCTCTTGGAGCCTTGGTTCACCCCTAACCCCACTAGTAGTGACGTGGCCAATAATACAGCGCTCTGCTTTGCTGCCGTGTTGTCTAGCAATCGCTTCATGAGAAGCTCACTTAGCGCCAAGTCTCCTTCTAGCACTCTCTCATGGTCAGTTTGACTTTTGCCTGCTAGGTTCAACACTCGTTGTATTTCTCGCATCTATGCGTTTTGCCTTAGGCTCCTAGTTTGCTGGTCTCGGTTGTATTCCATTATGCCTTGTAGTGCTTTGTGGGATAGTTTCCTTTCCTCTTATAGGTCAGCTATGATGGCTTCTGCTGCTCTATCGCGGTGCTCATACCGAGCGTGATTGTCGTAGCTACTCACCAACCACTGGATCATTTCTAGAAAAAATCCTAAGTCAAGTTCCTCGTTCTCCATGCAGTTTGAGCTTTCCTCCGACATGGTTGTGTTCTCTTGATCCACCAATATGTTGATAAGGTTAAGGAGGTCGAGTAGATCTACGTCTCTGTTGCTATTCACTTAGTCCTATGCTAGGCTCCAATTTCCCATCTATGTCTTGGGATCTCCTCTTATTGGTGGGTTCCTTCACGTTCCTTTATTTGAGTGAGTTCCTTAATTATTGCATACAATCCTCAAGTTACGTCCACTCAGCGAGTGTGTTCTTTTCTATGCACTTGTGCTCAATTAGGATTTCGGCTATTCTTAGGTGTACTTCAAGTGCTAGAAGTCAAGGTGAGTGTGAAGAGCTAGTGTCTAAGTGACTTGCGCATTCTCATCTTGTCTTAGGCCTGATAGGCTTGTTTGATCAATTTCTGACCATCTTGGTAGCTTTTAGGGTTTCTTGTTGCACCGCCTTACTCGGTTTAGGTTCATTTGGGTTATGTATCTCCACTAGCTTCCATTAAGGTGTTGACTCTCTCGACAAACTATTCAAGCTGCTAAGCAGCTACGTCTTGCGCATTTGTCTATTCCTTGCGCCAGAATCGAGTTACGAGCGTCGGGATGGCTCACAAAGGTTGGCACAATTGAGATCTAGTTGGCTCTGGTGTAAACTTCCACAAAATTTGCAAAAATTTGACTCGGCTCAACTTGTCCGAATTGCAGGGACCAAGTGGTAGACTCAGATGGGCCGAATGGTTGAATAGGGACACTAGCTGAACTTGCAGCTCGGATGACCGAACAAATGTGGCTGAGGGTGGAGTGGTCCGAGGGTCAAGTCACATTAGTGGGATGAGTCGAAAAAGAGCCGAGTCAAGTTGGCCGAGGACTGAGTGGTTCGAGTGGTCCGAGGGGTTGACTCGAACAAGCCGAGCAATACGTTTCCAAGCCGAGTGATTTGAGTTATCCGAGGGCCAAATGGTTTGGGTGGTCCAAGGGCCAAATGGCCCGATTCTGGGACTCGGTCCAAAACCAAGCCACTTGGATTGGCAAAGTCGCGCATGATGGCGGCCGCGCCAAGGATGATCTCGTTGAATCCAACGATCCATGCAATCACCGGATACACCGACTTCCATATCACAACAAATGCATAGCATGAAGGTTCTGATATACCTGAATTGTGTGAAGAACTCCCTGATGACAAGATTGAACCAAATCAATGCTGGAAACTCTCTCTCTCTCTCTCTGACTGTTAGGATGAAAAATGAACTCTTCTATGGTCTCTTGGCCCTTAAACCCCTTCCCGAGCAGGGTCTTGCTATCCCAATCACTCCCTTGCTAACATTAATCATTCCAACCACTCTTTTTTCCCATTTACCCCGATTTGTGCTTGTTTTACCCTGTTTTACAGTAATAAACCCTATGCGTCTCCCATCTGATTTCATAATCCTAACCTACACTAAATGCAACAAGAATCAAAAGTAAATAACTGAAATGATCTCCCCTTCTTTTCCAATCATTAACGACCAAAATAACCAAAATACTTGTATCAAAGATCAAAACCCCCAACTTCCTACCTATCTCAAGCTCTAGTTCGGGATGAATCCCCTACTTTGATGCTCGATATGAGGAGTATAAGTTCTCAAGCTTGAATCCGTGGTCCCGACAATAGAATCAAAATGTGGGAGCTCTCGCTCAACTGCCAAGACCCACGGGCTGCTTATTGTTTCAAGCATTCCAAGAGAGCTCTAATGGTTACCTCTCACATAGCTGATGCGCCTTCAAACCTACTAATGTAGTGATATTACCTCAATGCCAAAATGAGTTGCCTCCTCCTTCACACACACTGGTAGCTCCACAATCCTAGATGCTAGCTTAAGCATCCTCCATCAAGCTCCATCCATTGTAGTCATATGCACGCGAGAAAAGGGAAGAGAAGAGAAGAAGAGATGGTGAAGAGCTTCACCCTCTTGATCCCTCACTCCCACACACTCACTCCCTCACACTCTCACACTCTCACACTCCCTCTCTCAAGAGCACACACAAGCAAAGAGAAGAGAAGAAGAGAAGAAGAGAAGAAGAGAAGAAGAGAGGTCTCTTGTTAGCCACACACCAAAAGAATGAGCTTCCATTCACTTTTTGAACTTTATATACAAGCCCTAAAATTCCATGGGCGCCCATCTCTTTTTACATGACCGGCCTTTGTGGCAAGGTCATTTTTCCTATTTCCCTTTTCTTGCCTCATGCCTTAAGTCTACACCTATCTATTCCTTTACAAATGACACATGAGGGAGCCTGGCACTCTTTTACAAGAGTTTTTTTAGGCGACTTCTATTTAAAATTGTGCTTTCGTCTCAACTTAGCTTTTAGGGGCTGCCTTTGCACCTTTACTCTTTTTCTATTCTTTTTTCGCTTTTTGCTTCATTTTTTTGTCATCTTGAACCGAGGTTAACATTAGGTAGTACGCAAAAGATGATGGGTAGGCTCTCAGTCTCGATAGAAATTATTAATTTGCATTTTTCCAAGAGTGGATAGGACTACCCCCCAAACGGGCTAAGTCTCAGGCTAAGTCTCAGATTGGTTGGTTGCAATTGGGGTTGACACATGGTAGTCCAATGTTCATGAATTAGAATATTTGTGTCAACTCCCTCATTAATTAGTGCATCAAGGGTATATGCCTTTTGAGAGGTTACAATGATTCGCAGCTAGGTTGATGGTACCATTTCCTCATCCGCCTCCTCGAGTTTAGTGATGGTTGCAACCCTCAAGTTCATCGGTGTTTCTATCATCGAAGGTTCATGAAGTGGATGTGATTGAGGGTAATACTTTTTTATGTTACTTCCATTGAAAAAACCTATGCCCTCTTCTTTAATGGTTTCAAGCTTTACGTTTCCTGTTCTATTGGTATTGCAAACCCTCAAAGGTCCCAATCCCCTGAACTTCAGTTTCTACTCGTGTCCCTTGACAGAGTATAACAAGACTAAGTCTCCTTGCTCAAAGTCTTGTTGTTTAATGTGTTTGTCAAACTAACTCTTACGTTATGCTTTTCCATAGATTAGAGCATGAGTTGCAATGAGACAAGTCTCAGATAGAGGTTTCAACTCTCCTAATCAATTTGTCCATGCTTCTTGGCCCTCCCATCTCTCTTGGGCTGCTATTCTCAAGCTTGGAACAAAGATTTCCATTCGTAAAATAGCTTTGTTTTTGTAGGTCAATCTGAATGGAGTCTGTCCTATGGCTATTTTATAGGCCATCCTATATGTCCATAAAGCTGCCATGGGCTTGTTGTCTTAGTCATTGCGTGAGGGGCAGAGATTACTTTTGTTAGAACACTCACCAGGATCTTATTTGTGGACTTGAATTGACCATTGGCTTGAGGATAATATGATGAGGATTTTCTATGGATTATTATGAAGGTGGATAATAAGTGAGTGATCGCTTCATTGATGAAGTGTGTGCCTTGGTTACTAACCAACTCTATGGGGCGACTGAATTGTGAGATTACTTGCTTCTACACTTGCCCATGGTCCTAGCATCATTTTTGTGAGTTGCTCAAGCTTCTGCCCACTTGGTGAGGTAGTCTCTAGGGAAACAATAATGTATTTGGCTCAAGAGTATTGTGTTGCAAGGCCAATTAGATCGATGAAGTTGATTCTCCACTTCTCAAATCGTTGGTGTATAATCATCGGGGCAAAATCCATTTTGTCCTTACGAGTAGGGACTTTTATCTATTGGCACTCATCACAATGCTTTACAAACTTAGCTGCATTGTGGAATAGCATTGGCCACCACAATTGAGACTAGAGCACATTGCGTGATGTAGTGTCCCCACTAAAGTGCCCGCCAACAATCTCACCATGTGCTTCCTTGAGCACATCTTGAATTTCGTGTTCGCATACACATCTCTTTAAGAGTCCATCTTGTCCTAACTGATATAGTTGACCTGCAATCAATTGATAGGGTTAGACCTTCAAGATTAGTCTTTTTAACCTAGCATTTTCTATAGGTTGTCCTGGTGGTCCCTTCTTGAGAATGTGAACTATATCATCTGCCCAATATGGTGTGAGGTCTACTTTAAACAAATCTCATTCATTGGACATTCTAAAAAGATGTGCATTTGGTAGGTCATCACTGATTCCTTGTCCAGTGGCTTCTCTTGTGTGGGTATGTGGGACATGTGATTTGCCATATAATGTTATTTGCCCTTGCATACAACCACAAAGAAGTCAAACTCCAAAAGTAGAAGTAACCATTGAGCAATGTGTCCCATTGCACAGGGTATTCACAAGATAAAGCAATGCTTGATGATCCACAAAGAAGGTAAGGGTGTTGCTAGAAGATAGTGTCTAAAATTCTTTACAAATACCATGGCTAACCCTTCCCTCTCTGTTGTGGAGTAGTTCATTTTTGTCTCAATGAGTTGTTTACTAGCAAAGCTCACTGGATAGTCTAGGTTATGTTCGCCAGGTTGGCACAATAATACCCCCATGGCAAATTTTTTTGCATCAATGTGGACATGAAAGGTAATGGACCAATATGGGGCTTAAGATAGGAGCTGAAGTTAGAGCATGTTTAAGCCTTTCATAGGCCTATTGATACTCTTTGGTCCACTTGAATACTATTCATAACTTGTACAAAGGTCTAGTAATCAATGCATAGTTTGATACAAACTGCCAATAGTATCGAGTGTGGACTAAGAAACATTGAACTCCCCTGAAATTGGTTAGAGAGAGAAAGTCTATAATCACCTTGACTTTAGAGAAGTCTGTGGTTATCCCATTCCTCAACACAATGAGCCCTAAAATACAATTGTGTTTCACCCAAAGCTCTCACTTTAAGGGGTTCAATGAGAGACCATATTGCTGACACCATTCAAAGACTATTCACAACTTTTCAAAATGCTCTTCCCAGTTGGTGTGAATGCATAGATCATCGACAAAGACTTCCAACCATTTCTTGAGTATGTCCTTGAGAAGATGGCACATGAGGCATTGGAATGTAGCATGAGCATTGGTCAGTCCAAATGGCATGACTATGTAGGCAAACACCCCCCATTTAGTGGCGAATTCTATTTTGTGCCTATCATCTAGATGGACTTGCACTTGATTATAGCCTAAGAAGCCATCCAAAAAGATGTAGGCTTCCTTTCCTGCCAGTATCTCTAGCATGTGCTTCATGTATGGCAACAGGTCATTGTCTCTCTTTGTAGTTGCATTGACTTTCTTGTTGTAAAGAAGTTGATTCCCATAGGAAACCGTTAAATTGAAAATACAAAGAAATAGACTATTTAGCAAGAAAATCATAGCCAAGGTGGCAAGGCTAAAATGATATTATTGATATTGAGAAACAAGTGATGAGAGGCTGCAACATGGTATACACCCCAAGCTATGGTGGCCAAGAGTATGCACCCTCTTAGATGGTGGGAGGTTGAGACTGAAAGGAGAGAAGGATCGAAGCTTGCACTTGAGAGCTATGGCGGGAGAGTAAGAGTAAGAAAGACAGAGACAAGAAATGGGAACTCCAACAGTCACAATGTGTGACCGGGCCTTCCTTTATTCAAACTGTTACTAAAAGAATAAAGAATAAAGTGACGGTGACTGGCACCCGCCACTTGCAGTGTGCAGTGGCGGTGACTGTCAGTGTAGTAATACATGGGTGGCTAGGTGGAGGTGCCTTTACCCCCAACAACCTCCCACTTAAAGGCGAATCTGCCCTAGTGAGGAGTGAAAAAGAAAAAGGAAGAAAAAAAAAGGCAGTACAACATGTACACATGTACAGCATGATGAGGAAAGACGTCATCTCATCCCACGCCCATCAACCTCCTGAGGAAGGCAAAGCGCTCTGTAGAGAGGCTTTTCGTGAGCAGATCTGCAGGATTCTGGTCAGTCGAGATCTTGACAAGGTCAATAGACTTGTCCTCAACAACCCCACATATGAAGTGATACCTCACCTCAATGTGTTTCGTCTTCGCATGGAAGACCGGATTCTTGGCTAACTGAATAGCACTCATAGAATCCGAATGCAGTGTAGGGATAGCATCAATACCAAGGTCAGCAACCAAACGACCCAACCAAATGGCCTCCTTGTAAGCCTCAGTGCCTGCAACATACTTGGCCTTTGTAGTAGAAAGGGTCGTGCATTTCTACACCTTGGACATCCAAGAAACCACATCTCCAGCAACATAGGTGAAGACATAGCCGGACGTGGACTTCCTACTATTTGCATATCTTGCATAATCAGAGTCAGTGTACCCCACGACTCCTATATCCTAGCTGCCATAGCATATGCACATATCTGTAGTGCCCTTCAGGTACCTCATGATATCCTTCACGGCATCCCAATGCTTCTCGCCAGGTGTAGCCATGTAGCATGCCACAATACCAACTGCAAAGGCAATATCTGGACGAGTGGCTATCATGGGATACATAAGACTGCCCACTGTGGATGCATAGGGAATCTTGGCCATCTCGGCCCTTTGCTCATCTATCTGTGGACAATCAGTCTGTAATACCTTCATATAAGAAGGCAATGGACAGCCAATAGGCTTTACGTCCTGCATGCGGAAGTGCTCAAGGACTTTATGAATGTACTCCCTCTGTGACAAGTAGAGGAGTCCTTGATGCCTGTCGCGTCTAATACACATACCAAGTATATGAGAGGCCTGTCCTAGATCTTTCATCTCAAAGCTCTTCTTGAGCTGAGCCTTAAGAGCATCTAGCTCATCATGAGCTTTCCCTGCTATCAGCATATCATCCACATAGGGTACCGAAATCAATAAAGAACCATCACGGGCTTTCTTCTGTAAAGACACGGATCCATAGCACTCTTGCTGTAGCCCTATGACTGCATAAAGGTATCAAACTTATGATACCACTCCCTAGGTGCCTGCTTCAAGCCATAAAGGCTTTTTTTCAATTTGCACACTAGGTTCTCCCTGCCAGGTTCTGCAAAGCCCTTAGGCTCCTCCATATAAATCTCATCATGCAAGTCCCCATGTAAGAAAGCTGTCTTGACATCCATCTGGCATAAATCTAAGTCAAGCTGAGCAACCAAAGCCAAGACTAAGCGCACAGTGGTCATCTTAACCATAAGAGAAAATACCTCATCAAAGTCCACACCATGCTCTTGCTTAAAATCCTTTGGTACCAGTCTAGCCTTGTATGTCGGCCTAGGGTGTCCAAGGGTACTTTTCAGCTTGTACACCCACTTGCATGGAAAATCCTTCTTGCCCTCAGGCAAGGAAACCAAATCCCAAGTCTCATTCTTATGCAAGGAGTCTATCTCAAACTACATAGCCCTCTCCTAGGAGTGTCTGTCACCCCTGCGCATAGCCTCATCATAGGTGAAAGGCTCTCCTACATCTGTAACCAAGACATAATGCATCAAGGGCTGAAATCTATCAGGTGGACGTCTGTCTCTAGTAGAGCATCTCATGGCAAGCTCTACTGCCTGCCCAATTGCCTATCCAATACCTTGACCATGAGCATATGTTGTGCAGCTGTAGGCTGTCCAACTGGCTGTGCGGGAGTCCTCGGCTCCTCCTGAAATATGACCCTGCGGATCTCAACAACTCTCTTAGGCTACCTATGCATCTTGCCTTTATGGAAGACTCTGTCATGACTGCGGATGACTTTCCACGCCCGCGGATCCCAGAGACGGTAACCCATCTCACTTGATCCCCATAACCAAGGAAAATGCATTTGATACTCTTAGGATCCAGCTTACTTCTCTTGTCCTTGGGCACATGGCAAAATTCCTCACATCCAAAGATACATAGATGTGCATAAGAGGGAGGTTTTCCAATCCATACCTCCTCTGCAACCTAGAAATCCAAACCACTAGAAGGTGATCTCTTTATGACATGCATAGTTGTACTAACTACCTTAGCCCAAAAGCTATGTGGTAGGCCTGCATGGCTAAGTATACTACATACATGCTCCTGGATGGTTCTATTCATTCGCTTAGTCAAACCATTCTGGGGGGGGTGTAGGGGGCGGTCTACTAATGCTTAATACCCCTCTCATCATATAACTGCTCAAAAGCATGTGAGACATAATCACCCCCATTATTTGTCCTTAGGCATTTTAGCCTATATCCAGATTGGTTCTCAACCAATGTAAGCCATCTTTGAAACACATCCAAGACATCGAATTTCATCTTAATGGGATAAGCCCAAACTTTTTGTGAAAAATCATCTATGAAAGTAACAAAATACTTTGGACCACCCATAGATTGACAAGGCATGGGCCCACAGACATCTGAATAATGTACCAATGCCAAGGGCTCACTCATGCGTGGCCTACCAAACTTCTCATGCGTAGACCTAGTCTGCCAGCCATAAAGACAATGCTCACATGAATCAAAACATGCATAATCAAGGGGCGGTAAGTACTGCAAACCAGAAATAATTTTCATTCCCTTCAAAGACATATGGCCCAAACGGGCATGCCAAAGAGATACATGTGGGATAGAACCCACAGACAAAACACGATCAAGGGAAGAAGAGGATACAATCAAGGGATAGAGGCTTCCAGCCTTGGCACCTCTCGCAATCACAAGTTTGCCACGAGTGATCTTCCATATAGAGTCTCCAAAAGATACATGATAACCTACGTCATCAAGCTGTTTAGCTGACATGAGACTGTGTGTCAAAGCAAGTATATGACGTACATCCTGCAAGCATAACAAAGCTGCAGCCTAACATTATCAATGCCCACAATGTTAAGAGAGTTGTCATCACCCAAGCGCACAGAACCTGAAATAGTACAGTATGAATGAAACCACTCTCGGCAAGGTGTCACATGAAAGGACGCACCTGAGTCCAAGAGCCAACACTGTGCATACATAGAGTGTATCTCTGTCATCTACGAAGCACTAGAAGAAGCTGCAAGTATATAATCATCATCATCAACATCCTTAGGCTGCATAATATTGATCTCTTCAATTTTAACACTAGACTTTGCAGGCACTATGCTGTGATCAGAAGACTTATCCTGCACTTTGTCTTTCCCCTTATCTTTGCGCAGTTCATGGCATTGTGGCTTAATATGGACATTTTTGCCACAATGGTGACAAGTAACATCTGCATGCCTGCCACGGGATTTGCTACGTGACTTCCCACGAGACTTGGACCCAGATTTCTGAGAATCCCGTCCACGGCCACTGCCACTGCCATGCTTTCCATATCCATCATTCCTGCCTCTAACTGTCATAGCATGTGACACACGAGAGGCTTCCGAATTCTTATGGTTAACCTCTTCCTGTAGAAGAGCACTCTCAACATCAGATAATTTCAAGGTAGTAGTAAAGGCACATAATGCAATGCGAAATACATCCCATGACTCATTAAGAGTACTAAGCAAGAAAAGAGGAGTGACATCCTTTGCAAAAGTGATGTCCTGTGAAGTCAAGTTCTTGAGTATAGCATGGAACTAGCTCAAGTGAACAAACATGGTCACATTCTCCTTTATGCACAGATCGATAAGCTGCTTCAGCTAATACATCTGACCCATTGGACTTTTCTTGTCATAGAGATTCTTGATTTTATCCCACAACTGCCATGCACTCTGTTCTTCCTCAAATACATTGTAATGAACCTATTCTGTGAGAGATAATACAATATTGGACTTGCATAACTCATCAAGCTCAAACCATTCCTCATCTAGCATAGTTGCAGGCGGCTGCTCTCGCTGAACCTCAATGGTTTGATTTTGCGATTTTTGCACCAATACCTACCAAATTTGGCTCTTCCAATAAGAGTAATTCATACCATCAAGCTTAGTGATGTTGAAAATAGTATGATTAGTGGACGAACTCACCATAATACAGGCTAGAAGACTGCAGATAGTTCAAAACTGCTTGTTGTTTACTATAGAAAATGACAAAAAAAAAACACCAAAATCAAGAGAAAATGGTGAGAAAAGTGTAACCAAAGCTGCTGCCCACCAAGTACTAGTGAAAGTACATCGTTTCAGAATATTTCATCATGAAAAATCCATGTTAGTCCGGAGTTATATGCTTGCTGTAACAAATGACAGTAGGGTATTGTGAGAGTCAATTGCTGACAAATCACTGCACCAAGTCAATAAATGACAGCCAAGACATGACTAGCCATAAATGGGCATAAATCAGCACCAAATAGTCATCAAGACCCTGAGCAAACATCCAAACATGTCACCAAAGCATCCGTCACAGTGAGAGTAGGCATACCCCCTTGGACATTAGGGCAAAGTATACATAACACTGGCAAGACTTGACACCAGTAGGTGTATGCTCACAAGAGTGTAAAGCCCAGGCTCAGGTCAAAAGCAACTCCAAGATATCAATGCATGAACCATGCAACATTTAAGTGTAAGAGATCCTAAAGTCTCGAGTATCTGCAAAATGCTCAAAATAGCATAAACCTCCTACTCAATGTCGGTCAAGCATACAAGATGCTCCCACTAGCACAAGAGGCGGATAAACGAGCTCAACAGCTCAATCAAAACAAGTCAAAGTGCTAGAGACAGGTAACCAAGACAATGTCTCAATAGCATCCCAAGAGCATGATGGCTACAAGGCAACTATAGGTAGCATCCATGAGCAAGCCATACATCCCAATAAATATCTCTGACAACCAAAATGACATCCAATACAAAATTTTGGAATAGCAAATGAGAATCCAAGCCAAGTCTTTAGAGAGCACTAAAGCTCAACAAGTACATGGTACACTGTGCCAATACAAATGCATCAAGCCATAGGCGTCGGGTAAGCATGTACCCAAATAGCATATAACTATCAAAGCATTGACTACTGTCAAGCATAGACCAATGATAATAAGTGCGGGCTGAAATAATCTCAAGCTTCCAAAAGCATCCAGATCCAATGACAAGCTCAAAGTCGTCTGTCGATGATCAATACATCATAGCATAACCCAAGACATACACTCGGAACCAATAGGCATATGTCAGCATGAAATATAGCTTCAGAACAAGAGTATTCAGCATGCATTTACTGTTATAAAATGAGTATTTCTAGCCCTACAATCAGGCCAAAATCATAGCATTACATGTAGCTTCAATCCCCCAATCGACCGGGATGCAATAGGCATCAAACCAGTTATGTAGTCATGCCCAAACAAGCATAGGCATAAACTATGAATGTAGCACTAGCGTCAAATGTCTGTGGACTACTTATAACAGTCCTGAAACACTATTTTCAGCCACCAACTAATGCCTGATCTCAAAGGATCAATGCCAAGCCTCAATACATGTTCAAAAGGCTTGAAATGGAGTCCCAAATAAGTGCTTAATGCCAAGCTGGAGCTAGAGCTGAAGTGGCTAACTGTGTGGATATCCAGAAAGCAAGCACAAATTTCATGATGTTGATGCTGCTCCTGCCAGTCCACGTGGTAGGTCTGGAGTGGTTGGAGGGATCAAACATGAGCCAAAGGGGCATGGGAACAAGCCTCTAGCAGCCCACAACCAGTGGCAAAGAGATATGAAGGTTGGAAGCTTCAATGGTGGCAGCCCTATTTTCCTAGGCCTGTGGACTGAAATAAATCTCTGAAATAATGAAGCAATGCCCTAATGGTGTCTCAATAGGCCAGGAAGAAGCTTGGGAAGCCGGGGAGTGATGGGAGCTTAAGAGAATGAGCTATGGCTGCCGGGAAGGATACCCAACGCAACTGGGGAGTCAATGGGAAGCTGAGAATGCCACGAGCCAAGCTATAGAGTCGCGAAGCTATGCTTTGATACTAGTTGAAAGGAGAGAAGGATCGAAGCTTGCACTCGAGAGCTATGGCGGGAGAGCAAGAGCAAGAAAGAGAGAGACAAGAAATGGGAATTGCAACAGTCACAATGTGTGACAGGGCCTTCCTTTATTCAAACTGTCACTAAAAGAATAAAGAATAAAGTGACGGTGATGGGTGCCTGCCACTTGCAGTGTGCAGTGGGTGGCAGTGAGATTGTCAACGTAGTAATACATGGGCGGCTAGGCGGAGGCGCCTTTACCCCCAACAGAGACCTTAAACATGAAATTACAAGCCATCCCGGCCTAGAAGAGCTTTGTCCTCAAAGCTAAATTTGGGACAAGATACAAGGATGAGTACAATAATAGTGTGGAATAGATGAAGTTGTGTTGAAATAGGAGTCCATGCTGCTGAATAAGACCGAATAATTTGATGAAGAAAGACCTGTAACTAGAACAAACTATTGTAGGCTGTCCAAAATAGACTACAGTACAAATCTCGCCATATATTGAAGTAGAAGTGTCCAATTTCCTTGTGTGAGGTATAGAAATGTAGAGGACAATATGTAGTATCTAGCCATGCCATCATAATCAAATTTTGATGAAGATAAAGCATTTAACTTCAGAATAGAAATTTATTACAGCAAGTTGATTACTATCCAATGAATCAACTATCCTCTTGAAGAAGCCATGGAAATTGTTCCAAATATGAAGCATGCCCTGCCAAGAAGATTCTTCAATAGGCAAACCCTTCCACTTTATAAGATACTCCACAAGAACTCGATTCCTTAGAACTTTCTCCTGCTTACCAATAATCTTTTCAAGTTCATAAACCATCTTCATTAAGGGGAGGTAGTTCTTCAAGAACTTGGATTTTAGGGCCAACATACTTCTTAAGTTGGGTTACGTGAAAGACATTATGGATGCGTGTAGTTGAAGGTAAATCAAGTTGATGCACAAGATCCCCAACTCTCTTAATTATTTGGTATGAACCATAATACCTATGAGCAAGTTTATTATGTCCTCGTTTAAGAGAAGCATAATAGGATTTTGGAACCTTCAAGAAAACCCATTCACCTTTATCAAACTCAAATGTCTTCTTTTCTCGTTCACATAGGCGTTCATTGTCTCTTAAGCTTTTCCAATGTTATCCTTGCATTGCTTCATAAGATCCTCCATCTTCTCTAACTCTTCATGAGCATTAGGATTCACATAATCATGAAACAATGTGGAAGGCACTTGAACCTTGTAGCCATATAATGCTTTAAAAGGAGACATTCTAATGCTCATGTGATGGCTTAATGTCGTTAGGCGCAGGAAGGGCCAATGGGGCTCCCCTTCCGAAGAATGGATACGGCCTATTCGCTAGGTAAGGTTGGCCGTAGGGTTGCAAGTACGAAAGTCTTATTGGTAATCTACAATGCACGACGTCATGACCGAACCTACCGCAGTTAGCACAAGGTCTTGACCTAGGGTCTTGACACTCGGCTGGCAAGTGGTTTCCGCCACAGTACACGCATTGGATGTGTGGGCGCGTTGGTCATCTCAACATGTCTTGCAACTTGGCTAACTCCATCTTTACATCAGCCAAGTCTTGGTTCGTCTCGGTGGCCTTCCCCTTATCTTGGGATGATGGGACTGATCGATCACTAGAGGCTGACGCTCTCTCTGAGCCGCGCAAGTTGGTCTCTTCTAGGTTTGAGCTCCTGGAGCTTCGCTCTTTCAGCTAATCATCGACTCTGATGGCTTTCTCAAACACTCTAGCTAGCACGTCTCGCTGCAAGCTCGAATTGCCTGCCAAAGCCTTATATAATTCCTTGTCTCGAATTCCGCTGATGAATACAGTCGAAACTGCTCTTTCAGTCGGTCGCTTGCCCATAGGGATTCTCTTGAAGAGACTCCTCACGTGGGTTACGTAGTCGCGAATGTCCTCCTTCTCTTTCTACTTGACATTCATCAAGCATACTAGCAGATTATCGAAGTATCCAGGCTCGGCAAATCTCTTAATGAAGAGATCCTTGAGGCCACTGAAGTTGGCTCATTCTACGGCATCTAGGCTTGTATACCAAGTCCTTCCCTTGTTACCTAAGCAGAGCCCGAACGCTTGAGAGCGTTGAGTCAGGTCGTTGAGGCCGTTGGCTTCGCAGACTTGCTCGAATTGCTCTACAAAGTTGTATGGAACATCGTGGGTTTGGTATTTGTCGAGTTGCTTGGCAACAATAGGGATTTTAGACTGGCTCTTTGAGCCTTGGTTCACTCCTAATCCTGCAAGCAACGAGGTCGCTAGTGCCGCGGCACTTTGCTCTGTTATCGTGTTATCTAGCAGTTGCTTCATGAGAAGCTCGCTCAACGTCAAGTCTCCTTCTAGGGCTCTCTCGTGATCTGTTCGATTTCTACCCTACTAAGTTCAGCACTCGTTGTACCTCATGCAAGTTCGTACTTTGCCTTTGGCTCCTAGCCTGCTGGTCCCTATTGTATTCGACTATGCTTTGCAAAGCCTTGTGGGCTAGTTTTCTCTCTTCCTCTAGGTCTGCGATGATAGCGTCTGCTATCCTGCCACGGTGCTCGTACCGAGCGTGTGCATCATAGCTGCTGACTATCTGCTAGATAGCCTCTGGAAAGATGTTCAAGTCGAGTTCCTCATTAGACCTTTGGTCTGAGCCTCTTTCTGCCATAGTCATGTTGTCGTGCTCCACCAAGTTGTCGATCAGGTTGAGTAGATTTGTCAAATCCACATAGTTGATGCCACCTACTTAGTCCTACTTCGCGCGTTGATGGTTTGTCTACGTCTTGGGTCCTCTCCTACTGGTGGGTTCCTTGAGTGGTTTATCTGAGTGAGTTCCTTCAATTATTGAATACAATCCTCAATCTATGGTTACTCAGTGGGCGTGTCGCTTCTCGTGCACTTATGCTCAATCAGGCTTTCAATTTCCTTAAGTGCATTTGAGTGCGGAAATTCAAGGTGAGTGCAACAAACAATCTCGAAGCATCTTATGCACTCTTGCTTTGTTTCGAGCCTGATAGGCTTGTTGATCAATTTTCTGGCCGCCTTGACAGGGTTCAGAGTTTTTCTAATATGTTGCCTCGTTTGTTTTTTTCCAATCAGGTTTTAACTGCTCAGCGCTTTGCGTCTAGGTCTCTGGGTCTCGCTGCTTTCTACTTCAAGCTGCTAAGTGGCTACTCCCTACGATTTCGTCTATTCCGTGTGCCAGAATCAAGTTCTCAGCATTAGAAGGACTTTCGATAATTTGCGCTGCTGAGCTCTAGCCGAGTCAGGTCAAATTTCTGAGAATTTGATAAAAATTTACACTCGACCCATCTGGTCGAAATTATAGGGTCTGAGTGGGTCACTTGGACAGGCCGAGGTACATGGGCTGAGGGCCGAATTTGTGACTCGGACAAGGTAGACTCGGACGGGCTGAGGTGCAGACTCGGACAAAGTCACTCGGAAAGGTTGGCTCGGACAGGCCGAATGGTCAATTTGGACGAGGTCACTCGGACGAGCTGAGACACTTGGGCCGAGGGCCGAATATGACACGTGGTCGAGGGTCGAATCCTATGGCTCGGACAATTTGGCTCAGATAGGCCGAGGGCCAAATTAGTCGATGGTTTGAATGGTCAACTCAGACGGGTCGAATAGGTCTGGGCCGAGGGCTGATTAGGGTTTCGAGTCGAGTGGGCTGAATGAAAAAGGGCCGAGGGCTGATTCTGGGACTCAGCCCAGAAGCGACTGCTCGGACAGGCTGAACGCAGCGCGACGACGACAGCGAGAGGTCAATTTTGCTCGATTCTTGCGATTTAATCAATCATAGCAAGCATAAACCTCGAGATCCTATATAGGGGGATATGGGAAGGGATTCATATACCTGAATAGAGCGGTAGGCTCGTCGATGGCGTGATCAGATCGAATCTTGCGATGGCTCTCTCTCTCTCTCTCTCTCTCTCTCTCTGTGTGAAATGGTCACAAATGAGCTCTCCCTTGGCCTCTTGGCCCTTATACCCCTTCGCGGGTATGGTGTTGATGCCCCCAATCACTCACTTACCGATCTTAGGCATCACAAGCGAGCTTTTTACCATTTTTTGCACGATTTTTGCCCTATTTTGCAACAGTAATCCCTACCCTTCTCTGGTGCGATTTCCTAATCCTAACCTACGCTAAATGCAACAAGAATCGAAAGCAAAAAATTGAAATAATTTCTCCATGTTTCCCAATCATCAAACAAATAAAATATCCCAAAATACTTACTTGTTTTGAAGATAAAAAACACCCAAACTTCCTACCTATCTCAAGCTTCGTTTCTGGGATGAATCCCTTACTTCGATACTCGATATGAGGCGCGCAAGTGCTCAAGCTTGAATCCGTTGGTCCCGGCAACGGAACCAAAATGTAGTGTGAGCTCACACTCAACTGCCAAGACCCATGGACCGCTTATTGCTTCAAGCGTTTCAAGCAAGCTCGAATGGCTATCTCTCACCTAGCCAACGCGCCGTCAATCCTATGAGTGTAGTGAGCTTAGCTTGATGCCGATACGAGTTGCCTCCTCTCTCGCACACCCCGGTAGCTCCACGATCCTAGATGCGAGCTCAAGCCTCCTCCATCTCCAAGCTCCATCCTCCATAGCCACACACGCAAGAAAAGAGAAGAGAAGAGAAGAAGAGGAGAGGAGATGGTAAAGAGCTTCACCCTCTTGATCCGTCGCTCTCACACACTCACTCCCTCACACTCACACTCCCTCTCTCAAGAGCACACACAAGCAAGAAGATGAGGAGCAAAGAAGAAGAAGAGAGCTCTTGTTAGCCACACACCAAAGAATGAGCTTCCATTCACTTTTTGAACTTTATATGTACAAACCCTAAAAACCCCATGGGCGCCCATCCCTTTTTTACATGACCGGCCATTGTGGCAAGGTCCTTTTTCCATTTCCCTCTTCTAGCCTTATGCCTCTAGCCTAGACCCATCTAATATTTTACAATTGGCATAGGAGGGAGCATGGCGCTCTTTTACAAGAGTTTTCCAAGTTTTTTGAGGCGCCTTTCATTTAAAATTGCGCTTTTTGCCCCAGCTTAGCTTTGGAGGTCACCTGCGTGTCTTTGCTCTTTTTCCATGTTTTTTTTTACTTTTTTCTTCCTTTTTTCACCATCTCGACTTGGGTTTAACAACATTGATCCCATTTATAATTCTATGTATATATCCATTGTCTCTTTATTGAGGTTCAATCTATAGAAAGACTTATTATGTCTTGCAATCTAGAGAGAAAACTTCATTGATTTTTGCAATGTAGTACGTATCAAAGAGTAATATTCTTTGTAAAATACTTGGAATGTCTTGAAAACTTCATTGATTTTTGCAATGTAGTGCGTATCAAAGAGTAATATTCTTTGTAAAATACTTGGATATGGACCTCTCTCTCTCTCTCTCTCTCTCTCATATTAGTTTCAATGTCTAGAAACTTGGTATGGATTTGAATAATGTGTATTCTTTCTCTTTTCAAGAATTTGTAAATATTAAATACATTTTTATTTTTAAGTATATTTTGCCTCTTTCTTGAGTTTTGATCTATACAAAGACTTATTATGTCTTGCAATCTATAGAGAAGAGTTCATTGATTTAAGAATCCTAACGTTTTAGGTATATTGTGCATTCATGTTGAAGAGTGATGTTTGGATTTGAGTTATAGGCTATGGTGGATCGCTTGCCAGTTAGATATAGTTTTTTTTTGTCTATCTTTGGATTGGATATCTAATTGTATATAACATATAAAAATATATTATGATTCTGATTTTGGCTGCTATTATTCCTTATGCATAGGAGGATTGTGTTGATCTAAGTTTTGGATTATGTGATTCTATATTGATTCTACTTTCAAGTCTTTTTGAAAATACTAATCCCAATCAAGTCTCTCCTTGAAAGAATGCATGGTCTCTCTTGATGTGCAGGCTTTGTGAGAATCCAATCAATATGGGATTTTCACATCGGACAACTAGCAAGGATTATGTGTTACATATTCATAGGCATAGACTCAAATCTACGCGACATAGACAACGACAGGTTGCTAGGCTTAGGACTCAAATGGCAAAACATAACCGGAGGGGGCACAAAGAGATGTGTTCTACTATAGTTGAGTGTCAGAACATTTTGCAAGGAGGGGCTCTAAATCATGGTAGCTTGATTCATGAGGGACTTCACAGTTTGATTGAGCGGCAAGTTGCTAATGATCATAATTGTGATGTTGAAAATCACCAAAATCTAGGAAATCATGTGATGAATGAGTCACATGTCAATAATGCTCCAACCTTTAGTCCTCGAAATGGAGGTTTTTGCTCCATTTTACATGCTTTGCCTGCAATGGATATTCATCCTACAACTACAATATTTTTATTTCAAGACCCGATTGTGCATTCCATGGGGAGTCTTTCTGAGATGTGTGAGCAATGTTCGACTAAATTGTGGAGATGTGAGGCTCAAGTGCAAGGGTCAATTTTGTTTGGTAAACATTATTGTCGAAATGGAAAAGTAATGTTGCCACTATTGCAACATCCACCACAGCTATTGCATGATTTGTTGCATGGTATGCATCCTCAAAGCAGAGTATTTAAGTATATGAGCATATAATAGTGCTCTTGCATTTGTGTCACTTGGTGCTAATGTTGATGAGCTTTTGTTTGTTGTGGGAAATTCTTAATCTTTAGAGTGCATGGCTCCATTTATCATTGTATAGGCCCTTTGATTCCTAATGTGCAACGACAAGAAATGCCAAGATTTGCACAAATTTATGTTTATGATACTGAGCATGAGTTATCTAATAGGTTGGATGTTATGCCTAATTTATTGCCAAATTTTCTTGGGGAACTTCAGTCTATAATGTATCAACACAATGCATATGCACAAGCTTTTAGATCTGTGGGTATGCAATTGCAAAACAATCCCGCTCATGATTTGAGAATGACTATTTTTGGGGTTCAATAGGCTAATAGACAATACTCAGCTCCAATGGCAACTAAGGTTGCAGCTATCATGCCAGGACAAGGCGATAAGAATACTCTTGATTGTCGAGACATACATGTTTATAGCCGATATGGACGATGCATTGCTATTTCAAAATTGCATAGGGCATATATGCCAATACTATACGTTCTTCTTTTTCCTATGGGTGATGATGGTTGGCATGTAAAGGTACCTTATAGTGGTATTAATGTTCCTATTAATATACATGGATTGTCTAATAAGAACTGTGTTACTCAGATGCAATTTTATGCATTTCGACTACAAGTGTGTGAGGACACTGAGATGTACATGTTGCGGGGTGGCTGATTGTTGCAACAATTTATTGTTGATGTTGATTGTAGTATATAGCAATGTAGGTTGGCTTGGTGTCATCAGAATCAATCGGTTTTATGCTCGAAAGTTTATAAATGCTTAGCAGATATGATAGGAGTGATGGATGATGGGCCACTAGGAATTATTGGTGCCTCTGTTGGTAAAAGGGTGGTTTTGACGTCTTTTTTTACTAGTGGCCAAGGCACATGTATCAATTGTATCAGGATGCCATGGCTATAATGCGGAGTAAGGGAAAACCTGATCTCTTTATAACGATGACATGTAATCCAAAGTGGTTAGAGATAACTAATGCTTTGTTGCCTAGATAGACTGCTTATGATCGTCCTGATTTGACTGCTTGAGTCTTTCATAAAAAACATACTGATATGATGCATACATTGTTGAAAATGAATCTATTTGGGAATGTTGCAGGCTATATTAGTGTGATTGACTTTCAAAAGCGGGGGCTATCACATTCTCATACTTTACTAATTTTGGAGCACCCTTTTAAACCCTTTGAAGCATGCCATTATGATATATTTGTTTATGCTAAGTTTCTTGATAAAGCAAAGCTTTTAGCTTTGTTTGAAACTATCTCAAAATGCAATGTCCATGGTCCTTGCAGTGCATTGAATCCCAAGAGCCCTTGCATGCACAATAGTCGATGCACTAAAAAATTCCCTTGAAGGTTTGTGAATGTAACAACTATTGATAGCTCTGGTTATCATGTTTATAGAAGACAAGATGATGGAAAGACAGTTACAATAAAGGGTAATACTATTAATAATTGATGGATTGTTCCATACAATCCTTACTTGAGTAAAAAATATAATGCACATATAAATGTTGAGGTATGCTCATAGCAGCTGTTAAGTATTTGTATAAGTATATATACAAGGGACATGATCATCCAACCATTAAATTTTCTGTTGGAAACTTAAGGTTAAATGGTACGACCTTTCGTGAAGTGGATGAGAGCAAGATGCAAGGTATGTTCCTGCTTCAGAAGCGTGTTGGTGAATATATGACTATGCAATGCACAATGAGAAGCCTAATATACAGCGGTTGCAAGTGCACTTGGCTGATGAGAATTGTGTGGTGTTTCAAGATACAGTCAATATATTAGATGTTATGCAGAATGAAGATATAATGAAAACTACTCTTACGGAATGGTTTGTGTGCAATCGTATTCATCCAGAGACTCGAGCTATTCACTATCAAGACTTCCCAGTGTATTGGGTGTGGAATGCACAACGTTAGGTATGGACAAAGAGAAAGTGTGGAAATACGTGTGGTCGAATATACTTTGTGTCGCCCACATCTGGTGAGCATTATTTATTACTTGCGAATGCTCTTGACAGTGTCTCGAGGATGTATGTCTTTTGATGATTTGCATATTGTTGGCAACGTGGTGTATAACACCTTTAAGGAAGCCTGCATTGCAAAGGGCATGTTAGAGGGTGATGATGAATGTGCTGTGTACTTGGAAGAAGCTGCATCTGTACAAATTGGTGCCCAATTGCGTGCTTTGTTTGCTGCAATTTTGGTCTTCTGTGAGCCTGCGCAGCTTGGTTAGCTTTGGGATAGATTTATATCACCAATGGTAGATGATATTTTGTATAAGTTACAGCTAGAGCATGTGCATATATCTTCTACCGTTCTACAATAAGAGGCATCAAACAGGGCTTTATTGCATCTTCAGGATCTTTTATGACAACATGGGCGAAGATTGTCCGACTTTGATGTATTGCCAAAATCTCGTCGAATAGATTCTCAATTATGTACTAACCCTCTTTTAGAAGATGAATATGCATATGATATACTAGAGCAATGTAGAGTTTGTGTTTCTATGGAGGCAATGTTGAATGACGAACAGAGAGTTGCATATAATGCATTTATAGGTGCTATTGGTGGAAACTCTAGGAATGTTTTTTTTTAAAATGATCCTGGTGGGTATAGAAAGACATTTATTTACAAGTGTTTACTTGCTAGGTTGCGTAGTGGTCGGCATATAGCATTAGCAACAACATCATCTGGCATTGCTACTTTGCTTTTGTAGGGCGGTCGTAGTGCTCACTCGAGGTTTAAAATTCCATTGGATCTATGTAATCGATCCACCTATAATATTCCTGCTCAGAGCGATCTTGCTCAATTGTTCAGACAGTCGAGCCTTATTTTGTGGAATGAGGCTTCCATGATGCACAGGTTTGCATTTGAAGCTATTGACAGAACTGTTGGGGATAAAGGCGCCTTCGCCTAGCCGCCCCTGTATTACTACACTGACAGTCACCACCACTACACACTGCAGGTGGCGGACACCCATCACCATCACTTTATTCTTTATTCTTTTAGTGACAGTTTGAATAAAGGAAGGCCCCGTCACACATTGTGACTATTGGAGTTCCCATTTCTTGTCTCTCTCTTTCTTGCTCTTGCTCTCCCACCATAGCTCTCGAGTGCAAGCTTCGATCTTTCTCACCTTTCAACTGGTATCAGAGCATAGCTTCCTGACTCTTGAGCTTGGCTCGTGGCATTTTCAGCTTCCCATCGACTCCCCACTCGCATTAGGTCTCCTTCCCGACAGCCATAGCTCATTCTCTTGAGCTCCGTCACTCCCCGGCTTCCCGAACTTCTTCCCGACCTATTAAGCCACCATCAGGGCATTGACATTGAGGTATTGCTTCATTATTTCAGAGATTTATCTCAGTCCACAGGTCTAGGTAAACAGGGTTTTCACAGGTTGTGGGCAGCCATGGCTCACACCTCTTGGAGCTTCCTTCACCTAGATCTTGCTTCCAGCCTATCAAGGCTTGCTGAGGCTTGGTGTAGGCCTTCTTTGGCCCCCATTTGTGCCCCCTTTGGGGCCCATTGTTGACACGTGGGACAACAGACCCCCCCAGCCAGCTCACATTTTTTCTGCTCCTGATCCAAAATCTGGCCCAAAAATCACTCTTTTTGTCATATCTCGGGCATTCGAAACCCAATTCAGGCAAGGTAAGAGTCTAAGTCAGGGTTTTGGCATGCTCTAGATGCGATGGTGATGTCGGATTCACCAAATTTTGATGAGAAAATATTTTGCAACAGATTTTAGGTCTGAGATAGCATGTATTTGTATGCCTATGGCTTATGTGATGCTTTTACTAATGTCTATTGATACCGAATCACTTGTGGATGTTATGCCTCTTATGTGAGACGCATTTGGAGCTGATTTAGCTCAGCCATTGACTATTTTGAACAATCCTAGATCTGTCTAAAACAGGGCAACCACCTATTACTTCAATTTTATGCTTATAGTTCTTAGCATTTAATGCCCGATTATGCCCGGTTTGGTGCCTATACATACGGGAATGTATGCCTATGGATTTGAGATTGGATTGAGCACTGATATGATCAGTTTACAAAGGTTATATGCTACTGGAAACTTCAGGGCTAAAGCTATTTATGCTACAATTGGGTTATGCCTATTGTTCACGGGGTGCTCCCGGCTACTCAGTATGATGTCATGATGTATTTGGACTATGCCACATGTCTTGTTTATGCTCTAGAATGCTTTTGATATGAGATTAGAGCTCGATTTGGGTTTGACCGTCACTTCTTTGTAGCTGGAATTTCATCTATGACATGGTTTATGCCTAGGCTACCCAGTACGAGTTATGATGTCTTGGTGAATGCTTTATGCTTTGGCTATGGACGGCAGTTCTTTGAGCTCGTCTCGACATTCATTTGAGTATTCCCTTGAGCAGTTGGACATTGACTTGGATTTTTCCATTACGACTTGGCTTTTTCCATTATGACCTTGGATGCTATTGAGGCATTGTCTTGGTTCCCTGTCTTTGGTACTTTGACTTGGTTTGCTTGAGCTATTGAGCTCGTTTATCCGCCCTTTGAGCTAGTGGGAGCATCTTGTATGCTTGATCGACATTGAGCAGGAGGTTTATGCTATTTGAGCATTTTGCAGATACTTGATACTTTGGGAACTCTTACACTTACATGTTGCATGGTTCATACACTGATATCTTGGAATTGCTTTTAACCTGAGCTTGGGCTTTGCACTCTAGTGAGCATACACCTACTAGTGTCAGGTCATGCCAGTGTTATGTATACTTTGCCCTACTGTCCAGAGGGTATGCCTACTCACTAAGGATGCTTTGGTGACATGTTTGGGTGTTTGCTCAGGGTTTTGATGACTGTTTGGTGTTGATTTATGCCCGTTTATGGCTAGTCATATCTTGGCTGTCATATATTGACTTGGTGCAGTGATTTAGTCAGCAATTGACTCTCATAGTACCCTGCTGTCATTTATTACAGCAAGCATATAACTCCGTACTGACATGGATTTTTCATGCTGAAATATTCTGAAATGATGCACTTTCACTAGTACTTTGTGGGTAGCAGCTTTGGTTACACTTTTCTCGCCATTTTTCTCTCGATTTTGGTGATTTTTTTGTCATTTTCTGTAGTAAACAACATGAAGTTTTAAACTATCTGCAGTCTTCCAACCTGCATTATGGTGAGTTCGTCCACTGATCATGCTATTTTCAACATCACTAAGCTTGATGGTACGAATTGCTCTTATTGGAAGAGCCAGATTTGGCAGGTGTTGGTGAAGAAATCGCATATCAAACCTTTGAGGTTGAGCGGGCATCCGCCTGTAACTATGCTAGATGAGGAATGGCTTGAGCTTGATGAGTTATGCAAGTCCACTATTGTATTCTCTCTCACAGAATAGGTTCATTACAATGTATTTGAGGAAGAACAGAGTCCATGTCAGTTGTGGGATAAAATCAAGAATCTCTATGACAAGAAAAGTCCAACGAGTCAGATGTATTGGCTAAAGTAGCTTATGGATATGCGCATGAAGGAGAATGTGATTATGTCTGCTCACTTGAGCCAGTTCCATGCTATACTCAAGAACTTGACTTCGCAGGACATCACTTTTGAAGAGAATGTCACTCCTCTTTTCTTGCTTGGTCCTCTTAATGAGTCATGGGATATATTCCGCACGGCATTATGTGCCTCTACTGCTATCTTGAAATTATCTGATGTTGAGAGTACTCTTCTGCAGGAAGAGGTTAATCATAAGAATTTGGATGCCTCTCGTGTGTCGCATGCTATGACAGTTAGAGGCAGGAATGATGGATATGGAAAGCACGGCAATGGCAGTGGCCGTGGACGGGATTCTCAAAAATCTCGGTCCAAGTTTTGTGGGAAGTCACATAGCAAATCCCGTGGCAGGAATGCAGATGTTACTTGTCACCATTGTGGAAAAAAGGACCATATTACGCCACAATGCCATGAACTGCGCAATGAAATGCGCAAAGATAAGGGGAAAGACAAAGTGCAATATAAGTCTTCTGATCGCAGCATAGTGCCTGCAAAGTCCAGTGTTAAAATTGAAGAGATCAATGTTATGCAGCCTGAGGATGTTGATGATGATTATATCCTTGCAGCTTCTTCTAGTGCTTCGCAGATGATAGAGATACACTCTATGTATGCACAGTGTTGGCTCTTGGACTTAGGTGTGTCCTTTCATGTGACACCTTGCGAGAGTGGTTTCATTCATACCGTATTGTTTCGGATTCTGTGCACTTGGGTGATGACAGCTCTCTTGATATTGTGGGTATTGGTGATGTTAGGCTGCAGTTTCCTTCTGGCAGCAATTTTGTTATGCAGGATGTACGTCATGTAACTGCTTTGACATGCAGTCTCCTGTCAACTGGACAACTTGATGACACATGTTATCATGTATCTTTTGGAGACTCTATATGGAAGATCACTCGTTGGCAGACTTGTGATTGCGAGAGGTGCCAAGGCTGGCAGCCTCTATCCCTTGATTGTATCCGCTTCTTCCCTTGATCATGTTTTGTCTGTGGGTTCTATCCCCCATGTATCTCTTTGGCATGCCCGTTTGGGCCATATGTCCTTGAAGGGAATGAAAATGCTTTCTGGTTTGCAGTACTTACTGCCCCTTGATTATGCATGTTTTGATTCATGTGAGCATTGTCTTTATAGCAGGCAGACTAGGTCTATGCATAAGAAGTTTGATAGGCCACACATGAGTGAGCCCTTGGCATTGGTACATTCGGATGTCTATGGGCCCATGCCTTGTCAGTCTATGGGTGGTGCAAAGTATTTTGTTGCGTTCATAGATGATTTTTCACAAAAAGTTTGGGCTTATCCCATTAAGCTGAAATCCGATGTCTTGGCTGTGTTTCAGAGATGGCTTGCATTGGTTGAAAACCAGTCTGGGTATAGCCTAAAATGCCTAAGAACAGATAATGGGGGTGAGTATGTCTCACGTGCTTTTGAGCAGTTATGTGATGAGCGGGGTATTAAGTGTCAGTTGACCGCCCCCTACACCCCCCCAGAATGGTTTGACGGAGTGGATGAATAGAACCATCTAGGAGCATGTACACAGTATGCTTAGCCATGCAGACCTACCACAGAGCTTTTGGGCTAAGGTAGTTAGTACAGTTGTGCATGTCATAAACGGATCACCTTCTAGGGGTTTGGATTTTCAGGTTGCAGAGGAGGTATGGATTGGAAAACCTCCCTCTTATGCGCATCTCCGTGTCTTTGGATGTGAGGCATTTTGCCATGTGTCCAAGGACAAGAGAAGTAAGCTGGATCCTAAGAGTGTCAAATGCATTTTCCTTGGTTATGGGGATGTAGGCGAGATGGGTTACCCGTCTTTAGGATCCGCAAGCGAGGAAAGTCATCCGCAATCATGATGTAGTCTTCCATGAAGACAAGATGCATCGGCAACCTGAGAGAGTTGTTGAGATCCGCAGTGTCATATTTCAGGAGGAGCCGAGAGCTCCCACACAACCAATTGGATAGCCTACATCTGCAGCAGATAATCATGGTCAGGGTGTTGGACAGGCAGTTGGGCAAGCAACAGAGCCTATCGTGAGACGGTCTACTAGAGACAGACGTCCACTTGATAGATTTCAGCCCTCGATGCATTATGTCTTGGTTACAGATGTAGGAGAGCCTTTCACTTATGATAAGGCTATGCGCAGGGGTAACAGTCACTTTTGGGAGAGGGCTATGCAGTCTGAGATAGACTCCTTGCATAAAAATAAGACTTGGGATTTGGTTTCCTTGCCTAAGGGCAAGAAGGCTTTGCCATACAAGTGGGTATACAAGCTGAAAAGTACCCCTGGACACCCCAAGCCAGCATACAAGGCTAGATTGGTAGCAAAGGGTTTTAAGTAGGAGTATGGTGTGGAATTTGATGAGATCTTTTCTCCTGTGGTTAAGATGACTACCCTACGCTTAGTATTGGCTTTGATTGCTCAGCTTGACTTGGATTTATACCATATGGATGTCAAGGCAGCTTTCTTACATGGGGACTTGCATGATGATATTTATATGGAGCAGCCCAAGGGCTTTGCAGAACCTTGCAGGGAGCACCTAGTGTGCAAATTGAAGAAAAATATTTATGGCTTGAAACAGGCACCTAGGGAGTGATATCATAAGTTTGATGCCTTTATGCAGTTGTAGGGCTACAGTAGGAGTGCTATGGATCCGTGTCTTTACACGAAGAAAGCCAATGATGGTTCTTTATTGATTTTGGTACTCTATATGGATGATATGCTGATAGCAGGGAAAGCTCATGATAAGCTAGATGTTCTTAAGGCTCAGCTCAAGAAGAGCTTTGAGATGAAAGATCTGGGACATGCATCTCACATACTTGGTATGCGTATTAGACTCGACAGGCATCAAGGACTCCTCTACTTGTCATAGAGGGAGTGCATTCATAAAGTCCTTGAGTGCTTCCGCATGCAGGACGTAAAGCCTATTGGCTGTCCATTGCCTTCTTATGTAAAGGTATCATAAGTTGATTGTCCGTAGACAAATGAGCAGAGGGCCAAGATGGCCAATATTCCCAATGCATCCACATTGGGCATTCTTATGTATGCCATGATCGCCACTCGTCCAGATATTGCCTTTGCAATTGGTGTTGTGGCACGCTATATGGCTATACCTGGCAAGAAGCATTGGGATGCCGTGGAGGGTATCATGAGACACCTGAAGGGCACTACAGATATGTGCATATGCTATGGCAGCCAGGATACAAGAGTCGTGGGGTACACTGACTCCGATTATGCAGGACATGCAGATAGTAGGAAGTCCACTTCCGGCTATATATTCACCTATGATAGAGGTGCTGTTTCTTGGATCTCTAGTGTGCAGAAATGCACGGCCCTTTCTACTACAAGGCTGAGTATGTTGCAGCCACTGAGGCTTGCAAGGAGGCCATTTGGTTGGGTCGTTTGGTTGCTGACCTTGGTATTGATGCTATCCCTACACTGCATTCGGATTCTATGAGTGCTATTCAGTTAGCCAAGAATCCGGTCTTCCATGCGAAGACGAAACACATTGAGATGAGGTATCACTTCATATGTGGGGTCGTTGAGGACAAGTCTATTGACCTTGTCAAGATCTCGACTTACCAGAATCCTGCAGATCTGCTCAAGAAAAGCCTCTTTACAGAGTGCTTTGCCTTCCTCAGGAGGTTGATGGGCGTGGGATGAGATGACGTCTTTCCTCATCCTGTTGTACATGTGTACATATTGTACTGTCTTTTTTCTTTTCTTTTCACTCCTCACTAGGGCAGATTCCCCTTTAAGTGGGAGGTTGTTGGGGGTAAAGGCGCCTCCGTCTAGCCACCCGTGTATTACTACATTGACAGTCACCGCCACTGCACACTGTAGGTGGCGGGCGCTCGTCATCGTCACTTTATTCTTTATTCTTTTAGTAATAGTTTGAATAAAGGAAGGCCCGGTCACACATTGTGATTATTGGAGTTCATATTTCTTGTCTCTCTCTTTCTTGCTTTTGCTCTCTCGCCATAGCTCTCAAGTGCAAGCTTCGATCCTTCTCACCTTTCAAGAACTTTAAGAGATGTTATGAGTTGTAATAAACCATTTGGTGGAAATGTCACTTTGCTTGGAGGTGATTTTAGGCAGATCTTGCTCGTCGTGATAAAGGGCTCGCATTAAGATATTGTTAATGCGACACTATGTTACTCTCATTTATGGCAATATGTTAAGGTGCTAAGGTTGTCTGGGAATATGAGGATGTCAACCGTTGGTGGTGTAATGGATAATGGATTTTATTAGTTGGATTCAAGGGATAGGGGATGGAGTGGGTATTAGGAGAATTGTGATAAGTTCCATATTCCATCTAGCATGGTGTTGAAAGGACACTCTATCGAAACCTTGGTTAATAGTGTGTATGGTGAAGTGTCCACGGTGAGAGACTTTGGAGCATATTTCAGCGAGCGTGCTATACTTGCAGCCCAGAATACAAAGGTGGCTTCTTTGAATCGTTATGCATTGCAATCGATGCCAGGAGAAGTGATACAATACTATAGTGCGAATTCAATTGCAGAGACGGGTGATAGCTCATTTTTATACTTTGTAGAGTATTTAAATACACTAGATCTTGGAGGTGGATTTCCTCCCCATCTATTGTTGCTAAAGATGAATGCACCTATTATTCTGCTTAGAAACTTAAATCCAGTAAAAGGTTTGTGTAATGGTACACGGTTGATATGTAAAGCATTCAATAAAAATGTGATAGATGCTGAGATAATAACAGGGACAAATGTGGAGAAATGGATTTTCATCCCTAGGATCGCTTTTATTCCTAGCACCTTGCAATTTCCGTTTACTATGAGGCGAAGGCCATTTCCTATTCGACTAGCATTTGCTATGACAATCAATAAGTCGCAAGGCCAGACATTGTCTGTTGTTGGTCTTTACTTAAAGACACCAGTATTTATGCATGGACAGTTGCATGTTGCATTTTCAAGGGTGAAATCCTCATGCGGTGTGAGGATCTTACTAGATGAGAATGGAAGCGTTGTTCGTTGTGAATGTCACAATGAACATTGTGTTCAAGGATATACTTCAGAAGATGCAATCAGGTGCATTACTTTTTTGCAGAGATGCATACAGAGATGTAATTTTTGGAGGGTGGAATGATATGCTTGCATTTTTGCAGAGATGTATCAGCTAAATTTTGACAGCTTTGTAGTCCCTGCTTGGCATATATGTGAAATGGACTTTGTGCTATATTCGATTGGCATATACTCGATGGTAATTGAGTGTATATTTCCTACATTGTATATGAGTGTTTGGTTGACTTTTGCAGATGCCTACTCCAAGATGGGGATATTATCCAGCTTCTAAGTATCAGAAGGAATTGCAGTGTATCTTGCGTGCAGTGACAACGCATGATATTATAAAAAGAACGCTTGCAAGGGTCATTAAGCGTTTATATGATGATGTCAATATAGAGATTTTACTTTCAGTTTTTATTGAGGTAGTATATTGTGGCTATACTCAGTGTTTTCGAGTGCATATGGGTGAAGCTGAGCAGGAAAAGAGGTTTCGATGATCTCACATTGATAGAATACCAAGGGAGTGGCCGACGTATGAATTTAAGAACCTCGGTTGTTTTGTGACACTACATTAAGTTGTGACAATGCCTACCAAGAGGTTTACAAATGTTAGGCCAGTTATTGTTATTCTAATGTCAAGCAATCTTTGTCGATTGTTAGATGTGTTCACATTTACGTTATGGGCTTTTAAAATTTTAGGGGCAAGAAAGGGAGGAAAGACTATCATGTCCCCTATACCATCACCGGGACAAAGAATGGCAATGGAACTTGCTTCACCTTGGCATATTGTGTTGGAGAATTGAATTTTTCCCAGTGATTCCTCAAAGAAAAAAAAGCTTCATTATGGTTAGGTCCCATGGGAAGTTTCAACATTTTTGTAGCGTTTGGATGTAAATGCATAGGCGTAATCAAGGAGTGACACTTTGTGGTTTGTTGATACTTGGATTTATGGTTCAAAATTATCAGCTCTAGAGCAAGCTTTGGTTTTGGGCTTTGCTTCACCTGTGTGGATTGTTAATACTATTGAGAGTCTATATTTGATGCTTAAATACTTTGTGGTTCATTTCAGCGTAACAATGTTATTTCTGATTGTAACATCCAAGGATCATGTAAAGCTACTTCTTACTCTTGCGCAGAGCAAGTATGGATGCAACTACAATATTGGTACATGGTGATTGCTAAGTCTATGTACTCCTAGGTGCGAATGCGTGTTTGGCCCTGTGTACATGTGTGTAAGAGAGAGAGAGAGAGAGAGAGAGAGAGAGAGAGGGAGAGAGGGTGTGAGTGAGTGAGTGTGAATAGATAGGGGAGAGGTGTAAAAGGGGTGAGAGATAGAGTAGAGGAGAGGGATAAAAGAGGGGAGGGAGGGAGAGGTGAAAAGAGGGGAGGGAGGAAAAGATAGAGGTTGCTAAGGGGAGGGAGAAAGAGATAGAGGTTGCTAAGGGAGAAGAAAGATAACAAGGGAGGACGGAGGGAATGAGGATGATAGATGTGAGAAAGAGAGATGGTTAACAAATATACAAGAGAAGAGTCGCAAATGGAGGGCGGAGGGTGAAGACGAGTAGGGAGAGGGAGAAAGAGGCAAAAAATAGTGAGAGAGATTCGGAATAGAGAGAATATAGTAAGCAAGCATATGGGTTCTTCCATCAAGGATACAAAATATGCATTTCGTATGTCTTTTGTTTATGGTTTGGTGCAATGTTATTTCCAATTGTAACATCCAAGGATCGTATCGAGCTACTTCTAAATATCATGCAAAGTATGCATGGGTAAAGTTTACAAGTTTGGTGCATAAAAAGCATTGCATACATATGTGAGTCTCTATACACCTAGATCCAAATGCATGTCTATCCTTTTATGCATATGTACATGAGAGAGAGAGAGAGAGAGAGAGAGAGAGAGAGAGTGTGTGTGTGTGTGTGTGTGTGTGTGTGTGTGTGTGTGTGTGTGTGTGAGAAAAGACAAGAAGAGATGTGAAATTTGTGTGGGAGAGGGGTCGCAAACAAAGGAGAGACATAGACTAGGGGAGGGAGGAATACATTGTGGATATACTCAATGTTTTCAAGTACCTGTGGGTGAAGCTGAATAGGATAAGAGGTTTTGACGATCTCACACTGATAGAGTATCAAGAGGGTGGGTGATGTCTTTGGATCTAAAGACCTCGATTGTTTTGCGACGCTACATCAAGCTATGACAATGCCTACTAGGTGATTTGCAGATGGTAGGCCAAGTATTGTTGGTTTCATGTTAAGTAATCTTTGTTGATTGTTAGATGTGCTTACATTTATATTGTGGGCTTCTAAAATTTTAGGTGCAAGAAAGAGAGGAAAGACTATCATGTCCCCTGTACCATCAACAAGACGAAGAGTGGCGATGGGGCTTGCTTCACCTAGCCATGCTATATTGGAGAGTGAAAAATTTCCCAATTATTTCTCAAAGAAAAGAAAGCTTCGTTTTGGTTAGGCCCTATGGAAAGTTTCAAAAATTTTGTAACATTTGGATGTAAATGCATATGCACAATCAAGGAGTGACACTTTGTGGTTTGTTGATACTTGAATTTGTAGTGCAAGGTTATTGGCGCAATCTCTAAACAAAGTTTGGTTTTAGGCTTTGCTTCACCTGTGTGGGTTATTAATACTGAGAGTTTGCATCTAATGCTTGGACAAACTTATAAACTTTGTGGTGTGGCTCACATATCTTTCATTTGTGATTCATTTCACCGTGGCAATGAAAGATCATCTAGAGCGGCTTCTAATTGTTGTGTAGAGCAAGTATGGATACAAGTTTACAAGTTTGGTGTATGGTCATTGCATGTATATATGAGCCTATGTACTCCTAGATGCAAATGCATATCTGGCCTTTTATACATGTGTATAAGAGACAGAGAGAGAGGAAGGGAGAGAGTGATTGAGTGAGAGTAGATATAGAGGAGGGAGGTGTAAAAGGGGTGAAAGGGGTGAGAGATAGAGAGGTTGCACGAGTAGAGGGAAGTAAAGCATGCTGATGTTTTGTGATGTCATTACCCATTGTGCGATAGAGCTTCACTTCCCTTGCACCCCGCTTGGCGACAGTGAAGCTACCGCCAAGTAGGATAGCGTTCCTCGCACAAAAGGAGCCACTCAGATTGCTATACTAACTTGCCTTGCAAAAGATCCTTAAAACTACACCATGATCAATCTTCATGGGCACATACCAAGAAAATCAAATGGGATGTACATAGTTAGGAGCATATATACTCATTTTACTAGCAAAACTCCTTTATCCTAATGTTAAGTAAAAGCTCAATTTAACCATCATACAATTTGATCATATACTCATTTTACTAGCAAAACTCCTTAGCCTAATCCTAATGCTCCTAACTATGTACATCCCATTTGATTTTCTTGGTATGTGCCCATGAAGATTGATCATGGTGTAGTTTTCAGGAGCTCTAAAATGTTTTTAGTCAAATTTTACACAACATTTGGCTAATAAATAGTGGGACTAAGCTTTGAACTCTCATTAACACTAGTCTTGTAGCAAAAAATTAACTAGAAAGATAAGTTTAAAAAAAAAGAGTTTACACAACATTTGGCTAATGAGAGTAGTGGGACTAAGCTTTTAACTCTCGTTAACACTAGTCTTATAGCAAAAAATTCACTTGTGGTAATTTGGACTCTAAAATATTCCATTTCTCATCAACAAGATCAATAAAAAAAACAATTTTTGAAAGATGTGATTATTGAGTATCAAAACATTGCAAGTGTATGAAACAATTTGATATATGTAGTGGCACTATTCATTAAGAGAATTACAATTAGATGAAAATTGTCATCCAATTCCAATGTTGTTTTAACTAGACAATCTAATGCACCTTTGGGAATCTAATCTTTGTAAAAAGTACATTCTCTCAATACTTCTTTTGAATTTTTTATTTTATTATCTTACAATATTGGTTCTCAACTCCCATCCAATCTTGATATCATATGCATATGTCAATTTCAAATATAGCAAAATATTACTTGAGCCACTACAACGTCTTGCAACCACTTTTGTAGCAAATTATAAGGCTAGGATTGGGAGGAATGCAACATAGACGTTATTGGGCTCTCACCGATAATATCCTACGTCATAGATGATTAGTAGGATAACTTATAGACTCCAAATTTTACAAGTCACTCTTGTGTTTTTCTGAACACATTAGGTTTAAACTTCCTAATGTTCCCACAACAGCAATGTGATATTATACAAGTTGGTTATTATACATACAAGTTATGTTAAAAGAAGTTTAAATTTTGAAAAAAAAACCCTTAAAATTTAGGATCATTTTACTCCAAATATGATAAAAGATCATGCAAGATAGTAGATGAACCGTACAGATTTTGCGCATTTAAAAGTCTTATTTATAGTTAAAAATCTGTGTAGATATAAACCAATACTCATATTAAGGATGGTCTTTGTTAATGCTCCACGGTCAGTTCTATCTGAGCAATATTTTCACCAAGGGAATAGGTGAATGCAATTTTCACGAAGTGTGTAGGAAGCACGGCCAATGCCAATCTCTCTCTAAACACTACATGCCTTTCTCCAAGAGAAGAGGGTATGAAAGAGGCCAATATTTCTTTAGCCAAGTTCTTCAAAGCTTAATTTATGAAGCTTGTGGTTTTTTCTAGCGTGATGCCACTTACAGCAGGCTAATATATTAGATACCCTCACAGCGCACGATCCAGGTAGAGCTACAAATCCAAGTGTCCGTCCCTGGGAATCGACCTCGGCTTCTTACGTTACGTACACAATTCCTTGCAACCGCCCTGAAGGCGACTGCGTAACAGGGTTTGTGTTCCACGACTTTTAATTACAAAACCTCGCGTTCTTTCGCCAAGACATTTCTTGTAAAAACACACACAACAAATTATCTTAAGTAAAAGAAAGTCGAGACTCGTCCGGACGCCATTGCTGACCAATAAGGCTCTACATTATCAATCTAAGACATGTTCAATGACTTCTATGTAGAGTATAGATATACAATAGCATATACGTACATGCCCGAGGTCGGAATATATATGCCTACGGACAGCAAAATATTGCAGCTGCAGGATGGCCATGGAGGTCATCCGTTCTGCCAGCTGCTTTTAAGCTCCCAACATGGGTGTACCATGGCTGGGAGAGATTGCGCTTCCGATGTAACAAAGAAAGAACATCATCAGACACTGAAGCTGAGACTGCCTGCATGAGCGAAAGACTGAAGCTCAGACAGCCTGCATATTGACAAGACGAATCATATCCATATCTTCTTCTTCCTTCTGGATATTGTCTAGCAAAGACTGTATCCTAAATCAGCTTCGGACAAAGGGATGCCAGGACTCGAGGAAGTCGGACTGGTACCAGATCATGGCGAGGATGAGGAAGAGGACGACGCCGACGCCGAGAGGGGAACCCCCGAGCCTGTGGATGGAGGAAGGGTCGGAGGGCAGGGGCAGCCATGAGGAGCTGCTCTGAGAGGAGGGGGAGGAGGACATGAAGTGCAGGGCCAGCAGCAGCAGCACCGGCAGCAGCATCACCCCGACCTTCACCTGCTGCGTTATCTCCCCCACCACCGGCTCATACGACAGGTACCACGGGAGGATGAGCCCCAGCGCTACTATCCCCAGCACAAACAGGGGTCCGTAAGGGGCCGGCCCGTTGTTATTACCTGATTGATAATATCCTCCAGGCTGAGCCATGGCAAAACACAAGACACAAAGAGACAGAGAGAGAGAGAGAGAGAGAGAGAGAAGGAGAGAGCAGCCGATACCCTCTTCTTGATCCTTTCAGACAGTCGAGGGAGAGAGACAGAGATAGAGAGAGAGAGAGAGAGAGAAATGAATCACCGGAAAACACTGATTGCCCACAAGTTAACAACACCAACCTGACTTCGTAGAGCTACTGTTTATAAAGAGATTTCACCAGCCTCCAAGTCTCAAGATGCTTCAGCACTGAGTCATTCGCCCTAAAGAATAGGTACTACTTAATTATTGTTGTCTAGTCGAGATCTTGAAAGAAGATCTTTTAAACCTATTATTCTAAAACAGACCGCCCTTGCAACCGACATATCTGATCCATTATTGTATTGTATATATATATCTGTTTCTTGATCAATCGTTCAGTGTAACTTCAGACACACCATTCTACAGAAAAAAAGGTGGGTGTTCATGACACATGTGAAGCCAAAGTTTTGCAACGATCTGGAAGCTTCAAGCAAGGTCATAAGAACTTAGGGCCGGGTCACACCATGGGATCCTTACAAATACTTCTAATGTGAAATTGATTTAAACAAGATGGGCGCATGAGATCATGCCTTCTAGGATAAGGAACTAGCTTATGTTTTGTTCAGTGAATCTTTGTTGGATTAAGATTAGAGGGATGTTTTTCTAATTGATAAATATATTAGTTGTCAAAAGTTGGGAAAAGTGTGAAAAAGATCCCTACGCTTAAACCTATAAGTCCCAAGCCTTGAAGTCATAAAGCATATGAACTTAGATTAAAAGAAAGATAGTTTTAAAAAATAATAATCAATTGCAAAGATTTATTGTTTTTTCCTCCCCATTCTCCTACTTCATCACATTATCAACTCGAGTACGGCGTCTTCATGACAATAAGAGAGAGGATCAAGATGCCACTACCATCACAAAAGGACTCGATGAGGAGTGAAGCTTCAAGGAAAAAGAGACAAGCCTAGCCACCATGCTAAGTCAAGAAGAGGAGTAATCAAACCATACCACCAATTCAAAGAAGGAGAGGAGGACTCCATTGACCAGGACACTATGAGATGAGCCAAGTAAAGTGAGGGTAAGCGAAGCTAATTTGGATTATTAATAAGGCTATATACTAAGCTAGGGACTGAGGCAAAGTGGTTGATCATTCTTGAAAGGACACAATCATTTGAGAAAGGGGGGAGAGAAGACAAAGATAGAGAGGAGTAGACAGGAGATTAAAAAACAAAGACGTCTAAGATAGCTCAAATTTTGGAAGGCTACATCAAATCCATCTCCTCCTTGTATCCACTACCCTCATTAATCACCTTTTTCCTTTACCCCTATTCAATCTATCATATCTTTGTGCCCTTCTTGATCTCAAATTCTACCAAATTCCAATCCTCACCCTATCATTTGAAGGCTCAATGAGAAAATCTTACTTACAAGTACCTTGGAGATAGATCATATGGATTATATTTATTGATTAAACCATAGTCCATAAACCATTCTACACCAAAGAATCCATTTTCTTCTCCAACCCTAAGTGCTATCTTAAATCTCTACCCTATCCATAACCCTTTCTCCCTCCCCAAATTCCTTTATCTAGCCCAATACTCCTCTTGGCCTGACTAAAAATCATTTTGAAGATAATATGAGAGCTCTAAAAGGATCAAGGAAGGAGCTAAGCAAAGAGCATGTGTCGGATCATTCATGTGTATACGATGGTCCCCAAGAGAAGGAGCACTAGAGCTAAGCATCTTGATCGCACAAATGAACAAAGTTTCACCTACACAAACTGGTAAGCCCAAGTGTCCCTCTTTGTATTTATGTTATGCAATGTTCTTCATTATGTTACTTGTTGTAATGATTGTTAATGAAAAAATCAAAATAGCATAAAATAGCTACTTGATTCAAGAATCATTGTGGATACCTTACATTCAAGTAGATGGGGACAATAGTCTAGTTGCTGAGGAGGGAATTTTAGAGCATCCCCTCATGTGATGGAACCTAGTCCATATGTCGAATGCTATCCCATAAGATATTATTTGCTTACAATGATGGAACAATCGGTTAGTTATCTATAAGAAACCCATTATTTTAAGACTATAGTTAAAACAGGGTATTAGCATGCCCTTTTCCTTGAGACAACATAGTAAAATGGATAGTATATTATGAACCTTCATGCGATTGAACTTGTTAAAAAGAGAACTAAGGTTAAGATTATACTCAAATAAATCTAATGCCATGGGGCATATTCCATGGTGGATTCCGTGAGGTTTTACGATGGATTCCGTAAAACTATATTTATTTGTCGTGGCTCATACACAAGGTGGATTCCTTATGCAAGAAGTTGATGGGGACGCCTGTTCTTTTCGATCGTTAGATTAATTTAATGTGCACATGGGTGATTCCACAGCAGGGCTGATTCTGCAAAATACATATTTAAATTAATGGACGTTTACGAGTTTAGAGTGCACTCACATTAAATTAAGGTTAGGACATAGTTCCAACCTATTTATCTATTTTGTAGCTGAAGGCTGTTGGGTATTCACTTTTGTTGGTTTAATTTTATTATTTTCTAACAATTGTGAATGCTTCTGTTGATGTGTAGAGCACGCAATGGTGGCGTTGGGAAGCACCGAGCGATGGCATGTATTCAAATTACCTAGAAGAAATTATCATTTTTAATGGGCACACGTCTTATCATTTAATATGTGGCACTAATATTTATTTAGGTGCGCTTATTTATTGAAATACTTGATAAATATTTATTATTTTGTATGTGCATGGGCACTCGGTTTAAATATTTCATTATTGGACATTGTATTTGGGCACAGCTCGATTTTGGGGATGCCCAACCGCTTTATTCTTTATTTGGGCAAAAGCAAATACAAAAGCCAAAGCATGCTAATTGTAAATTGGGCTATTTTTTAGCTTGGAGATTAATAAATTTATAAAACATGCCTTGTGGAGCACTCACACAAGACATGAGGGGAGATTGTACCCAAATTATCTTTTTGCTTCATATCGTACAAACTCTCTTCTTGCTTTTATGAGGTTTATATAGAGTTATTTGTTATTGGGAACCTTCCAAAGCTCACTAAGCGCACATCCAGCATCTGATTTGTGCACCAATGGTATCAAAGCGAAGTTTAGATCAAGGGCTTCCAATCGCTTACCATCTTGTGCGAAGGCGAAGCTCTTAGAACGAACGGGCTCTACATGCAATTTCGCGACGAACCGTCAATACCAGTGTATTCTTGGCAGTGAAGAACCCCCTACTGTGCTATCAGATCGCCAAGGACCACTCTCAATCGACAAAGGACCACTTTTTAAGCTTCTTTATCAAGACATTTTTCTCAGAGAAGAAAATTTTCATTAGTTTGGAGGTTATAAGCTTTATAAGCTTAAAAAGAAGCTAAAGCTCCCAAATTTTAGTATCTGCGGTGGCAGCATGAACTGAATGGCACCGAATCTGACGTCAATGTCCTCTTGTCCTAGTCGATTAGTCAAAAATTGATTAAGCCTTTATAAAGCTTACTAAATCTTTAAAATTCTAAATTTTCAACCTTTTTCATAGTGGGAGTTCGAACACACATAACCAATCTCGAACCTGCTTTACACCTTCAGCAAGCCTTTGTTCGTACCTGCGTGCTAATAGAGACAATTTTCAGCAAGCAAATTGTCATACGTAGTCTACACAGAATAAGTATTCGTTGGAAGAAGATCAACGTCAATTACCGTACCCGCAAAAGAAGCAAGATCACAAAAGGCCATATTTTTTTAAAAAAAGCAAGCCTTGTAAACCCAACCTTGAGCTGCACTCATCCCTCTAACAAGATTTTAAGTGTGTGTGGTTGTTTGAGATTTTACAAGATGTCTGATCAAAATATGGAAGATTTTATGGCCAAAGCTGATTTACCGAAACCAACAATGGAGCAAAAATTGGACCTAATTATGATGGAACTTCAAGAGAAATGAAGAGCACGTCAAAATTTGCAAGCTCAATTGGCTACTCTTCAACTATCCACTGTTGATCAAGATGAAGTGTAACCTGAATATGTTATTTGACGTACAATTGACGCGACACTCGAAGCACAATCTCTCAAGAAAGAAGCCAAGATAAGTAAAAGAAAATTTAAATTCCGTACTTTTAATGGGCAACGTGACAGAAAAACTATTCTCACTTTTATCAGTCAGTTTGATGATTATTTTCGTGAAGAGCAGCATGCTGAGAAAGATAAACTCAAATGTGTCACTAACCATCTAGTGGATAGAGCATCATTATGGTGGACTGTTGTCCACAAGAGTATGGATTGTCCTACTACTTGGGAGTTTTTTCAAAAGAAATTTTTGCAAAATTTTCTTCCACCTCAATTCTATGAAAAATCAATTAAACATTGGGATCTTCTGCAATAAAGAGGTCCTGAATCCATACTGCAATACACTGAGTGTTTTTGGAGTGCCTTACTGCAACTTCGAATGCTTAAAGATGTTCGTGAGGCCATCCACAAGCGCAAGTATATGTCTGGTTTGCTTGGTCACTTCTATGCAGAAGTGAACATGTTCAAGCCAATGACTTTGGAAGATGTGATTTCTTTAGTCCATGATACTGAAGACAAAATTTGTGGATGAGAAAAACGACCCAACAATTTTTCATTAACGGTAACTTTAGTACAAGGAAATTCAATTCTAACTTTCAAAGATTCAATCAAAATCGCTTTATTCCTTCTTCTTTCCGTAAATCCTAGACATGACCCCCTGCTTTACCATCAAACACAAATGCAAACCCTAAGCAATCTCTGCAACCAAATCCCAACATACCTAAACTTCCAGCCACTACCAATAATGTTTCCAAAGCAAAGTCTGTAGTTTGCTACAAGTGCCATCAACCTGGACACCTAGCGGTGAGCCGTTAATCCAAGAAGCCAATTGTTCACATCAATTACTTGGGAGCGACTAAAGACAAAGACTGTGAAGAAATGCCAGATTTCACAGAAGATGATGATGATATTGGTACTGCTTCACATATTTTACAGGTATGCCAAATCCTCATTCATTATTAACAATGAAATGTCTTGTGCATGGTCACGAAAAGATTATTTTGCGTGATGATAGGAGCACACATGATTTGATTTCTGCAAAGTTGGTAATAGAATTGAACTTACATATACTGTTCCAACTCATTATCGCATAAAAGCTGCATTCTTAGGCACTAGATACAATGGTACACAAGAAGTTCATGATTTAAAAATTAAAATTGGTGATTATGTTGAGTGTAGAAATTCCTTGGTTGTGTCTTTGCAAGTTAGTGACATTATTTTAGGAATGCCTTGGCCTCACAAATATAATCCCGACATAGATTATTCCACACATTCCATGAAAATTCATTCTAATAGAAAATAAATCATATTACATAGAACGCACACCTTTGGTAATTTTCCATTGCTTAGTCACACACAGACTAAACATTCATTGAAAAAAGGTAGCAAATCATACTTATTATGGGTGAATGAAATTGAAACTAAGGAAAATTGGATGCATCCTAGACACCCATGATTTCTTTCACAATTTAAAGATTGTTTTCTTGCTGATTTAGCCCCTGGTTTACCACCTACACGTCCTGAAGATCGCAAAATAGACTTAATCCCACGTTCTCAACCACCATGTAAAGCACCTTATAGACGCAATCAAATTGAACAGAATGAAATTCAAGCCCAAGTTGAAGAACTATTATCCCAAGAACTCATTAGGCCCAGTAGTTCTCCTTTTGGTGCACCTGTCTTATTAGTTGTCAAGAAGAAAAATAATACCTATAGGATGTGCATTGATTTTCTTGCCCTAAACAAGATCATTGTTAAGAATAGATATCCAATCCCTAGGGTAGACTACCCCATGGATAAACTACAAGGAGCCACTATTTTTAGCAAGATAGATCTCAAATCTAGATATCATTTAGTATAATTGAATACACCTGACCATTTAAAACTGCATTTAGAACTCAATTTGGTCATTATGAATTCCTTGTTATGCCTTTTGGTTTGACTAATGCACCAGCCACATTTAATCATATGATGAATCGAATATTTTTGAAGTATCAGCATTTTGTAATTATTTACTTTGATGATATATTAATTTTCAGTAAGAATGAGAATGAGCATTATGAACATCTATTTTTTATTTTCAAATTATTGAAAGAAAATCAATTATATGATAACCCTGAAAGGAGTGATTTTTTTCAAACCCACATTGAATACTTAGGACATAGTATCTCATCTGATGGTATTCAAGTTGATCCTAAAAAGATAGAAGCAATTTTGAATTGGCCAATACCTAAAAATGTACATGAGTTATGTTCTTTCTTAGGTCTTGTTAGCTTTTATAGAAAATTTGTGATAAATTTTTCATTGTTTGCATTGCCTTTAACGAAATTATTAAAGAAATGTGTTGTATATCATTGGTCTGAAAATCACAAAAAGTCTTTTGATTATTGAGACATGCTTTAACACATGCACTTATTTTGCAATTACCTAATTTTAATAGATCATTCTTTCTAGTAGTCACTGATGCTAGCGGATCAGGAATATGAGTTGTCCTTATGCAAGATTCACATCCCATAGTCTATTCTAGTTGCAAACTTAAGCCCTTTGAGCTAAAGTATCCTACCTATGATAAGGAATTGTTAGCTGTAGTACAAGCTTTACGTTAATGGAAACACTATCTAATGGGATCTGAATTCATGATCAAAACTGACCAACAAAGTATCAAATATCTTCTTAGTCAGCCAGAAATCTCTAATTGTCATATTAAATGGACTGGTTTTATTCAAAGCTTTTATCCACTTATCCAATATCAACTCGGAAAAGAGAATATTGTTGCAGATGCATTAAGTAGAAGACCAAGTATCCATAATATTTCCAGTCTATCTTTTGATTCCCTTATCCCTATGAAAGATACCTATGACTAAGACCCCAATTTTCAAGCTAATTGGAATAAATTAGTTGCTAATAACTGGATTCCAATTGATTCTTTGTCTTATTGTGATGGATTAATGTTTTATGAGAAAAGATTATGTATCACTATTCTATTTAGATCATTTGTGTTGCACGAAATTCATTGTTTCCCATATCAAGGCCATAGAGGTATTATTTCTACTTTAAGAACATTAGTTGAAGATTTTACTAGCCACAAATGGAATCTGATGTTTCTAACTTTGTTTCTGAATGTTTAATTTGTCAACGAGTCAAGCGACACCATGGTAAGCAATATGGTTTGTTAATGCCTTTACCAATTCCTGGATGACCATGGGAACATATGACCATGGGAACATATTTCAATGGATTTTATAACCTGTTTGCCTAACACACAAGCTAATCATGATATGATTTTGACTATAGTAGATCGATTTAGCAAATAAGCATATTTCCTTCCATGCAATAAAACATTAACTTCATCTCAAGCTGCATAATTGTTTTTGAAAACTGTTTTTACTAACCATGGTTTGCTAAAAGTTATTATTTTTTATCGTGATTCTAGATTATGTAATTATTTTTAGACTACTTTTTTTGATAATTTAGGTACTAAGATTGATTTCTCATCTGCATTTCATCCTAAAACCAATGGACAAACAGAAGCTACTAACATTACGATTTTAGATTTTTTGCGTGCATACATAATATCCAAACCACAAACATGGGATACACACTTACATTTACTTCAATTTGCATAGAGTAATACACCACATACAGCTACACAAAAAACACATTTGAAAATCATTTATGGACATATATTGCCTACACATATTACATCATTGTCGAATAAAGTTAAGCTGTTGATGATATTGCCAATATGCATGCTACTATTTTTGCTGAAGTTAAAGACATGATTGTGAAAGCCCAACAATCATACACTAAACAAGCTAACAAGAAAATAAAAGCTATGAGTTTCAAAGTTAATGATTATATTTGGTTACACATTGAAAAGAGAAGACTGCAAAGTGTTGAGAAACACCCTGTTGTTAAGTTAGCCCCTAGATTTTATGGACCTTTCAAAATCATTCACAAAATCAATGACAATGCATTTAAATTAGAACTATCCCAACACTGGAAAATTCATAATACTTTCCATATCATTTTACTATGACCTTTTAGAGGCCAATTACCTGTCCACCCTGTCTATGAAAACCCTCCTTTGTTATAAGAAGAAAGTGAAATCCTTTAACCTGAAACTATTCTAGATACTGACTTTATGACCACCAGAACTGGCCATAGATACTCTAGATATTTGGTTAAGTTAAAAAATCATCATGTTGAAGAGGCCCAATGGATGTACACCCACGATCTAAGTGCTTTCTCCTCACAGCTCACTCCACATTGAACTAATAGCAATTGAGGACAATTGTTATTCCACCCTGAGGGTATGATGCAAGGAGGCATATTCCATGATGGATTCCATGAGACCACGGTGGATTCCATGAGTTTTTTTATTCCACGATAGATTCCTTGAGGTTTTGCAGTGGATTCCGTGAAACTATATTTATTTGCAGGGACTTGTACACAAGGTGGATTCCTTGTGCGAGAAGTTGACGGGGATACATATCCTTTTTGGTTGTTAGATTAATTTAATGTGCACGTGGGTGATTTCACATTGGCTGATTCTACTAAATACATATTTAAATTAATGGACGTTTATGAGTTTAGAGTGCACTCGTATTAAATTAAGGTTAGGACAGAGTTCCAACCTATTTATTTATTTTGTAGCTGAAGACTACTAGATATTCAATTTTGTCAGTTTAATTTTATTATTTTCTAACAATTGTGAATACTTCAGTTGATGTGTAGAGCAGACAGCGGTGGAGTTGGAAAGCACTAGGCGATGGCGTGTATTCAAATTACCTAGAAGAAATTATCATTTTTGATAGGCATGCGTCTTATCATTAAAGGCGTGGCGGTATTATTTATTTAGGGATGCTTATTTATGGAAGTGCTTGACAAATATTTATTATTTTGTACGCGCATAGACACTCGGTTTAAATATTTCATTATTAGACATTGTATTTGGGCACAACTCGATTTTGGGGATGCCCAACTGCTTTATTCTTTATTTATGCAAAAGCAAACACAAAAGCCAAAGCATGCTAATTGTAAATTGGGATATTTTTATTTTTGGAGATTAATAAATTTATAAATACATGCCTTGTGGAGCACTAACACAAGGCATGGGGGGAGATTGTACCCAATTTGTCTTTTTGCTTCATGTCGTGCAAACTCTCTTCTTGCTTTTATGAAGTTTATGTAGAGTTCTTTGTTCTTGGGGACCTTCTGACGCTCACTACGTGCACATCTAGCATCCGATTTGTGCACCAGAATCCTATAAGGATCAATTGATGGATTATACTCAAAGAAGTCCTACTCATCAAAAGGATCAACTATTAGAATATTATCTTCTTGACTGGGAGATATCATATTCTTTGACTATTAAGATATTATCTTCACTAAGGCTTTCCATGACCCTAGAATAAACCATTGAGATGAGTTGTAGTCAATATAAATTTGAGACTAAGGTTGAGAAAGACCTAATACCTCAACAATGCATAAACTTCACCTTAGGAATGAGTAAAGTTTCAAAGAAGGGTCCCGATCTAAGTTAAATATGCCATAATGATCCCTAAGATTGACTTCCTTCCAAGGAGCAGATTAAGACTTATCTCAAGTTTATGCAATTGGAGTAGTTGAATGGAAACCTATGCTAGAGGACAAGGTACTTAGATAAATCCTTTACATGGATTGTATTGCAAGGTATTGTTTGATTTTTTGTGTATTCTAAGTCAAGATATGCCAATGCACATTGATTTTGAGGAGCATGCTTTTCATCCCCCAAGGCCAGATGTTGAGCCCTTTTACAAAGGAGCTAATAATCTGCTTCGGATGTTAGGACACCGGCACCGTATACGAGAGGCCTCTCTGCAGGGACTTGTCATTAGCTACTACGAGGCACTGAGCAAGCGGGTCTGGTAACAACCATAGCTCTTGCTTTCACTCCATTCTTCCATTTCAAGGCTCACTCCCTTCAGTATTAGAGCCTTCTTCTCCATGATCTTGGTTCGGCATTGCTTCAACTTCTATTCGAGCTACGTACAACATGATTTCAATATTGGCAACCATTGCTTCACATTTGAGGTTTGCATCACTCATCCATTACTTTGGCACTTATCAAGGCTTATTGGAGCTTGGTGGGGGGATCAACAAGCCCAGGTTGTGAGCTCATCTCAGATCTCATTTTCAGCTCAGCAAGTCATTTATAGGAATAGCCATCACCTATGCTTCACCTTGAAGCCTTGGCTTGCTCCTACTTGAAGGCTTCATTGGCACCTTCTTGGTGCCCCCTAGCCTCCCCACACTCTTGTTCAGTACTCAAGGAGTCTCACAGGCTTAGAATCATCCTATGCATGATACACCATTTATTCACACAACACACAAGCCGTTCTCAAATTTGCCTCTTTCATTGGCAGCTCGGCTCTACATTGGAGGCCTCACCAACACTCAAGCATTGATACTTGGCATTGCTTTAGCACTTGGCATTGAGGTTGAGCTCATAGTTTAGCTTCATCGACTATGAATAACAATCCACAAGTTATGAGAAATAGGGAAACCCCTTGTCTTCATACTTCATGTTCATTGGTGATGGTCATATGATGTCTATTCATGTATATATGATGCTATCATGTTTGGGGATGATATGGCATTGATGTGAGATGTCATTGGACTAATTTGAGAACTCACTCACTTAGTTTTACATAGGTTTTTTATAGCTATAATAAGTAGGTTTTAATACTATTTTATCAAGGATATTGTATGCCTATTATCATTGGATGCTTCCTGAGCACTTTGGATGCTACATTGGGATATAACATTGATCTTACATGCTTGGTTATGCTCTTTACATGCTATTGAGCTGAGATTGGAGCTTTGACTTTCAACATTGTCTCTCGTTCACTGTTATGTATGGTCATTAGATGCTACAATAAGAGCTTTGCAAGTTACTTGGGTTGGATACTCCCTGATATATGCTACTTGGATCTTGGATGTTTGGATTCCTTCCATTTGATGTTTTGAGCTTTGTTTGCTCGTCTAGCATTTGAGTTTTGTTCTGGTGGGAGTTGCTACTTAACACTTGGATGTTACATTGAGATCTGGTTATGCAATTGAGCTTGAGGGTCTTATAGTTGCCAAACCGTGGGGGACTTGGTGATATATATACTCTCTTAGTCCATTGTGCCTTTGGTTGGTCTCTTCTTTTACCCATGAGACCTACTCTATGCATGATCGTTATGCCTATGGGATGTATCTCATTATGACACGTTGATTCTTTGATAGTTCTCGGTGAGAGTCACATATTCACACATTACTAGTTGCAGTTATGCCCTTCCAGTTGTAGTTTGTCTTATATTAGTGATCGCCCCTTTATGCCATTGATTTCTTACTATTGTACTTCATTTTCAGCATGATGTAATTGCAATTTACTACACTATAATATGCAAGCAATCACCTCTATTTGATAGTCTTTTGCATTAGATTTGTGGACAGTTCATTAATTGGTCAATACCCCTTGTTTTCAACTTGATTTGGTAGTGGTTTTAGGGCTGATTTGTAGGTTATTACAAGCAAGCATGTTTTGCCATTTTGTGCATTTGCTTGGTCTCATTATAGCTAGTGGTTCTAATGATAGTGCTATCTTTAATATTGACAAGTTGGATGGCACTAACTAAACCTATTAGAAAGTCCAAATCTAACAAGTTTTGGTGTAGAAAATGTAAGTTAAGCCTTTGAAACATAAGGGCGTCAAGCCCCAATGTATTGATGCAGAGGTTTGGGCTAAACTGGATGAGCTATGTAAGTCCACCATCATTTTGTCCCTCTCCAAGTAGGTTTTCTATAATGTTCCCTCTAATGGGCAGTCCGCATGGGACTTATGGGATAAGATTTGCAATGTCTACAACAAGCAGAGCCCCACTTCTCAAATGTATTAGATGAAGCAACTCATAAACCTTTGCATGAAGGAGGGCACTTCCATATTAGCCCACTTAAACGAGTTTCATTCCATTCTCAACCATTTGTCTTCATAGGGGATTAAATTCAAGGATAATATTCCTCATTTGTTCCTCTTTGTTACACTACTTGAATCATAGGATACATTTTGTACTGCAATGTGTGTAAGCATGCCTACTCATGGGATAAAGTTACAAGATGTAGGGGGTGCACTCTTGAATGAAGAGGTTAACAGAAATAATATCGATGCTTCCCACACCTCTCATGCTTTGACAGCTATAGGCAATAATGGTAGGAGCGGTAATGACCAATATGGGAGAGACTCTCAGAGCAACCTCATTTGCAGTCACGTGGATAGTCTCACAATAAGTCCCGTGGCCATAAGTCCACATTGACTTGTCATTATTATGGAAAAGTAAGACATCGACCATAGTGCCATAAAATGCACGAGGACAAGCGCAAGAAAAAGTGCAAGGGTAAAGTACAACACAAAAATGATGATCGCAGCATTGTCCCTAGCAAGTCTAGTGTTAAGACTAAAGAGATTAATGTTGTGCAGAATAATTTTGATGATGATTTCATACTTGCATCTTCTTCTCTTGATACTTCACAACTGGATGATGCTTTATCAGGATGTACTTATTGTTGAGCTGATAGATTCAAGGACTTCCTTTCATGTGACCCCTCATAGAGAGTGGTCTTGTTCATATCGCAGTATGACTGGATCTATCCATTTGGATAATGACCTGGCATTAGAGATCATTGGTGTTGGTGATGCCCACTACAATTTTATCTATGTAGCATGTTCACTCTTTATGATGTACATCATGTATTGCCTCTCAATCAAGAAGAGCCTCATCTCTACTAGCACTTTAGATGATGCAGGTTATGTAGTTGCTTTTGGTGATTTCTCATGAAAGATTATCCATGGGAATCTTATCATTACACATGGTGCTAAGTCCAATACTTTCTACCCCTTGCTTGTATCTAGGTCAATTGACCATGTTTTGGCAATGGATGTAGTTCCATATGTATCTCTTTGGCATTGTTATCTTGAGCACATGCCCTTGAAATGAATGAAAATGCTTACTCATTTCATTTGCAGTATCATTCACCCCTTGAGCATAAGTACTTTGAGTCTTGTGATCATTGTTTATATAACAAACAGACATGTAATATGCATAAAAAGTTTAGTATGACACGCATGGATGAGCCTTTGGTTGTTGTTCACTCGGATGTATATGATCCCATACCCTACAAGTCATTAGGTAGCGCAAAGTATTTTGTTATCTTCATTGATGACTATACACAAGGTTTGGGTATATCCCATTAAATAGAAACCAAAAGTCTTGACTACATTTTACCGTTGGCTTGCTTTGGTTGAGAACTAGTCTAGGTACACGTTGAAATGCCTAAGGTCAGATAATGGGGGTGAGTACATCTCTAAAGACTTTGAGAAATTTTGTGATGATGAGAGAGATATTAAGCATCAATTGACCACCCCGTATACCCCACCCCAGAATGGTATGGCTAAGCGCATGAATATGACAATTCAGGAGTAAGTTCATAGTATGCTTACCTAGTCAGGCTTATGATAGCATTTTGGAAGTGAGGTAGTTACTACTACTATACACTTGATCAAACAGTCCTCGTGACTGCTCTTGACTATCAGGTTACAGAGGAGGTATATATAGTCTAGAAAACCTCCCTCATATGCTCATTTGTGTGTCTTTGGTTGTGAGGCTTTTTACCATGTTGCTAAGGATAAGCAGAATGAGCTAGATCTTAAGTCTAGAAAATGCATCTTTCTTAGTTATGGAGATGTAGGTGAGATGGGCTAGTGCCTATAGGATCCACAAGCTTGGAAGATTATTCACAGCCATGATGTTGTTTTCCATGAGGAGAAAATGCATAAGTAGCTTGAGCATGTTGTTGGGGTACGCATGGCAATATTTCAAGAGGAGCCTCCTGCTACTATATAGCCAGTTAGATAGCCTATAGCAATGGATCATGCTCCAATGGCCCAGGTCATTGATGCTCCATAGGGTGTACAAGCCCCACAGCTTGTTTTGAGACAGTCTACTAGAGATGAGCGTTTTGTGCCTTCTATGGATTATGTTTTGGTGATAGAGGTTGATGAGCCTTTTACTAATGATGAGGCCATGCACAAAGGTGATGGTCACTCTTAGAAGAGGGCTATGTAGTTAGAGTATGACTCATTACAAAAAAATCATATGTGGGATTTGGTTCCTTTTCCTAGTGGCAAGCATGCTTTGCTATGCAAGCGGGTATACAAGTTGAAAAGTACCCTTGGATGCCCCAAACTGACATAGAAGGGTAGATTGGTTACCAAGGCTTCAAGCAAGAATATGGTATGGATTTTGACAAAGTATTTTCTTCTGTTGTGAAGATGACTACCCTACGCTTGGTACTAGCTTTGGTTGCCGAGCTTGACTTGGATCTTTATCAAATGGATGTCAATATAGCTTTTCTTTATAGGGACTTGCATGATGAGATTTACATGGAGCATGCTAAGGGCTTTGTAGAACTTGGTAGGGACCACCTCATGTGCTGATTAAGAAAGAGCCTTTATGGCATTAAGCAAGCACCAAGAGAATGGTACCATAAGTTTGATGCTTTTATGCATTCATAGGGATATTCCTGTAGGGATATGGAACCTTGTTTATACACGGAGAAGGCTCGTGGTAGTAGCCTTATGATTTTGATCCTCTATATATGGATGATATGTTGATTGTTGGAAGCACTCATGATAAGCTAGATGCCTTAAAAGGTCAGCTCAAGAAGAGCTTTGAGATGAAGAACATGGGACCATACATCACATATTCTTGGGATACACATTACATGCGATCATTCTAAGAGGCTCCTTTACTTGTCACAGAAGGAATACATTTAGAAGGTCTTTGAGTGGTTTCGTCCATAGGTTGTTAAGCTTATTAGCTGTCCTTTACCTTCTCGTGTGAAGGTTAGTCAGGCTAATTGTCCGTATTTTGATGAGAAGAAGGCCAAGATGGCCAAGATCCCTTATGCATTCGTAGTAGTGGCCAATTTGATATACGCCATGATAGCCACTCATCTTGACATATCATTTGCAGTAGGACTTGTGGCACACTATATGGCAACGCTTGGCCGATAGCATTAGGATGCCATCGATGGTATCATGAGGTACTTGAAGGAAACAACATTTATGTGTATTTGTTATGGTGGCCAGGAAACATGAGTCGTGGGGTATGCTAGCTTTGATTATACAAGACATGCAGACAGTAGGAAGTCCACCTTTGGCTCTGTTTTTACCCTTGCTGGGAGGTACTATTTGTTGGATATCTAGGGTGCAGAAACGCAGCGGCCCTATGTACTATAGAGATAGAGTATATTGCCACCATTGAGGCTTGCAAGGAGGCTCTTTGGTTAGGCCACCTAGTGTAGTGGATCTTGGTATTACTGATGTGGTCCCTACACTACATTCAGATTCTATAAGTACTATTCAGTTGGCCAAGAATTCGGTCTTCCATGCAAAGATGAGGCACATTGAGGTGCATTACCACTTTATTAGAGAGGTTGGTGAGAATAAGTCCACTGAGCTTGTCAAGGTCTCAACAATCGACCAAAATCTTATAGATTTTCTCACTAAAAGTCTCTCAGTTGAGCATTTTGCCTTCCTTAGGAAGTTAATGGGTGTTGGATGAGATGATGTATTTCCTCATTATGTTATACTTGTGTACATTTATACTTTGTTTCCCCCCCCCCCTCCCCCCCCCCCCCCTCCTTGTTTTCTCCTCACTAGGGGCACATTCACCTTTAAGTGGAAGGTTGTTGGGGTAAGATGCATGTCCCTAGTCGTTCATGTATTAGCTACACTCACAATATTTGTACTGTATATTAGTTACTCGCACACATGTATATTGTAGGTAGTGGACGACATCACTGTCACTTCATTCTTTATCCTTTTAGTGACATTTGAATAAAGGGAAGACCGGTCATACATTCTGACCATTGGAGTTTTCACATCTTCTCTCTCTCTCTCTCTCTCTCTCTCTCTCTCTCTCTCTCTCTCTCTCTTGCTCCTTCTAAACTCTTTTTTCAACTCCGTGCTTCCACTTCATGGCTCACCCCTTTCAATGGTGAGATCATCTATAGTAACTTTGTTGCCTTTAAAGAGGTAGGTGGCAATGATCTCTATAGTTGGATGCATCATTATAGTCAACTATATGTGCAAAGGCTATTAAAGACAAGAAACACATCTAATCGTTCTTTGAGAGATGCTCCTAGGAAACAAAGGTACAAGACATGCAAAGAAATTAATCCTTTGCAGCCACAACAAATTTGCTTTAATACCCTTGAAATGGATCCACATTACATGATAATATGTTGCTTCATTGACAATCTACTCAATTGAGAAATCTAGTTGGACATCTCAATCGAATGTATGTGGCTCCTAAAAGGGAATCTGGTCTCAAAAGAGTGCATGAAGTGGTTTTTTTTTTCCATGGCCTTATCAATCTTGCCCTTGTTCAAGACAGCCTTGAAACCCTTTTGAAGGACGATACCCCTGAAACCATCATGAAGGATATGGTTAACGTGGGCGCTCTTGTATTTTAAGGCAATTTCATAATAGGCCTTGGACTTGTTTCCCTCATGAATGTGAAATACATCATCAAGTGTGAAGCAATATGAATGTGCTTAATGGAAATTATGATTGGTGTGTTAACTCTTTTGTGAATGCTATTGGTTCCTTGAGCTACGGTCTGTCAAAAAAGGAAGTTTTGAGTGGGTTCCTTGAGTCCCAATCCTTGACTAAAAAAGAATCATATAGTACGAGATCTTTTGAGAAAGGTAAGAATGGATCATAATGCATGAGCTCGAAAGGGTGATTTGATAAGAACTTAGAAGAAAGAGACAGGTTTGAAAGGCAACATCTTTCCGAAGGATTCTTACTTGCCAATGAAGGGTGGGTTGGTTACACAAGCATATTGATGCTTTTTGCAAAGGCCGCAAGCCGATTCCTCGCTTTGCTTTGGCTTTGGCTTTGGGGCGTACCTCAGGTACGTTCGAGTGAGGGCAAGTTTTCAAATGCGTTGACAGAATATAAGGAAGCATGCCCTCTCAGAGGACATGTGTCCTTTGTTGTGGACACATGCCTCGCGTTAGAGAGACAAGGAGGCTGCGAGAGAATTCTATTTTACGGCGTTCCCACTGGCCACAAGACGAGAGTCGAGAGTCGAGTGTCGAGTCTCGAGGCCTTGCAAGTTGCAGCCCATCTTGCGTAACAGCTCACAATAACACATTTAATTCTTAATAAGTAAGTACTCATGGCAAAAGGAGATTCGAGGAAATGGGAAAAGTACCACCTTTTATATACTAATCGGTACATCTTATATATATATATAATTTAATCGGACAAAATTTAATGACCGCCCAGTGTGATGAGTCACGGGCCACGGCCTCGACATTTGCAGCATGACCAAATTGACGTATTTCCAAAAAGCCAAAAAGAAAAGGGGGAAAATAAATAAATAAAAACAGCATCTCTGCTTTTTCCCGTGCCTTGCACTGACGCGCCCCCACTCCACGTACCCACAGTACGCCACGTGGCATCGACGCCTTAATTGGTCGCCTCCTGCTCGGCGCTCGCTCTCGAGCACTCTCGTCACATGCACGCAAGCGTCCAGGCCAATTTAGACCACATGCTTAAGTAAAAACAACACATACACAACTCTTCCAAGTATCCAACCGTGAAAACAATTTGCCACAAAAGTGATCCTTGCACACAACCTACATGACCATGGATGCCCAAGATTTAATCAAATATTAAATCATTGAGAGTCCCCCACTCCCTATTTACTTTTCTTTTATTCCGTTCCTTATTGCCTCTCTCATTCTCTCTCTCTTCCCCCTTTTCTTTTCATGAAGAAGCTTAAATAAATGCATTGAAGGATCTATAACAAGCCTTCTAGCCAACCAAGCACAATCAAAGGTAGGTAACAAACACTCATGAAGCCAAATAGTTGCAAAAACACAATGCTACATGAACAAAGTGGACACAACAGGGGTGGAGCGAATAATATCCATGCACAAAGTAGCCACCACTCTCAATACAAAACCAAATGAAACCATGGAAGTAATATGCCCCTTAAAAGCAATCCTCATATATGACCTACATGACCACAAATGCCTAAGGTTGAATAGAAGACAAACGCATTGCTAGTCTGCCACTCCCTATTTACTTTTTCCCTTTCCTCTTTCATTTTCCTCTCTCTCTCTCTCTCACTCTCACTCTCACTCTCATTTTCTTATTCTTTTATTCTCTTACTCTCCCTCATGTTTTTCCCTTCTCTCTCTCTCTCTCATTATTTCCTTCTTTTATTCTTTCTCATATGTATGTTATTATCGTATTTTCTCATTTTTTCTTCTTTTATTATCTATGTGTGTGTATATGTGTGGGACGCTTTTGCAGCTCAATCATCCTTTTTCATCATTGCATCATCTGCAAGCTCATGTCTAGTCTTGTGGTTACGATCTATCTTCTACACATTGATGGTAGCTTGCAATTCTCTCTCTCTCTCTCTCTCTCTCTCTCTCTCTCTCTCCAAGTTGCTAATCAACTATCGCCAATCTTGGATTAAATCTAAATGGGAGAGTATTGAATGCAAACTCCAACCCATGTAGTATCTCCCAAATGACTATTTTTCTTTTTATTTTGAAATTTCTTCTCAATATCATAAGCAATAGTGGACAATGGATGTTGAGGAATTCTCCTCTCTTTATTCAAGTGTTGTCTCCAATCTTGTAATGCTTGTGTACCCCTTCCTTAGATTACTTGTCTCACCCCTTGGTAAGCTTTTAGGAAAAAGGCTAACTGACATGATTAACCCTAGATGTCATCCTAATGGCCTATTGAAGTGGACGTCAATAAAAGGTTGTCTAGATTTCTACTTATTTTTTACTCTTTAGGCAATTTCATTAAGCAACAATCAATGTCATATATACGACTCTATTGAACACATGCTCCTAAATACCGTTAAGAGGGCAAGAGTTATCATAGAGACTACCTAGAATAGAGATTCCACAGAGAGAGAGAGAGAGAGAGAGAGAGAGAGAGAGAGAGAGAGAGAGAGAGAGAGAGAGAGAGAGAGAGAGAGAGAGAGAGAGAGAGAGCTATGTTTTGGTACCTTCAATAGCTCTTTGCTAATGTCTTATCACTCAAGAATAAAGAATAAGCGTGTACATATAGAATTAGGGTTAGTGAGTAAGATGGGCGACCGCAACATTAGCCTTTAACCTAACAATCTCCCACTTAAAGGCCAATGTCCCTTAAGGGGGACAAAAGAGTGAGAGAATGTGTGAGGTATAACACATGTGAGTTACCTGACCAATGTCCATCAACTTCCTATAATGTGCAAACTTTTTGGAGGGTGGACTCTTGGTGAGTTACTTGTAGGGTTATCATCAGTAATGAATGTTAACCCTTAGACGAACAAGGTGGAAAATTTGGAAAATCTAAAGTGGAAGACAAGGCCAAGGCAAAAGTGAAACGAAAGCCGAAGGCGCACCAAGAAAAATATGGAAATACAAGAAGTGTAGAGAAAAGTCCTAAATCAAGGAGAAAGACGCACAAGAAAAAGCGCAAGTCAATACTTTTGTAAAAGAGCGCAAGGCGCACCATGATTTATTTTAAGAGCGCCAAGCTCTCACCCGTGCAAATTGTAAAGGTAGATAGGTAGTAGGAAGGAAGCTAGGAAGATAGGAGGACAATGGGAAAAAGGGCCTAGGCCACATTCGACTATGTAAAAAGGGGGATAAGGGGATGATCGATTTAGGGTTTTGTATATAAAGTTGAAAAGTGAATGAGAAGCTCATTCTTGTGTGTGGCCAAAAGTAGCTCTTCTATTCTTCATCTTCTTGCTTGCTTAAGCTTGTGCTTGAGAGAGGGAGTGTGGAAGTGTGAGGGTGAGGGACCGTGGTGGAGAAGCTCTTCATCATCTCCTCTCTTCTTCTCTTCTTTTCTCTTCTCTTCTCTTGCTCGCGGCAATGGAGCTTGGAGCATGGAGCTTGAGGATGGAGCTCGCTTGAAGCTTACACTTGGATCATGGAGCTACCGGAGCGCTCAGGAGAGGAGGCAACTCAATCGAGTGTAGAGATAAGCTCACTACACCCGCAGATATATATAGCGCGTTGGCTATGTGAGAGGTAGCCATTGGTGCTCGGCTTGGAACACTTGAACAATAAGTAGTCCATGGATCTTGGCGGTAGAGCTTGTGCTCAGCTCTACATTTTGGTTCCGTTGCCAGGACCAATGGATTCAAGCCTTGAGCACTTGCATGCTTCGAATGTAGCATGGAAGTAGGGTTTTCCTCGAACCGGTGCTTGAGGTAGATAGGTAGGAAGTAAGGGAGTTTGAAGAGGTATTCGATCTCCTTAGCAAGTAGGTTTTTGGTTTTTGGATTTGGAAAAGCAGATTGGAGTAGTGTAGGTATTCTATTTATGATTTTTGTTTACATTTAGGTAGGGTAGGAGCAAAACAGTGTGAGCACATAGTAGGGTTTCTACTATTGTATAAGAGGTTGAAATAGGGAAAAGAATGGCAAAAAAATGAAATTCTGGGCTAAATGCTGGCAAGAGGAGCAAGACTAAGGTGAATGTAGACCTGGGCAGGGCAAAAAGAGGCCAAGAGTGGCAAGGAAGACCTAATTTTTCATTTGAAAGGTTAAGGAGAGCTTGAGAGAGATAGAGCTCACAGGTCCATGCCTCCATCAGATTGAATGGAGCATATTGGGACTTCTGGTGACATTCAGGTATAGAATGCCCTTGGTCTACACCCCTCTTTGATTCCTAGAAGTTCTAGTAGCCACTAGCGACATCTATCTTAGATTTTTTGGGTGAATAAGTGATTTGATGCGTGTTTCGGCCAGCGAAATCGGACGCCCCCCACAATGTCTGACTCCCAGAGTCGAACCAAGCGACCTGTTCGACTCCCAGAGTGTTGAACCACTCAAATAAACCTACCTGGTTTGATTGGACACCCCATCCGATTTTGAAAATCGGACAACCCATAATCAGACATACAATACGTCTGATTGGACACGATCCATCCAATCACGATGCTCAAATCACAAAATCGGACCAGTAGCCTTGTCCAATCGGACATACCGACTCCAAATTTCAAAATTAAACACTCCAAAGTCAGACACTTGTCACCAAATTGGACGTTTGATTCTCAAAATCGGACGCATAAAAATCTGAGATATGAAAATCGGAGACCTTGTTCGATCGGATACCCAACCGTCCAGTCAAACACCCCATTTGTCTAGTCAGACACGCACACAATCAGATCACTCTATAGTCAGACCAACCATAGGACTCAGACCCAACCCAATTGGACTCTTTGACTTTGAAAGTCGGACCACCCAGAATTGGACAATCAGATTTTGGGAATCTGACCAACAAACCAAAACATGAAAATACAGACCCAGAGACCATATAGAGCCAAAAGCACATTGTAGATTTGGGCTGAAATCTAAAGCAATTGGTTCAAGACTTGTTGGCTATAAATGGTCCTTCATATTACACATGGTATTTAGCGTAACGGCCCTGCGGGTCGAGGGGACTACCCCCCCCCCCCTGCGGACCCCCGCAGGGGGGGTTTGCCCCCTTTGTGCCTCCCCCAAGTAGGTTGGAGAGAAAATGCACGCCGTGACAGGTCCTCCAAATTAGATCCTAGTGTAGTAATGGCTCTACACAAGCATAGACTCTCACTTGCAAAACGACAACCAAAAGCCCATCCAAAAGACCATAGAACCTCAATGGGCCAATCTAGCCAACAAGGGCACAAAGGCCACATCGCAAAAACATGTATAGGTTGCATTCAGACTGTATCTAGTCAAAGCGGAATGCAACAACATCAAGCTACAATTGCGAGGATGACTAGACATGACAGTCTTGACGATAAATGCACCTTGAAGGACACTACACAGACGACCTAAGAAATCAGTAGAGAATCCAAATCTAGCTGTGCAGTTGGGGACTCGAGAGCATGCATCAAAAGTCTTGAATTTACAAGCCAAGACTCGGAAGATGAATACATGGTACCGCTTGCCTATCTTAGGGTCAAACTCACTGCACAAACAGAGCATTGTGTCAACGCTCTCATCAATGAAGGAATTGATTTTAATATCTTGACCTATGAAGCATGGACCCTACTAGGGCAACCAGGGCTCACACCGACTAATGTAACTCTTAGTCCTTACGGGGGACACTCATAAGCACTTATAGAGAAGTGCAAAATCCTTGTAACTATTGAAACGAAAAGCTTGCCTATCCTATTTCATGTTCCTCCAAATAGTGCTATTGAAAAGGAAACCCTCCTAGGAAGACCCTTCAAAAGAGCGATGAAGTGTGAGGCTAAGCATGTAGCACAGAGGATACACTTGACACTATCGGGTGTGCGGATAATCACAACCTTCAACAAGGGTGACCTCATTAAGCCTCGAGGGAAAGATAAGGAATGTTCTGACATATCAGGCAAGCCTAGTAACAAGAGCAAGGACTTGTTGAAAGAGTTGATAGAAGCGCATGTTGGACAGAGAGAATCAGCGAGCAAGGCCATGTTGGAAACAAGAAGGTTAGGAGGACAATGCCAAGGATAGGCTTTGGACTTACAAATATCGTAGAAGACCACAAAAGGAGCCCAAGCCTTATAAATGAAGGCATCGATGGAGAGCCTGAGACCATAGAACCTCAATGGGCCAATCTAGCCAACAAGGGCACAAAGGCCACACCGCAAAAACATGTATAGGTTGCATTCGGAGTGCATCTAGTCAAAGCGGAATGCAACAACATCAAGTTACAATTGCGAGGATGATTAGACATGACAGTCCTGACGATAAATGCACCTTGAACGACACCATACAGACGATCTAAGACATTAGTAGAGAATCCAAATCTAGCTGCGTAGTTGGGGACTCGAGAGCATGTATCAAAAGGCTTGAATTTACAAGCCAAGACTCCGGAAGATGAAGACATGGTACCGCTTGCCTATCTTAGGGTCAAACTCACTGCACAAACAAAGCATTGTGTCGACACTCTCATCAATGAAGGAATTGATTTTAATATCTTGACCGATGAAGCATGGACCCTACTAGGCCAACCAGGGCTCACATCGACTAATGCAACTCTTAGTCCTTATGGGGGACACTCATAAGCACTTATAGGGAAGTGCAAAATCCTTGTAACTATTGAAACTGAAAGCTTCCCTATCCTATTTCATGTTCCTCCAAATAGTGCTATTTGTGGAAAGGAAACCCTCCTAGGGAGACCCTTCAAAAGGGCGATGAAGTGTGAGGCTAAGTATCTAGCACAAAGGATACACTTGATACTATCGGGTGTGAGGATAATCACAACCTTCAATAAGGGTGACCTCATCAAGCCTCGAGGGAAAGTCAAGGAATGTTCTGACATATCAGGCAAGCCTAGTAACAAGAGCAAGGACCTGTTAAAAGAGTTGATAGAAGCACATGTTGGACAGAGAAAACTAGTGAGCAAGGCCATGCTGGAAACAAGAAGGCTAGGAGGACAATGCCAAGGATAGGCTTTGGACTTACAAATATCGTAGAAGACCACAAAAGGAGCCCAAGCCTTATAGATGAAGGCATCGATGGAGAGCCTGCACAATGCCGCAATGGATATCCAAAGGGCTGCTACATGCACAAGGGTATTATGTAGGTAATATATGGATTTGGGTACCAAAACCCCTTGCTAAACCACCTCTGTCAGCTAAAGACCAAGACATATTAAGAGCAAAGAAGCGCAGGAGGAAATCTAAGCAAAAAATTAAGTCTTGAGTCAAAAACATTGGAGTGGCCGAGCCCCTCATGAGTGAAATCAAGAAACCAAACAGGACTATTCGAAGGGTAGATACTCAACTGAGCGTGCTTGACAAGCAGATATTAGATGTAATCATTGAGGGTACACAAAAGCCACTAGTGCCCAAGGAGCCTTTGATTTCCCAAGAGAATAGCATCATAGGCACAACATTGCTCATGGTAAGGTTAAATGCTCAACAAAGCAAATGGCAAAGTCATCTAATATCCATGAGCATATCTTCCAGCCAGTGTCAAAGCCACTTAGGAGTCCCATGTCTCCTACACCCTCTTTCCCTAAATGAACATAGAAAGCACAACATCAGTTGTTAAGTGCAGGTACTCAATCCTAATCTCTATCTCCATCTAATCTTCCAAATGTCCAAGAGGTGGGACATGACACCACCCTTAGCTCTCAGGATATGCCTATGCAATCCACTGTGACTAGCTCAACCTACACAAGTGAATGCTCAATGGGCAACAAAAGATATGACCACTCCTGATGAGCCTAAGGACTTGGCACTACAATCCACCAACAATAGCTAGTCCACTGAACTAGCAGCTACTGTTTCCAATCAGGAATCAGATGAGGAGCCAAACAAGGGAGACTTGACCAAAGAGCAAGACTCCCCAAGAGGAGAGGCAGTTGTACCCTCACAATCTCATAAGGCTGTTCAACAACCATAGGCCGCCGTTATGTCCCATAAGGACATGCCAGAAGAAGAGAATGCTGAGGCACAACCGAGCACAACAACATCTGACCTAGTTCAAGGTCCTCAGTCCTTAAGGGATACATTGCAATTGCCCAAGAAAAATAGGAGAAAATAATGAAAACAACAATAGTTTTAAGTTGTGGTAGACACCAAGAAGATTGAGACCAAGAGTGTTGAAGAGCTTGGGAATAAAGCATTGAATCCACCCACGAATGAACCCATCGCCATCTCTCCTAACACCGGTGAAACCTCAGACACATCCGTGTGTTCTGATAAGTCAAAGCAACCATTACCATCAATGTTTGCTTGCAACACTCAATCCATCGACAATAGAACTTGCATTGACCCATTAAGAGTGGATGCAACCTTGTCACAACAGGTTAACAAAACTACACCAGTCACATCTGAGGAGAACCATGACACAATAACAACAAAGCCTTAGGAGAAACATGAAAATCCCAAGGACATAAACAATCCTAGCATTGACCAATCTTGCTCATCTAGGCATGAGCCCCCCAACTATGCTAAAGTCTAGGGAAACTCTCAGAACCTTGCATGAGATAGCAACCGAGTAAGCCCTCATTGAACATAGAAGTGTCATAGAGTGCTTGACTGAGTTGGATGCTAAACTCAAATTATTTGCATGTGTCTACATCCTTGCAGACATAGGCACACTCTCTAGGGAGTAGCTTGAGGAATACTTGCCATATCTACTATCTTGTGAAGAGCAAGAATATCTTAACAAGCACTATGAAAAGTGTTAAATGATGTGGATCTAGGACATGACACAAGCTATGGTGGATCAAAGATGTAAACCAAGTTCATAATGACATGGACAAGTAGAGACAAACTATTACACAAGTGAATTAGGTTCCAAGATAGATTAGCTTGGACTCATAAACACAATCTTATGTAGAATCCACAATGACAGACACTTAATTGAAAGTACAAAGCATCATGATATTGTGTTCATTTCATAGTCAAGTACAATGCTTTATAGGCTTTGAGTTGTTCCACTCTCCTCACTATGCATATGGGATTCAGGATAGCTCCTCTTGGAGCATACATCATTTGTCTATTTCTCAACATCCCCCCTCAAATGATGAGTCCCTACACTTGCTAGCTTTTGCCCCCCCTTCATGATAACATGGCCCGGAAGACTAGCTCATAGGCAGCCTAGTCAAGTTAAAGCTTGAGACTTTACATCTTGGCAAGGGTTGTACAAATCAAATTCACTAAGGAAAATAAAGATCCACTATGGGAAAAACATATGAAAGATACAATGAAAGTTCTTCAAAACAATCTGTCATAGTTGTTGATGGTAGTGGAGGCATATTCTTCTTCTTTTCCTTCTTCCATGAATTGGTTCTGGTGATGATCACTTTGCAATTATTGGGCTCTCTTCTTGTGGAAACATTCACTAGCTACATGGCCAGTCTTACCACAATAGTGACATGTAATCCGATCCTTGTTATTGTTGTTGATGAATCCTCGACCTCTTCCTTTAGGTCCAGCAGCTCCTTTGGTGTACAAAAGATTGTCCCTAGATGATGAGACATTGTCTTTTGCATTCTTGGTTTTTATTTTGCCTTCTTCATCGAGTAGTGAGTGCTCAATATCTTTAAGTGTGAGGCTTGGAACATTACTCAAAGTGGACACAAGATTTTCATATGGATCCTTGTTTACACTTGCAAGCAGTATGGCTATTGCTTCATCTTCCTCAATATTCTTTTTAAGAGATGCAAGTTGAGTTTTTAAACTCTTAAACTTATTAATGTGTATGGTCATAGAAGCACTGTCTTTGATATCTAGTTTATAAAACTGCATGAGAAGTTTTACCTTTGAATTCTTTGCTTGAGTACCAAACATTTTATCAAGTTCCTCCCATGCGGTTTTAGCATTTCTAATGCCAGATATATGATGCAGCATATCATCACTTAATCCCCAAGCAATGATGCCTAGTGCCTTATTATTCATCTTCTTCCATTCTTTGGATTTGAACTGGTCTTCTTCAACGAACCCGTCTTCATCATCTTCCTTCTTGTTATCTGCATCATCTTCAAACAAGTCCCATAAGTCCTTTCGCATCAGGTGGTACATGGTCTTTTCCTTCCAGGCATGGAAGCCTTCTCCATTGAACTTTGCTATTTGCTCAAGTTCTGCCATGTTGAGCAGCTCCAATAATCTGAGAAAAGACCAGCAAGGGGGATTTGTGAAGTGTCACAAGGAGGTTAGTGTCAACTGACACTAGTTGAGTATCAATAGATACTATTCTTGAGCTTAGTATTGAATGTCGGTGCTTGATCTTCTTCTTGCTTGTTGATTTGAAGTGTTAATCTTGCTGGGAACTGAGTTCAAACTCAGATAAGAGTGGCAGTGTGTGCCCTAAGTTGAAGGGAATGAGAAATTGAAGAAAAAATGAGCTTGCACCTTGATGGCTATGGCTTCCTGGATTAGGGTTTTGACCCAAACCTGGTTTTTTTCAGATATCTAGAGCTAGAATTGATCATTTTGAAAACTTTTTTTTATGGAAATGTAGCTTACTCCATGCTCTACAAGAGCCCCATGATAATCGTCAAGATCGAGTACAGCAGTATGCACGTAGATCAGTGAAATGTAACCAGGCACAGTTATGGCAGCGACGTCGAATTTCAGCAATGCCAGGCTTGTAAGCATCCAATGTCAGGCATAGATGTGATAGGCAGAAGCTCCTTGAGTAGAAGAACTATCCTCCTGAAGAAAGCACACTGAAATATTGCCTAGTTTGAGAGATATGAGAGCTCAAAGTGAGGTATGTTCTGCAGGCCACAAACTGGGGCTATGGCAACAATTGACAATATTGACAATGCTGAGGTCCAGATAGCCAAATCTCGTGGATTGATGTGATACAGGGAAGCTTTGTGAGGTGGGAAACAACTTTCCATAAGGAAGCTCAGAGAGATTTGGTATGTGGAGTGAGATACAGGAGCTTCAAGATGATAGGGTGTTGCTGGCTATGGCTGCCACAAGGTCCAACTGAGATTTGAAGTTGAAACTGAAGATATGAGCTGACTGTGGGCCGGTTAGAGATCACCAGAGATGAAGGGAGACTAGAGATTCAGAGTGTGAGCTGTGCCATGCCCAACTGGGCTCTGATACCATGTTAAATGACGTGGATCTAGGACATGACACAAGTTATGGTGGATCAAAGATGTAAACCAAGTTCATAATGACATGGACAAGTAGAGACAAACTATTACACAAGTGAATTAGGTTCCAAGATAGATTAGCTTGGACTCATAAACACAATCTTGTGTAGAATCGACAATGACAGACACTTAACTGAAAGTACAAAGCATCATGATATTGTGTTCATTTCATAGTCAAGTACAATGCTTTATAGGCTTTGGGTTGTTCCACTCTCCTCACTGTGCATATGGGATTTAGCACAGCTCCTCTTGGAGCATACATCATTTGTCTATTTCTCAACAAAAAGCTCCTATATGAACGCATACAACTCATCTCTGACGAGGAGGCCGATGAATTACGCTTAATTGTGAAATTCAACGATGCGCTTTGCCAACCAAATCACTTAGACATAGAGCAACTAAATTGATAATCAGAGGGTCAAAGTCAATTTGAAAAACGTTGGTTTGAAACTACGCACAATGGACGAACTTGGAGCCCACCCAACCTATGTGGCGCAAACTTCCTTTCGAGTGTACTGAGTGCCATTTGGGGTATGGGCTTAGCCGAAACTAGCCAAGAGAACTCTCTGGTTGATAATATTCTCACTGAGGAGGAGCTACACGTTGCCAGTAGACTCAGACAAGGTACCATGCTACTCTATGTTGTGAAATATCTATTGTTACTGAGTAGGATACCATGAGTACTAGATGTGTGTGCCACACTCCAACACAATCATGAGTTCTATAATTAGTTTTTATCCTCATGAAGTGACATGGTTTTATAAATGTGTATATAAATAAACAATGAGTTTTGTGACTGGATATAGATAATACCAAAAAAGCAAAGCTAGCACACACACAAGCAATGATAATCAAGCACAGGTGATATGCATTAAAGTCAACACCAAGGGATTCAGATAAGTGATGTCTCTTTGAGCTACACCTTTCCATTATAATTGAAGCATATGACTTGCATGTACTCTCATGAGTTGCCAAGTGAATGCAGGATGACACATGTCTCTGTATAAAAGCGTTCAATGTCCAAGTCACCACAAGACCACCAACCCCATAGAGAACCATTATGGAGAAAGCGACAAAAATACCAAGAACAAAGAGCCATGATGGAAGCCCTGCTTGCTAGAAGAGAAAATCACCCCTGCAGAAAGCACACATTGCATTTGAGCATGGTCCAATGTATAGTCATTGGCTACTCTCTCTTTCTTGGGCAAACTCTACATCTGGGGCAAGATTAAGGTAGCAAGCTCCCGTTCATGGCGGAAGAGCAAGCAAAGTACGGCTTGATGATAGAGATGGGGGGTTTCAGTCAATTTATATTCAAGCTTACCCTAAATCTAAAAGATGCCATCATGGAGGAGCCAGCTATCATAAAACAACTCTTGGACCAATGCAGTCTACAGAAGTATGTAGAGAAGGTCGTGCAGGCTATCAATTGTAGCAATTGTGTATAATTTTTTGAGGAGCTTCGATGCTGAAAGAAATAGTGGCATGGTGACGGTAAGAAGAGGAGAAGAAGCTTGTCAAGTAGAGGTGGAGTGGAGCCTTGCGATGGTGGAGAAGGCCCTAGGTTTCAGCCACAACACCAGAACTGAGAAATGCCCAAGGAGGGATATGCATAACATGCCAGGGTGTTTACTACAACACTAGCAACAGGAAAAAGTAGGAAAATAGAAAAATCTGAGAAGTAGGAAAAGGAGTAGGGCAGGCATGGAAAAGGCACCCACAATAATAATAAGTCTGCTAGAAAAAATCCAAAAGCATGGAAACAACCACCAAAAGTCCAAGGCATAGCCGCCGAAGTCTGGAGGACTTAAAAGCAAGAAAGTGCACCTTTAAATGCAAAGGCACTCTAAAATCCTTGTAAAAGAGTGTAAGACTCCCTCTTGTGAAAATTGTGAGCTTAAAAGGGCAGTAAGACTAGCTAGGAAGTGAAAGAATGGAGAAAAAGAGCCTAGGCCATGGCCGGTCATGTAAAGATGACCATCCGTGGGAAGTAGGGCATGTATATAAACTTGAAAAGTGAATGAGAAGCTGATTCTTGTGTGTGTGGCAAAAAACTTCTTCTTATTTTTCTTCTCTTCTTGCTGCCTTCTTGCTTGTGCTTGAGAGAGGGAGTAAGTGAGTGTGAGGGAGTGAGTGTGTGAGATTGAGGGATCGAGGAGAAGAGGCTCCCCACCCCCTCTCTTCATCTTCTTCTCTTCTCTACTCTTCTCTTGTCTCGCATGGCTATGGAGGATGGAACTTGTTGGAGAGGGATTGAGTTGCTTGAGCTTGCCTTAAGGATCGTGGAGCTACATGCATGCACGGGAGAGGAGGGTACTTGATTGGGCATCAAGGTAAGCTCACTACACCCCATAGGTAGGGAGAGCATGTCAGCTATGTGAGAGGTAGCCATGGCCACTCGGCTTGAAATGCTTGACCAATAAGTGGTTCGTAGGTCTCGAGGGTTGAGCTTGTAGCTCCCTTCATTTTGGTTCTATTGTCGGGACACTCAAAATTGAGCCTTGAGCGCCGTGCGCTTTGAATCGAGCATAGAAGTAGGGTTTTCAGTCTGAACCAGTGCTTGAGATAGTTAGGAGATTTAGGTGGTTTGATCTTCGGAGCAAGGAAGTATTTTGGTTTGTTGTTGAGTAGGCAAGTAGGTAAATCACCTCAGTCATTGTTTTTTATTTTTGTTGTGTTAGAACAAGATTAGAACCAAGGAAACAGGGAAAACATAAGGGTTTTCTACTGTTGAAAACATGCTGAAAACTGGGAGAAAGGGGCATAAAATCTAAATCTTGAGTAGATGGGTGAGGGGCAACCATAAGGTTGAAGGAGACTTGAGCAGGGCAATAAGAGGCTCAAAAGGTCAGGGGAAGCCTCATTTTGCAGTCAGACATTGAGAGAGAGAGCTTAAGAGAGAGAGACTGTGAGTGCAGGTACAAAAGGGATTCGATTTGGTCATTTTGCTATTGCCTAGCCATCCCAAGTATTCCTTGACCTTCTCTGAGTTGTGCTTGTTTGATTTGGAAAGTTGGAGCTTGTACCAGGACCCCCACACATAGCATTCGTCATTTGCACCCTCGGGACTGCGCTGGGGCAAATGCAGTCGGACCAAGTTGCAGGTGTCCGAGTCCTAGAATTGGATACTTGGACAGTTCGACTCTCAAAGTCGGACCGTCTACCAGTCGGACCATCCGACTTGGACGCACCACCTTAGAGTCAGACCACTCGGTCCGATTGGACCAACTATGCGATTAGGCCATCTGACTCTGCTAGTAGGACTCATTTTGAGTAGGAGCCATTTTGAGACTCGGACCACCCGATCCGATTGGACAGTCCAACTCAACCAGTCGGAGTCCGACTCCCAGAATCAGACCACCAGGGCATAACTTTTTAAACTGGTAAGTGAGCCACCTCCTCAGGCCAAGGCCACTCCGAACACATCCCCAAACATCCCTAAGTACATCACTCGGCTGTCAAAAGCCAGAAATTGGAGAAGCCACTCATGGGCAACCTAAAGTCAACCTCTACTAGCAAGCCATAGAATAGACAAGCTTTAGAGTTGAAACTAACCCTTAGATACTAATCCGTCCTTGAAAAAGTGTAGAGTGTGTAGTATAGACCCTAGACAACACGAGAGGACAGCCAAAAAATGCACTTAGAACCACATTAGGCTATGAAAAAAAGAGGGAAAAGTGGGAACTGCATTGTTCATTTTGCATTCGTACCCCACGCTGATTTCATTATTTAAAGTGCACTAAAAGGGAAAAAGCCTGATTTGGCACTGTGCACTGAAAAGCACTAAGCACAAGTGTGAATAAAACTGACAACGACTTTCATTAACACGGAACTCACATAGAATCATAATAATTCAAATAACCCACCAGTAGGAGCAGACCCTGAGACGTAGCTGGGTGCCACAGAGCTTTGTTACTAGGACCCTGAAGACCCCGAAGAGTTCAAAGATGACAGGATTGAGGGCAAGTCGCTACCCGAGCTAATTGGATTGATCGACAACCTGGTGGAGCGAGAGGCTGCAAAAATGTCAGGAGCAGATGCGGAAGAGGATGACCAGCTGGAATTGGGTGAGTTCCCAATCGAATTGCAGCGTATGCTCCAATACGATTGGCTAACAAGGACCGCGATCCACAACAGATCGATCGAGGAAGTAGTTACCAACCTTGAGGAAGAGAGGAAGGCAGCTTGGGAAAGCATTGCAGAGCATCACCATGTATAACCACAAGGAAAGGATGAGGAGATTGCGGCAAGACTTAGAGGTGCACTGTTCAAAAAGAGTAGAGAGAGAGAAAGGGAAAGACTCCATATCCATGAGCCTTCAGGCTCTCAAGCTCATTCCTTCATTTCCACACACTCTACTGAAAAGCACATACACACTACAAGATAAAGTGACCTAGTGTAAATGTAGACTAGACTGACTAACTCTAGTTAGGTCACTGACTGACTACTAACCCGACTTATTTAATGTAGTCACATGTAGACATCTGTACACACTAGCTGTCATAGATGTCGGTCATAGATGAAGACACACTGACGGTGAGCTTGATTTCTAACACTCCCCCTCAAGCTCAAAAACAAAAGTCAAATCATCTGCATCACTCCAAGTAGATGTCTAAAATGAATGAACTTATCTTTACCAAGTGATTTGGTAAAGATGTCTGCTACCTGGTCTTCAGTCTTCACATGCTCCAAGTCAATCTGATCTGCTAAAACCATTTTCCTGATGAAATGGTAGTGAACCTCAATGTGTTTTGATCTTGCATGATAAACAGGATTGCTTGCTAACATAACACTACTCAAATTGTAACAATACAGCTTGACTTTGCTGTCCAAGTGTACTCCCAAGTCATTCAGTAACTTCTGTAACCACTTAGCTTCATAGGCCGCTAAGGCCGTACCACGATACTCTACTTCCGTACTGGACAATGCAACTGTAGGCTGTTTCTTACTCTACCAACTGATCATGCTACTACCCAATCCAAATGCATAGCCACTGGTTGACCTCCTGTCATATGTGCAACCAACCCAGTCAGCATCAGTGTATCCCATCAAGCCAAAGGTTTTCCCATATGCATAAAATAGCCCATGATCTGTGGTACCCTTTACATATCTCAGAATTCTTCTGACCGCATCTAAGTGTGGTTTGCGAGGCTTCTGCATGAACTGATTGATCAGCCCCACATCATAACTCAAGTCAGGTCTAGTGATCGTGAGATAGATCAAGCTGCCTACCATCTGTCTGTACATAGTAACATTCTCAATCTCTGTCCCAACATCAATCTGCAGCTTGACATTCTGCTCCAAAGGCGTATCCATAGGCTTGCAATCAGCCATACCATATTTCTGTAACATGTCATGAGCATACTGCTTCTGTAGCAGCCATATGCCTTGAGGTGTAGAGACAACCTCAATCCCCAAAAAGTATTTCAACTCTCCAAGGTCCTTGACCTTAAATTCAGTCTGTAAACATGTCTTTATTTCAGCAATCCCATTTTCATCATCTCCTGTAATGATTAAGTCATCAACATAGACAACTAGGAAAACATAGCCATTATTTGTCTTTTTCACAAACAGACTATGATCAGCATCTCCCAATCGGAAACTATGTTGCTGTAAATAACTGCTGATGCGATTATTCCATGCTCTGGGTGCCTGTTTCAACCCATATAATGCCTTTTTCAGCCGACATACATGTGCTAGAAATTCTGGATGTACATAGCCTTCAGGCTGTTCCATGTAAACCTCTTCCTGTAATTCTCCATTGAGAAATGCATTCTTTACATCCATCTGCCATAGTTTCCAGCCTCTAGCTGCTACCAAAGCAATCACAGTTCTAACTGTAGCCATCTTTGCTACAGGACTGAAAGTCTCCTCATAATCAAGACCATACTGCTGCGCATACCCTTTTGCAACCAGCCTGGCCTTATATCTTTCCAATGATCCATCTGATTTACATTTTACCTTATACAACCACTTGCATCCAATAGGTGTTTTGCCCTCAGGCAACTATACCAAATCCCATGTACAATTTTCAGCCAAAGCTGAATATTCCTCATCCATAACAGCACGCCAATTCTCATCTAAAACTGCCTCATCAAACTTATTTGGTTCTCTAAAACCTGTTACTTTTGTCATATAAGCATAATGACGGGCTGAATATCCAGTGTAAGTATACCTGTCAACAGGTCGTCTGACCCTCTCTGATCTCCTGAGTTGTGGCTCACTGTGAGCTTGCCTCTCATGAGGCGGCACATAACGGCTCTGTCTAGCACCTGGCGTCATAACAGACGGAATCCCCAATTCACTATCTAAGCTGTCACTGCTAGATGAATCATAACCTGCAGTGAGTGGACCTGTTACATCTTCAAAAACCTTTTCTTTTCCCTTATATGTTCTCCCCCTCACTGACATATCCGTGTCAGTGGATGTAGTAGTGCGACTCCGTAATCGTCCTGTCCAAGGACTCACTGTAGATGATACATCACCTGTCTGACCAGTCATGGAAGTACTCTCTGCAGGAGTATTTTCAGCATGACTCATACTGGGTGAGCCATCAGTAGGCACTGCAACAGGATTCCCATACCAAGATGCTAACTCATCAAATACCACATCTCTGCTTATGAGTGTCTCATGCGTAGAAGGTACATAACACTTATAAGCTTTCCGTTCCTGTGCATATCCAATAAACACACTTTTCACTGCCTTAGGATCCAATTTCTTCCTCTTCTCATCCGGTATATGCACATATGCAATGCTGCCAAATACTTTCAAGTGTGAAATATCAGGTTTATGACCATACAACCATTCATATGGAGTGACATCATGAATCCCTGCTGTAGGAGTTCGATTCAGCACATATACAGCAGCCACCACTGCTTCAGCCCAATAACCATTTGGCAGACATTTTTCATTCAGCATAGCTCTAGCTGACTCCATCAAAACCCTATTTTTCCTCTCTGCAACACCGTTTTGCTGCGGTGTATAACTGCATGTGAGCTGTCTTCTGATCCCATGTTTAGCAAGATACCTGTCAAAGTAGTTTGAGACATATTCATCTCCTCCATCTGATCTCAAACATGATATGTAACAGCCCAATTCATTTTCAGCATATTTCTTGAAGTCTTTGAATGCATCAAACACATCATCCTTATGTTTCAAGATATAAAGCCAAGTGTACCTGCTGAAATAATCAATAAATGAGACATAATATCGTGCACCGCCAAAGGAAGCATTATGTGAAGGACCCCAGACATTAGAGTGTACCAACTGTAAAGGCCTAGTGCTGTTTTTTACATGTCTCATGAAAGGAAACCGTGCCTGCTTCCCAAACTAACATGCAGGGCATACATGACCAAAATCATTATACTTGAATTTAGGTAATCCAAGTACTACTTCTTTCTGCTGCATAGATTTTAGCTTTTGTACATTGACATGTCCGATTCTCTTGTGCCAGATCTCTACATCTCTGATGGCACTCTCATCATGAGCAAACATAGCTGTTTTAAGTTCAAGAATGGTCGCTTCCAAAGTAAACATCATGCCATCCCTTCTGCCCTTGGCAATTAGCTTGCAACCATTTCCATACTTCTCAATGAAACATCCATCCTTGTTAAACCTCACTTGCAGATTCTGTTCTGCCATTTGACCCACAGACAACAAATTTTTTGTTATGGTCGGTACATGTAAGACATCATGCATGCCTTTCTTCTTGCCATCAGGCATCATCAATGGAACAATCCCTTTATGCTTTATGTCATGTTGGGTGTCATCCCCAGTACATACATGACCATGTGTACCTGCAACCATCTCATCAAACCACTCTCCATGTGGGGTCATGTGGTTTGACGCTCCAGAGTCAATGTACCATCTGTCATCTCTATCATGTCTCGATGCATTTTTAGATACATGCTGCATGGCAAATAGTCTATCAACTGACTCATCATGAGAACCACTGGAAGATGCATAGTGCCCATGCTGTCTGCCCTTTGCCTTCATATCTCCTTGCTTCTTGTAACAATCCTTTGCAATATGCCCATACTGGCCACAATAATGACAGTCCTTGTCCTTGTTGGAGTGATCAGACGGCTGTCATGAACTAGAACCACCACCTCTACCTCGGGGTGATCTCCCCCTGCCTCTAAACCCACCAGATCCACGCTGGCCTTGTGTATTTGCACCATGCCAATTACTCTGCTGCTGCTGCTGTCCATAAGTATTACGAGTGTGACCACGACCTCGTAATGAACCACGACCTCTAGATCCTCTACCATGCTGGCTAGAGTACAACACAGTGTCTTTACTCTGAGATGCACTAGAACCTGTATTCAAACCAAGTTTGACTTCCTCATGCAGCAACAAAGCAACTAGCTCTTCCTAGCTAGGGGGCTCTTCTCTCACAAAAATGGAAGTGTCAAAAGCTTTGTACTCTTTGCCTAAGCCATTCAAAGCAACAACAATCATATCATCTTCTGATACACTTGAGCCAATAGTAGCAAGTTGATCAGCTATGGTCTTAATCTCCATGGTATACATCTGGATGCTCTTGCCATTCCTAGACATGTTGTTGAACTGCTGTTTCAACTGGATCTTTCTTGCATGTGTCATGGTTTCATAAATTTTCATTAGTATGTCCCAAGCATCCTTCGGAGTCTCACATCCAGTGATTTGAATTACCATAGCATCAGATATACATAAGGAAAACCAATGCAGCACCTTGCATGCTCTTTCATTCCATAGCCTGTAGGCTCTTTTCTGTTCATTTGTTGGATTGTGTGCAGGCAACTCAGGAGCAACTTCATCTCCTGTACATAAATGACAGTTTTCTGCACTAAATTGCAGAAAAAAACCAGGGAATTTCAGCCCACTGACACCCCAAAACAACCCTCAAACAAGTGGTCTCAATTGTAGATATAACTGTCAATACATAAGCTATGTGTTGAGATATCAAGCTCCACTCGTGATACGCTAGGGTGACCGTTGTGTATTTATGTCACCGACTTGTCAGTTGCAGACGCGGTTGGTACACCGCCCATGAATAATAGCTACATGATAGCTATCCTTATCTACTCTAGTTCATGGCTCAGTTAGTATGCCACCTTAGTTAGTTGAGTTTGGTTTGAGACCCATATAGAGGGTTCTTCTATTTCTTTGTACTAGAGTTCTTTTGGCTTACACAACTAAGAAGAGAAAAACTGTTTTCAGCCTCCACCCTTGTGTGTCTTCCCCCATTGTGCAAGCAAGAAAGCTTCAAGCGAGACTCCTTCCTTCTCTCCCACAATCTTGACATGGTATCAGAGCCTTGTTCGTGGTAAGGAGCTCAAGAAAGCAAGCCAAGCTCGCGGTGTTCTGGTAAGAGGAGTAGCATTGCTTTCATTTTCTGTTTTGGGAGCAGATCTCTGCAGGTAGCACAGCCGGAAATTGCAAGAGTGCATTGTCTTAGGTTGAGACGCCCTTCGCGGTGAAGCAAGAGGGCAGTATATGCTGCGGGTAAGGGCTTTAGCCCTTGGCGACCTTGTTTTTTTGATTTGAGGCCATTTCGGGGCCTATTTTGGAGGCAGAAGTTTTCTGCAAGCACTCAGGAATAGGCCCAGTTTTATGCTGTTCAGCCACTGTTCTACAGGTCAGTGAATAGTTACTGTAAAAATTGCATTGTATGCTTGTGCGCAGAGACATTGGGAGTTACAGAATCATCCCTGTTGCCTGTTGATGCAAAATCGTCACTAGGAAGTGACTGTGTGGTCAAATACCACTTTCGCCAGTTTTGCAGATTTTCCCTTGTGGGGGTGAAGCTGTGGTTTTTGCAGTGACAGAATTTTTTGCAGTCTTCTGTAATGGCATCTGATTCTCTTTCACAGATTGTCACTGAAAAGCTTGACAAGAACAACTTCCAAGCATGGAAGTTTAGAATGACGAATTTCCTTATGGGAAAAGGATATTGGGAATTTGTTGCGGGAAATGAAGAAGAACCAATTCTTCCTGATGTTCCCAATCAACAGCAAATGCAGGCATTTAAAGCATGGCATGAGAGAGCCAGGAAAGTTATGTATTGGCTGTCTATCAGCATTTCAGACTCTATGATTGTGCATATTCAAGATGCAAGTACGCCAAAGGAGGCATGGGATACTTTGTCAAAAATGTATAGCACAAATACGCAAGCCAGGAAAATGCAGCTCAAGCAAGAGTTGCACAATGTGCAAAGAGAAAATATGAGCATCAACGACTACCACATGAAGGTGAAGAAGATTGCAGATGCACTTGCTTCCATTGGGTCACCAGTGGAAGATGATGATTTAGTTTTTGTGACCTTGAATGGTCTAGGAAGGGATTATGCACAATTTCGGACATCCATTTCAGTTCGTGAAAGATTTCCTGATTTTGAGGAGCTGATTGCTCTTCTAATTTCTGAGGAGCAAAGAAATGGTGGTGCATCTTCTTCAGGAGGAACTTCAAAAGAAGCTGTCTTCTACTCAAATGCTGGAAGAGGTAGAGGCAGAGGTAGAGGAGGCCGATATGGAGGCCGTGGTAGAAATCAGAATATGCAGCAAACTCAAGAAAACCAGTCCTATGGAGGAGGACGTGATAACTCTAGAGGTAGGGGGAGCCAAAGAGGTTGTGGTGGATGGCAAAGAGGCCAAAATGCAAACAGTAATGTTGAATGCTACTATTGTGGTAAAATGGGTCATATGGCTAAAGACTGCTATAAAAAGCAGAATGACATCATGAATGGAAAATTGCAACAAGGAAATTATGCATCCTCTAGTAGACAGGGTGATGACAGAAATGAGCATTTGTTTATGGTGCAGCACATGAACAATTCTGTGACAAGTGTAGAAGAAAGCAACGATGTATGGTATGTTGACTCAGGTGCATCAAACCATATGACAGGTCATGCAGAATGGATGGAGGATGCAAGGAATATGGAAAAACCAGGATTTGTGGAGACTGGTGATGATACTGCACATCCTATTGTGCAGATTGGAAAAATTCCCTTGTCTATGCAGGATGGGAAAAAGAAATACCTGTCGGATGTATTTCGTGTTTCGAATATCACCAAGAATCTGGTTTCTCTTGGTCAAATGGTTGAGCAGGGCTTGCAGGTCAGATTTAATCCTCATGGATGCTTTGTTGAGGATATGAAAAATAAAGGTCGCTTGATAGCAAAAGGAAAGAAGAAGGGCAGAATGTTTACATTGGATGCAGACATGTCTGAATTGAGTGCAGCAATGTTTGCACATGGGACCGGTGTAGTTGCAGATATTGATATCTGGCATAAACGCATTGGTCATGTTAATGTACAGCGACTTAAATCAATGCAGGCCCAAAATATTGTTGCAGGTTTGCCGAAATTCAAGGTTGCAGAAATGCATAAGGTATGTGAAGCCTGTCAGTTTGGAAAACAGGCAAGGAAACCATTTCCTAGACATGTTCAAGAGAGTAAGAAGCCATTGGAATTAATCCATTCTGATGTGTGGACAACTAAAGCTGCATCTCTTGGAGGCTGTTATTATTTTGTCAATTTTATTGATGACTATAGCAGAAAAGTTTGGGTGTATTTTATGAAAAAGAAAAGTGAAGTTTTTGGGCATTTCAAAACTCTTAAAGCTATGGTTGAAAAAGAAACAGGCCTGCAGATAAAATGCCTAAGGTCAGATGGAGGGGGAGAGTACCTCTCAAATGAGTTTGCAAGGTTCCTACAGGAGCATGGCATAAAGCAGCAATATTCATGCAGTCATACCCCACAACAAAACGGAATTGCAGAAAGAAAAAACAGGCATATTGGAGAGGTATCTCGTGCCATGCTCAATGAAAAAGACTTGCCAGATTTTTATTGGGCTGAAGCAGTTGCTACAGCAGTCTACCTAATGAACATGACTCCCACTGCAGCAATACATGGAATGACTCCAGAGGAGAGGTATACTGGTAGGAAACCATATATTTCTCATTTGAAAATTTTTGGTTGCATTGCCTATGTACATGTGCTAGATGAGTTGAGATCCAAGTTGGATCCAAAAGCTGAGAAGTGCATCTTTATTGGTTACCCTTTGCAGCAAAAAGGGTATAGATTGTCAAGATTGTGGGAGAGAAGGAAGGAGTCTCGCTTGAAGCTTTCTTGCTTGCACAATGGGGGAAGACACACAAGGGTGGAGGCTGAAAACAGTTTTCCTCTTCTTAGTTGTGTAAGCCAAAAGAACTCAAGTACAAAGAAATAGAAGAACCCTATATATGGGTCTCAAACCAAACTCAACTAACTAAGGTGGCATACTAACTGAGCCACGAACTAGAGTAGATAAGGATAGCTATCATGTAGCTATTATTCATGGGCGGTGTACCAACCGCGTCTGCAACTGACAAGTCGGTGACATAAATACACAACGGTCACCCTGGCGTATCACGAGTGGAGCTCGATATCTCAACACTCCCCCTCGAGCTCAATCCCAATTCTTGCACACCAAGCAGGTCTCTGAACTTGCGCAGCTTCTCTGCGCCCAATGCCTTCGTGAATATGTCAGCTACCTGATCCTCTGTGCTGACATAAACTAGATCAATAAGACCTAGTAAAACCCTCTCTCGCACATAGTGATAATGCACCTCAATGTGCTTTGTTCTAGCATGATAGACTGGGTTATTTGCCAAGTGTATACTACTCATGTTGTCACAATAAATGACAACTGGCCCATCTGTAGACTGATGCATATCATAAAGTAGCTTATGCAACCAAGCTACCTCACATGCAGCGATTGCTGCACCCCTGTACTCAGCCTCTGTGCTCGACAAGGCAACTGTAGGCTGTTTCTTGCTGCTCCAAGTGACTGCAGCACTCCCAAAAAAAAAACACATATCCACTGGTAGATCGTCTATCAGAAATACTACCAGCCCAATCAGCATCAGTGTATCCATGCAACTGTATCTGAACCCCAGTCTCATAAAATAGTCCATACTGCAATGTGGACTTCACATACCTGAGTATGCGTCTAGCTGCATCCAAATGCGATTTCCTTGGAGCCTGCATAAACTGACTTACCAATCCAACAGCATAGCTCAAATCTGGCCTGGTAATAGTCATATAAATCAAACTTCCTACTATGCGTCTGTACATAGTAGGGTCTTCTAGAAGCTCACCTGCATCTGTGCTCAGCTTCACATTCTGCTCCAAAGGAACTGAAATAGGCTTACAGCCTGTCATCCCATATTTGGACAGCATGTCCAATCCATACTGCCTCTGCAAGAGCTGTATCCCACTTGGTGATCTAATCACCTCAGTGCCCAAGAAATAACGCAGCTCTCCCAAATCCTTCATCTCAAACTTCTGCTTCAATAGCATTTTCACATGAAGGATATCTTCATCACTGTCACCTGTCATAATCAAATCATCCACATAAATGACAAGTAGCATAATACATTTCTCTGTTTTTCTCACATAAAGTGAGAAATCTGCCTTGGAAATCTGAAAGCCGATAGTGACAAGATATTGTCCTATCTTGTCAGACCATGCTCTAGGTGCTTGCTTCAAGCCATACAAGGCTTTCTTCAACCTGCAAACAAACTCAGGATGAACAACATGCACCTAACCTGGTGGCTGCTCCATATAGACCTCTTCTTGCAAATCACCATGCAAGAAGGCATTGTTTACATCCATCTGATGTAAAGACCATCCCTTTGATGCAGCCATAGCAATGACTACTCTTACAGTTGCCATCCTTGCAACGGGAGTGAATGTTTCTTCATAGTCAATGCCATATGTTTGTGCATACCCCTTGACTACTAATCTTGCCTTGTATCTGTTCACAGAACCATCTGCATTGTGCTTCACCTTATAAACCCACTTACAGCCAATTGCATTTTTACCTTTAGGCAAAGGTACCAATTCCCATGTAGCATTAGCTTCCAAGGCATCCATTTCTTCATCCATGGCTTTCTCCCATTTTTCTTTTCCCATGGCTTCCTCAAAAGAAGTGGGTTATGGTTCCTGTATCACTTTGACCATATATGCATAGTGAATGGCTGTAAATCCATCATATTTCAGCCTATCCACAGGATACCTAGCTCTCATAGACCTGCGCAAAGTAGGTTCACTCCCAGGTGCTCTCAAAACATCCCTGGTCTTCCTTACTCCAGGTGTAACAATAGAAGGAATACCCAACTCATCATCAATACTCTGTTCTGAGCCACTGTTTTCACCATCCACATAAGAGTGACCTACATTCACATCAAACATGGGCTGATCAACCTTCTCTTTTCCTTTTCGTGATACATGCATACCACTATCTGCATTACTTTGAGAAGATTCTCCTGATCTCAATCTTCCTGTCCATGGCGAAGAATGTGAACCACTGCTAGAGGACGCTCCAGGTCCACTAATATTTTGTGACTGCTGCTGTGAATTCTGTGCAGCATTACCATTTTGTGCATCTACATCATCAATCACATTTACTGGTTTATACCAGCTACTCATCTCATCAAAAACAACATCTCTGCTCACTATAAACTTACGAGTAGAAGGGTTATAGCATCTATACCCTTTTTGTTGTAGAGAGTAACCAATAAAGATGCACTTCTCAGCTTTTGGATCCAACTTGGATCTCAACTCATCTGGCACATGTACATAGGCAATGCAACCAAAAATTTTCAAATGAGAAATATCTGGTTTCCTACCAGTATACCTCTCCTCTGGAGTCATTCCATGTATTGCTGCAGTGGGAGTCCTGTTCATTATGTAGACTGCTGTAGCAACTGTTCAGCCCAATAAAAATCTGGCAAGTCTTTTTCATTGAGCATGGCACGAGATACCTCTCCAATATGCCTGTTTTTTCTTTCTGCAATTCCATTTTGTTGTGGGGTATGACTGCATGAATATTGCTGCTTTATGCCATGCTCCTGTAGGAACCTTGCAAACTCATTTGAGAGGTACTCTCCCCCTCCATCTGACCTTAGGCATTTTATCTGCAGGCCTTTTTCTTTTTCAACCAACACTTTAAGAGTTTTGAAATACCCAAAAACTTCACTTTTCTTTTTCATAAAATACACCCAAACTTTTCTGCTATAGTCATCAATAAAACTGACAAAATAATAACAGCCTCCAAGAGATGCAGCTTTAGTTGTCCACACATTAGAGTGGATTAACTCCAATGGCTTCTTACTCTCTTGAACATGTCTAGGAAATGGTTTCCTTGCCTGTTTTCCAAACTGACAGGCTTCACATACCCTATACATTTCTGCAACCTTGAATTTCGGCAAACCTGCAACAATATTTTGGGCCTGCATTGATTTAAGTCGCTGTACATTAACATGACCAATGCGTTTATGCCAGATATCAATATCTGCAACTACACCGGTCCCATGTGCAAACATTGCTGCACTCAATTCAGACATGTCTGCATCCAATGTAAACATTCTGCCCTTCTTCTTTCCTTTTGCTATCAAGCGACCTTTATTTTCATATCCTCAACAAAGCATCCATGAGGATTAAATCTGACCTGCAAGCCCTGTTCAACCATTTGACCAACATAAACCAGATTCGTGGTGATATTCGGGACATGAAATACATCGGACAGGTATTTCTTTTTCCCATCCTGCATAGACAAGGGAATTTTTCCAATCTGCACAATAGGATGTGCAGTATCATCACCAGTCTCCACAAATCCTAGTTTTTCCATTTTCCTTGCATCCTCCATCCATTCTGCATGACTTGTCATGTGGTTTGATGCACCTGAGTCAACATACCATATATCATTGCTTTCTTCTGCACTTGTCACAGAATTGTTCATGTGCTGCACCATAAACAAGTGCTCATTTCTGTCATCACCCTGTCTACTAGAAGATGCATAATTCCCTTGTTGCAGTTTTCCATTCATGATGTCATTCTGCTTTTTATAGCAGTCTTTAGCCATATGACCCATTTTACCACAGTAGTAGCATTCAACATTACTGTTTGCATTTTGGCCTCTTTGCCATCCACCACGACCTCTTTGGCTCCCCCTGCCTCTAGAGTTACCACGTCCTCCTCCATAGGACTGGTTTTCTTGAGTTTGTTGCGTATTCTGATTTTTACCACGGCCTCCGTATCGGCCTCCTCTACCTCTACCTCTACCTCTTCCAACATTTGAGTAGAAGACAGCTTCAAAAGAAGTTCCTCCTGAAGAAGATGCACCACCATTTCTTTGCTCCTTAGAAATTAGAAGAGCAATCAGCTCCTCAAAATCAGGAAATCTTTCACAACTGAAATGGATGTCCGAAACTGTGCATAATCCTTTCCTAGACCATTCAAGGTCACAGAAACTAAATCATCATCCTCCACTGGTGACCCAATGGAAGCAAGTGCATCTGCAATCTTCTTCACCTTCATGTGGTAGTCGTTGATGCTCATATTTTCTCTTTGCACATTGTGCAACTCTTGCTTGAGCTACATTTTCCTGGCTTGCGTATTTGTGCTATACATTTTTGACAAAGTATCCCATGCCTCCTTTGGCGTACTTGCATCCTGAATATGCACAATCATAGAGTCTGAAATGCTGATAGACAGCCAATACATAACTTTCCTGGCTCTCTCATGCCATGCTTTAAATGCCTGCATTTGCTGTTGATTGGGAACATCAGGAAGAACTGGTTCTTCTTCATTTCCTGCAACAAATTCCCAATATCCTTTTTCCATAAGGAAATTCGTCATTCTAAACTTCCATGCTTGGAAGTTGTTCTTGTCAAGCTTTTCAGTGACAATCTGTGAAAGAGAATCAGATGCCATTACAGAAGACTGCAAAAAATTCTGTCACTGCAAAAACCACAGCTTCACCCTCACAAGGGAAAATCTGCAAAACTGGCGAAAGTGGTATTTGACCACACAGTCACTTCCTAGTGACGATTTTGCATCAACAGGCAACAGGGATGATTCTGTAACTCCCAATGTCTCTGCGCACAAGCATACAATGCAATTTTTACAGTAACTATTCACCGACCTGTAGAACAGTGGCTGCACAGCATAAAACTGAGCCTTTTCCTGAGTGCGTGCAGAAAACTTTCGCCTCCAAAACAGGCCTCGAAATGGCCTCAAATCAAAAAAAGAAGGTCGCCAAGGGCTAAAGCCTTCTCCCGCAGCATATACTGCCCTCTTGCTGCACCGCGAAGGGCGTCTCAACCTGAGACAATGCACTCCTGCACTTTCCGGCTGTGCTACCTGCAGAGATCTGCTCCCAAAGCAGAAGATGAAAGCAACACTGCTCCTCTTACCAGAACACCGCGAGCTTGGCTTGCTTTCTTGAGCTCCTTACCACGAACAAGGCTTTGATACCATGTCAAGATTGTGGGAGAGAAGGAAGGAGTCTCGCTTGAAGCTTTCTTGCTTGCACAATGGGGGAAGACACACAAGGGTGGAGACTGAAAACAATTTTCCTCTTCTTAGTTGTGTAAGCCAAAAGAACTCAAGTACAAAGAAATAGAAGAACCCTATATATGGGTCTCAAACCAAACTCGACTAACTAAGGTGGCATACTAACTGAGCCACGAACTAGAGTAGATAAGGATAGCTATCATGTAGCTATTATTCATGGGCGGTGTACCAACCGCGTCTGCAACTGACAAGTCGGTGACATAAATACACAATGGTCACCCTGGAGTATCACGAGTGGAGCTCGATATCTCAACATAGATGCTATAACCCTTCTACTCGTAAGTTTACAGTGAGCGGAGATGTTTTTTTTGATGAGATAAGTAGCTGGTATAAACCAGTAAATGTGATTGATGATGTAGATGCACAAAATGGTAATGCTACACAAAATTCACAGCAGCAGTCACAAAATATTAGTGGACCTAGAGCGTCCTCTAGCAGTGGTTCACATTCTTCGCCATGGACAGGCAGATTGAGATCAGGAGAAACTTCTCAAAGCAATGCAGATAGTGGTATGCAGGTATCACGAAAAGCAAAAGAGAAGGTAGATCAGCCCATGTTTGATGTGAATGTAGGTCACTCTTATGTGGATGGTGAATCCAGTGGCTCAGAACAGAGCATTGATGATGAGTTGGGTATCCCCTCTATTGTTACACCTGGAGTAAGGAAGACGAGGGATGTTTTGAGAGCACGTGGGAGTGAACCTACTTTGCGCAGGTCTACCAGAGCTAGGTATCCTGTGGATAGGCTGAAATATGATGGATTTACAGCCATTTACTATGCCTATATGGTCAAAGTGATACAGGAACCAGAACCCACTTCTTTTGAGCAAGCCATGGGAAAAGAAAAATGGGAGAAAGCCATGGATGAAGAAATGGATGCCTTGGAAGCAAATGCTACATGGGAGTTGGTGCCTTTGCCTAAAGGTAAGAATGCAATTGGCTCTAAGTGGGTTTATAAGGTGAAGCACAATGCAGATGGTTCTCTGAATAGATACAAGGCAAGATTAGTAGTCAAGGGGTATGCACAAACATATGGCATTGACTATGAAGAAACATTCAGTCCGGTTGCAAGGATGGCAACCGTAAGAGCAGTCATTGCTATGGATGCATCAAAGGGATGGTCTTTACATCAGATGGATGTAAAGAATGCCTTCTTGCATGGTGATTTGCAAGAAGAGGTCTATATGGAGCAGCCACCAGGTTATGTGCATGCTGTTCATCCTGAGTTTGTTTGCAGGTTGAAGAAAGCCTTGTATGGCTTGAAGCAAGCACCTAGAGCATGGCCTGACAAGATAGGACAGTATCTTGTCACTATTGGCTTTCAGGTTTCCAAGGCAGATTTCTCACTTTATGTGAGAAAAACAGAGAAAGGTATTATGCTACTTGTCATTTATGTTGATGATTTGATTATGACAGGTGACAGTGATGAAGATATCCTTCATGTGAAAATGCTATTGAAGCAGAAGTTTGAGATGAAGGATTTGGGAGAGCTGCGTTATTTCTTGGGCATAGAGGTGATTAGATCACCAAGTGGGATACAGCTCTTGCAGAGGCAGTATGGATTGGACATGCTGTCCAAATATGGGATGACAGGCTGTAAGCCTATTTCAGTTCCTTTGGAGCAGAATGTGAAGCTGAGCACAGATGCAGGTGAGCTTCTAGAAGACCCTACTATGTATAGACGCATAGTAGGAAGTTTGATTTATATGACTATTACCAGGCCAGATTTGAGCTATGCTGTTGGATTGGTAAGTCAGTTTATGCAGGCTCCAAGGAAACCACATTTGGATGCGGCTAGACGCATACTCAGGTATGTGAAGTCCACATTGCAGTATGGACTATTTTATGAGACTGGGGTTCAGATACAGTTGCATGGATACACTGATGCTGATTGGGCTGGTAGTATTTCTAATAGACGATCTACCAGTGGATATGTGTTCTCTTTTGGGAGTGCTGCAGTCACTTGGAGCAGCAAGAAACAGCCTACAGTTGCCTTGTCGAGCACAGAGGCTGAGTACAGGGGTGCAGCAATGGCTGCATGTGAGGTAGCTTGGTTGCATAAGCTACTTTATGATATGCATCAGTCTACAGATGGACCAGTTGTCATTTATTATGACAACATGAGTAGTATACACTTGGCAAATAACCCAGTCTATTATGCTAGAACAAAGCACATTGAGGTGCATTATCACTATGTGCGAGAGAAAGTTTTACTAGGTCTTATTGATCTAGTTTATGTCAGCACAGAGGATCAGGTAGCTGACATATTCACGAAGGCATTGGGCGCAGAGAAGCTGCGCAAGTTCAGAGACCTGCTTGGTGTGCAGGAATTGGGATTGAGCTCGAGGGGGAGTGTTGAGATATCGAGCTCCACTCGTGATACGCCAGGGTGACCGTTGTGTATTTATGTCACCGACTTGTTAGTTGCAGACGCGGTTGGTACACCGCCCATGAATAATAGCTACATGATAGCTATCCTTATCTACTCTAGTTCGTGGCTCAGTTAGTATGCCACCTTAGTTAGTTGAGTTTGGTTTGAGACCCATATAGAGGGTTCTTCTATTTCTTTGTACTAGAGTTCTTTTGGCTTACACAACTAAGAAGAGGAAAACTGTTTTCAGCCTCCACCCTTGTGTGTCTTCCCCCATTGTGCAAGCAAGAAAGCTTCAAGCGAGACTCCTTCCTTCTCTCCCACAATCTTGACACTATGTGTTTGCTTCAGCTTAAGCTTATGTAACCTCACTGCCAGGGTACATACATGTAGTCTGAAAACTGTAAACTGTGAGTAACCAGCAGTAATTTCAAGTCCAAAACTGAGTGTGTCAACAAATTCAGTTTCAGGTTGCAGTCAACCAGAATTCAGCATACCAAGCTCCAAGCAGCTCCAAAATGTCTTTTGACCATGTCATACATTTACTTTGTAGTGGCAAGTTCAATACATGAGCGTCTGAGTAGGCATAGACAACCTGTCTTCATTGACCAATGGCATAAACCTCATGAGCTGTTTGTAATTAACCAGGACAGTGTAACTGCATTTATTTCAGCTTCAAAATTCAGTTTTCAATGATGCTCATTGCTTGCTTCAATTCTCCATGCATTCAGCATGTATAGGCCAGTTCACATAGATGATGGAACCCCGAAGATGACCTGTATTGCTTCAGTAGTGCACAGTACTTGTCATTGACTGTGCATGACAGTTTTCAGCCTGCCATTGATTTTCAGATTTGAGTATTCTATCATTGACTATGCATGATAGTTTTCAGCCTGTCATTTATTTTGAGATCTGAGTATTCTGACATTGACTGTGTATGACAGTTTTCAGCCTGTCATTGATTTTCAGATCTGAGTATTCTTACATTGACTGTGTATGACAGTTTTCAGCCTGTCATTGATTTTCAGATCTGAGTATTCTGAGCAAGAGATCTCAGCTCCAAGACATTTGATCCAATGTATACATGCTTTGACACATTCTTGTGCTCGAAAGATGCTTTCTGAGTGTAGTACAAGGCTCTTGTGTGTCAGTAATGACTGAATGCATGCTGTCCATTCATGTTTACAGCAGTTCAGAAATGATTATAGGTCTGTGTCTGTCACTCTAGCTCATAACAGAGCTCCCACACAAGCATTTACTCCTTGCACACTTCAAATACCTTCAATAGTGAGCATACATGCTCTATGAACCTTGTCCAGGTGCCCCATTGAAGATTGACAGGTTCCTGTCCACTCAGATCAGCAGGCGCAGATTTTCAAATACAGGTTGCTGTCCATTCAGATCAGCAGGCGTAGATTTTCAGATACAGGTTTCTGTTTTTCAGGAGGCAGTCCACGATTTTCAGAAGGCAGTCCACGCTGATTCCTTCCTTGACTATGGCTTCATTTGCAAGTGTCCAGCTTCTTCCTCATTCCTTACTTCCATCTCCTTTGCACTGCAGGTTGTCATGCCCATTCTCCCATAGCCTCATGGATGAAGCTCTGATACCATGTTCAAAAAGAGTAGAGAGAGAGAAAGGGAAAGACTCCATATCCATGAGCCTTCAGGCTCTCAAGCTCATTCCTTCATTTCCACACACTCTACTGAAAAGCACATACACACTACAAGATAAAGTGACCTAGTGTAAATGTAGACTAGACTGACTAACTCTAGTTAGGTCACTGACTGACTACTAACCCGACTTATTTAATGTAGTCACATGTAGACAGCTGTACACACTAGCTGTCATAGATGTCGGTCATAGATGAAGACACACTGACGGTGAGCTTGATTTCTAACATGCACAAGACATGACGCATTCTAGCCTTAGCTGGTAAGGCCACGATAAGGCCGAACGTAGAGAGGGAGAGGGAGCTAGAGACAGACTTGATGCTGAGCAAGCTTGTCACCAAGTGGCTCATAGACAACCCATCTGCAAAACAGAGTGCAACTGCGCTAGCCACCTCTTTGCTCACATGCTTAGGAGTCATGCAGGGGGCGAGGAGCCATAATAAGATCCCTGATGTGGCCAAGCAACTGGACAAGTACCAGCCCAGCAACGACCCCTATAACTTCGTGGAGTAGTTCAAGTAGGTTTGCGAAGCCAACAATCTCACAAACCTCACCCAACGCTTGCAGGCTTTCGGACTTTGCTTGGGTAATAAGGGAAGGACGTGGTACACAAGCCTAGACACAACAAAGCGAACAGACTTCAATTGCTTGAAGGATCTCTTCATCAAGAGATTTTTAGAGACAGGGTATTCGGACAACCTCATAGTTCGTCGACTAATGAATGTCAGTCAGAAGGACAAAGAGGACATTAGAGACTACGTCACTCATGTACATAGCCTGTTTAAGAGAATCCCTACCAACGAACGACCAAACGAGAGAGCGGTCTCTACCATTTTTATAAATGAAATTCGTAGGGAAGAACTTTAGAAGCAATTAGAAAGCAACTTGAGCTTGCAGAGGGATGTGCTCGCTAGGGTTTTTGATGAGGCAATAAGGGTAGATGGCCAGCTTAGGGAGAGAAGCACTAGAAGCTCGAATCAAGATGACTCTAGCCAAAGAACCACAGAGTAATCCACAACTTATAGCAAGAGATTAGCCCCTAACATGCAAGATAAGGGCAAGAGCATGGCACAAGACCAAGAGCTAGCTAAAGTCAGGATGGAGCTAGCACGGTTGTAGGAGTTGGTAAAGAGACCCACTAGACCGCATGTCCAGTGTGTGCACTGTGGAGGAAACCACATCCCTGCTGAGTGCCAGGATCCAAGGTCCAAGCCTTGTGCAAATTGTGGAAGGTTTGGCCACGACGCAATGCATTATCGATTTCCAAGAAGGTTTCCCTACGCACAATAGTACAACTCACCATACTACGGGAATAGGCTGCCTAACTTCTTCGGAAGAGGAGCCCCATTGGCCCTTCCAGCACCTAACGATGCAAAACTGGTCATTCCTAGATTAGAGATCAATCCCACTGGCATACCAGACTGCCTGGACCCTTAGTGACACATCCACCGAGTGATGCTCCCATCCACTATGTGGAAGAGCCCAATGACAAGGAGTCATATGTGAATCCTTACATCTCGTATGATGAAGAGGGTAATCCGGTCCTCATGGACTATCAACCAGTGCCGATGATGGAGTTAGGAAGGGGAAGGGACAGAGGTTTTTCAGGGCCAACCCAAGACCTAGTCATGTGCTGGACTTGTGGTCACCCTGGTCACATATCGACACGATGCCCAAAAAAAGAGTAGGCTAATAGGGAGAGAGCTGATCTCAGATGTGCCAAGTGCAGCATCATCCATCTCTTCAAGGAGTGTCCTAAACAAAAGCTGTCCTCGAGCTTAGGCAATGTGCCATCAGTACCTTTGGAGCTATTTGGAGTTGAGACATTCGATAGCAAGGATACACCCATCCCACTACATGTCATGACATGTGCACAAACACAGCAGTCCGACATATCATTGCCTGGGCCTAGCAACCTAGACGTTGCCTCAATAGGGAAGAAGAGTCGAAGGCAGAGAAAAAAGAAAACCGACGCTAAGATCACTCTCAAAACTGATGGAGAGATGACGCTAGTGAGTGGTAGAAAGGTAACTGATGCTAAGGCTGAGACCACTGCTCCGAAAACAATAGAAAAGGGGAGTGCTAAGGTAGGGGAGTACCCTCCATCCGAAGCGCCGATTAGAAGCAATTGAAAAGGCAAGGAGTGGGTGAAGGAAGCCCAAGAGAACTTGAAGGATGCTTAGGCAATCATAGAAGACATAATGGATGACTTGTCTAGTGTGAGCATCCCAGTCTCACCCTCTTGATCAAGATCAAGAGATGTGCCTATGCCACGGGCAGCACCACCCAGGAGAAGCTTAGGAGCCACGTGCCAGCAAAACACCCAAGGCCAATGGCCGAGAGGTGTGGGAATGGAGGAGAGACAAATGACGAGTAACCTCCTCATGACATTAGTAACCACCCCAGTAACCCTGAGCCTAGGAGACCTGCTCAGGCAACATTCGACACTTTGGCTGGAACTAAAGCACTGGGTGGAGGAACCAATTGAGTAGATTGCTGCTGACCTGTATGAGCATGATGCAATCACATAGATATTGAGCTTGATGATGCACTCAATGCCTAAATCTCTGCATGTAAATGTTTTTTGGGAGGGCACCGAGATGCATGTTGTGCTACCTATCCTGGCTCTAGGAGACATGACGCGGAAAGGAATCGTAGACACAGGTGTAGGGGTTAGTGTCTTGAGACACACAGTCTTGCAGGCTTGGGGAAACCCTCTTGTCGAGACTGCTAGGTTCAATGTCACACTAGTGAATGGAATGAAGATAAGGCTGTTCGGAGCTTTAAAGAATTGGCCAGTGAAGATTGCAGGTGTCCAGTTCTCTGTACACTTCATAGTTATGAAGGGAGTGGACTACGACATCCCGCTACGCTGACCATGGATGAGGAATGCATGAGTCATCAAGGACTGGGGCAATGGTCTAATCTTCTTAGGGAATCAGAAGGAAGTAGTAAGGGTGGAGATGGATACCTAGAAGACAATACCTGTTAATCTAGATGTCATCTCAACCACACTGAGGGGTGACACGCAACCAACCACATTGTATGGGCCTCTGACCAAGTATATCCCCTGCCTTGAGGATGAGCGAGATTGGATGCATGTCCTTGCAACCATCGATCTCCCATTCTCAAAAGATGAGGAGGAGTTTAAGCAAGCCACACAAGGCATGTGCACTACATATGAGGAACACTCAGTACCACTCTGCACGATGGCAAGGAGTGTGTGTGGTAGGCCCAAACCTGTCACTCTCCATATCCCAAATAATAAGTTAGAACTCCAGGAAACCCTAGAGTATTTGACAAGTAGATTGGAGGGTAATCCTTCTGCTAATCTCTTGCCCCTCAAAAACCTCCTGGGTGAGCACAAGTAGAAGTGGACCAAAGTTCACAACCTAAACTTGCTATACAATTCGGCTTTGATCACCGACGAGAAAGAGGCTAGAAAGGATGACCCAGGAGACAACAAGCAGTCAGGGAGGAGTGACGGTTCTGATAATGAATATGAGGATTGTTCCTCCATCAGAGAGAAGAGTGAGCACGAAACGGATACAGTGGAGTACGATACTGATGGAAGAGTAATAGAGCAGATAAGAGCAGACTCTAGGCCCCAAGAAATGAATGCATATGAGATCAAGAGAGGAATTATGAGATTGGATTGCGATCGCTCTTGGTTGGAACTCATAGGGATAGTGGATTACGAGAAAGATGGAATTGCCCAACCACCAATGGTACCTGTGTTTAGGACAGACACACCTACTAAACTACGACCACCTGGCGAAACTCCTTCCTCTAGTGAGGGCTATGAGTTCAACTTGGAGTCTGAAGTCAGTATGTAGAGTGACCCTGAAATACCCATGCCATCCAAAACCAAATGCACCAAGGGGGACTTGCCAGTCCACCTAAGGCGGAATCGGCTAAAGGAGGAAAGAAAGAAACGAACAAAAGAGTTAGACACAGAATGACAGAAGAAACTGCAGGATCTGCCCAAACGCTTCACTAAGTTCAAGAAGGGTGACAGAGTGGTGGTCTTGTTAGGAGCAAAGAGACAGGGCTAGACTAGAGAGCCTATTGAAGGACCCTCCAAGGTCAAGGAAGTCAAGCTGGTAGGGAAAAATGAGAAGCCTCGACCTGTATTCATAGCAGATGACTTGACCAAGGATGAGGAGGCTAGCCTTGTTGTTCTCCTACAAGAGTACATGGACGTGTTTGCCTGGTTTCTGGATGAACTTAAGGGAATCGACCCCAGGGTTGTGACCCACAACATCCCTATGGTCCCGGACGTTGTCCCTGTAAAACAACGCCCTTACCCCATGAATCCAAAGCATGCCCATGCAGTAAAAGAGGAGATTGATAAGCTCATGAGAGCAGGATTCATCTACGAAATAGAGCACACGGATTGGGTATCAGCAATAGTGATTGTTATGAAGAAAAACGGAAAGATCCGAGTGTGCTTCAACTACAAAAAAGTCAAGGCCACTATGAAAAGAGATAACTACCCATTGCCATACACCGAGCACATGCTTGAGAGGGTGGCATGTAAAGAAGCCTACAGTTTCCTGGATGGCTTATCAGGCTACAATAAAGTGCAAGTACACCCCGACGACAAGCACAAGACTACCTTCACTACAAAGTGGGGGGTATTCACCTACATCGTTATGCCCTTTGGGCTAGTGAACGCGTCTGCAACCTTCCAACGCGCCTGATGCGTACGATCTTCAAAGACATGCTCAGACACGAGCTAGAGGTGTTTGTGGACAATCTATGCATACACTCTAGCTAGGCAAAACACTTAGAGAAACTACGGGCAGTCTTTGAGCGGTGTCAACTTTATAATCTCTCATTAAACCCCCTGAAGTGCCAATTTTGGGTGAAACATGGATGCATCCTAGGGCACATGGTGTCGAAGAATGGCATCGCCCCACTGATTTCTCAAAGGTCAAGGCTATTGTCGACTTGCCACCACCCAACAATTATAAGGGTGTTCAGTGCTTCTTAGGTCACACAAGGTACTATCGACGCTTTGTACTGAATTATGCACTAATGGCAAGACCATTGTATAAGCTGCTAATTGTATTCGAGTGGACCGAAGAATGGCAACGTGCTTACAATGAATTGAAAAAGGATCTTACCACTGCACCCATCTTACGAGTCCCACATTGGACCAGAACGTTCCATGTGCATATAGATGCATCTAAGTTTGCCATTGGAGCTGTTCTATGCCAAACTGGCGAACACAACCTGGATTACCCAGTGAGCTTTGCTAGCGGGCAGCTCACTAACATGGAGATGAACTATTCCACTACAGAAAGGGAGGGGTTGGCCATCGTGTTTTCCATTAAGAAATTTAGACATTATCTTTTGGCCACACCCTTCACCTTTCTTGTTGACCATCAAGCATTGCTCTATCTAAGTGAACAAGCCTGCGCTACAGGACGCATTGTAGGATGGTTATTGCTTCTTCTAGAGTTTGACTTCTCTGTGGTTGTACGCAAAGGAAAACAACATTACATGGCAGATCACATGTCCCGCATACCCATAGGTGAAGCCACTGGACAAGGCATAACGGACGACTTCTAGATGCACATCTCTTTGGCCTATCCAGTGACAAGGAATTATTCAAGGCTGATTTAACGCCATACTAGGTTGATGATGTCATCCACGTGCTCGAACACGGTCTATCCGAGAGACCTATCGAGAAGGCCAAGCTTAGGAGGCTTATTGTGAAGATCCAACCCTATCAGCTCATTGCCAGCCAACTCTATAGGTTAGGGCAAGATGGGTTGCTACGTAGGTGTGTGTGCGAACATGAGATGCATGACACGTTGAGAGAGGCACACACCGAAATCGCTGGGGGGCATTTCAGTGGAGACATGATAGCCCGCAAGGTGCTGCAGTGTCAATTGTGCTGGCCCACGCTATTCCGTGATGCAGCTAGATTTGTCAAGCACTGTGATAATTGCCAAAGGACCAAGGTCCCCTCGGGGAAGGACAAAATGGAATTGACCCTTGTAATAGCATGGCAACCTTTCAAGAAATGAGGCATTGACTTCATCAGACCCATTGATCTTGCAGCCTAGTATTCACAGGCTCGATATATCATCATAGCAATTGACTATTTAACGAAATGGGCTGAAGCAAGAGCCATGAGGAAGAATGATGTAAGGACCACAATGAAGTTCTTATGGGAGCAGGTCATCTCAAGATTTGGTTGCCCTATTGAGATAGTGAGTGACCAAGGCACCCACTGTTGAGATGACAAGCTCAACACATGCGGACATTGATGGTGGACCGCCTGGTTAGATGGGTCCACACATCTACACTTAGCACATCGGTGGTCATTATGACTCTCACATGGCCACTGACTCATTACTTATTATATTCAAGTTGTTACACCTATTTACAGCTGGCATAGTTATAGCGCTAGTCGACTAGTGTGGTCGGTTATGCATTGTTTGACTTGGTAGGCCACTTTCCTTTATGTTGTATCTTATCTATACTTTGTGTACATTGTAAAGAGTGTGGAAGAAGAAGAAGAAACCAGTAAGAAAAAGTTTGGGTCTCCATCTCTCTTCTTGTCTCTTGAGTGAGCTTCTCTTTGTGCATTCTGTGTGTGTTCGGCGCAGCATCTTGAGCAAGTCCCCCCATCACGCGATTCTTGACATGGTATCAGAGCCGCACCACTGAGTGTTGAGATATCGAGCTCCACTCGTGATACGCCAGGGTGACCGTTGTGTATTTATGTCACCAACTTGTCAGTTGCAGATGCAGTTGGTACACCGTCCATGAATAATAGCTACATGATAGCTATCCTTATCTACTCTAGTTCGTGGCTCAGTTAGTATGCCACCTTAGTTAGTTGAGTTTGGTTTGAGACCCATATATAGGGTTCTTCTATTTCTTTGTAAGAGAGTTCTTTTGGCTTACACAACTAAGAAGAGGAAAACTATTTTCAGCCTCCACCCTTGTGTGTCTTCCCCCATTGTGCAAGCAAGAAAGCTTCAGGCGAGACTCCTTCCTTCTCTCCCACAATCTTGACATGGTATCAGAGCCTTGTTTGTGGTAAGGAGCTCAAGAAAGCAAGCCAAGCTCGCGGTGTTCTGGTAAGAGGAGCAGTGTTGCTTTCATTTTCTGTTTTGGGAGCAGATCTCTACAGGTAGCACAGCCGAAAATTGCAGGAGTGCATTGTCTCAGGTTGAGACGCCCTTCGCGGTGAAGCAAGAGGGCAGTATATGCTGCGGGAGAGAGCTTTAGCTCATGGCGACCTTGTTTTTTTGATTTGAGGCCATTTCGGGGCCTGTTTTGGAGGCGAAAGTTTTCTGCACGCACTCAGAAAAAGGCTCAGTTTTATGCTGTGCAGCCACTGTTCTACAGGTCGGTGAATAGTTACTGTAAAAATTGCATTGTATGCTTGTGCGCAGAGACATTGGGAGTTACAGAATCATCCCTGTTGCCTGTTGATGCAAAATCGTCACTAGGAAGTGACTGTGTGGTCAAATACCACTTTCGCCAGTTTTGCAGATTTTCCCTTGTGAGGGTGAAGCTGTGGTTTTTGCAGTGACAGAATTTTTTGCAGTCTTCTGTAATGGCATCTGATTCTCTTTCACAGATTGTCATTGAAAAGCTTGATAAGAACAACTTCCAAGCATGGAAGTTTAGAATGATGAATTTCCTTATGGGAAAAGGATATTGGGAATTTGTTGCAGGCAATGAAGAAGAACCAGTTCTTCCTGATGTTCCCAATCAACAGCAAATGCAGGCATTTAAAACATGGCATGAGAGAGCCAGGAAAGTTATGTATTGGCTATCTATCAGCATTTCAGACTCTATGATTGTGCATATTCAGGATGCAAGTACGCCAAAGGAGGCATGGGATACTTTGTCAAAAATGTATAGCACAAATACGCAAGCCAGGAAAATGCAGCTCAAGCAAGAGTTGCACAATGTGCAAAGAGAAAATATGAGCATCAACGACTACCACATGAAGGTGAAGAAGATTGCAGATGCACTTGCTTCCATTGGGTCACCAGTGGAAGATGATGACTTGGTTTCTGTGACCTTGAATGGTCTAGGAAAGGATTATGCACAGTTTCGGACATCCATTTCAGTTCGTGAAAGATTTCCTGATTTTGAGGAGCTGATTGCTCTTCTAATTTCTGAGGAGCAAAGAAATGGTGGTGCATCTTCTTCAGGAGGAACTTCAAAAGAAGCTGTCTTCTACTCAAATGCTGGAAGAGGTAGAGGCAGAGGTAGAGGAGGCCGATTTGCAGGCCGTGGCAGAAATCAGAATATGCAGCAAACTCAAGAAAGCCAGTCCTATGGAGGAGGACGTGGTAAATCTAGAGGCAGGGGGAGCCAAAGAGGTCGTGGTGGATGGCAAAGAGGCCAAAATGCAAACAGTAATGTTGAATGCTACTATTGTGGTAAAATGGGTCATATGGCTAAAGACTGCTATAAAAAGCAGAATGACATCATGAATGGAAAACTGCAACAAGGAAATTATGCATCCTCTAGTAGACAGGGTGATGACAGAAATGAGCATCTGTTTATGGTGCAGCACATGAACAATTCTGTGACAAGTGCAGAAGAAAGCAACGATGTATGGTATGTTGACTCAGGTGCATCAAACCACATGACAGGTCATGCAGAATGGATGGAGGATGCAAGGAAAATGGAAAAACCAGGATTTGTGGAGACTGGTGATGATACTGCACATCCTATTGTGCAGATTGGAAAAATTCCTTTGTCTATGCAGGATGGGAAAAAGAAATACCTGTCCGATGTATTTCATGTCCTGAATATCACCAAGAATCTGGTTTCAGTTGGTCAAATGGTTGAACAGGGCTTGCAGGTCAGATTTAATCCTCATGGATGCTTTGTTGAGGATATGAAAAATAAAGGTCGCTTGATAGCAAAAGGAAAGAAGAAGGGCAGAATGTTTACATTGGATGCAGACATGTCTGAATTGAGTGCAGCAATGTTTGCACATGGGACCGGTGTAGTTGCAGATATTGATATCTGGCATAAACGCATTGGTCATGTTAATGTACAGCGACTTAAATCAATGCAGGCACAAAATATTGTTGCAGGATTGCCAAAATTCAAGGTTGGAGAAATGCATAAGGTATGTGAAGCCTGTCAGTTTGGAAAACAGGCAAGGAAACCATTTCCTAGACATGTTCAAGAGAGTGAGAAGCCATTGGAATTAATCCACTCTGATGTGTGGACTACTAAAGCTACATCTCTTGGAGGCTGTCATTATTTTGTCAGTTTTATTGATGACTATAGCAGAAAAGTTTGGGTGTATTTTATGAAAAAGAAAAGTGAAGTTTTTGGGCATTTCAAAACTCTTAAAGCTATGGCTGAAAAAGAAACAGGTCTGCAAATAAAATGCCTAAGGTCAGATGGAGGGGGAGAGTACCTCTCAAATGAGTTTGCAAAGTTCTTGCAGGAGCATGGCATAAAGCAGCAATATTCATGCAGCTATACCCCACAACAAAATGGAATTGCAGAAAGGAAAAACAGGCATATTGGAGAGGTATCTCGTGCCATGCTCAATGAAAAAGACTTGCCAGATTTTTATTGGGCTGAAGCAGTTGCTACAGCAGTCTACATAATGAACAGGACTTCCACTGTAGCAATACATGGAATGACTCCAGAGGAGAGGTATACTGGTAGGAAACCAGATGTTTCTCATTTGAAAATTTTTGGTTGCATTGCCTATGTACATGTGCTAGATGAGTTGAGATCCAAGTTGGATCCAAAAGCTGAGAAGTGCATCTTTATTGGTTACTCTCTGCAGCAAAAAGGCTATAGATGCTATAACCCTTCTACTCGGAAGTTTACAGTGAGCAGAGATGTTGTTTTTGATGAGATGAGTAGCTGGTATAAACCAGTAAATGTGATTGATAATGTAGATGTACAAAATGGTAATGCTGCACAGAATCCACAGCAGCAGTCACAAAATATTAGTGGACCTGGAGCGTCTCCTAGCAGTGGTTCACATTCTTCGCCATGGATAGGCAGATTGAGATCAGGAGAATCTTCTCAAGGCAGTGCAAATAGTGGTATGCAAGTGTCACGAAAAGGAAAAGAGAAGGTAGATCAGCCCATGTTTGATGTGAATGCAGGTCACTCTTATGTAGATGGTGAATCCAGTGGCTCAGAACAGAGCATTGATGATGAGTTGGGTATTCCCTCTATTGTTACACCTGGAGTAAGGAAGACCAGGGATGTTTTGAGAGCACCTGGGAGTGAACCTACTTTGCGCAGGTCTAGGAGAGCTAGGTATCCTGTGGATAGGTTGAAATATGATGGATTTACAACCATTCACTATGCATATATGGTGAAAGTGATACAGGAACCATAACCCACTTCTTTTGAGGAAGCCATGGGAAAAGAAAAATGGGAGAAAGCCATGGATGAAGAAATGGATGCCTTGGAAGCAAATGCTACATGGGAATTGATACCTTTGCCTAAAGGTAAAAATGCAATTGGCTGTAAGTGGGTTTATAAGGTGAAGCACAATGCAGATGGTTCTGTGAATAGATACAAGGCAAGATTAGTACTCAAGGGGTATGCACAAACATATGGCATTGACTATGAAGAAACATTCAGTCCGGTTGCAAGGATGGCAACAGTAAGAGCAGTCATTGCTATGGCTGCATCAAAGGGATGGTCTTTACATCAGATGGATGTAAAGAATGCCTTCTTGCATGGTGATTTGCAAGAAGAGGTCTATATGGAGCAGCCACCAGGTTATGTGCATGCTGTTCATCCTGAGTTTGTTTGCAGGTTGAAGAAAGCCTTGTATGGCTTGAAGCAAGCACCTAGAGCATGGTCTGACAAGATAGGACAATATCTTGTCGCTATTGGCTTTCAGATTTCCAAGGTATATTTCTCACTTTATGTGAGAAAAACAGAGAAAGGTATTATGCTACTTGTCATTTATGTTGATGATTTGATTATGACAGGTGACAGTGATGAAGATATCCTTCATGTGAAAATGCTATTAAAGCAGAAGTTTGAGATGAAGGATTTGGGAGAGCTGCGTTATTTCTTGGGCATTGAAGTGATTAGATCACCAAGTGGGATACAGCTCTTGCAGAGGCAGTATGGATTGGACATGGTGTCCAAATATGGGATGACAGGCTGTAAGCCTATTTCAGTTCCTTTGGAGCAAAATGTGAAGCTGAGCACAGATGCATGTGAGCTTCTAGAAGACCCTACTATGTACAGACGCATAGTAGGAAGTTTGATTTATATGACTATTACCAGTCCAGATTTGAGCTATGCTGTTGGATTGGTAAGTCAGTTTATGCAGGCTCCAAGGAAACCACATTTGGATGCGGCTAGACGCATACTCAGGTATGTGAAGTCCACATTGCAGTATGGACTATTTTATGAGACTGGGGTTCAGATACAGTTGCATGGATACACTGATGCTGATTGGGCTGGTAGCATTTCTGATAGACGATCTACCAGTGGATATGTATTCTCTTTTGGGAGTGCTGCAGTCACTTGGAGCAGCAAGAAACAGCCTACAGTTGCCTTGTCGAGCACAGAGGCTGAGTACAGGGGTGCAACAATGGCTGCATGTGAGGTAGCTTGGTTGCATAAGCTACTTTATGATATGCATCAGTCTACAGATGGGCCAGTTGTCATTTATTGTGACAACATGAGTAGTATACACTTGGCAAATAACCCAGTCTATCATGCTAGAACAAAGCACATTGAGGTGCACTATCACTATGTGCGAGAGAAGGTTTTACTAGGTCTTATTGATCTAGTTTATGTCAGCACAGAGGATCAGGTAGCTGACATATTCACGAAGGCATTGGGCGCAGAGAAGCTGCGCAAGTTCAGAGACCTGCTTGGTGTGCAGGAATTGGGATCGAGCTCGAGGGGGAGTGTTGAGATATCGAGCTCCACTCGTGATACGCCAGGGTGACCGTTGTGTATTTATGTCACCGACTTGTCAGTTGCAGATGCGGTTGGTACACCGTCCATGAATAATAGCTACATGATAGCTATCCTTATCTACTCTAGTTCGTGGCTCAGTTAGTATGCCACCTTAGTTAGTTGAGTTTGGTTTGAGACCCATATATAGGGTTCTTCTATTTCTTTGTAAGAGAGTTCTTTTGGCTTACACAACTAAGAAGAGGAAAACTGTTTTCAGCCTCCACCCTTGTGTGTCTTCCCCCATTGTGCAAGCAAGAAAGCTTCAAGCGAGACTCCTTCCTTCTCTCCCACAATCTTGACACTGAGAGAGGCTAATTTCGAAGGCTAAAGTGAAGGAGAAGAAGCAAGGTTTGAGCAAGCAAGCCATGGGTAAGAAGCTCTCCCATCCTTCCACTCTTTCTCTTGGATAGTGCCTGTGGAGGCACCGGAAGCATGGCAGAGCAAAAATCTCAGATTGCAGTGAGATTTGATGTGTGCGAAGAGTGCTGTGTATTCTGTAGATTAGCCCTTTATGGATTTCTTGCAGTTATTTTGGGCATCTAAGGCCATTTCAGGCCCCGTTTTAGAGCTGCATGGTTGTAGACAACAATTTCAGGATGCACTGTGATTTCGGCTGTTTTGACCGAAAGTGGGTGCACAGGTTACAGATTGCGAATCTGTAATTCTTAAGGTGTTTGTAGGAAGAAAACATAAGGTTTATCTGCAAACAGGTTGCAAATTGCATGTATTGTTGAGCAGACAGTGAAAAAGGCTGTATGGTGTATTACTGTACACTACAGGTCGAGGGTTATAGAAGATTTGCTTGCTGTTTGGTATTAGTTTTGTGATAATGGCAGAGAACAGTGGAAGCCCCATCGTTGAGAAGCTCGATAAGAACAACTACCCTTCATGGAAGTTCCGTGTCACGAACTTCCTTATTGGAAAAGGCCTCTATGAGTTTGTTTCAGGTGAAGAAAAGGAGCCGGAGGTGAGTGATCCTCCAACTATAGAAGAGACAAAGGCACGGAAGGAATGGAATGCAAAAGACAAGAAGGTCATGTATTGGTTGTCTGCAGTAATTGACAATAATATGCTGGGACATATTAGAAATGCAGAGAATTCATATGCAGCTTGGACCATACTTGAAAGTATGTTTTTTGTAAATACAAAGGCACGAAAGATTCAACTCAAGCAAGAGTTAAATACATTGAAGAAAGGGAAGATGTCTATCAATGAGTATGCACTAAAGGTAAGGAGCATTGCAGAAGCCTTGGCAGCGATTGATGCAATGCCCGATGATGATGATTTGGTGTCGTCTACCTTGGGTGGACTTAACAATGAAAAGGCTTGGAAGTCTTTTGTAACTTCCATACATGTCAGAAATCCATTTCCAGATTTCGATGAGTTGGTCTCCCTTATGATCACTGAAGAGATCAACATGTAGAGTGAGACATCTGAGAGAAGTGGTGAACAGGTTCAAGCTTTCTACTGTAGTTCAGGAAGGGGACGTGGCAGGTTCTCTTCAAGAGGCCGTGGTACACGACGTGGTAGTGACAACCAGCAAAACAAATTGAATCAGCAATTTGGAGATATGCAGGTTTCAGGATGTCATGGTAAGTTTAGAGGCAGGGGGAGCTTTAGAGAAAGAGGTGGATGGCAGAATAGAGGTTCTAACAACTCTGGTATTGTGTGTCACTACTGTGGCAAAACAGGTCATATTGCAGCCCAATGTTATGCTAAGAAAGATGATATTCGCAGTGGTAAGTTGCAGCAAGGAAACTATGCATCGTCTTTATGACAGAATGAAGATAAAAATGAATGTCTATTTGTTATGCAGCATATGCTGAATGCTGTTACAAGAAAGGGAACACATGATGATGTTTGGTATGTTGATTCAGGTGCATTCAATCATATGACCAGCCATGCAGAATGGTTTGGAGAGATGCAGGATTTACAAAATGCAGGTTATGTGTAGATGGCTGATGATTCATGCCACCAAATTTCACATGTTGGAAAAGTTCCCTTGTCCTTGCATGATGGTAAGACAAAGAGTCTTTCAGACGTATTACATGTGCCATCTATTACAAAGAACTTGGTGTCAGTCGGTCAGATGGTAGAGCAAGGGCTGCAAGTTAGATTTAATGCAAAGGGTTACTTTGTAGAAGCCTTCAATGACAAGTGCAGGTTGGTAGCAAAGGGAAGTAGAGTTGGACGTATGTTTACTCTGGATGTTGGAATTCTTACTATGAATGCTGCTATGTATGCTAAAGGAAAAGGTGTTGTTGCAGATATTAAAATTTGGCACAAACGCATTGGACATGCAAATGTACAAAGGCTAAAATTAATGCAGTCCAAAGGGTTGGTTACATGTTTGCCTACATTTAGAGTTGCAAAATTTCATAAGGTATGTGAAGCATGTCAGTTTGGTAAGCAAGCAAGACAACCCTTTTCACATGACAGAGATGTAAGCAGAAATATCCTTGATGTTGTACATACAGACATTTGGGGGCCTACACAAAATGTATCTCTTGGAGGCAGTTCATACTTTGTCACATTCATTGATGATTGTTCTAGAAAGCTGTGGGTATATTTTATGAAGGAAAAGAGTGAAGCCTTTGAGCACTTTAGAACTTTCAAGGTTGCAGTTGAAAGAGAAACATGCTTGAAAGTAAAGTGCTTGAGGTCAGATGGAGGGGAAGAGTACATCTCGAATGAGTTCAATGATTTTCTGAGGTCTCATGGGATAAAGAGACAGTTCACATGCAGATATACCCCACAGCAAAATGGGGTTGCAGAAAGGAAAAACAAGCATATTGCAGAAGTTGCATGCGCCTTGATGGTTGAAAAGAATATGCCTAAGCATTTTTGGTCTGAGGCTGTTCATATCGCTGTTTATATTATGAACAGAACCCCCACAGCTGCAGTTCATGGTATGACTCCTGAAGAATGCTTTACTGGCAAGAAGCCTGATGTATCGCACTTGAAAGTGTTTGGCTGCATTGCGTATGTTCATGTGCCAGATGAGTTGCGGAAGAAATTGGATCCAAAGGCTGAAACATGTGTCTTTATTGGATACTCTTTAGAGTAGAAAGGGTATCGATGTTATAACCCTGTCACATGTAAGTTCAGAGTGAGCAGGGATATCATCTTTGATGAAATGAGCAGTTGGTATGCATCTAGTGGTGATGCATTGGATGATGATGATGATCATGACACTTATGTGCAGGCTGAAAAGCAAGAATCACAAACTCTTAGTGGACCAGAGACATCATCTGGTAGTCCTTGGTCTGGGAGACTAAAGAGTACCTCTACATCTTCAGGTGCATCTAGTAGCACTACATGTAAAGACAAAGGAAAGAATAAAGTGTCAAATGGCATTGATGCAGTTCTTGATGGAGACTCCAGTGGCTCAGAGAGCTTGGATGATAAGCTTGGTATTCCTTCTGTTAGGACACCAGGTGTACAGAGAGCTCATAGTAATGCAAAGGCTCCATTGAGTGATCCGGTGGTACGCAGATCTAGCAGGGTCAGATACCCTGTTAAAAAGATTTGGTTTTGAAGGTTATGCAGCTCACCATTATGCTTATATAGTGAAGCTAGTTGAGGATGTTGAGCCAACATGTTTTGAGGAGGCTGTTGGTCATACTCATTGGGATGCAGCAATGGATGAAGAGATGGCTGCATTAGAGGCCAATAAGACTTGGGATCTAGTATCCTTGCCAAAAGGCAAGAAAGCTATTGGATGTAAGTGGGTTTATAAGATTAAGCACAATGCAGATGGTTCTGTTAGTAGGTACAAAGCTAGGCTGGTTGCAAAAAGCTATGCCCAGACATATGGCAGAGATTATGATGAAACCTTCAGTCCAGTTGCTAGGATGGCAATTGTCAGATATGTGCTTGCTTTGGCAGCAGCCAAAGGTTGGAGGTTGCAGCAAATGGATGTGAAGAATTCCTTCTTGCATGGTGATTTGCAGGAAGAAGTGTATATGGATCAGCCAGCAGGTTATGAAGATTTAGAGCGTCCCACGTATGTCTGCAGGTTGAAGAATGCGCTCTATGGGCTCAAGCAAGCACCTAGAGTATGGTCTGACAAGATCACAGAGTATCTTGTCAATGTTGGCTTCTATGTTTGTGATGCTGATCACTCACTTTATGTGAGAAAGCGAGATGTAGGTTTGGTCATCATAGTCATCTATGTGGATGACTTGACTATTACAGGTGATAGTGATAGTGGGATTGCTGAAGTCAAGGAATTTTTGAAGAAGAAGTTTGAGATGAAGGATTTAGGTGAGCTAAGATACTTCCTTGGCATTGAGGTGATCAGATGTGATGATGGTATATGGCTCTCCCAAAGACAGTATGGCTTGGATATGTTGTCCAAGTATGGTATGACAGCATGCAAACCACTTTCAGTCCCGTTGGAGCAGAATGTAAAGTTGAGTGCTGATGTTGGGGATGAGATAGAAGACCCTACTATGTTTAGGAGGATAGTGGGGAGTTTGATCTACATGACCATTACAAGGCCAGACTTGAGCTACGCTGTTAGTCTTGTGAGTCAGTTTATGCAAGTACCTAGAAAGCCACATTTGGATGCAGTCACATGCATATTGAGATATGTGAAGTCCACATTACATTATGGACTTTTCTATGAGGTAGGTACAGATGTACATGTATTTGGATACACAAATGCATATTGGGATGGTAGTATGTCTGATAGAGGATCTACCAGTGGATACATATTCTCTCTTGGTAGTGCAGCAGTTTCTTGGAGCAGCAAAAAGCAATCTACAGTTGCTTTGTCGAGTACAGAGGCTGAGTATAGAGGTGCTGCTGTTGCAGCATGTGAGGTAGTATGGCTGCAAAAGTTATTGGCTGATTTAGATATGCAGATGGAAGGTATAGTTGTCATTTATTGTGACAACATGAGCAGTATATAGTTGGCTAGGAACCCTGTGTTCCATGCGAGGACAAAACATATTGAGGTACACTACCACTTTGTGAGAGAGAATGTACTAGCAGGTGAGATTGACTTGGTGTATGTCAGCACACAGGATCAGATAGGTGACATCTTCACGAAGGTATTGGATACATAGAAGCTTCAAAAGTTTCGAAGCTTACTTGGAGTTGCAGAGATGCAGTTGAGCTTGAGGGGGAGTGTTGAGATGACAAGCTCAACACATGCAGACATTGATGGTGGACCGCCTGGTTAGATGGGTCCACACATCTACACTTAGCACGTCGGTGGTCATTATGACTCTCACATGGCCAATGACTCATTACTTATTATATTCAGATTGTTACACCTATTTACAGCTGGCATAGTTATAGCGCCAGTCGACTAGTGTAGTCGGTTATGCATTGTTTGACTTAGTACGCCACTTTCCTTTATGTTGTATCTTATCTATACTTTGTGTACATTGTAAAGAGTGTGGAAGAAGAAGAAGAAGAAACTAGCAAGAAAACGTTTGGGACTCCATCTCTCTTCTTGTCTCTTGAGTGAGCTTCTCCTTGTGCATTCTGTGTGTGTTCGGCGCAGCATCTTGAGCAAGTTCCCTCACCACGCGATTCTTGACACCCACTTCATCAATGAGATAATTGCCCAACTGCTCTCAACCTTCTTGATCATCCAAAGGAAGTCTTCACCATACTATCCCCAAGCCAATGGCCAAGTAGAATCAACAAATAAGATCTTGGTCAATGTGCTCACAAAGGTGGTTTCCACTTCTTGGAGTGATTGGGATAACAAGCTCATGGCAGCTTTATGGGCCTATCGAACAGTCTATAAAATGGCTGTGGGACAAATGCCTTTCAGACTGACATATGGAACCGAGGCTATCCTGCCTTTAGAATTTTTTATCCCTAGCTTAAGGATAGTAGTGCAGGAGCATTGAGAAGGGAAAGAGGCTTGGACTAACGGTCTTATCGAGTTGGAATGCTTCATTGAAACTAGACTCATCGCCACCCATGCTCTAATCTGTGAAAAGGTGCGAAGAAAGATGTGGTTTGACAAGCATGTCAAACAATGTGATTTTGACCAGGGCGACCTTGTGTTGTTGTACTCTATGAAGGGCCATAAGCAAAAAATGAAGTTCCGAGGGTTAGGACATTTTAGAGTGCGTGCCATCAGTAGGACGGGCAATGTCAAACTTGACACACTGGAAGGTGAGGGTATGGGATTTTTCAATGGCAATCGCATGAAGAAGTACTACCCTCCCACACATCCTTTACATGAGCCCCCTATGATAGAGGCCCCTATCAATGTCTGCGTCGCAACCATCACCTAGATAGAGGATGATGAGGAAGTTGTTCCTCCAGCTTATTTACGAATCACAGCCATAGCCCAAAATACACATTCTTTTGATGCTTTGATCAATGAGGCAGCTGACTTCAATATCCCAACCCGTGCTCATTGGACCCTCATTGGTCAACCACAGCTACAGCCAACTAACACTAAACTTAGCCCATTTGGGGATGAATCCTATGCATTCGCTGGGAAGTGCCAAGTCATTGTCTCTATTGAGTCAACCATCTTCTATGTGTTGCCCAACACGAAGGAGGCAAGCAAGGCGTCGTTGCTAGGGCGCACTTTCAAAAAACAAACCCATTGTTACGTCAATTATGACCTGTAGTGTATCCACCTCGCCATAGGAAATGTGCACGTCATGACAACTTTCAGCAAGGGCAGTGCGGGTCCCTCTAAGACCGCCACTCCACTAATAGAGAAGACCATGCCAAAGGCTAAGGAGGGGGGTCGTGATGTGTCACACCCCACTTAGCTCACAAAACACCACCCCACCAAACCCACTCCTAAGGTTAAGCAACCTACATTTCAATGGATACCTAAACATCAAGGCAAGCCTTCCCACAATAAGCAAATGTGACTCCGCAAACCTAAGAACTCTCATGCAAAGCCTAGAAAGCAGCCTAGATGGCAAAGCCGTAAACACACCCTTAAGTCGCGATGGGTCCCTGTAACCCTATTACGTGCTCAAGGATACTATGAGGGCAACAACTGGATCTGGGTGCCCAAGACATCAGTCCTTAAGAACAAACCCCTTGCACATCTTGTGGCCACACCTGCTTCAAGCAGCGTGTTCACTAAACAACCAGCCATACCTGAGATCCAAGCTGTCAAATCTATGATAACCACAAAGTCCGAAGCCCCAAAACCTAAGCCCAAATTGGCCAAAGCCGTAACCCACTAGCTCTAAACCAGCCACTATTGATGCCAGAGCAAAGTCTCTAGAGACTCGACCAATCAATCCCATGCAACCTGAACCCACTATGTCTCTCAATATCTCACAAACCCATCAACTCACACAGCAGCTAGATGTCCCCCAATCATCTAATGCAATCGACTCTTGCATGCTCAAAGCATCTCCTGATGAAGGTTGCACGCCTTCCAAGATGTAGGACACACAACTAACCTTCCAGGCGAATGCTCATCCCAAGGAGCAATCTAGCGGAACATCATCGCTAATGCATCCATCTAGTTCTGCTCCACCGTAGCCATCAGCAAGTCTTAGGCCTTCATATGAGTGACGCTCATTTCTTGCTATGGCCAAAGACCTTGATGCCAATTCAGGTAATGACTTGGTTACTTGCATTAAAATGGTAGACTTCACATTCACGACCTTCGCCTGAAGTTATGAGCGGCTAGAACTTGGCCTTCTTGATGAGCCACTTGCTTCTGAAGACCATGCTTTACCATGCACATGGGAAGAGTATGAGCTCATGACCATCAAATTCCCCAAGGTTGTATCTGAGCTTATTGCTAGCGGTGAAGTCTTAAAGGAGCAAGCAATCATCGGCATAATGCTGACCTCATACTGAAAGCCTGTCGGCTCTGCACCAATCCAAGAGCTTGAAGAGCTCCTAAGTCTTGCAAACTCTACCTCTTCATTCTTACAGCAATGATATGCCTTATGCCTCCAATGGGAGCAAAAATATTGCCAAATTATGACGAATGTCGAGCAGCAATGCGCCATCAAGGCTCCGAAATATGACCCTGGACGTAGCTCCTACTTCTTCTAGGGTTATGGCCGGGGGCGGTGGAAAGGAAGCTAGGAAGATAGAAGGACAATGGGAAAAAGGGCCTAGGCTACGGCCGGCCACGTAAAAAAGGGGAAAAGGGAATGACCGCCCAAAAGGGATTTAGGGTTTTGTATATAAAGTTGAAAAGTGAATGAGAAGCTCATTCTTGTGTGTGACCAAAAGTAGCTTTCCTCTTCTTCTTCTTCTTCTTCTTCTTCTTGCTTGCTTAAGCTTGTGCTTGAGAGAGGGAGTGTGAGAGTGTGAGGGAGTGAGTGTGTGAGGGTGAGGGACCAAGGAGGAGAAGCTCTCCGTCTTCTCCTCTCTTCTTCTCTTCTCTTCTCTTCTCTTGTCTTGCTCGTGGCAATGGAGCTTGGAGCGTGCAGCTTGAGGATGGAGCTTGCTTGAAACTTGCACTTGGATCGTGGAGCTACCGGAGTGCGCGGGAGAGGAGGTAACTCGAACGGCATGGAGGTAAGCTCACTACACCCATAGATATGGATGGCGGGTCAGCTATGTGAGAGGTAGCCATTAGTGGTCGGCTTGGAATTCTTGAAGCAATAAGCGGTCTGTGGGTCTTGGCGGTTGAGTGAAGGCACCCTTCATTTTGGTTCCGTTTTCGGGACAAACGGATTCAAGCCTTGAGTGCTTGCGCGCTTCGAATCGAGCATTGGAGTAGGGTTTTTCCCGAACCGGTGCTTGAGATAGGTAGGAAGTGAGGGGGTTGAAGATGGTATTCAATCTCCTTGGCAAGTAGGTTTCTTGTTTTTCTTGAGGTTTATGTTGTGAGATGGAGTAGTGTAGGTATTTACTTTGTGATTTGGAAGCATTAGAGTAGGAGAAAACAAAGAAAAACAAAGAAAATAAGCATTAGGGTTACTGTTGCAAAACAACGCAGAAACATGGGAAGAATCGTGCAAAAGTGGTGAAAAACTTACTTGTGATGCCTAAGGATGGTGAATGAGTTATTGGGGGTGCCAATACTATACCCGGAAGAGGGTATAAGGGCCAGAAGTGGCAAGAAAGGCCACAGTGTGCATTGCAGGGTTTCAGGAGAGCAGGAGAGAAGAGGAAAGCTTGGCGAGGAAATCTGCTTCAATCTTGGCATCAGGGAGATCTTTGGCTAACCCAGGTAATTCTACACCTCCCCCTACAGTAGTAGGACCAATCTGGAGTTGCTCGACAAGGGGGTGTTGAGATATCGAGCTCCACTCGTGATATGCTAGGGTGACCGTTGTGCATCTATGTCACTGACTTGTCAGTTGCAGATGCGGTTGGTACACCACCCATGAATAATAGCTAGATGACAGCTATCCTTATCTACTCTAGTTCGTGGCTCAGTTAGTATGCCACCTTAGTTAGTTGAGTTTTGTTTGAGACCCATATATAGGGTTCTTCTATTTCTATGTACTCGCGTTCTTTTGGCTTACATAACTAAGAAGAGGAAAACTGTTTTCAGCCTCCACCTGTCTGTGTATTCCCCCATTGTGCAAGCAAGAAAGCTACAAGTGAGACTCCTTCCTTCTCTCCCACAATCTTGACATGGTATCAGAGCCTTGTTCGTGGTAACGAGCTCAAGAAAGCAAGCTAAGTTCGCGGTGTTTTGGTAAGAGGACCAGTGTTGCTTTCATTCTTCTATTTTGGGAGCAAGTCTCTGTAGTAGCACAGTCGAAAAGTGCAAGAGTGCATTGTCTCAGGTTGAGACGCCCTTCGCGGTGAAGCAAGAGGGCAGTGTATGTTACGGGACATTGCTTTAGCCCTTGGTGACCCTATTTTTTTGATTTGAGGCCATTTTGGGGCCGGTTTTGGAGGCGGAAGTTTTCTGCACGCACTCACGAAAAGGCCCAATTTTATGCTGTGCGGCCACTGTTCTACAGGTCGGTGAAAAGTTACTATAGAAATTGCATCGTATGCCTGTGCACAGAGACATTGGGAGATAGAGAATCATCCTTGTTGCCTGTTGATGCAAAATCGTCACTAGAAAGTGACTGTGTGGTCAAATACCACTTTTGTCAGTTTTGCAGATTTGCCCTTGTGGGACTGAAGCTGTGTTCTTTGCAGTGACAAATTTTTTTGCAGTGTTCTGTAATGGCGTCTGATTCTCTTTCACAGATTGTCATTGAAAAACTTGACAAGAATAACTTCCAAGCATGGAAGTTTAGAATGACGAATTTTCTTATGAGAAAAGGATATTGGGAATTTGTTGCAGAAAATGAAGAAGAATCAGTTCTTCTTGATGTTCCCAATCAACAGCAAATGCAGGCATTTAAAGCATGGCATGAGAGAGCCAGGAAAGTTATGTACTGACTGTCTATCAACATTTCAGACTCTATGATTGTGCATATTCAAGATGCAAGTACGCCAAAGGAGGCATGGGATACTTTGTCAAAAATGTATAGCACAAATACGCAAGCCAGGAAAATGCAGCTCAAGCAAGAGTTGCATAATGTGCAAAGAGAAAATATGAGCATTAATGACTACCACATGAAGGTGAAGAAGATTGCAGATGCACTTGCTTCCATTGGGTCGCCAGTGGAAGATGATGATTTAGTTTTTGTGACCTTGAATGGTCTAGGAAAGGATTATGCACAGTTCCGAACATCCATTTTCGTCCGTGAAAGATTTCCTGATTTTGAGGAGTTGATTGCTCTTCTAATTTCTGAGGAGTAGAGAAATGGTGGTGCAAGTTGGGTATTCCTTTTATTGTTACACCTGGAGTAAGAAAGACCAGGGATGTTTTGAGAGCATCGAGGAGTGAACCTACTTTGCGCAGGTCTACCAGAGCTAGGTATCCTATGGATAGGCTGAAATATGATGGATTTACAGCCATTCACTATGCCTATATGGTCAAAGTGATATAGGAACCAGAACCCACTTCTTTTGAGCAAGCCATGGGAAAAGAAAAATGGGAGAAAGCCATGGATGAAGAAATGGATGCCTTGGAAGCAAATGCTACATAGGAATTGATACCTTTGCCTAAAGGTAAGAATGTAATTGGCTGTAAGTGGGTTTATAAGGTGAAGCACAATGCATATGGTTCTGTGAATAGATACAAGGCAAGATTAGTAGTCAAGGGGTATGCACAAACATATGGCATTGATTATGAAGAAACATTCAGTCCGATTGCAAGGATGGCAACTGTAAGAGCAATCATTGCTATGGCTGCATCAAAGGAATGGTCTTTACATCAGATGGATGTAAAGAATGCCTTCTTGCATGGTGATTTGTAAGAAGAGGTATATATGGAGCAGCCACCAGGTTATGTGCATGCTGTTCATCCCGAGTTTGTTTGCAAGTTGAAGAAAACATTGTACGGCTTGAAGCAAGCACCTAGTGTCAAGATTATGGGATAGAAGGAAGGAGTCTCACTTGTAGCTTTCTTGCTTGCACAATGGGGGAATACACACAAGGGTGGAGGCTGAAAATAGTTTTCCTCTTCTTAGTTATGTAAGCCAAAAGAACTCAAGTACAAAGAAATAGAAGAACCCTATATACGGGTCTCAAACCAAACTCAACTAACTAAGGTGACATACTAACTGAGCCACGAACTAGAGTAGATAAGGATAGCTGTCATCTAGCTATTATTCATGAGCGGTGTACCAACCGCATCTGCAATGACACGTTGGTGACATAAATGCACAACGGTCACCCTGGCATATCACGAGTGGAGCTCGATATCTCAACACTCCCTCTCGAGCTCAATCCCAATTCCTGCATACCAAGCAGGTCTCTGAACTTGCGTAGCTTCTCTGCGCCCAATGCCTTCGTAAATATGTCAGCTGCCTAATTCTTTGTGCTGACATAAACTAGATCAATAAGACCTAGTAAAACCCTCTCCCGCACATAGTGATAATGCACCTCAATGTGCTTTGTTCTAGCATGATAGACTGGGTTATTTGCCAAGTGTATACTACTCATGTTGTCACAATAAATGACAACTGGCCTATCTGTAGACTGATGCATATCATAAAGTAGCTTATGCAACCAAGCTACCTCACATGCAGCCATTGCTGCACCCCTGTACTCAGCCTCTGTGCTCGACAAGGCAACTGTAGGCTGTTTCTTGTTGCTCCAAGTGACTGCAGCACTCCCAAAAGAGAACACATATCCACTGGTAGATCGTCTATTAAAAATACTACCAGCCCAATCAGCATCAGTGTATCCATGCAACTGTATTTGAATCCCAGTCTCATAAAATAGTCCATACTGCAATGTGGACTTCACATACATGAGTATGCGTCTAGCCGCATCCAAATGTGGTTTCCTTGGAGCATGCATAAACTGACTTACCAATCCAACAACATAGCTCAAATCTGGCCTGGTAATAGTCATATAAATCAAACTTCCTACTATGCGTCTGTACAAGTAGGGTCTTCTAGAAGCTCACCTGTATCTCTGCTCAGCTTCACATTCTGCTCCAAAGGAACTGAAATAGGCTTACAGCCTGTTATCCCATATTTGGACAGCATGTCCAATCCATACTGCCTCTGTAAGAGCTGTATCCCACTTGGTGATCTAATCACCTCTATGCCCAAGAAATAACACAGCTCTCCCAAATCCTTCATCTCAAACTTCTGCTTCAATAGCATTTTCACATGAAGGATATCTTCATCACTGTCACCTGTCATAATCAAATCATCAACATAAATGACAAGTAGCATAATATATTTCTCTGTTTTTCTCTTATAAAGTGAGAAATCTGCCTTGGAAAACTGAAAGCCAATAGTGACAAGATACTGTCCTATCTTGTCAGACCATGCTCTAGGTGCTTGCTTCAAGCCATACAAGGCTTTCTTGAACCTACAAACAAACTCAGGATGAACAGTATGCACATAACCTGGTGGCTGCTCCATATAGACCTCTTCTTGCAAATCACCATGCAAGAAGGCATTCTTTACATCCATCTAATGTAAAGACCATCCCTTTGATGCAGCCATAGCAATGACTGCTCTTATGGTTGCCATCCTTGTAACCGGACTGAATGTTTCTTCATAGTCAATGCCATATGTTTGTGCATACCCCTTGACTACTAATCTTGCCTTGTATCTGTTCACAGAACCATCTACATTGTGCTTCACCTTATAAACCCACTTACAGCCAATTGCATTCTTTCCTTTAGGCAAAGGTACCAATTCCCATGTAGCATTTGCTTCCAAGGCATCCATTTCTTCATCCATGGCTTTCTCCCATTTTTCTTTTCCCATGGCTTGCTCAAAAGAAGTGGGTTCTGGTTCCTGTATCACTTTGACCATATATGCATAGTGAATGGCTGTAAATCCATCATATTTCAGCCTATCCACAGGATACCTAGCTCTCGTAGACCTGCGTAAAATAGGTTCACTCCCAGGTGCTCTCAAAACATCCTGGTCTTCCTTACTCCAGGTGTAACAATAGAAGGAATACCCAACTCATCATCAATGCTCTGTTCTGAGCCACTGGATTCACCATCCGCATAAGAGTGACCTACATTCACATCAAACATGGGCTGATCAACCTTCTCTTTTCCTTTTCATGATACCTGCATACCACTATCTGCATTGCTTTGAGAAGATTCTCCTAATCTCAATCTTCCTGTCCATGGAGAAGAATGTGAACCACTGCTAGAGGATGCTCCAGGTCCACTAATATTTTGTGACTGCTGCTGTGAATTCTGTGCAGCATTACCATTTTGTGCATCTACATCATTAATCACATTTATTGGTTTATACCAGCTACTCATCTCATAAAAAACAACATCTTTGCTCACTGTAAACTTACGAGTAGAAGGGTTATAGCATCTATACCTTTTTGTTGTAGAGAGTAACCAATAAAGATGCACTTCTCAGCTTTTGGATCCAACTTGGATCTCAACTCATCTGGCACATGTACATAGGCGATGCAACAAAAAATTTTCAAATGAGAAATATCTGGTTTCCTACCAGTATACCTCTCCTCTGGAGTCATCCTATGTATTGCTGCAGTGGGAGTCCTGTTCATTATATAGACTGCTGTAGCAACTGCTTCAGCCCAGTAAAAATCTGGCAAGTCTTTTTCGTTGAGCATGGCACGAGATACCTCTCCAATATGCCTGTTTTTCCTTTCTGCAATTCCATTTTGTTGTGGGGTATGACTGCATGAATATTGCTGCTTTATGCCATGCTCCTGCAAGAACCTTGCAAACTCATTTGAGAGGTACTCTCCCCCTCCATCTGACCTTAGGCATTTTATTTGCAGGTCTGTTTCTTTTGCAACCATAGCTTTAAGAGTTTTGAAAGGCCCAAAAACTTCACTTTTCTTTTTCATAAAATACACCCACACTTTTTTGCTATAGTCATCAATAAAAGTGACAAAATAATGACAGCCTCCAAGAGATGCAGCTTTAGTAGTCCACACATCAGAGTGGATTAATTCCAATGGCTTCTCACTCTCTTGAACATGTCTAGGAAATGGTTTCCTTGCCTGTTTTCCAAACTGACATGCTTCACATACCTTATGCATTTCTGCAACCTTGAATTTAGGCAAACCTGCAACAATATTTTGGGCCTGCATTGATTTAAGTTGCTGTTACATTAACATGACCAATGCGTTTATGCCAGATATCAATATCTGCAACTACACCGGTCCCATGTGCAAACATTGCTGCACTCAATTCAGGCATGTCTGTATCCAACATAAACATTCTGCCCTTCTTCTTTCCTTTTGCTATCAAGCGACCTTTATTTTTCATATCCTCAACAAAGCATCCATGAGGATTAAATCTGACCTGCAAGCCCTGCTCAACCATTTGACCAACAGAAACCAGATTCTTGGTGATATTCGGGACATGAAATACATCGGACATGTATTTCTTTTTCCCATCCTGCATAGACAAAGGAATTTTTCCAATCTGCACAATAGGAAGTGCAATATCATCACCAGTCTCCACAAATTTTGGTTTTTCCATTTTCCTTGCATCCTCCATCCATTCTGCATGACCTGTCATGTGGTTTGATGCACCTGAGTCAACATACCATACATCATTGCTTTCTTCTGCACTTGTCATAGAATTGTTCATGTGCTGCACCATAAACAAATGCTCATTTCTGTCATCACCCTGTCTACTAGAAGATGCATAATTCCCTTGTTGCAATTTTCCATTCATGATGTCATTCTGCTTTTTATAGCAGTCTTTAGCCATATGACCCATTTTACCACAGTAGTAGCATTCAACATTACTGTTTGCATTTTGGCCTCTTTGCCATCCACCACGACCTCTTTGGCTCCCCCTGCCTCTAGAGTTACCACGTCCTCCTCCATAGGACTGGTTTTCTTGAGTTTGCTGCATATTCTGATTTCTGCCACGGCCTCCAAATCGGCCTCCTCTACCTGTGCCTCTACCTCTTCTAGCATTTGAGTAGAAGACAGCTTCAAAAGAAGTTCCTCCTGAAGAAGATGCACCACCATTTCTCTGCTCCTCAGAAATTAGAAGAGCAATCAACTCCTCAAAATCAGGAAATCTTTCACGGACCGAAATGGATGTTCGGAACTGTGCATAATCCTTTCCTAGACCATTCAAGGTTCACAAAAACTAAATCATCATCTTCCACTGGTGACCCAATGGAAGCAAGTGCATCTGCAATCTTCTTCACCTTCATGTGGTAGTCATTGATGCTCATACTTTCTCTTTGCACATTGTGCAACTCTTGCTTGAGCTGCATTTTCCTGGCTTGCGTAATTGTGCTATACATTTTTGACAAAGTATCCCATGCCTCCTTTGGCATACTTGCATCTTGAATATGCACAATCATAGAGTCTGAAATGCTAATAGACAGCCAGTACATAACTTTCCTGGCTCTCTCATGCCATGCTTTAAATGCCTGCATTTGCTGTTGATTGGGAACATCAGGAAGAACTGGTTCTTCTTCATTTCCTACAACAAATTCCCAATATCCTTTTCCCATAAGGAAATTCGTCATTCCAAACTTCCATGCTTGGAAGTTGTTCTTGTCAAGCTTTTCAGTGACAATCTGTGAAAGAGAATCAGATGCCATTACAGAAGACTGCAAAAAATTCTGTCACTGCAAAAAAACACAGCTTCACCCTCATAAGGGAAAATCTGCAAAACTAGCGAAAGTGGTATTTGACCACACAGTCACTTCCTAGTGACGATTTTGCATCAATAGGAAACAGGGATGATTCTGTAACTCCCAATGTCTCTGCGCACAGGCATACGATGCAATTTCTACAGTAATCTTTCACCGACCTGTAGAACAGTGGCTGCACAGCATAAAACTGGGCCTTTTCCTGAGTGCGTGCAGAAAACTTCCACCTCCAAAACAGGCCCCGAAATGGCCTCAAATAAAAAATACAAGGTCGCCAAGGGGTAAAGCCCTTACCCGTAGCATATACTGCCCTCTTGCTTCACCGCAAAGGGCGTCTCAACCTGAGACAATGCACTCTTGCAATTTTCGACTATGCTGCCTGCAGAGATCTGCTCCCAAAACAGAAAATGAAAGCACCACAGCTCCTCTTACCAGAACACCGCGAGCTTGGCTTGCTTTCTTGAGCTCCTTACCATGAACAAGGCTCTGATACCATGTCAAGATTGTGGGAGAGAAGGAAGGAGTCTCACTTGTAGCTTTCTTGCTTGCACAATGGGGGAATACACACAAGGGTGGAGGCTGAAAATAGTTTTCCTCTTCTTAGTTGTGTAAGCCAAAAGAACTCAAGTACAAAGAAATAGAAGAACCTTATATATGGGTCTCAAACCAAGCTCAACTAACTAAGGTGACATACTAACTGAGCCACGAACTAGAGTAGATAAGGATAGCTGTCATCTAGCTATTATTCATGAGCGGTGTACCAACCACATCTCCAACAACTGACACATCGGTGACATAAATGCACAACAGTCACCCTGGCATATCACGAGTGGAGCTCGATATCTCAACACCTAGAGCATGGTCTGACAAGATAGGACAGTATCTTGTCACTATTGGCTTTCAGATTTCCAAGGCAGATTTCTCACTTTATGTGAGAAAAACATAGAAATGTATTATGCTACTTGTCATTTATATTGATGATTTGATTATGACAGGTGACAGTGATGAAGATATCCTTCATTTGAAAATGCTATTGAAGCAGAAGTTTGAGATGAAGGATTTGGGAGAGCTGCATTATTTCTTGGGCATTGAGGTGATTAGATCACCAAGTGGGATACGGCTCTTGCAGAGGCAGTATGGATTGGACATGCTGTTCAAATATAAGATGATAGGCTATAAGCCTATTTCAGTTCCTTTGGAGTAGAATGTGAAGCTAAGCGTAGATGCAGGTGAGCTTCTGGAAGACCCTACTATGTACAGACGCATAGTAGGAAGTTTGATTTATATGACTATTACCAGGCCAGATTTGAGCTATGCTGTTGGATTGGTAAGTCAGTTTATGCAGGCTCCAAGGAAACCGCATTTAGATGCGGCTAGACGCATACTCAGGTATGTGAAGTCCACATTGCAGTATGGACTACTTTGTGAGACTGGGGTTCAGATACAATTGTATGGATACACTGATGCTAATTGGGCTAGTAGTATTTCTGATAGATGATCTACCAATGGATATGTGTTCTCTTTTGGGAGTGCTGCAGTCACTTGGAGCAGCAAGAAATAGCCTACAATTGCCTTGTCGAGCACAGAGGCTGAGTACAGGGGTGCAACAATGGCTGCATGTGAGGTAGCTTGGTTGCATAAGCTACTTTATGATATGCATCAGCCTATAGATGGGCCAGTTTTCATTTATTGTGACAACATGAGTAGTATACACTTGGCAAATAACCCAGTCTATCATGCTAGAACAAAGCACATTGAGGTGCATTATCACTATGTGCGGGAGAGGGTTTTACTAGGTTTTATAGATCTAGTTTATGTTAGCACAGAGGATCAGGTAGCTGACATATTTATGAAGGCATTGGGCGCAGAGAAGCTACGCAAGTTCAGAGACCTACTTGGTTTTACTTGGTGTGACCGTTGTGCATCTATGTCACCGACTTGTCAGTTGTAGATGCGGTACCACCCATGAATAATAGCTAGATGACAGCTATCCTTATCTACTCTAGTTTGTGGCTCAGTTAGTATGCCACCTTAGTTAGTTGAGTTTGATTTGAGAGCCATATATAGGGTTCTTCTATTTCTATGTACTCGAGTTCTTTTGGCTTACACAACTAAGAAGAGGAAAACTGTTTTTAGCCTCCACCTGTGTGTGCAAGCAAGAAAGCTACAACTGAGACTCCTTTCTTCTCTCCCACAATCTTGACAGGGGGAAGGCCCCCAGTGCCCTGCACGTCGAATTTTGTGAGCTGCGTCAAAAACACGCGCGGTGTTCGGCGCGTCCGAGTCATGTCGACTCTGGTCCGAGGCCCAAACTCGGCCCTCGGACCACCTGGCCCACTCGGCCAAACCCTAGTCGGCCTCGGAGCGTCCAAGGAAAAACCCGCCCGAGACTCAAATTCGGCCCTCGGCCACGTCCCACATTCGGCCCTCGGCCCAAGTGCCTCGGCCCGGTCAATTGACCTCGTCCGAATCGTCCGAACTTAGCCGTCGGCCCGTCCGAGTGACCCGCTCGGACCCTGCAATTCGGACCTGTTAGGCCGAATTTAGATTTTCTCAAATTTTAACCTGAAGACAGTGAAATTAATCGAGAAACCATATAGAGCCGAAACCATATCATAGATCCATTACCGGGCTGAAATTGAGAGTAAGTGGTTCAAATTTGGCTATAAACGGTCCTCCAAATTGTGCATGGCTTTTACCGTAATGGCCCTGCGGGCCGGGGGGGACTACCCCCCCGGACCCCCACAGAGGGGGCTCCTCCGCACCTCCCCCGAGTAGGTTGGAGAGAAAACGTGCGCTGTGATAGGTCCTTCAAATTGGACCCTAGTGTAGCAATGGCTCTACACGAGCATGGAGTCTCACTTGCAATGGAGCAACCAAAAGCCCTTACCCGAATGGAGAGAAACAGAGACCCTAGAACATCAATGGGCCAATCTAGCCATCAAGGGCAAAAAGGCCACACCACGAGAACACAAAGACATTGTGTTCAAACCATATCTAGTCAGAGCAAAATGCAACTTCAGCAAGCTACAAATGCGAGGATGACTAGACACGACACTCTTGACGAGAGATGTACCTTGAATAGCACTGCATTGACAATCCAAGACACTAGTGGAGAATCCACATCTGGTCGTGCAGTCGAGAACTCAAGGGCATTTGTCAGAAGGCTTAAATTTACAAGCCAGGACCCGAAAGATGAAGACATAGTACCACCTGCTTATCTTAGGGTCAAACTCACCGTGAAAAGAGAGCATACTATTGATGCTCTAATTGATGAAGGAGCAAATTTTAATATCTTGACCTATGAATCATGGACCCTACTAGGCCAACCAGAGCTCACACCGACTGATGCAACCCTTAATCCTTACGGGGAACACCCACAAGCACTTCTAGGGAAGTGCAGAATCCTTGTAACAATTGAAACAGAAAGCTTGCCACTCTTGTTCTATGTTCCTCCCAATAGCAAGAATGGTGGAAAGGAAATCCTCCTAGGAAGGCCCTTCAAAAAGGCTACCAAGTGTGAGGCGGACTACGTAGCTCAAAGGATACACTTGACACTACCAGGTGTGAGGATAGTCACGACCTTTAGCAAGGGTGACCTCAGCAAACCTCGAGGAAAAGGCAAGGAAGGTGCTAACGTAACAGTCAAGCCCGTTAACAAGAGCAAGGACTTGTTGGAAGAGTTAATACAAGCACAGGTCAAACAACGAGAGCTAGCGAGTGAGGCCATGCCTAAACCAAGAAGGTCAAGAGACAACGCCAAGGATAGGCTTTGGACCTACAAATATCGTAGAAGACCCCAAAAGAAGCCCAAGCCTTATAGACGCAAGCATCAATGGAGAGCTAGCACAACGCCACGATGGATATCCAAGGCATGGCTTCGGGCTCAAGGGTATTATGCAGGCAACCGATGGATTTGGGTGCCAAAACCCCTTGCTAAACCTCCGTAGTTGACTGAAGGCCAGATCGTATCAAGAGCAAAGAAGCGTAGGAGGAGATCTAAGCGAAAAACCGTCTCGAGTCAACAATAGTGGAGTGACCGAGCCCCTAATGGTCGAAATCAAGAAACCAACCGGGACCAATCGGAGGGTAGATCCTCGGCCTAGCATGCTTGACAAGCAGATGCTAGATGTAATCGTTGAGGATACGCAGGAGCTGCTAGTGCCCAAGGAGCCTTTGATTCCCCAAGAGGATAGCAAGCATCATAGGCACAACATTGCTCAGGGCAAGGTTGAGCGCTCAACAAAGCAAATAGCACAATCATCTAACAGCCATGAGCAAATCTCCAAGCTAGTGTCAAAGCTACTTAGGAGTCCTAAGTCCCCTACACCCTTTTCCCCTACACGGACACAGGAAGCACAACACTCGTCAGGTGCGGCTGCTCAATCCCAATCTTGATCTACATCAAAGCTTCCAATTGTCCAAGGGATAGGACACGACACCACCCTTAGCTCTCAACCTAAGGATGTGCCTATGCAATCCACCGCGGCTAGATCAACGGATACTCGATCTATGCAAGTGAATGCTCTAAGGGCATCAAAAGGCATGACCACTTCTGATCTGCCTCAGGACTTGACACCGCAGTCTACCAATGGTAGCCAGTCCACTAAACTAGCCACCACTACTTCCAATCAAGGACCATAGCAGTGACAATCATTGGCCGTGACAACACCCCTTGCGAAAAGTGTCCTTAGTGGTTTACCTATGGAGGAGGTGTCACAACCAACTGCCTTGACAACTCCAGCACTTCCAAAGTTCCTAAAGCCTAGGCTGGAGGAGTTACACACAAGGGAGTTGGCTGAAGAGCTAGGCTCTCCAAAAAGGAAGGCAGTTGTGCTCTCACAACCTAACGAGGCTATTCAGCAGGCCACGCCCATGTCCCGTAAGGACACACTAGAGGAAGAGAATTCTGAGACCCGACCAAGCACATCAACGGTTGATCTAGTTCAGGGTCCTGAGTCGTTGAGCGATGCACCTTCATTGACCAAGAAAAAGAGGAGAAAACAATGAAGGCAACAACAATCACAAGTGGTTGTGGACCCCAAGAGCATTGAGACCAAGAGAGATGGAGAACTGGGGAATAAAGCATCGAGTCCACCCACCAATGAACTCGTTAATGCCTCTCCTAATAGCGGTGAACCCTCAGACGCACCCGTGTGCTCTGAAAAACCAAAACAACCGTTGCCATCAACAGTTGCTTGCAACACTCCATCCACTAACAATAGAACTCGCATTGACCAATCAAGATTGGATACAACGTCATCACAACAGGGTGACAAATCTATACCAGTCACATCCAAGAAGAACCATGACAAAATAGTAGCAAAACCTCAGGAGAAACGTGAGAACCCCAAGAGCATAAGAGATCCTAGCTTTGATCAATATTGCTCATCTAGGCCTGAGCCCCCAGCCATGCTAAAGCCTAAGGAAACTCTTAGAACTTTGCATGAGATAGCAACCGAGCAAGCCCCGTTGAACAAAGAAGTGTCACATAATGCTTAACTGAGTTGGATGCTAAGCTCAAAGCGGTTGCACGTGTCTACGTCCTGGCGGACATGGGCACAATCCCCAAGGAGCAGCTTGGAGATTACTTGACCTTTCCTCTATCATGGGAAGAGCAAGAACACCTTAACAAGAACTACGACAGGCTCCTGCATGAATGCATGCGACTCATCTCTGACGAGGAGGCTGACGAACTGCGCTTAACCGTCACGTTCAATGAAATGCTCTGCCGACCGATCTCGTAGACATAGAGCAACTAAAGCGACTTTCAGCAGGCCAAAGTCAATTTGAGCAGCGTTGGTGCGAAAGCCTCGTTGTAACGGCCGAATTAGGAGCTTAGATCATGACAGTCTCAGAAGAGCGATTGGCCAAATGGCAGTCTCAAAAGGACCCAACCTATCTACTAGCACCAACTTCCCTTCGAGTGCTAGCTGACATTCGGGGGACGGACTTAGCTGGAACTAGGCTACAGGGCCCATTGATTGATAAGGTTCTCACTGAGGAGGAGTTACATATTGCCAGTAGACTCGGTCAAGGTTCCATGCTACTCGACGTGGCAAAATATCTATCAGTATTAAGTAAGCTACCGCGAATACTAGATGCGTGTGCCATGCTCCGGTACAACCCCGAGTTCTATACTTGGTTCTTATCCTCATGAAGTGACATGGATTCATAAATATGTATATAAATAAACACTGCTTTTTGTGTCACCGTATACAAATAATGTCAACACACACAAGCAATGATAGTCAAGCGCAGAGAGAAGAGTGGGGTCAGATAAACTAAGCTCCTGAAGTCCTCCTCTCATCACGCATTTAACAGTCGTGTGACCAGCCCCACCTCCAAGTGAAGGGGCATGCAACACACATTGCCACCATAGGAAGTCTTGACCAACAACTCTGATGGTGTAGACAGGGTGTAGTCTCTTTCAATACACCTGCTTCCCTTTTTGGTCTATCCTTTCGAGGATGTGCCGTGTCCCACTCCATGACAACTAGTCCACGTGACTTAGCATAAACTAATATCCGCTAATGACTAGAGGCAACACGAACATCAGCATGGGGGCCATTCCTCTACAACAAACACCGCATGCCTCGCCCCTCCCCTTCTTGTCATATGCGCTTGATAAACCACACTAAAATCCCTTCCATGCAAACAGTTGTATCCTATATCCAGGTCTAACCCTTGGATTGCATCTTGCAGGCTTCCTTTTTTGACAGAACACATGGAGAACCATGGACATCTGGCATGCAAAGACGCTCTTCGTAAATGACGGGAGCATGTGGCACGCACCCCTCCACCGGAGCGCTATATGCCCACCCTCAAGAGGTATGCCAAGAAGCGAGGCCCTAAGCGACACTGTCCAAGGCGAAGGCCAAAAAATCCTCGAGTCAAGAAAGTCGAGATCGAAACGCGCAACAGGGAACAGCACTAGTGGCACAAACCCCCAATTCACGCTTGGGCCCCAGATGCTCAAGGGCAGAAAGGGCAGCTCGGGAAAGGAAAGAATTTAATGAATTGTTTAAAGACATTCTGGAAACGGTAGCGGGCTGGGACTACACCATTCATGTTGTGGCCGACATGTTCCCTACCCAACCCCACAGGACCCCCACACCAGTAGAGCCCCAATCAGCCGGTCACCCAGACTCGCCCCGCCTCGTACAAATAGAGTAGCCCCATGTTGTATAAAGGGCTTATCAAATGATACCTGGCCATAACTTTTTGTCTTTAAATGGTTAAGTGTTGACATGTTCCCGAATTGTACGAACTTTTCATATCTACATTTAATATATTTCACGTCCTTAGCAAAAGAAAAAGCTAATCAAGTGCAAGTGATAAATATCTAAGTCAAGACCATAGAATTCAGATAAGTGATGTCTCCTTGCATTGCACTGGTTTATTATAGTTGCGGCATATACCATGCATGTACTCTCATGAAGCGACAAGTGGATACAGGATGAGACAAGTCTTTGGGCAAAAGTGTTCAATGGCCGATCACCGCAAGACCATCCACCCCACAAGGAGCCGCGGCAAAGCCATGTTGCCGAAAGCACGAATCACCCTTGCCAACTGCCCACATCGCATGGCCCAAAGCACATTCATGGGCCATGATCCCTTTCTGGGTCAAGCTCTATAGTTGGCTCATGGCAGTCGTTACCTCAATTGTGCCAACATCGCATGTATCTCAAGGAGGTTTGCAATATCTCAAGTGTATCTCCCCATTTCACCAATTGCTTCTCTAACAACGAGGCTAGAACGCAATCATCATTGTACTATCCATTTTCTGAGCCTTCGAAGCTTGACATTTTCCAACCCATTGAAAGGCTGATAGCCTCAACATATTGTAATGGTTGTACTCAGGCAAGTCCAAAAAAAAAAAGAAAAAAGAAAAGAAAAGAAAAGAAAAAGAAACAAATGAAAAGATAAGAAGCACCCACGATCATAGCACAACACCTAGGGGTCCTCAAATTAGGTACATCTAGTGACCTTGGTCGACTGGCTTCGTCCCTAGTCCCCTAGCCCTTTACCATCCCCCACAATTGTTCAGGGCACATCAAGGGCATGACATACCTAGGGAGCTTGTCTCGCCTATGGTTCGACCTGTCACCCTGACCCACTTGCACAATTCTCTCTTGCACTCTGCCTTAGTACCATTGCAATCAGTGGTGATAAGCACCGCACGATTGGCCATGAAAAATACACTGTACTCATAAAGCAAGTCCAATAGTTTCCAGCTACTAAGAGTGCGGTGTCCTTGTATTCAATTATGCTACGTCGTACAGTCACAATGCAAAAGGATGTCTTATATACCTTCACATATACTTCTTCTCCACATGGATAACTTTGCTTCATCCACGCATTGTTATGAGAAACTAGCCCACTGTCTTCTAACTACGTAATATCTAAGTAGGCACGAGCACTCACATACTATCTGCACCGAAGTATATCCACAGTTTAGGTCCTCAAGTGTAGGACAATACTCTAGGCTTGCTTAGAGTTTGACCTGTCTCCCAAACTAATCAAAATATGTCTTGTGCATGACAAGAAGACTAGCACTACCCCCTTAAGGAGAGACCACATGCGAGGTTTTCCAATTGCAGGTATAAGGTGTTGTTTGCTCTTCATCAACACTCAACTCTAAATGCTTATCCCTTACCATCCAACAAGCCTGCAAAGAATCGTCATGCGCTGAATCCCCAACAAACCAACACTTGTGCTGGCCATCAATACAATCCCCATCACAGAATAGCCCTACCACCAACTCCAGCAACTTTCCACCAGCCACCTTGGCCACCAACAGGCCCCCAGGACCTTCCGCCACACCACCACCAACACTCATCCACGGAAACCACAAGTGTCCTTGTCACCCGCATCTTCGGTGCATGCTACAACCTGCTACCTACGACGGTGAGTGCCATGGGACTGGCACTCGTCTAGGAGGGGGGTAATGTTAACCCCAACACGAAGAAAGCAAAAGGAAATAAAAAAGACACAAGGCAAAGGTGGAAAAAAGGTAGTCCGACTAAAGAAAGAATAGGAGAAAATGCCAAAAGCGCAAGGGCAACCTTAAAAGTCCAAGGCAAATGCAAAAGGGAAAAGGCGCATTTTAAAATAAAAAGGCGTACCCTGAAATCTTGTAAAAGAGTACTGGGCTCTCACCCGTGCAATTTGTAAATGTAGACGGGCGGTGGAAAGGAAGCTAGGAAGATAGAAGGACAATGGGAAAAAGGGCCTAGGCTACAGTCGGCCATATAAAAAAGGGGAAAAGGGGATGACCGCCCAAAAGGGATTTAGGGTTTCGTATATAAAGTTGAAAAGTGAATGAGAAGCTCATTCTTGTGTGTGGCCAAAAGTAGCTCTCCTCTTCTTCTTCTTCTTCTTGTGCTTGCTTGCTTGAGCTTGTGCTTGAGAGAGGGAGTGAGTGTGTGAGGGTGAGGGACCGAGGAGGAGAAGCTCTCCGTATTCTCCTCTCTTCTTCTCTTCTCTTCTCTTCTCTTGTCTTGCTCGCGGCAATGGAGCTTGGAGCGTGGATCTTGAGGATGGAGCTTGCTTGAAGCTTGCACTTGGATCGTGGAGCTACCGGAGTGTGCGGGAGAGGAGGTAACTCAAACGGCATGGAGGTAAGCTCACTACGCCCGTAGATATGGATGGCGCGTCGGCTATGTGAGAGGTAGCCATTAGTGCTCAGCTTGGAATGCTTGAAGCAATAAGCTGTCTGTGGGTCTTGGCGGTTGAGTGAAGGCACCCTTCACAAGCATCCATTAGACCGCATGAACTTGACTGTCATGCCCAATTGGAATACAACCCAAATTTCTACCAGTGGCTTTGTCAAATTAAACACACCACGCTATGCTTTAATGCCCTTGCCTTGTTCTATTCAATCCTAGGAAGGATTTTCATCTTTCTATGGGGGGGAGGGGGTAAGGTGATCAGGAAAACATAATGAAGAGTTGATCTATGCATAAAAACTTAAGAGCAAAGCGCACTTGGAAAATTCATGTCTTTTCTTTTAGTTTGTTATTTCTCCAATTTCACGATCTCCTGCAGCTTTTCTAATTGTTCAGTTCTTTCATAATACCATAATTCAATCTCGCCTACCCCATCAATACTAATTATGGGTACTGTTGCATGGCAGGTAGCCACAATTGCAGGATAGGAAAAAAGTGGTAAGCTTCCGTTCATGAAAGAAGAACAAGCCAAGTACGGGATAGGTGTAGAGATGTGAGGATTTAATCAGTTCACCTTCAAGCACACTCTAAACCTGGACGAAGCCATCCTAGAGGAGCTAGTAGTAAAGCAACTAGTGGACAAGTGTACTCTCCTGAAGTATGTGGAGAAAGTGGGACAAGCAATAGATTACAGTGCTTGCGCAGAGTTCCTAAGGAGTTTTGATGCTCATAGGAACCGTGGCACAGTGACAGTAAGAAGAGGGGATGTTGCCCACCAGGTGGAGGTACTGCTTAATGCTGAAGTGGTGGAGAAGGCCCTTGGCTTGGTCCCCAAGGCTGTGAAGCATCATAGAAGAGATGTATATAAAGATGCAAGCAAAAATGGTCCACACCCTCTTCTCAGGACATAGATATAATGCTTTGATGAACATGATCAGGTCCCGTTGTTGGAAAGCATAGCGGCAGGGTCCCCTGAGGAAGTGGATTGGAACAGGTTCGTCATAAAGACCATCAAGTCAGCAGCAAAGGCCCTTGCTACGGGTATAACAATAGAGCTAGAGGAGAGCCCCCAGCCTCTACAGTGAGATCAGCCACAAGAAGTCCTCTACCAAGGCTTTCACCATTAGATACACTGGTGTACTGATGGCCATTATTCACAAGGCCACCAAGGAAGTAGGGGGAATTGAAGAGACAGTAGCACCCTCCTAGCCATTGCACCATGAGGAAGACAGATCTAGTGAATGCACCATGAGTGATAGAGAAGTGCCTGAAGCACCATCCACTCAAGCCGAAGCTAGGGCACAAGGAAAGGTGAAGACTGCCAAGATCCAAAAACAGAAGAAGAAAAAGATAAGCAAGGAAGAGAAAGCTGAGTTGAAAAGAGCACAAGAAGAGTCCAAGAGAATGGAGGAGGAACAAAGGAGAAAAGAAGAGGAAGAATTTGAAAGGATAAAAGAAGTGTCAAGAAGAGTTGAGAAGGAGAGGAAGAGAAGTGTTGAAGATGAAGCTGAAGAAACGAGGAGGAAGGAAGCTACGGATTTGGCAGAGGCAACTCACAGGTTCATGGAAGAGACCCAAGGAGGGGGAGAGATGATCCCATTGAGGCTGCATCATGAGGCTGGAGTTAGTGGCAGTGTAGAAACAACCTTGATGGTTGCAGGAAAGGGAAAGACCCCACTACACCCCCTCCCCTCTTCCTTTGTGCCACTCCCAACTGAAACCACACCACGGAGTTGGGCCAGCTATGGACACGGCTCAATTAATGGAAATGATATAGCTCATGGTTAACAAAGTGGCAGAGATTGCCCCCGAAGCAGGAACAAAGAGGCTAGTCACAGTAGATATAGAATCAGGGCGAGACCCTAAGTAGCAGAAGTTGGATGCATCAACCACTACGGCCCCTCTCATAGTGTCACCAATAGCAGACTACGATGCATATGTGGCTGAACTCCTCACTCAATTGAGCAGGGCCAGAGAGGAAAAGAAAGTGGCCTTGGCAGATCTTGACATTGAAAAGGAAACCTCGACATCTTTGAGGCTCAACATGTCCAAGCAAGCCAGAGATCATCAAAAAGAGCTTAAGGCCCTAAAAGAGTAGCTGGATGCCAAGACCAAGGAAGCTCAAGAGAGTGAGGATCATTTGAGGTAAAGATTGGAGGAGGAAGAACAGGATGCGTCAGCTCTTCTAAAGAGTCAAAAAATGTTAATTTAGCAGTATGATGAGCTAACAGAAAGGACCTCTCGCCTGGAGAAGCATTGGCAGAAAGAAAGCCAGGAGTCAAAAGAGCAACATCAGCACAGCAAGCGGATGCCTTGGCGTTTCGATTGTGGTATGAAATAGAGGAGCAAGGAAGACTAGAAAGAGAGATCCAAGTCCTAGAGCAAGAAAGGCAGGATGCCACTGGAAGAAGCACATAGGAGCTAAAATATGACTTGGAAAACACAAAAAGCGAGTGGAAGCTCTCTTGGCTATGGCAATAATAGAAAGAAGACTGCACTTTGCAGAGTTAGAGAGCCATGAGCAGATCCGGGAAGAACTGTCAGAAAGATTCGCAGAGGTAGAACTGTAGCTTACCATTGCGGAACAAGGAAGGAAAATAGCAGAAGAGAAGCTGAACCGCTGCAATAAGGAGAAGACACAGATGCTAGATTTAGTGAATGAACATCAACAGGTGGTAGTGATGCTGTCATGAGAAATGGAGGGAAGAAAAAAGATGGAAGAAAAGGCATGGAAATGAGAGCAACACAACTTTGAAAGAGTGTGTGGACTAACAAAATGCCTGGTAGTGAGTGAATGCGAAAGAATGTTCATGGAATCAAGAGTAGAGGCTGCCGAAGTGTGCCTAGACACTTAGAGACAAGCCTTCTTGAGCACGGTGCTGAATGTCACCCAAGTTGAAGGCGAGGACTCAATGGAAATGATGAAGAGGAAGTTAGAATTGACATCTCGTGCCTTGACATATGGCCTTCAAGAACACACCCTTCCAACCGACACATGTATTACTATGGCACAATAATACAATTACCTATGGCAAGCCGGCCTTTCCATTGATGAGCTCAGGGAAGTAGGGTTTGAAGGACAAGGCAACAACCATCACCTTAAGACAAGTCAGTGGTAGAGCAAGCAACGGAAGAGGGGCCAAACTTTGAGCAAGAATTTGAGGAAGAATAACACAAAGAGCCCAATTTGCCCCTGCCTGAATTGCCATCAAAAGAGCCAGAAGGGGCACAAATTCTTGAACATGTAATAGCAGCCCGAAGAAGAAGGCAAGAGCTTGTGGAGCAAGCCTAGAGGAGAGCAAGTATAGGGCCACAACAACTCCCTAAGAGCCCATGCCGATATGCGAGGATCGGGGATATCAACTGGTCTTAGGAGTTGACTATATGGCGACAATGAGAGTTCCAAACATGACCATTTGAGTTGTCCTTTTCTTATCCATGAGCTTTGGATCGGGTTCTACCCTTGGAGACGGTGGCAAGAATCAACAGAATGACTAATGACCTCGCCAACAGATGGATAGAGGAGAGAAACATTGCGGTTACTAGATGGAGGCAGGAACCAACAGATTATTGGTAGGACAAAGTGAACCGGGTTCCTAAGACCGTCGAAGGCTACGAGGCGCAGCAAAAGGCTACGAAGTGCAGCCGAAGTGGAGGAGGAGGATTTGGGATACCAACTCTGATGCCTAGACTGCTTTCTATAGCTCATTGCTTGAAGAGCGGAACGACCCCATCTACATACCTTACCCCCATAGACATGGAGTCAACCATGACAGGAACCTGCTTGGGCCCTTGGACTTTCCAACAATCCACAATGTCAATGCACGGACTCCCGAGGGATGCTTGGTTTTTAGATTGGAGGATATCCTCCCATCCATCAACCGCTTCCTCGAGGATTTCTCCTCCTTCTATACGAAAATCCTAGAAGACATGAGTGATACCCGCTTCACGAGGTGTAACCATCCCTTTTTGTCATCAACGCCTCTGAAGTTGAGAGCTAGCATTAAAGAATATATGCAAAGTTGCATATTTTAGACTAAGTTCCTGAGGCCACCTTGTGGACCATCCGAGGATGATAGGAATACAGCATAAGAACTCTTTTTGTATTCCAATCGCAGCCACGATCAATGATTCATTTAAAAAAAAAAGAAAAAAGAAAGAGAGAAAAGAAAAAGACAAGAGGCCAGTACCAGGAATGAAAAGAAAGAGGGCACTAGAGGACAAAAAGATGCAAGAAGGAGAAAAGCAAAGGTTTGAGCTCCCCATGAAACATCTTGAGTGCCACATTCACTGCACCTAGGATTTTCACCTAGCCCCTTCCCTACCTCACGCTTAGGGCACATCAAAGGCAGGACTACCAGACCTGTCACCCTAAGCTCTGCACCACACCCATGACGATGCACGAATTGGGTCCTCAAGTGTGGGACAACACCGTGGACTTGCCCAAGGTTTGATCCAACTCCCAGTTCCACCACCATGTGCATTGCACATACCATGGAGAGGCAGACACACCCCTTAGGAAGTGCACAACGTTTCCTTGTAGGTTAAGATTGGGCCATATCAAGGAGAAAGAACATCAACCAATGGATCTGCCCCAACACCATTTTCAATTTCACGGGTAGATCTTTGTCACAACAAAGCAGATCTTTGTCAAGACACCTTTCCAGAGGGACCTAATTCAACACCATTTTCAATTTCAAGGATGAATCCCTCCAACACTTCCTCGACAAGGGCATGTATACAAACTCAAAAGGCCACCCGGCCACCAACACTACCACCTTCCAAGCTACCACCCATCATTCCCATGGGACTGACATTCGGCTAAGAGGGGGCAATGTTTACTGCAACACCAGCAACAAGAAAAAGCGAAAAAATAGAAAAATCTGAGAAGCAGGAAAAGGCATAGGGCACGCATGGAGAAGGCGCCCAAAAGAATAATAAGTCCAGAAAAAATCCAAAAGCATGGAATTAACCGCCAAAAATCCAAGGCGAAGCCGCCGAAGTCTGGAGGAGTTAAAAGCAAGAAAGCGCACCTTTAAATGCAAAGGTGCTCTCAAATCCTTGTAAAAGAGCGCCAGGATCCCTTTTGTGCAAATTGTGAACTTAGAAGGACAACAAGACTAGCCAAGAAGCGAAAGAATGGAGAAAAAGGGCCTAGATGGCCGGCCATGTAAAAATTGAGGACGATCCCCCATAGGAAGTAGGGCATGTATATAAACTTGAAAAGTGAATGAGAAGCTGATTCTTGTGTGTGTGGCAAAAAGCTTCTTCTTCTTCTTCTCTTCTTCTTGCCTTCTTGCTTGTGCTTGAGAGAGGGAGTGAGTGAGTGTGAGGGAGTGAGTGTGTGAGAGTGAGGGATCGAGGAGAAGAAGCTCCCCACCTCCTCTCTTTATCTTCTTCTCTTCTCTACTCTTCTCTTGTCTTACGTGGCTATGGAGGATGGAGCTTGTTGGAGAGGGATTGAGGTTGCTTGAGCTTGCCTTAAGGATCGTGGAGCTATCGGCATGCTCAGGAGAGGAGGGTACTCAATCAGGCATCAAGGTAAGCTCACTACACCCCATAGGCAGGGAGGGCGTGTCGGCTATGTGAGAGGTAGCCATGGCCGCTCAGCTTGAAATGGTTGACCAATAAGTGGTTCGTGGGTCTTGAGGGTTGAGTTTGTAGCTCCCTTCATGGGGGTGAGCTACCACCAATCCACGAACAAGAGGGAGACAAAGTCCACAAGGAAGAGCAGGATAACATAGAGAAAGTTACTAATAAAAAGAAGAATGACCAACCATCTCAACAACAAGAGAGCAAGAGGACAATCCATGAGCAGCAAGGCTAAAAAATTGTCAAGTTAAGTGAAAAGAAAAGATCACACTCTCAAAATCCCCATATGAAGAACTTGATCCACCTCCAAAGAAAATAGAGCGTTGCAAAGGGTGGAGGAGAAATCAAAGAGATTAGAAGAAGAGCGCAAGCAAACACCAGAAGAGGAGGAAGAATGACTAAGGCAAAAGAGAGGAGGAGATTACTCTTATGAAGATTGAATCAAAGATTTAGCCTACAAGCTGGCACATCACTCTACAATATGGACTCCATGCCATGATACCTAAGCCTAACAATAGCTTAGGAGTGGAGGAGGAATGTGCTCCCTTAATCTCAAGCTAGTTGAACCTCATAGAAACTCTTCTTGCTAGGGGTTTGGGGAGACAAAATAGCAAATGCAATCGCCTCAACAGGAGCCACTAGAGCTAGTCCAAAAAGAAGGGCATAACTCTAAATCAGATCAATGAAAGAAAGAATGAGTGCATGAACCAAGCCCCCTCCATGGCTACAACAAGTACAGTCATAAGAGAAAAGGACTCTATGCCAAGCCATGCATTCCTTGGTAAATCTCTTAGGCCCCCTCAGAATGTAACTATTGTAGCGCATCAAGATGATGTCTAGTGTGCCCCCTCCCAATGCATCTTCAAAAAAGAAAAAAGAGAAAAGAGAAAAAAAAACAAAGACCCACACAAATAAAAATGAAATGAACAATGAGATTCTCCATGTATATCCGAGTGCCACAAACATTGCACCTAGGGGTCCTCAGGTTAGGCATGTCCGGTGGCCTTGGTTAGCCACTACCTAGCCCTTCCTATCCCCCCACTTTACACTTAGGGCACATCAAGGGCAAGACACACCTAGGGAGTTTGTGCTAACCTATGGTTAGATTTGTCTCCCTAAGTGACACCCACAACACCTCCCCTATACTCAAACTGGGTCCTCAAGTGTGGGACAACACCACAAGATTCCCTAAGGTTTGACCCAACTTCCAGTTTCACTAACATGAACACCATGCAATACTGCACAGTGAGGTAGACACACCCCTAGGTAGTGCACTTCCTTTTTTTGTTCTCAGTTATACTCAATAATGGTGATCAACCATTGACATTGAAGGCCCCCACTACTCGATAAAATCTAATCTCAACCTCCATAATCTAATCTCGGTGTCAATGAGCTCAGTTATACTACATCATGTTGTCAAAATCATAAATGACGTCTCAAGAAGCCTTCAAGTGTATTCTCCTCAACAACGTCAATTTTTTCCACCCCATTGGACCCTTGCTTCATCCACGCATTGCTACAAGGAACCAAACCAGTAGTATTTTTTCTACGTAATATCTAAGTATGCACATGCACTCACATAATATCTGTACCACAATCTATACACAGTTTGGGTCCTCAAGTGTAGGACAATAATCTCAGCTTGCTTAGAGTTTGACTTGTCTCCCAAACTAATCAAACTATGTCTTATGCACGATAAGAAGACTAGCACTATCCCTAGGGAGAGACCACATATGAGAGGTTTTCAATTGCAGGTATTGAAGACTCCAACAAAAGTGTTGTCAGCCCTTCATCAACACTCAACTCTGACTTCTTATCCTTTATCATCATGCAAGCCCACCAAAGAATTGTCACACGTAGAATCCCTAGAACACCAACACCTGTGCCAACCACGAGTGCAATTTTCAACAAAGAACAACCCTATCACCAACTCCAATAACCTTACCACTAGCCAACCAGGCCAACAATGTGTCCCCAACAACCTTCATTTGTACCACCACCAGAATTCCTCCACAGCAAACCACAGATGTCCCTACCATGCATGTCTTCGGTGTATGCCAAAGCCTACTACCTATGACGGTGAGTGCCATGGGACTGGCACTTGTGTCTGGGGGGGTAATGTTAACCCTCAGACAAACAAGGTGGAAAATCTAAAGCAGAAGACAAGGCCAAAGGAAAAGTGAAATGGAAGACGAAGGCGTGCCAAAAAAAATATAGAAACACAAGAAGTATAGAAAAGTCCTAAATCAAGGAGAAAGGCACACAACAAAAAGTGCAAGTCAATACTTTTGTAAAAGAGCGCAAGGCGCACCATGATTTATTTTAAGAGTGCTAGTGGGCTCTCACCCATGCACATTGTAAAGGTAGATGGGCAGTAGAAAGGAAGCTGGGAAGATAGGAGGACAATGGAAAAAGGGCCTAGGCCACGGCCAGCCATGTAAAAAAGGGGATAAGGGAATAATTGCCCAAAAGGGATTTAGGGTTTTGTATATAAAGTTGAAAAGTGAATGAGAAGCACATTCTTGTGTGTGGCCAAAATATCTCTTCTCTTCTTCTTCTTCTTCTTCTTGCTTGCTTGCTTGAGCTTGTTCTTGAGAGAGGGAGTGTAAGAGTGTGAGGGTGAGGGACTGTGGTGGAGAAGCTCTCCATCTTCTCCTCTCTTCTTTTTTTCTCTTCTCCTCTCTTCTTCTTTTCTCTTCTCCTCTCTTGTCTTGCTCACGGCAATGGAGCTTGGAGCATGGAGCATGGAGCTTGAGGATGGAGCTCGCTTGAAGCTTGCACTTGGATAGTGGAGCTACTGGAGTGCTCAGGAGAGGAGGCAACTCAATCAGACATGGAGGCAAGCTCACTATACCCATAGAGATAGATAGTCCATCGGGTATGTGAGAGGTAGCCATTGGTGCTCGGCATGGAATGCTTGAACAATAAGCAGTCTGTGGGTCTTGGCGGTAGAGCTTGTGCTCACCTCTACAATGAACTTTGATTAGCCCAACTCATTTATCCATACACCCAACAAATGAAGTGACACATCACTTCTATGTACTTGGTTTTCATATGAAACACAAGATTCTTTGCCAAAATGATGGTGCTTTGACTATCACTATGCAACAATGGTATACCTTCATCAAGACCCAAGTCTTCCAGAAGACGCAAGCCATATGGCTTCTTTGTATGACTCTATGGTTGTAATATAATCAACTTTAGCAATAGACTGTTGCCAGGTGGCACCTACATGAGTGGATGAGCGTCTTCAATGGTTCTCCCTTGTGTGCACTTTGATGGGATGAACACCTTGAATGGTTCTCCATTTTAATGTTGTGCACGTTCCTAAGAGCAAATTCCTTTTCATATTGGATAGAAGGTCGATGGATATGCCTATCCTTTCTAGGCGTGAGACTTGTAGGTGTGAATGCAGGTGAAGCTATATGTGAGTGATACCACAATATTCATATCTCAAGTGCTAATGTCTATGTGATTTGATTATTTAGTAAAATTCTAATGATTATTTAATTGATTATTGCCAGTTGCATTTATTAATTTAATTATTTTTCTAATATATATTTTAAATAATTTTTTTTTGCAACTCGCTGATGTGTAGAGTAAGATGAATTAGATACATGAGGTGCAAGCGCAATTTATGCCATAGAATTCTTCATTGAATTATTTAAATAGATGCACCGCCATTTACTCTAAAGTGTGTAGACATCCTCTTTGTAAATATTTATCGATTGAGATTCTTGGAGATATATTGAAGATATTTTAGAAATATTTAATGGCTCTCAAGAGTTGTGAGTTGTGCAACTAATTGCAACCATCTATTCAATGAACTCAAACCCTTTTATGAAAATATTATAAAGGGCCTATCTTTGCACCTAATAGTGTGTCGCTCAATTTTGCTTTACTATTCTTTAAGTCTATTTTGAGTTTTATGAGTCGTGCTTTCCATTTTATGAGTAAAAGAGAGTGAGAGAGAACTTCTTCTGCTCGCTAGGTACAAGCCTTGCATCCAATCTATGCAATATAGATAATGCCATACATTTCTACAAGTGAGATATCCATGAGATTGCACCATCATACAATGTAAAAACATATCATGTGGTTGACTTTCTGTTGTCAACATTCCCTGCATAGTCCATGTCTTTGAATCTAAGTACACCATTGCTACTTCTCCCAAACCATATGCACATATCTCTTGTACCACTCAAGTGACTCAAGATGCCTTTCATTGGTTCCCGATGCTTCTTGCCAAGATTTAACATGTACCTGCTCACTACTTTGATTGAAAATACAATGTTTAAGCGAGTGGCAATCATGACATATATGAGATTTCCCACCCACATGATGAATATGAAACCTTGGCCATTTTAGCCATCTTTTCATCAAATTTGGGACAAATATCAGCACTAAGTTTCACAAATGGAGAAAATCGAGTACTAATTACCTTTTCCCCCTCCATATTGAAATGTTATAACACTTTGCTAACATAATCCTTTTGGGACACATAAAATGATCTCTTTGTCCTATCCCTAATTATGTGCATACCAAGAATGTGATTTGCATGTCCCAAATCCTTCATTTTAAAGGTTTCCATTAACCTATTCTTGAGGGCATCAATCTCATACTTATTTTTCCTAGCTATCAACATATCATCCACATAAAGGATCAACACTATCAAGCTGCCATCTTGAGCCTTTTTTGTACATAATTAGTGATCTATCTCACTTCTCTTATAGTTTGTCAAGAATCGCGTGATGGGGGGACTTGAGATGCTGCACCAAACACACATTGTATACAAAAGAGGAAGCTCACTCAAGAGCACAAGAAGAGAGATGGAGGCCAAAACGTTTTCTTGTTGGTGTCTTCTTCTTCTTCTACACACTATACAATTTACACAAAGTATAGATAAGATAAAACATAAAGGAAAGTGGCCTACTAAGTTAAACAGTGTATAACTGACTACACTAATTGACTGGCGCTATGTCTTTGCCAGCTGTAGGTAGGTGTAACAAACTAAATATAATAAGTGATAAGTGAGTGGCCATGTAAATGATCACCAACATGCTAAGTGTAGACATGCAGACCCATCTATCCAGGCGGTCTATCATCAATGTTTGCACGTGTTGAGCTTGCCATCTCAACACTCCCCCTCAAGCTCGAATCGCGTGGTGGGGGGACTTGCTTGAGCTGCTGTGCCAAACACACACTGTATACACACATGAAGCTCACTCAAGAACACAAGAAGAGAGATGGAGACCAAAATGTTTTCTTGCTGGTTTCTTCTTCTTCTTCCACACACTATACAATGTACACAAAGTATAGATAATATACAACATAAAGGAAAGTGGCCTACTAAGTCAAACAGTGCATAACCGACTACACTAATCAACTAGCGCTATGTCTTTGCCAGCTGTAGGTTATAGGTAGGTGTAACAAAGTAAATATAATAAGTTATAAGTGAGTGGCCATGTGAGTATCATAATGACCACCAACGTGCTAAGTGTAGACATGCGGACCCATCTAGCCAGGCGGTCTATCATCAATGTCCGCACATGTTGAGCTTGCCATCTCAACACTCTCCCTCAAGATCAACTCTATCTCTGCAACTCCAAGTAAGCTTCGGAACTTTTGAAGCTTCTCCGCACTCAATGCCTTTATGAAAATGTTAGCTATCTGATCATGTGTGCTGACATATACCAAGTCAATCTCTCCTGCAAGTACCTTCTCTCTCACAAAGTGGTAGTGCACCTCAATGTGTTTTTTCCTAGCATGGAATATTAGATTCCTAGCTAGCTATATGCTGCTCATGTTGTTACAATGAATGAAAACTGGACCATCTCCCTGCACATCCAAATCACCTAATAACTTTTGCAGCCATACCACATCACATGCTGCCATAGCAGCACCTCTATGCTCAGCCTCTGTACTCAATAAAGCAAATGTAGGTTGCTTTTTGCTGCTCCATGTAACTGTTGCACTACCAAGGGAAAACATGAATCCACTCGTAGATCTTCTGTCTGACATGCTACTAGCCCAATCTGCATCTGTGTATCTAAAGACTTGTACGTCCTTATCTGTCTCATAAAAAAATCAATTTTGTAAAGTGGACTTCACATACCTCAATATACATCTAACTGCATCCAAATGAGGCTTTCTAGGCATTTGCATAAACTGACTGACAAGGCCAACAACATATCTCAAGTCTGACCTTGTGATAGTCATGTAAATCAAACTCCCTACTATCCTCCTGAATATAGTAGGGTATTCTATCTCATCCCCAACATCAGCACTCAACTTCACATTTTGCTCCAATGGTACTAAAAGAGGCTTACATGCTGTCATACCATACTTGGATAACATATCCAAGCCATACATCCTTTGGGATAGCCATATACCATCATCATCTGATCACCTCGATACCAAGAAAGTATCTCAGTTCACCCAAATCTTTCATCTCAAACTTCTTCTTCAAGAATCCTTAACTTCACCAATCCCAATGTCACTGTCACCTATAATAATCAAGTCATCCACATAGATGACTATGATGACCAAACTTGTATCTCCCTTTCTCACATAAAGTGAGTGATCAGCATCAGAAATACAAAATCCAATATTGACAAGATACTCTCCAATCTTGTCAGACCATGCTCTAGGTGCTTGCTTCAGCCCATAGAGTGCCTTCTTTAACCTGCACACATATGTGGAATGCTCTAAATCCTCATAACCTGCTGGCTGCTCCATATACACTTCTTCTTGCAATTCACCATGCAAGAAAGCATTCTTAAAATCCATTTGTTACAAACTCCAACCTTTGGTTGTTCCCAAGGCAATCACACACCTAACAGTTGCCATCCTAGCAACTGGACTGAATGTCTCTTCATAATCTATGCCATATGTTTGAACATAGCCTTTTGCAACCAGCCTAGCCTTATACATACTAACTAAACCATTTGCATTATGCTTAACTTACAGCCAATAGCTTTCTTACCCTTAGGTAAGGGTACCGAATCCCAAGTCTTATTGGCTTCTAATGTAGCCATCTCCTCATCCATTGCTGCATCCCAATGAGCATGACCAATAGCATCCTCAAAACAAGTGGGCTCAACATCCTCAACTAGTTTCACCATATAAGCATAATGGTGAGCTGCATAACCTTCAAAACCAAATCTTTTAATAGGGTATCTGACCTTGCTAGATCTGCGTACCATCGGATCATTCAATGGAGCCTTTACATTACTATGAGCTCTCTGTACACCTAGTGTCCTGACTGAAGGAATGCCAAGCTCATCATCCAAACTCTTCAAACCACTAGACTCTCCATCAAATCCCAAATGACTGGTAGATGCATCATTACCATCCAACACTTTCTTCTTTCCTTTGTCCTTCCCTGCAACACTTATAGATCCACCTGAAGATGTGGGGCTACTCCTTAGTCTCCCAGACCAAGGGCTTACTATAGATGTAGTACCAGATGATGTTTCTGGTCCACTAAGACTCCGTGATTCTTGTTTATATTTCTGCACATAGCTGTCTTGATCATTATCATCATCCAAAACATCACCAGCAGGTGTATACCAACTTCCCATCTCATCAGAGATAACATCCCTGCTTACTCTGAACTCACATGTGACAAGGTTATAACAACGATACCCTTTCTGCTCTAAAGAGTATTCAACAAAAACACATTTTTTTTCCTTTGAATCAAGCTTCTTTCGTAGCTCATGTGACACATGAATGTATGAAATACAGCCAAATACCTTCAAGTGCGATACATCAGGCTTCTTGCCAGTAAAGCATTCTTTAAGAGTCATTCCATGAATTGCAACTGTGGGAGTTCTATTCATAATGTAAATAGTAGTATGGACAGCCTCAGACCAAAAATGTTTGGGCATATTCTTTTCAGCCATTAATGCTCGTGCAACTTCTGCAATATGCCTATTTTTTCTTTCTACAACACCATTTTGCTATGGGGTATACCTGCAAGTAAATTGCCTCTTTATCCCATGAGTCCTCAAGAAGCGGCTGAACTTACTAGAGAGGTACTCTACCCCTCCATTTGATCTCAAGCACTTTACTTTTAAGCATGTTTCTGTTTCAATAGCTGCCTTAAAAGATTTGAAGTACTCAAATACATCACTTTTTTCCTTCATGAAGTATACCCATAACTTCCTTGAATAGTCATCAATAAATGTGACAAAGTATTTGCTACCACCAAGAGATACATTCTATGTAGGCCCCCAAACATCTGTATGTACAACATCAAGTATTTTTCTACTCACTTATCTATCATGCAACAAGGATTGTCTTGCTTGCTTACCAAACTAGTATGCTCCATAGACTTTATGCAATTCTGCAACTCTAAAAGAAGGCAACCCTGTAACCAAACCTCTGGACTGCATTAATTTCAACCTTTGCACATTTGCATGTCCAATACGTTTATGCCATATTTCAATATCTGCAACTACTTCTTTTCCTTTAACATACATAGCAGCATCCATTGCAGGAATTCCAACATCTAAAGTGAACATTCGACCAACTCTACTTCCTTTTGTGACCAATCTGCACTTATCATTAAAGTCTTCTACAAAACAACCTTTTGCATTGAATCACACCTGCAACCCCTGCTCTACCATTTGGCCAACAGACACTAGATTCTTTGTAATTGAAGGCACATGTAATACATCTGTCAAAATCTTTGTCAGACCATCATACAAGGATAAGGGAACCTTTTCAATGTGTGAAATTGGGTGGCATGAATCATCAGGCGTTTGCACATAGCGTGGATTTTGTAAGTCCTGCATCTCTCCAAACCATTCAACATGACTGGTCATATGATTAGATGCACCTGAATTGACATACCATACGTCATCATGTGTCCCCTTTTCTGTAATTACATTCATCATATGCTGCATAACAAATATATGCTCATTTTTGTCTTCATTCTGTCGTGAAGACAATGCATAGTTTCCTTACTGCAATTTACCACTGCGAATATCATCCTTCTTAGCATAACAATTGACTGCAATATGTCCTATTTTGCCACAATAATGGCAAACAATAGTAGAATTTCTAAAGCCTCTGTTCTGCCATCCACCTCTTCCTCTAGAGCTCCCCCTGCCTCTAAAGTTTCGTATGCCTCCAGAAACCAGCATCTTATCGTGTTTCTGCAGCACAAAGGAGCGGAAAATGGAAAAAAGGAAAATAGCAGATAAGGCGCAGGATAAAAGCATAAGAAGGCGCCTTGACCGACAACCAATCCCTGAAAAATTCAAATGTTCGGGCACGACCCTCAGAAAGCTTCGGTGTTGGGCCAAGGCAACGAAAGAGAAAAAAAGGCACACCATTAAAATGCAAAAGCACCCCCAAATCTGTGTAAAAGAGTGCCAGGCTCACTCTTGTGCAAAGTGTATGCATTAGTTGGGAATATGATAAATTAGAATGGTGGGAAATGGGAAAAAAGGCCCAGGCCACGGCCGGCCATGTAAAAGAGAAAAAAGGGGATGACCATCCAAAAAGGATTTAGGGCTTTTTATATAAAGTTGAAAAGTGAATCAAAAGCTCATTCTTTGGTGTGTGACAAAAGGAGTCTTCTTCTTCCTCTCTTCTTCTCTCCTTCTTGCTTGTGTGTGCTCTTGAGAGAGGGAGTGTGAGAGTGTGAGGGAGTGAGTGTGTGCGAGAGTGAGGGATCAAGAGGGTGAAGCTCTTCACCATCTCCTCTCCTCTTCTTCTCTTCTCTCCCCTTCTCTTCTCTTGCGCGTGGGGCTATGGAGGATGGAGCTTGGAGATGGAGGAGGTTTGAGGATGCTTGAGCTAGCATCTAGGATTGTGGAGCTACCGGAGTGCAAGAGAGAGGAGGGTACTCGATCGAGCATCAAGGTAAGCTCACTACACTCATAGGATCGACGGCGCATCGGCTAGGTGCGGAGAGAAAACGCGCGCTGTGACAGGTCCTCCAAATTGGACCCTAGTGAAGTAATGGCTCTATAGGAGCATGGATTCTCACTTGCAAAAGAGCAGCCAAAAGGCCATACCCGAACAGAGAGAAACAAAGACCCTAGAACATCAATGGGCCAATCTAGCCATCAAGGGCAAAAAGGCCACACCACGAGAACACAAAGACATTGTGTTCATACCATGTCTAGTCAGAGCGAAGTGCAACATCAGCAAGCTACAAATGCCAAGATGACTAGACATGACACTCTTAACGAGAGATGTACCTTGAATAGTACTGCACTGACAATCCAAGACAACAGTGGAGAATCCATATCTGGTCGTGCAATCGAGAACTCAAGGGTATCTATTAGAAGGCTTAAATTTACAAGCCAAGACTCGGAAGATGAAGACCCTTCAAAAGGGCGACCAAGTGTGAGGCCGACTATGTAGCACAGAGGATACACCTGACACTACTGAGTGTGAGGATAGTCACAACCTTTAGCAAGGGTGACCTCATCAAAACTCGAGAGAAAGGCAAGCAAAGTGCTGACAAGAGCAAGGACTTGTTGGAAGAGTTAATACATGCATAGGTCGAACAACGAGAGCCAGTGAGTAAGGCCAGGCCTGGAACGAGAAGGTCAAGAGACAATGCCAAGGACGGGCTTTGGACTTACAAATTTTGTAGAAGACCCCAAAAGAAGCCCAAGCCTTATAGACGCAGGCATCGATGGAGGGTCAGCACAATGCCGCGATGGATATCCAAAGCATTGCTACGTGCTCAAGGGTACTACGCAGGTAATCGATGGATTTGGGTACCAAAATCCATTGCTAAACCGCCTCCATCAGCTGAAGGCCAGAGTGCATCAAAAGCAATGAAGCACAGGAGGAAATCTAAGAGAAACTCTAGGTCTCGAGGCAACAAACCAGACATGATTGTTCGGAAGAAAGAGCCTCAGCCTAGCATGCTAAATAGACAGATGTCATATGTAGCCATTGAGCATGCACCAAAATCATTAGTACCCAAAGAGCCTTTGATTTCCCAAGGGGAGAACAAGCATCATAGGCACAACATTGCTCAAGGCAAGGCTGATCGCTCAACAAAGCAAATGGCACAATCGTCTAATAGCCTCGAGCAAATCATTCATCCAGTGCCAAGTCCACCTAAGAGTCCTAGATCTCCTACATCCTCTTTTCCCAAATAGACACAAGAAGCACTACAGCAGTTGTCAAGGGCGACTGCCCAATTCCAATCTCTATCTCCATCTAAGCTTCCAAATGTCGAAGAGGTGGGACATGACGCCATCTGTAGCTCTCAAACCAAGGATATGCATGAGCCACCTAATGTGACTAGATTAACTCATGCTCGATCTACACAGATGAGTGCTCAAAGGCCAACAAAAGACACAACCACTCCTGATCGCCCTAGGGACATGACACCGCAATCCACCAAGGGTAGCCAGCCCACTAAACTAGTTGCTACTACTTCTAATCAGGGATCACAGCAGTCACAGCCCTTGGCCGTGACAATGCCCCTTGTGGAAAGTGCCCTTGCAAGTTTACCTGTGGAAGAGGTGTCACAACCAACTTCCTCAACAACTCCAACACTTTCAAAGTGCCTAAACCCTAGGCTAGAGGAGTTACACACAAGGGAGTTGGCTGAAGGGCTAGACTCTCCGAAAAGGGAGGTAGTTGTGCTCTCACAACCTAGCAAGGCTATTCAGCAGGCCACGACCATGCCCCGTAAGGACACATTAGAGAAAGAGAATGCTAAGGCCCAACCAAGCACATCAATGGTTGACCTAGTCCAGGGTCTTGAGTCATTGAGAGATGCACCTTCATTGACCAAGAAAAAGAGGAGAAAACATTGAAAACAATAGCAGCTATAGGTGGTGGTGGACCCCAAGAGCATTGAGACCAAGAGCGAGGGAGAGCTGGGGAATAAAGCATCAAGTCCATCCACCAATGAACCCATTGATGTCTCTCCTAATAGTGGTGAACCCTCAGACACATCTGTGTGCTCTGAAAAACCAAAGCAACCGTTGCCATCAACAATTGCTTGCAACACTCTATCCACTGACAATAGAACTTACATTGATAAATTAAGAGTGGATACAACACTATCACAACAGGGTGACAAGGTCATACCAGTCACATCCAAGAAGAACCATGACAAAATAGCAACAAAACCTCAGGAGAAATGTGAGAACCCCAAGAGCATAAGAAATCCTAGCGTTGACCAATCTTGTTCATCTAAGCCTGAGTCCCCAGCCATGCTAAAGCCTAAGGAAACTCTTAGAACTTTGCATGAGATAGCAACCGAGCAAGCCCTCGTTGAACATAGAAGTGTCACAGAATGCTTAACTGAGTTGGATGCTAAGCTCAAAGTGGTCGCACGTGTCTACATCCTTGTGGACATGGGCACAATTGCCAAGGAGCAGCTTGGAGGTTACTTTCCCTTTCCTCTATCTTGGGAAGAGCAAGAACATCTTGACGAGCACTATAATGAGCTCTTACATGAACGCAGGTGACTCATCTCTGACGAGGAGGCTGATGAACTGTGCTTAACCGTCACGTTCAATGAAGTGCTCTACCAACCGAATCTCGTAGACATAGAGCAACTAAAGCGATTGTCTGTAGGCTAGAGTCAATTTGAGCAGGGTTGGTGCGAAAGCCGCGTTGTAATGGCCGAACTAGGGGCTTAGATCATGACAGTCTCAAAGGAGCGATTGGCCAAATGGCAGTCTCAAAGAGACCCAACCTATGTGGCACCAACTTTCCTTCGAGTGCTGACTGCCATTCGGGGTATGGACTTAGCTGGAACTAGCCAAGAGAATGCTATGTTTGATAAGGTTCTCACTGAGGAGGAGTTACATATAGCCAGTAGACTCGGACAAGGTTCCATGCTACTCGATGTGGCAAAATATCTATCGGTATTAAGTAAGCTGCCACGAATACTAGATGCGTGTGCCACGCTCCGGTACAACCCCGAGTTCTACACTTGGTTCTTATCCTCGTGAAGTGACATGGATTCATAAATATATATATAAATAAACACTGATTTTTGTGTCATCGTGTATAAACAATGTCAACACACACAAGTAATGATAGTCAAGCGCAGGGAGAAGAGTTGGGTCTGAAAAACTAAGCTCCTCAAGTCCTCCTCTCATCACGCATTTAAAAGCTGTGTGACTATCCCCACCTCCAAGTAAAGGACACACAACCCACATTACCGCCATAGGAAGCCTTGACCAACAACTTTGATGGTGTAGACAGGGTGCAGCCCCTTTTCTATACACCTTCTTCCCTTTCCGATCTATCCTTCCAAGGTTGAGCCCTGCCTAAATTCATGACCACCAGCTGATGTAACTCGGCATGAGCCAAGATCTGCTAATGGCAAGAGGCTAAATATACATCACGGGGGCCATCCCTCTACAACAAACACTGCATGCCTCACCCCTCCCCTTCTTGTCATATGCACTTGATAAACCACATTAAAATCCCTTCCATGCAAACAGTTGTATCCTGTATCAAGGCCTAACCCTTGGTTCCCACCTTGCAGGTCCCCTTACGAGGAAAACATGGAGAGCCGAGGGAAACTAGCTTGCAAAGATGCTCTCTATTGCCGATGGGAACATGCAGCACATGCCCCTCCGCCGGTGCGCTATGTGCCCACTCTTAAAAGGTATGCCAAGAAACGTGGCCCCAAGCGACATTGCCCCGGACGAAGGCCAAAGAATCCATGGGCCAGGGGAGCAGACGCTCAGGGAGGCACACAAAATGTGGCAACGCCACTTGCACAGACCCCCAATGCACGCTTGGGCACCCAGTGCTCACGAAGTGACAAGGTAGCCAGGGATAGGGCAGAATTTAATGAATTGTTTAAAGACATTCTGGGAATGGTGGCAGCCCGGGACTACACCATTCATGTCCCGGCCGACATGTTCCCTGCCCAGCCTCATGGGAGCCCCGCACTAGCATCGCCCCGGTCGCCTAGCCAACCGGACTCACCCGCCTAGTACCTATCGACTAAGCCCCTATGCTGCATAAGTAGCTTGGCAAGTCATCATGCCATAACTTTTTGTTTTTGATAAGTAAAGGGGCAAGATCCCCACTTGTATACACTTCCTTCACCTACCATTAATGTATGCGACCTTAACAAGTAATGGGATAGGCATCATAGCATTCTGAAAAATTATGTCTTAACATGATTGCATTGGTTTGATGTACTTAACGCAAGCAAGCATGTACTCTCACGAAGTGATAAGTTGATGCAGAATGATGCAGGTCAATGTCTAGAAGTGTTTTATATCCAAGTCACCACAAGACCACCAACCCCACAAAGAACTATTATGGAGGAGGTGACAAGAATACCAAGAAACAAAAGCCATGACGGAAACGCCACTGGATGAGAAGCCAAGGACATCTCTGCAGAAAAAGCACATATCGCCAACAACTGAGCATGGCCAAAGATTACCTCCTCCTTCTTGGCCAAACTCTATGTTCGGGCAAGAGCCACGCTCTCAACAAGGGCGAACATCTCTTCATCATCCAGGATTCAATTCGCACGATGCTCTGCCCTTGTCCATACATAGCTCACTCCAAGTGCTACCTCAATTGTTCGATGTCTCACATGTTACAAAGAGATTTGCAAAATCTCAAGTGTATCTCTTCATCTCAACAACAGTTCCTCTAGCATCAAGGCTGGTGACACAATCATCTTTGTAATATACATTCTTTATAGCCTTTGGATCCCAACATTTCTCAAATCCAAATGAAAGGCTAACAGCTTCAAAGTATGGCATTGATTGTATTCATTTTTCCACCACAAAAAAAAAAAGAAAGAAAAGAAAAGAAAAGAAAAGAAAAAGAAAAACACACACACAATCACAGCACCGCACCTAGGGGTCCTCAAATTAGGTACGTCCAGTGACCTTGGTCGGTTGTCTCCGTCCCTAATCCCCTAGCCCTTTGTACATCCCCCACAATTGTTCAGGGCACATCAAGGGCAGGACATACCTTGGGAGCTCGCCTCGCCTATGGTTAGACCTCTTACCCTGAACCACTTGCACAATTCTTTTGCACTCATCTCAATGCCATTACAATCAATAGTGGTAAGCAAGGCATGAAAGACACTGGAAAAGTACACCATACTGTTCAAGCACTACAAGTAGCCACTAGCTACCAAAAGCTAAGACATCATAGAGCTGAATTGTGCTCCATTGCCTTGACAAGACCATAATGATGTCTCAAGCAATCTTCAAGTGTACTCCCCGTCTTCATCGACAAATTTTTCCATCAACTAAGCCCTTGCTTCACTGACCCATTGCTATACAAGGAACCAGGTCGACAGTCTTCTAACTAAGTAATATCTAAGTATACACAAGCACTCACATAATATCTGCACTGAAGTATATACACAGTTTGGGTCCTCAAGTGCAAGACAATACTCTCAGCTTGCTTAGAGTTCGACCTGTCTCCCAAACTAATTGCACTATCTCTTGTGCACAATAGAGAAGACTAGCACTACCCTTAGGGAGAGACCACATGAGAGGTTTCCAATTGCAAGTGTTGAAGACTCCAACGAAAATGTCGTTCGCTCTTCATCCACACCCAACTTTGAATGCTTATCCCTTACCATCCGACAAGTCCGCAAAGAATCGTCTTGTGTAGAATCCCTAATGAACCAACACTTGTGCTGGCCATCAATGCAATACCCAACACAAAATAGCCCTACCACCAACTCCAACAACCTTCCACCAGCCACCTTGGCCACAAACAGGCCCCCAGGACCTTCTTCCACACCACACCAACACTCCTCCACGGAAACCACAGGCATCCTTGTCACCTACGTCTTCAGTGCATGCTACAGCCTGCTACCTACGCCGGTGAGTGCCATGGGACTGGCACTCGTCTAGGAGGGGGGTAATGTTAACCTTCAAACGAACGAAGGTGGAAAATCCTTATTTAGGACTCTTCTCCTTGTGCGTCTTTTACAAAGGCCAAGGCAAAGAGAAACATAATACAAAGACGCACAAGGAGAAGAGCCCTAAATAAGGGAGAAAGGCGCACAAGGAAAAGCGCAAGTCAAAACTTTTGTAAAAAGAGCGCAAGCGCATCATGGTTTAATTCAAGGAGCGCCTGGCTCTCACCCGTGCAATTTGTAAATGTAGATGGGCGGTGGAAAGGAAGCTAGGAAGATAGAAGGACAATGGGAAAAAGGGCCTAGGCTACGGCCGACCGTGTAAAAAATGGGAAAAGGGGATGATCGCCCAAAAGGGATTTAGGGTTTTGTATATAAAGTTGAAAAGTGAATGAGAAGCTCATTCTTGTGTGTGGCAAAAAGTGGCTCTCCTCTTCCTCTTCTTCTTCTTCCTGTTCTTGCTTGCTTGAGCTTGTGCTTGAGAGAGGGAGTGTGAGAGTGTGAGAGAGTGAGTGTGTGAGGGTGAGGGACCGAGGAGGAGAAGCTCTCCATCTTCTCCTCTCTTCTTCTCTTCTCTTCTCTTCTCTTGTCTTGCTCGTGGCAATGGAGCTTGGAGCGTGGAGCTTGAGGATGGAGCTTGCTTGAAGCTTGCACTTGGATCGTGGAGCTACCGGAGTGCACGGGAGAGGAGGTAACTCAAACGGCACGGAGGTAAGCTCACTACACCGGTAGATATGGATGGCGCGTCGGTTATGTGAGAGGTAGCCATTAGTGCTCGGCTTGGAATGCTTGAAACAATAAGCAGTTCGTGGGTCTTGGCGGTTGAGTGAAAGCTCCCACATTTTATGTTAACCCTCAAACGAACGAAGGTGGAAAATCCGGAAAAGCTAAAGCAGAAGACAAAGACAAAGGCTAAGGCAAAGAGAAACAGAAGACAAAGACGCACAAGGAGAAGAGTCCTAAATAAGGGAGAAAGGTGCACAAGGAAAAGCGCAAGTCAAGACTTTTGTAAAAAGAGCGCAAGCGCATCATGGTTTAATTCAAGGAGCGCCGGGCTCTCACCCGTGCAATTTGTAAATGTAGACGGCGGTGGAAAGGAAGCTAGGAAGATAGAAGGACAATGGGAAAAAGGGCCTAGGCTACGGCCGGCCATGTAAAAGAGAAAAAAGGGGATGACCGCCCAAAAAGGATTTAGGGCTTTGTATATAAAGTTGAAAAGTGAATGGAAAGCTCATTCTTTGGTGTGTGGCAAAAGGAGTCTTCTTCTTCCTCTCTTCTTCTCTCCTTCTTGCTTGTGTGTGCTCTTGAGAGAGGGGGTGTGAGAGTGTGAGGGAGTGAGTGTGTGCAAGAGTGAGGGATCAAGAGGGTGAAGCTCTTCACCATCTCCTCTCCTCTTCTTCTCTTCTCTCCCCTTCTCTTCTCTTATGCACGCGGCTATGGAGGATGGAGCTTGGAGATGGAGGAGGCTTGAGGATGCTTGAGCTAGCATCTAGGATCGTGGAACTACCGGTGTACAAGAGAGAGGAGGATACTCGATCGAGCATCAAGGTAAGCTCACTACACTCGTAGGATCGACGGCGCGTCGGCTAGGTGAGAGATAACCATTAGAGCTCGCTTGAAACACTTGAAAGAATAAGCTGTCCGAGGGTCTTGGCAGTTGAGCAAAGGCTCCCACATAGCATTTCACCAAACTATTGATTGAACCTGTTTTGCTAGTTATCGCCAATACGTCCCATACCACGGCCTCTCAAAGAGGATCTACTACGTCCCCTTCCTGAACTCAAGTAAAATGCTTGGACATGTTCACCATTTATTTCAGATGAATCACCATGCATATTGATCTCTTCAATAATCATGAGAGAGATCAGCTCATCAAAATCTGGAAATGGCTTCTATACATATATTGAAGTAACAAATGATTTCTATGCCTTCTCATTGTTAAGGCCACTAGTGGATGAAACCAAATCATCATCATCTGGCATTGCATCAATCGTTGCTAAAGCATCTGCAATGCTCCTCATCTTCAACATATACTCATTGACAGAAACTTTTCCTTTCTTCAAGGCATTCAACTCTTTCTTGAGTTGAATCTTTCGTGCCTTTGTATTTACTAAAAACATTCTCTCAAAAATTGTCCAAGCTCCATGTGAAGTTTTTGCATTCTTGATATGTCCCAGAATAGTATTATCAATGATTGCAGATAGCCAGTATATCACCTTTTTGTCTTTCACATTCCACTCTTTCATTGCTTTTAACTCATCTGCAGTCGAAGGGATACCAAGCTCTGGCTCATTTTCTTTACCTAAAACAAACTCATAAAGGCCCTTTCCAATGAGGAAGTTCGTCATCACAGGGAACTTCCATGAAGGGTGGTTATTGCTATTCGCAACCTTGCGACTCTAAAACGGGGCCTGAAACTGCCTCAGATGCCCAAAATAACTGGGGGTAAGCCCTAAGGAGATTTTCAACTGTAATATACCCCCCCCCTAATTTTTTAAAAAAAGTTTAAAGTAAATTTTTTTATCCCTCTCTCTCTCCCCATTGATAGCACGTCGGGGAGAGAGAAAGAGGGAGTGAAGTGTGTGTTAGGGGGGGCATGTAGCTCCCCAGGTGGGAGGGGTGGCAGTCGTCTTCCCCCCATCCACCATATAAGGGAGGCTCCCCCTTCCTCCCTGGCGTTAGAACTGTAGGTCCTCCCCTCCTCGTGTTTCGTCACCTCCCCCCTCCGTTGGAGCAGCAGCAGTGCCCCCCCGGGCTTCCGTCAAAAACCTCCCCCCCTCCAGCTCGTCAGGTGGAAAACCCACGCTCCAGCTTGTGGCAGACAACAGCACCCTCCCTGCCCCATGTGAACAACGCCCCTGCCCGTGAGAGTAGATAAAGAAGGAGGGAGAGAGAGGGAAGGAGAAGAAGAGAGACATAGAAGAAGAGAAGAAGAGGGAGAGGGAGAGGGAGAGAAGGAGAGGGAGAGGGAAAGAAGGAGAAGAAGAGAAGAAGAAGAAGAAGAGGAAGAAGGAGGGAGAGAGGGAAGGAGAAGAAGAGAAAAAGAAGAAGAAGAGGAAGAAGAGAGAGCAAGAAGAAGAGAAGGAGAGGGAGAGAGGGGAGAAGAAGAAGATAAGAAGAAGAAGAAGAGGAAGAAGAGAGAGAGAGAAGAAGAGAAGGAGATGGAGAGAGAGAGAAGGAGAAGAAGAAGAGGGAGAGAGAGAGTAGGAGAAGGAGAGAAGAAAATAAGAAGAAGAGGGAGAGAGAGAAGGAGAAGAGAGAGAGAGAGAGAGAGAGAGAGAGTTGGTGAGTGGAGAAGGTGTCGAGGGCCGTGTTTGAGGAGCCGTGTTCGAGCAGCCACTTTTTTAAGTCACCCCCTCATCGGCGAAGGTCACCTTACTCATGACCTTTCCTTTCCCAAGCCTGTCATCTTGAAGGCCCGTTAAGGTAAGGACTATCCAAACTCCGCGTGGTAAATGGCTCCCAAAAAGAGAGTTGCGGGAAGTGTAAGTGCTAGAGCTACCAATGGTATCGGTAATGCGGGAGAGGCGAGCGGAGCGACCAATGCAACAAATGCCCCTACGATCACGAATCAAACCCAAGTTCTTTTGATACCCTAAGCTTTGTAATTAATTTTGTATTATTTCAAGAAGAAGAAATAAAGGGGTAGTTACATGCATGGAACAAGAACGAGCCTTAGGATTTTTTTTTCTCCAAGTGATAGGTTGCATGCATGAAATGGTAGAGCATGGAGTTTGCATAAGTTTATATGTATAGAATGATAGCTTTTACACACATAGAATGATAATATTTTCGCATTATTTCACATAAAATAATAGTTTTTAAACCACTTAAGTGCATGAATAGTCATCTAGAATTCATGCTTCGTAATTGTGATTAAATTTAAACACATGGAATGCTAGTTTCCGTTCATAGGATGCAATTGCACCGATGGATAGAAACCTAGACTTTCATATACGCAAGTCACATGAGATTCGGTGCATTAGGAATAAGTATTCGTTGCTAGGTATGAAGAGAGTTAAAGGTCAATTAGAATGTACTAATATATTAAATTCACCATGTGCATGATGGGTAAGTTTGATTGGAAAATTTTTCATAGTACCACACTAAGAGAGATGGAAGGGACATATGCATCTAGATTGTATCCTGAAGGCCTAGTTGAAAAGTCTTGCATTGCCAAGAGTGTTAACTGAACTTGGTTCGAGGGAGATGAGTAAAGAACTAGAAGAATAAAAGTCCCTTGGTTGGGTTGCGAATAAGGCATGTTCCTTGCCTTGGTTGACCAGATAATGCTTTGAGTTAGGGTTAAGATACCATAAGGTAAAACCCAAAGGGGAGGTGCGAGTCAAAATGGATTAACTTACCAAGAACATTTTCTTGCATGTTCTTGTTTGAGATTATTGGGATCTCGCCAAGTCGCTAACGATTCAGGATCGGATGCTGGGAGCATCTAGGAAAAAGGAATCACACCTTAGCAGATGGTCGTACAAATGGCCTCCGAAATGTTCGTGATTGTACAATTAGGTACATTATTTGAACTCCTTTGCTCGATTAAAAGCCTGGAGGGAGAGGCAGGATCAGCTACCTCTAACAGTCTGCCTGGCACTATCCAAGGGGGTTGTTAGCTGCGCCAGGTATATGGACCTAATCCACGGTTCTCTCGGTGGGTGCTGCTTGGAGCGAGAGGACGCTTGGGTGCCAGGGGAGACTCTAGCTGTAAATTCCTTGCCTCTGAATACTACACAAGAGGCCGACGTGACTCAAGATGGGATCTCGAGGCTGGTGTACTAGTCTAAGGGTGGAACGTGGAGCAGCAATCCTGTAGATTGCTGGGATAGCCTTCGGGCATGATTCTTTATATACTCCGGGATTATAATAAATAAAGATTAGATATTTGAAAAAAAGGAACTTGCTTGAAATTTTTTGTGTGTTAGTGCCTAAGTTATATGAAGAAACCAATTATTAAATTGATTAATTAAGGAAGTTGCTTTTGCATGTCAAACGTAATGTGGTAGGTAATTAGATAACTAAGCAAACCAAGGAAAGTGCGGTGGATGTGACTTGGGTCCGTCCTACGGAAGGGTGGTCCCAGTGATCTGGGAACTTTTCTCAAAAACGAGATAACGAGACTATGAAGACCTAGCATCAGTAGAGTTAGAATCTTGATTTATGCTCTTTTAGGGGAAAGGAATGGGACTATGCCTTATGGCAGAGAGGTTGAGCTTCGCATCCCTCTCATTTCTCATTCTCCATGAACCAAGTGCAACATGAATCCGCTTCGACTCTGTTGTTCCTATGCAAAGTGGTTCATTTGGAGCTCAATGCTAGCTACTTCCCAGAGACCTTGCTGATAGGAAAGGAACCCTAACTTCAAGTCGATCCTAAGTGAGAATGACCAGACACTTCCGCTTGGGGCAGACTTGGGAAGACCTAGATCACAAACCCTGTGACATTCCTTGCGAGTGCCAGGCAGAGCTTTCTAGACCCTCTTCCCAATGGGCTGCTAGAACGTGTCCCACAAGTAGACAAGTGGACACATTATATCAGCAGAATATATAGTGATTTGCTCGCACACCAAATCTCACAGCAATCTGAGATTTTTGCTCGACCCTGCTTCCGGTGCCTCCACATGCACTATCCAAGAGAGAGAGAGTGGAGGAATGGGAGAGATTCTTGCCCGTTGCTTGCTTGCTCAAACCTTGCTTCTTCTTCTTCACTTCAGCCTTCAAAAGTAGCCTCTCTCAGTGGCATGACTCTGATACCATATCAAGAATCACGTGGTGGGGGGACTTGCTTGAGCTGCTATGCCAAACACACACTGTATACACAAGAGGAAGCTCACTTAAGAACAAAAGAAGAGAGATGGAGGCCAAAACGTTTTCTTGCTGGTTTCTTCTTCTTCTTCCACACAGTATACAATATGCACAAAGTATAGATAAGATACAACATAAAGGAAAGTGGCCTACTAAGTCAAACAGTGCATAATTGACTACACTAATCGACTGGCGCTATGTCTTTGCCAGTTGTAGGTAGGTGTAACAAACTAAATATAATAAATGATAAGTGAGTGGCCATGTAAATGACCACCAACATGCTAAGTGTAGACATGCGGACCTATCTAGCCAGACGGTCTATCATCAATGTCCGCATGTGTTGAGCTTGCCATCTCAACATAGTTATGAGATTGCATAAAGGTATCAAACTTATTATATCATTCCCATTGGGCCCATTTTAGTCCTTATAGTCTCTTTTTTAGCTTGCAAACAAGATTTTCTTTGCCATGTTCCAAAAAACCCTCTCGTTGCTATAAATAGATGTCATAATGAAGATCACCATGTAGAAATGTTCTCTTGATATCCAATTGTACAAGGTCCATATCATCCTTAGCAACCAAGGCAAGCACAATGTGAAGAGTAGTCAATTCCACTATAGGTAAAAAGATCTTATCAAAGTCCACACCTTTTTCTGACATAAAACCCTTGGCCACTAGCTTCACATTGTACTTTGGTTTAGAACCTTCAACTTATAGATCCACTTGGATGGCAAATAATTTTTTCCCTTTGGCAAAAAATCCGACTCACAAGTCTGATTTTTTGTAACAAAATCTATTTAGACTACATAGCTAGCTCCCACTTAAGCTTATCATCACGAGACATTGTCTCTATCAATCTGTCAATATCACATAGTCAACCCCAAGTTGAAATCTCTCAAGGGGACAAGAGGTATGAGTAGATCTAGGTAGCACAATGGGCTGACTTGGAGTGGTAATTTTAGCCTCCATTCTTTCCTCATGAGGCATCATAGGGATCTCAACTTGCTATCAATAAATCTCCTTGCTTCTTTCTCATTAATTGACACATCACTTGTACCCATTGTTTGCACACTTGGTGCACCAACACTTGCCCTATGTGGAAAAATAATATGTATCATTGCATCTTGGAAAGTAACTTTCTTGTTTCCACTTCCTTAAGAGCATGCTTATGTATCTTCTTCTCATTGAAGATCACATCATTTTATGAGAGACAATCTTTCTACCTTCTGGAACTCAATGGTGCTAACCCATCTCACCACTCTGTCCATATCCTAAAAAGATGCACTTAACAAATTTTGGTTCTAACTTACTCCAATTTCTTTGGCGCATACACCTAAGCTTCACAACTAAACACTCACAAGTGATCATAAGAGGGATTTTTGCATGACCATGTCTCTTTATGAATATCACCATCCAAAGTAGTATTAGGTGACCTATTTATCAAATGTATAATAGTCACCGTAGCCTTAACCCAAAATCCTTGAGTAAGACTAGTATTAGACAACATACTCAACATCCTTTCATTTATGGCCCTATTCATATGCTTTGCCACACCATTTTAGGCAAGATTACTAGGTGCTATGAGTTTCCTTTTTATCACGTGTTTCACAAAATTTTTTGAACTCATGAGAGACATGTCCTTCACCATTATCAATTTTGAGACACTGAAGTGTCTTTGTAGATTTAGTTTTTGGAAGTGCTAGAAATATTTGAAAGCAGGACAAAGCCATATCTTTCTTACCCATAGTGAAAGCCCATACTTTCTTAGTTGCATTGTTAATGAATGTGATAAAATAGGATATCATGCCTATAGACTTTCTAGATAGGTCCACTTATATCGCTATTCACTAAATCAAGTGGCTCACTCCTTTCTTGTTTAAGTTTTTCTTGTGGGCTGAGTGTGCATGATTTCCATATATACAATACTCACAAACAAAAAGATAAGAGAAAATAAGAGAAGGTAAGTAATCTAAATGAGATAGCAGTTCTATTTCTTTTTTAGACATATATCCCAATTGGTGATACTACAAATATGCATTTGGTTGCTTGGTTACTACAATCATATGATTTTTGACAGGAGATGTTAGATATGATCAATGCCCCACTCTCATTATGTGCCACCAATGATCCATGGTGCTCAAAGTTGTAAGGCCCCCATTATGAGGAGAAGCCAAATGTGAGCCCAGACATTGGTTGAGGAGAAGCCAAATGTGAGCCCGGACATTGGTTGAGTCCTCACTTGTATATTAGATGAGGTCTATGTGGCCGGATGGCAAAAAGGTGACCGTTGTGGGTCTAATCTTTGGGTTAGACGGAGTGGTTAAGCTGGTAGCAACTCGAGGCGCATCCCGATGGTAAAGGGAATATTCCTTGGCCGACTAGTGGAGGCTTATATGGTAGGTCAGTCAGGCTGACCTAACGGCCTTCGCGGGCTATAAAATCTAAACCCCTGCACAGCCATCCATCATTCATCTTTCACCCAGTTAGAGTTGTCATTCCAGCTAGCCTTAAGCTCTTCACCTATCTTTTGTCTAGATTGCCATCTAAGCTTCACACAGTGGAAGCGCACGGGTGGACAGAGCCATCTTTGTATCAGTTGTTTGGAGCTAAAGAATTTACTGATTTTCCTCTTATCTATTGTGTACTCTCTATCTCTTTCTCAGATTCTGTTTGCTATGCTGTGTAATTTTTTTTACATGGTATCAGACCTCAGGGAGCTCTAAAGATCTGAGAGTGTGCAAGAGGCAAAGGCTTCAACAGCAAAGAGAAACTATGTCAACTTCTGGAAGCGGTTCTGGCGCATTAGGAAGTGGTGTAGGAGGTGGTGCTGCTATACAGGCTATTCAAACACTGAGGATTCATCCACCAACCTTCAGCTACAAACTACACCTTGTGGAAGTTCAAAATTACAACTATCCTTGATTCTTATGAGCTTTTGGAGATTGTGCTAGGGACTCACGCAGAACCATAGCCTACCCCAGACCCATCAAATTCTAGTGTGATGATTCCTCCGAATGCAGATCTTCTACGAGCTTGGAAATGAAGGAATGTAGATGCATTGTGTGCCTTAGTTACAAGCTGTTCTGACAGTGTTCTGACTTTGATTCAGCATACAACCAAAGCGTCAGAGGCTTGGAATGTACTAGGGAGTCAGTATGAAACACGAAACCAAACAAGGATTCAAAACTTGGAGAATCAACTAGCAACGGGGAAGTTTGTTGAAGGAGAGACGGTTGAAGCATTCATCACTCGGATTAAGAATCTACGCGACCAGATGGCTGGCGCTGGGATACAAAAGACTAGCGAAGAGCTAGCTTGGAGGTGTCTTCGGATTTGTCCACAAAAGTTTGATGGACTAGTAACTGCCCTTAATACTCAGGTGAGACCTCAAGCTTTGAATTTTGAGGAGTTTTGTGCATTATTGATGGAGGAGGATTTGAGGTTGAAAGTCCTAGAAGGAAGCAACAATGGAGATGTTGCATTCTCTGCCAATGCAAAAGGCAAAGGTGGTTCCTCCACAAAAAATGATGGTGACAAAAGAAGAAGGGTGGCAAGAAGAAGTTTCAAGGAGAGTGCTTCTACTGTAAGAAGAAAGGACATGCAATTGGAGATTGTCGTGTCAAGAAGGCATATGAAAAGAATGGTACCCTTAAAAGTAAAGGGAAAGAGACAGCCAATACAGCTGAAGCAGAGTTGGAATTATTCATGGCGACCATTGAGGAAGTGTGCTCCTCGGCGCAAGAAGAATCTACCACTGACTCATTGGTGTTGGATAGTGGGGCCTCCCATCACATGACCAACAAGAAAGGTCTATACAGCTCTATGCAGCCTCTACAAGAATCCATCACTGTGATGGTTGGAAATGATGCTAAATGCCCTGCTGCGGGCACATGTACTATTTCTTTTGTTGCTGCAAATGGTGAAGTCAAAAAGCTTTCAAATGTGTTGTATGTTTCCGAAATCAAGAGAAATCTGTTATTAGTTGCTGCCATAACTGATCTTGGTCATGAAGTGAGGTTCAAGAAGACAGGTGCAGAAATTCTTGATAGTGCTGGCACAATTATTGGCAAAGGAGAAAGAAGGAGCAACCTGTATGAGTTAAGTGCTCTTATAGCCACCGCTGGAGTGGGCACAAGTAAGCTTTGGCATGAAAGGTTTGAACACATTGGATTTTCAGTGTTGAAGGAGATGCAAAAGCAAGGTATGGTTGCTCACCTACCTACAATAACTGAATTGAAGGAACCATGTGAAGCTTGTATGATGGGCAAGCAATAGAAATGCATTTCCACAAGAAAGCAAGAATAGAGCACAGGCTCCTCTAGAGTTGGTGCATGTTGACTTGTGTGGTAAGATGCCTACACAGGCCTTGGGGGGATCTTCTTATTTTATGTTGATTGTCGACAACTACAGTAGGAAGATGTGGGTGTACTTCCTTCGTGATAAGGCTCAAGATTTTGGTAAGTTTAAAGAATGGCTAAAACTTGTTGAGAATGAAATAGGGAAAAGTGTGAAGAAATTTAGAACAGATGTGGTGGTGAGTTCAACTCAAAGGAGTTTGAAGACTTTTGCAAGAGCAAAGGGATCAATTATCAATTGACGACGCCTCACACACCTCAACAAAACGGTGTTGTGGAATGTAGGAATCACACCATTGTGGAGATGGCAAGATGCATGCTAAAGGGCAAGGGATTGCCTAAACATTTTTGGGCTGAAGCTATTAATATTGCAGTCTACATTCTAAATCAGAGCTACACAAAGGCTCTCAAGGAAAAAACACCTCATGAGGCTTACACTGGTAATAAACCATCTATCTCACATTTCAGAATTTTTGGATGTGAATGTTATGCACATGTTCCAGATGAGAAGAGAAACAAGTTAAAACCAAAAAGCAAAAAATGTATCTTCTTGGGTTATAGTGATGAGTAGAAGGCTTACAAATTATATGACCAAGAGGCAAAGAAGATCATGGCGAGCCGTGATGTGGTGTTCAAGGAGGAGCCGCATACAGTCGAGGAGGAGAAGGCAAGTTCTTCCACTTTATCATCAAGCGAAGAAGTTGTCCACTATGAACCTGTCCCGAGAGTTGTCCCTATCCTTAAGGAGGAGGAAACATCATCTTCAGATGATGAGGAAAAAGTTCACCAACCTGACATTACCCCACCAGAAAAGCCATTGTCGTGCTGGATGAAGTAGCTCTATGACCACAATAATCCTATGCCTGCATCTGTTGAGGAGAAGGCAGATGGACCAAGGAGGTCTCAGAGAATAAAGGAGCAAAGGAGGGCTTCTGCTCACATAGTCAATATGGCCTTGATGGTTGATATTATGAGAGAAGTAAAGGAGCCAAATGACTTAGAAGAAGCACTTGGAGATCCATCATGGAAGGCTGCTATGCAAGCGGAGTATGACAACATAATGAAGAATGACACTTGGGAGCTAGTGGATTGACCAATAAAGCGAAAGGTTATTGGCACCAAGTGGATCTCGAAGGTAAAGTACAAGGCTGATGGTACCTTAGAAAAGTACAAAGCTAGACTGGTTGCCCAAGGATTTTCACAAGTTGAAGGGTTTGATTTTCAAGAGTCATTTGCTCCAACTACCAAAATGGCCACTATTCTCATGGTACTTGCAGTGGCTGCCCACAAGAAGTGGGCAGTGTACCAAATGGATGTTAAGTCAACGTTCTTAAATGGTGACCTCAAGGAGGAGGTGTACATGGCTCAGCCACCAGGGTTTGAGGCCCCCCATTCTGAGAACAAAGTGTGTAAGCTGAAGAAGGCATTGTATGGGCTGAAACAAGCCCCCAGAGCATGGTGCCAGTGGATAGATAAGTTCTTTTTAAATGTAAACTTCAAAAGATGTGCCTCAAATGCTAACTTGTATGTTTACAGGAATGGTAAAAAGTTTGTAGTGATTGTCCTATATGTGGACGGCCTTCTTATTACAGGTGACTATGAAGATATGATCAACCAAACTCGAAAGGCTTTGAGTTCTGAGTTTGAAATGATAGACTTGGGCTTGCTGCACTATTGTTTGGGGATTGAAGTCTACGGCAAGAGCCAAGAAAGATCTTCATCTCTCAGAAGAAGTATGCATGGGAGATCTTGAAGGCCTTTGGCATGACCAGTGCAAGGAGATAGCTACACCTATGGAGGTGAATGCAAAGTTATTCGTCGAGGATACATCAGCACTAGCAGACATTGGGAGGTATAGGTGGTAGTCTGATCTACTTGTGTAACTCCAGACCAGATATCAGTTTTCCTATTGGTGTTTTGAGCAGGTTCTCAAACAAACCTCATTAGAGTCATAGGAAGGCTGGGATGAGGGTGCTCAGATACTTGAAGGAAACTCTTGCCTATGATATCACATACAGTTTCGGAACTTCTCTTGTGGGGAACCGTGACTTAGATTGGGCACGAGACAGTGATTCTAGGAAGTCAGTTTCTGGTTATTGTTTCTCTTTGGGTTCAGGAATTTTCTCTTGGATTAGTAAGAAGCAGCCAACAATGGCATTGTCTTCTACCAAAGCAAAGTACAAGGCAGCTTGTTTTGTTGCATGTGAAGCAGTATGGTTGAGAAGGATTCTATGGCATATGGGAGTGTAGGATGAAGAACCAACTGTGCTGAGATGTGACAATCAGAGTTGCATTGCCATTGCCAAAAATCCAGTGTTTCATGCACGCACCAAACATATAGAGATCCAGTATCACTATGTGCGTGATTTGATGAAGGATGGGATAGTGGAACTGGTCTACTGTCCAACAAAGGAGAATGGAGCATATATCTTCACCAAAGCACTTACGAAGGATCTGCTTTAAGTTCATCTTCAGAGACTCGGCATTGAGCCGAGGAGATAGTTCACATATGGGTGGAAATTGAGGGGGGGTGTTAGATATGATCAATGTCCCACCCTCATTAGGTGCCACCAATGATCCATGGTGCTCAAAGTTGTAAGGCCCCCATTATGAGGAGAAGCCAAAGCCCGGACATTGGTTGAGTCCTGACTTGAATATCAGATGAGGTCTATGTAACCGGATGGCAAAAAGGTGACCATTGTGGGTCTAATCTTTGGGTTAGACGGAGTGGTTAAGTTGGTAGCAACTCGAGGCACATCCCGATGGTAAAGGGAATATTTCATTGAATATTCATTGGCCGACTAGTGGAGGCTTATATGGTAGGTCGGTCAGGCCGACCTAATGGCCTTCGCGGGCTATAAAAGCTAAACCCCTTCACAGCCATCTATCATTCATCTTTCACCCAGTCAGAGTTGTCGTTCCAGCTAGCCTTAAGCTCTTCACCTATCTTTTGTCTAGATTGCCATCTAAGCTTCACACAGTGGAAGTGCACAGGTGGACAGAGCCATCTTTGTATCAGTTGTTTGGAGCTAAAGAATTTACTGATTCTCCTCTTATCTGTTGTGTACTCTCTATCTCTTTCTCAGATTCTGTTCACTGCGCCGTGTAATTTTTTTTACAGGAGATACATGAAGGGGATACAAAGTGCCACATTTGGCTCCTTCAACAATGAAAAATGATCCCTTGTGCAGTTCCCATGATTGACTTCCAAAAGTAGTAGAATATCCCAAGTTATCCAACTGACTAGTAGATATCAAGCTCTTAGTAAGGATAGGTACATGGCATACATTCCAAAGAGCAAATGTAGAACCATTCTGAAAAGCAAACTGCATATCACCTGCACCAAGATAGTCATTACAAAGATGGACAGATCCACAACTATTGCTTGCTATTGTTATATGAAAAGAACCACTCCTTATGATGAGTCGCATGAGAAGATGCACCGGAATCAAGAATCCGATATTGAGCTAATTGTCTATTTGTTGTAACTAGCATATGTGTAAGAAGAGTACAAGTAAATATCACTTTACTATTATCATTATGCAATGTCATGGCTTTGATTTCTTCAACCTTTATCTTTTCTTTACCTTCTTTCCTATCAATATCCTTATCCTTCTTCTACTTATACTTTTGCTATTATTTCCATTTGTAACAAGTATTCTTAATATAATCTGTTTAACCACAATGGAAGCTTTCAATATCTATATTGGACTTGGATTTGCTACGTGACCATCCATGGTCCTAGAACATAACAATACCTAGATGTTTAGAGCACATCAAAAGATTGATCTTCTAGAAGTTGCTACAATACATCAGTGAATGATGTTCTTGCTCATTCACAAGCAAATATGCATGGATAGTATAACAATCTCCATAGCTTAAGAATTACTATAGCATATATATCAAATTCTCCACTCCAGTAACACTTAATGCATATATAGAAGCCAACAATGACCTCTAAAATTGTGAAATTTGTAATTTGTAACCTATGTTAAACTATCCACAACCTGAAATAGCTTATCGGTTATTACCAATGTCCAATAACTTATATACAATGTCTCTACAATGGATATTGTGATCCTTGACCTATTTTGTAGTTTTTGAATAATCTATGTAGAATTGTAAAAAAAGATGAAATAGCTTGCAACACTTATAAGTAAAAAACAAAGCTCAAAACATTCTCAGATAAAAGACTAGAATAGATTGAGCCCATAAGGTATACCTCGAGCATTTTTAAACCTCTTCACACACATAAAATCTCGTCCAAACAAAAACCGTGAAGATTTTTATTGGTGGTGCTAATTGGAGAATCCCTCCTACTTTAATACCAGTTGTTGGAGCTGCAAGGATATATATATATATATATATATATATATATATATATATATATATATATATATATATAGAGAGAGAGAGAGAGAGAGAGAGAGAGAGAGAGAGAGAATGTGGAACTCCAACAATCACAATGTGTGATTGGTTTTTCCTTTATTCAAATGTCATTGAAAGAATAAAGAATGAAGGGCACCCACACCACCTATAGTATACAGGTGTGCAGGTATGCGAGTACTATTAGCATAACTAATAATGAGTGGCTAAGCACAGACAACTTTACCTCCAACAACCTCCCAATTAAAGGTGAATGTGTCGCTATTGAGAAGGGAATAAGAAAAGGTGATAAAGTACAAATGTACATAAGTACAACACGATGAGGAAAGACATTATCTCATCCAACATCCATCAACTTCCTAAGGAAGGAAAAACGCTCCATTGAGAGACTTTTAGTGAGCAAATATGCATGATTTTGGTTAGTTAAGATCTTGACAAGCTCAATGGACTTGTCCTCAATAACCTCTCATACAAAGTGGTAACACACCTCAATGTGCTTTGTCTTCACATGAAAGGTCAGATTCATGGTTAGCTGAGTAGCACTCATAGAATCTGAATGTAGTGTAGAGACCACATCAGTAATGCTAAGGTCTACCACCAAATGGCCTAACTAGAGAGTTTCCTTGTAAGCCTCAGTGGCTTCAATATGCTCCGCCTCTATAGTAGATAGGGCTGTACAATTCTGCACCCTAGACATCCCAAGAAATGTCACCTCTAGCAAAGGTGAAGACAGAGCCAGAGGTGGACTTCCTACTATCTACATGTGCGTCTTGCATAATCAGAGTAAATGTATCCCATGACTCCTATATCTTGGCCACTATAATAGATGCATATAGTTGTTGTGCCCTTTAGGTATCTCATGAAACCCTTGATAGTATTCCAATGCCATCTACGAGCTGTAGCCATATGCTACAACTCCCATTGCAAATGTTATGTCAGGACGAGTGGCTATCATGTCATACATCAAACTGCCCACTGCAGATGCATAAGGGATCTTGGTCATCTCAGCCTTTTGCTCATCAGACTACGGACAATCAAATGCAAACAATCAATCTAACTAACCTTCACGCGAGAAGGTAAAGGACAACCAATAGGCTTAATGCCATGCATATGAAACCACTCAAGGATCTTCTGGATGTACTTGTGTGACATGTAGAGGAGCCCCTTAGAGCGATTGTGTGTAATGCGCATCTCAAGAATATGCAAGGCCTATCCCACGTTCTTGTTACGAAGTGGAACACGTGGCAAATCTAGCAAATCAAATCTCAATCATAAACAAATTTATGACATACATAATAGAACTTAGTGGAAACTTCTAACAAATTAAACATCTCAACTATTAAATACAAACAACATTATAATACATAAGAGGATTTGAATAACACAATAGATTAAGAAAGACAAGAGAAAAACACATGATTGGGCCTAACCTCCTCCATGGCAAAAGCCATGGTTTGCCAATCTTAATTATATATTAGAGTTTTACATGGATATTTGCATTCATATCTTACATGTAATTAGAAAGAAAGTATAAATATCAATTGAAATACAGAGTTTTAAGAGTCAAGAGGTATCTTATAACATGCTAGAGTTGCTGCAAAAAATTATGTGATCTTAATCTTGATGTTTTGACATCACCATCGCGTCCAGAGCATGCCAAAACTTGCAAAAGGACTCTTGAAGATTTGAAATCCAATTCTGGATGAGAGAGAAACGAAAAAACTCAGTTTTCACCCTGTTCTCCTATTTTGCGCGCGATCCTGTTGCTTTTATAAAGAAAGCTAGAAAAGCCTTCTATACTTAACCACATAAAGAAAATAGCAATGTATTCCATAAAGAAAGCTTATTTCAATAAAAGCATATCTTAAATCTCATATTTTAAAATAATATATATTAAAAATAAATAAATTAATAATACTAAGGATAATGATCTAATTATTACTAAAGAAGTTTAAACTTATAACTTACAAATAGAGTAATAATTTTAATAATACAATATCATATAAATATATAATATTATATCTTATACTTAAGATAACTAATCATAATTATGAAATTTACACTTGGACTTACGCTAACACCTAGTGTTATCTAAAGCCACCGCTACCTTCTCTACACATCAATTGAAGCATTCACAATTTTTTATAAATAAAATAAACAAACAATAGTGAACGCCTAGTAGTTTTCAGCTACAAATAATTAAAATAGGTTGGAACACTGTCCTAACCTTAATTTAATTCAAGTGCGCACTCTAAACTCATAAAAGTCCATTAATTTGATATGTATTTTGTGGAATCACCCACGTGCACATTAAATTAATCTGATGCCCAAAAAGGAGAGTCATCCCTGTCAACTTCTCGCAAAGGAATCCACCTTGTGTACGAGCCCCATAAAATCCACCGAAAAACCTCATGGAATCCACCGTGGAATATGCCTCTAGTTTTACGAAATCCAGCAAAAAAACCTCACGGAATCCACTGTGGAATATGGCATCAGTTCTTCATCTCAAAGCTTTTCTTTAGCTGACCTTTCAAGGTATCCAACTCATCATGATCACTTTCAGCAAATTAACGTATCATCCACATAAGGGATCAAAATCATAAGGCTACCATCATGAGCCTTTTTCATGTATAAACACAGATCCATATCATTGTGAGAATATCCCTATGAATGCATAAATGTATCAAACTTTTAATACCATTTCCTAGGTTCCTGCTTAAGGCCATAAAGACTCTTTTGCAATCTACACACTAGGCGTTCCCTGCCAGAGTCTGCAAAATCCTTAGGCTACTCCCATGTAAATCTCATCATGCAAGTCTCCATGAAGAAAAGCTGTCTTGATATCCATCTAATAAAGATCCAAGTCAAGCTGAGCAACCAAAGCTAGTACTAAGCATAGGATAGTCATCTTCACAATAGGAAAAAAAACTTCATCAAAGTCCATACCATGTTCTTGCTTGAAGCCCTTAGCAACCAATCTCGCCTTGCATATCAGCTTGGGGTATCCAGGGGTACTTTTCAACTTATACGCCCACTTGCATGGCAAAGCACGCTTGCCACTAGGCAAAGGAACCAAATCCCATGTATGATTTTTCTACAGTGAGTCATACATTGACTGCATGGTCATCTCCCAAGAGTGATAATAACCTTTGTACATGGCCTCATCATAAGTAAAAGGCTCACTAGCATGTGTCACCATAATAACCTTTCTACAGTGAGTCATACGCTGACTGCATGGTCATCTCCCAAGAGTGATAATAACCTTTGTACATGGCCTCATCATAAGCAAAAGTCTCACTAGCATGTGTCACCATAATATAATCTATAGAGGGCTCAAACTATGTAGGTTGTCGTCTATCCCTAGTATACCACCTCAAAGCTGGTTTTGGGGCTTATACATCATGTGGAGCATTAGGGACATGGGCCACCTCTTGAGGTACACAAGAGGGTAATATTTTAGGAGGAGCCTCTTACTACTATACAACTAGCTAGACATCACCAATACCAACTATCTCTAATGCCAAGTCATTATCTAAATGGACATATCTAGTTATATGGTGTAGGAGTGAAACCACTCTCTGTGAGGGGTCACATGAAAGGAAGTCCCTGAATCTATAAGCTAACATTGAGTATACCCTGACAAAGCATCAATCAGTTTTGAAATATCAAGAGAAGAAGCTGCAAGTATGAAATCATCATTAGAATCATTCTATAGAACAGTAATCTCTTCAATCTTAATGATTGACTTGCTAGGGACAATGATGTGATTATCATGTTTTTCTTGTACTTTACCCTTTCCCTTTTCCTTGTGCTTGTCTTCTCTCATTTTATGGCACTGCAGTGGCCAAATATGTCTTGCTTTCCCACAATAATGACAAGTCAATGAGGATTGACAGCCACATGACTCATGACTTACTACAAGACTGTCCATGGATTGAGAGTGAGATCGTTGAGAGTGTCTCCCACGGTAGGCATTACCACTCCTACCATTATTATTGCCTCTAACTATCAATGCATGAGAGGTGTGAGAAGCATCGATATTCTTTTTGTTAACCTCTTCAGTCACATCAAGAGTGCACCCTCTACATCCTGCAACTCTACCCCATTAGTAGGCATGTTGTCACACATAATAGTACGAAATTTATCCCATGATTCAGACAACGTAACTAAGAGGAACAAGGGAAGTAGAGTACCCTTGAATTCAATCCCCTGTGAAGACAAATGATTGATAATGGAATGAAACTCATTTAAGTGAGTTGACATAGAAGTGCTCTCCTTCATGCAAAAGCCCATGCGTTGCTTTAGCCAATACATCTAAGAAGTAGGACTCTGTTGGTCATAGACATTGAGAATATTTTTCCATAAGTCCCATGCGGACTGTCCATCAGATACAACATTATAGAACACTTGCTTAGAGAGCAACAATATGATGGTGGACTTACATAGTGAGATCGAATTCATTCCAATCCTCTACATCAATAGGTTTGGGTTTATACCCTTATGTTTCAAAGGGCTAACCTTCATTTTTTGCACTAAAAATTTCTAGATTTGGGCCTTCCAGTAGCTATAGTTGGTGCCATCCATCTTGTCAATATTAAAGGTAGCAATATCACACGAGCCACTCGCATAATGAAGGCAAAAAAGTGCACAAATTGTCAAAGAATGTTGTTGTAATTACTGCAAATATCCCTAAAACAACTGCTAAATCAAGTTGAAAACAAGGGATAAAAACTAACCAAGTAATAAATTGTCCACAAACTCAATGCAAAGAATTGTCAAATGAAGGTGACTACTTGCATAAACAATGCAGTGAATTACAATTATAACATGTTGAAAATGAAGTATAACAGTAAGAAATCAATGCCAAAGATGGGCAAACACTGATATAAGACAAATTGCAACTGCCAGAGAATAGCTCCAACAAGTAGTGAGTGAATATGCGATTGGCACCAAGAATTGTCAAAGAATTAGTGTGTCAGACTGAGATACATCCCATAGGCTTATAACCATCATGCATAGAGTGGGTCTCATGGGCAACGTAAAAGACCAACTAAAGGCACAACAAATTGAGCAATGTAATGGAAGCTCAATACATAACCAACCAAGATGCATGCATCACTGACAACATCATGATATAAATAGGTGCTAGCTCAAGAGGAATGCCATATCAACCCACTAGGCATCAACTGTGTACATAAAGCGTGCCAAGAACATGTAAATATCACCAAGTCCCACAGTCTCACCACTGGAAGATCCTCAATCTCAATTGCATAACCAAATTCTCAATGTAATATCTAAGTGTTAAGTAGTGGCTTCCACTAGAACAAAAGTCGAATGCCAGATGAGCAAACAAAGCTCAAAATGTAATGTGAAAGGCATCCATATGTCCAAGATCCAAGTAGCATATGTCTAGGAGCATCCAAGTCAAGATGTTCGGGAAAGCATCCACGCTAGCATTCAAGGCAATGATGACTAATAGACCAATGCCACTACCCAAAGCTCTAGAATAACTCAATGCAAGTCAAGAAGAAGCCCAAATGTCCATCATACATAACCAAGACATATAGCATCCATATCAGACATCTAACATCCAAGCAGATAGCTCGAGTATCATCCAAGGATAATAAGCATAAACTATCTCTAGTGTATGCTTGTTTTAGCAAATGACAGACAATGGAAATCAAAATGAGCCTCAATCACTACTCAAACGCATTTTGGAACCATAACAAAGCATGTCACATAATCCATAAGCATCGGTGCATCACTGTGAATACTTGGTAAGTACCCAAGAGCAATAGGCATATGCTTTCATTGATAAAATAAGCTTCAGCCGTGTTATAAACATTAGCAAATATCTATCTAGATTGAGCAAATGAAGTTCTCTAATCAGCCCAAAATGATATGGAATGCATTGACATAACACCCACAAGTAATCCTATATCAATGGGCATTAGTAGAAGCATCACATAACACCCACAAGTAATCCTATATCAGTGGGCATTAGTAGAAGTATCACATAAGCATGTAGAGGCATTGTAGAACTTAGGGGCCATGATTGTCCTAAAACTATGAACAGCAATGACACTGAATGTAGAGCTCAAGATTGATGTCCAATGCCAAATACAAGTACCGAAAGGTGATGGAACCTAAAATGGGCCGGCACTGGCTATAGCACTAGCCGGACCTCATGCTCATGACACACAAACACCCTCATGGCCTCGCGGACCAGGAGCATCAATCTAATGCTAAAGGACAAACTGCCCTAAAGCTTAATTCATGCATTTATAGTTTATAGTCCAACATTTTCCTTAAACTCCTCGGAGGGAGATCCCAAAGTACATAGGCATAACACCTCATCGCACACACATAGGAGGCACTCCACCGACTAATAGTCGGAGGTCCAATGCAGCTCTCCTACATCGCAGGGATTGGCCCCTTGATGCGCTACTAAACATATAACACAAACAAGCACAAACTCCTCTCAAAGTACTAATATTTTACGTTCCAAGATGTACCATTCCTCACTACACTTTCCCCTTCGGACCCAATGCCTAACCTACAGCTTAGGACATTCTCTCACGCTCATCGTTGGTTACAAGCTAAGGAAAATAGGTGCCATGCATCCAGGAGGTTTTTTTGATACCTTTTAATTATTATGCTTAATGCAAATCGCGTATGGCTATGTGCTCAGACAAAAGAAAGATCAGCATCATGCATGGTGCATAAAGCATTCTTTTCCATGAATTTTACTAGCGCCTGCTGGGTTAAAAGGAGGCACCGAGCCATGTGCTCATGCTACCATCCTCTTTATTTAAACCGTTTTCTATATGCCAAGTGCAATGCATAAATCAAATCTTTTCTTTACCTTTTAGCGTTTCAGCCCCTCTTCATCCAACTCTTAGCATTTTGTGTCATTGATCGGTTAGATCGGGTTTCTATGCATTTCTCCCTTTTAAAAGAACAATAACACAAAACATAGAAACGGGGACAAACCGAGGCCAACCTTGGGCTTTGCCATCGTTATACATTGCACAAACATAGATATAATTTTTCCTAATTTTCTTCAACCTGTTTTCTATTTTTCCCTAATTGTAAATCCATTTTTCCCATTTTTGGGCATTTTTCCCTATTTTTCTTTAATAAATAATGACTAAAAATGAAAGTTGATTGTGGGTTGTGGCCCTTAGGTTCATTGATAGCAAAAAATCAGATTTAGTTGGTGTGACATATCATATTTCTCATTTATATAGCAAAATCCCCAATTTTACCCTTAAAACCCGTGTTTTTCATGTATTTTGACATTAATTTTGACCATGTAGCCTTATATTTTCTGATTTCAGGCTGCAAACAATTGAAACTCATGGAAAACAATATCATAATGAACTTTCATCCCATATGAACAAGGTTTCATAAAGTAAATATCATAAAAATATCATTTTTCTTTATAAAAATAGAATTACCGCTTATTTTCAGGTCTCGGTTTTTTGGTCTTGATTACGGGACTGATTTCCAGCATGCATTTAATGCTCAGCATGACCCCGCATTGTCGTCTCCAGACCCTCTTCATTCATGGAGCAATCCGATCTTTGCCGGATGAGCATCCGCCATTCCTTCTTCTTCTTTCTTCTTCTCGCGTGCACCACCCCTTAGAGGAGAGAGAGGGAGGAGAGAGAAAGACTGAATTTCTCTCTCCCCAACCAGGCCATCATTGTCTGCGCAAGAGGCGGCGATAGGATCGGCAAGAAATGTGGAATTGCCTGCTGGCATCTGATCTATGGCTTACTTTCAGCCATCTCATCTCGATTTTTTTGGGGGGGGGGGTCATCATTTTTTCATCGCGCTGATTAGCGCGTCGACATACTCCCCTCCTTCACGAAAAAATTTAGAGGGGGATCCCAAGAGGAACCCCCTTTGGTCCTCCTCCTTGACTGCCTCTTCATTTCTGGCCCTTTTTCTGGCCTTTTCCACGTCCGGTGTCCGAATTGCATTTCGAAAAATTCTGGGCGTCTGTCTCGGCATCCTGGACTAGCTGGCAGCTCCCTTGACTTGCACAGGCAGACAAAAAAATTACTAAAAATCCGGAAGTTTTGTGCGGGTGCCTTTAAAGCACTTGACGCTTAAAATCATCCTAGGTTGAGGCGTCGCCTAAATTCCATATTTTTTCCCAATTTTTAAGCCCATTTGCCGCCCTAAAATCTAGCTTTCATTGGTGACCACAGGATAGGGTGACTCAACCCATCGGATCCCACAACAGATTTGCACAAAACAACCAAAGGAAGCATCAAGCTGATACAAAATAGATATATACTAAATACAACACAATGCTCACCCTACCCTTGACAAAACCAAGGCATGAAATCCACAAGGAGTAGGCCTAGCATAATCTAATAGAAGGTCCGAAGCTAGTCACTAACTGACTGCTCCAACACGGCCAAACTAAAAAGAACTATCAAGGAGGTTGCCCTAAGTGGTGGTCTGAACTACCTACCTAACTAAGGACAACACAACCAGGAGCTCCTACTAGACGAGGACTCCTATAGCCTGATCAAGTAGCATTTTCTTTCAGCACATTTCTTCTTTTAGGGTTTTATTTCCATACTCGAGCATGTAAAAAGGAGGGAGTTGAGCGTAGTGACCCAAGGAGAACAGGGCATCGGCCTCAGGTCCTGTCTCGGTACCCAAGAACCTACCAAGCCCTCGCAAGGCGACACTTAATCCTTTTCTGACACTCACTTTTATTTTCACTCCAACCTTCCTTAATTTCTTCTTTTCCAACAAGATGCCACCCCTAGGAAGACAAGGCATCGGCCTTGGGTCTGACTCGTCCCCAGGAACCTACCAGGCCTTCGCAAGGTGATGATCAACTACTTATAAATTTTTCTTTCTTTTCTATTTTATTTTTATAGGGGGTTAGAACCCCTTTTTACACACCTTTGTATATATTTAGTTCTTTTAAGATATTCAGGGTTTCTTTTATCATCATTATTTTCTTCTTCCGGCAAGCTTCTCTAATTGCCTCACAACTAACAAGAACTGCTGCCTAGTAGGCTAGTAGAACAGGGTCACTAGGACCACCTTCTGAAATAGGTCTTTTGATGCCTGACAATGTCTTTACAGGAGGCAACGACTACTCAGACCTCCCTCAAACATATTGAACGTAAACCTGGGACTTCATGCCTTGGTTGCCGGTCCCGAACAAGAAAAGAAAATCCCCTGCAAGTACACAGCACAAATAGCATAAAACACAGTACTCATAAAGGAGAAATATCACCTGGATAGGGCCACGAGAAGCTTCCTGCAACAAAAAACTCCTTCCAAGCTCTTCTCCTGAACCTATCTAGCACAAAACTAAAACAAGAAACCATTAACCATACCTGCACTAAATAGACAACTGGCCCTCTTGGCCTAATGAAATAAAGCATTTCACTACAAAACTTGATCGGCCCTCTTGGCCTAATGAAATCAAACAGAATAGCACCTACACATCCCTCCCTGGAATAATATAGATATACCATAATATGCTCCTTTCCAAGGAGGAAAAACAGGCTCGTAGCCCTAAACTAAATGCATAAGGTTATGACCTAGCCCTCCTGCATATATAGCAAGAGGCGTATGCATAACATGTTGTCTAATCAACCTATGGGTCCAGGATAATAACAGTAGATTGGCCTCGGCTACTCTTTGCATCACCCATATCAACCATCGTCTGCCATATATAGCATGCTCTGATAACATTCCCCACAAGCGACTGGGTCCCGTTTCATCATTGATAACGATATCCAAACTAGGACCACAGTTGAAGAAGAGGTCTTCCTCATAAGCAAGATTTGCCAGTGAATCCGCAAACTGATTCCAGTAACGTGGAATCAGCTGAAAAGACACTCTCTCAAACTCCTCAAGTAGGGTCATCGCAGTTCAATGATAGATACAAAGAATGGGATTCTGCACTGTGTATGTCCCATCTAGCTGATTCAGGATCAACTGGGAATCCCCTTTTACTAGCAACCGACGAATACCACCTTGTTTGGCAATATGCAGTCCCATAATCAAGGCTTTATACTCTGCCATATTGTTAGTGAATCCTACCCTAAGATAAGCAGCTAACTTCATCGTAACTCTATGTCGGGGATCTCAGATTACTACTCTAACACTCCCTTTTTTATTAGGGCCCCTGGACACTCCGTCAAAATATATTGTGTACGTCCACAATGGGTTTACACAGCCTGCCATCACAAACTCCCCTAGTCGTAATTATGATAAGCAAAGTTTAGCATGTTTAGAGGATGAATTGACGGCTCCATCCCACCTTCTTCAATGAACTCAACAGGGATACTTGTTAACAGTCGTAAACAATGATGGCAGAAGACTTTAATCTCTCACTCAAAGGTTCTCTCTTCTTGCTCAATCAGTAGCTCATCCAGATGGGCTATGGTCGTGAAACGTTCAAAAAGGGAATCCTCATCTCCAAAAGAGTGGTTAATTGCAAACCGTATGGTTGGCAACTCAATTTCAAGGGGTAACACATACTCTTCCCCATAAACTAATTTAAATGGAGTATGGCCAGTAGCCCGCTTTAATGTTGTATTGTATGCTCATATTGCCACATACAACTTCCTGTCCCAGTCTCGTTTCTTCTCAGAGACTATTTTAGACAAGATACCCACAAGCTGTTTATTAGTACTTTCAACTTGCTCGTTTGCTTGCGGATTGTAAGGAATCGTTTTATTGTGCTTGAATTGCCAGGCTTCAGTCAAGCTTTTGATCACTTTATTCAAAAAATGAGTGCCACGGTTTGACACTAATTCTTTCGGTGGACCGAAATGGCAGATAATCTGCTCTAAAAGGAAACTTGCAATCTCTTTTGCATTGTCCTGCCTCGTCATCCGCGCTTTTGACCACTTTGTAAAATAATCAGTGGCTATTATAATGTATCTCTTCTGAGTAGTAGATGATGGGGTGATAGGACCCACAAAATCAATGCCCCGCTTCTCAAATGGAAGGATAGCCATGATAGGCGTAAGTGGGCATTTCCTATTCTCTCGGCTGTCATGTCTTTGACAGGTGTCACATCTCTTAACATACTCAAAGGAATCTTGGAAGATGGATGGCCACCAATAGCCAGCTCTTAAGGCCTTTTGCGTCGTCAACCGTCCTGCGAAGTGCCCTCCACATGCAGAGTCATGACACTCCTCCAAGATAAAAGGAACCTCGTCAGGCATCACACATCGGTGATAAATATCATCAACACCCTGTCGATATAGTGTCCCTGCAATCAAGGAAAACTTCAAAGCCTGTTGTTTGATTTTCCTCTTTTCTGATTTTGACAAACCAGCTCCAGTCTCTCCTGTTGATAGGTAATGCGTAATAGCAGCATACTAAGATGGAATGGAAGCTGTATCAATTTTAAACATTTCTGCAATTCGGCTCCTCGAAATCCACAAGGTATTTCACAATACCCTGCAGCCTTGATGGCTTACTCTTAGTCTCATAATCAAACTCTTGCAAAGTTATTAACCACTTTGCCAAACGATCAGGCGGTTGTAGCTTGTTCATAAGCAATCTAAGCCCTTTTGCCTTCGTATAGAACACTACCTTTTCATAGAGGATATAGTGCCTGAATTTCTTAGTTCCAAAGACCATCGCAAGACACAACTTCTCCATGTAGGTATAGTTGATCTCTGACATGCCCAATTTCCGACTAGCGAAAGCTATCAAATGATACCACTTTTCCTCCCAGATTTGGGCTAAACAACAGCTTATACTATGCATGGTGGCTGCTAAAAATATATAGAACACCTTGCCTCTTTTAGGTGCTTTTAAAATGGGTGCTTTTACTAGCTCCTGTTTCACATCCTCGAAAGCTACCTTACAAGGGTAGCTCCATTCAAATAAACAGCTAAAGGATAATAAGTTCGTTAATGGCAACGTCCTCTCTACCAAGGCATTTATAAACCTTCGATAGTACCCTATTGATGACAGAATTCTATAAACCTCTTTCGGAGTGCATGGTGGACTCATAGCAACTATGACCTTGATCTTTTTAGGGTCAGTTGCTATCCCTACTGAACTGACCACATGGCCTAGCAATAGCCCGTAAGGTACTCCAAAGACATACTTCCGTGGGTTGAGAGCGATACAAAATTATCTGAAGCGCTCAAAACATTTTCTTAAGATAACCAACATCCTTTCCCTTATAATGACTGCCCCCAGGTCATCAATAAATACTTTCAACTCATCTGGGGAGATGTCACCAAAGGTCTTGTCTGCTGTTCATTGCCATGATCCAGGTGCATTGCACGAACCAAAGGCCATCACATGGTATGAAAAAGTACCAAAGACAGTAATAAAATTTGTTTTCAACTTGTCCTCTTCTGCAATTGCCATCTGGCTGTATCCTGCAAAGCAATCCATAAACGAATATATATCCCTACCCACTAATTGATCCAAAGTATGGTCAATAAATGGCAATGGGTAGTAATCCTTAACCGTCTGCTTATTCAGCTCTCTAAAATCCACACATAGTCAGATCTGGTTGTTTTTCTTCTTCCTAATGACAACTGGTGACACCATTCTGTGTGTTGTATAGGAAAGATTAAACCAACTTTCCTTAGCTTCTGTAACTCCTTAAACAACCCATTCCTAAGTTCAAAAGGCATACGCCTTACTTTTTGACGCATAGGACGACTGCCTTCTTTTACGGGAATAGTATGAACAGCTAGGCTGGGAGGAATGCCTCTCAACTCATCATAACTTCAAGCAAAGATATCACAGAATTCTTGAATCAAGGACACATAGTCCTCCCTTTCTGCTGGACTGAGCATGGAACCTAATTTAATTGGCTGCGAATCATTCGGCGTGCCAAGGTCTAACTCAATCACATCCGCGTCTCTTATCCTATCCTGCGGCTCTATTGGCTCATTTAAAGTTATCTGATAAATATCCTCTGTAGTGGACCCCTCTTTAAACTCATCACACTGGATGATGTCTCACTACCAGATGGATCGTCTGCTATCTCTAATTCAATAGAAGATAAAGGAGCTCTCTCACTCTGAGGAGACTCAGGGTAAGCATCGACTATCACTCGATTAGCACCTCTACCTAGAACCACTCGACCGGCGGGTATATCGACTTGACAATCTGTTCGTAAGATCCAAGGCCTACCTAGCAAAACTCGGTAGCTAGGACGTCTTGCAAATCTGATCACCCTAAAGTCCAAGAAGCATTTTACACTTGCCATTGTAACATGAACCTTAGTAATGCAACCCTTTGGTTGTCTCAGACTATCATCAGCCATTCTAAGAAGGGTGGAGCTATCCTTTTGGATGCCTAGACCCAACCTCTCCATCAAATCTGAACTCATGATATTGAGGGAGGATCTAGTATCTACAATAGCATGTTCCACCAATATTCCATCCACATAAGCTGGAACCCTAGGGCAATTCTTTTCAGCATGATCAAACCAATCTTCCCCTACTCGTGCTATGCCCAAAGGTTCTACAATATACCCAATACACAGGATCTTCTTAAATTCCTTGCGTACTCCTGGAGATAATTTAATCAATTGCAAGAGGTTCACATCTAGTTTAACTTCGCAAAGAGAACTTGCTAAATCGAAGTCATGATAAGTAGCTAGCGCTCTCTTTTCTCGCCAAACCATCCTCTCTTTTGGTCTTTGGACTGGTTTTGGTGCTTCTTTCTTAGCTCTTGCCTTCTTTCTTGGCACTTTCTCATCCTTCTTAGGGTTGCCTTTTCTATCAACCGGCCTTAGCGGTCCTCCTTCCATGCTAGGACTCTGGACTTGCATCCCCTTATCCCCTTGCTTAGGGTTTCCCTCAACTAGCTTTTCCTTATCTTTGTCAACCTCTTTAGCCTTTTGGCCTCTTATCACGGCTCTTAAGTTAGAGGTTTCAGCGTCATTGACTCGTACAGCCTCAATAATACTGACTCCATTGCCTTGTGGCAGCTCTTCTACAGTTGTTTTTCCCCTCTGTAATATTTGTCTTGGTACATCATTCTGCTGCAAGTTATTTCCTTGCGCTCTATGATTCACTAGGCTCGGCTGTTTACTCCCTTGTTGGAGGGAACTAATCTTACTCCAACAGGTAGCAGCTAAATGGCCCAACTTCCCACAAATGTCACATTTAACATTTGGACAGTTTCTAGGGAAATGGTGTCCACCGCACCACTTACAACTGAATCTAGAGGGTCCATCCTCTTCAGGGCGTCGACTCCCTATCAAATTCTACTGCTTCTTCAAGAAATTAACGTCGACAACTATTTGTCAATATTGTTTGGAAATCATGTTGGTATAATGCTTCATCATATCCTTAAGTTTGCCAAGGAGATTAGATGCACTCGACTCATAGTCTTGATCGTCGACCCGTCATTCCATTAGCCTAACAATCTGATCTGGCATTGGTTGTTGACCCACAAGAACAACATTAGAATTCGAAACTTGGCCTCCAACATTTAGTGGAGCCAACTGACTTGCCATAGGCATAGTCACACTGGGAGGAGCTGGCAGCAAAGGTACATTCTGAACCATGCTCCCTCTCCCATTAGGGTTAGTCATAGGCATCCCTTGACTTCCATTCGTCAATGATGGATTGCCTCCAGGTACTAAACCCACTTTAACATTCATTCAAGAGGAGTAAGCTGTTTGTAATCGTGCTTCTACTCCTTCTGCCCGCGTAATAGCGGTGTCTATATCTGCCAAGGCCACACTGCTCAATTGTACTTGGATATTAAAATCCAACCCATGCAAAAAGTATTGCAATTGGGCAGCTAGCAGAATGGGAATGTAAGTTTGTAACTTACGGAATACTTCCTTCAGCTTATTGGCATAAGCTTTCACATTCTCATGAGGGTCTTGGCGCGTTACATTCAAAACCCGCAACCAATATTGGCCACCTCTTTTAGGGGCATACTCTCCTTGGAAAGCTGCATAAAATTGATCAATTGTGGTTATGGTTCCAGACTCTATGTTGTGATATCATACCGCAGCCCTTTCTTTTAACATCATATTAAAGAACATCATGAGATGTCCCTCATCTTGGATGCGATAATTGAACATCAATCTTTGGAATTCACAAATGTAAAATTCTACATCCTCTTCCGCTAATCCATTGAAAATGGGCAAGGGAACTCCTAAAGCTGGTAAATCTGGGGGTCCCTGCAGGAATTGCAATAGACTGTGCCAGGAGCTTGAACGGGTGGATTCACCCCCCCACTTGAAGTGGGTAGACTTGGTGGAGAAGAGGAAGAACTTACGCTTCCTCCTACACCTAACAGACTATGTGGAGCAGTTGGGTGACTAAAACCACTGCCTCTTATACGTACCGAGCTACTCCTTTGAGGAGAATAACGACTTACGATCTCTAACCACTGTCTAGCCCTCTCAGCACATTCTGCTTTTTGGATTTTGGCTTGACGGTCCTTGTCAGAGGACATGAACCAACTTTCTTTTGGTCCCTAGAAACCCTAGATCCGAAAACCACCACTTATAAGTGGCTCCTGGGAAAATGCACCACTGATGGGACCTAAAATGGGCCGGCACTAGCTATAGCACTGGAGCCCCGAGAGGAACACCAAGGAAAAGGGAATTCTCTTGCAAGAAAATCTATCTTGTAACATCAACAAGCTTGTTTATCATGTTTCATATGATCACAATGAAGAAAAGAACACCAGGCACAACAAGTCTTCATGCAGCATCATGTAAATCTCCCACGATTTTTAATAGAATCAATCATATTCTTCAACATCTTCACAAAATCCATCAATAGAACAAAGAAAGCAAAGAAGTACACCATCTTTGAATGGAAATACATCACATAGTATTCATCTTCAATATCTTCATAGTCTTCTCTCTCAATCTCTCATATACAATCACTCTGTTTCAATAGAATTGGCTATCTCTGACTCTCTCTCACACACTCCATCAATAATACATCATATCCTCACTACAATCTCTCAAAATTACTCTCAATAATCACTCTTAGGTTGTGGATACCCCTCCCAAGAGGTATGTCTGATATGAAGGGTCACGAGAGCCACTACAGTGTCTCTTCACAGCTCACTACTGTCACTTCACTCTAGTCTTCTCTTGAGTCTTCAGCAGCTACTTCTTCCACTTCTTTCAGCTCTTTTGCACTTGTATTCACCTCTTTCCAAGGCTAGAAAACTTTCCCAAAGTCACACGTACATTCCACAGAACACTTACAGAACAGTCTACAGAACAGTACCAGAACAGTTACAGTACAGAACATTACAGAAGCAGAAGCTCTACAGAAGACCTACAGAAGGTTACAGAAGGTCATCAGAACTACATAACTCACTCTCAAATCATTCAAAACTCTCACAAACCATTCACTAAGCTTTCACAATATCTCATTCTTCATCAATCTATACTCCATCCCTCTTTACAGAAGACAATCAGAACAAAAACAGACCAAAACAGAACAAAACAGAAGGTATACAGAACCAATCAGAACCTATCAAAACATCACAGAACCATCAACAAACATCATGATCTTCCAAAACACAATCAATATCATCCAAAACACTCTCAATCCACTTCCTAATCAATCAATCATCCCATAAAATCAACCATTCAGCTCTCAAAAACAACAAAAATCAGCCAAAAAACAAGTCATTTCAACACTCAACATATCCCCACACTTAATAAGGAAGCGTCCTCGCGACCCAGGAAAAAGGGAATACAAGTTCATTTACAAGCGTCACGTTGATCTTCAATATCTTCTTACAAAGAATCCATCCACCACGACCCCATCTTATAACCTGTTTCTGATATATAAATACAAAGAAAGGAAAACTCTTTTGACATTAACACCTCTTATCAAACTAAAAATCACCACAAATTTGTAAAGGATATAAGAGTTTGCTTCTTCTTCATCATGTTCATCTGCTTCAACTCTCCAACCACGACCCCATCTCTAGAAATCTCCAAAATATAGCTCGTACACAAAATCCACCACGTTCGTTTGACATACATGAACTCACAACACTAATACGAATACACAACACAACCATCTGAATGACTTCTTCAAAAAGAAGAGTTTGGTATTAAAAAGCGTGCAGTATACATTGGAAAGGCATCAATGAAGATGATCCCTTTTAAAAGATTGATGTTGTCTGAATCGATCCATAGATAAGGATTCATCTACAAAGTTTTTAGGAGGATTTTGGAAAAATTGGAGACAGCACATCCTTTCCAATAGGACTAGGTATCTGCTAGGCAAACAAAGGGCATGAAAATACAGTATCTCCAGCTGTTGGGAATCAATGCTAACATTGACGTTCATGCACAACTTTGGGATAGGCTTTGAATCAGTATGAGAGTGCCTATGCATATACGCCAGGTACCAAGCAAAGTGAGCAGTTAATCTCACTGAGGGATCTGCAGACTGTGAATATTGTTGGGCAAAATGAACATAGTTTTGATAAGCTTGACTTGAAACTGTCCATTCCCCTGGAATTACTGGCCAATTAATCTGCGGTCCTGTAAGGCAATCATCCGAACTCCATCCCCTTCTTCTGGAAATCTGAGTATCAAAACCGGCACAGTCACTAACCAACTGAGGTGGTTGAGATATGGAAGTGCTAGGAGAGGGTAATGGAATAAGGGAAAGTGGATGTAGGGAAGGATAGGAGAAATCATAAAAGGAAGAAAAGGTTAAAGAAGGAATGGCAGAAATTTGTAAGGAATCACTAAGGAACGGTGTTAACTGATAAATAGGAAATGTGGAGGGTACATTAATGAGGGGTGAAGGACAGGGTGGAGAAGGGGAAAATACCCTATCCTCAATAAAGGAACAGTAAGTGAAAATAGGAATTTGAGGGAAATTGGAAGGTTGGAAAAGAAGTGGTAAAATTACTGTGGAATTTGTTTGACAAAGGGAAAAATAGATAGCATAGCGGTGAGCCAATTGTTGATAATAAAGGAGGGTAGGAACAGAAGGTCCCAAAAGAGATCGTCTCTGATAGGCATCAAAGAAAGTAGCATCAAATGGATTATGTTTGGAAAGATAGGTTAAGAGATCCATCCTCAGTTGGTTAGTACTCTGTACAAAGGTAGGAGCTGTGTTTTGTCTTTGATTGAGGACCACTGAATCAATCGTGGGATGCCACGAATTATCCTGACAATCAGCTACTTTGGAGGAATAACTTTGAAACATATCAGCTAGGCGCAACTCCAAATGATTGACATATAGAACAGCCTGTAAGACCACATCCCCCACATACCATGCCATATCTACCTCATCTGGAATTAACAAATCTCCTCGGAGATACATGTATGACATCAGCATGGTGTCTGGCATGACAGAATCTTCAAAGAGCATGCGGACTACCTCGGTCAACAACTCAGCAGACCAAGCCCCACTCCAACCATCCTCTGGAAAAGGTAAATCCATCGTGGAAAGCTTCATATAGAAGACCAGCTTCTGTAAGTGGTAGTGGACAAAGAAAGAATGGTTAGGTAAGACATAGTCCTGAAACTGTTCAAAGGTAGACCATAACAAGTCCATTCTGGACTGCAATCTTTCCACTTTGTCTTGGAATAGAGGGCACAAAGTAGCCTGTCTCTGTAATGCAGCCAAGTCCTGCTGTGAAAGAGAAGGAATTAATGAAACAGGAGGGCTTGGAGGAACAGAGCGGGACTTCGCAAGCTGATCCTGCAACTGCTGGATTTGGGAGGCTTGGTTGGCCACTGTGTCATTAGCCATTTGTAAAGCTGAAAGCTTGTCATCTAAAAGAACTTGGAATTCTTTCGCTTCACTGGACATCCTCTCCTTCTCTACTGAAAGGTTAGTAACCTGTGACTGAGCCTCAAATAACTGGGTTTTTAATGAAGAAATCTCATCACTCTGAGTGGCAACCAGTTGGGTTTGCTGTTCCATTTGCTTAAATAGATCTGCTAGGGTATCCTTAGTAGAAGCTAATTCAGATGTTGCCTTATGCAACTGGTCTTTGGACTGCATGAGCTCCTCATAGAAAGATGCGTACAGCTGTTGAACACAGGCTGTCACTGACAACTCAATGGAACTTTGAATATCCTTGCAGAGGAAAGGAATGGCATCTCCTGAAACGAGACTGTTTAAGGAAGGAACTGATATATCCAAGGATCCTTCTCTATGTGCTCGGAACAGGTTATTGCAAGTGAGAAACCCAGGGAGGTCACTACCAGAAGTAGCAGGGATAGGCACTGAGGGAAGTACAGCAGGGGCTTTGTCCGCTACCCGCTTCAAGCGTTTGCGCTGTATGACTAGGGGAGACGGAGAATCATCATCCTCAATGTCAATAGGTGCTGACTCTTCTGAAGGTGGAGGAGGAGGTACTGGATCTGATGGAGGAGGTGGAGGTACAGTCTTCTGTAAACCTGAATAGGTCAAGAAGGCAGACAAATAGGATCCGTAGGTAACATTGGTAACAGTACCCCTCGTGACTTTAACAAAATGCTGATCCATCTTAGTAAGGAGGTATGTGCTCCAATCAATGGCAACTCCTTTTAGCACCATCCTGGAAGCTGTGAAAAGCTCTTTGGACAAATAGTGGGATGGCGTTTTGGCAGGCATGAACCTGTCCTGAAGGAACTGGCACATGGTCTTCCATACGGGATCAGTGATCATAGAAAACGAAACTCCTGAAGAGTTTATCACTTTCTTAACATCAAGGACTTCCCTTGTCTGCTTCTGCAACAGCTTGAGAATCTCTTCATTAGAGAAGAGCTGTCGAGTGGTCACAAAAGGTTCCCCTTTGGAGGGTAAGGACAAAGCCTTCCCTAAGCCTCGAGACGTCAATGTCATAGACATGCCTTGGACTACTCCTGTCTTCTTGCTGTAAGAGGCCAGGAACTCATCACATACGGACGGATCCTCTGGAAGTAATGTAAAAGGAGTGGCCACAAAAGCAGCAAGGCCTGCCTTCGTGAGGGGCTCAAAAGTAAGTAGGGACGAGTAATCCCTACTAACTAGTGGGACATACTGGATAGGGGGAGGAGCATGAGAAGGTGCCATTCAGATGGTTACACACACACCACAAACACAGACAATCAAGGTGAATGCCTGCAAACCAACAGACAAAAACCAAGGATAAGAGAATTACCAATCAAACGTAACTCGACCTACTAACCCCAGGCAAACCACATCCTAGAAAAAATTTGACATGACCTCGAGACAAATGCGACCGAAAGCTTCATGCGATGCATCAAACAAACACCCTGAACCCCGTATCAGGCAACAAAAGAAAAAACTACATACCGTACCCGTAACCGTAACTAAGACATGAAACCAAAACCATACCATATCCGACACAACATCTGTGATAGAACCAAGAGTGGACTATGGAAAACAACACTAAAAACTGCGTAAACCCATCCCACGAAACGGTTTATTAAAAAGGGGAATTAAGTGCAGTGAGGGGGGATTTAATTTAATGAAGGATTGATTGTAATCAATTATTAAAAATGGGTGAATTTTTATTAGGTGATAAACCTTAATAAGAAAACGGCGGCTCCTTTTTATAAATTTATTTACCAATTATTAGGTTAAACGGTGCAGTTATACGATTCCCGGACTTCGATTCCCGACTGGGTCTCTAAATGCAATTCATTAATTATAATTAAAGTGATGTGGAGCGCTTTTTTGCCAGCGCGTGCTCATGTGACGGCTGGTTGATTTTAATTAAAAAATTTAGAGTGCCTCTGTAGCGCACGTAGCGCGTGCTAAGTGAACGACTGGTTTATTTTAATTAAAAAAAATGTGTATTTAGCACGAATGCGCGTGGAAACGGTGGGTGGATTAAAGGGTTTATTTTAACAATTAATTGTGATTAAGGGGGGAAATAAATAAAGAAATAACAAAAAATAAATACTTGGCAGGGTGTGTATGAAATGCAGGAATGCGCACGGAAGAGTCCCAGTAAAGGAAAAGCAAAAAGCACTGATGAAACAACAAACAACACCTTAGCAGATGTGGTAATTTGATTGATGTTGGTTTTTTATTTTTATTTATTTTATTTTATTTTTAGTTGTGATTTTTTTATGTTGGAATAAATGGAAAATGAGCAAGGGAGGTGAGGGAAATTTTTTAGAAGGTGTTTAGAATTTTTTACAAGTTTTTACAATTTTTAAATGATTTTTCCTATTTTTTGGGCAATTTATGGGTAATTTTAGGAAAGATGGATATTTCTGAAATTTTAGGAAAGGCAATTCCTAGCAGACAAAGGTCCAAAAATTAACAAAAGACAGAAGGAAATTTTAGAATTTTTTTTGAAAATTTTTTATGAAAAAAAATGAATGTTGTGATTAATTAAGTCACATTGATTGATCACATAAATCACAGAAGTCACATTAGTCACAAGTCACTTAAGTCACTTAAGTCACTTAAGTCACTTAAGTCACTTAAGTTACTTAAGTTAGGTTAGTCATATTAGTCAGGGAAATCTACCTAGGTTAGTTAAGTCTAACTAAGTGAGTTAATTAAGTTGTAACTAAGTTAGGTTAGTTAAGTGGTAACTAAGTTAGGTTAGTGACTAACTGAGTTAGTGAATGACTAACTGAGGTTGGTTAGTGACTAACTTAGGTTAGTTAGGTACTAACCTAGGTTAGTTGGAGGTGGGAGGTGGAGTGGAAGGAGAAGGGAGGTGGAGGGCGACGTTCGGGCGGCGCTGCGGGGCGGTTGGTGGCGCGGCGAGGCGACCGGTGGCGACGGCAACCGTGGCGGCGACGTGGCGGCTTTGGCGGCGCGGGACGGCAGCGACGGGCGCGACGGCGACGGCGTCGGACGGCAGACGGAGGGGCGGGCGACGATGACTCCTGCGACGACAGCGGCTTCGGGCAGCGGGGCGGCTGCTGGTGGCGGCGAGGCGCAGAGCCTCCTGACGGGCGACGGCGCGGCCTCCTGCGACGACGGGGCGGCGTGGCGAGGAGAGGAAGGAAAAGGGGAGGAAGAGGGAGGAGGAGGGGAGGAAGAAGGAGGAAGAGGGGAGGAAGAGGGGAAGAAGAAAAGGAGGAGAAGGTCGGCAGGAAGGAGGAAAGAAGGAGGGAGAGGGAGAAGAAGGGGAGAGAGAAGGAGAAGAGAAGGGAGAAGAAAGAAGGGAGGAGGAAGAAAGGAGGAGAGGGCGATGGCGGGTAGGAAAGAAGGAGGAGAGAGAAGGGAGAGGAGAGAGATGGTGGAGATGGAGGGAGAAGGAAGAGGGTACGCGCAGAGAGGGAGAGAGAGAGAAAGAAGAAGAAAGAGAGAGAAGAGGGGAGAGGAAGTGGGGGAAGACGGTTGGCGGGAGGGGGTGTCGTTTGTTTTTTTGTTTTTTCTCTTTTTTTTCTTCTTTTCTTTTCTTTTTTTTTTCAAAAAGAGGTGGGCGGGCAGGTTGGGGTGGGCAGGGGCTAGGGAGGATGGGCGGGGTCAAGAAAAGGCGGATCCCCGTCCCGCGCACGTGCGCGGGGCGGGGTAAAAAAATTTGCCGTGACGGGATTGAAACTACGCTGGGATGACGGTACGGGGTACGCGGACACGACCGGGGTGCGTGGAGACGCGTTAAATCGAAAACGGGCGCGTTCACGCGCACAACGAGCGCAAGAAAAAACGCAAAAATACAGAAAAATTAATAACTCCCAATCCGGATGTCAAAACGAAATAGCGTAAAAACAAAAAGTGGGCAGGACGACAAGGAGGAAACAAGAAAAATATGGGACGGAGGTTCCGGGAGGGGTAAAGGGCGGTCACGTGCAAAAAACACAAAAAACGAACCAAAAACGTAATTTAAAAATTAATATCGAAAGATCCGTGCATCGGAATGAGGTGTGGAAAAAAGGAAAACTGTGCAGAAAGTTGTGCCCGACAATCCTATCCTATCAAAGCAGAATTCCGACGAAGGTAAGACGCGTTCACACGGGAAAAACCCAAAAAACAAACCCGAAAATGGGATCGGAAATTAAAATCGAACAAACCGTTCACCGGAATGACATGCAATAAGAGGGAAAAATGTCCGCAGGAAGGGGTGGCACAGGGTGATCACGTTAAAACGTAGTTCCGGCGGAGATAGGAGGGGTTCACATACAAAAAACTCCAAAAAGACTCCCGAAAAGTCATTTAAAAATTAGAAGTAAAAATCCAGAAGTCAAAAAAGGGTGGAGGAAAAAGGAAAAAGGTAGGGGAAGGCACAGGGGACACAGTTGTCAAATCAAATTGGAATTCCGATGCAAATAGGGCAGGTTCACATGGAAAGAGGTCAAAAATACACACGAAAAAATCTTAAAAAACCGGAAAATTAATAACGGACAAACCGTGTATCGGAATGATGTGGAATAAAAATGAAAAATGTCAGGGGAAAAGCGTTGGTCAGGGCTATGATGTCAGAGCATGATTCGGAAGCAAGAAAAGCGCGTTCACATGGAAAACCGATGAAATTGCGCAAAATGTTTCAAAAATTAATAACTCAAAAACCGTGCACCGGAACAGGGGTAGGTAAAAAGGAAAAATGGTCAGGTCAATGGGAGAAACAGGGCTATAAGGTTGGATGTGGATTTAAGTGAACGTAGGGTGCATTCACATAGCAGGACCGCAAAATCAGGGAATGAAGGAAAACTGCAAGGAAACAGCCCCAAGGGTGGGTGGAACATAACCGGGTGGGTGGGAAGGGACCCCAGGAAGGTAAAAGCAAGTCATGGTATACATGCATGAGCAAGATAAGGCATATGCAGAAAGGTATGCACTGTAGACGCGCAGGGACGCGTCCCCACACTTAAAACCTTAACGGATAGGGTTAACCGAACATTAGGGACCTAGGACCGCGCCATAGACCATCCACTAACTTCCCCACACTTAAAACATGACCGTCACTAAGAAACAGAAATGGGAGGGTTAGAAAAACTTGGCCCATTTCGTCAAGAATCAAGGTGGAGTGTCGACGGCACGTCCAGAGTTGTTGTCGGCGCTAGAGGGACCAAGGCATCTTCTTGGCACACGTTCGTCATGGCAGGGACCACGCAGCAGCACCCAGGGAGGTAGCTGATGGAAGGAATCGCAAGAAATCCGTCGATGATGAGGGATATTACACTCAACTCACAGTCACTCAATTGAAATGAAAGAACAGTCACTCGCCCCATGACTAATATCACTCGCGGAAGAATGATTAAAACCCATATCTCATACCCGGTTGAGGAATCAACAAGGGGGAATGGTGCAGAAGGAGTATGCCAGGGTGCACGATTGACGGTGCATTAGTGCGTCCAACCCGTCTGGCATAGGTGCAAGGAGGAAGGCAAGGGAGCCTTATGGTGCCGTGTACAGAACAGGGTGACGTGTCTTGTGATGACGATAAAGACCCATCCCGTGGGTGCACAAGGAAACGGGAACATACCTGACTCCAGGTGTCGTAACATCCCTCAATCTCACCTCTCGGTAATTGATTGAAGAAACTCCTGTCACACTCAACCCACCCTCTGTCTCACGCTCGGTGGATAGATACAGGAGGGCAGCCTTTTCCTGAAACCCATTGATGTAATCCTCACAGTCACTTGTGCAAAAGTGTATGCCTTGTGCGCATTTGATGGTGCAACTGTGCATCCCGCCCTGTGCCGGCATACGGTGCGAGAAGGAAGGCCAGGGAGCCTTATGGTGCAGTGCACAGAAACAAATTGTGCTTTGTGCATTGAGAGGCCCATCCCGTGCGTGCAACACTTCATTCACACTTCTCACCTCTCATTTAATTGGAAGGGAAAAGACTGGTCTCTCGCCCCCACCCTCTGTCTCACTCTCTGTTGATAGATACAGAGGGCAACCATACTCACTTCCCCATCCGGTTAGGATGAAAGCTCACATCACTCGATTGTTTGTCGATGAAGATCGCGTCATCAGTTGTTGAGGAGGCGTACCCAGGGAGGTAGCCATCAAATTTGAACATTGTGTTGGATAGGAAGATGTCGTTTGCTAGAGGACAGTTAGTCACTTTTGCAAAGAGACCCATGACACAGCGTACCAAGGGAGGTAGCTTCGGGATTGGATCCGAGGGATATCAATCAATGAATCCACTTTCTGGACTGCTGGGTGTTACCACCTTTTCCACAGCCAGCTTCCCGCCCAAGGGTGTTTACCACCTTTTCTTGGAACGAGGCCTGCTATGACAGGGAATTGCTTCCTTTTCTCTCATAACAGATTTATTTGTTTGTTTTTTTTTTCTTTTGTTTCTTCTTTGTTTTTTTTTTTAAAAAAAAATTTTCCCCTATTCTCGAGGGTGTTTCCACCTTTTCTCGAAGAAGAGGTCGGCATGACAGGGACCTAAGTCCTTTTCTCCCATGACCGATATGTTTTGTTTTTTTTTTTCTTTTCTTTTTTTTTCCAAAGTGAGCAAGGGAATGGTAGAAAGACCATGTGTCAGAACCAACCTCTGTACTGTCGCTGGTGGAAAATAGAAGATAAGAGATCAAGGCTGAAAGGAGGTTTTGAGGGAATAGAGGGTTGCATCCACTTCAGCAGGAGTGATTGAAGAACGGCTATCAGAAGTAGCATCATAAGAAGTACAGTGCCGCGCCAACGAGGGAAAAGATCAAGTGTCTGTAATTGTCAAGATCCCCAAGGAGGAAAGTACTTCTTCAGGCGATATCCATTGATCAGAAAGGGATCATCAGAGGCATCCAGGGTCTGCACTTGGACAGAACCATTAGGGTTGACTGCAAATACCTTATAGGGGCCCATCCACCGCTGTTGGAGCTTGCCAGGAAACTTGCCAAATCGTGAATCATAGGCTAGGACCAAATCACCTTCTTTGAACTCCTTGTGCTTGATGAAACTGTCATGGTAAGCCTTACGTCGAGTTTGCGTGGCTTCCATGCACTGTAGAGCCATCCTACGAATTTCATCCAAACATTCCAAGTGCAGGAGACGGCGTTGCAATGAATCGTCATCCCCCAACCGCTCTTTGATCGCCACTCTCAAAGAGGGTAGTTCCAGTTCAATAGGAAAAACAGCTTCTGTACCATACACCAACTGGAAAGGTGTTTGTCCCGTTGCTGCTTTATGGGAGGTTCTGTACGCCCAGAGGGCCTCTGTAAGTCGATCATCCCAATCACGACGATGTGCGGCAATTGTTCTTGTCAGAATTGAGCAAAGGATGCGATTGGTGACTTCGACTTGGCCGTTGGCTCTGGGGTAATAAGGAGTGGACTTGCGATGGCGGATCTTATACAACTCTGTCAACTCTTCCATGACTTTGTTAAGGAAATGAGTGCCTCTGTCACTTACCAGCTCTAAGGGACTACCAGAACGGGTGATGATATTCTCGTACATGAACAAGGCCACGCTGTTACCATCGTCCCGCTTTAGGGCTTTAGCTTCACACCACTTTGTGACATAATCCGTACATACGAGGATGTATCGGTTCTGTTTCCTTCTGGTGGGAGGGTCGATCGGACCGACAAAGTCAATGCCCCACTTCTCAAACGGCTTCAAAGGAAGGATAGGTTGCAGCGGCATGGCACTTGTCTTGGTGGGTTTCCCCATTCTTTGACAAGCATCACATCTTTTACAGTAATCATAGGAATCTTTGTGAATGGTAGGCCACCAATATCCTGCTAGCAGAGCCTTCCTGGCCGTAGCTTCTCCTGCAAAGTGACCTCCACATGGCTCGTCGTGGCAAGCCTTCAAAACAATCCCAATCTCTTCTCCTGCAACACATCTTCTGAGTACTTCATCTTTGCCTTTCTTGTACAGTGCACCACCTAGCAGGGTGTATGGGGCTGATTCTAGCATAAGCTTCTTCCTTTCCCGACTAGAAATACCAGGAGGGTATTGTTGGGTTGCCAGTAGATTGGCAATGTCTGCATACCAGGGAGTTACAGTTTCTACCAAGAATAGGGAAGCATCAGGGAGGTCTGGATCATCTCGTTCCTCGTCTGCAGTTTGTGGGATACGCGACAGATGATCAGCCAGGACATGGGAACTACCAGGCTTAGTAACCACCTCAAAGTCGAACTCCTGGAATAGAAGGAGCCATCTCATCATTCGTCCTTTCACATCTGCTTTGTTCATCAAGAAGGACAGGGCCTCATGATCCACATAAAATTTAAAGTGGGTAGATAGGAGGTAATGGCGAAACTTCTCCAGGGCAAACACCATTGCCAAGCACTCCAGCTCTGTCACTGTATAGTTCCGTTCCCTATCAGTGACTTTTCGGCTTGCATAATAGATCGGTTGATCCAACTTCGAGGAGCCCTTTTGGCAGAGGACAGCACCTAAGCCTTCAATTGATGCATCAGTGTGTACGTGGAACTCTTTCGTCCAATCAGGAGGTTGCAGAATGGGTGCCTCTATCAGACACTGCTTCAGAGTGTGGAAGGCTTTGTCACATTCCTCTGTCCAAGTAAACTCTGCATCTTTCCTCAGGAGCTTGTGCAAGGAGGTTGCCTTTGTCGCAAAATGGGCTATGAACCTTCTGTAGTAACCCACATGGCCTAGGAATCCCCTCAACTGTTTGAGGTTGGTGGGTGCTTGCAGAGCTGAGATCTTTTCGATCTTTGCAGGGTCTGTTGATATCCCTTGTGCAGAGACAATGTGGCCCAACAGAACTCCAGAAGAGACCCCAAAGATGCATTTGTCGGGGTTGAGGGAAATCCCATACTCCCGGCATCGGTCAAAGCATTGTTCCAAATGTCCCCAGTGTTCACTGATCAAACTATAGACACAGAAGTCATCCAAATATACTTCAATAAAGTCGTGCAGATGATTTTGAAAGGCAGCCATCATGACTCGTTGGAAAGTAGCAGGGGCATTGCAGAGCCCAAATGGCATCACTCGGTAAGCGTAGGTCCCCCATTCTGTGGTGAAGGTTGTTTTGGACTGGTCTTCTTCTGCGATCTGGACTTGATTGTATCCGCTAAATCCATCAAGAAGGGAATAAATCTCATGTCCTGCCACTGTGTCCAACAGTTGGTCTGTGAAAGGGATAGGAAAATGATCCTTCTTCGTCTTGGAATTAAGCTTTCGGAAATCCACACATATTCGCAATTTGCCATTCTTCTTGGGTACAACCACGATGGGTGAAACCCATTCTCTATTTGCCACTGGATAGATAAACTCGGCTTCCAGAAGCTTCAGCAACTCCGCTTTCACCAATGTGGAATAATTCGGGTTCATTCGCCTCTGGCGTTGCCGTACTGGCTTGGCATCAGGCTCCAAGTCAATATGATGTTGACATATTGTGGGATCAATCCCCTTTAGGTCTTTGTAAGACCACGCAAACACGTCCAAATTTTCTTTCAACAAGTTGTACAAAGTTGACAACTCCTCTTCTGGGAGACTGCTACCCACCTTCAAGTGGCGTTCAGTGCCTTCTGAATCCACAAAGGTTAACTGCCTTTCACCTTCTACTTCACGAATGAAGGTCCCGCGGACTGCTTCTGGGTAGAGATCTGACTCCTTCAAGGGAGTGATGTCCTCTTCTGATGTCCCACTAGAACCAACTTCTTCTTTTGGTGGAGACTTAGGTTGCTCCTTAAGACGTTGGAATGGGATTAGAGCCGTTCCGGGTTTGGTTTCAAAGTTAATTACCTCTTGGCTTGAAGACTCATCTTCTGATGATACATCCAGGAACGTCACATAACAGGGACCTACTGATGCCTGTTGGGTTTGTGGGACTGGTGCTTGTTGGCACGGTGCATCATCATCATCTTTCTTCGGTAAGGATGGGTTAGGACGGCATGAGCCACTGCTGAAAGACGGCTTGCTCTTTTTAATCCATTTCTTATAAAGGTTTTGCATATGAGAAGATCCATTTACCAGACCAAATGGTATCATTGCCATTCTATCCCATAGCATGAGCTCATCGGCTTCTGATGCTTCTGGAACTTCTTCCTCAAATGTATCCTCTTCAAGTGGGATAGATTCTTCTGGCTCACTTTCATCATTCTCTTCGTCCATATCATATTCATCCTCTTCTGTCTCTGTCTCTGCTTCTGCTTCTGTTTCTGCTTCTGCTTCTGCTTCTGCTTCTGCTTCTGCTTCTGCTTCTGTCTCTGTAGGAGCTCTGTAACAGAAGAACAGATTCTCTGGTTCCTCTCCTGCCTCTGTCTCTGGCTCTGCTTCTGCTTCTGCTGTGGCCATGTAACAGGGAGAGCAGTACATCCATGCTTCTATCTCACTGTCAGAAGTGATTTCAGAAGTCATTCCTGGTTCAGGCAGGAAGTATTCACCCATTGATAATGGCTTTGCATCTTTTGGAAGTCGGCTTACTGTATCCACTGTTAAGGAATGTGCCACTGTTTTCTTAGGAAGGATCTGTTTGACAGCATCTTCGTCTGCTGATGTTCCATCCGTAGCCTCGTTAGGGGAATCAGAAGATAATTCCAAGGAGGTGGAGCCATGTCCTTTTTGAGAACCATACAGTTTCAGCACCACTTTGTTGGGTCCTCGACCCAAGGTCAAGGTTCCTTTGAACCAATCAGTCCTTGCTCGGGCTTCAAAAAGCCATGGTCTACCTAGTAACAGAGGATAGGATGTACCATAAGAGTTTGGCTTCACCACCAAATAGGTCAGCCAATAATCTTTTCCAGCCACTGTAGTCTTCACATATGGGAGAATGCCCAAAGGCTTGATTCTACTCTGATCCGCCAGTCTGATGAGCCATTGGGTTGGTTGCACACCTTGTAGGCCTAGATCCTTCATCGTCACATCCGTCATAATGTTCACTGATGAACCACCATCAATCAGTGCATTTGCAATGAAGCAGCCTTCTATCCACACGCCAGTCTCTGGGGTACCCGGATCTAGGAAAGCGTTAGCCACATCTACTTCCTTTACAGGCTCTGGAGCCTTGTTGGACTTTGTTATTGTTGAGGGAGCAATCCTTAAACCACGTCTTTTTGTCAGTATACTTTTGAATCTTTTCCGGCAACTGGGAGACAACATCAATAATTGTCGGAATGTGAGGTTTGGTTTAAAGGTATCTAGATCTCTAACTAGATCGTATTCCTTAATAGGATCCACTGGCTTCTCTAACCGGTTAGGGAATGGGGCAACACCCATTTTCATTTTCCCTCTTTCTTCCATCAGAGGAATTACAGGAGCTTCTTCTGCCACTTGTGGCACCTCCTCCTCTTCTGTATCCTGGACCTCTGGTCCTGTCTCTGTAACTGTCTCTGTAACTCTCTGTGGCTCTGTAGGGCTCTGTACGGCACTGTTAGGCTCTGTTCTGTTCTGTTCTTCTGGTGGAAGATTAAACTTCACTGTTCTGACAGGAGGGTTATTTTCTTTCTGGGTAGGTGGTTCCTTCTGCTTTGCACGCGTGATAGCAGCAACTTCCAATTCTACCAAATTGGAGGTAGGCTCTTGGGCCTTGGACGGACTATCAGTAGCACTGTTTTTCGCTGGGGCTGGGCTTGGACAGTCTTTTGCAGTGTGGCCTTCTCCTTTGCATCGACTGCATAAGGGCTTGTAATCCACTGACCTTCGAGGATTTGGACAATTTGGTGAGATGTGGCCCTTTTCTCCACATCTGTAACACTCCACTTCTGATCTCTGACCACCGCCAGACTGTCTGCCTCTGTAACTTTGAGAAGGAAATCTTCTGGGTCCGAAATTGGGACCAAACTCTCTAGGCTTGGGTCCAATATCTTGTGTTGTCATTTTGGATTCCAGCAAGTTGAATCTTGCGTCTTCTTCCTTTCTTCTCCTATCATGCATCTCCTTCAGAGAGCAAATGTCCTCTGTATGATTCTTCCGCAAACAGTAGGAACAGAAGGCTCCAGGGATTGTTGGTTTTCGTGTACATTCAGTGGCTAAATGACCTGCTTGATGACACTTACCACACCAAGTATTTGACCGCATCACATCTCTTCCTGCTCCTGCAACGTTGGATATGCTCGCTGTGTTCACTTTCAGCGTCTGTAGTTGCTCTGTAATCACATCCATCAACTCCTTTTTGATGTTTGCAACTGAGTTAGATAAATAATCCTTCAAGCTTTCTCCTCCAGACGTACTGGCAGGAGGGTTTTGAGGAGGCTCTGTAATCACTGCATAAACGGGTTGGGCTGGTACAGAGGGATCTCTGTTCTGATTCTGATTTAGAGCTCCTGTTTGAACTGTTGGCTGTTGACTCCAGTTGGTAGGGTTCCACTGTTGCTGCTGATTTTGCATTGAGGAGATTGGTTGGGACCATTGTTGTTGTGGTTGAACCATCATTTGAGGTATAGATTGTGGCCATTGTGGATTTGGTGCACTGTACTGTGATACCGGGGGCATCTGTTGGTAGGGATAGGGAACAGTCCCTGCAACTGCATTTGGTGGGTACATCATTCCTGGCACCAGAGGAGGTAGGACTCCTCTTCCTGTATTCATTGCTAATCTAGCTTCCACTTCATCGTACAGTCTTGCACCTTCTGTTGCAGCTTGCAGGGTGGCTGGTCTTTGTAGCTCCACAAACTTACGGACTTCTGGTTGTAATCCTCTGAGAAACACTCCCTTCTGAATGCCATCATCTAGATTATGGTTAGTCCATCTCTTCAGGATGGATTCCATTCGTGAGACATAAGCTTCTACTCTTTCTCCAGAGGACTGACTTAGGTTCATGAATTCCTCTCTCATCCGCTCTTCAAAACCTTCACACCTGAATTTAGTGAGGAAGGCCAACTTCAGGTCGTCCCATGTGCCAAAAGTTCCTGCTGCTTGTCTCTTATACCACTGAAACGCCGCGCCCTTGAAAGTGGCGGGGAATATTTCCAACCAATGCTCAGGGGTTCTAGCATTGTTAGCCACACACGCTACCATAAACTCTGCTACATGAAGATCGGGGTCTTCATTGTATTCTCCCTTAAAAACTGGCAATGGGACTACATTCGCTGGTCTGTCATCAATATTTCCAGGACGGATCTGGCTTGGAAGTGGACCTCCAGCAGGAGGAGGAAGGGCTTGATGTGCCATTGGGACTTCTGTAAAGAGTTCCGCAAGGGCGTCAAAGGCGGCTTCTGCTTCGAGCTCGCTCTCGGCTCTGATTCTTGCTTTCTCTCTTCTCACGTACCTCTGGACTCGTTCTAATGCTTGCCTTTTTATTGCGTCATTCATCAGGGGGTTGACTCCACTATGTTATTAGTGCTCCACAGAGGGTTAACAGAAGGCTTCAGTCTCTGGAGGACTCTCTTGCCAACATTTCTTCTACTTCTTTCTTTTCAACGTCCCTAAATTCTGCTTTCATGCCACTGCACAGAGGAAGGTATTCGGTTCTGAAGGTGTCATAATGCATACGTCTGAGCATTGTGGTGGTGCCATCATCATAGTAATGCCAGCTTCTGATGGTTTCAACAGTGTATGTTGTGAAAAACACTCTGTCTACCAACTTCCAGTGGGTTGCTAATTGAACAAACAGAAGATTATCAGTACACCAAGCATCCCATGTATCTTGCTGTTGAGCATCCACGAACAAATTCCAACTCTTTTCCTTCTTGTCCTTGTGAACCTCTACAGACCAAGACTCCTGAAGCTTCTTCACAATCTCCCACTTGATGTTGTCTGGAAACTTCTCTATGAATGCCAAATCTTCCATGGATGTTCATTCTCTCTGTTTCTGTTCTTCAGTTTGTTCCCAAACAGTTTGCCACCAAGATGCAAGTTTCTGCTGCTTCAATAGGAAGAGGAAACTGTCCACCACATAGAGCATGCATCATGATGGTGATATGTTTCCGCCATTGTGGAATGAACTTCTTGTGGAAAGTGGCTTTGATTATGAGGAATTCCAACTCTTCAGTGGAAGAAGGAACTTTACAAACATCCATTGAATTCTTCTCTTCTTGGCAATGCCAATTCCTTCATTTTCAGCCTCTTTTGGTGCTTGTTGATGGCAAGTTTCCCCGGCTGCGCACCAAAAACATGGAGCCCCGAGAGGAACACCAAGGAAAAGGGAATTCTCTTGCAAGAAAATCTATCTTGTAACATCAACAAGCTTGTTTATCATGTTTCATATGATCACAATGAAGAAAAGAACACCAGGCACAACAAGTCTTCATGCAGCATCATGTAAATCTCCCACGGTTTTTAATAGAATCAATCATATTCTTCAACATCTTCACAAAATCCATCAATAGAACAAAGAAAGCAAAGAAGTACACCATCTTTGAATGGAAATACATCACATAGTATTCATCTTCAATATCTTCATAGTCTTCTCTCTCAATCTCTCATATACAATCACTCTGTTTCAATAGAATTGGCTATCTCTGACTCTCTCTCACACACTCCATCAATAATACATCATATCCTCACTACAATCTCTCAAAATTACTCTCAATAATCACTCTTAGGTCGTGGATACCCCTCCCAAGAGGTATGTCCGATATGAAGGGTCACCAGAGCCACTACAGTGTCTCTTCACAGCTCACTACTGTCACTTCACTCTAGTCTTCTCTTGAGTCTTCAGCAGCTACTTCTTCCACTTCTTTCAGCTCTTTTGCACTTGTATTCACCTCTTTCCAAGGCTAGAAAACTTTCCCAAAGTCATACATACATTCCACAGAACACTTACAGAACAGTCTACAGAACAGTACCAGAACAGTTACAGTACAGAGCAGTACAGAAGCAGAAGCTCTACAGAAGACCTACAGAAGGTTACAGAAGGTCATCAGAACTACATAACTCACTCTCAAATCATTCAAAACTCTCACAAACCATTCACTAAGCTTTCACAATATCTCATTCTTCATCAATCTATACTCCATCCCTCTTTACAGAAGACAATCAGAACAAAAACAGACCAAAACAGAACAAAACAAAAGGTATACAGAACCAATCAGAACCTATCAAAACATCACAGAACCATCAACAAACATCATGATCTTCCAAAACACAATCAATATCATCCAAAACACTCTCAATCCACTTCCTAATCAATCAATCATCCCATAAAATCAACCATTCAGCTCTCAAAAACAACAAAAATCAGCCAAAAAACAAGTCATTTCAACACTCAACAAGCACTAGCGGGACCTCATGCTCATGACACACAAACACCCTCACGGCCTCGCGGACCAGGAGCGTCAATCTAATGCTAAAGGAAAAACTGCCCTAAAGCTTAATTCATGCATTTATAGTTTATAGTCCAACATTTCCCTTAAACTCCTCGGAGGGAGATCCCAAAGTACATAGGCATAATGCCTCGTCACACACACATAGGAGGCACTCCATCGACTAATAGTCGGAGCCCCACTGCAGCTCTCCTACATCGTAGGGATTGGCCCCTTGATGCGTTGCTAAACATATAACACAAATGAACACAAACTCCTCTCAAAGTACTAATATTTTACGTTCCAGGATGTACCATTCCTCATACACTTTCCCCTTAGGACCCAATGCCTAACCTATAGCTTAGGACATCCTCTCATGCTCATCGTTGGTCACAACCTAAGGAAAACAGGTGCCATGCATCTAGGAGGTTTTTTTGATACCTTTTAATTATTATGCTTAATGCAAATCGTGTATGGGTATGTGCTCAGACAAAAGAAAAATCAGCATCATGCATGGTGCATAAAGCATTCTTTTCTATGAATTTTACTAGCGGGCGCTGCGTTGAAAGGAGGCACCGAGCCATGTGCTCATGCTACCATCCTCTTTATTTAAATCGTTTCCTATATGCCAAGTGCAATGCATAAATCAAATCTTTTCTTTACCTTTCAGTGTTTCAACCCCTCTTCATCCAACTCTTAGCATTTTGTGTCATTGATCGGTTAGATAGGGTTTCTATGCATTTCTCCCTTTTAAAAGAACGACAAATACACACAAAACATAGAAACAGGGACAAATCGAGGCCAACCTCATGCTTTGCCATCGTTATACATTTCACAAACATAGATATAATATTTCCTAATTTTCCTCAATCCATTTTCTATTTTTTCCTAATTGTAAACCCATTTTTTTCCATTTTTGGGCATTTTTCCCTATTTTTCTTTAATAAATAATGATTGAAAATGAAAGTTGATTGTGGCCTATGGCCCTTAGGTTCATTGACAGCAAAAATTCAAATTTATTTGGTGTGACATATCATATTTCTCATTTATATAGCAAAACCCCCAATTTTACCCTTAAAACACGTGTTTTTCATGTATTTTGACATTAATTCCGGTCATGTAGCCTTATATTTTCTGATTTTCAGGTTGCAAGCAGTTGAAAATCATGGAAAATAATATCATAATGAACTTTCATCCCATATGAACAAGGTTTCATAAAGCAAATAGCATAAAAATATCATTTTTCTTTATAAAAATAGCATTATCGCTTATTTTCAGGTCTCGATTTTTTGGTCTTGATTACGGGACTGATTTCCAGTATGCATTTAATGCTCAGCATGACCCCGCATTTCCATCTCCAGCCCCTCTTCATTCATGGAGCAATCCGATCTTCGCCGGACGAGCATCCACCATTCCTTCTTCTTCTTTCTTCTTCCCACGTGCACCACCCCTTAGAGGAGAGAGAGGGAGGAGAGAGAAAGACTGAATTTCTCTCTCCCCAACCAGGCCATCATTGTCTGCGCGAGAGGCGGCGATAGGATCGGCAAGAAATGTGGAATTGCCTGCTGGCATCTGATCTATGGCTTACTTTCAACCATCTCATCTCGATTTGGGGGGGGGGGGTCCCAAGAGGCACCCCCTTTGTTCCTCCTCCTTGGCCACCTCTTCATTTTTGGCCCTTTTTCCGACCTTTCCCGTGTCCGGTGTCCGAATTGCATTCCGAAAAATTTTGGGCGTCCATCTCGGCATCTTGGATTGGCCAGCAGCTCCCTTGACTCGCACATGCACACGAAAAAATTATTAAAAATTCGAAAGTGTCGCGCGGGCGCCTTTAAAGCACTTAACGCTTAAAATCATCCCAGGTCGAGGCACCGCCTTCGTGATTGAACATTTTTCTACTAAATTCCATATTTTTCCCCAATTTTTAGGCCCATTTTCCGCCCTAAAATCAAGCTTTCAAAAGGTGTTGGCAATGATTGTCAAAGTTGCTAAGAGTACTAGGAGCCTTTTAGAGGCTGGAGGAGTAGATGAATTGATCTAGTAATATCAAGCTAGGAATAGGTGCAAAATTTGCAACCTATCTTGGGGGTGCTACAAGGTGTGCTAAGGAAAATGGGGGGCAAGACAAGCTCCAAGGGTTGCCAAGGAAGGCCTAGAAGGAGGTCGAATGCACTTGGAAGTAACTTGGAAGACATGGAGTATCAAAAGCATACCTTCAAATGAGAAGCCATGGTTGCTAATGGAGAAACCTTCAAATGCAAGCTAATGAGGCAATGCCGGGTCGAGCTTGTGAGAAGATGGCTCTAATACTATTTGAAGGGAGGTGAGCTCCAAAGTGGAAGCATGGAGCGGAAGCAAGAGCTATGGTGGAAGGAGAGAGAGAGAGAGAGAGAGAGAGAGAGAGAGAGAGAGAGAGAGAGAGAGAGAGAGAGAGAGAGAGAGAGAGAGAGAATGTGGAAACTCCAATAGTCACAATGTGTGACTAGCCTTCCCTTTATTCAAAGCGGAAGCAAGAGCTATGGTGGAAGGAGAAAGAGAGAGAGAGAGAGAGAGACAATGTGGAAACTCCAATAGTCACAATGTGTGACTAGCCTTCCCTTTATTCAAATGTCACTGAAAGAATAAATAATGAAGTGACAATGGTGGTGGGAGCCCGCCACCTATAGTGTACATGTGTGCGGGTACTATCAGTGTAACTAATACTTAAGTGGCTAGGCACGTGCCTTTAGCTCCAACAGGTAAGATATGGGTAGCTACCCATTTTAAACTAGATAAATAAATTTCCATAGTCTCATTGTATTCAACTACTAATGTAATTGACAAAATTAGTATTGGTCTAGTCTAGTCAGCCTCCTTCAATGCCCTATTACAATTGCAAGATACTTCAATATGCTAGAAGGCATTGGTATAGGTGTCAAGATTGTGGGAGAGAAGGAAGGAGTCTCACTTGTAGCTTTCTTGCTTGCACAATGGGGGAATACACACAAGGGTGGAGGCTGAAAACAGTTTTCCTCTTCTTAGTTGTGTAAGCCAAAAGAACTCAAGTACAAAGAAATAGAAGAACCCTATATATGGGTCTCAAACCAAACTCAACTAACTAAGGTGGCATACTAACTGAGCCACGAACTAGAGTAGATAAGGATAGCTATCATGTAGCTATTATTCATGGGCGGTGTACCAACCGCGTCTGCAACTGACAAGTCGGTGACATAAATACACAACGGTCACCCTGGCGTATCACAAGTGGAGCTCGATATCTCAACACTCCCCCTCGAGCTCAATCCCAATTCCTGCACACCAAGTAGGTCTCTGAACTTGCGCAGCTTCTCTGCGCCCAATGCCTTCGTGAATATGTCAGCTACCTGATCCTCTATGCTGACATAAACTAGATCAATAAGACCTAGTAAAACCCTCTCTCGCACATAGTGATAATGCACCTCAATGTGCTTTGTTCTAGCATGATAGACTGGGTTATTTGCCAAGTGTATACTACTCATGTTGTCACAATAAATGACAACTGGCCCATCTGTAGACTGATGCATATCATAAAGTAGCTTATGCAACCAAGCTACCTCACATGCAGCCATTGCTGCACCCCTGTACTCAGCCTCTGTGCTCGACAAGGCAACTGTAGGCTGTTTCTTGCTGCTCCAAGTGACTGCAGCACTCCCAAAAGAGAACACATATCCACTGGTAGATCGTCTATCAGAAATACTACCAGCCCAATCAGCATCAGTGTATCCATGCAACTGTATCTGAACCCCAGTCTCATAAAATAGTCCATACTGCAATGTGGACTTCACATACCTGAGTATGCGTCTAGCCGCATCCAAATGTGGTTTCCTTGGAGCTTGCATAAACTGACTTACCAATCCAACAGCATAGCTCAAATCTGGCCTGGTAATAGTCATATAAATCAAGCTTCCTACTATGCGTCTGTACATAGTAGGGTCTTCTAGAAGCTCACCTGCATCTGTGCTCAGCTTCACATTCTACTCCAAAGGAACTGAAATAGGCTTACAGCCTGTCATCCCATATTTGGACAGCATGTCCAATCCATATTGCCTCTGCAAGAGCTGTATCCCACTTGGTGATCTAATCACCTCAATGCCCAAGAAATAACGCAGCTCTCCCAAATCCTTCATCTCAAACTTCTGCTTCAATAGCATTTTCACATGAAGGATATCTTCATCACTGTCACCTGTCATAATCAAATTATCAACATAAATGACAAGTAGCATAATACCTTTCTCTGTTTTTCTCACATAAAGTGAGAAGTCCGCCTTGGAAATCTGAAAGCCAATAGTGACAAGATACTGTCCTATCTTGTCAGACCATGCTCTGGGTGCTTACTTCAAGCCATACAAGGCTTTCTTCAACCTGCAAACAAACTCAGGATGAACAGCATGCACATAACCTGGTGGCTGCTCCATATAGACCTCTTCTTGCAAATCACCATGCAAGAAGGCATTCTTTACATCCATCTGATGTAAAGACCATCCCTTTGATGCAGCCATAGCAATGACTGCTCTTACGGTTGCCATCCTTGCAACCGGACTGAATGTTTCTTCATAGTCAATGCCATATGTTTGTGCATACCCCTTGACTACTAATCTTGCCTTGTATCTGTTCACAGAACCATCAGCATTGTGCTTCACCTTATAAACCCACTTACAGCCAATTGCATTCTTACCTTTAGGCAAAGGTACCAATTCCCATGTAGCGTTTGCTTCCAAGGCATCCATTTCTTCATCCATGGCTTTCTCCCATTTTTCTTTTCCCATGGCTTGCTCAAAAGAAGTGGGTTCTGGTTCCTATATCACTTTGACCATATATGCATAGTGAATGGCTGTAAATCCATCATATTTCAGCCTATCCACAGGATACCTAGCTCTCGTAGACCTGCGCAAAGTAGGTTCACTCCCAAGTGCTCTCAAAACATCCCTGGTCTTCCTTACTCCAGGTGTAACAATAGAAGGAATACCCAACTCATCATCAATGCTCTGCTCTGAGCCACTGGATTCACCATCCACATAAGAGTGACCTGCATTCACATCAAACATGGGCTCATCAACCTTCTCTTTTCCTTTTCGTGATACCTGCATACCACTATCTGCATTGCTTTGAGAAGATTCTCCTGATCTTAATCTGCCTGTCCATGGCGAAGAATGTGAACCACTGCTAGAGGACGCTCCAGGTCCACTGATATTTTGTGACTGCTTCTGTGAATTCTGTGCAGCATTACCATTTTGTGCATCTACATCATCAATCACATTTACTGGTTTATACCAGCTACTCATCTCATCAAAAACAACATCTCTGCTCACTGTAAACTTACGAGTAGAAGGGTTATAGCATCTATACCCTTTTTGCTGTAGAGAGTAACCAATAAAGATGCACTTCTCAGCTTTTGGATCCAACTTGGATCTCAGCTCATCTGGCACATGTACATAGGCAATGCAACCAAAAATTTTCAAATGAGAAATATCTGGTTTCCTACCAGTATACCTCTCCTCTGGAGTCATTCCATGTATTGCTGCAGTGGGAGTCCTGTTCATTATGTAGACTGCTGTAGCAACTGCTTCAGCCCAATAAAAATCTGGCAAGTCTTTTTCATTGAGCATGGCACGAGATACCTCTCCAATATGCCTGTTTTTCCTTTCTGCAATTCCATTTTGTTGTGGGGTATAACTGCATGAATATTGCTGCTTTATGCCATGCTCCTGCAAGAACTTTGCAAACTCATTTGAGAGGTACTCTCCCCCTCCATCTGACCTCAGGCATTTTATTTGCAGACCTGTTTCTTTTTCAGCCATAGCTTTAAGGGTTTTGAAATGCCCAAAAACTTCACTTTTCTTTTTCATAAAATACACCCAAACTTTTCTGCTATAGTCATCAATAAAAGTGATAAAATAATGACAGCCTCCAAGAGATGCAGCTTTAGTAGTCCACACATCAGAGTGGATTAATTCCAATGGCTTCTCACTCTCTTGAACATGTCTAGGAAATGGTTTCCTTGCCTGTTTTCCAAACTGACAGGCTTCACATACCTTATGCATTTCTGCAACCTTGAATTTTGGCAGTCCTGCAACAATATTTTGGGCCTGCATTGATTTAAGTCGCTGTACATTAACATGACCAATGCGTTTATGCCAGATATCAATATCTGCAACTACACCGGTCCCATGTGCAAACATTGTTGCACTCAATTCAGACATGTCTGCATCCAACGTAAACATTCTTCCCTTCTTCTTTCCTTTTGCTATCAAGCGACCTTTATTTTTCATATCCTCAACAAAGCATCCATGAGGATTAAATCTGACCTGCAAGCCCTGCTCAACCATTTGACCGACAGAAACCAGATTCTTGGTGATATTCGGGACATGAAATACATCGGACATGTATTTCTTTTTCCCATCCTGCATAGACAAGGGAATTTTTCCAATCTGCACAATAGGATGTGCAGTATCATCACCAGTCTCCACAAATCCTGGTTTTTCCATTTTCCTTGCATCCTCCATCCATTCTGCATGACCTGTCATGTGGTTTGATGCGCCTGAGTCAACATACCATACATCATTGCTTTCTTCTGCACTTGTCACAGAATTGTTCATGTGTTGCACCATGAACAAATGCTCATTTCTGTCATCACCCTGTCTGCTAGAAGATGCATAATTCCCTTGTTGCAGTTTTCCATTCATGATGTCATTCTGCTTTTTATAGCAGTCTTTAGCCATATGACCCATTTTACCACAATAGTAGCATTCAACATTACTGTTTGCATTTTGACCTCTTTGCCATCCACCACGACCTCTTTGGCTCCCCCTGCCTCTAGAGTTACCACGTCCTCCTCCATAGGACTGGTTTTCTTGAGTTTGTTGCATATTCTGATTTCTACCACGGCCTCCAAATCGGCCTCCTCTACCTCTGCCTCTACCTCTTCCAGCATTTGAGTAGAAGACAGCTTCTTTTGAAGTTCCTCCTGAAGAAGATGCACCACCATTTCTCTGTTCCTCAGAAATTAGAAGAGCAATCAACTCCTCAAAATCAGGAAATCTTTCACGAACTGAAATGGATGTCCGAAACTGTGCATAATCCTTTCCTAGACCATTCAAGGTCACAGAAACTAAATCATCATCTTCCACTGGTGACCCAATGGAAGCAAGTGCATCTGCAATCTTCTTCACCTTCATATGGTAGTCGTTGATGCTCATATTTTCTCTTTGCACATTGTGCAACTCTTGCTTGAGCTGCATTTTCCTGGCTTGCGTATTTGTGCTATACATTTTTGACAAGGTATCCCATGCCTCCTTTGGCGTACTTGCATCCTGAATATGCACAATCATAGAGTCTGAAATGCTGATAGACAGCCAATACATAACTTTCCTGGCTCTCTCATGCCATGCTTTAAATGCCTGCATTTGCTGTTGATTGGGAACATCAGGAAGAACTGGTTCTTCTTCATTTCCTGCAACAAATTCCCAATATCCTTTTCCCATAAGGAAATTCGTCATTCTAAACTTCCATGCTTGGAAGTTGTTCTTGTCAAGCTTTTCAGTGACAATCTATGAAAGAGAATCAGATGCCATTACAGAAGACTGCAAAAAATTCTGTCACTGCAAAAACCACAGCTTCACCCTCACAAGGGAAAATCTGCAAAACTGGCGAAAGTGGTATTTGACCACACAGTCACTTCCTAGTGACGATTTTGCATCAACAGGCAACAGGGATGATTATGTAACTCCCAATGTCTCTGCGCGCAAGCATACAATGCAATTTTTACAGTAACTATTCACCGACCTGTAGAACAGTGACTGCACAGCACAAAACTGAGCCTTTTCCTGAGTGCGTGCAGAAAACTTCCGCCTCCAAAACAGGCCCCGAAATGGCCTCAAATAAAAAAAACAAGGTCGCTGAGGGCTAAAGCCTACGCCCGCAGCATATACTGCTCTCTTGCTTCACCGCGAAGGGCGTCTCAACCTGAGACAATGCACTCCTGCACTTTCCGGCTGTGCTACCTGCAGAGATCTGCTCCCAAAACAAAGAATGATAGCAACACTACTCCTCTTACCAGAACACCGCGATCTTGGCTTGCTTTCTTGAGCTCCTTACCACGAACAAGGCTCTGATACCATGTCAAGATTGTGGGAGAGAAGGAAGGAGTCTCACTTGTAGCTTTCTTGCTTGCACAATGGGGGAATACACACAAGGGTGGAGGCTGAAAACAGTTTTCCTCTTCTTAGTTGTGTAAGCCAAAAGAACTCAAGTACAAAGAAATAGAAGAACCCTATATATGGGTCTCAAACCAAACTCAACTAACTAAGGTGGCATACTAACTGAGCCACGAACTAGAGTAGATAAGGATTGCTATCATGTAGCTATTATTCATGGGCGGTGTACCAACCGCGTCTGCAACTGACAAGTCGGTGACATAAATACACAACGGTCACCCTGGCGTATCACGAGTGGAGCTCGATATCTCAACAATAGGTTGCTACAAAAATGATAGTTAACACATGGAAGGGATAGAATCATGGTTGAGCTTTCTCAACAAGTAGGACATGGGTTGTGAGTAGTCGTGTTTAAGCATTTGATTGCTTCTATAAGAGCTCAAATAGCTAAAGCTAGGAAAAAAAGTAGTAAGTCATTGGTTGACATATTGGATAGTGACCTAGCTAAGTTGGAGATCAGCAATGCCTTTGAATCATTGGAAAATGCAGAAATTCCAAGCCTTGACGGATTTCCCAATGAATTCTATAAAGAATTCATGACTTCCTAATCCAACCATATTACAAGTATGAAAATAATACATGAAGTATGGTGTGCTAGTGACCAACAAGCATTAACAAAGGGTAATAAAACTCATACAAAATAGAAGACTCTTTTCTAACCTAGATTCTTGTGTTAGAAAGGAACAAAAGGGAAAGAGGTATATAACTTGGATTTGATAATAAGCCTCTAGAAAGGGATTGAACACTTAAAACTAATTGATTTTTCATTTTCTTCAAGGTTGATTTTGATTTGGGTTATGATAGACTAGAATGGACTTTCATTCTCCAATCCTTGCATGATAAGGGGATTGGGAGGAAATTTATCAAGTTTGTGGGCGTCTCATGGGTGTATTGTTCGAAAATGTAAGAGCTAGAGTAGATTTGAATGGTTAAATCACTAACTCGTTTCCATGAAGAAGATAAATAATATAGGGTTGTCCCTTAGCCCCTCTTTTGTATCCTATCAAATTCAATAGGCAATCAGTGGAAGAAGAGGTATAATGGTAAACTTCAAGTTATCAAGATCCTTAGTAATAAGAAGGACATGCTTTTAAATCAATTTCTAGATGACACTAATGGTACTTAAAAAAAGATATTGTTTCCATAAGACCTTTTGGAATTGTTTAAAGATATTTTGTAAAGCTTTATGTTATGTAGTTAATACAACAAAAACAAAAATTAAAACCTAGATTAAGCCCCCTAGCTACCTTCTTAAAAAGAGGGTTACAAAATCATCGAGGCAAGGAAAATATTCAAACTTTTAGGAATTCCTATGAGGTTTGGAGAAATCCAAAAAAAGGGTGGGGATGGGTCATGGATAGAGTCAGAACCAAGCTAGAAAAGTGGAAGGCATTTTGAATTAGTAGGAAGAGCCATGGTATTGAATTACATTATTACTTCCACAACTATCTATTACCTCTCATGCTAGAAGTCCCCCAAAGTTAGTTTAAAATAATTATAAAGCTTATCCAAGAACTTTCTAAAGACATGTGATGGAGGAATTTATAGGATCCTTAGGGTTTTTGGAAAGCTTACACTTTACCTAAGAAAGAAGGGAGCCTAAGACTCCTTCAATTGTCTATTGACATTTAAACTAAATGGTTAGCAAGGAGCTTCTCCCATGTAGAAGAAGCTTTGACTATACTTATGCACCACAATAGTAAAACATTCTAAGTGGAAAGGTTTAGACACCAAACCAATAGCTTTCACCAAGTGAGAAGAAAAGTTTTAGGCTAATTTGAATTGGCTTAAGGCTCATGGTAAAGCTAGGAATAGTATAAACAACAACTTGTTCACTCCCTCTATAATAACATCACACTCCCATGGTGCATTGTGGAATCAATTTGCTCCAATTGCTTCCATGATCTCAAAGATCTCTCTAGTCTAATCAGGCCTACAAATTATTAAAAAAGGGAATCAAAATATGGAGAGACATTTGGGACCTTGGTAGTCAATATTTCATGTAACCCAATGAGATTTACACACGCTTTAACACTAATAAAACTAAACTAGAGCTTTGAAGTAGAAGACAAGAACTTTGAGGCCCACATATTAACAATGAAACTTCCATTAAACAACCTTTCAACCCTATAGGGATGTGTTGGATTGACACAAGACTGCTACTTCCTCTAACTAACATTCTAAAGGAGAATATATAAGCAATCTTAACATTAAATAGAAGATGGAGTCTTATATGGCATTCTAGTCAATTGTGGCTAGGAGGGACTAGCTAGAGGGATGATGGTCTTAAATTATTCTTCTCTGAGTATTATTGTACATTCTCAAGGGGATGGTAGCCTTAGATGGTTCTCTCTTGGGTAGAAAGTTGATAGAGATATTTTTCCACTACTCTTGTGAATATGGGTAATTCCACTAGCAAGTGATTACATATTATACACATCAACCAATACTAGCATTTGCTTGCAATTTATAGAACTTTTTTTGGTACTCTTTTTCATGGTCAAATGTCCTGGGAACATCCCTTGACTATTTATTTTTGTCTGCATGGGGCAGTTTACTGAAGGATGTCAGGGAAATGAAGTTAGTTAGAGGATGAAAACCTTGTGTCTCTTGTTGATAAAGGTGTTGGATTAGCATCTATGAGTCAACATACTCATGCTTTTGGATTTAATGCTTATGGTTATGCTTCCTATGATGCTCCAGCTCATTGTCATGACAATTTTGGATCTCCTACTTCTTCCTACACTAGTGGTCAATATTTTAGCAATGTTGGGGGATACTATGGTCATGATAATGCATGTTGGAGCCCCAAGAGGAACACCAAGGAAAAGGGGATTCTACTGCAAGAAAATCTATATTGTAACATCAACAAGCTTTTATTTCATTCTTTTGATAACCAAAACAAAGAAAACAACAATTCTTCACGCAGCATCATAGTAGATATCTCCCACGGATTTGATAGAATCAACCATAATCTTCAACATCTTCATAGAATCCTTCAATAGAATAATGAAAACAAAAGAATACACCATTTTTGAATGGAAATCAATCACATAGTATTCATCTTCAATGTCTTCATAGTTCTCTCTCTCAATCTCTCATATACAGTTACACTGTTTTGATAGAATTGACTATCTCTGGCTCTCTCTCTCTCTCTCTCTCTCTCAATAGTACATCATCTCCTCACTACAATTCTCTCATAATAACTCTCAATAATCCTTCTTAGGTCGTGGATGCACCTCCCAAGAGGTATGTTAGATATGAAGAGGCACTAGAGCCACTACAGTGTCTTTTCATAGCTCACTACTGTCACTGTCACTCAGTCTTCTCTTCAGTCTTCAGCAGCTGCTTCTTCCATTTGTTTTAGCTCTTTTGAACTTAGATTCATCATTTCCAAAAGTTAGAAAAATTTCCCAAATTCACACATACATTCTACAGAACACTTACAGAAGGTCTACAGAACAATACAGTACAATACCGGAGCAACTATAGAACAGTTACAGAGCAGATACAGAGGGTTACAGAAGGTCATCAAAACCTCATTACTCGTACTCAAACCATTCCAAACTATCAAAAACTATTCAATAAGCTTCCAAAAGATCTCAACCTTCATCAATCATCAATCCATGCTTCATACAAAAGAAAATCAGAACAAAACGAAAGCTATACAGAACCAATCAGAAACCTCAACAGAACATCACAGAGCTTCATATCTCTACTAAGAATCATCATGATATTCCAAAACATATTCAATATTATCTAGAACACTCTCAAACACTTCCATTAACAACCATACATCACTCTAAATCCATTAAAAAACAATCATTCAGTCCTCAAAAACAACAAAAATCAGTCAAAATTTTAGTCTTTTTTCACTCTCAACATATCCCCACACTTAGAAAGGAAGTGTCCTCGCGACCTAAGGAAAAGAAGAATATAAGTTTACTAAAGAGCTCAATTTTATCTTTCGTAGGATCTTCAATAATATCACCAAACCACGACCCCAACTTATCACCTGTATTTCTAGAAGAAACTTCTAAAGGAAAACTTCATTATTCATTAACTCATCTGATAATCATTTAAAAGCCATAACAAATTTGTAAAGGATATAAGAGGTTCTTCTTCAGCTTTCCATCATAGGCATTCCATCCATCATCAATAGTTTGAAAAGAGCTCTCGAACTAATTATTCTCAATCAGCATGATCTCATCACATACAATTATTACAACACACACACAAACACTAACACAACCATCTGAATGACACCTCCAAAAAGAGATATATATAATTAAGAATCATCCAAAATACATTGCAAAGGCATCAATGAAGGTGATCCCTTTTGAAGGCTTGGTGGTTTCAAAAATGATCCATGGAGAAGGACTCATCCACAAATATCTTTGGAGGATTTTGAAAGAACTGCAGGCAACACATCCTTTCTAGCAAAACAAGGTATCTGCTAGGTAGACATAGGGCATGAAAATAGAGGACATCCAACTGTTGGGATTCAATGTTCACATTGACATTCATATAAAGCTTTGGAATGGCCTTTTGATCATTATGGGAATGCCTATGCATGTATGCTAGATACCAAGCAAAATGAGTTGTCAATCTCATTGAAGGATCTAGAGATTGTGAATATTGGTGAGCAAAATGAAGATAATCCTAGTATGCTTGATTGGCACTTGTCCAATCCCTTGGAATTATTGGCCCGTTTATCTGTGGTCTCGTAAGAGAATCAGTCGAGCTCCATCCTCTTCTTCTCGGAATCTGTTGATCAAATCCTTCGTACTCACTAATCAACTGAGGGGGTTGAGAAATAGAAGTAGCAGGAGATGGAAGTGGAATAAGTAAAAGAGGATAAAGAGATGGGTAGGCAAAATCATAAAAGGAGAAATAAGATAAAGAAAGAGTGGCTGAAAATTTAAGTGAATCAGTTAGGAAAGGTGTCAATTGATAAACAGGAAAAGTCGAAGGTATATGGATGGATGGAGAAGGGCATGGTGGAGAAGGGGAAAAAACTCTATCTTCAATAAAAGAACAATAGGTAAATATAGGAATTTGTAAAAAACCTTGAGGTTGAAAAAGAAGAGGTAAGATTGCTGTTGAATTGGTTTGATAAAGAAAAAGATAAGTATCATAGCGATGAGCTATTTGTTGGTAGTACAATAGGCTAGGAATAGAGGGATCTAAAACAGATCTTCTCTGATAGGCATTAAAAAAGGATGAATCAAATGGATGGTTTTTAGAATGATGAGCTAGGAGATTCACCCTCAGTTGGCCACCCTTAGTTGGTTAGTGCTCTGCACATAAGTAGAAGCTGTATTTTAACGTTGATTCACGACCACGCAGAATCAATCATTGAGTGCCATGAATTGTCAGGGCAAGTAGCCACTTTTGAAGAATAACACTAGTACATGTCATCTATCCACAACTCCAAATAGTTGACATACAAAACAGCTTGCAAAACCACATCCCCCACATGCCAGGCCAGATCTACATCATCTGAAATCAATAGATCACCTCGTAGATACATGTAAGACATCAACATGGTATCTGTCGTCACAGAATCTTCAAACACCATACAGACTACTTCTATCAGCATATCAAAAGACCAAGCCCCTCTCCAACCATCCTCTGGAAGAGAAAGATCCATCGTTGAAAGCTTCATATAGAAGGCCAACTTCTGCAACTGATAGTGGACAAAGAAAGAATGGTCCGGAGGAACATACTCCTGAAAGTGCTCAAATGTAGACCATAAAAAATCCATCCTGGACTGCAATCTTTTCACTTTATCTTGGAATAATGGACATAATGTGGCATGTCTCTAGAGAACCTCTGATACATTTGTGCATACATCTTGCATTCTATCAATCCCATCTATTTTTGCTGGTGATGGTCTTCGCCCATAGGGCCCACACATATGCCCAACAATCAAAACCTCTTCAACTCCAAAGATAGACTTTTGTCCAGAAAGAGTTAAATGCACCTCTTCTAGATGCGTCAAAATCTTCTCACAATCCACAATATGATCTGCAACAAACTGTCTGCATCCATGAGCATCCATCTCTTCATTTTTTCATCCACTGCACACCCTTTGATTGGAACATCATCCAAGAAGGGCATTGTCAATTGTGGTATAAAATCCATGAGTAGCCTATTCATAGCATTTGTCATGTGTGCCACTGAGTTTGTTGCACCCTGTGGGAGAGTACACATTCGTACTAATCCCAAGGGAGTCTTCATGGTTGTGATATCCTTGCTTTCAATTGCAAGCTGAAACTGATCATACCCTGAGTAAAGATCACCCAAAGAATAGATCGCTCTGCCTGCAAAAGCCTCTGCAAATTCATTAACCATAGGACCTGCATCCACATTTCTTATGGTCATTTTATTGACCGGTTGCATGTCTTGAATAAATCTCAAAGCCCCATTCTTTTTAGGCACAGTAAACCAATGATTTGAATACGGGGATGAAGAGGGCTCCAAGATCTTCATGTGAATCTTTTCATTTAGCAAATCCATCACCTTTGATAAGTAAGATTTAGGCATTGGAATAGGCCTGAAGTTCCATGGTACATGTGGCATAGTAAATATGACCATAGGAGAGACAAAATTTGGATCCACACAACCTATTTCACTTGGCTGAAATGTAAATGCCTTTCCATGCCTAGCCAACGTCTGCATAAAACAGTCTTTCTCAGCAGGAGGCAAAAGAAACCCTTCTGCACCAACTTTCAATGCTTGTAATGTTTTAGATGTAAACTGATGAGCTATATCTTTAGGATATCATAAGATTGGCTGCCTTGACACTTTTTCATTCAAAACCTCACTCTTTGGTGAAAGTGGCAAAGCAATTGGTTTCACCTTTTTATCAATTTTCTTATACTTTGTCTCCACAAGTGCTTCAACCCATTGTAATCCACCCTGATGAGAAAACAATGCTATAACATCATACATATCCAAAGAACATACTGACAACACTCTATTTCTAGCCTCATTTTCTACATGTATAGTTGCTGAAATTTCAGCCATAGTGTCATTAATATTAGCCCATAAAAGATGCTTGAAATGCCTTCATTTTTAGCTAACAATCCCAATGCTTTTAGTTCCTTAGTAGCTCGTTTCATAGATATGCGTTCAACCTTGCACATGGCTTCCATAGGCTTAAACCAATATGAATTGTTTGCTGTAAATTGAGAATAACCAATAGTAAATATATGCTTCATTCCGTTAAGAGGCGACTACATCCTTTGAACAGCACTACTGTAGCCTCACATTACAACAGTGCTTAATGAAAATCCAGGTCTTTGAAATCCCTTGTATTTGGAGCCAAAGGAGACTCTTGAAGGGTATCCCGATTTCTAGGATGATTAACACAAACAGTAAGAAATTGAATTGCTTTCCTGCCATCCTTGCTTTCAACTCTTGCATAAGCAGAACCATCATCAAGCATCTTTGTTTCCATACGCACTCCTGTAATATAGGGCTGTCCCAAAATCACTACATATGAGGAATTATCTTACACAAAGAAGTGTTGCTCTTCTTGTACATCACCAATTGTCATTTTTACATTAGGACATGCAACATAGAACTCTCTTGAAAGAATTATTTGCAGCCCTCATATGCCAACCATGATCAGTGTCTATAGGCCATGCACCATACAATCCACGCTCAATGACATTTATCTCAGACCCATGGTCAAGTAAAGCAACACAAGGAGTTTCACGTTCCCCTATTTTCACTACCATTTCAGTGGTAGCTCTAGTCCAATGATTTCTTGTATAGTGACTTTGAGAAATAAATCCTAGAGTCTCTTCCCCATATTGTTGCATCTGCCTTACTCCATCATGCATATTGCTACAAGACAATACTTTTTCAGCCACTTTCTTTTCTTTTCCACATGATTTCCACTTTTTAGTAGCATCTTGCATAGATAATCGAGTATTTACTTCATGCTCATATTTAGCTCGAATACCCAACAAACCAGTTTCCTCTTCAAAATGCAGCAACGCACTAGTGGTATCACCAAGAAATTGATGCTTTCTCTTAATTATGTCAATCATCATGAAATTCTCGCTTGGTGATGCCAAGCACCTCTCCCAAGGTGAATTCCACCCGACTGTTTAAGATCCGTTCTTCAAGAACCTTCTTAAGATTTGTGGCTGTCTCAATGCCAGATTGCAACTTATATCCTGGCTGCTTGCCCTTCTTTTTGCTCTCTTCTTTGCTATCCTATTTTTGCTCTTGATTGACTGACCTCTTCCATAACATGCTTGTGAGGTGGCTGATTTGTAGCTTTAGGCTGATCCACACTTCTTCTTGTCATTATTTTAGATGTCCTTGCATTATCTTCATCTCTTTTTCATTTTTCTTCCACAAGTACACCTGTGTTTTGTACCTTTGCTAAATATGTATACACTAAATATGCATCTACCAGTGATTCCCAACCAGTTATGCCACGAATGTCTGCCCTGCATGAGACATTTCACTATCAGTGACCTTTCTCTTTTTAGCTGCATATAAAGCATGTTGAGATATTGAGTTCCACTCGTGATATGCCAGGGTGACCGTTGTGCATTTATGTCACCGACTTGTCAGTTGCAGATGCGGTTGGTACACCGCCCATGAATAATAGCTAGATGACAGCTATCCTTATCTACTCTAATTCGTGGCTCAGTTAGTATACCACCTTAGTTAGTTGAGTTTGGTTTGAGACCCATATATAGGGTTCTTCTATTTCTATGTACTTGAGTTCTTTTTGGCTTACACAACTAAGAAGAGGAAAACTGTTTTTCAGCCTCCACCTTTGTGTGTATTCCCCCATTGTGCAAGCAAGAAAGCTACAAGTGAGACTCCTTCCTTCTCTCCCACAATCTTGACATGGTATCAGAGCCTTGTTCGTGGTAAGGAGCTCAAGAAAGCAAACCAAGTTCACAGTGTTTTGGTAAGAGGACTAGTGTTGCTTTCATTTTTCTATTTTGGGAGCAAGTCTCTGCAGGTAGCACAGCTGGAAAGTGCAAGAGTGCATTGTCTCAGATTGAGACGCCCTTCGTGGTGTAGCAAGAGAGCAGTATATGTTGCGAAAAGAGGCTTTAGCCCTCGGTTGCTATGTTTTTTTTATTTGAGGCCATTTCGGGGCCTATTTTGGAGGCGGAAGTTTTCTGCACGTACTCAGGAGAAGGCCCAGTTTTATGCTGTGCGACCACAGTTCTACAGGTCGGTGAAAAGTTACTATAGAAATTTCATCTTATGCCTATGCGCAGAGACATTGGGAGTTACAGAATCATCCTTGTTGCCTGTTGATGCAAAATCATCTTTAGGAAGTGACTGTGTGGTCAAATACCACTTTCGTCAGTTTGTAGATTTGCCCTTGTTGTCAAGAATTGCGTGGTGGAGGGGGTTGCTCAATATGCTGCGCAGAACACACACAGAATGCACAAGGAGAAGCTCACTCAAGAGACAAGAAGAGAGATGGAGGCCAAAACGTTTTCTTGCTGATTTCTTCTTCTTCTTCCATACTCTTTACAATGTACACAAAGTATAGATAAGATACAACATAAAAGGAAAGTGGCCTACTAAGTCAAACAATGCATAACCGACTACACTAGTCGATTGGCGCTATAACTATGCCAGCTGTAAATAGGTGTAACAACCTGAATATAATAAGTGATGAGTCAGTGGCCATGTGAGAGTCATAATGACCACCGACGTGCTAAGTGTAGACGTGTGGACCCATCTAACCAGGCGGTCCATCATCAATGTCCGCATGTGTTGAGCTTGTCATCTCAACACTCCCCCTCAAGCTCAACTGCATCTCTGCAACTCCAAGTAAGCTTCTAAACTTTTGAAGCTTCTGTGTACCCAAGGCCTTCGTGAAGATGTCAGCTATCTGATCCTGTGTGCTGACATACACCAAGTCAATCTCACCTGCTAGTACCTTCTCTCTCACAAAGTGGTAGTGTACCTCAATATGTTTTGTCCTGGCATGGAACACAGGGTTCCTAGCCAACTGTATACTGCTCATGTTGTCACAATAAATGACAACTGGACCTTCCACCTGGACATCCAAATCAGCCAATAGCTTTTGTAGCCATACTACCTCACATGCTGCAACAGCAGCACCTCTATACTCAGCCTCTGTACTCGACAAAGCAACTGTAGATTGCTTTTTGCTGCTCCATGCAACTGCTGCACTACCAAGAGAGAACATGTATCCGCTGGTAGATCTTCTATTAGACATACTACCAACCCAATCTGCATCTGTGTATCCAAACACCTGTACATCTGTACCTGCCTCATAGAAAAGTCCATAATGTAATGTGGACTTCACATATCTCAATATGCGTCTGACTGCATCCAAATGTGGCTTTCTAGGTACTTGCATAAACTGACTCACAAGACCAACAGCATAGCTCAAGTCTGGCCTTGTAATGGTCATGTAGATCAAACTCCCCACTATCCTCCTGAACATAGTAGGGTCTTCTATCTCATCCCCAACATCAGCACTCAGCTTTACATTCTGCTCCAACGGGACTGAAAGTGGTTTGCATGCAGTCATACCATACTTGGACAACATATCCAAGCCATACTGTCTTTGGAACAGCCATATACCATCATCACATCTGATCGCCTCAATGCCAAGGAAGTACCTTAGATCACCTAAATCCTTCATCTCAAACTTCATCTTCAAATAGCCCTTGACTTCAACAATCCCACTATCACTATCACCTGTAATAATCAAGTCATCCACATAGATGACTATGATGACCAAACCTGCATCTCCCTTTCTCACATAAAGTGAGTGATCAGCATCAGAAACATAAAAGCCAATATTGACAAGATACTCTCTGATCTTGTCAGACCATGCTCTTGGTGCTTGCTTGAGCCCATAGAGTGCCTTCTTCAACCTGCACACATACGTGGGATGCTCTAAATCTTCATAACTTCCTGGCTGATCCATATACACTTCTTCCTGCAAATCACCATGCAAGAAGGTATTCTTTACATCCATTTGCTGCAACCTCCAACCTTTGGCTGCTGCCAAATCAATCACACATCTGACAGTTTCCATCCTAGCAACTGGACTGAAGGTTTCATCATAATCTATGCCATATGTTTGGGCATAGCCTTTTGCAACCAGCCTAGCTTTGTACCTGCTAATAGAACCATCTGCATTGTGCTTAATCTTATAAACCCACTTACATCCAATAGCTTTCTTTCCCTTTGGCAATGATACTAGATCCCAAGTCTTATTGGCCTCTAATGCATCCATCTCCTCATCCATTGCTGCATCCCAATGAGCATGACCAACAGCCTCCTCAAAACATGTGGGCTCAACATCCTCAACTAGTTTCACCATATAAGCATAATGGTGAGCTGCATAACCCTCAAAACCAAATCTTTTAACAAGGTATCTCACCCTATTAGACCTGCGTACCACTGGATCACTCAATGGAGTCTTTGCATTAACACGTGCTCTCTGCACACCTGGAGTCCTCACTGAAGGAATGCCAAGCTCATCATCCAAGCTCTCTGAGCCACTGGAGTCTCCATCAAGAACTACATCAATGCCTTCTGACACTTTATTCTTTCCTTTGTCTTTACCTGTAGTGCTACTAGATGCACTCGAAGATGTAGAGGTACTCCTTAGTCTCCCAGACCAAGGACTACCAGATGATGTCTCTGGTCCACTAAGAGTCCGTGATTCTTGCCTTTCAGCCTGCACATGAGTGTCATGATCATCATCAACATCCAATGCATCACCACTAGATGCATACCAACTGCTCATTTCATCAAAGATGACATCCCTGCTCACTCTGAACTTACATGTGACAGGGTTGTAACAGCGATACCCTTTTTGCTCTAAAGAGTATCCAATAAAGATACACTTTTCAGCCTTTGGATCCAGTTTCTTCCGCAACTCATCTGGCACATGAACATACGCAATGCAGCCAAATACTTTCAAGTGTGAAACATCATGCTTCTTACCTGTAAAACATTCTTCGGGGGTCATATCATGAACTGCAGCTGTGGGAGTTCTGTTCATAATATAAACAGCAATATGAACAGCCTCAGACCAAAAATGCTTAGGCATATTCTTTTCAGCCATCAAGGCGCGTGCAACTTCTGCAATATGCCTGTTTTTCCTTTCTGCAACCCCATTTTGCTGTGGGGTATACCTGCATGTGAACTGTCTCTTTATCCCATGAGACCTCAGAAAATCACTGAACTCATTTGAGAGGTACTCTCCCCCTCCATCTGACCTCAGGCACTTTACTTTCAAGCCTGTTTCTCTTTCAACTGCAGCCTTGAAAGTTCTAAAGTGCTCAAAAGCTTCACTCTTTTCCTTCATAGAATATACCCACAGCTTTTTAGAACAATCATCAATGAATGTGACAAAGTATGAACTGCCTCCAAGAGATACATTTTGTGTAGGCCCCCAAATGTCTGTATGCACAACATCAAGGATATTTCTGCTTACATCTCTGTCATGTGAAAAGGGTTGTCTTGCTTGCTTACCAAACTGACATGCTTCACATACCTTCTGAAATTCTACAACTTTAAAAGTAGGCAAACCTGTAACCAACCCTTTGGACTGCATTAATTTCAGCCTTTGTACATTTGCATGTCCAATGCGTTTGTGCCAAATTTCAATGTTTGCAACAACACCTTTTCCTTTGGCATACATAGCAGCATTCATAGTAGGAATTCCAGCATCTAGAGTGAACATACGTCCAACTCTACTTCCCTTTGCTACCAACCTGCACTTGTCATTGAAGTCTTCTACAAAGCAGCCCTTTGCATTAAATCTGACTTGCAGCCCTTGCTCTACCATTTGACTGACTGACACCAAGTTCTTTGTAATAGATGGCACATGCAATACATCTGAAAGACTCTTTGTCTTACCATCATGCAAGGACAAGGGAACTTTTCCAATGTGTGAAATTGGGTGGCATGAGTCATCACCCGTCTGCACATAACCTGCATTCTGCAAATCCTGCATCTCCCCAAACCATTCTGCATGGCTGGTCATATGATTGGATGCACCTGAATCAACATACCAAACATCTTCATGTGTTCCCTTTCCTGTAACAGCATTCAGCATATGCTGCATAACGAACAAACGTTCATTTTTATCTTTATTCTGTCGTGAAGACGATGCATAGTTTCCTTGCTGCAACTTACCACTGCGGATATCATCTCTCTTAGCATAACATTGGGCTGCAATATGACCTGTTTTGCCACAGTAGTGGCACACAATACCAGAGCTGTTAGAACCTCTGTTCTGCCATCCACCTCTTCCTCTAAAGCTCCCCTGCCTCTAAAGTTACCACGACCTCCTGAAACCTGCATATCGCCAAATTGCTGATTCAATCTGTTTTGCTGGTTGTCACTACCACGTCCTATACCACGGCCTCTTGAAGAGAACCTGCCACGTCCCCTTCCTGAACTGGAGTAGAAAGCTTGGACCTGTTCACCACTTCTTTCAGGTGTCTCACTCTGCATGTTGATCTCTTCAGTGATCATAAGGGAGACCAACTCATCGAAATCTGGAAATGGCTTTCTGACATATACAGAAGTTACAAAAGACTTCCAAGCCTTTTCATTGTTAAGTCCACCCAAGGTAGACGACACCAAATCATCATCATCGGGCATTGCATCAATCGCTGCCAATGCATCTGCAATGCTTCTTACCTTCAGTGCATACTCATTGATAGACATCTTCCCTTTCTTCAATGTATTCAACTCTTGCTTGAGTTGAATCTTTCGTGCCTTTGTATTTACAGAAAACATACTTTCAAGTATGGTCCAAGCTGCATATGAATTCTCTGCATTTCTAATGTGTCCCAACATATTATTGTCAATTACTGTAGACAACCAATACATGACCTTTTTATCCTTTGCATTCCATTCCTTCCGTGCCTTTGTCTCTTCTGCAGTTGGAGGATCACTCATCTCCGGTTCCTTTTCTTCACCTGAAACAAACTCGTAGAGGCCTTTTCCAATAAGGAAGTTCGTGACACGGAACTTCCATGAAGGGTAGTTGTTCTTGTCGAGCTTCTCAATGATAGGGCTTCCACTGTTCTCTGCCATTATCACAAAATTAATACCAACAACAAGTAAATCTTATGCAACCCTAGACCTGTAGTGCACAGCAATACACCAGACAGCCTTTTTAACTGTCTACTCAACAATACATGCAATCTGCAACTTTTTTGCAGATAAACCTTGTGTTTACTCACTGGTAAACACCTTTGAACTTACAGATCTGAAATCTGTAACCTGCGCACCCACGTTCGGTCAATACAGTCGAAGTCACAGTGTATCCCGAAACTGCTGTCCGCAACCTTGCGGCTCTAAAATGGGCCCTGAAATGGCGCTCTTCGCGCACACCAAATCTCACTGCAATCTGAGATTTTTGCTCTGCCCTGCTTCCGGTGCCTCCACGGGCACTATCCAAGAGAAGGAGTGGAAGAATGGGAGAGATTCTTACCCGTAGCTTGCTTGCTCGAACCTTGCTTCTTCTCCTTCACTTCAACCTTCGAAATCAGCCTCTCTCAATGGCGCGGCTCTGATACCATGTCAAGAATCGCGTGATGGAGGGGGTTGCTCAATATGCTGCGCAGAACACACACAGAATGCACAAGGAGAAGCTCACTCAAGAGACAAGAAGAGAGATGGAGGCCAAAACGTTTTCTTGCTGATTTCTTCTTCTTCTTCCACACTCTTTACAATGTACACAAAGTATAGATAAGATACAACATAAAAGGAAAGTGGCCTACTAAGTCAAAAAATGCATAACCGACTACACTAGTCGACTGGCGCTATAACTATGCCAGCTGTAAATAGGTGTAATAATCTGAATATAATAAGTGATGAGTCAGTGGCCATGTGAGAGTCATAATGACCACCGACGTGCTAAGTGTAGACGTGTGGACCCATCTAACCAGGCGGTCCATCATCAATGTCTGCATGTGTTGAGCTTGTCATCTCAACACTTGTGAGGCTGAAGTTGTGTTCTTTGCAGTGACAGAATTTTTTGCAGTGTTCTGTAATGGCATCTAATTCTCTTTCACAGATTGTCACTGAAAATCTTGACAAGAACAACTTCCAAGCATGGAAGTTTAGAATGACGAATTTCCTTATGAGAAAAGGATATTGGGAATTTGTTGCAGGAAATGAAGAAGAACCAGTTTTTCCTGATGTTCCCAATCAACAGAAAATGCAGGCATTTAAAGCATGGCATGAGAGAGCCAGGAAAGTTATGTACTGGCTATCTATCAGCATTTCAGACTCTATGATTGTGCATATTCAAGATGCAAGTACGCCAAAGGAGGCATGGGATACTTTGTCAAAAATGTATAGCACAAATACGTAAGCCAAGAAAATGCAACTCAAGCAAGAGTTGCACAATGTGCAAAGAGAAAATATGAGCATCAATGACTACCACATGAAGGTGAAGAAGATTGCAGATGCACTTGCTTCCATTGGGTTGCCAGTGGAAGATGATGATTTAGTCTCAGTGACCTTGAATGGTCTAGGAAAGGATTATGCACAGTTTCGGACATCTATTTCAGTTCGTGAAAGATTTCCTGATTTTGAGGAGTTAATTGCTCTTCTAATTTCTAAGGAGCAGAGAAATGGTGGTGCATCTTCTTCAGGAGGAACTTAAAAAGAAGCTGTCTTCTACTCAAATGCTGGAAGAGGTAGAGGAGGCCGATTTGGAGGCGTGGTAGAAATTAGAATATACAGCAAGCTCAAGAAAACCAGTCCTATGGAGGAGGACGTGGTAACTCTAGAGGTAGGGGGAGCCAAAGAGGTCGTGGTGGATGGCAAAGAGGCCAAAATGCAAACAGTAATGTTGAATGCTACTACTGTGGTAAAATGGGTCATATGGCTAAAGACTGCTATAAAAAGCAGAATGACATCATGAATGGAAAACTGCAACAAGGGAATTATGCATCTTCTAGTAGACAGGGTGATGATAGAAATGAGCATTTGTTTGTGGTGTAGCACATGAACAATTATGTGACAAGTGTAGAAGAAAGCAATGATGTATGGTATGTTGACTCAGGTGCATCAAACCACATGACAGGTCATGCAGAATGGATGGAGGATGCAAGGAAAATGGAAAAACTAGGATTTGTGGAGACTGGTGATGATACTGCACATCCTATTGTGCAGATTGGAAAACTTCCTTTGTCTATCCAGGATGGGAAAAAGAAATACCTGTCCGATGTATTTCATGTCCCAAATATCACCAAGAATCTGGTTTCTATTGGTCAAATGGTTGAGCATGGCTTGCAGGTTAGATTTAATCCTCATGGATGCTTTGTTGAGGATATGAAATGTTTGCAGACATTGGATGCAGACATGCCTGAATTGAGTGCAACAATGTTTGCACATGGGACCGGTGTAGTTGCAGATATTGATATCTGGCATAAACGCATCGGTCATGTTAATGTACAGTGACTTAAATCAATGCAGGCCCAAAATATTGTTGCAAGATTGCCTAAATTCAAGGTTGCAGAAATGCATAAGGTATGTGAAGCGTGTCAGTTTGGAAAACAGGCAAGGAAACCATTTCCTAGACATGTTCAAGAGAGTAAGAAGCCATTGGAATTAATCCACTCTAATGTGTGGACTACTAAAGCTGCATCTTTTGGAGGCTATCATTATTTTGTCAGTTTTATTGATGACTATAGCAGAAAAGTTTGGGTGTATTTTATGAAAAAGAAAAGTGAAGTTTTTGGGCATTTCAAAACTCTTAAAGCTATGGTTGAAAAAGAAACAGGCCTGCAAATAAAATGCCTAAGGTCAGATGGAGGGGGAGAGTACCTCTCAAATGAGTTTGCAAGGTTCCTGCAGGAGTATGGCATAAAGTAGCAATATTCATGCAGTCATACCCCACAACAAAATGGAATTGAAGAAAGGAAAAACATGCATATTGGAGAGGTATCTCGTGCCATGCTCAACGAAAAAGACTTGCCAGATTTTTACTGGGCTGAAGCAGTTGCCACAACAGTCTACATAATGAACAGGACTCCCACTGCAGCAATACATGGGATGACTCCAGAGGAGAGGTATACTGGTAGGAAACCAGATATTTCTCATTTGACGATTTTTTGTTGCATTGCCTATGTTCATGTGCCAGATGAGTTGAGATCCAAGTTGGATCCAAAAGCTGAGAAGTGCATCTTTATTGGTTACTCTCTGCAGTAGAAAGGGTATAGATGCTATAACCCTTCTACTCGTAAGTTTACAGTGAGCAGAGATGTTGTTTTTGATGAGATGAGTAGCTGGTATAAACCAATAATGTGATTGATGATGTAGATGCATAGAATGGTAATGCTGCACAGAATTCATAGCAGTAGTCACAAAATATTAGTGGACCTGGAGCGTCCTCTAGCAGTGGTTCATATTCTTCGCCATGGACAGGCAGATTGAGATCAAGAGAATCTTCTCAAAGCAATGCAGATAGTGGTATTCAAGTATCACGAAAAGGAAAAGAGAAGATAGATCAACCCATGTTTGATGTGAATGCAGGTCACTCTTATGTGGATGGTGAATCCACTGGCTCAGAACAGAGCATTGATAATGAGTTGGGTATTCCTTCTATTGTTACACCTGGAGTAAGGAAGACCAGGGATGTTTTGAGAGCACCTGGGAGTGAACCTATTTTGCGCAGGTCTACGAGAGCTAGGTATCCTGTGGATAGGCTGAAATATGATGGATTTACAGCCATTCACTATGCATATATGGTCAAAGTGATACAGGAACCAGAACCCACTTCTTTTGAGCAAGCCATGGGAAAAGAAAAATGGGAGAAAACCATGGATGAATAAATGGATGCCTTGGAAGAAAATGCTACATGGGAATTAGTACCTTTGCCTAAAGGTAAGAATGCAATTGGCTGTAAGTGGGTTTATAAGGTGAAGCACAATGCAGATGGTTCTGTGAACAGATACAAGGCAAGATTAGTAGTCAAGGGGTATGCACAAACATATGGCATTGACTATGAAGAAACATTCAGTCTGGTTGCAAGGATGGCAACCGTAAGAGCAGTCATTGCTATGGCTGCATCAAAGGGATGGTCTTTACATCAAATGGATGTAAAGAATGCCTTCTTGCATGGTGATTTGCAAGAAGAGGTCTATATGGAGTAGCCACTAGGTTATGTGCATGCTGTTCATCCTGAGTTTGTTTGCAGGTTGAAGAAAGCCTTGTATGGCTTGAAGCAAGCACCTAGAGCATGGTCTGACAAGATAGGACAGTATCTTGTCACTATTGGCTTTCAAATTTCCAAGGCAGATTTCTCACTTTATGTGAGAAAAACAGAGAAATGTATTATGCTACTTGTCATTTATGTTGATGATTTGATTATGACAGGTGATAGTGATGAAGATATCCTTCATGTGAAAATGCTATTGAAGCAGAAGTTTGAGATGAAGGATTTGGGAGAGATGCGTTATTTCTTGGGCATTGAGGTGATTAGATCACCAAGTGGGATACAGCTCTTGTAGAGGCAGTATGGATTGGACATGCTGTCCAAATATGGGATGACAGGCTGTAAGTCTATTTCAGTTCCTTTGGAGCAGAATGTGAAGCTGAGCGCAGATGCATGTGAGCTTCTGGAAGACCCTACTATGTACAGACGCGTAGTAGGAAGTTTGATTTATATGACTATTACCATGCCAGATTTGAGCTATGCTGTTGGATTGGTAAGTCAGTTTATGCAGGCTCCAAGGAAACCGCATTTGGATGCGGCTAGATGCATACTCAGGTATGTGAAGTCCACATTGCAGTATGGACTATTTTATGAGACTAGGGTTCAGATTCAGTTGCGTGGATATATTGATGCTGATTGGGCTGGTAGTATTTCTGATAGACTATCTACCAGTGGGTACATGTTCTCTTTTGGGAGTACTGCAGTCACTTGGAGCAGCAAGAAACAGCCTACAGTTGCCTTGTCGAGCACAGAGGCTGAGTACAGGGGTGCAGCAATGGCTGCATGTGAGGTAGCTTGGTTGGATAAGCTACTTTATGATATGCATCAGCCTACAGATGGGCCAGTTGTCATTTATTGTGACAACATGAGTAGTATACACTTGGCAAATAACCCAGTCTATCATGCTAGAACAAAGCACATTGAGGTGCATTATCACTATGTGCGGGAGAGGGTTTTACTAGGTCTTATTGATCTAGTTTATGTCAGCACAGAGGATCAGGTAGCTGACATATTCACGAAGGCATTGGGCGCAGATAAGTTGTGCAAGTTCAGAGACCTGCTTGGTGTGCAGGAATTGGGATTGAGCTCGAGGGGGAGTGTTGAGATATCGAGCTCCACTCGTGATATGCTAGGGTGACCATTGTGTATTCATGTCACCAACTTGTCAGTTGCAGATGCGGTTGGTACACCGCCCATGAATAATAGCTACATGACAGCTATCCTTATCTACTCTAGTTCGTGGCTCAGTTAGTATGCGACCTTAGTTAGTTGAGTTTGGTTTGAGACCCATATATAGGGTTCTTCTATTTCTTTGTACTTGACTTCTTTTTGGCTTACACAACTAAGAAGAGAAAAACTGTTTTTCAGCCTCCACCTCTGTGTGTATTCCCCCATTGTGCAAGCAAGAAAGCTACAAGTGAGACTCCTTCCTTCTCTCCCACAATCTTGACACCCCCTCCCACCCTTCACCCCCCAGGCCCACCCGCCAACCCACTCGCACCCCCCTCCCACCCTCACCTCCCAGGCCCACCTGCCATGACCCCCCTCCCACCCTTCACCCCCCAGGCCCACCCACCAACCCACTCACCACCTATCCAACCCCCTGCCCAACCCACCCTACCCATCCCCCCCCGTTACCTCTAACACCCCCCCCCCCACTAAACCTCCTTTCCCCTAACTAGACCTAGCCCCCACCCAACTAAACTTAACCCCCCTACCCTTTCCCTTAGCCGGCTCTTCCCACCTCCTACCCCCTGCAGACACCCCCTTTTTGGCCTCCGTCCCCCCGCCAACCCTCGACTAACCGCCCAAGACACGTCTTAACAGCCCATCGAAAAGGATGTCTAGAAAGCTCCGCCCGGTACTCCCATGGAGTGTCACGGGGTTTGCGATCTAAGACTTTCCGCATCTGCTATGTAGTGGAAGTATTCTGGCCATTCCCACTTGGGACCGACCTGAATCATGGTTTTTCCCTAATGGTCATTTCCTAAACGGCAACTAGCGTCGAACCCCAAGCGAACTAATTTACGCAGAAATGCTAGGGTCGAAGCGGATTCACGCTGCACTTGGTTCAAGGAGAATGGGAAATGAGAGGAATGCAAGGCTCGATCTCTCTGCCATAAGGCATAGTCCCATCCCGTTCCCCTAAAACAACGTAAATCGGGATTATTATAACTTAGAATCTAGGTCAGCACCCTTGATGTTCGTGTCCTTTGAAAAATGTCTTTTTGCTGTCCATCGTGATTGAGAAAAGTTCCCGGTCAACCGGGACCACCCATCCATAGGATGGACCCAAGGCCACATCCGCCGCACTTTCCTCAGGTTGTTTTAGTTGTCTAATTACCTACCACATTTAGTTGGACAAGTATCAAACACCTTCCTTAATTAGCCCGTTAGGCACCGGTTCCTTCACGTAATCATAGCACTTGACATAGAAAAGCAATGTCAAACAAGTTCTTTTTCAACATGTTCTCATATTTATATTTGAAATACATAAAGTCCAACCTGTAGGCTTATCCATTATCTGCTCAAAGGCTATCCAACAATCCACAGGGATTACTAATCCAAGATTCCGCTCGTAGACTAGTATGCGGGCCTTGAGATCCAATCTTGAGTCATGTTGGTCTCTTGTGTAGGGCCCAGAAGGTGAGGGATTTACGGCCAGAGCCCCCCTGGCACCAAAGCATCCTCCTGCTCCAAGTAGCGCTCAACGGAGAGACCTCTCGCGGCAGGTTTGGTCCACCTTCCTGGCGTGGATAACAACCCCCTTGGTTAGGGTTAGGCAGGCAGTCGAGGGTAATTGAAGCTGCCTCTCCCTTTAGGCCTTCAACATGAAGCATTATATATCTTTTCATCCTTTAATTCTTTTAGCAAACAAAGCAAAACAGTGCTCTTTAAATTGTTACAAGCACAATTATTTCCAGTGGTCGTTATTTTTGGCCAACTGCTAAGGAGCGAATCCTTCTTTCCGAATGCATCCAGCACTTGATCCGGGATCAATTGCGACTTGGCAAGATCCCCAAGGGTTTGTTTGTTAACCCTATATCCTTGGGTTGGGGCCATATCCTATTAACCCGACTTAATCAATACCTTAATTTCAATTAGTAGTACATATGTTATTCCAATTTATTGATTGGTCCTTTGCTTCCAAGCAAATATCTAATCCCCGTATCTTGGTTACTTTACCCAAGAAAGGTACTATATCAGGACGATTATTCATTCTCTTGCAAGATAAACTTGCGTAAGAATCTGCCAATCTCATTCCGAGGAATTGGCCATTCCCTTGTGATCAAATCACAAGATCATGCGACTCTGCAACTTGTTGCCAAGTGTTGCACCTAATCCATGGGACTATTTTACCCATAGAATGGCATCTTCTAATCATGAAATCATGATTAGATAGGAAACATGGTTAGGGTGTCTTTATAACAATCCGTTCCTGATTGCACTAGGCCGATATTGTCGGTCCTAAGGTTCCAAATTCAAACTGAGCTTCATCTTTTTAGCGAGCAATCCTTAGGGTAGAAACCCTAGATCGTCTCTCGCAAGTACGTCCTATTGTCCCTACATTCCATGAATGAAGGCAAGTCTTTTAGGGTATAAGTATTTCAACTTGTCAATAAGAGCGATTAGGTCATGTCCTCAACGTGCTAAATCCTAGTTTGCTCTTTGGGATATGTTGCATTGAATTAACGAGTCCCTCGCAATTTTTAGGTGTTTAGGTTTAAACCAATTTACTTGTCTATTCTTGAAGATATTTACGAAACCATTTTCGTAACCACATGATTCATTGCCTACGTATTGAGTTGATTTTACAAACCCTAACTTTTCTGACTAAGATCAAAGCGCAAGTTAAGTTATGGCATAATTCCTAGTGATGCAATCAAGTTTCATGTTACTAAGCTTTAGGGTTTTATGTTTGAACCATGCAACCTTTTATAAGAATTACGCAGTTGAAACGATATTTATACCAATTAACTAGAGTTAGGCAGCTCAAGAACCATTTCATGCCTTGCAAATTTCCTACGGATTATTAACAACTTCTTTTCATGAATCATTTCGAAGTAAAGATGCCTAATAATGCGACATGCAATTTATTCTTTCCATGCCTAATTGAAGTGTACAATAATAACTTCGAAAAGATGATCTTTAATTAATCTAAATTTGTTACTGTAATGCATATAACAAATTTTTAAGAATGCATAGACGTCTCATGTCATTTCATTCGTTCCATTGGAAAAATACAAATGACCAATTTCCTTGATCATAAGCTATTTCCTTTTAATTTACCTAGAGTATTTCAATCAAAAAAGTGCATCCTAATTTCATAAATGATCCATGCACAATCAAAAATATTACGATGTTAATCAAATTTAGGAAGAAAAACCTGGACTTGCGGTGAAATGTCCACATGGATGTTAGGAGATGATCCTCCAGCGGTTGCGCCTTGTGCCTTCTTAGGAGCCATCGGGAATTTGGCCTTTTTGCCTTGGATGCAGATTTATAATCTTGGCCATCTCCTTCACACGTGAAACTTCCTTTGTGATTCAGCCTCCTTGATTAATTTCTCCGACTTTTGGAACCACCTAAGGCTTTATAGGATTCCTCCTTAAACTTCAAGGAAGAAGGGTTGTAAAAGATTGCTTTGGGAAGGCAATTAAAAGGGAATTTTAAAAGATCTCGGAATATCAAGAATCCGCTTGAGAGGGCAATAGGGAAGTGCCATGGGAAGAGTTTTAGAACTCGGGCTAGTGGAAGCTTTGTGGGGAACCCAAGGGGGGAAGAAGGGCTTAACTTCGGGGTTAGATGAGTTTTTAAAGGCCCTTGGGTGAAATGAAAAAGGGGGAAAAAAGGGTATTTGTGAAGGCCAATAGAAAGGGGGTTCTAGGGGACCCTGAGGTTAAGATGAACCTTTGAGGGACTTGCAATATAAAAGGGGGCTTAAAGGACCCTAAAGCATTTTGTGGGGGGAAAAACCCACGGGGAGGGTTTAAATCCCGGGGAGGGGGGGTTTTAAAATGCTCTTGGTGGAAATAAAAGGGGGGAAAAGGTCACCTGTGAGGGGATTAAATCCCACGGAGTGGAAAAGAGGTTATAAAAACCTTCGAGAGGAAGGCTTAATAAAGCCACGGGAAGGGGGGCTTAGCTCCTCCCCTTAGAAGCTTCCAAGAAGCTTCTTGGAAGCTTCTGTGGTTAACAGAAACCACGTGGAGGGAAGGGAAGGACTTAACGGCAGCATGTTGGCAGTACCAGTGGCGTCCTGCTCGGCAGCAGATGGCGATCTTCAGCAGCTTCTTCCCTCCACTCTCAACGGCGGCGTCTGTCACGATGATTACCACCTCCTCCTCTCTGTCAATTGTTAGCAGTGTGACGGCTCTCTCTACGGTAGCAATTCACTGTCCTATCAAGCAGTGTGAAGGCTCACTTCCTCTACTCCCCTTCCACATGGCTTATATAGCTGAGGGAAGGGGTCGTTCCGGCCCCCACGCGGCCATAATGCATGGCATGTTTCTCCCGCGAGCTCTAGCAAGGAGCTTAATTACCCTTTCTATTCCCCTCTCCTCCAGCACGACAGTCGGCTAGGGGAGAGAGAGATAATTTAAAAAATTGCCATTATTCCTAAAATTTATCATTTTGTCCTCCTAAGAGGAGGTTCATATGAAGAATATGGTTTTAGGACTTAGAATTATTACATTCTCTCCCCCTTGAAGGAATCGATATGTCCTCATCTTGAGATAAACTAGGGATATTGATGGTTGAGAGTGCTTTCATCTACCCAAGTGGCATCCTCCTCACGATAATCGTTCCACTGGACGAGGCATTCTCTCAAGGTTTTGGATCTTAGTTGTCTCTCCCTAACATCTAAGATCCTGTCAGGCCATAGTTCAAGGACTCCTTGACTAGGCATTACAACTTGTTGGTCATCAAGTACATGGTTACGATTAGATACATACTTCTTCAATAGGCTGATATGGAATACATTATGAACCTTTAGGTTCTCAGGGAGTTGCAGTCTATAAGCATTAGGTCCTAGGCACTTAAGGATCTTGTATGGTCCACAATACCTTGGACTTAGCTTTTTGCAATCTCCTAAGGATAGGGAACTCTTCTTTGGGCGTACGCGAATGAAGACCATGTCTCATTCCTCAAAGATTTTATCATGATGCTTCAAATCCGCGTATGCCTTCTGTCTATCCTTGGCGGCTTGGATGTCCTGTCTTATTGACTTTATTTGGTCATCCATCTCTTCCAACATCTGCCTTGAAGCTTCAACCCTTAAGGTTGGATCTGAGAAGTTTAGGGGACTTCGACAGTCATGACCATACAATGCTTGGAAAGGGGTCATCTAAATGCTCTGTTGGTAAGAAGCATTGTAGGCAAATTCAACCAAAGGCAAGTATTGAATCCACCTTTTTGGTTCACGACAGCAGTGTGCCCTAAGCATATCCTCGATGACTTGATTGACTCGCTCTATTTGGCCATCCATTTGGGGATGGCAAGCTATGCTAAAACAGATTTGGGTCCCAATGGCTTTAAAGATGGCTCTCCAGAAGTGTGATGTGAAGAGAGAGTCACGATCACTAATGATTCTTCTGGGTAGCCCATGTAGCTTGAATATCTCCTTGATAAACAACCTTGCAATGTTTGAGGCTTTATAGTTTGTCTTTACCAGAGTAAGGTGTGCAGCCTTAGTAAGCATGTCAACCACAACCATGATGGAGTTGTATCCTCCCTGAACTTGGGGTAGGCCAACAACAAAGTCCATACTAATGAATTCCCATTTCATTTGGGGAATGTTAAGTGGTTGCAACTTCCCTGGCATTTTGACATGTTCAGCCTTGATACGTTGACAAGAAAAACATTCACTGACATATTTAAGAACGTCACCTTTAAGCCTCTCCCAATAGTAGCTCTTCCTAACTGCATTGAGAGTCTTGGCATAGCCAGGATGTCTTGAGAAAGGGGAATCATGAGCTTCCCACAGTATCTTATGCTTAAGTGACTAGCTTGCTGGTATACATACTCTCATTCTATAGTAGACAAGTCCACTATTGATAGAGAATTCATAATACTTAGCCTGTAGCTTTTGATCCTGGCCCTTGTTAGGGATCTCCCTTAGCATCTTTTGATAGGTTGGATCATTGCATGCTTATTCTCTAGCCAGCTCAAGTATTGGATTGTTTGGCATGGATATCTTTGTGGCTAGAGATCTAGCTGTTGATGGATTTTGCAAGATTAATGAGTTAAGGAATGCCTTGCGACTGAGTGCATCGGCAACTACATTCTCCTTTCCCGGTCGGTACTTGATTTCAAAGTCATACTCCTCCAGCACTTCAATCCACCGACGTTGTCTCATGTTGAGTTCGTTTTGGGTAAAGATCCACTTGAGACTCTTATGATCAGTCACTAGAGTAAACTTGTTACCCAACAGGTAGTGTCTCCAAAGCTTTAGAGCATGGATGGCAGCTAACAATTCTAGATCATGGGTAGCATAATTCTTCTCATGGCTCTTCAGTTTCCTTGAAGAGTATGCTACAGGATGACCTTCTTGCATGAGCACACATCCTAAGGCAAGTGCGTTAGCATCAGTTACTACCTCGAACTCCTTACTAAGGTCTGGAAGTTTTAGGATAGGTGCTGATACCAAACTTTTCTTTAATTTATCAAAGCTTATTTGTTCGGGAGTTGACCATGCAATGGATGTTTGCTTCTTCAATGAGTATTCGCGAGGGTGTTCGCGTGTGTCACAGGTGCGTTTGTCGTGTGTTCAAGCGTCGTTCGTACGTCTTCACATGCGAGGATGTGAGTCTGGGCTTCTTCGTGTGATGGTGAATGCTATCCGAGCACATGCTGTTGTTCACACACAGCCTGGGTACCTTCTTTTATTTTTCAAAAACCCATTAACATCCAAAAAGAGAAAAAAAACATCTAAAACCCTAAAGAAATCATTTAAAAAATCATAAAATTCAATTAAAAAACAAAAAAGGGCTAAAATATTCCTTACCAAATTCAAAAATTTCTTGGTTTATCTTGCTAGTTATAATACAGATAATTAATTGCAAAAAATTTAAATCCTTCAAAACTCATTGAAAATTGAGAAAAAATCAATAAAAATCCATAAAAATCAGAATTAAATTCAAAAAACTCATAGAAAATTCCATCAATGCATTTGACTACTTTTGGAATATTTTTATATGTTGAAAAAACCTTGACACATGATCACCCTATTATTTTAAGGCCAAATGTTAAATTTTCACCTAAATTCATAAAAATTTCATTTTAAATTTTCAAAATACACTGAAAATTTACTAAAAAATACAAATCCATTGTTGAAGCCTAACGGATCAGTTCTCACTCAGGGTTGATTGTAGAAATCTAGTTATTAAATTAGTTTTAAAAACCATAATAAATCAAATATTTTAAAAAACACATAAATAACAATAAAAATGATAATAACACCCAAATACTAATCTCAATTAACTAAACCAAATATGACCCAACTAATCTCACCTTCATATTTTTTTTAAAGAATAAGGTGTTTCACTTTTTTTCAGTGGTGGCTTTTGCTTTTTTGTTGGACTCATTGCATCTTGGGATCAATCCGTGCGCCCTCAGTCTCTTGCATAGACACCCCTGCCAGGTATTTATATTTCATAATTTATTTATTTTTTTGTCACCTCTTAACCATGATTAATGGTTAAAATGAACTTAAATCACCCACTTTTACACATGCACTCGCGCTAAACACACATTTTTCTAAACAATTAAAAATGAAGCGGGAAGCAGCTGTTCACTTAGCACGTGCTTTGTGTGCTAGAGACACATTTAAGTTTATTAAAAATGAACCCGCCGTCACAAGTGCAGACACTACACAAAAATTACTAAACACACACTTAAATTTTAACTAAATGAATATGCATTTAGAGACCTGAGTCTAGGTATCAGAGTCTGGGATCCGTTAAAAGCACTGTTGCATATTAATAAATTATAACCAATAATTTAAGAATGAACTACTGTTTTCTTATCAAGGTTTACAACCTAATAAAATTTCACCCATTTTTAATAATTTATTAAAACAAACCCTTCACTAAAATCATTCCCCTCACTGCACTTTTTTTTCCCTTTTTAATACATGCACTTCGTGGGATGGGCATGTGTAGTTTTTTGAGTTGTCATTGTTTTTCAAAGTTCTGGTTATATCCTGAGTGGGTTATTGAGGTATTATGGTTTGATTGTATGATACGATTACAAGTGCAGTCTGTAGTTTTCTTTTCTACCTGATACGGTGTCTCAGGTACATGTTTGTTACATAGCATGAAGCTTTTGATCGCATATGTGTAGAGGTCATGTCAAAATTTTTCTAAAATGTGGATTGTTTGGGGTGGTCAATCAGTTAGTCACTTTTGTGTGTGCTTATTCTGATCGATTTATTTTTTATGGATATTTTTTTGTTTTATAGGCATTCCCTGTGATTGTCTGTGTGTGTGTGGTGTGTGTAATCTATTTGAATGGTGCCTCAAGCTCCTCCTCCAGTCCAGTACGTCCCATTGGTCTCTCACGATTATTCTTTATTGCTGGAGTTTGAACTTATTGGCTTAGTAGGCTTAACAAAGTTCATCACACTCTCATTACCACTCATCCCAGAGGATACTGATACTTGTGATCAGTTTCTAGCCTCTTACAGTAAGAGGTCTGGTACTGTCAGAGGAACATTTGTCTAATTGATGCCTAAAAGTTTGGGCAAGGCTTTGTCGTTACGCTATTGCTAGACAAATTTTCTCGAAAGAGGATATCCTTAAATTGTTGCAAAAGCAGACATAGGATGTGCTGGATCCCAAGAAGGTTCTTACCACTTTTGGCATCATGTCTCCATGATCTCCAATCGTGTGTGGAAGTAGCTATGCCAGTTCCTTTAGGACAGGTTTATGCCTGCCAAGAAACCATCTAATTACCTTTTAAATGAGTTGTTTACAGCTTCTAGAATCACGTTAAAAGGCATAACGATTGATTGGAGTTCCTACCTTCTGCCCAAAATGGATCAACACTTTGTTAGAGTTACCAGGGGTAATGTAACTAATGTTACATTTGGATCCTATCTTTCTGTCTTTTTAGCATATGCTACCCTTTCGAAGAAAGTTCCTACCTTGGTAGTTGATCCACCATATGCTCCTCCCCCTGTTGAATACTCTGATGTCATCATTGAGGATCTTGATCCTATCCCTTATGTGGTAGTTTAGAGGAAACACTTAAAATGAGTGGTTGAATCAGCTCTCACTCCTCCTCCAGTCTTCGTTCCTGATCAATCTAGCAATCACCTCTCAGTTTTCCTCACAACAACGAATCTTTTCAGAGCACATCGTGAGGGTGCTCTAGAGATTTCCATCCCTTTAGTGCAACACTTGGTAATTGGAGATGCAATTCCCTTCCTATGTTAAGATGTTCAACATTCTATTGAGCTCTCAATGACTACATGTATCCACCAGATCTATTCCTCTTGTTGTGATGAAGTACAACAGACCAAAGAAGAGTTGACAAAAAAAAAATACAAAGCTAGCTTTTGCTCACGAATGCTTTTCTGATCTTTGTATCCAAATGGAGCAACAGACTAAGATCATTGATGCTCAAAAAATGGAAATTTCTAGTTTGCACATTCAGTTGGCAGACACTAACACTCAAGTGGTCAATGTAACTGAGGAACGAGATAGATTGCTGAAGGAACCTCACAAGCTTCAAGCTTTGCTAGCCACCCAGACAGAGGAGCTTAAAATAGCAAATACCACCTTAGACCAGAGCAGATCAAATTCAGCACCTTAACAAGCAACTGGTCTAGTCACGTTCTTCTTCACAGAGCCTTATTGTGTAACCAGTTCATTCTTTGACCCTTGCGGACTTGGCAATTCTCCAGAGACATGCCACATAATGTCCATTGTTTCAAGCTAAAGTGAAAAGATTGCAATCCAGGATGGATTTATTATGGTCTACATTTGAGCAATTTTAGGAGTATGTTTCTCCCGACCATTCCTTTTTTATTCAATATCAGCTTGCAGAAGTTGGCCTTCTATATTAAGCTCTCAATGATGGATCTACCTCTTCCAGAGGATGGTTGGATTGGAGCCTAGTCTTTTGATTTGCTGACAAAAGTTGTTCGTATGGTCTTTGAAGATTCTGTGACTTTGGATACCATGCTGTTATCTTATATGTATCTACAAGGTGATCTGTTAATTCCAGATGATGTCGATCTAGCTTGATAGGTAGGGGATGTGGTCTTACAAGCTGCCTTATATGTCAATCGTTTGGAGTTGAGGATAGACGAAATATTCCAGTGCTATTCTTCTAAAGTGGCTGGTTGCCTTGACACTTTATGGCATTCAATGATTGATTCCGTAGTCTTGAACCAACAACAGAATACATCTTGTACTCATGTGCAGAACACTAACCAACTTAGGGTGGATCTTTTAGCTTATCTTTCCAAGAACCGTCCATTTGATTCATCCTTCTTTGATGCCTACCATCAACGATTTATTTTAGGTCCCTCTATTCCTAGCTTATTTTATTATCAACAAATGGCCCATTGCTATGATGCTTATTTTTCCCTTTATCAATCCAACTCAGTAACCATCTTACCTCTCCTTTTCCAACCTCAAGGTGCTCCGCAAATTCCAATCTTTACCTATTGTTCTTTCATTGAAGATCGAGTCTTTTCCCCTTCTCCACCTTGTCCTTCCCCATCTATCCAAATACCTTCTACTTTTCCTGCTTATCAATTAACACCTTTCTTAACTAATTCGCCTAAATTTTTAGCTAATCCTTCTTTAGCTTATTCCTCATTTCATGATTTTTCCTACCCATCTCTTCATCCTCTTTTACTCATTCCTCTTCCATCTTCTACCACTTCTATTTCTCAACCCCCTCAATTGGTTAGTGGGTATGAAAGATTTGATCAACAGATTTCTAGAAGAAGAGGATGGAGCTCAACTGATTCTCTTACCGGGCCACATATTAATTGGCCATTAATTCAAGGGGACTGGACAACTGCTAGTCAAGCGTACCAAAATTATCTCCATTTTTCCCAACAATATTCACAATCTAGATCCTTCAGTGAGATTGACAACCCGTTTTGCTAGGTACCTAGCATATATGCCTAGGCATTCCCATAACAATCAAAAAGCCATTCCCAAGCTTTGTATGAATGTCAATGTGAACATTGATTCCCAACAACTGGATGTCCTATATTTTCATGCCCTTTGTCTATCTAGCAGATACCTTGTTTTGCTAGAAAGGATGTGCTACCTTCAATTCTTTTAGAATCCTCTGAAATCTTTTGTAGATGAATCCTTATCCATGGATCGTTTTCGTAATCATCAAGCTTTCAAGAGGGATCATCTTCAATGATAACCCTGGATGTATCTTTTATGCTTCTTAATACTATATCTCTCTTTTGGAGGTGCCATTCAGATGGTTGTTTTGTGTTTGTGATGTATTACTTTTTATGAAATGAGTTTGTACTGGTTGAATAATGGATTTGCTTGAGAACTCTCTTTTCGACTATTGACATTGATGGTGATGGTGGATGGAAAGCTGAAGAACCTCTTATATCCTTTACAAATTTGTCATGACTTTCTATTATTTATAAGATGTGTTAATGCATAACAATATTTTCCTTTAGTTGTATTCTTTATTAGATACAAGTGACAAAGTTGGGGCTATGGTGGGGTGATTATTGAAGACAAAAGACCAAATTGAGCTATTTATTGACCTTATATTTTCTTTTCCTTCTGTTGCGAGGACGCTTCCTTTCTAAGTATGGGGATATGTTGAATGTTGAAATCACTAGATTTTTTGTTATTTTTGAAGTTTGAATGGTTGATTTTGATGGATTTTGAGTGATGATTAGTTATTTTGAAAATATTTGAGAGTTTTTTGGATGATATTGATCATTTTTTGGAAGATTATGATGATTCTCAGTAGAAATATGAAGCTTTGTGATGTTCTGGTAGGTTCTATTGAGGTTTTGATACCTTCTGTTTAGCTTCTGTTTTATTCCGATTTTCTTCTGTATGAAGTATGGATTGATGATTGATGAAGTTTGAGGTCTTTTGAAAGCTTATTGAATAGTTTTTGATAGTTTGGAATGGTTTTACTATGAGTTATAAGGATCTGTTGTTCTTTGTTGACCTTTTGTAACCCTCTTTAAACCTTTTCTAGAGCTTGTGTCTCTGTTTTATTTCTGTTATGTTTCTGTTATGTTCTGTAGATCTTCTGTATGTGCTATGTGGAATGAGGATGTGAATTTGGAAAAGTTTTCTAACTTTTGAAAAGGATGAATCTAAGTTCAAATGAGATAAAAAAAATGGAAGAAGTAGCTACCGAAGAGACTGGAGAAAAGATTGAATGAAGTGACACTAGTGAGCTATGAAGAGACACTGTAGTGGCTCTGGGGCCCTTTCATACCTCCCATGCCTCTTGGGAGGTGCATCCATGACCTAAGAAGGATAATTATGAGTGATTATTGAGTATTTTAGTGAGGAGATGATGTACTATTGAGAGAGAGAGAGAGAGAGAGAGAGAGAGAGAGAGAGAGAGAGAGAGTCAGAGATAGCTAATTCTATCAAAATAATTTATCTATTTATGAGAGATTGAGAGAGAGAACTATGAAGACAATGAAGATGAATAATATGTGATTATTTCCATTCAAAAGTGGTATATTCTTTTGTGTTTCTAATTCTATTTGATGGATTCTATGAAGATGCTGAAGATTACGATTGATTCTATCAGATCCGTGGGAGAAATCTACTATGATACTGCGTGAAGATTTGTTATTTTTCTTGTTGTGGTTCTCTAAAGGATGAAATAAAAGCTTGTTGATGTTACAAGATAGATTTTCTTGTAGTAGAAACTCCTTTTCCTTGGTGTTCCTCTTGGGGCTCCACATGCATTCACATAATGATCCAAAGGCTATTCCAAAGTTGTGCATGAATGTAAATGTGAACATTTATTCCCAACAACTGGATGTATTGTATTTTCGTGCCCTTTCTTTACCTAGCAGATACGTTGTGTTGCTAGAGAGGATGGATTACCTTTAGTTTTTCCAAAATCCTCCAAATTTTTTTGTGGATGAATCCTTATCCATGGACCATTTCCTCAATCACCAAGCCTTCAAGAGGGATCGTCTTCATTGATACCTTTGGATGTATCTTTCATGATTCATAATGATATATCTCTCTTTGGAGGTGCCATTCAGATGGTTTTTTTGTGTTATGTGTTAATTTATATGTGATGAGTTGTGGTGGTTGGATATTCGATTTGTTCCAGAGCTCTATTTTTGGAGATTTAGAGTGATGATGATGCTGGATGGATAGCTCAATATGGAAAGATGCAAAACTTCTTATATCCTTTACGAATTTGCCTTGATTTTTTGTTATTCATAATATGTGTTAATGGATAAAGGGTTTTCCTTTCGCTGTATTCTTTATTATATACATGTTATAACTTGGGGTCGTGTGATTGGATGGTGTTCTTGAAGATGCTAAGAAGATCACATCGAGCTCTTTGATGAACTTGTATTCTCTTTTTCTTAGGTCGTGAGGATGCTCCCTTATTAAGTGTGAGGATATGTTGAATGCTGAGATGACTTGTTTTTTAAAATTGATTTTTGTTGTTTTTGTGGGCTGAATGGCTAATTTTACATGATGATTGACTAGCTTGGAAGTGGTTTGAGAGTGTTTTGGATAGGGAGGAATGGTTTTGATAATATCATGATGTTTTTCAGTAGATATATGAGGTTTTATGATGTTCTATTATGATAGATTGATATGCTAATAGTGTCTAATTGGTTTTGATAGCTTCTGTTTAGCTTCTATTTTGTTTTGTTTTTCTTATGTATGAAGGATGGAGTAATGATTGATGAAATTTAAGGTTTTTTGAAAGCTTTTTAAATGGTTTTTGATGGTTTTGATTAGTTTTAGTTAAGTTGGATGCTTTCTGTTGACCTTCTGTAACCCTCTGTTGAGCTTCTATAGAGTCTCTGTTCCTGTTCTATTCTATTCTGTATGCCTTTGTAAGTGTTCTATTGGATGAGGGTGTAGTATGGGAAATTTTTTCTAGACTTGTAAAGAGGTGAATGAAATTTCAAAAGAGCTCAAGGAAGTGGAAGAAGTAGTTGCTAAAGACTCAAGAGAAGATTGGAGTGAAGTGATAGTGATGAGTTATGAAGAGTCACTGTAGTGGCTCTAGTGATCTTTCATATCAGACACACCTCTTGGGAGGGGTATTCAAAACCAAATAAGGGCTATTGTGAGTGAATATTGAGTATTGTAGATAGGATATGATGTACTATTGAGAGAGAGAGAGAGAGAGAGAGAGAGAGAGAGAGAGAGAGAGAGAGAGAGAGAGAGAGAGCCAATTCTATGCAAGATAATGTATCTACCTATTAGAGATTGTGAGAGGAAGCTATGGAATCTTTGAAGATGAATACTATGTGATATCTTTCCATTCAAATTGGAGTATTCTTTTGTGTTTTTTTGGTCTATCAAAGAATTCCATGAAGAATATGAAGAGCATGATGGATTTTGTTAAAGTTAAAGCCGTGGGAGAATTGTTTCTATGAAGCTGCATGAAGATTTATTGTTCGTGGTGTTCTTTTCTTTGTTGAGATTATATCAAATATGAAAAATATGGTTGTTGATAGTACAAGATAGATTTTCTTATAGTATAATCTCCATTTTCTTGGTGTCTCTCTTGGGGCTCCACAAGGTAATCCCTATCCAAGCACTTGCTCATCCTTGCATCTGAAATGTTTCCTTTTTAGTGCATCTCATGCTAATTACTTAATAAAAATATGTACCATGTATATTGCAACTGAGGAAAAAGGAAAGTGTTAGGTGAGTTGGTAAGCCAAAAGAGAGGTGACCCTTCCTTACCACTTAAGACCGTGAGAAAAAAGGAAAATTCTAGGTGAGGTGGTAAGCCAAAAGAGAGGTGATCCTCCCTTACCACTTAAGACCGTGAAGGGGTACACAACTTGGCATGAGCGGAAATTTTCCCACCTCACGGTAATCTCAAACTTGATACTTGTATGCTGGTGTAGGTATCCCTCCTATGGTCACCACCACTCCTGATGCAATAGCCCCTTTCGGATACCCTTTCAGTGCTTATGGTACCCATGTATAACGCTTGAGGTGTATGCTGTTAGAAGAGATGCATGGCATTAAGATCCACTTATGCACTGATGATAGAGAAAATGGCTATATAAATGTACTTGGGATTGTGATCAATATGCCCAGGATGTTGTTTATGATGATGCTTAGGTCCCTCATCCTATGAGCCATCCACACAGTGCATTTACATAAAGGGACATACAATGTTTTTAGTCACAGTCAATCAAGGATAGTCACAAAGATCCAATTACATAAAATTGTGTATTTCACTTGGGAGAAAATAATATAGCTCATCTTGAATAAGGCTTTCCCCCCTCTATTTTGAATCAAAAATATTCCCAATCGGAGCTACAATGTCTAAAAGTTATGACCATTTTTGTGCACTGAGATCATTGTGGACAGAGACCACTCGAGGATAGACACAAAAATATAATTGCAATTTTTTTTGATAATTTTTTGTCACAAATCTTAACAACTCATCTTGAAGAGAGCTTCCTCCCCTTTGATTTGAATAAAAAATCTCAACAATTGGAGCTTCCCACCAAAAGTTACACCCCATTTACTGATAGTGGGTCTTATGATTGCATCTAAATGGCTAGCCAAAAAGGCAAAAGTAAGGCCCATGAAGAGGTCCAAAGGGAGATTAGGGACTCCAAGACCTCAATGAATGATGAACCTATATTGGCACAAGATTAGCATGGTGATATGCATGAGGCAATGTCCAATATGGATCCCTACAATGTGCTCAATCATACTTTATGTCAACATGAGCTTCGCCACATGGAGAGGCATAATGACATGCTTACCAACCACTGCCAAATGATGTTAAAATTTGATGAAGCAATTGAGAAAATGGCCCTCTCAAACTCTAGGACTTAGCAAACTGTGGAGCAGCTTACCACTCTTGTAGCTCAACTAGCTACCACTTCATCCCAAAAAAAGGTGAATGAATCCAAGTGCAAGTCTTGATGGACTCCACCACTGGAGCCACTATATGGTCCACAGGGCATTCTTGGATCCAAGGATATCACCCCTTCTACCTAATAAAGTTGGTGAACCTTCTCATGCTCATGACGAGCCTCTATTGAGCTCCCCCATCACCCATGTAGCCAACCCTCTAATGAGGCCCTCTCCCACCATTGATAAAAGCTCCCCTACTCTCCCTCAGAGCCCAATAGAACTTATATGGCTCAACCCCATCATAGATAGTATGGTATTAATGGCCAGCATGAGATAAATGCACAACATGGTATGTATGGATAGTAAGATATGTACAAAAGCCATCATGGTATGAATGGACATCAAGGTTTCCATGGGCAACAAGGCCCTCATGGTCTCTGTGACAAGATTCTTCTCACTAAGTACAATGAGCAATCTCCCTCACCATTAGACTTAGAAGAATGGATATCCAAATTAGAGTCCTACTTCAGTATCTAACCCCGCACAAATGATCAAAAAATCAATGTTGCTTCTCTCCACTTGGAAGGATTTTTCCACACATGGTGGTGATATATAAATCGAGAGAATCATTAGGTCATTGATTGGGAAGACTTTAAAATACATATGATTCAAATATTTATAGCCCTTGTGGAAAAAGAGCAGTTGGCAAGACAATGGTATACTTTAGACTAATGTACTCTCACTGTACGAGAGTACACAAATTAGTTTATAAACTTGACCATATATGTGGAGACAATTAGAGATGATGCCAAATTGTGTGAATACATCTATGGGTTGGAACCAAGCCTATCTGCAGATGTCATGGCTCAAAATCCTACTACACTATTTGATGCAATTAAATATGCTAGAAAGTATCGTAACAATGAGAGCTTTCAACAAGGTTATGGAGAGCCACACACTCCCTTGAGGTTAGCCCCATATGGGGGTGGTTTTTTATTTAATTCCATGCCTAATAGCAATCCCAAAATACACAGTTACCCCCCTCTCCCCTTTCATGCTAGAAAATATGGCACTTTTGGGACATCACTTGGCTCTAAACTCGAGAATAAATATGCTCAAAATAGACACTCCATAGCCTCACCCTCCAATGGCTCAAGTTTCTAAAGGTTTATTTCCCTAGATGTTGTGAAGGAATGGAAGGAAAAGGACTATGTTTTAAATGTGGGGACAAGCACACTTCGGACCATGCCTTGAAGTGCCCTTACAAGACAACAAAGGTCAAATTTCATAGCATGTATGTAATGGAAGATTAGCACAATGATGATGATGACTTACCTGTTGAAAATGAGGAGCATGCTGAGGTGCGGACCATGAGCAATTCTATGACCCAGAGGATGGGTTCTCCTTTGACCCAGGCAATTGCTCATCCCATGAGCTTGATTTGACATCCCACCTCACTACCATCTCCCTTTGCTCCATCTCCTTGGATTATTGGATGGGTTCTAGGAGCCCCAATACCCTGCACATTCAAGGCAGTATTCATGTAAAGCATGTATTTATCCTTTTGGATAGTGGTAGTACTCACAATTTCATCAATAAATTAGCCATTGACTAGTTGAAAAGCACCCCTATTATGGAATTACATCACACTTTGAAAGTTCAAGTAGCAAATGGCAAGGAAGAAATCAACACACATGTATGTTCTGCAATCCCCCTATGCTTGGCTAAGAATTATGTGGCATTGGCTAGCCTAATTGCATTAGACATGGGCCCCATTGATGTTGTCTTGAGTTGTGATTGGTTGAAACAATTGGAAAAAATTACTATGGATTTCTCTGAGATCTATATGGAGTTTATGATGCATGGACAACTCATCCACTTAGAGGAAGTTCATGATAATGCTCATTTTCAACTCATTACAACAAAGCAACTCAAAACAAGAGTTTAAGAAATTCTCATAGATCTTTGTTTTGAACTTGAATAAGGAAAATTAAAATCAGCCCTCCAAAGTATCTAAGGATTCAACCTTGCAGGCCTTACTTGAGGAGTATAGTGATTTATTTCATATGCCTATAGCCCTCCCCCTTGTTGACAAACATGGATCTTAAACACAATTTAGCCATGGAGGCTTGAACTCGTAATCAAGAGACATGAATACTGATGACTAGACACATACTTTCACTCAAGTGAATTAGGTTCCAAGATAGATTAGCTTGGGCTCATAAACACAATCTTGAGTGGATAGAGTTATAGACTCTAAGTAAAAAGTACAATAGCATTGCTTGAAAAGTGAACCAAGTATATGTCTTTATAGTTTTCCAGCTTCTCCACTATCCTTATTGTGCATATGGGATTCATGACATCTTTTCCTAGATCATACATCATTTGTTATTTCTCAACACCCCCCCTCAAATGTTGAGTCCCTACACTTGCTGGCTTTTGCCCCCCTTACATGATAACATGGCCCAGGAGACTAGCTCATAGCTCATAGGCAGTCTAGTCAAGTTAAAGCTTGAGACTTTACATCTTTGGCAAGGGTTTTTACAAAGAAAATCCACTAAGGAAAACATAGAGATCCACTATGGGAAAAAATTCCTTAGAACAATCTATTAGAGTTGTTAGTGGTAGCGGAAGCATCTTCTTCTTCTTCTTCTTCTTCATTCACGAATTGACTTTGGTGGTGTTCATTCTGCATCTATAGTGCTCTTTTCTTGTGAAAACATTCACTGGAAATATGGCCAGCCTTACCACAATAATGACATGTCATTCGAATTTTGTTGTCGGTGTTGAATCCTCGACCTCTTCCTTTGGGTCCAACAGCTTCTTTGGTGTATAAGAGATTTTCCCTCAATGATGGAATGCCATCTTTTGTATTCTTGTTCTTCTGTTTGTTCTCTTCATCAAGAAGAGAGTGCTCAATATCTTTAAGTGAGAGATTAGGAACATTGCTTAGTGTTCAAACAAGGTTCTCATATGGTTCATGATTAACACTGGCAAGTAGAATTGCAATTTCCTCATCCTCATCAATGGTATTTTTAAGCGTCGCTAGCTGAGGTTTAAGGATCTTGAACTTATTGATGTGTATAGTCATAGATGAGCTGTCTTTTACATCCAACTTATAAATCTGCATAAGTAATTTTATCTTTGATTTCTTTGCTTGTGTAGCAAAGATTTTGTCAAGTTCTTCCCATGCCTTCTTTGCATCCCTGATGCCAGAGATGTGGTGTAATACATCATTGATAGACCCCAGCAATAATACATAGAGCTTTGTTGTTCATCTTCTTCCATGCCTTTGTTTTAGTTTGGTCTTTTGCAACATCTTCTGCATCATCTTCTTCAAAGAGATCCCAAAGGTCTTTCCTCATGAGATGATACATGGTTTTCTCCTTCTAGGCATGAAAGCCTTCACATTAAACTTTGCTATCTGCTCCAGTTCAGTCATCTTAGAAGGAGGTCTTACCACGAGAACACTCGGGAAATGTCTATCCTTTTACACAAAACTTGAGACTTACAAATGGATTTGATCAATAGGGCTTTAAATCAATATAAGTGATGAGAATAGGCTTTTGAGTAGTTGAGGTAAAATTGGTGAATGACTTGTTCATGAGTGAGCTAAATACACAAGTGCCAAGAGATATTGATTGAGTATCAAGAGATATTATTGATGTTAAATCTCCTTGTTGAGCTAGATGTTGCTCAATGATCTCCTCCCCTTACTGATTTGGAGTGTTGTGGACTGAGCTAGAACTCAGATTAGAGTGGTAGCAACTTGAATTAGTTGAAGAAAGTGAGAGACTGAAGTATAAGATGAGCTTGAACTTCATAAGTTGCTAGCTGCCTTGTATTAAGGTTTCTGTACCGACTGTTGTTTCGTCTATAGCAACACATACATGAAATCAACTGAAAAAAGATTTGATGGAGAGAATGCTTATATACCAGGCTTTAAAAGCCCTATGGTCTTGAGTTGGATTGCAGCGTGTGCAGGTTGCGTAGCTGTACGACAGCTTGTCAGGTGCAGTCTGGATAGATTCGACGAATTTCCATAATCCTGGAGGTATAGTGCACCAATGTGAGCAACTGAGGTGCAAGAGAGAAGCTCTAAGAGTAGGGGAAGAAGCTTGCAAAGGAGATCTCTGTGAGATATTGCCTGTATTGGGAGATCCAGGGGCTCCAAGGTGAGTCAAAGTAGGTTGGCTATGGTGGCCAAGAAGAGATGTGTGAGAATAAAGTAGGAGATGAAATCATACACTTGTCCTGAGCTGGAGTTGAGTTGTAAGAAGTTGGGGGAGCAGGGAGAAGAGCTAAAGTGAGATCACCATGGCTCTGATACCATGTTGATAAACATGGATCTTGAATATAGTTTAGCTATGGAGGATTGAACTTGTAAGCAAGAGATATGAATACTAATGACTAGACACAAACTTTCACTCAAGTGAATTAGGCTCCAAGATAGATAAGCTTGGACTCATAAACACAATCTTGAGTGGATAGAGTTACATACTCTAAGTACAAAGTACAATAGCATTGCTTGAAAAGTGAACCAAGTACATGTCTTTATACCTTTCCAGCTTCTCTACTATCCTCACTGTGCATATGGGATTTAGGACATCTCTTCTTGGAGTATACATCATTTGTTATTTCTCAACACCCCGAAGAGGCAAGTGGACAACCCACTTGATTTAGAGCCCCATTCCAAGCCAGTGAATGAGCCACCTTATAGACTCTCCAAGTGTGAACAGGCCACAAGCAACAATATCATTAGGGTATTTCTTGTGTATGAGAAAAATCTATTAGGGCTCAAGCAAGAAGATTTTATAGCATAGAGAAAAGAAATTATGTAGAAGTAGAAGATACGAAACAAGTGAAATCCAATAGATAAAGAAATCTCAACTATAGAGTAATTTTATTGTAAGAACTTGTGCTCAACTATTATAAAAAATATATATCAATATAAAGACTAAAAAATAAGGCTATTCTTAGTATAAACTTGATTATAATAATCCATATGCGTTATACTTCACTATACATGAGTTTTTGTATCAAACAATGTATCTATGTGGCTCAAAAATAGGCCCGTACACGTACCAAGAGGGGGCCACTCTTTCTAGATTAAGTGAATCAAATTGGGTAGGTGATGTGGATTTGAGATAAGGATTTGAGACAAATTTTAAGGGTTCCAGGAGTTGGAAGAGGGCAAAACCTTAGTTTGCTCCAGCCCCTTTCTCTCTCCTCCCAGGCAAGCTACCATAGCCACACAGTAGTGAAGAACACTTCTTTTCCCCCGGATCAGCATGGGAGTCCCCATCTGAGGGTCCAGGAGCCTTCCCCACTTGCCCCTGACCAAGGGAAGCACCCTTGTGGAGGGGCACAGCCAAGTAGAGAGCCCACGGAATAGCCCACAAATTGCGGCGCATTTTGCAATGTTGTTCCCTGCTCTGCCAGCCCTCCCCAGCCCTCTTTGTTAGAATATCAAGCTCATTTAGTGTGTGTTGACTGACATGAGCTGGACACAGCTAGTTTAGCCATAGTAGTTAGATACATTAAATAAGTCGGTGCCTTTGGTGTGAATGGTCTTATGACCGTAGGTTGTATCTTTCACTATTGAGTGTGGTATAAATAATAGAGTGTGAGAGAGGAAGCGAGTTGCTTCACTCTGTCTGTCATCTATCTGCCTCTTTGAATCTGAACATGGTATCAGAGCTTCATCCATGAGGCTGTGGGAGAATGGGCATGACAACTTGCAGTGCAAAGGAGATGGAAGTAAGGAATCAGGAAAAATCGTGGACTGCCTCCTGAAACCTGTGTTTGAAAATCGTGGACTGCCTCCTGAAATCGTGGACTGCCTCCTGAATGGACAGCAACCTGTATCTAAAAATTTGCGCCTGCTGATCTGAATGGATAGCAACCTGTATCTGAAAATCTATACTTGCTGATCTGAGTGAATAGCAACCTGTCAATCTTCAGTGGGGCACCTGGACAAGGTTCATAGAGCATGTATGCTCACTATTGAAGGTATTTGAAGTGTGCAAGGAGTAAATGCTTGTGTGGGAGCTCTGTTATGAGCTGGAGTGACAGACACAGACCTGTAATCATTTCTGAACTACTATAAACATGAATGGATAGCATGCATTCAGTCATTACTAACACACAGAAGCCTTGTACTACACTCAGAAAGCATCTTTGGAGCACAAGAATGTGTCAAAGCATGTATACATTGGATCAAATGTCTTGGAGCTGAGATCTCTTGCTCAGAATACTCAGATCTGAAAATCTGAAAACTGTCATACACAGTCAATGACAGAATACTCAGATCTGAAAATCTGAAAACTGTCATACACAGTCAATGACAGAATACTCAGATCTGAAAATCTGAAAACTGTCATACACAGTCAATGACAGAATACTCAGATCTGAAAATCAATGATAGGCTGAAAACTGTCATACACAGTCAATGACAGAATACTCAGATCTGAAAATCAATGACAAGCTGAAAACTGTCATACACAGTCAATGACAAGTACTGTGCATTACTGAAGCAATACAGGTCATCTTGGGGGTTCCATCATCTATATAAATTGGCCTATACATGCTAATGCATGGAGAATTGAAGCAAGCAATGAGCATCATTGAAAACTGAATTTTGAAGCTGAAGTAAATGCAGTTACACTGTCCTGGCTAATTACAATTTTGGAGCTGCTTGGAGCTTGGTATGCTGAATTCTGGTTGACTGCAACCTGAAACTGAATTTGTTGACACACTCAGTTTTGGACTTGAAATTGCTGCTGGTTACTCACAGTTTACAGTTTTCAGACTGCATGTATGTACCCTGGCAGTGAGGTTACATAAGCTTAAGCTGAAGCAAACACATAGCTTATGTATTGACAGTTATATCTACAGTTGAGACCACTTGTTTGTGGGTTGTTTTGGGGTGTCAGTGGGCTGAAATACTCTGGTTTTTTTACTGCAATTAATTGCAGAAAACTGTCATAAACAGTTCCGGGCTGAAGTTGAACTGTTAAGAAAATCTTGGTTTGCAGGTAGTCAGGCAAGGTCTGCAACATGGCAAATGCTGATAGAACTGATAATGTAACCCAGATTGTGGGAGAAAAACTTGATAGCAACAACTATGCAATATGGAAGTTCCGCATGGAGAACTTTCTGATAGGCAAAGGATACTGGGACTTAGTGACAGGTGTTGAGGCTGAACCTGAAGTTCCAGATAGGAATCCTACAACTGATCAAAGACGAGCACATCGAGCTTGGACGGAAAGAGCTCGCAGAGTTTTACATTGGCTGTCATTATGTATATCGGATGCTATGGTGATGCAGATCATGAACTGTAAATCCCCAGCAAATGCATGGAACATATTGGTCAGGTACTATGGAACAACTACAAGTGCCAGGAAGATACAACTGAAGCAAAAATTCAACAACATAGAGAGGAAGAAGAGATCCATACAGGACTATGTCACGGAGATTAAAACCTTAGCAGATCAACTCGCATCTGTTGGCTCACAGGTAGAAGATGAGGATATGGTTGCAGTGACCTTAAATGGCTTGGGTCCGGAGTATAAGTCTTTTGACACTTTAGTATCTGTGCGGGCTGAGATGCCTGATTTTAATGAGCTGGTTGCATTATTGATTCATGAAGAGGTGAAGCTTGGCTTAGCTACAGGGTCAAGCAGCTCTAAGAATAAGGATGCAGTTTTTTATTTGAATCAGCGTGGTCATGGTAGCCGCGGTAGAGGCTATGGATCTGGCAGAGGAGGCCAGCAGAATGCATCCTATAGTAATAGCAATCAGCAGTCATCAAATGCAAGAGGTAGTGGCAGCTTTCGAGGTAGGGGGAGATCGAACTCCCGTGGCAGAGGCTCATGGCAGCAGCAGCGTCAGTCAGACAATCCAAATAAGGACAAGGATTGTCACTACTGCGGAAAGTATGGGCATATTGCAAAGGATTGCTGGAAGAAGCAGGGAAATCAGAAGGGCAAGCAGCATGGACATTATGCTATGTCCAGTCAGGTAGATGACTCTGGTGATAGACTGTTTGCCATGCAATATGTCAAAGATAAGGCTGCTCAAAAATCATCTGATGATGTAGTGTGGTACATTGACTCGGGGGCGTCGAATCACATGACCCCTCATGGTGATTGGTTCACGGATATGGTGGCTGAAAAGCATGGCTATGTATGCACAGGTGATGACACGCAACATAGCATTGAGCATAAAGGCAAAGTGCCTCTGGTTGTACATGATGGCAGGAAGAAGAATCTTCATGATGTTTTGCATGTTCCTTCGATTACGAAGAACCTATTGTCTGTGGGTCAAATGACAGAGCAGAACTTGCAGGTTCGCTTCAATAAGCATGGCTGCTTTATTGAAGAGTTTGGCAATGGATGCAAGTTGATCGCGAAAGGCCACAGAAATGGAAGAATGTTTACTCTTGATGCTACACTGCCAGAGCTGAATTCCGCTATGTTTGCTCAGGGTTCTGGCACTATCAGGGACTTAGAGATTTGGCACAAGAGAGTGGGGCATGTCAATTTGCAGAGGCTGCAGACCATGCAGAAGAAGCAGCTGGTAACAGGGCTACCTAGATTCCAATATTCAGATATTGGTCATGTCTGCGAGGCTTGCCAGTTTGGTAAGCAGTCACGATTGCCGTTTGTCAGGCATGTAAGACAGAGTACACGACCACTGCAGTTAGTGCACTCTGATGTTTGGGGACCAGCTCATAATGCATCTATGGGGGGTTCCAGATACTATGTATCCTTCATTGATGACTACAGTCGATATACCTGGCTTTACATATTGAAAACAAAAGATGAGGTCTTTGCTGTTTTTCAAAAATTTAAGGCACAGGTTGAGAAGGAATTTGAGTGTTACATCTCTTGCTTGAGATCTGATAGCGGTGGGGAGTATGTCTCCAATGAATTTGTTGATTTTTTGGCTGAAAATGGCATTCGTAGGCAGCTAACCTGCAGCTACACTCCGCAGCAAAACGGAGTAGCTGAAAGGAAGAACAGGGTTCTAATGGAAGCTGCCAGGGCCATGATGAATGAGAAGCATATGCCGCTTTACTATTGGGCAGAGGCTGTTGTGACAGCCGCATATATTCTGAACAGGACTCCCACTGCAGGCATTCATGACATGACACCGTTTGAGAGGCTCTATGGCTATAAGCCGGATGTAAGACACATGAAGGTCTTTGGCTGTCTTGCTTATGTGCACATTCCAGATGAGAAGAGGAAAAAGCTGGATCCCAAAGCGCATAAGAGTGTGTTCATTGGATACTCGCAGGAGAAGAAGGCATACAAATGTTATGATCCCTCTACTAGGGAGACTTTGGTAAGCAGGGATGTCATCTTTGATGAGCTGGGCTCTTGGTATGTCTCACCAGTTGCAGTGCTATCCGATCTGTCTTCCACTCATGTCTCTACAGTTGATATGCAGTAGAGCACTGCTATGACAGGCCCTATCAGTCAGACAGTATCCCCATGGACAGGGAGATTGAGGAGCTCACCGTCCACTAACACGGGTATGTCACTGAGGGGGAGACATGATGTCTTGGACAGCAAAGGAAAAGAGAAAGTTAGTGAGGATGGTATGATGACACCTGGCAGAATGACTTCGGGCTATGAGTCTAGTGATACTTTAGACAGCGAACTTGGTATTCCGACTGTCTATACGCCTGGCACGAGGCAGAACAGGTACATTCCGCCTCATGAGAGAGGTGAATCGAGTAGTGCACCACAGCCTAGACGATCGCAGAGGGTCAGATACCCTGTTGACAGGTTGACGTACTCTGGTTATTCTGCAAAGCATTATGCATACATGACAAAAGTGATGGAGATCAAAGAACCAGGTACTTATGCTGAAGCTGCAAAGGATGAAAACTGGTGCATGGCTATGGACGAAGAGATGAAAGCCTTGGCTGAAAATCAGACTTGGGATTTGGTACCACTGCCTGAAGGGAAAAAGCCTGTTGGCTGCAAATGGGTGTATAAAATCAAATGTAAGTCTGATGGCAGTGTAGAAAGGTACAAAGCAAGGCTGGTCGCTAAAGGATATGCTCAGCAGTATGACTTGGATTATGATGAAACATTCAGCCCGGTTGCAAAAATGGCAACCATACGAACTGTTATTGCCTTGGCTGCTGCAAAAGGCTGGAAATTGCAGCAGATGGATGTTAAGAATGCATTCCTCAATGGTGATTTAACAGAGGATGTATACATGGTTCAGCCGGAAGGGTATGAGCACCTTGATTTTCAGCATTATGTGTGCAGGCTGAAAAAGGCACTGTATGGGCTGAAGCAGGCTTCGAGAGCCTGGCATGCTAGGATCAGCAGTTACTTGCAGAGTCTTGGATTTGTTGTTGGCAGGGCTGATCACAGCCTGTTTACAAAGAAGACTGACAGTGGCTTGGTAGTGCTGGTCATATATGTTGATGACTTGATAATCACTGGAAATGATGACATGGGAATTCAGCATGCTATGAAGATGCTGAAATCTGAATTTGACATGAAAGATCTGGGAGATTTGAAGTATTTCTTGGATATTGAGGTCGTACCAGCTGAAAATGGCTTATGGCTGATGCAGAAGCACTATGCCATGGAAATGCTTAAGAAGTATGGCATGGCTGAATGCAAACCACTGGATACACCTCTGGACTAGAATGTAAAGCTAGACATGAACACTGGGGCTGAAGTAGAAGATGTGACTATGTACAGGCAGATGGTCGGCAGTCTGATTTACTTGACCATCACTAGGCCTGACTTGAGCTATGCAGTAGGGCTGATAAGCCAGTTTATGCAAAAATCGAGAAAGCTGCACTTGGATGCAGTTAGACGCATCATGAGGTATGTTAAGTCCACTGTAGACTATGAGTTGTTCTATGTCAGAGATAAGCCCTTGATACTGATTGGATACACAGATGCAGATTGGGCAGGATGCTCAACTGACAGACAATCTACGAGTGGCTATGCCTTTGGCTTTGGTAGTGGCATGATCAGTTGGAGCAGCAAGAAGCAGCCTACGGTTGCTTTATCTAGTACTGAGGCAGAGTACAGGGGGGCTGCATTGGCAGCATGTGAGATTGCTTGGCTGCTCAAGCTTATGGCTGACTTGGATATTCAGGTTGATGCTCCAGTGAAACTGTTATGTGATAATCTGAGTAGTGTACTCCTGGCCATGAATCCAGTTTACCATGCTAGGACAAAACACATAGAGGTACACTACCACTTTATTCGTGAGATGGTCCTTGTAGGAAAGGTTGATCTTATGCATGTGAGGACTGATGAGCAGGTAGCAAATATCTTTACCAAGTCTCTGGGTAAAGATAAGTTCTGTGGTTTTAGACAGCTACTTGGAGTACATATGCTGTCTTGAGCTTGAGGGGGAGTGTTAGAATATCAAGCTCATTTAGTGTGTGTTGACTGACATGAGCTGGACACAGCTAGTCTAGCCATAGTAGTTAGATACATTAAATAAGTCGGTGCCTTTGGTGTGAATGGTCTTATGAACGTAGGTTGTATCTTTCACTATTGAGTGTGGTATAAATAATAGAGTGTGAGAGAGGAAGCGAGTTGCTTCACTCTGTCTGTCATCTATCTGCCTCTTTGAATCTGAACACTCTTGACCTTCTCCTCTTGCTGCCCTCCTGTCCCTGCCACTCTAGGGAGCTGACTCAGCACATTGCTCTACCTCCTTTGGCACTCTTGCTCCCGGGATTTAGCCCCAAGGTGGATAGCAGTTGGACTATTTGAAATAGTTTAGGGCAGCCATGGATTCTTCAAGCTAAAGCCGCCCCTAACCTTTGGAGCTCTTGCCTGGATGAAGATATTGAGTTCAACATGCATGGGAGCTTTGTGGGTAGCCATGAAAGCTTCACTTGAAGCTTCCCATCTTTGAAGCTCAAGCTCGCGGACAAGCATGACAGCCTTCTTCATCAGCAAGAGCATTCAAATGCATGGGCTAGGAGCTATCTCATGGATGAAGGGAGAAGATTGAGAGGGGGCTTAAGTAAGCAAAAGCTAGGGAGATGTGAGATATGGTAGATGGAGCAAGAGAGCAAGAGAGAGAGACTCAAGATGTGGGAACTCCAATATTCACAATGTATAGTTGGCCTTCCCTTATTCATTAGTCACTAAAAGAATAAAGAATAAAATGATAATGATAGACACTCGCCACTTGCAATGTATAGGTATGCAGGTATTATAAGTGTAGTTAATATACAGGCAATATAGACACAATGTGTAGTTGGCCTTCCCTTATTTATTCATTAGTCACTAAAAGAATAAAGAATAAAATGATAATGATGGACACTCGCCACTTGCAATGTATAGGTATGCAGGTATTATAAGTGTAGTGAATATACATGCAATATAGACACATGTGCCTCTATGCCCAATAACCTCCTATTTAGGGGTGAATGTGCCTCAAGTGAGGAGAGAACAAGAAAAAAGTGACAAAGTACAAATGTACATAAAGCACAAAAGGATGAGGAAATATGTAATCTCATCTAACACCCATCATCTTCCTAAGAAAGGTAAAATGCTTTGTTGAGAGACTTTTAGTGAGTAGATCTGTAAGATTTTGGTCTATTGAGATCGAGACAAGATCAATGGACTTATCCTCAATGACCTCTCTGATAAAGTTGTAATCAACCTCAATGTGGTTTGTCTTCACATGGAAGAATGGATTCTTGGTCAATTGACTAGTACTCATAGAATCCGCGTGCAATATAGGAAGCACATAAGTAAGACCAAGGCTTGCCACTAGACAAGGGCCCAATTAGAGATCCTCCTTACAAGCATGGGTGGCTGCAATGTACTCTTCCTTTGTAGTAGATAAGGCTGTGTATTTCTACACCATGGATGAGTCCAAGAAATAGCACCTCTAGCAAAGGTGAAGACATAACCAAAGGTGGGCCTCGTACTATTTGTATGTCCTACATAATTAAAGTTAGTATATGCCACAACTCCTGTATCTTGGCTACCATAACATATACACATATCTACAATGCCCTTTAGGTACCTTATGATAGCCTTCATAACATCCCAATGCTACCTACTAGGTGTAGCTATATAGCATTCTACAACCCCCACTACAAATGCTATGTTAGGATGAGTGGCTATCATGGCATGCATTAAACTACCCATTGCATATGAATAAGAAAACTTGGCCATCTCGGCCTTTTTCTCATTAGAATGTGGAAAATCAACCTGACTAGCCTTCAAATGAGAAGGTAAAGAATAGCCAATAGGCTTAACATCCTTCATATGAAACTACTCAAGAAACTTATGGATGTACTTCTTTTGTGGCAAGTAAAGGAGCCCCTTGGAGAGATCACGTGTGATGTGCATCCCAAGAATATGTGAGGCATGTCCCATATCCTTTATCTCAAAGCTTTTCTTGAGCAGAATTTTGAAGGCATCCAGCTCATTATGAGCTTGGTGCTTTCTTAAGGCCATAAAGGCTCTTTACATTAGGTGTTCCCTACCATTTTCTTCAAAACCCTCATCATGCAAGTCTCTATGTAAGAAAGCCATCTTTACATCCATCTAACAAAGGTCTAGATCTAATTGAGAAACCAAATCTAGTGCCAAGTGTAGGGTAGTCATCTTGACTACAAGAGAAAAGGCCTCATCAAATTCAACACTATGCTCCAGCTTAAAATCCTTACCAACCAATCTAGCCTTATATACCAGCTTGGGGCGTCCAAGGGTACTCTTCAACTTATATACCCACTTGCATGGCAAAGCATGCTTTCAATTAGAAAAAGGAACCAAGTCCCACATATCTTTCTACAATGAGTCATACTCTAACTGCATGGCCCTCCCCTAAGAGTAACTATTACCCCTATGCATGGCCTTATTATAAGTAAAAGGTGCACTAGTATTTGTCACCATAACCTAGTCCATGGAGGGTGCAAAGTACTCTCACAAGGACGTCTATCTCTAGTAGAATGTCATACAATAGGCAATGGAGCCTATACATAATCTTGTTTAGCATCATGGTTATGGGCCACTGGAGCATCAATTGTAGGCTATCTAGCTGGATGTATGGGACTAGGAGGCTCCTCTTGAAATATCATCCTATGTATCTCAACTACCTACTTAAGCTACTTATGCATTTTATCTTCATGGAAAATAAAATCATGGTTGTTGATGACCTTCTAAGCTTGCAGATACCATAGATGATAGCCCATCTCACATGCATCTCCATAACTAAGAAAGATAAATTTCACAGACTTAGAATCTAGCTTATTCCAGTTGTCCTTGGGAACATGGTAGAAAGCCTCACAACCAAATATATGAAAATGAGCATACAATGGATGTTTTTCATACCATATCTCCTCAGTAACTTAATATCCAATAATAATGCATGCGGATTTGTAACGTGCTTGCCTATTGACTGTCTAAGCATGCTTTAGTGGTCCATCAAGAAAGGAATCTAAGCGTCGCTACTTGGTACTCCCATGGAATGTTACGGGGTTTGTCGCCTAGGATTTCTCGAGTCCACCTCACAACAGAATGTTTGCGGCCAAACCCACTAGGATCGATTTGAAATTTGGGCTCCTAGTGGCTAAGGACTCCTTACAGCATTCTAGTGTCGAGTCCTAGACATCCTACTTTACATAGAGATACCCAAGCCAAGGTTGACCCATACTGCACTTGGTTCAAAGATCTTCTTCTCCCTCTCTCTCTCTCTCTCTCTCTCTCCCTCTTCTTCTTCTTCTTCTTCTTCTTCTTCTTCTTCTTCTTCTCTTCCTTATCTTCTTCTCTTCTCTCTCTCTCCCTTTGCGGCATCTTGGTCCCCCCCTCTAAGGCTTCATATCCTCCTTACGATTGGGGGGGTTTATGTAATGGGGGGAGAGGTTATTTATGAGGGGAAAATGGATAGTGGGGGGGGGGGGGGGGGGAACAGATAGTAAGGGGGGGAAGTTATTATTGGGGGATGTGGGGAGGAGGTGGAGTCACTGGTGTCTTCCTCCACCCACCTCTCATGGGTGCATGGGGGAAGGAGTAGGCCCATGGCCTCCCCCTCCACGTCGACACAATTGTTACGGATCCTCTTATTCGTTGTCATTGTCAATGCTAGCTCCCCTTCCTCCCACCTCAGTATCGACGTCATCCTCCTCCCCACCTCAGTATTGATGCCATCCTTCTCCCCACTATCTTTTCTTTCCTCCTCCCACTATCATTATTTCTCACGTCCTCCCTCTTTCTCCCCTCTCGCCACCTATCATAAACGACAGGGGGGAAAGAGAAAAAAATTATTGATTTTTTAATTATTATTATTATAATAGATAATAGGAGGGACTCCTACGTCTATGGCGGGATGTTACATCCTCTTCCCCTTAGAGAACTCGAGATGTCCTCATCTCGGAAGAGTTGGGGAAGACAAGTGCTAATGGGCCTCAAGTTCTGTGGGTAGGACCCACCATACTTTGATCACTCATAAGCATGCATTCTTTTGAAACACAACTTATTGTATTAGTTTTGTTCGAGTCTAGATTACAAGTGAAGACTTTATTGTAGTTGCATCTCAAGGATATCTTCAAGGCTTTTTCCTAAGTATCTGATAAATTTTTTGGTAAATTCTAGATCAATGAAGCTTGTACAACTTGATTTCGTGTAGGCTCAAGTTCTCTTCGAGATCTGTTGAGACAATTTCCATAGTTATGTCCAATGTTGTGGCACTTGGAGCATCGGTGTTTTGGGTGCTTTGAACATTCCCTTTTGAAATGACCTAACTCCCTACAATAGAAATAGTGCAGAGCTTTATCACTTGTGGTCACAAGATTCTTGGTCGTCCTTGGTAGGATTTTCTTCATTAGACCAAATTGCTTTAGGATCCTTTTAGCAAATCGAGGTGGTCCTTTATCTCGAAAACTCTATTCCCAGATTGTCATTTCCTTAGTTCGGGACTGAGCTCCATGGACAATCGAATTTACTTGTAATACTAAAGAATACTTCCAAGCTTCGACATTTTGGTAAGACCCAATCCATATTAGTTGAGAAGAAATGACTTAAGAGAAATTCATTGCAAGTTATAACTATCATTCCTTGCAAGAGTATCTCTATTCATTTGCAAATTGTAGGCTCAGAATACACGAAACTCATATTACTTAGGTTAGATGTAGTTACAAGAGTAAAGTTTATTCCAATACAAATTGTATTTCAAGTTGACAAAATTTCTAGGATTGCTAATCATCCTGGAAAGGTGTAGTAGGCTCTAGGTCTTCGTCTTCATCTGATTCCTCTATATATCCGAAGACTAAACTTGTGTAGCTTCGTTTTCTTGGAGGCTCAATGTCTTCCGGACGACAATTAGCTTGGATGTGCCATAGCTCATTGTAGTGGAAGCATTGACGGTAGGGACATCTCCTCTGGATGTGCCCTATCTCTCTGCACGTGTGGCATCTCTTGCCCTGATCTTGGAAATCATCTTTGTCACAATTTCTTGAATTAAGTTCTTGGACTATTGGCTTTGCTTGAAGTAATACATCTCAAGTTCGTTGGACGCATTGCTTCAAGATGGTGGTTCAGAGGAGTGTTCAAGCCATGGAAAAACTTGGATACTTGTTGTGCAATATCCATAGGTGATGCGTATTTTAGTAGGGTTAGAAACTTTGAGTAGTAGGCTTTCAAGGTTAATTCCAACTGCTTGAGCTTGAAGAATTCATTCATCTTCAAAGTCTGGTAGGTTGGCATAAGGTATGGCCTGTGTACAACATCTTTCAACTGAGCCCAAGTGACAGCGGCTTCGGAAATACCTTGATCTTTGCACCATTGCTTCCACCATATCCAAGCTTGGCCAACTAACTTAAGCTTTGCAATGATTGCTTGATTCATAGAGGCAGTTCCTGAAGTAAAGAAATAGTCATCCATTGACTCAATCCATATCTTTGCTTTTACTGCGACGTCTATCCCTTCTCCATCAAACTCGAGTGCCTTAATTTTCTTGAGAAGGAATTTCTTCTCTTGCATGTCAGCATTCGTGGATGTAGAAGGTGCTTGGCAATCAAGCCATACTGCTTAGGTTATTCTATTTAGGATATGTCTATGCACCACATATTAATCAATCACGCTTCATTACGAAGTTTAGCTCTAATACCAACTGTAACATGCCTGTCTATCGGCTATCCAAGCACGTTTTTAGTGGTCCATTGAGAAATGAATCTAGGCGTCTCCGCCCGACACTCCCATGGGATGTTTCAAGGTTTCCCACCTAGGGTTTCCCGAGTCCACCTCGCAACGTAACGTTCGCAGCCGAACCCACTAGGATTAACCTGAAATTTGGGCTCCTAAGGGTCAAGGTCTCCTAACAATATTCTAGCATCGGATTCTAGACATCCTATTTGACATAGAGATACCCAATCCAAAGTAGACCCATGGTGCACTTGGTTCAAGGAGAAGGGGAAATGGGAGGGATGCACTGCTCAACCTCTCTGCCCGTAGGGCATAGTCCCATTCCGGTCCCCTAAAACGACATGAATTAGGTTCTAACCTAACCTTATCTAAGGGTCAAATGATGGTAAAACCTTGTGAGAAGCCTCCCTATTCTCTAGGACTACCCTGCCATCATAGGATAGACCCGTGGGGGTTCTGCCCACCCACTTCCCTTGATAGCTTTAGTTTTTTAATTAGGTTCTATCACATTTATGTGTGACATTCAAAATTAGCTTCCTTAATTATGCCTTTTAGGGGACAAGGCTTGTTCGTGTAATTTACAATACCGATACGAAAAGAAAATAAGCAGTCCCTTCTTAAAAACAAGTTCCTTAACTTATTTTCCAGTTAATCTTTGTCTCCTACCCATACAGGAGAATTATATATCCCTTCTGTCCAACAGAAGTACCCACTCCAAATCACATAGCACCATAATTTCCATCCACTATCTAGAATAAGATCTTTCCCTACTTTTCAATGTGCTATTCTTGAGCGGCATAATACAACCCTAACATGTCTCATGCAATAATCGAGCAAGCATCTATTAATTTGACAATACATTACTTACGACCAGGATTGGGTTGGCAATGGGACCCTCCCCCAAGGCTTCATCACGTTTTGTGGGATTGCCACCCGTTCTTGACATTCTTTGCTTTGGGGCCATCCTCGATCTTCCTTGCTTTAGGTGTAATTTCCATAGGAATTTTAGTAGCTTCTTGAGTAGCACAAGAGAGAAGAAAAATTCGCAAGATAGGGATTAAGAGAGAGAGGTGGGGGGAGGGGATGGAGATCGTAAGAAAGAGAGAGACTAAGACTAAGACTAAGATTGAGAGAGAGAGAGAACAAAAAAGAGAGAATATTGTGAAAGTTTGAAAAGAGAGACAGTGAGAGATGGAGATGGAGAGAGAGAGAGAAGATAGAGCAAATATGATTTTTAATATAAATTATACTTATTCGTATAATTTGAGTGTATATTAAAGGTGAAGAGAGAAAATTTAAAATGTTTATTTTTATTAGAAATAAAGTGATCTATTTTTTAAAACATTATTTTATTATAAGATAGGTAAGAGAGAAAGAGAGAGGGGGAGTAAGACATTTGAATGAATGTTATTTGAAATAAAAATATTATTTTTAAATACAGAGTAATTTGAAATATTTTTATTTTAATTATACAATTACTAAGAGCAAGAAAGCGAGAGAGAAAGAAGATTTAGAGAGAGAGAGAGAGAGAGAGAGAGAGAGAGAGGTGTGTGTAGCAAAAAGAGGGAGACTTAGAGAGAGATGAGACAAATAGAGTATATATATATATATATATATAGATGAAGCACAAGTAAGAGAGAAAAACAAAAGGAGAGAGAGAGAGATGTAGAGATTTAGTAGGAAAGAGATATTGCTATGGAGTCATAAGAAAGATGATCGACTAAGTGGGACATGCCAATTGAAAATGGGATAGAGAATAGGATGGATGGAAGCAATGAGAAAAATATTAATTGTTTCCCCATTTTCTCCATACTGCACCACACATCCATGGAAAAGTGGCCTGCTAGTTACAAGTTTTCTAGAATTAAACAAGAGATTGTAAGGCCAAAGTTTTGGTGTAGTACACATCAATGGCATGTTTAATACCTAGAGAGCCTAGAGGAACTACCATGTTTAATGCCTTTGAGGTGGCTAGATGAAGCATTAATAAAAGTTCTCATGAAGGTGAGATAGTCACAGAACAAAAGTAGAAGTTCTCTAGGGGATATAGCCCAAATGTAATTGTGCTCTATCATCATCATTGTCTTCACACATTAGTGGTAGTTGACTTTGTATTGCATCTATAGAATGAGGTTTATAGTATGTCGTGGTCACATGGTTGATATTTTTGGGTAGAGCACATAAATAGACTATGCTTGTTGATAGTAGATTGTGGCATCATGGAAAGTCAATAGTGAGCCATCGATCCAAACATTGTAGTGGTGGAGTTGAAGTAATTTGGCAGCTTGCAAAGTATGGTTTGAGTGGGCTATCACATGTTAAGATATTTACAATCACACCTAATGTAGTCTCTTTGTATGAGGCAGTTTGGGCTGAAGACATGCAGGCTACAGGAGTCCCATATACACAGATAGGGAAAACTGCTATCCATCTAGCAACTATAAAGCATTGTACTTGATTACCACTTTTTCATACATATATGATGAATACAATATCATGATGATTTTCCATCTTAGTAAGTGTCTTGGTCATTGTCAGTCTAAACTCAATATTGTGTTTATGAGTCTAAGCTTTCATCTTGGAACCTAATTCACTTGAGTAACAGTTGGTTCTTCAGTCTACGTCATCGTGAACATTCTCTTTGTGTTCCATCTACCATAGCCATTCTCTAGATCTCGCACATTTCCACATGGTATCAGAGCTCACCTAAGCATGGCCTAGCTCTCCTTTCACTCCTCTCAGCTCCTCTTCATCTCAGTCGAGCTCAGTTTGAGTGCATGACCCCCATTCGTCACTTCAATCTCACAATCACCTTGTGGCAACCATATCCAGGGTTCCATCTAGGCATATCTTCCTTGACTTCCAATGCTCCTCTCTAGCACTTCAATCAGTAACATTGCGTTGTTCATAATTGTGCCTCTGATTGGTCGTACAATTCGTGTTGCGCGTAGAGTCCTCCATTTGTCATGCGATGATAGGCCTTTTTAAGCTCCATATCCAAGCTCCCTTCTCATGAAATATCTTGCCAAATGATGTACTCTACACACTCCTACGACTAAAAAACCAGTCATCCTGTTCCTAAAACCCTAACTCCATAGCCATCTTCAACATCAAGCTCTTGAAATTCTTCAGTTTCTCTCTTTCACCACTCAAATCATATGCCTACCACTTTGATTTGAGTCCTACTTAGTGCCAACAAAGATTTGAGAATTTAATCAGGAATATTTGAAATACCTTGAAGATTTGAAGCACTCATCTGAAGGACAAGCATCAAGAATAGATTTCATGCAATCACTGCCTATGTTTTTTAAACACACTGCAAGTCAACTTGCTTGTTGGTCATCTTCAGTCAGTTAAAGAAATTTTTAAGCCATTCAAGATCAACTCCTTGCTTGCCATTTGGAGCTGATACCCTATCATGGGAATGTCAACTAAGAAGACTTTTATATGCCTACTTCCAATGAAGTGTAACATTACTCTTGTTGCTCATTTCAGTTACATAGAAGATGTTTTTACTCTATCTGTAGGAGGAAATGGAGCTATTCACACTCAAGTGCAATCAATTATTCCATTTAAAGATTTTGAAGACACTCCAACTATCTTAAATACCATGCAAAGCTCAAAGATCATGATACCTTTGCTTGAGGGGGACATGAAGACTAATGCAATCAAAGAAGACCAAGAAAAAGAGGACCATGAAGAGAAGGACCAAAAGAACAATGCAAGCAAAGCGGTGGAGAAGAAGAAGAAGAAGAAGAAGAAGAAGAAGAAGAAGAAGAAGAAGAAGAAGAAGAAGATCAACCATGAAGACACCGAAGCTACAAGCAAATTGAAGAACAAGTACAAGATCAAGCTAGACTACATTGACAAGAAGACATGCAATGAATTGAAGATCTATGTAAAAAGAAATGCTGAAAATGGCAAGGACCTCACGATCCTTGACCCAAATTTTTATTGACATTTTTAGCCTTGTATTGCCTAGCCCAAAATGCTCCTGTGAAAAGCTTGTAAACTCCTCATGTAGCCTTGTACTATAGCCTCTATACACTTTGTGAGACCCCTGTTACAGCCTCTGGATGTCCACCATGTTTGTGGTACCCACACTTAGCCTTTTCTGCGATAGCCTAGTGTTTTGCCATGTTTATGGTGTGCCCACACTTTGCAAGTGTTTCTCTCACTAAAGCCTCTACACACTTTGTACTTTTTGGTTGTGATTGAGGAGGGGTGTTGAGATATTTGCAATCACACCTAATGTAGCCTCTTTGTATGAGAGGAATTTTGGGTTGAAGACATGCAAGCTGCAGGAATCCCACATGCACAGAGAGGGAAAATTGCTAACATCCAGCAACTATAAAGCATTGTATTTGACTACCACTTTTTCATACATATATGATGAATACAATATCATGATGCTTTTCCATCTCAGTTAGTGTCTTGGTCATTGTCAGTCTAAACTCAAGATTGTGTTTATGAGTCCAAGATTTCATCTTGGAACCTAATTCACTTGAGCAAAAATTGGTCAAGTCTACAGTCTATGTCATCATGAACATTCTCTTTGTCTTCCATCCGCCATAGCCATGCTCTACATCCTGCACATTTCCACATCACAACTCTTCCATGTTTTTCCTCTATTGATAATGGATATATAAAAATTCTACAAATGGTCATTGATACTATTTGCTTTTGTTCAAGTGTTTACAATGTATTAAATAATGTAGTCTCTAAGAATTAAGTAATGGCAAGATTTGTTTGCCAATCCTATGTGACTACAACCCTACCACATTTTTTTCTCGCAATCTCCACCACTATTAATATTGGTATTTTTTCATGAAATTGTTGCTATTAGCATTACTATATAGTGATGCTTCTAGCAACAATGAAGGTACTTTTTATCCCAACCAGTTGTATCATTATAGACATCATTATTGACCATATATGTTCTAGTATAGTTGTAGATGAAAATTTCATCCTACTAGATCATCAATAGGGTGCATTTCAAATCTATGATTTTTCAATTTTATTATTCTCCTATTGATCAATGCATACATTTTTCTTATTTTTTATAGTATTTCTAGCACAGGGGTTATACTATTCAATTGATTAAAGAATTTAAATGTCATATTAAAAATGTTGATTAGTATAATAAATACGCTACAGAGAATTAGATATGCTCGAGGGAGTCACAAAAAGAATAGATATGGATGTGTAATGGAGGGGCACAAGATATGAGGCTCAATAAATCTTCTTCATCTTAATCTTCATTCTTGTCATTCTTCCATTATCAATAGCTAAGTACACATAACTATGGGTTACTTCTTGCTACTCCAACTCATCATGGCCTAAACCAATGAAAGAGCATAGCTACTAGTGGATCTCCTATCCATGATACTTCATGCATGTAATGTCCCTATTACTTAGTTTATTTTAATGTATGTATACATTCCAAAGAAAACTGATTTATAAACTTGACTCTCATCATGAAGATAATAATTATTATTAATGAGATATTATATGCCAGTTCATGGAAGAAAGACTTGGGAGACCCTTCCAAGACTGGCATATTAAAACTATGTTTGTACTATTGAACAACAAAAAGAACTAGCCTAGTGGATAGTCACTTGATAGTTAAGTACACTTGGGTGACGACACTATCGGGAAGATTTTCCTACAAGCTAGTGGGAGCTTCTCGCATGTAGCCAATGGAGCCAACAAACCCTTCGTAGCCCATTGCCAAGTATGCCAAGAACAAGATGCCAAGGTCTATGGCTTGGTCGCTGCCTTAGTCGTAAGCCTTGGAGTGACAACTGCCCGATGACGCGCCATGAGATGCTCGCCCATAGATTCGTAAATTTTTATCTTTAAGCTATAAAAATGGAGCTCCCTCTCTAACGTCATCAATGATGCCATCAAAATCTTTAAAAGAAAGTGTCATGTCTTTTTCATCGATGATGTCATTAAAAAAATGCTAAAAAGCAAGTATCCTCTCTTTTACCCCTTGCAAAATTATAAATTGAGGGCTTGGGGATGACTAGGAAGGGAAAATAAGAGCAATCTTGACGAGGATGAGACGTTGATTGAGAAGGAGGATACTCTATTCCGCAAGACAAAGAGACATCATTCCATTCAACCCAAGGAAGGGGATATGCAAAAGGTCTCTCATCCTCTTCTACTCTAATCCAAGAAGAGAAGACACTCAAGAACTTTATCCTATTCTATTAATCCGGTTAGAAGTCATACCTCTACTCTTGTCCCTATTTTTTCTACTAGAGAGAGAGAAGTATTGCTCTCCACGAGGCAAGAAGAACCATCCGCAAGGCCTACATCATTGAATCCCACAATAATCATCATCATCATTGAGAGTCTTACACCCTTGCCAACAGGTATTACTCCCGTGTTCTTCTTCTTCTACGCATCATATTTCCGTCATGGCTGTGAAGAAAAAGAATTCAAAAGTGAAAATCTCGAATGACCCTACTAACGTGGAAGCAAAAATTGGAGTTGTGAGCAGGGGAGTCACTAATGGAGTCATGGGCGCGAATAGCAACCCTTTACCAATTTTGATACCACATGTTTTTTCTAAAAAAATTCTATCTAAATTCAATAGAAATAAGATAAGTCTATTAAGAAATATTGCGATCTTAGAGTATTCACTTGGTAAATTATTAGAACATCTTATAGACTAGAAATTGTTAGGGAAACTATAAAATTCTAGAACTTAAGAGAAATCATGATGAATTTTTCAAGACGGATTTATTAAGAACAAACCCTGAAGAAATTAGTCAAGGATATAGTTTAATTTAGAAGCTTTGATAAAAGATTTTAAGATCCGAAATATCTCTAACTTGTCACAAGAATGTCATTATAAACTTAAATTAAGAGGTTAGAGACCCCAAAATCTAGATATCCTAGGGAAAGATCTCACTATGTGAATTTCAAAGGTCAATTGATACAAGATTAATCATCACTTGAAAGTTGCATGAGTGTTTGAAGTCATAATTGCTTGAAAACATCAATCTTGTTTGTGATTTTCTAGATTGGATCCTGATTGAATTAAGTATTGGAGTAGATATAAATTGAGGAGCCCTATACCTCCCCCAAGGATAGGTTCTGAATCCCTATACCAAGAGGGGATGTTCTGAAGTGAGTGGATGGATTCTTGACGAATCCAGTCCTATGGCAAGGTGGTCTCGGTTAGCCGAGAGGTTTTCCCAAAAACAAATGCTAGGAAGAAACTCTAGGAAGGGCCGATTTGCTGACTTACCTAGGGTTTGGTCTCAGAACCCGAACTGTAAATTATCTTAGGGGAAAGGTATGATGGTTGTGCCAGAGCACTGCGAGGGATTCCATAAATCATTAGTTTGTTGAAAAAAAGCATTGTACTCCATGAACCAAGGGTAATTGTAGTCACTCTTTCCAGACAAGAAGCCTCTCAAAGGACACCTACGAATGTGAGCTAGTCATTGATAGGTGACTATTAGGTCAATTAGGAACCTTTAGGTTGGTCCTCCGTAGGTAACGACAGGACACTTCCCATGCACGGTAGACCTAGGGTTATAGAGCCAGACAAAATCCGATCAGGTTAGAGTACGGATGGCGATGACTAGAAGGTAAACTCTGGGTGACTACTAAAACGTTGCTCATCACATAATAAAGGAAGGTTTGCTACAATGCCCAATCTGTATCTTTGTATCCAAAAAATGTAGAGTGATCCCTTTCTCATCGAACAAGCCAAAGTTAACTGTCTTCTTCACATATCTCAAGAATCTCCTCCCTACATCCAAATGTGACTTGCATGGCTTCTATGTGAATTGGCTAATCACTCCCACTAAATAACTCAAGTTTAGTCTTATTATGGCTAGGTAGTGTTAAAAGATTGAGAATGCATTCTAAGGAGGATCATTGATGAGCAAATATACAATCATGATGAGGCATAAGTAATGACAAAGAATAACAACTGATATTATCCAAGCATAATGCAAGTACAACTGAATGATATGAGTGTGGGGATGAGTGCCTTTTATAGGCTTACAATAGGTGGTATTGGTAGGTGAAGAAGGTGGAAAGTGACCATGGTATTCACCAACTGTGGTTTTAATAAACCATGCATACATAACCTAGTCTAAGGCTTTATTTGCAATGAGTTTCTTTGCCTTGTTTGTTCCTTGCAAAGAGACTATGGTAGATGTGATTGCATATTTCTCAACACCCATCCTCAATCACAACCAAGAAAGACACTGATGTAATGAAGCAAATTATCGATAGGAGAGTTGAAGCCTATTCCAAGTATAAACTTTGTAAATACTTGAGCCAAGAGAAAAGAGGACTTTAGGAATTAGTATAAAATGCAAGAAGTGCTAATGTAGAATCATTCTTTGGCACTATCACAATTTTATCCTTCTTGTCTTTCATCCTTTTGTACTTGGTTAATAGCTCATGGCTACATTGTGCTATGGTAATAGAAGATGTTCCATGGCATGGCCATGCTTGAAGTTTAATTTGTTAGATTTCTTGTTATAAGTAGCTTAGAATAATTTGATTTCCTATTTTTTTCCATTGTTAGATTAGTCCTTCTTTACATTGGTATAAGAGAATTAGTTTAGATCCTCTTAGAAGTCATTTTCATGCATTAGATCTAGTTGCAGTGATGAGGGAGTGAAAACCACAGTTAAAAACTAGTCACAGTAGTGAGTTCTTCCATAATCATGGTCTGACATGGAGATCTATCACAAAGCATGACTAAGATGCATGAAACAGTGGATTTTGGCAAGGTCTAGTCAATTTTTGCAGGTCGTGGCTCAAATTTGGCCCAAAAATGAAGATAGATGGACAAAATGAGGGTTACATGACTTCGTATGGGTTAAAATTGAGTTACTTTTCAAGAACAGGGATTCTTCCCTTTCCTTTCAAGATTTCCTCATGAATCCATGGCCAAAGGCTGATCAAATCTCTTGCTCGTGATCTCTATCATGCCAATGGACTTCATAACCTTGATCTTAAACTCCTGAGCTTTCCATGGAGTAGTGATTTGGCTCATTATGCCTCTTTCTTTCCTTGAAAATCCAGGAGTAGGTAGCGCCATAAATTGCACATGCAGTACATTCATGCCTATTTTGTTTGAAAAATGAGCTAGGGAGCTCAAGCAATCCATGGATAATGCTCAAATACCATTGGCAAGTGGTCTTCTTCAAGCTTGGGCAATATTTCTTCCTATTCTTGGACTCTTCTCTCTTCCATGAAACCCTATTCTTGACAATTTTGGATAGCAACAAAGAATCTCAGTTTTCTTGAAGCAAATGAGGGGAGTCTTGGTGGCAAATCACTCTTGTAGCTTGCTTATAGATGTGGCTTCAATTTATTGACAACATTGAAGCAACATTGAAGGATCTTTGGGCATATATTGGTCTATGGAAGCTTTGGACAGCATGCATCTTCAATGTCACAGAAATTCTTGATTCTCTTTTCAATTTTTGGAGTTTTAGTCTACATTGGAGTTTTTCATTATCATCTTTCAAGCTCTACATTAAATAGAAGAAGGTTATACCTTCATCAACCATACTTGAAGCATTGGAGCAACAATGGAGTTCATAGAAGAAGAGTATGAAGCTGAGAGCTTATTCCATATTGAAGAAAGATTAAATTGGGACTTTCTTGGATCATTTCAAGCTGAAGACAAGTCATCCTTGTGAGAGGTTTCTTCATCAATTACACTCTTCACATACAAGCATAAGAGGTACTCTCAATCATATTTAATCTCTCCCTTTTGAATCCAATTGCTAAGCTAATCCAATTGATGGAAGAGGGATTAAAATGATTAAGAATCCCAATCATTTTCTCAAATGCATTTCATGAATAAACCATAAAGCTACATTAGTGATTAATCACTATTTAATCACTTTCATTCACTGAAATTATCTCTCTCAATGCTTCTAATTCTCATTCATTTTTCCCTAACCCTGTCATTGAACTGTTTGCCTCTTGTTTCATTGCTATGAATGAAAAATTATACCTAATGGTAAGCGAAATAAAATTGTAAAGTAGTGAGTCACTACTGGAGGTATTCCTAACCCATTCCCGTTTCAATTTTCAGCCCAATTTCACCCAAGTTCTTGCATATCATGAAATGGCAATCAAATTCCTTTCAATACATGCATTTCATGTTGTCTTCTTAGCCTAGCATCGATCTGTCATGTGTATACCCACGAGAAAAAGTGGATGTCGGGTGAGTTGGTAGGACAAAAGAGAGGTGACCCTCCCCTACCGACAAGGATCCTAAAGGGGAGCACAACCCGGCTTGAGAGGGAAATTTGCACACCCCTCAAGTCTCGGATCCCACACATTTAAAGTTTGAGTGCAAGTATCGCTTCAAAGGTACAAGAATTCAGTCTACAATATGATGTAATTGGCATTAGTTTCATGATGTGATGGCAAATGCATGGCAGCCATTTTAAAAAAAAGGAAAATGTATGATAACATAATGCAATGCAATTGGCAAATTGGGATAGAGATATGCTGAGCAAGGTGTATGCTACTTGTGGCATTTGTAATTTGGGTCAGCAATAAAGAGTTGGAATAGGGTATGCAAACAAGGTCCCATTGATTGGATCCTTATTTTGCAGCTTACAATGAGATTATTCAATCTTTTGGTTACTTGTAGAGGTTAATCTCAGTTTTACAGTTGTATGGAGTTTCTTTCAAGTCTACATTATTTGTACATGCATGAAATTGCTGTTACAAGTCATTTAATGACCAAAATAGAGCATTCACAAGTTGTAAGAAATTCTAGACACTTACAGTAAATTGTCTATAGAATTTTTCTGTACTCAATCATTTTCAATACTTGAAAGCTCAATTGAAAGGGGACATCCTAAGCTTTATACGAAGCCAAAAAGTTAGTCATTTTGATTCCTAGAGCTCAAGATATTTGAGTTTTTCTTCTACTGTACACCCAGGACATGACGTCACCTATGACTAAAAATAAAAGAAAGGAACCCATTATGGATACTGAGAGCTAAAAAGATGAGTGAGTTGCCTCTTACCCACCTAGCCTCCAATCCTCACTAAGAGAGCTAAATAAGGGCACCACCTAGCCAAAGGGAGGATGGGCTAGGATATCCCTTTCCTAAGTGAATGGAAAGAACCAAAACACAACTTCATAAGAGAGAATTTGTAGCCCATCTTAAGGGAAATGAAGATGATGGAAGGTTAAGAGAGGTAATGGCTCCTAATTTCTCCCATGAATATATATATAACATGAGGAAATAAGGATTCTCCACCAATAGAGTATATGACAAGTCTTACTTAATAAGTTTAAGTATGAATGTAAAGGGATAATTAGAAGAGAGTACATATGATCTGGACACCATATGATCTAGACGTCATATTAAAATATGACAGAGAGGGAGAGAGATGAGAAGAGAGGGAGACAAGAGGAGAATAGGTAGAGGAAGCTTGCCATTATGTATTCATGTTATTCATAGAATGCTATATAAAAAAAGAGACTCACTCATAGCTTACCTTAAAGAGATGGACTAGCATGAGGGTGTTGCATAATGTGCTCTTAGTGGCTTCCCTTTGGGCTCGGTGATCTAGAGTGCTCTCATGTGCTTGTGATTGTGTCTTTCTTTACATCTCCATGGACACCTTATATAGCCTCCATGCGGGATTAGATTAAGATAATATTCTTGATTACCACAATCCTAGATGATGTATGGCATCTTTGATAATATGGAGAATAGTGGATGGAAAAAATCCCCACTTGGTCATCATGCAAGAAGCCAAGGGTGGTGGTAGACAAGCTAGAGAAAGGGAGTTAGATTACAAGAGATGGGTGCCCAAAGTACATTATTATAATATATTTACAAGAAAGATAAAATGGGAAGTTGATGTGATAAGGGTGAAAGAGAGAAGAAAATTGGTTGCCAGCCAGCAGTCTACGCCTTCATGACTTCAAATCAGTGAAGAATTTGAAAAAAGTTTATTCTGTAACTTTGTAGACTAGGTCGAAACTGGTTGGACATCATGGGAATTTTCTTGAAATCTAATTTTCCTTGGGATTTATTAAAATTATTAAAAAGACTTCCAAAATCTACTTTGACTTTAATTCCTTATATACATATAAGCATGTGACAGAGGGGATCCATGCTTGTAAGCCTTTGTGTAAGATCCAAATGACACCATGATGTGGAAATTAACTTGTGTACAAGGGTGAGGTGTCCTCTAATGATGGTGATAGATCCCAAATCTTGGTGATGCAGGTGGGACCCAAGTGTAGTTGGAGGCTAGTCCTTTGAAAAAATCTATGCACTCACTCAACCCCTAGGTGTAATCCATTTCCATCTTCATTAAGATAACCCATCCCTTTTACCCTTTACATTGACATCCCTCCTAAGAACTTTTTTCCCCACTTGTTAGAGTTATCATAACCAAGGAGCAATGTAGCACACCTAGTGCTTGAAGAGTAAACCCAAAGTGATAAGAGGTAGGGTTTAAGCTATGGGTAAGGCTCTTGATAGGGGTTTTGGCCAAATTTTGTGGTAGAAATTTGGTTTGTAAAAAACTCGGATCAGATACCATCAGTGAAGGTTTAAGGGACTATCAACTGGATAAAGAGTGTGAAGCTTCACAAGAGGCTATTTACCATGAGAACCATGATAATGAGGAGCTAGAGATAAGTTCAACACATGTTACAATAAACAAACAAGTGAATGGGGTTGGCACTACTCATGTCTCTATTGATTCTAATAGTTTTCAACAACTCTCCAATGACATAAAGGACATGAATTCAGGGATCGACAAGCTTGTGGCTCTCTTGAGTGAGAGGATATTATCTACAGCAATTCCAAATGCTCCAAGTCCTCCCATTGTTCAAGAACAATCAAAGACCACAACTTCCAAGGTTGTTGGACACTATGAAGTTGGAGAGCCATCAACCCTCTCATTTTCAACCTCAATTTCAGCCCCTAAATCAACCCAAGACCTACACTAGCCCTCATGGATAGGATTTGGAAGATAAGACTCATGCTAACTCAAGACTTGATGATGACACACATGGATGCCAACCTATTTACAAGTCTTTTTATGGACATCAATCTACTATCCCTAAATCTACACATGAAGAGAAAGATGAAGAACAAAGGTCTTATCATGGTCAAGCAAGTGGAGGTAATAATTTTCATGGGCAGCACCATTACAATGGACATGTTCATGTAAATTCAGCTCCAAATTCTTTTGGACAGCAACATCAAGTCAATAATAATTATGTAAATAATCAGCCTTTTAAACTAGGTCCTCATTCAAATCAGTTTTGGCCTCATCAAATAAATGGAAAGCAACCACCAATGAATGCCACAATAAATATACACTCTCCAATGTATGGACATCAATTCTATGGATAGCCTCATGTTGTTGGCAACTCTCTCTTTCTGCCACAAGGACAATTTAACAAGCCAAATGGGTTAGTACATACTCATGGACAGCAACAACCATATGTTTATGGAGCATGGAGTAACGATGTTCAAAAGCAAAATTCTTTTGGTCCAAACTTTATGGACAACAACACAATAATGGCCAATCTCATCAATATTATGAGTGGGAATACAATGAGAAAATAACCATTTCTAATTTCAAGGGTAAAAATCCATCCCCTACTAAATTAGAAGAATGGTTTGACAAGCTTGAGATGTACTTTCTTTCTATCCTAGAATGGAGAATGCCAAGATTAAATTCATAGCCCTACATTTGGAGGGATATGCACACACTTGGTGGTGGTACGTGTCAAGGATTGGTAATGAATTCTTGACATGGGATGCATTAAAGAGGGCAATGATCAAAGTTTTCATGTATCCTATTAAAAAATAGAAGTTAGAGAAGAAATGCTATACTCTTGAGCAAAGGGGATTAATGATTAGATATTATTGTAACTAATTCCTTAACCTTTCCATGTATGTGGATGGATTATCCGACAATGCCAAGCTGGAACAAGCTGAATAAGTATATATTTGGGTTGAATCTTCTCTATCTTTGGAAGTGGGAGCTATGAAACCATCATCTTTACAAGCTGCCATACAATTGGATGAAAGGTATGGTAAAAAATATAAGAGTTTTCAGCAAAGAACAGGGCAGTATTTTTAGCCAAACCATTCCACTAGAATAGTTGCAAATTCTGGGCAAACAAATATTGATTTTCAGCAAGGAGGAAAGCCAACAAATGCCTACAGCAAGGTTCCTACATTTCCTCTGTTTATGGATCAAAATAGGGCAGTAATTTTAGATTTAATGCTGAAAATAGATCAAATAGAAAGAGGACTGAAATAGGTGGCAAAAACTCAGCTCCTATGGTGGTGCAAGGAAAGCATGTGTCTAATGACAGGCTGAAGGACTTGTATGCGAAAGGTCTATGCTTCAAATGTGGGGAGAAATGGTCTCTTGATCACAAGACAAAATGCAAAGCCGAGAATGTCAAAATGAGCATCATCTTCGAAGAGGAATTGGATGTTGAGATAAATGAAAGCAATCTATCTCAGTTTGAGTGCTTACTTACTCTTGAGGAGATGCATGACGATGATGATGATTGCCATGAAGAATTTCATGACCCTATGGATGGTTTTTGTAATGTCCACCACCCCCCCCCCTCATGTCTATGGTAAGGGGGGGTCTTTAAGGAGGGGAGAGTGGTGATCGACGGTCCCCTTTTTGCCCCCATCACATCCGATCATCTGGGCCGTCAATCACCGTTGACTGCAAAATTCAATCGTGACAATGTCTTGTCGCCCAAGTGCCCGGCTCCGCGCGTGCCCTGCTTTGAATCTTCGCGGCCCCGAAAATTTCCAGACTCCCGTATGGCCTTCTCCGAATGTGCCCGACTTTGGAAGTGCCCGGCATTAAAAGTGCCTGGCCCAAAATGTGCCCGGCCTCGAAAGTGCCCGGTTCCAAATGTGCCCAGCCTCGAAAGTGCCCAGTTCTAAATGTGCCCGGCCCCGAGCGTCCTCGATCTCGAAAGTGCCCGGATCTTGGGGTGCCTGGTCCCGAGCGTGCCCGGTCTCGGAAGTGCCCGGATCTTGGGGTGCCCGGCCTTGCTTTTTTATTTTAAAAAAAGGGAACAGAGTTTAAATTCGAATGAAAAAACCGGGCTTGCACCACCTTTGAAGCAACCCAGTATGCGCGGGATATGCATGGAGAATTCGTGCCAAGCTTGATCCAGCTGGATTCGTGCTTGATCTACAGAGATGGAGAATGTAGTTAACTCAATTCGTGCTTGATCCAACTCAATGCACTGAATGAATGGATAAGGTACATTTGAATGCTCGCACCACCTTCAAAGCACCCAACATGCATGGAGAATTCGTGCCTTGATCTGGATGGAGAATGCAATTGTTGCTTGATCGGGATACACTGATGAATGGACAAGGTACATTTGAATGCAAAATGCAATTGAATTCGTGCTTGGTCTCGATGCACTAAAGGGATAAGGTACATTTGAATGCTTGCACCACCTTTGAAGCACCCAATATGCGAAATGCATGGAGAATTCGTGCTTGATCTGGATGGAGAATGCAACTGAAATCGTGCTTGGTTTGGATGCACTGAAGGGATAAGGTACATTTGAATGCTTGCACCACCTTCAAAGCACCCAACATGCATGGAGAATTCGTGCCTTGATCTGGATGCACTGAATGGATAAGGTACATTTGAATGCCTGTACCACCTTCGAAGCACCCAATATGCGATATGCACGGAGAATTCATGCCTTGATCTGGATTCGTGTGTGATCTAGATGGAGAATGCAACTGAAATCGTGCTTGTTCTGGATGCACTAAAGGGATAAGGTACATTTGAATGCAAAATACAACTGAATTCGTGCTTGATCTAGATGCACTGACTGGATAAGGTACTTTTGAATGTTTGCATGGCAATGGATTTGTGCAACGGAATTCATGCTTGATCTGGATGTATAGAATGGATAAGGTCTGATCGGTGATGCATAGAATCAAGCGTTCTGCAAAGAAGGCAACCCCCTGCTAAGTAAACACATTGTAATCCTTGCAAATGGCAGACTCCATGGCATATGCTTCTTGAGAGGATCAAATTCCAGCAGACATCATTGACAACAATGGAGAAGATTGCATGTCTTTAGATGTATACTCCTCAGATGCTGATTCTATTTCTGAAAGCAGCGAGGAATCCAATGCAGGGAACAACTCCTTCACAAACAACCATGATGCTTCAAGTGATAACCGCAACAAGCCACACACAAATGTGCCTAATGCGCAAGATTTCCTGTCATCCAAATATTTAGCCTTTATAAGGCCACTGTATGAGACAATGACTCAGGATATTACTGACACAAATCATGCAACCATCGAGAGCTTGAGGCATGCATGTTCGTACAAGAGCATTGATATACGAAGATGGCGAAAAATAAAAGAGAATGTATGCATTGCTGCGAATGGCCATTTGTGCTTGAAGTCAAAAGACAAGCTTTACATTGCATGGGTCGAAGAATGGTCTGATATCGTTTGGGATGCTCACTTCGATAGAGATCACGGATGTCACAGGAGCTTGGCTGAAACTCTCAGCTTTCCGAAAAGGCATTGGTGTACAGATATCTTGCATATCATGGGATTCCAACAAGCTATGTGACTGCCCTGGTTGATGCTTGTGCTTGTCAAAAAGTGCGCCGTGTATCTGATGAAGAGTTTAAACATACTTTGCTGGCCCAAGAGAATGCGATTAAGACATTTCAGTGTCGGATAGACGAGGTGCAAGAAGTGCTGGGTGGCAGAAATTTAGATCAAGCACAATAGTCAGCTAAGAAAGGGCAGGCCATGGAAGAGAAGCTGCCTGGATGTCAGGTATGAACAGTACGATTGCCATCGTAGCGGTAAGCCCAACAGAAGAGGCACAACTGTGTGAAGACCTAAACAATCCAAGCGATGTGGGTGTCCCTTTCGTGTGAATGTGGTTTACAAAACAACGCTTGACATGGCTACAATATTTCTATACGCAGATCACAAAAGGGCATCAGCCGGGTACTCGTAGTGACAGATACAATCTGCCCGTGCACGAGAATGTAATGCATTGTTGTGTGGATGATTTGTTTGACGTGGGTTCAGTTATACACGTAGCAAAAATGAGCTCAAAGAAAGAAACATGGCAGATGTCCAGAGTTCCTCTTTTGGATAGGGCAAGACATAGATTCTTTATGATACCAAAAGAGGTTGCACAACTGGCATACAAGTTGCGGATGGGAAGTCAGGTGTCTGACAATGATTGGGTTTCAATGATGCATGAGGTATATAAGTTGAAGGAGGCTGGCAAGGTGTTGTATGTGCAGCCATATGATCCAACTGCTGAAAATGTGGCAAAGCAACCATTTATTTTGATACTGCAAGACGAGTGCATGTTGGAAATGTGCAAGCGTCTGTCTCCTAACAATGCATGGGCTCTAAATAGCACTTTCAAAACCAATATGTTCGATCTTCCGTTGTACGCAGCCATCGCACCAAACCATATTGGGCATGGGATTCCTCTATGGCTCATGCTATGTTTGGTTGATCCAGGGATTGCACAGGAGATTGCTGCACTAACAGTAACCATCAAAGCTGTATTCGCAAGAATGGATCATGTGAGACCAGCGGCTATTGTTATCAACAAGTCTCCTACAGAGTACTCTGCCCTTCTTAATGTCATTGCTGAAGATCCACACTGCTGGCAGTCCCATGATGCTGAAAGACAGCTGGTAGCATGTAGAATTTTACTATGCTGGTTTCATGTCAAGAAAGCTTGGGTAGAAAACTTGTTGCCAAAGGTTGGAAGCGCTGATAGAAACTGCCTGTACCAGAGAATGAGTCAATTAATGCATTGCACAAGTGAGAAAGACTTTGACACATTGTTTGATGCAACCATGCGTGAGTACTCATAGTTTCCAGATGTCACAAGCTACATTTCTCATGGTTGGTGTGGTAGAAGCTCACAGTGGCGATATATGTGGCCCAAATTTGGGCGATTGTTTTATCATAGAAATGTTGACAAGACAAACTTGTTAGAGAGATTGTGGCAGTACATTAAGTACACCTTGCTAGATGGAAGGATCAATCGATCCATGACTGAGCTTGTGCATGCATTGGTTGGTGATAGTCAGACGGGCACAAGGATGGGTGGAACCGCTCTTGAATGGTTCAGGATGAAGTAGGGGATCCCAGAGTTGGGCAGATATGCACACAGAGGGGCATCCAAAGACCATGCAAAGTGCTTGCAAGGGGGATACCGTATATGCAAGCGCTTCGAACTTGACCCATCTATTATCCTAGTGGTTAGTGAGGAGTCCATGCTGTTCAAGGTTTTAAGTGGGTCAAACTCAGACATTTGGTACAATGTTTCCGTGCAAGCAAGTTACTGTGACTGCCTTGACCAGACCACAGAATGCAAGCACTTACTTGGGTTAAGACAAATTTTACATACAAAATTCTCACATCTTCGCGATGCTCTTCCTGTGGTTGACCATGTTATGTCCATGCGAGGAGCATTGCCAGCAGTTGGGGTGCATGAAGATGTTGATGCTGACGTGGATATCATGGAACCACATAAAGATGCATGTCTGTAGGTTGAAATCAGCGAGCTACGTCAGAGTTTGGAAAGACTTGAGGACGTAGCAACCTCTTTGTCTGCTGAGCTGATGTCAGGGGCTGTATTGAAAACATGAAAGCATTGCAGAGCCATATAGCTAGATTGCTTGCCCCTGGAACCATTGAGATGCCATCCGGGGGAAGTATTCGGCAGATCCAAGAAAATGTGATGGAGACAAGACTCGGGCATGGTGCAAAGAAGAGTGATGTTGATCTAAAAATTGGAATCTCACCTAAGCGGCCAAGGAATCAGACAGGCCGACTGCCAAAAAAACATCAACGAGGCCGCAAACGAATCAGGTTTCCTCAGCAAGATCGTATTCAGTGTCCACATTGTTGTAACAAAACATTAATCACTGACTGTCAGTCCACATTTACTTGCAAAACTTGTGATGCAATGCTGCCTTTGGGTGCTAGAGATTGCAATGCAGAGATTGCTCGTAGCACATTGACTGGTCTTACAATCACTGCATTCCATGGTGATGCAATGTTGTGGAATGGAACAATTGCAGATATTGCGTATCCAACCGAAGGGGGGGAAAGGAGCTTTCTTGTTCAAATGTTAGGTGCCAGCTCAGTGGAGGCAATTAGGGCCTCCAGATGTAGGTTTGGTCCCCCGCTATGGCCTCTAAGTAGAGAGCACGGCTCCTTGGGCCACGCACTGCTTGCTGTGTCCCAACTTTTGTCTGAGGACGAACATGTCAGTTTGTTTCTTTGTGGCAGACTATATGGAATCTGTGGTCATAGATCTCTAAGGTGGCAGGGATGTCCATTGAGTCCACAGCTTTTTGTCATATCCTTTGTTGATGTTTTTACGGCATGGATTTCAGCTGGCTGCAAGTGCCAGGTCTAGTATGCCTTTCTAGCCTGTGGTTGTTGTCTGATTCTGAAAACTTTGCAATCGTTTGCATTTGGTGGGGAACTTTGCTGAGAGATGATAATGATGATGATACATGGGTCTTCTAATTGTCACACCCCCAAGCTGTTGAATAGTTGATTGCTCTTCACCAGCTGTTTGCTTGTGGGTCTGATCGCAGTTCAAAATGTGCATTTGTCTATATGTGGGTGCTCACTGTTGCAAAGTTGATACTAGGGCTATCTGTGGCCAAGTCTTCTCTCAGCTGCATGGCTACCTCTGGTATATAGCAGTTGATTATTAAGATATCTAATGAAAAGCAGAAAGGCAACTATGCAGACCCTAAGGCTATTGTATGCATATTTTTTAGGGAAAACAAGATTGAGAAACGAGATAATCAACTGCATATTGTATGCATATTCTCTTTGGCATTGCGTGATAATCATGTCAGCGTGACACAGTCTATAGCAGTTGATTATTCTAATATCTAATGAAAAGCAGAAAGGCAACTATGCAGACCCCAAGGCTATTGTATGCATATTTTTGAGGGAAAACAAGACTGAGAAATGAGATAATCAACTGCATATTGTATGCATATTCTCTTTGGCATTGCGTGATAATCATGTTAGCATGACACAGTCTACAGCAGTTGATTATTCTAATATCTAATGAAAAGAAGAAAGGAAACTATGCAGACCCCAAGGCTATTGTATGCATATTTTTGAGGGAAAACAAGATTGAGAAATGAGATAATCAACTGCATATTGTATGCATATTCTCTTTGGCATTGCGTGATAATCATGTCAGCGTGACATAGTCTACAGCAGTTGATTATTCTGATATCTAATGAAAAGCAAAAAGGCAACTATGCAGACCCCAAGGCTATTGTATGCATATTTTTGAGGGAAAACATGACTGAGAAACGAGATAATCAACTGCATATTGTATGCATATTCTCTTTGGCATTGCGTGATAATCATGTCAGCATGACACAGTCTACAGCAGATTATTATTTTGAAATCTAATAAAAAGCAGAAAGGCAACTATGTAGACCCCAAGGCTATTGTATGCATATTTTTGAGGGAAAACAAGATTGAGAAACGAGATAAAATTTACTGAGTGTGGAGGAGGAAGACGGTTAGAGGTGGGAAGGGACTCTTTGACATAGAAACTTTGCAGATGAATCTTTGGGTGTGTGGATGACCATTGGGTTGTTCATATATTGAACTTGCAAAGGATTGTGATGACTTTGCCTGGTTTCTGTGATTGAAGATGTGGCTTTGTCTGATCAGATTGCAAGGCACCATCGTCGGGTTTCTGTGAGGGTGGTGCTGACGGTTCTCAACATAAGAGATGGGAGCATAGCTCATTTGATTGTTAGTCTTGTTCTCACAAAACTCTCTTGGATCCAGATTTATGTGGTCTTCTTCTAATGGAGCTTATTGAGAAGATGATAAGCAGCCTTCCAATGGACATGGAATGCTACACTCACACTCTGGAGTCAGTGTGCAATGCTTATAGTACTCTCCAAGCAGGACCATGGTGCTTGGCAGACATCACAGAAATGGAGGGAATGGTTGTCTTTGATGCTGCAAAGGAAAACATGAAACCATTCACCTCAAATGGAGGCCTTGTTGGTCTCAGAGATCTTGACTGGTCTGTGCATATTCTTGGTGACAGGATTTGGTGCTTCCAAGGTTTGTTGGAAAGTATTTACAAAAGGGTTCGACTTTCCTTAGTCCAATTTCCATCTTGTGGAGAGAGATGCATAGGCTCTCTTGATTTCATTACTTTGCATGGCATTGATTGCCCACACGTCCTCGTTGGTTGCCCACATGTCCTTATTGGTTTCTTTGCCTTGGGTGACATTGATGTCCCACATGTCCTTACAGAGGATGTTGTTCTATCATTCAGTACCATAGTCAGAGCACACAACTTTGCAGAAAATGATGGGTCAGCTGTGTTTCCTAGTATCGCTATAGTACATTGGCCATGTCAGTTCCAGTCTTTTGGATTGTTGTTACAAGAGTTTATGCAATGCAAGTTTCTCAATTCTCAGCAATGGAATTTGATACTGAGAATTTGCATATTTGAGGGAAATTGTACAGTGTCCAGCTTTCAGCTTACTTGGTAAAAGGTTTCCGATCTCCGTCTCTTCCTGGCACCCATGCTTAAATGAATATAGTGCAACCCATTCTTTGTTGTTATGGTTTCTATTTAGAGCGGCTCTCTTCATTGTGGTCTGGACGTGGCTGGGAATGGCTCTAATTTAGAGAGGACGTGACTGGTCTCCGGCTCCCATCCGCAAAGTTGGCACATCCTCTCGTTTGCTGCAACATGGCTCCATCGACCTCTCTCAATCATTAGCCAATGTGATGAGGTGCCAATCTGTCCAATAGCAACTCGAAGCCCGCTGAGAGCGGAATTTTGGTGCTGGCAATTGCTAAAAAATAGCTAAAAAATATGAATATCAAGGGAAAAATATTCAATGTCAAAGGCGGCGGCTCGACCTAGGACGATTTTAAGCGTCAAAGTGCTCTAAGGACGCCCGGGAAACACATGCGGATTTTTAGTAATTTTTCCATGCGCCTGTGGTAGTCAGTGGAGCTATCAGTCAGTGCAAGATGCTAAGACGAGCTCACAAAAATTTTCAGACAGCGATTTGGACACCGTATGCGCGAGAGGCAGTGAAAAGGCCAAACGGCCGGTCAAGAATTGGGAGGTGCCCCAAAAAATTGAGAAATGAGGGGGTGCCTTTGTGAAGGGGCACCCCCCCTTCTAAAAATCGTGATGGAGGGGGGGCGGCGGCTGTTCAGCGCCGCCGAAAAAAACAGCCCCCCCGCTCCCCCCCCACACAAATCAAGAAGAGAGGCTGCAAGTAAGCCATGAAGCCAACTCCTCCAGGCCACTGCACTTGATCTCTGCTCTGCATCGCTCCTGTTTATGCAGTCAATGGCAGCTTGTAGAGGGAGAGGGAAAATCAGTATTTCTCTCTCCTCCCTCTCTCTCCTCTAAAGGCAAGTTCATGTGGGAAGAGGAAGGAAGAAGAAAGAATGGTGGAGGCTTGTCCGTCATGGATCGGATTACCCCACGGGCTGGAAATGGTGATTTGTGATTGTCATGGGCATGAAGTGCTGCTGATTTTCAGATTTGCAGCCATGGACATGAAACCTGAAACATGCAAATAAGCGGTAATTCAATTTTTTCAAAGGAAATTTGAGATTTCATGGCTTTTGATTAATAAAATGTTGTTCATGTGGACTAAAAATTGTTTATGTTGCTGTTTTCTATGAGTACTTGTTGTTCATAATCAGAAAATCAGAAAAATATGCATCTTGGGGCTCAAAATAATACACAAAAACACGTAAAATATGGAAAATCAAGGGAAAATGATGTTTTTGGGCATAAAAATGGAAAAATGAATAGGAACACCAACTAAATTTTCATTTTGCTGCAAGAAGGAACTAAGGGCCATAGCCCATAACCTATCTTGAATTTTTAGTAATTAAATAATGCAAAGAATAAGGGAAAATACAAGGAAAATATAGAAAAATCACTAAAAATAGGGGAAAAATGCATTTTGGGTGCGAAAAATTAATGAAAATTAAGAACAATGTTTTTGAATGTTTGTGGGGACTGAATCATGAGGATTTTCCTCAGTTGAACCTCACCTTCTTGTTCTAGTGTGTTTTTCCTGCTTTTTACACATAAAATGATGGCAAAATGCCCTATAAGTCCATACAAAAATGCAACATTTGGTTGATGGAAGGGTAGAGTGGTTAAAATGTGGAGTAATGATGAAAAGATTGTGGTTTTTGTTTGCATGCCATATAGGTCAGTGAATAATTATAAAATAAGAGCCTAGTAGCACGAGGGTTTCCTCGGTGCTAGGTTCGTGCAACGCCGCATAAGAATGGTAGTTGAAAATCATTGAAAGGATGTTTTCCACATGTGCACAATATTGATTTCATAATTGTTTGAGCACTTAGCATCCACAATCTGCATAAATCATGGAAATATTTAAAGGTATCAGAAATCCTGGATGCACAGCAATTGCTTTCATTAGGACCTTGACCCACGTTGAGTGAGAGACAGGACACCCTAAGCCATAGGCTAGTCGTGGGGTCTAGGGGAAAGAGAAGTAAGGACAATGGTACATTCCTGTATACGATTAGATGGTACCTTGAGTGGATTTTGTGCGACATGTTTATATGTTGAGCGACGCATCAAGAGGCCAATCCCCAAGGTGTAGGAGAGTCGCAGAGGGGTGGCGGCACTCAGCCGTTGGAGGACGCCCTATGTATGTGCTTCGTGCCATTAGGCAATGTGTAAGGGACTCTCTCTGAGGAGTAGTGGGTGAGAGAAGAGTGGACTACAAACGACGTAATACAAATGCAAGATATTGAGGAAGGCAATGTATGTGTCATCAACGCTCCTGGCCGCGAGGCCGTGGGGTTGTTGGGCGCGTGTGATAGAGGTCCGGCTAGTGCACGAGCTAGTGCCAGCCCGTTCTAGGTTCCATCAGTGGTGCGTCTGCCGGGAGCCGCTTAAAAGTGGCGGTCCTCAAATCCTGGTTGTCTAGGGACCAACTAGCAGTTTATGCCAAAGGATACTGAGATTGATCCGATATTTATTGATAAGCATCGTCTAGCAGAAATCCAAAAGCAAGAGAGAGACGAAAGAGCTAGGCGACGTGCTGAAATTTTTAGGAGATATTCTCCTAAGCGTAGCGGTGCTGAACCCTTACGAGGGAGTGGATCGAGTGGTCTTTGTGCCACAAGCAGTAAGTTAGGAGAAGGTGGAAGCTCTAGTGCTTCCCTTTCTGCCATAGGTCAGTCTATATCAAGTGCGGGAGGTGTAACCCCACCGTCCCTATTCCTAGAGCAAATCCAATCCTCGTCATGGCGCAGCCTATTGCAATTCCAGCAAGAACGACGGATTTGCCAGCTCTAGGTTACCCGCTACCCATTTTTAATGGGCTAGTTGAGGAAGATGCGGAACTCCACATTAGGGAGTTTCAAAACCTGATGTTTAATTGTCGCGTTCAAGAAGAAGGACATTTAATGATGTTCTTCAATATGACTCTCAAAGGAAGAGCCGCTATATTGTATCATGGTTTAGAAGCCGGAACCATATTGAATATTGATGCATTTTATGGAGCTTTTCGAAGGGAGTTTGCCCCTGAAAGGGGTGGGCAATATTGGTTGCGTGTACTCAACGTGACCCGCCAAGAACCACATGAGGATATTCGTGCTTATGCGAAGAAAATAAAAGAAGTTTTCCGTAAGCTGGACACCTCTATTCCTATCCCCCTAGCTGCCCAATTGCAATATTTCCTACATGGTTTGGACTTTAACATCCAATTGCAGTTGAGTAGTGTCCCCTTGGGGGATATAGATACTGCCATTACACGAGCACAAGAGGTGGAATCCCACCTACAAGTAGCCTATGCTTCTCGAGGCAATTCGAATATGGGTTTAGTATTGGAAAACAATATGGCGATGGCCAATGGCAGTAGTGGTCAAGGGATAGCGATGGCTAACCCTAATGGGAGAGGGAACATGATGCAGAATGACCGTTTATTACCAGCTCCCCCTAGCATGTCGATGCCTACGGGCAGTCAAATGGCTCCAAATGGTGGAGGCCAGGCGATCGATTCTAATACTATGCCTGTGGCTCAACAACCAGTGCCTAATCAAATTGTTAGGCCTATGGAATGACATGGTAATGACCAAGGCTATGAGTCGAGCGCTTCCAATGTTCTTGGTGAGGTTAAGGATATGATGAAGCATTATACCGACATGATTACGGAGCAGTATCGACAAATAGCCATTGATGTCAACTTCCTTAAAAAACAACAAAATTTGATAGGAAGTAGATACCCAGATGAGGGTGCACCTTCGAGGTTTAGTTGCAAATGGTGTGGTAGGCAGCACTATCCAAGAAATTGCCCAAATGTTAAGTGCGACATCTGTGGAAAATCTGGTCATTTAGCAGCTACTTGCTGGAGTAAGATTAGTTCCCTCCAGCGAGGTAGTTGGCAACCAGGGCCTGTTAATCATCGTGCCCAAGGAAATGATTCCCAGTGAGAAGATGGACCTAAACAAATACTTCAACGACCAAAGACTACAGTGGAGGAGCTACCCAGTGGTAGTGGGGTTAGTTTGATTGAGGTTGTATGCGTTAATGACGCTGAAACCTCTCATCTGCGAGCTATTCTTACAAGAGGTCAAAAGGGTAGAGAAGCCGACAAGGATAAGCCTGTCGACGGAAACCCTAAACAAGGTGACAAAGGAACGCAAGTTTTGGATCCTGCCATGGAAGGGGGACCTTTGAAGCCCGTGGAAAGTAAAGCCGATAAGGAACCACCAAAGAAGAAGGTGAAAGTTAAAAAAGAGGCAATAAAGCTGGTTCAGCGACCTAAAGAGCGGATGGTTTGGCGTGAAAAGCGAGCTCTATCGAACTATCATGAATTTGATTTGGCGAGCTCCCTTTGCGAGGTCAAGCCGGATGTGAATCTTTTACGGCTTATTAAGCTTTCCCCAGGAGTATGCAAGGAATTTAGAAAGATCCTACGTACCGGGTATATCGTAGAACCTTTGGGTATTGCGCGAGTTGGTGATGACTGGTTCGAGCATGCTAAGAAGCATTGCCCAAGGGTTGCAACCTATGTCGATGGGATATTAGTAGATTATGCCATTGTCGACACGGGATCATCTGTTAACATTATGAGTTATGAACTAATGGAAAGGTTGGGTATTGCGATCCAGAAGGATACCTCCACAATCCTCAGGATAGCAGATGATAGTTTGAGACAACCGGAAGGCTGCATTACTAAGGTCCATGTCACTGTTGCAAATGTAGAATGCCTGTTGGACTTTAGGGTGATTCGTTTTGCAGGCCGTCCAAGTTACCAAGTATTACTCGGACAACCTTGGATCTTGCAAGCGGATTGCCAAGTAGATATACCCGCCGGTCGACTAATATTCGGTAGAGGTGCCCAGCGTGTGGTGTTGATGCTTATCTTGAGTCCCCGCAGAGTGAGAGAGCTCCTCTATCTTCTACAAAATTGGAGACATTAGAAGATTTATCTTCCAGTGAGACATCATCGAGTGATGAGTCCAAAGAGGGATCCACCACGGAAGACATCTATCAGATTACTTTGAATGAGCCGATAGAGGGTCAAGATCATATAAGAGATGCAGATGTTATCGAGTTAGACCTTGGTACGCCTGATGATTCGCGGCCAATCAAATTAGGTTCTATGCTCAGCACAGCAGAAAGGGAGGACTATGTGGCCCTTGTCCCGATATATCTATTGATGGTGAGACAGGACCTGGTCGTTTGTGGGGTATGCTTTCTGAACATGCCATCTTTGGCAGACGATGGTTGATCTGGGTGATGCAGAGGTTAGGCGAGACTCATCTGCCTTTACTATCTTGGACCCACAGACTGATTAGACGACATGTGATGCGAACACCTCTTGGGATATACGCAGGAGAGATGGGTCATAATCTAATGCACCTAGTTTAGGGCTTCGAGCCTCTGTGGTATCAATACCCCTGCCAGGCTGGCTCCCATACCACCCCATTTCTATACGCATTCTGAAATCTCGCCAATGTACAATCCAAACAAAGAATGGGAGCATGATAAAATAATTGAAATAGATAAAGCATGTTCTGCTCCTTTTTGAGGAGCTGCTTTTACTTGATCCATATCATGGTAACACTTTTTGTCATGTTGCTTTTAGGTACATCCATTGCATCAACTGCCCTGGTCTTTGAAATAGATGGTTACCATATTACTTTGCTTGACACTCTTGCATTTCCCAGAGGGTGGAAAGCCTATGTAAAACTGGGGCCACTGGGTAAGTAGCTTGTTTAGAACAAGGCTATCGAGGGCCTTGGCTTCTCATCACTGCCACTGGTGCCTGGGGTCCTTCTACTATAATGCCCTCATGCACTTGTCTCCTGTGCTTCTGCTCAAGTAGTTCAAATGTCTAGATGTGCCCAATTCATGACTTGGGTTTGCAATGAATTGAAAATCTCACATTGGTATAGTAATTGAACCTCAAGGGGACTTAAAATTGGACATGTTGGATTTCACTAACTTGGAGATATATTTGATTTTGGCTGATTGGAAATAGTTCGAGATATGACTTAAGCCAGAAAAATGATATCAGCCACCTACAAAAGTAGCTCTTGTTCAACAAGACCGATCCATGGCTCTACAGATGTATACCTCAAACTCTTATGTATAATGTATCTAGGAGGGTGTTTTGTACACATCTTCTAGTGAGAGTTTGTAAAGAAAGCTATTTCCAATGTGTGCATGTCCCCAGTGTCACACCCCTCTGTAGGCGGGCTCTAGTCTATCTGCACTCATCATCATACCAAGCATTTTGAGGGGCAGTGCATCTGCATGGTGTAGTAGAGCTTAGTGATTGAATGGAAATGCCTTTGTGAGCTGCTGTATGTAACACCTTTGCTAGAGATTTAGTGACATCCACAAGAGGTTCAAGCTGGTCTAGCTGCCTTAAGCCGTCTTGTACTGCATCATGGATATGCGAAGTTTGCTCTAGAAACTCATAGTGCGGAAATGTGTGTGCTTGTGTGCATGTTTCTTGTATTCGACCACATGCAAGGGTAAATTTCAAGATTGCATGGTCGCCTGCTATACTGATGGGCTTGGCAAATATCTCAAATTGCCTAATTTCTGGAATTAAAGCTAGCAACCCCATTACATAGTCCACAATGTTGGCTCCTTTTTTACTGTTCCAATAAGTGAAAGTGTGGTTTTTAATTTGTGCTCGTAATGCTTAGTGATGTTGGCATGCATAGTCCGCTTTTTTATGGAAACAATGCATCAGGGTTTCACATCTTGGACTATAGATGATAATACTTTCATGCTTTCAGAGGACAGGTGATAACACTTTCATGGCCCTATCTCACAGAAGAGGTGTTACACTAACATTAACTCCTCCCAAAAAATGGTTTCCCGAACTCTAGAGGTCAATAAGCTAGTGTAGAAAATATCAGATGGGAGATGAGTAATGAGAATCATCACCATACCTTTGGATGATATCATCCTGCCAAGGGATGCAACCGCATCCCACAACTCCTCCATCTTGTTGATGTGATCCTTTGTAGAAGAAGAATCATCAACGGGAAGCATTTAGAGCTTCTTTTCTGTGGTAATACAATGGGCAAAGGTCTTCAGCTGGTAGAGAGAAGATAGCTTTGTCCAAACCTTAACTTTGTCCTCCACTGAACAAGGTAGCGGGGTTTAGGGTTGAAGGTATTTGATATGCACTCCACTTTGTAAGACCAAAGGGAGTAGTTAGTGCCATTAAGGTGATCTTCTTTGGGCAATGATGGAAGAACAAACATCTGTACAGATGGTGCGAGAATGGCCATGTGGGGCCCTCCAATAGGTGCCCTATTAGAAACATATAAAGAAGCAAAGGGGGCGGGGGGAGACCGGGGGGGAACAAGGCCGCTCTGATCTTCTGGACATGTTAAAGTGACGATCTTTGGATGATGGTGGCTTTGATCTTTGATCTTTGCATCGCTCTTTGTGATGTTTTGATTGGTGAGACCACTTGTCTTTAGAAGAATGGATTAACTTATCGTCCGAGTCATCAGACACGTTGAACTAGTAATCCATATCTCTTCAAGGAAGTCTGCAAACACAACAAATTGCTACATTTTGGTGTTGGGGTGCCCGAACGGAGGAGAAATCTGCTACACCCGTATAGAACAAGTTGTAGATGCCCTGCACACTTCGTGGAAGGCATGAACAAAGCAAAAAAAATCTATGTCTTTGCAACAAATTTGCACCAAACAGCAAATAGAGTGCAATCTTCTCTTTGTAGAACCTTCAGGTCCTCTCTTTTGGTGATGATACCATGTGAGAGTGCACAATGGAAGAAGACACGGAGAGAGAAGGGAAGAGAGTGACTGCAAAGAGAGAAGAGAATGGATGAGGAGATCTGCACTGAACTCCAAAAGAATGCTAAATACAATGTGGACTGATCAGTCCATGCACACAGCCCAAACCATCAATGTCGAGCGAGGGCACTAGATGAAGCTGATGATAGAGAGAAGCACCAGACGAGGGAGGAGTGCCACTGGATGTCGGAGAGTGCTGAAATTTACAAGACAATGTATCTGCCAATAAATTGGGCCAGCTATAAATAGCTGGAAATTACCAAAACTAGCCGACTGCTGCAAGGACATGTCAAAAATATGGTGGACCTGCTCCTGGTGCTGAACTCAATGCAACGATTGATAAAAAATGGCAAATCATTATGATCCCTTTGAGTATGATGTGTTATGTCTACCACTAATACCGTGTCTACCAAGTATTTTGATAGTGTTGCTTCTAAGTGTTGAGTGTTGAAATGACTTGTTTTTGCTGTTTTTTTTGTTGTTTTTTAGAGCTGAATGGTTGATTTTATGAGATGATTGATTGATTTGGAAGTGGTTTGAGAGTGTTTTGGATTATATTGATTGTGTTTTGGAAGTTCATGATGTTTATTAGTGGTTCTTGATGTTCTGATAGGTTCTGATTGGTCCTGTATACCTTCTGTTTTGTTCTGTTTTGGTCTGTTTTGTTCTGATTGTCTTCTGTAAGGAGGGATGGAGTATTGATTGGTGAAGATTGAGATCTTGAGAAAGCTTATTGAATGGTTTGTGAGAGTTTGGAATGGTTTGAGAATGAGTTATGTGGTTTTGATGACCTTCTGTAACCTTCTGTAGGTCTTCTGTAGAGCTTGTATCTCTGTTTCTGTTATGTTCTATTCTGTACTGTAGCTGTTCTGGTACTGTTCTGTGACTATTCTGTATGCTTCTGTATGTGTTCTGATGGATGAGAAGGTAGCTTGGGAAAGTTTTCTAGCCTTGGAAAGAGGTGAATACAAGTGCAAAGGAGCTGAAAGAAGTGAAAGAAGTAGTTGTTGAAGACTCAAGTGAAGATTAGAAGTGAAGTGACAGTAGTGAGCTATGAAAGGACACTGTAGTGGCTCTAGTGACTCTTCATATCAGACATACCTCTTAGGAGGGGTATCCACGACCTAAGAAGGATTATGGAGAGTTATTTTGAGAGATTGTAGTGAGGATATGATGTATTATTGATGGAGAGAGAGAGAGAGAGCCAGAGATAGTCAATTCTACTGAAATAGAGTGATTGTATATGAGAGATTGAAAGGGAAGACTATGAAGATATTGAAGATGAATACTATATGATGTATTTCCATTAAAAGATGGTGTATTCCTTTGCTTTCTTTATTCTATTGATGGATTTTATGAAAGTATTGAAGAATATGGTTGATTCTATCAAATCCGTGGGAGATCTACATGATGTTGTATGAAGATTTGTTGTGCCTAGTGTTCTTTTCTTCATTGTGATCATATGAAACATGATAAACAAGCTTGTTGATGTTACAAGATAGATTTTCTTGCAAGAGAATTCCCTTTTTCTTGGTGTTCCTCTTGGGGCTCCATGTTTTTGGTGCGCAGGCGGGGAAACTTGCCATCAACAAGCACCAGAAGAAGCTGAAAATGAAGGAAATGGCATTGCCAAGAAGAGAAGAATTCAATGGATGTTTGTAAAGTTCCTTCTTTCACTGAAGAGTTGGAATTCCTCATAATCAAAGCCACTTTCCACAAGAAGTTCATCCCACAATGGCAGAAACACATCACCATCATGATGCATGCTCTATGTGGTGGACAGTTTCCTCTTCCTGTTGAAGCAGCAGAAACTTGCATCTTGGTGGCAAACTGTTTGGGGACAAACTGAAGAGCATAAACAAAGAGAATGACCATCCATGGAAGATTTGGCATTCATTGAGAAGTTTCCAAACATCATCAAGTGGGAGATTGTGAAGAAGCTTCAGGAGTCTTGGTCTGTAGAGGTTCACAAAGACAAGAAGGAAAAGAGTTGGAATTTGTTCGTGGATGCTCAACAGCAAGATACATGGGATGCTTGGTGCACTAATAACCTTCTGTTTGTTCAATTAGCAACCCACTGGAAGTTGGTAGACAGAGTGTTTTTCACAACATACACAGTTGAAACCATCAGAAGGTGGCATTACTATGATGATGGCACCACCACAATGCTCAGACGTATGCATTTTGACACCTTCAGAACCGAATACCTTCCTTTGTGCAGTGGAATGAAAGCAGAATTCAGGGACGTTGAAAAGAAAGAAGTAGAAGAAATGTTGGCAAGAGAGTCCTTCAGAGACTGAAGCCTTCTGTTAACCCTCTGTGGAGCACTAACAACATAGTGGAGCCAACCCCCTGATGAATGACGCAATAAAGAGGCAAGCATTAGAATGAGTCCAGAGGTACGTGAGAAGAGAGAAAGCAAAAATCAAGGCTGAGAACGAGCTCGCAGCAGAAGCCGCCTTTGACGCCCTTCCAGAACTCTTTACAGAAGTCCCAATGGCACATCAAGCCCTTCCTCCTCCTGCTGGAGGTCCACTTCCAAGCCAGAACCATCCTGGAAATATTGATGACAGGCCAACGAATGTAGTTCCATTGCCAGTTTTTAAGGGAGAGTACAATGAAGACCCCGATCTTCATGTAGCAAAGTTTATGGTAGCATGTGTGGCTAACAATGCCAGAATCCCTGAGCATTGGTTGGCAATATTCCCCGCCACTTTCAAGGGCACGGCGTTTCAGTGGTATGAGAGACAAGCAGCAGGAACTTTTGGCACATGGGATGACCTGAAGTTGGCCTTCCTTACTAAATTCAGGCATGAAGGTTTTGAAGAGTGGATGAGAGAGGAATTTATGAACCTAAGTCAGCCCTCTGGAGAAAGAGTAGAAGCTTATGTCTCACGAATGGAATCCATCCTGAAGAGATGGACTAACCATAATCTAGATGATGGCATTCAGAAGGGAGTGTTTCTCAGAGGATTACAACCAGAAGTCCGTAAGTTTGTGGAGTTGCAAAGACCAGCCACACTACAAGCTGCAACAGAAGGTGCGAGACTGTACGATGAAGTGGAATCTAGATTAGCGATGAATATAGGAAGAGGAGTCCTACCTCCTCTGATGCCAGGAATGATGTATCCACCAAATGCAGTTCCAGGGGACTGTTCCCTACCCCTACCAACAGATGCCCCCAGTATCACAGTACAGTGCACCAAATCCACAGTGGCCACAATCCATGCCTCAAATGATGGTTCAACCACAACAACAATGGTCCCAACCAATTTTCTCAATGCCAAATCAGCAGCAACAGTGGAATCCTACCAACTGGAGTCAACAGCCAACAGTTCAAACAGGAGCTCTAAATCAGAACCAGAACAGAGATTTCTCTGCACCAGCCCAACCTGTTTATGCAGTGATTACAGAGACTCCTCAAAACCCTCCTGCCAGTGCCTCAGGAGGAGAAAGTTTGAAGGACTACTTATCCAACTCAGTTGCAACCATCAAAAAGGAGTTGATGGATGTGATTACAGAGCAGCTACAGATGCTGAAAGTGAACACTGCTAGCGTATCCAACGTTGCAAGAGCAGGAAGAGATGTGATGCGGTCAAATACTTGGTGTGGTAAGTGTCATTAAGCAGGCCATTTAGCCACTGAATGCACATGAAAACCAACCATTCCTGGAGCCTTCTGTTCCTACTGTTTGCGGAAGAACCATACAGAGGACATTTGCTCTCTGAAGGAGATGCATGATAGGAGAAGGAAGGAAGAAGATGCAATATTTAACTTGTTGGAATCCAAAATGACAACACATGATATTGGACCTAAGCCTAAAGATTTTGGTCCTAATTTCATACCCATAAGATTTCCCTCTCAAAGTTACAGAGGAAGACAGTCTGGCGGCGATCAGAGGACAAAAGTGGAGTGTTCTACAGAGAAAAGGGACACATTTCACCAAATTGTCGAAATCCTCGAAGGTCAGTGGATTATAAGCCCTTATGCAGTCGATGCAAAGGAGAAGGCCACACTGCAAAAGACTGTCCAAACCCAGCCCCAGTGAAAAATAGTGCTACTAATAGTCCGGCCAAGGCCCAAGAGCCTACCTCCAATTTAGTGGAATTGGAAGTTGCTGCCATCACACGTGCAAAGAACACGGAACCACCTATCTAGAAAGAAAACAATCCTCCTGCCAGAATAGTGACGTTCAATCTTCCACCAGAAGAACAGAACAGAACAGAGCCTAACAGTGCCGTACAGAGCCCTACAGTGCCACAGAGAGTTATAGAGACAGTTCCAGAGACAGGACCAGAGGTCCAAGAGACAGAAGAGGGGGATGTGCCACAAGTGGCAGAAGAGGTTCCTGTAATTTCTCTGTTGGAAGAAAGAGGAAAAATGAAAATGGGTGTTGCCCCATTCCCTAACTGATTAGAGAAGCCAGTGGATCCTATTAAGGAATACGATCTGGTCAGAGATCTAGATACCTTTAAACCAAACCTCACATTCTGACAATTATTGATGTTGTCTCCCAGTTGCCAAAAAAGGTTCAAAAGTATACTGACAAGAAGACGTGGCTTAAGGATTGCTCCCTCAACAGCAACAAAGTCCAATAAAGCTCCAGAGCCTATAAAAGAAGTGGACGTGGCTAACGCTTTCCTAGATCCGGGTACTCCAGAGACGGGCGTGTGGATAGAAGGCTGCTTCATTTCAAATGCACTGATTGATGGTGGTTCATCAGTGAACATTATGACAGATGTGACAATGAAGGATCTAGGCCTACAAGGTGTGCAACCCACCCAATGGCTCATTAGATTGGCGGATCAGAGCAGAATCAAGCCTTTGGGCATTCTCCCATATGTGAAAACTATAGTGGCTGGAAAAGATTATTGGCTAACCTATCTGGTGGTGAAGCCGAACTCTTATGGTACATCCTACCCTCTGTTACTGGGCAGACCATGGCTTTTTGAAGCCCGAGCAAGGATTGGTTCAAAGGAACCTTGACCTTGGGTAGAGGACCCAATAAAGTGGTGCTGAAGCTATATGGTTCTCAAAAAGGACATGGATCCACCTCCTTGGAATTATCTTCTGACTCCCCTAATGAGGCTACAAATGGAACATCAGCAGACGAAGATGCTGTCAAACAGATCCTTCCCAAGAAAATAGTGGCACGTTCCTTAACAATGGATACTGTAAGCCGACTTCCAAAAGATGCAAAGCCATTATCAATGGGTGAATAGTTCCTGCCTGAACCAGGAATGACTTCTGAAATCACTTCTGACAGTGAGATAGAAGCATGGATGTACTGCTCTCCTTGTTACATGGCCATAGCAGAAGCAGAGACAGAGGCAGAAGAGGAAACAGAGAATCTGTTCTTCTGTTACGGAGCTCCTATAGAAGCAGAGATAGAAGCAAAAGCAGAAGCAGAGACAGAGACATAAGAGGATGGATATGATATGGACGAAGAAGGTTATGAAAGTGAGCTAGAATAGTCTATTCCACCCGAAGAGGATATATATGAAGAAGAAGTTCCAGAAGCATTAGAAGCAGACGAGCTCATGCTATGGGATAGAATGGTAATGGTACCACTTGGTCTGGTAAATGGATCTTCTTATATGCAAAATTCCTATAAGACGTGGGTTAAGAAGAACAAGCCGTCTTTTAGCAGTGGCTCATGCCGTCCTAACCCATCCTTGCCGAAGAAAGATGATGATGATGCACCGTGCCAACAAGCACTAGTCCCACAAACCCAACAGGCATCAGAGGGTCCCTGTTATGTGACGTTCCTGGACGTGTCATCAGAAGAGGAGTCTTCAAGCCAAGAGGTAACTAATCTTGAAACCAAACCCGAAACGACTCTAATCCCATTTCAACATCTCAAGGAGCAACCTAAGTCTCCACCAAAAGAAGAAGTTGGTTCTAGTGGGACATCAGAAGAGGATACCACTCCTTTGAAGGAGTCGGATCTGTACCCAGAAGCAGTCCGTGGGACCTTCATCCGTGAAGTAGAAGGTGAAAGGAAGTTAATCTTTGTGGATGCAAATGGCACTGAACGCCACTTGAAGGTGGGTAGCAGCCTCCCAGAAGAGGAGTTGTCAACCTTATACAACTTGTTGAAAGAAAATTTGGATGTGTTTGCATGGTCCTACAAAGACCTAAAGGGGATTGATCCCACAATATGTCAGCACCATATTGACTTGGAGCCTGATGCCAAGCCAGTACGGCAACGACAGAGGTGAATGAACCCGAATTATTCCACATTGGTGAAAGCAGAGCTACTGAAGCTTCTAGAAGCTAAGTTCATCTATCTAGTGGCAAATAGTGAATGGGTTTCACCCATCGTGGTTGTACCAAAGAAGAATGGAAAATTGCGAATATGTGTTGACTTCCGAAAGCTCAAGTCTAAAACGAAAAAGGATCACTTTCCTATCCCTTTCACAGACCAACTGTTGGACACAATGGCAGGACATGAGCTGTATTCCCTTCTGGATGGATTCAGCGGTTACAACCAAGTGCAGATAGCAGAAGAAGACCAATCCAAAACAACCTTCACCACAGAATGGGGGACCTACGCTTATCGAGTGATGCCATTTGGGCTTTGCAATGCCCCTGCTACTTTCCTGCGAGTCATGATGGCCACATTTCAAAATCATCTGCACGACTTTATTGAGGTATATTTGGATGACTTTTGTGTCTATAGTTTGATCCGTAAACACTGGGAACACCTGGAACAATGCTTTGACCGATGCCGGGAGTATGGGATTTCCCTCAACCCCGACAAATGCATCTTTGGGGTCTCTTCTGGAGTTTTGTTGGGCCACATTGTCTCTGCACAAGGGATATCAACAGACCCTGCAAAGATCGAAAAGATCGCAGCTTTGATAGCATCCACCAACCTCAAACAGTTGAGGGGATTCTTAGGCCATGTGGGTTACTACAGAAGGTTCATAGCCCATTTTGCAACAAAGGCAACCTCCTTGCACAAGCTTCTGAGGAAAGATGCAGAGTTTACTTGGACGGAAGAATGTGACAAAGCCTTCAACACTCTGAAGCAGTGTCTAATTGAGGCACCCATTCTTCAACCTCCTGATCGGACGAAAGAGTTCCATGTACACACTGATGCATCTATTGAAGGCTTAGGCACAGTCCTATGCCAGAAGGGCTCCTCAAAGCTGGATCAACCGATCTATTATGCAAGCCGAAAAGTCACTGATAGAGAACGGAACTATACAGTGACAGAGCTAGAGTGCTTGGCAATGGTGTTTGCCCTAGAGAAGTTCCGCCATTACCTCCTATCCACCCACTTTAAATTTTATGTGGATCATGAGGCCCTGTCCTTCCTGATGAACAAAGTAGATGTGAAAGGACGAATGATGAGATGGCTCCTTCTATTCCAGGAGTTTGACTTTGAGGTGATTACTAAGCCATTCCCATGTTCTGGATGATCATCTATCGCGTATCCCACAAACTACAGACGAGGAGCAGGATGATCCAGACCTCCCTGATGCTTCCCTATTCTTGGTAGAAACTGTCACTCCCTGGTATGCAGACATTGCCAATCTGCTGGCAACCCAACAGTACCCTCCTGGCATTTCTAGTCGGGAAAGGAAGAAGCTCATGCTAGAATCAGCCCCCTACACCCTGCTAGGTGGTGCACTGTACAAGAAAGGCAAAGATGAAGTGCTCAGAAGATATGTCGCAGGAGAAGAGATTGGGATTGTTCTGAAGGCTTGCCATGACAAGCCATGTAGAGGTCATTTTGCAGGAGAAGCCACAGCCAGGAAGGCTCTGCTAGCAGGTTATTGGTGGCCTACCATTCATAAGGATGCCTATGATTACTGTAAAAGATGTGATGCTTGTCAGAGAATGGGAAAACCCACGAAGACAAGTGCCATGCCACTACAACCTATCCTTCCCGTAAAGCCGTTTGAGAAGTGGGGCATTGACTTCGTAGGCCCAATCGACCCTCCCACCAGAAGGAAACAGAACCGATACATCCTCGAATGTACGGATTATGTTACAAAGTGGTGTGAAGCTAAAGCCCTAAAGCGGGACGATGGTAACAGCATGGCCCTGTTCATGTATGAGAATATCATCACCCATTTTGGCAGTCCCTTAGAGCTGGTAAGTAACAGAGGCACTCATTTCCTTAATAAAGTCATGGAAGAATTGACAGAGTTGTATAAGATCCGCCATCGCAAGTCCACTCCTTATTACCCCAGAGCCAACAGCCAAGTCGAAGTCACCAATCGCATCCTCTGCTCGATTCTGACAAGAACGATTGCCGCACATCGTCGTGATTGGGATGATCGACTTACAGAGGCCCTCTGGGCTTACAGAACCTCCCATAAAGCCGCAACAGGATAGACACCATTCCAGCTGGTGTATGGTACAGAAGCTGTTTTTCCTGTTGAACTGGAATTACCCTCTTTGAGAGTGGCTATCAAAGAGCGTTTGGGGGACGATGATTCACAACAACGCCGTCTCCTGCACCTGGAATGTTTGGACGAAATTCGCAGGATGGCTCTACAGTGCATGGAAGCCACACAAGCTCAACGCAAGGCTTACCATGACAGCTTCATCAAGCACAAGGAGTTCAAAGAAGGTGATTTGGTCCTAGCCTATGATTCACGATTTGGCAAGTTTCCTGGCAAGCTCCAACAACGGTGGATGGGCCCATATAAGGTACTTGCCGTCAACCCTAATGGCTCTGTCCAAGTGCAGACCGTTGATGCCTCTGATGATCCCTTTCTGATCAATGGATATTGCCTGAAGAAGTACTTCCCTCCTTGGGGATCTTGACAATTACGGTCACTTGATCTTTTCCCTCGTTGGCATGGCACTGTACTTCTTATGCTGCTACTTCTGATAGCCGTTCTTCAGTCACTCTTGATGAGGTGGACACAACCCTCTGTCCCCTCCACCCTACCTTCCAGCCTTGATCTCTTATCCTCTATTTTCCACCAGCGACAGTGGCGAGGTTGGTCTTGATACATGGACTTTCTACCATTCCCTTGTTTAATTCGAAGAGGAAAAAAAGAAAAAAGAAAAAAGAAAAAAATATACATATCGGTCATGGGAGAAAAGGACTTAGGTCCCTGTCATGCTGACCTATTCTTTGAGAAAAGATGGAAACACGCTCGGGAATAGGGAAAAACAAAAAAAAGAAAAAAAAGAAAAAAAAAGAAAAAAAAGAAAAAAAAACAAGATAAGAAACATAAATCTATTATAAGAGAAAAGGAAGAAATTCCCTGTCATAGCAGGCCTCGTTCCAAGAAAAGGTGGTAAACACCCTTGGGCGGGAAGCTGCCTGTGGAAAAGGTGGCAACACCCAGCAGTCCAGAAAGTGGATTCATCACTTGAAATTTCCAAGATCCAATTCCGAAGCTACCTCCCTTGGTACGCTGTGTCCTGGGTCTCTCTGCAGAGCGTCTAACTGTCCTCTAGCAGACGACATGTCCTATCCAACATAGCGTTCGATTTGATGGCTACCTCCCTAAGTATGCCTCTTCAGCAACTAACGACACAATCTTCATCGACAAATAATCGAGTGATGTGAGCTTTCATCCTAACCGGATGGGGACATGAGCATGGGTTGCCCTCTGTAACTATGAACCATGAGTGAGACAGAGGGTGGGCCGAGAGACCAGTCTTTTTCCTTCAAATCAAATGAGAGGTGAGTAGTGTGAATGGAGTGTTGCACGCACGGGATGGGCCTCTCAATGCACAAAGCACAATTTGTTTCTGTGCACTACACTATAAGGCTCCCTGGCCTTCCTTCTCGCACCGTATGCCGGCACAGGGCGGGATGCACAGTTGCACCATCAAATGCGCACAAGGCATATAACCTTTGCACAAGTGATTGTGAGGATTACATCAACGGGTTTCAGGACATGGTTGCCCTCATGTATCTATCAATAGAGCGTGAGACTGAGGGTGGGCTGAGTGTGACTGGAGTTTCTTCAATCAATTACCGAGAGGTGAGATTGAGGGACATTACGACACTTGGAGTCAGGTATGTTCCTATTTTCCTATGCATCCATGGGATGGGTCTCTATTGTCATCACAAGACATGTCACCGTGTTTTGTACACTGCATTGTAAGGCTCCCTTGCCTTCCTCCTTGCACTTATGCCAGACGGGTTGGATGCACTAATGCACCATCAACTGTGCACCCTGGCATACTCCCTCTGCACCATTCCCCAGTTGATTCCTCAACCGGATACGAGATATGGGTTTCCATCATTCTTCCTCGAGTGATATTAGTCATGGGGCGAGTGACTGTTCTTTCCTTCCATATGAGTGACTGTGAGTTGAGTGCAATATTCCTCCTCATCGACAACGAATTTCCTGCGATTCCTTCCATCAGCTACCTCCCTGGGTGCTGCCACATGGTCCCTACCATGACGGACGTGTGCCGAGAAGATGCCTTGGTACCTCCTGCAGTCGACAACAACACTGGACGTGCCATCGACAATCAACCTTGATTCCCGACAACATGGGCTAAGTTTTTCTAACCCTACACCTTCTGTTTCTCCGTGACGGTCATGTTTTAAGTGTGGGAAAGTTAGTGGATGGTCTGTGGCGTGGTCCTAGGTCCCTGTTGCTCGGTTAACCCTATCCGTTAAGGTCTTAAGTGTGGGGACGCGTTCCTGCGCGTCTACATTGCATACCCTTTTGCATATGCCTTAACCAGCTTATGCCTTTATGCCATGACTTGCTTTTACCCTAATGGGGTCCCTTCCCACCCACCCGTTTATGTTCCACCCACCCTTGGGGCTATTCCCTTGTAGTTTTCCTTCATTTCCTGCTTTTGAGGTCCTGCCATGTGAATGCACCCTACGTTCACTGAAGTCCAAATCCAACCTTATAGCCCTGTTCCCTCCTTTGACCTGACCATTTTTCCTTTTTACTTACCCCTGTTCCGGTGCACGGTTTTCGCGTTATTAATTTTTGAAGCATTTTGCACAAATTAGCCGGTTTTCCATGTGAATGCACTTTGCTTGCTTCGAAACCGTGATATGAAATCATAGCCCTGACAACCACTTTTCCCCTGACATTTTTCATTTTTACTCCGAGTCATTCCGCTACATGGTTTGTCCAATATTAGTTTTCTGGTTTTTTAAGACTTTTTCGTTCGTCTTTTTGACTTTTTCCATGTGATCCTGCCCTGTTTGCATCCGAATTCCAATTTGATTTGCCAGCCGTGTCCCTTGTGTCTTCCCCTACCTTTTTCCTTTTTCCTCCACCCTCTTTCGACTTCCGAATTTTTACTTATTAATTTTTACATGAGTTTTCGGGCGTATTTTTGGAGTTTTTCATATGTGAACCCCTCCTACTTCCACCGAAACTACGGTTTAATGTGATAACCCTGTGCCACTCCTTTTGTGGACATTTTTCCTTCTTACTGCATGTCATTCTGGCGCACAGTTCGTCCGATATTAATTTTCGATTCCATTTCCGGGTTTGTTTTTTGGGTTTTTCCCATCTCAGTCGGAACTATGTTTTGATGTGCTAGGATTGTCGGGCACGTCTTTCTGCACGGTTTTCCTTTTTTCTGCACCTCATTCCGATGCACGAATTTTCCGATATTAATTTTTAATTGCGTTTTTTGAGCCGGTTTTTGTGTTTTTTGCACGTGACCGCCCTTTACCCTTCCCGGAACCTCTGTCCCATATTTTTCCTGTCTTCCTCCTATCGTCCTGCCCATTTTTGTTTTTACGCTATTTCGTTTTGACGTCTAGATTGGGAGTTATTCATTTTTCTTTATTTTTATGGATTTTTACGGGCTCCGTCCCGCGCGTGAATGCGCCCTTTTTTCATTTTATGCGTTTTAACGCGCCCCGGTCATGTCCGCGTGCTCCGTCCCTACATCCAGGCGCCTTTTCACTCCCGTCACCACAAATCTTTTTTAATTAATTCCTTTATTTTTTTTTATTTTTTTAAAAAAAAAACCTACCCCTCCCCCCAACGGCCACCCTCTCTCCCCTCCCCGAATCTCAACTACCCTCCCCCTCTTTTTCACTTTCTCTCTCTTCTTCTTCCTCTCCCCTCTTTCTCTCTCCCCGATTCTCCCCTCCCTTCTTTCCTCCTTCCTTCTGCGTCTTCCCCCGCATTCCCCTCCCCTTCTTCTTCCATCTTCCGTCTTCCCCCGCCCTCGTCCTCCCCTTCTTTCTCCATCCCCCGCCTTCCCCTCCCCTTCTTCCTCCCTCCTCCGTTTTCCTCCCTGCCCCACCTTCCCTTCCCCTTCCTTCTTCCTCCTCCCGCCTCCCCCCCGTTGGCGCCCTTCCACCCTCCCTCCTTCCACCTCCTCCTCCTCCTCCTCCTTCGCCCTTCCGCCCACTTCTCCTCCCTCCACGCCACGTCCGCCTGGCCCTCAGCGCCCTGCCTGCCGAGCCGCTGCCTGGTCTGGGCCAGTTGCCGCCGCCGCCCTGCCGCGCCCGCCGCAGAACCCTTCGGAGCCGCCTCGCCAGACGCCGTCGCCATTCGTCGCCGCCACGCTCGCCGTCCGTCGCCGCCATTTCCACTGCCGCCGCCCCTCTCCTCCTCCTCCCCTTTTCCTGCAGGTTCGTTCCTTTTCTTTTTTTTTTTTCCTTTAATTCGTGTTAATCAACACTAACCCTAGTTAGGTTAGTCAACCTAACCCTAACCCCACCCCACTAACCCTAGTTAGGTTAGTCAACCTAACCCTAACCCCACCCCACTAACCCTAGTTAGGTTAGTCAACCTAACCCAAACCCTAACCCTAACCCCACCCCACTAACCCTAGTTAGGTTAGTCAACCTAACTCTAAACCTAACCCTAACCCTAACCCTAACCCCACCCCACTAACCCTAGTTAGGTTAGTCAAACTAACCCTAACCCTAACCCTAACCCTAACCCTACCCCTACCCCTACTTAGGTTACCTAACCCCCCTTAGGTTAGTCTCCACCTGACTTGCCTTCCCTGACTTATCTGACTTTACCTAGACTAACCTAGTTCCATTTAACTAACCTGACTTGACTTAGTCAGACTTACATGATTTACACATACTAATAGGACTTAGCTGACTTAATTTGACCTTATTTACTAGACTAAGTTGATTTTCTTGATTTAACTGATTTAATTAATTTCTAAATTAATTTCCACTCAATAAAATTTCTGAAAATTTTCTAAAAATTCCCTTTGTTTTTTTCAAATTTTTGGAAATTTGTTAGCTGGAAATGTTCACCCCTCAAAATTTCTGAAAATTCAATATTTCCAAATTTATCCCAAAATTACCAACAAATGTAAAAACAAATTCATTTAAAATTAGTTAAAAATACCCAAAAAAACTAAAAAAATCTAAAAAATTTCCCTCACCCCCTTGACCTTTTTCCATTTATTTTTCACTTTAAAATATTTTCATACATGGAACCTCTCTTTAAAAAAACAATAATAAAAACCAATACATAACAATTAACCGTAAAAATCGCCATCTTATTTTCATACACTAAATTGTGGATATTTCCTCCATGGCTGCATTTTCATTTCTTCCCTACATTACATATTCATGTGCTATATATCTTGCTTTTCTTATTATTATTATTAAAAAACAAAAACATACATAAAAAACAACAAAACCAAACCTTAAATAATAACACATTTCCATTTAAAAAAAAAACAAAACCAAAACAAATAAACGAAACCACACTATAAACCCACCATAACCACACCTAAAATATAACCCCACTCCCCTCCACAATAACACCTTCAAAATTCATTTCAAATCAATAATCCCACTAAGGTATTCTCTTTATTGTTTCGTCAGTGGTCTTTACTTTTCTTTTACTGGATTCACTCCTTTTGGGGGACTCTTCCGTGCGCATTTAGGCCATTACATACACACCCCTTCCAGGTATTTATTTTATGTGCTTTATTTATTTTCATTTCTCCCTTAATCACCAATTAATTGTTAAAATGAACTATTTATTCACCCACAGTTTCCACGCGCATTCGCGCTCAACACACCATATTTTTTTAATTAAAATAAACCCGCCGTTCACTTCACACGTGCTACGTGCGCTAAAGAGGCACTTTAATTTTTAATTAAAATGAACTAGCCGTCACAAGAGCATGCGCTGGCAAAAAAGTGCTCCACATCACCTTAATTTGTAATCAATGAACGTGCATTTAGAGACCCAGTCTGGGTATCGAAGTCCAGGATTCGAATTAAAGCACCGTTTTAACCTAATAATTGGCAATTAAATTTATAATAAGGAACCGCCGTTTTCTTGCTAAGGTTTATCACTTAATAAAAATTCACCCATTCTTAATAATTTATTAAAATAAACCTTTCATTAAATTAATCCCCCCTCACTACACTTCATTCCCCTTTTTAACGAACCCGTTTCGTGGGATGGGTATGCGCAGTCTTTGGAGTTATTTCCATGGTCCAGTCCTGGTTTATCAACGATGTAGTCTTGATATGTGTCGGATGTGGTATTGTTTTGATTTACTGTCTTTGATACGGTTCCGGGTACGGTGTGTAGTTTTTTCTTTTATTGCCTGATACGGGGTTCTGGGTGTTTGTCTGATGCATAGCATAAAGCTTTCGGTCGCATTTGTCTCAAGGTCATGTCGAATTTTTTCTAGGCTGTGGTTTGCTTGGGGTTAGTTGGTCGAGCCACGTTTTATTGTTTTGGTTATTCTCTTATCCTTATTTTTTTGTATGTTGCTTTGCAGGCATTCTCCTTGATTGTCTGTGTTTGTGGTGTGTGTGTAACCATCTGAATGGCGCCTTCTCACGCTCCTCCCCCTATCCAGTATGTCCCACTAGTTAGTAGGGATTACTCTTCCCTACTTACTTTTGAGCCTCTCACGAAGGCGGGACTCGCTACTTTTGTGGCTACTTCTTTTTCATTGCTTCCAGAGGATCCATCGTTATGTGATGAGTTTCTGGCCTCCTACAGCAAGAAGACAGGACTAGTCTAGGGAATTTCTATGACTTTGACACCTCGAGGCTTAGGGAAGGCTCTGTCTCTTCCCTCCAAAGGTGAACCTTTTGTTACCACTCGTCAGCTTTTCTCTAACGAAGAGATTCTGAAGCTGTTGCAAAAGCAAACAAGGGAAATGCTGGATGTTAAGAAGGTGGTCAACTCTTCAGGAGTTTCCTTTTCCATGATCACCGATTCCGTATGGAAGATGGTCTGTCAGTTTCTCCAGGACAGGTTTATGCTTGCCAAAACGCCATCCTAGTATTTGTCCAAAGAGCTTTTCACAGCTTCCAGGATGGTGTTGAAAGGAGTTGCTATTGATTAGAGCACTTACCTCCTCACTAAAATGGATCAACATTTCGTCAAAGTCACCAGGGATAATGTTACCAATGTCACATATGGATCATATTTGTCTGCCTTCTTGACCTATTCACGTTTACAGAAGACTATGCCTCCACCTCCTCCATCAGATCCAGTTCCTCCTCCTCCACCTTCAGATGAGTCTGAACCCATTGACATAGAGGATGATGATTCTCTGCCTCCCCTAGTCATACAGCGCAAACGCTTGAAGCGGGTAGCAGATAAAGCTCCTTCAGTACTTCCTTCAGTGCCTATTCCTGCTACCTCTGGCAGTGAACTCCCTGGGTATCTCACTTGTAATAACCTGTTCAGAGCACATCGAGAAGGATCATTGGACATATCAGTTTCCTCCCTGAACAGTCTCGTCTCGGGAGATGCAATTCCTTTTCTCTGTAAAGATATTCAAAGTTCCATTGAGTTGTCAGTGACAGCCTGTGTTCAACAGCTGTACGCGTCCTTTTATGAAGAGCTCATGCAGTCTAAGGACCAGTTGCATAAGGCAACATCCGAGTTAGCTTCTGCTAAAGATACCCTAGCAGATTTGTTTAAGCAAATGGAACAACAAACCCACCTGGTTGCCACCCAAAGCGATGAGATTTCTTCTTTGAAGATACAGTTACTAGAGGCTCAATCCCAGGTTATTAGCCTTTCCGAGGAGAAGGAGAGGATGTCCAGAGAAGCGCAGGAGTTCCAAGCTCTCTTAGATGACAAATTTTCAGCCTTACAGACTGCTAGTGACACAGTGGAATCCCAATCCTCCCAAATCAAGCAGTTGCAAGATCAACTGGCAAAGTCAAGCTCTGTTCCTCCAAGCCCTAATGTTCCCTTGATTCCTTCTCTTTCACAGCAGGATTTGGCTGCTCTTCAGAGACAGGCTACTTTGTGTCCTCTCTTTCAAGATAAAGTGGAAAGATTGCAGTCCAGAATGGACTTGTTACGGTCTACATTTGAGCAGTTTCAGGAATATGTTCCACTAGACCATTCTTTCTTTGTTCACTACCACTTACAGAAGTTGGTCTTCTACATGAAGCTTTCCACGATGGATCTACCTCTTCCAAAGGATGGATGGAGTAGGGCTTGGTTTGTTGAGTTGTTGACAGAGGTAGTAAGGATGGTGTTTGAAGATTCTGTCATGCCAGATACCATGTTGATGTCATACATGTATCTACGAGGAGACTTGTTAATTCCAGATGAGGTGGATATGGCATGGTATGTGGGGGATGTGGTATTACAAGCTGTTTTGTATGTCAACCATTTGGAGTTGCACATAGCTGACATGTTTCAAAGTTACTCCTCCAAAGTGGCTGATTGTCATGATAATTCCTGGCATCCCATGATTGATTCTGTGGTCCTGAATCAAAGACAAAACACAGTCCCTACCTCTGCCCAGAGTACTAATCAACTGAGGATGGATCTCTTAGCCTATCTTTCAAAACATAATCCGTTTGATGCTACCTTCTTTGATGCCTATCATAAACAATCTCTCTTAGGACCTTCTGTTCCTACCCTCCTATATTACCAACAAATGGCTCACCGATATGCTCTATATCTTTCCCTTTGTCAATCTAATTCCACAATTATTTTACCCCTTCTTTTCCAACCTTCATCTTTCCCTCAAATTTCCATTTTTACATACTGTTCTTTTATTGAGGATAGAATATTTTCCCCTTCTCCACCATGTCCTTCTCCATCCATTCGTGTACCCTCCACATTTCCTATTTATCAGTTAACACCCTTCCTTAGTGATTCCCTCCAAATTTCTACCACTCCTTCTTTAAATCATTCTTCCTTTTATGATTTTGCCTATCCCTCACTTCATCCACTTTTCCTTATTCCACTACCCTCTCCTAACACTTCTATATCTCAACCACCTCAGTTGGTTAGTGACTGTGACGGGTTTGATAATCAGATTTCCAGAAGAAGGGGATGGAGTTTGGATGATTCCCTTACAGGACCTCAGATTAATTGGCCAGTAATTCCAAGAGAATGGACAGCTGCTAGTCAAGCTTATTAGAACTATGCTCATTTTTCTCAACAGTATTCACAGTTTGCAGATCCTTCAGTGAGATTAACTGCTCACTTTGCTTGGTACTTGGCGTATATGCATAGGCACTCTCATAATGATTCCAAGCCTATTCCAAAGTTGTGCATGAATGTCAATGTGAGCATTGATTCCCAACAGTTGGATATATTGTATTTTCATGCCCTTTGTTTGCCTAGCAGATACCTGGTCCTGTTGGAAAGGATGTGCTGTCTTCAGTTTTTTCAAAATCCTCCCAAAACCTTTGTAGATGAATCCTTGTCTATGGATTGTTTTCGACAACATCAATCTTTCAAGAGGGATCATCTTCATTGATACCTTTCCAATGTATGGTGGATGCTTTTTAATGAAAATCTCTCTTTTTAGAGGAGTCATTTAGATGGTTGTGTTGTATTAGTGTTTGTGTTGTGAGTTCATTTATGTAAAATGAACGTGGTGGTTTCCTATTGGATTGGATTTCGTGTGAGAGCGACATTTTGGAGAATGGTGCTGTTGAGGTCATGGTTGGAGAGTTGAGACTGATGCTAATGAAGAAGAAGAAAACTCTTATATCCTTTACAAGTTTGTTGTGATTTTCTAGTTTGATAAGAAGTGTTAATGTATAAAGGGTTTTCCTTTCTTTGTATTTTTATATCAGATACAGGTTATAAGTTGGGGTCATGGTGGATGGATTCTTTTTGAAAAGATATTGAAGATCAAAGTTGCAATTTTAAATGCACTTGTATTCCCTTTTTCCTAGGTCGCGAGGACGCTTCCTTATTAAGTGTGGGGATATGTTGAGTGTTGAAATGACTTGTTTTTGGCTGTTTTTTTGTTGTTTTTGAGAGCTGAATGGTTGATTTTATGAGATGATTGATTGATTTGGAAGTGGTTTGAGAGTGTTTTGGATGATATTGATTGTGTTTTGGAAGTTCATGATGTTTATTAGTAGTTCTGTGATGTTCTGATAGGTTCTGATTGGTTCTGTATACCTTCTGTTTTGTTCTGTTTTGGTCTGTTTTGTTCTGATTGTCTTCTGTAAGGAGGGATGGAGTATTGATTGATGAAGATTGAGATCTTGAGAAAGCTTATTGAATGGTTTGTGAGAGTTTGGAATGGTTTGAGAATGAGTTATGTGGTTCTGATGACCTTCTGTAACCTTCTATAGGTCTTCTATAGAGCTTCTGTCTCTATTTCTGTTCTGTTCTGTACTGTAACTGTTCTGGTACTGTTCTGTGACTGTTATGTATGCTTCTGTATGTGTTCTGATGGATGAGAGTGTATCTTGGGAAAGTTTTCTAGCCTTGGAAAGAGGTGAATACAAGTGCAAAGGAGCTAAAAGAAGTGAAAGAAGTAGCTGCTGAAGACTCAAGTGAAGATTAGAAGTGAAGTGACAGTAGTGAGCTATGAAAGGACACTGTAGTGGCTCTGGTGACTCTTCATATCAGACATACCTCTTGGGAGGGGTATCCACGACCTAAGAAGGAATATGGAGAGTGATTTTGAGAGATTGTAGTGAGGATATGATGTATTATTGATGGAGAGAGAGAGAGAGAGCCAGAGATAGTCAATTCTACTGAAATAGAGTGATTGTATATGAGAGATTGAGAGGAAAGACTATGAAGATATTGAAGATGAATACTATGTGATGTATTTCCATTCAAAGATGGTGCATTCCTTTGCTTTATTTGTTCTATTGATGGATTTTATGAAAATATTGAAGAATATGGTTGATTCTATCAAATCTGTGGGAGATCTACATGATGTTGTATGAAGATTTGTTGTGCTTGGTGTTCTTTCCTTCATTGTGATCATATGAAACATGATAAACAAGCTTGTTGATGTTACAAGATAGATTTTCTTGCAAGAGAATTCCCTTTTTCTTGGTGTTCCTCTTGGGGCTCCACTAAGCAGTGAAGCACATTACATCATGGTATGTCCTATTTATATTCTTAAAATGTACACCTAATGGGGGTTCTATCATATGTGCCAATGATGTCTCTCAGTTGTCAAAGGCATTGGAAAGGTCAGACTTACGTCAGTCTTTGGTGATGTATTTGCATGTGCTTTATGTCTCACTGATAAAGAAAAATCTAGCTTCTGTTTAGCATCGCCAAAGTTGGATGCCAAGTTACTTTTGATGGTACCTGTTGCTTGGTCTTTGTCTTATGCATGATAGCGGTATAGTGTTTACTGGGACTCTTGCCAGAAGCTTATATATTCTCAATGCTTATGGTAGAGAGGCTATTTGTGGATGCTTTTAGTGGCGCTGCTATGTTTGTGGCTTCTCTTGGATTTGTATGCATCCTTTTCAGACCTAGGCAAGGCCTACAGGAGTAAAAATATATTTTAAGATTAAAACATTAGGTTCTTTTGGGATATGTGCATGTATTGCAAAAACGTTTAGCAACCCAAGCTAGAGACAAGTGGTGAAGTTTGTGGATTGACACACAACAGAATGTACACATGATCATCAAATATGTTGGAATTCACAAATGCATGTCAATCTATCACATCTTTGGTGATTGCTTAGTCCAACCTGGTGGTTTACCCCTTGCGAAACTCCATTTAATCTTAGCCTAATATTATCAAAGTATGAGTGTAATGTTTATGGTTGGGTCATTTTTGTTGAGAATCAGCAACCACACTCACTAAACAGCCTCTTTGTATGGAGCTTCAGGGCCAAGGACATGCAGGCTAACCTATCCCATATGCAGAATGGTGCCTGCTGCAGTTTCCTACTTTCCTATAAAGCATTGTACTTGCTTCCTTTTCTTAATGCAATGATAGTACTCTTTTCTTTTCAGTGAAGTGTCAATGTCATTGTCTACATACACAAGATTGTGTTTATGAGTCCAAGTCTCAATCTTGGAACCTAATTCACTTGTGTAACAAACAGTGTCTTTGTCTTCTCCATCATGAGTCCACACTTCTCCTTTCATCCACCATAACTCACTGCCATGCTCTAGATCCCGCATTTCTCACATGGTATCAGAGCCCAGTCGGGCATGGCTCAGCTCGACTTACCTCTCCTCTGCTCTCTCTTAGCTCATGTTAATATCTGGTCAGCTTAGTTCCATCTCATGACTTCATCTCCCAACTCTATCCTCACTAAAGCTTCCATGGCAGCCATAGCCAGCAGCACCCTGTCAGATTGAGCTGCTTATATCTCACTCCACAGGTCAAATCTCTTGGAGCTTCCTTATGGAAAAGTATTCTCCAACTCACAAAGCTTCCCTGTATCACATCAATCCATGATATTTGGCTATCTGAAGCTCAGCATTGTGAAAATTCCCAGTCACTGCCATAGTCTTCAACTGTGACCTGCAGGATATACCCTCCATGGAGCCTTCATATCTCTCTCTATAGAGCATATCTTCAGGAACTTTCTTCTAGACATATCTTTCTTCACTTACGATGCTCCCTCCTGGCACAAAAAACAACCACATTGGTGATCTTCAGCCCTGGCATTGCACAAATTCGACGTCGCTGCCCCAAACTGCACCGTGGATGTTCGCGCCCTCTGCCCGTGTCGTGCTGTCCACGATCTGGACGATTTCCATAGGGTTTTGATAGCCCTTGACATAAGCTTCCTAGACTTGTAAATTTTTTTGAAAATGATCAAGTATAGCTCCTACAATCTGAGAAAAACCAGGGCCCTGTCTCAGAAACCCTAATTCCACCATAGCCAAAATCTCTCAAGCTTTTTTTTCCTCAGTTTTTCCCACTCGTGACACTAAACCAAGCTAAAGCCCACTCTAATCCATTGACCTAGCATCAAATCAAGGAGGGGAAGGACCTGAGAAGATTGAAGAACAACGGAACGATCTCGAACAAGAAGATTCAAGCTCAACGTCAACACTGACATAGTGTGTTTTTACACTGTCACTAACTGTGTCTCTTGACACACTGCATTCTGCTCTTCTACTAATAAAATCTCAGAATTCTGGTGTTGATTTGCTGCTGATCTTGCAACCTCAACATGGGAAAAGACTCTCCAAATGCTCGATTCAAAGGAGTCAGGTTTCACACTTGGCAAACCCGCATCAAGCTCATCTTGATGAAAAAGGGTCTCTGGGCCATCACAAATGGCAAAGAGAAGAAACCTTGGGACACAGACCTTGCAACTACTTGGAAAAAGAATGATGACAGAGCCCAAGCCATTATCAAACTGGAGCTAGACGACAGTTATATCCACCATGTGGATAACTGTGAGACCTCACAGGATACATGGAAAAGACTTGACACCCTGTTTGGTGCACAATCTAAATCATCAAAGTATGGTCTCCTGATTGAGTTCTTCAAGCTTGAAATGAAGTCCAGCACATCACTTGCCACACATCTCAATTACATGGAAGGACTCCTAACCCAACTTGCAGGAATCAACATTAAAATGGATGAAGATGTTTGCATCGGTGTTCTACTTAAGAGTTTGCCTCCTGAATATAATAATGTATCAACAACTTTAATCAACATGCCAAATCCTGAACTTGTTGATATCCAGGCATCACTGTTAGAAGAGGAAAAGAAGCTAAAAACTAAGGAAGAACCAAGTACCTCTAGAGATGAGCATGCATTATATGTTGGCAATACGTACAAAGGCAAGAAGGATCAGCTCTTCTGTGACTTCTGCAAAAGGACCGGACACACCGAGAAGTTCTGCCACGCAAGAAAGAGATCCCAAAAGGCCTATCTAGTCGCAGTTAAAGAAGAAGAAGAAAATGGAGCAAAGGAAGAAGAAGATGAAAATGAAGACCACCATGATCGGAAGGACAAGACTCATCAGTCCTTCTACTCTCATAACTCTGATAGACTGTTTTAAAAGCCTTGTATTTCCTTGCCCTAATGTTTCCTGCCATAAGCTTTGTAAACTCCTTATGTAACTTGGCATTACAGTCCCTGTACACTTTGTGAGGCCCCTGTTACAGCCTCTGGATGTCCATCATGTTTTGGTGCCCACACTTAGCCTTTTCTGCAACAGCCTTTGGTGTCTACCATGTTTGTGGTGTGCCCACACTTTGCAGGTGATTCTCATTACATCCTCTACACACTTTGTGCCTTTCTAGTTGTGATTGAGGAGGGGTGTTGAGAATTAGCAATCACACTCACTAAACAGCCTGTTTGTATGGAGCTTCAGGGCCAAGGACATGCAGGCTAACCTATCCCATATGCACAACCAGTTTCAGTGATGCATGCCAGACTTTATGCATCATGGGTGCTACTGCTCTGTCAATGTCCTTCCTGCCATATCCTTGTGGTGTTAGGTTGCCCCTAATTAAAACTATTGTGTCCATCAGCTTTATAGTCTCTTTGTAGGTAGGCAACAAATTGGGACAATCCTGTGGTAATCTGTGAGCTTGTTTGACAAGGATTCTGTTGATTGACATTGTCAAAGGCTGTTGAATTGATTGCGGGACATGCATGTGTATACCATGTGCACTCCACACATGTATGTTACATGCATACATACACACCCTTAATGTGCACCATGTAAGTGTGTATTGCTTGCAATATTAGGTAGGTTGAGGTGCTTGAATATTTTGCTAAATCTCTTGACTCCTGAGACATCTACTCAGCATAGGCTTTTAAACTTTCAATTCCTGAGTACCATAAAGTTGCTTGCAAAAGTAATTGTTTGGCATGAGATGATTCCTGTTATTGAAGATCATGATTTTACAAACAAAACTTTTTCTGAAAGGTTTGCCTCTGGCCATGCGAGAGCTGGGATATCCATTTTTTAAGCATGATGTCTATTTTGGTGCCCTGAACAGTTGTATATTTCCTATCTGCCAAACATGTTTCATACTTGTTGCCATTTTGGTAGACTCTTAGTTAAAAGATTGGATCATGTTTACAACGTGTTGTTTTAACCTATTAACATACATATGCTAGCACCTTTTTCTCAGTGAGACCACTTTTGCAATCAATAGTAGTCTATTTTGAAATGGTGTTGATAGGTGTAGTGGGTCTCATTACAGGTCCTCCTCCTAGAGCATGATATTCTACATCTCTGCCAATTTTAAGGTTGAGGTGTGGCTAAGAATAGAACTGGCTGTTAGACTTTGGACAACTGGTGTTCTCGACTTGAGGATAAACTTATGGTTATCATAGGAAAAAGGTTAAACTGCCATTTTTGAGACAAAGTTAGTGAGACAACTTAAATAAATCAATCGAGCCCCCTCCCTAGCAATACAATCGCGATTCGCCAATGAATCACCTATATGTAGCTCTGTCCATTGTGATCCCACCTGATGATGTCCCTCGATGACACTTTCAACTCTGAGTGTTTCACTTGTCTTATTAGCAAGCATTTGATATTTCTCTTTTGTGGCAGTCCCAGGTAAAGTTACCTAGTGCCACCTGAATATAGCTGCTAGCATATTGCCGATGCGCTAGATTAAATGCCGTAATGGACACTAATTTGACATTTATGTTTGGTAAGCAAGTCTTACTTTGTTATGGACACTGTTTCAGTGTGTTATATCTAGAAAGTAGGTTTTCTGTAGGGTAAGAGTGAACTACTAGAATGGTCTGATCACAAAAAGGTTTGGTAGGTCTTCGGATTCCATAGGTGAGAGTGAAAGGTGCACTTGTGAAGACCAGCACCCTGATATGCTGGATGACAGTGTGCTATGTTGCAGCTGATTGCATTGTACAGGCATGCATTACATGCCTTGTCCCTCAACGTACATGTCCAGTTCCCGTGCTGCAAGGGGGGCAACTGCAGAGTGGCATTAATACAATTGCAGAAATAGCTCGTACGCAACCTGCACATATTGCAAATGTGGCGCGTCAACACGCGAGATCAAGCAAACCCACTTTCCAACCCCGTCACCCGCAATGGCTGCAACTGGTCTACATGAAAACAAGAACGCATTGTTGAGATATCGAGCTCCACTCGTGATACGCCAGGGTGACCGTTGTATATTTATGTCACCGACTTGTCAGTTGCAGACACGGTTGGTACACCGCCCATGAATAATAGCTACATGATAGCTATCCTTATCTACTCTAGTTCGTGGCTCAGTTAGTATGCCACCTTAGTTAGTTGAGTTTGGTTTGAGACCCATATATAGGGTTCTTCTATTTCTTTGTACTAGAGTTCTTTTGGCTTACACAACTAAGAAGAGGAAAACTGTTTTCAGCCTCCACCCTTGTGTGTCTTCCCCCATTGTGCAAGCAAGAAAGCTTCAAGCGAGACTCCTTCCTTCTCTCCCACAATCTTGACATGGTATCAGAGCCTTGTTCGTGGTAAGGAGCTCAAGAAAGCAAGCCAAGCTCGCGGTATTCTGGTAAGAGGAGCAGTGTTGCTTTCATTTTCTGTTTTGGGAGCAGATCTCTGCAGGTAGCACAGCCGGAAATTGCAGGAGTGCATTGTCTCAGGTTGAGACGCCATTCGCGGTGAAGCAAGAGGGCAGTATATGCTGCGGGAGAGGGCTTTAGCCCTTAGCGACCTTGTTTTTTTGATTTGAGGCCATTTCGGGGCCTGTTTTGCAGACGGAAGTTTTCTGCACGCACTCAGGAAAAGGCTCAGTTTTATGCTGTGCAGCCACTGTTCTACAGGTCGGTGAAAAGTTACTGTAGAAATTGCATCGTATGCTTGTGCGCAGAGACATTGGGAGTTTCAGAATCATCCTTGGTTCCTGTTTATGCAAAATCGTCACTAGGAAGTGACTGTGTGGTCAAATACCACTTTCGCCAGTTTTGCAGATTTGCCCTTGTGAGGGTGAAGCTGTGTTTTTTGCAGTGACAGAATTTCTTGCAGTATTCTGTAATGGCGTCTGATTCTCTTTCACAGATTGTCACTGAAAAGCTTGACAAGAACAACTTCCAAGCATGGAAGTTTAGAATGACGAATTTCCTTATGGGAAAAGGATATTGGGAATTTGTTGCAGGAAATGAAGAAGAACCAGTTCTTCCTGATGTTCCCAATCAACAACAAATGCAGGCATTTAAAACATGGCATGAGAGAGCCAGGAAAGTTATGTATTGGCTGTCTATCAGTATTTCAGACTCTATGATTGTGCATATTCAGGATGCAAGTACGCCAAAGGAGGCATGGGATACTTTGTCAAAAATGTATAGCACAAATACGCAAGCCAGGAAAATGCAGCTCAAGCAAGAGTTGCATAATGTGCAAAGAGAAAGTATGAGCATCAACGACTACCACATGAAGGTGAAGAAGATTGCAGATGCACTTGCTTCCATTGGGTCGCCAGTGGAAGATGATGATTTAGTTTCCGTGACCTTGAATGGTCTAGGAAAGGATTATGCACAGTTTCGGACATCCATTTCAGTTCGTGAAAGATTTCCTGATTTTGAGGAGTTGATTGCTCTTCTAATTTCTGAGGAACAGAGAAATGGTGGTGCATCTTCTTCAGGAGGAACTTCAAAAGAAGCTGTCTTCTACTCAAATGCTGGAAGAGGTAGAGGCAGAGGTAGAGGAGGCCGATTTGGAGGCCGTGGCAAAAATCAGAATATGCAGCAAACTCAAGAAAACCAGTCCTATGGAGGAGGACGTGGTAACTCTAGAGGCAGGGGGAGCCAAAGAGGTCGTGGTGGATGGCAAAGAGGCCAAAATGCAAACAGTAATGTTGAATGCTACTACTGTGGTAAAATGGGTCATATGGCTAAAGACTGCTATAAAAAGCAGAATGACATCATGAATGGAAAACTGCAACAAGGGAATTATGCATCTTCTAGTAGACAGGGTGATGACAGAAATGAGCATTTGTTCATGGTGCAGCACATGAACAATTCTATGACAAGTGCAGAAGAAAGCAATGATGTATGGTATGTTGACTCAGGTGCATCAAACCACATGACAGGTCATGCAGAATGGATGGAGGATGCAAGGAAAATGGAAAAACCAGGATTTGTGGAGACTGGTGATGATACTGCACATCCTATTGTGCAGATTGGAAAAATTCCCTTGTCTATGCAGGGTGGGAAAAAGAAATACCTGTCCGATGTATTTCATGTCCCGAATATCACCAAGAATCTGGTTTCAGTTGGTCAAATGGTTGAATAGGGCTTGCAGGTCAGATTTAATCCTCATGGATGCTTTGTTGAGGATATGAAAAATAAAGGTCGCTTGATAGCAAAAGGAAAGAAGAAGGGCAGAATGTTTACATTGGATGCAGACATGTCTGAATTGAGTGCAGCAATGTTTGCACATGGGACCGGTGTAGTTGCAGATATTGATATCTGGCATAAACGCATTGGTCATGTTAATGTACAGCGACTTAAATCAATGCAGGCCCAAAATATTGTTGCAGGATTGCCCAAATTCAAGGTTGCAGAAATGCATAAGGTATGTGAAGCCTGTCAGTTTGGAAAACAGGCAAGGAAACCATTTCCTAGACATGTTCAAGAGAGCGAGAAGCCATTGGAATTAATTCACTCTGATGTGTGGACTACTAAAGCTGCATCTCTTGGAGGCTGTCATTATTTTGTCACTTTTATTGATGACTATAGCAGAAAAGTTTGGGTGTATTTTATGAAAAAGAAAAGTGAAGTTTTTGGGCATTTCAAAACTCTTAAAGCTATGGTTGAAAAAGAAACAGGCTTGCAGATAAAATGCCTAAGGTCAGATGGAGGGGGAGAGTACCTCTCAAATGAGTTTGCAAAGTTCTTGCAGGAGCATGGCATAAAGCAGCAATATTCATGCAGTTATACTCCACAACAAAATGGAATTGCAGAAAGGAAAAACAGGCATATTGGAGAGGTATCTCGTGCCATGCTCAATGAAAAAGACTTGCCAGATTTTTATTGGGCTGAAGCAGTTGCTACAGCAGTCTACATAATGAACAGGACTCCCACTGCAGCAATACATGGAATGACTCCAGAAGAGAGGTATACTGGTAGGAAACCAGATATTTCTCATTTGAAAATTTTTGGTTGCATTGCCTATGTACATGTGCCAGATGAGCTGAGATCCAAGTTGGATCCAAAAGCTGAGAAGTGCATCTTTATTGGTTACTCTCTGCAGCAAAAAGGGTATAGATGCTATAACCCTTCTACTCGTAAGTTTACAGTGAGCAGAGATGTTGTTTTTGATGAGATGAGTAGCTGGTATAAACCAGTAAATGTGATTGATGATGAAGATGCACAAAATGGTAATGCTACACAGAATTCACAGCAGCAGTCACAAAATATTAGTGGACCTGGAGCGTCCTCTAGCAGTGGTTCACATTCTTCGCCATGGACAGGCAGATTGAGATCAGGAGAATCTTCTCAAAGCAATGCAGATAGTGGTATGCAGGTATCACGAAAAGGAAAAGAGAAGGTTGATCAGCCCATGTTTGATGTGAATGCAGGTCACTCTTATGTGGATGGTGAATCCAGTGGCTCAGAACAGAGCATTGATGATGAGTTGGGTATTCCTTCTATTGTTACACCTGGAGTAAGGAAGACCAGGGATGTTTTGAGAGCACCTGGGAGTGAACCTACTTTGCGCAGGTCTACAAGAGCTAGGTATCCTGTGGATAGGCTGAAATATGATGGATTTACAGCCATTCACTATGCATATATGGTCAAAGTGATACAGGAACCAGAACCCACATCTTTTGAGCAAGCCATGGGAAAAGAAAAATGGGAGAAAGCCATGGATGAAGAAATGGATGCCTTGGAAGCAAATGCTACATGGGAGTTAGTACCTTTGCCTAAAGGTAAGAATGCAATTGGCTGTAAGTGGGTTTATAAGGTGAAGCACAATGCTGATGGTTCTGTGAACAGATACAAGGCAAGATTAGTAGTCAAGGGGTATGCACAAACATATGGCATTGACTATGAAGAAACATTTAGTCCGGTTGCAAGGATGGCAACCGTAAGAGCAGTCATTGCTATGGCTGCATCAAAGGGATGGTCTTTACATCAGATGGATGTAAAGAATGCCTTCTTGCATGGTGATTTGCAAGAAGAGGTCTATATGGAGCAGCCACCAGGTTATGTGCATGCTGTTCATCCTGAGTTTGTTTGCAGGTTGAAGAAAGCCTTGTATGGCTTGAAGCAAGCACCTAGAGCATGGTCTGACAAGATAGGACAGTATCTTGTCACTATTGGCTTTCAGATTTCCAAGGCAGATTTCTCACTTTATGTGAGAAAAACAGAGAAAGGTATTATGCTGCTTGTCATTTATGTTGATGATTTGATTATGACAGGTGACAGTGATGAAGATATCCTTCATGTGAAAATGCTATTGAAGCAGAAGTTTGAGATGAAGGATTTGGGAGAGCTGCGTTATTTCTTGGGCATTGAGGTGATTAGATCACCAAGTGGGATACAGCTCTTGCAGAGGCAGTATGGATTGGACATGCTGTCCAAATATGGGATGACAGGCTGTAAGCCTATTTCAGTTCCTTTGGAGCAAAATGTGAAGCTGAGCACAGATGCAGGTGAGCTTCTAGAAGACCCTACTATGTACAGACGCATAGTAGGAAGTTTGATTTATATGACTATTACCAGGTCAGATTTGAGCTATGCTGTTGGATTGGTAAGTCAGTTTATGCAGGCTCCAAGGAAACCACATTTGGATGCGGCTAGACGCATACTTAGGTATGTGAAGTCCACATTGCAGTATGGACTATTTTATGAGACTGGGGTTCAGATACAGTTGCATGGATACACTGATGCTGATTGGGCTGGTAGTATTTCTGATAGACGATCTACCAGTGGATATGTATTCTCTTTTGGGAGTGCTGCAGTCACTTGGAGCAGCAAGAAACAGCCTACAGTTGCCTTGTCGAGCACAGAGGCTGAGTACAGGGGTGCAGCAATGGCTGCATGTGAGGTAGCTTGGTTGCATAAGCTACTTTATGATATGCATCAGTCTACAGATGGGCCAGTTGTCATTTATTGTGACAACATGAGTAGTATACACTTGGCAAATAACCCAGTCTATCATGCTAGAACAAAGCACATTGAGGTGCATTATCACTATGTGCGAGAGAGGGTTTTACTAGGTCTTATTGATCTAGTTTATGTCAGCACAGAGGATCAGGTAGCTGACATATTCACGAAGGCATTGGGCGCAGAGAAGCTGCGCAAGTTCAGAGACCTGCTTGGTGTGGAGGAATTGGGATTGAGCTCGAGGGGGAGTGTTGAGATATCGAGCTCCACTCGTGATACGCCAGGGTGACCGTTGTATATTTATGTCACCGACTTGTCAGTTGCAGACACGGTTGGTACACCGCCCATGAATAATAGCTACATGATAGCTATCCTTATCTACTCTAGTTCGTGGCTCAGTTAGTATGCCACCTTAGTTAGTTGAGTTTGGTTTGAGACCCATATATAGGGTTCTTCTATTTCTTTGTACTAGAGTTCTTTTGGCTTACACAACTAAGAAGAGGAAAACTGTTTTCAGCCTCCACCCTTGTGTGTCTTCCCCCATTGTGCAAGCAAGAAAGCTTCAAGCGAGACTCCTTCCTTCTCTCCCACAATCTTGACACGCATTCCTACTATCGACTATCAACCAATGAGAGGTTGCCAAGCCCACACAAACGGAACCAAAGTTAAAGTCGAAATGGAACCAGAGTAAAAATTGCGTAATACCCCTCGTTTACATAGATGTGTCACAGCCCCAAATGGCGTAGTCAAAATTTACCATGACTTGCAAAATTAACTCAGGGCAGACATCAAAGCTGCAAATAGAAATATGTAATCTTCTTAATGAGTGTCGACAATTTACAAGCCACATGAAAGTGTCAATGGAAGCTGACAGTTTACAAAGCCAAAATTGATCTGCCTCAAGAGAAAGCGAATGCGCAGTCAACTGCTATTGATGCAAACATGAAGTCTTTACAAGAGCCTCGCCAGAATGGCCTAACATGTACAATGCATTCTACCCATCCCCAGGTCCACAGCTGAAAAACATCCCATGAAACTATGGCTGAAGATCAATACCCACTCAGATGCTGCCGGCCACGTAAGAAACCCACTGACTCAAGGTCCTCCTCAGCTGCACAACATCATCGTGATCGAACCATCGCTTTGTCAGCTGCATGAAGACAAGGATTCATATTAGAATGAGCCGACCTAAATCAATCCATATTAGTGCATGCACCAAATATACTCACAAAAGATGTCGTAACCACTCCCTGCAAGCAAGCCTCCACTAGCAGGTGCATGCAATGCATCACATAATACCCGTAGTCAATGGCGTTCGGTTGACACGGTATCACTGCCTGCACAGGAGGGTTGCTTAGTATGGTTTCATGGCGACGCTCCGTAGCCCATATCTGCTCCATGGCCAACTTAGCCATCTCACACATCAATGGAGTGGGTGGCTTGTTCATAGGATCCAAGAATAGCAGCCCTGGCTTGTGATGCAACTGAGTCACCCCATGCCCCGAACAGTTGAAGCATACAAACAATGTCCAATGACCGCTCATGACCAGGGGTAAAAACACAATGTCACATAGCTCATCAATCGGAGACATAAAGTTGGCCAAGCTCGACTTTGTAGATGCAGTGCCTGCCAAGCCAACCCACAGGGGATCAACAATCCAGAATTTGCAGCTTATTTCCTCCTGCAGGCTGAACTCCATCCACAGTGCAAAGAAGTTCATCTCCAAGGTGCTGGCCTGCTGTGCGGGATCTTTCAATTGTTCAAAGAAGTCCCCCTGTACTGGCAACTCCAGTTGGAGGCGTGTTGACTTGAATCGATATTTGCACAACATAATCAAAGTGTTAAATCAAAGAAGTAGGCAAATAGGCATCCACAAGCGGAATCAATCGTATACGAACATGATCTTGCATGTGTCCCTGTCACCATCAGAAAATACGTATAGCACACGACCAGGAAAAACAGTAATGTCGTAAGATGCTATCAACAACGAAGGCCCCTTTGGCGATAAGAGATCTATGGGTGTGTCCGCAACAATGTATTCTGCAGCAGCATCCTCTTGATCTGCCGTGTCTATCAACTGTGCATGGTGAGATGACTGCATCCGAGCTGGGCCCCCAACATTTGTGCTTGCAGTCCTCCACTGTTGGCAGCGCAGAAAAGTAAGTCAACTGCAGAAAAACCAACGGAAACCAGCAAAGTCAACTGCGGAAAAACTAAAGAACAGAGATACACTTACATATCTATTGAATCCTATGGCAATGCAAACACGGATCCTCTTTATGTGATCATCCTTCTTTGCATTGTATCTTTTCATCTTTTCTGCCACGTACACGGCCACCCATTGCTCCGGACCTCCCATCCTCTGAGAATCTGGCAACTCACTGTATATCCTCCATCCTTTGACCACTGAATCAGTCTCATGCTTTTTTCTATTTTTCTGCCACTTGAATTCCACATCCTCGAATCTCTGGCGACTACGATGCTCCTCATACTCCGTGTGGGTGCTGTATACATGTGCATTAGTAGGCCCTCTTCTACCTCCAGTAGGGACTAGAATGTTCAGGCCATGCACAGCTTTTAAATGTTCCTCCATGACTGAGCGTCGATAGTAGAAGTGTGTGCACTTGCTGCGTAGAACTGGTCATAAGTGCACCGACGAGCCAATCAACCATTCTTGTCAAAGACAATCTTGAAGGCTCGGACGATACCATCATTCGTGGGGTGCACAGGCCTAGGGCGTGCTCTAGGACCACCTCGGTCAATGCCATGTGTGTCTGCACTTGTCGTCGTTTCACCTGGCAAAGCATCAAATGGCACAACAACAATGTTTAGAATTCAATCTAACTTGATGACAACATTCATACGCAATATTTTCTAATGCCAGTTTCTGATCTACAGACAAGAACAATGAGAAATCCACAGTGCACGTTTTCAAAATCATCCCAAATGGGCATGCAATGTACTCACATGGTGCCAACCCCGAACCGGCCAACGAGTCAGCAAAACAGGGACTTGATGTTCTTCATGATGAATATCATTGGCAGACCTAGCAGCGGCTTGATCTTCCTCATCAGCAAGATCAGCCGAAGGCATGTCAGGGACACAATCCTCTTCCTGGGCAAGATCTCTGCAGGCTCTTCCGTACCTGCATCGTGGTTAAATGTTGTTTAGGCAATGCAAAACCTCGGTGCTAAAATAAATTGAAACCAATTACATGCAAAAAATAAAAACTTACAAGTGAACTCCCTTGAAAGCATCCGATTGATGTGAACAAATGGCAGTCGTTTCTTGGTTGGAGATTGTTGCGCCTTTGCTTGCTTTCTGGGAGCCGGTGGCACCACAAATTTGCGCACATGAACAAACTTGCCAGAGCGGAGCTTCCTTGGTGAGGGCACGTGGGGTGTCTCAGGAGATGGCGATGCCACATGCATGGCTCGCTGAGGGGAGAGTGGTGATGGCACATGCATGGCTTGTTCCCCTTGCGATCAAAGCTTCCTTGGCAATGGCACTTGGGGTGTCTCGGGGGATGGTGATGCTGCATGCATGGCTGGCTGAGGAGATGGTGATGCCACGTGCATGGATTCTTGCCCTTGCGATTGGAGCTTCCTTGGCGAGGGGACTTGGGGTACGTCGGAGATGGTGAGGCCACATGCATGGCTTTCTTAGGAGATGGTAATTGCTGCCCTTGTGATCGGAGCTTCATTGGTGAGCATGCTTGGGGTGCCTCGGGGGATGCTGATGCCACATGCATGGCTTGCTCAGGAGATGGTGATTGCTGCCCTTGTGATTGGAGCTTCATTGGTGAGCGTGCTTGGGGTGTCTGGGGGGGTGCTGATGCCACGTGCATGGCTTGCTGCCCTTGTGATCTGGGTCTTTTGCCCGGCTTCATTCTATTGGAGCCAACAAACACACATTTAATTTGAAACATGAACTTGGACGAACTCCACAACACACCTAGACACAAAAGCCCTAAACCATGCTGTGCGGCTATGGTATCGACTACGGGCATGGATGACATACCCTGCAATTACTGCATTCAGGTTCTTTGATCTATGTGGAATTCTTTGTTCTATGCTAGGAAGCTAGCTTTCACATCCATGATGCATGATATTTGATTAGCTACGGTGCAACACAGATCGCAGAGCTGTAGAGGAACTCACCTGAGCAAATTCTCATCTCGCAGGCCGTCGATACTGAGGGTCGACACTCCTTGCTCTAGAGTTTCTGCGCACCACCCTTCTACTGCTGCTCCATCGTCAATGTCCATGATATAGGAGTTCGTGGCTTGCACCTCGATGATGCTTTCCCCCTTTCACAGTGTCCTTTCGATTCCCTGCAAAATCCCCTCAATCTTCCACACGCGTGGCACTCTCCAAACCATGAGAATGGCTGGCTTTTTTGCCACATGCAAAGCTCGCGGCAACAGCATGCCTGAGGCCGGGCACCCCAGGATCCGGGCACATTAGGAACCGGGTACTTTCGAGGCTGGGCACATTTTGGGCCGGGCACTTTTAATGCCAGGCACTTCCAAAGCCGGGCACATTCAGAGGAGGCCACGCGCGAGTCCGGACATTTTCGGGGTTGGGCAGATTCGAAGCAGGGCACGCACGGAGCTGGGCACTTGGGCGACAAGACATTCTCATGATTGAATTTCGCAGTCAATGGTGATCGACGGCCCAGATGATCGAATGTGATGGGGGCAAAAAGGGGGCCGTCGATCACCACTCTCCCCTCCTTAAAGACCCCCCCTTACCATAGACACAAGCCCCCCCCACCCCCCCCCCCTCGTGCTTCCCCGTGCCTCCCCCCATGAGAACCCCGTTCAAAATTTGTAAAATTTTTTGAAATTTTTTTTACTCTCTCTCTCTCTCCCCCTGCCGTGTGCATGGCTGGGAGAGAGAGAGAGAGTGTGAGTGAGTAGGAGGTAGAGAAGGGGGGGCATGCAGCCCCCCCAGATGGAGGGTGGCACCATCTCCCCCCTCTATAAAGCCCTTGTGGGGCTGAGGCACAGCGCCCCATGCTAGGGCTGTAGCAAGCCCTTCCCCCCCCCCTCCGACTTAACATAGCGGCCCTCCCTCTCGGGCTGTAGCGCGGCCCTCCCCCTCGGATTGCAGCACAGCCCCTCGTCATCCTGGACACCCCCCCTCCGTCTGGACAGTGCAACCTCCTCCCCCTCCCCCGGCTCAAAAACAACCCCCCCCTCCGTGGCCTCCGGCAAGTGCCATCCCCCCTGGCCATGAAGGAGAAGAAGAAGAGGGAGAGAGAGGAGAAGAAGAGGAAGAAGAAGGAGAAGAGGAAGAGGGAGAGAGAGAAGGAGAAGAGAGAAGAAGAAGAGGAAGACGAAGGGAGAGAGAGAGAGGAGAAGAAGAGAGGAAGAAGAAGGGAGAGAGAGAGGAGAAGAGGAGAGGAAGAAGAGGGAGAGAGAGAAGGAGAAGAAGAGAAGAAGAGGAAGACGGAGAGAGAGAGAAGGAGAAGAAGAGAAGAAGAAGAAGAAGAGAGAAGAAAAAGGAGAAGATGAAGAAGAGGAGGAGAGAAAGAGAAGGAGAAGAAGAGCAGAAGAAGAAGAAGAAGAAGAAGAGGAAGGGAGAGAGAGAAGGAGAAGAAGAGGGAGAGAGAGGAGAAGAAGAAGAAGAAGGTGAGAAAGAAGAGAACTTGAAAAGAAATTAGAAGGCCAAGCACGAAGACTCGTTCATGGCCATCAAGAAATCAAGGACACTCAGGGTTACACGGATGCATGAGATCGGAAGTCCGTGGCACCTAGCAAGACGACATTGACTACCCACTCGAAAAGGGTGTCCTCTAACCCTCCCACTATTTTTATTGCTTTTGTTCATGGTTTTTCTTCCATACTTAAAGTGCATGATTATGAAAAGTCAAGTGCATGAGTTGCATGAAATATTGACTAGCCTAGTACATGAAACATTGTTGCACGAAATATTGCAAATATGAGATGATTGCATGGGAGTCAAGTGGACAAATAGAATGTATTTTGCATGGATTGTTGCCATGGATTTGAATAGGCTACAAATAGAATATCAATGGCATGGACAGCAAGTTATTCTTCAAGAAATTGAGAAGAAGAAGCTAGAGGTGATTAGCCCCAAGAAGATTAAGAGAGAGATCAATGCAAAGGCATGCATGCTTGCTCTCCTCTTATCAAATATTGATGAGGATCAACATGTCAAGATTGTGGGAGAGAAGGAAGGAGTCTCACTTGTAGCTTTCTTGCTTGCACAATGGGGAAATACACACACAGGTGGAGGCTGAAAACAGTTTTCCTCTTCTTAGTTGTGTAAGCCAAAAGAACTCTAGTACATAGAAATAGAAGAACCCTATATATGGGTCTCAAACCAAACTCAACTAACTAAGGTGGCATACTAACTGAGCCATGAACTAGAGTAGATAAGGATAGCTGTCATCTAGCTATTATTCATGGGCGGTGTACCAACCGCATCTGCAAACTGACAAGTCGGTGACATAAATGCACAACGGTCACCTTGGCATATCACGAGTGGAGTTCGATATCTCAACACTCCCCCTCGAGCTCAATCCCAATTCCTGCACACCAAGTAGGTCTATGAACTTACGCAACTTCTCTGCACCCAATGCCTTCGTAAATATATCAGCTACGTGATCCTCTGTGCTGACATAAACTAGATCAATAAGACCTAGTAAAATCCTCTCCCGCACATAGTGATAATGCACCTCAATGTGCTTTGTTCTAGCATGATAGACTGGGTTATTTGCCAAGTGTATACTACTCATGTTGTCACAATAAATGACAACTGGCCCATCTGTAGGTTGATGCATATCATAAAGTAGCTTATGCAACCAAGCTACCTCACATGCAGCTATTGCTGCGCCCCTGTACTCAGCCTGTGTACTCGACAAGGCAACTGTAGGCTGTTTCTTGCTGCTCCAAGTGACTGCAGCACTCCCAAAAGAGAACACATATCCACTGGTAGATCATCTATCAGAAATACTACCAGCCCAATCAGCATCAATGTATCCATGCAACTGTATCTGAACCCCAGTCTCATAAAGTAGTCCATACTGCAATGTGGACTTGACATATCTGAGTATGCGTCTAGCCGCATTCAAATGCGGTTTCCTTGGAGCCTGCATAAACTGACTTACCAATCCAACAGCATAGCTTAAATCTAGCCTGGTAATAGTCATATAAATCAAACTTCCTACTATGCATCTGTACATAGTAGGGTCTTCCAGAAGCTCACCTGCATCTACGCTCAGCTTCACATTCTGCTCCAAAGGAACTGAAATAGGCTTGCACCCTGTCATCCCATATTTGGACAACATGTCCAATCCATACTGCCTCTACAAGAGCTGTATCCCACTTGGTGATCTAATCACCTCAATGCCCAAGAAATAACGTACCTCTCCCAAATCCTTCATCTCAAACTTTTGCTTCAATAGCATTTTCACATGAAGGATATCTTCATCACTGTCACCTGTCATAATTGTTAGAAATGCGGGATCTAGAGCATGACATAACCGGAAGCTATGGAGGATGGAAGGAGAAGTGTAGACTCATGATGGAATGGACACTGTTTGTTACACAAGTGAATTAGGTTTTAAGATTGAGACTTGGACTCATAAACAAAATCTTGTGTATGTGGACAATGACATTGACACTTTACTGAAATGAAAAGAGTACTATCATTTCATTAAGAAAGGAAGCAAGTACAATGCTTTATAGGAAAGTAGGAAACTGCAGTAGGCACCATTGTGCATATGGGATAAGTTAGCCTGCATGTCCTTGACCCTGAGACTCCATACAAAGAGGCTATTTGAGTGTGATTGCTGATTCTCAACACCCCTCCTCAATCACAACTAGGAAAGGCACAAAGTGTGTAGAGGCTATAATGAGAACCACCTGCAAAGTGTGGGTATACCACAGACATGGCAAAACACCAGAGGCTATCGCAGAAAAAGCTAAGTGTGGGTACCATAAACATGGTGGACATCCAGAGGCTGTAACAGGGGCCTCACAAAGTGTACAGGGACTGTAATGCCAAGTTACATAAGGAGTTTACATAGCTTATGGCAGGAAGCATTAGGGCAAGGAAAAATACAAGGCTATTAAAACAGTCTATCAGAATTATGAGAGTACAAGGACTGATGAGTCTTGTCCTCCCGATCCTGGTGATCTTCATCTTCTTCTTCCTTTGCTTCATTTTCTTCTTCTTCTTTGACTGCGACTAGATAGGCCTTTTGGGATCTCTTTCTTGCGTGGCAGAACTTCTCGGTGTGTCTGGTCCTTTTGCAGAAGTCACAAAAGAGCTGATCTTTCTTGCCTTTGTACCTGTTGCCAACATATAATGCATGCTCATCTCTAGAGGTACTTGGTTCTTCTTTAGTTTTTAGCTTCTTTTCTTCTTCTAGCAGTGATGCCTGGATATCAACAAGTTCAGGATTTGGCATGTTGATTAAAGTTGTTGATACGTTATTATATTCAGGAGGCAAGCTCTTAAGTAGAACACCGATGCAAACATCTTCATCCATTTTAATGTTGATTCCTGCAAGTTGGGTTAGGAGTCCTTCCATGTAATTAAGATGTGTGGCAAGTGATGTGCTGGACTTCATTTCAAGCCTGAAGAATTCAATTAGGAGACCATACTTTGATGATTTAGATTGTGCACCGAACAGGGTGTCAAGTCTTTTCCATGTATCCTATGAGGTCTCACAGTTATCCACGTGATGGATATAACTGTCATCTAGCTCCAATTTGATAATGGCATGGGCTCTGTCATCATTCTTTTGCCAAGTAGTTGCAAGGTCCGCGTCCCGTGGTTTCTTCTCTTTGCCATTTGTGATGGCCCAGAGACCCTTCTTCATTAGGATGAGCTTGATGCGGGTTTGCCAAGTGTGGAATCCGACTCCTTTGAATTGAGCATTTGGCGAGTCTTTGCCCATGTTAGATTTACGGGAACAGTAGCAAATCAACTTCAGACTTTATTAGATTTGAGCAATAGAAGAATTGATTGAGAGACACAAGTGCTAAAAAGCACTAATGAATACCAAATCTGCAAAAGTCTTTAACAGAAGAATTGATTGAGAGACACAAGCACTAATGAATACCAAATCTGCAAAAGTCTTTTACTCCAAGTGATCTTCCCCTTCTTGATTTGATGCTGATGTCTTCAGATCTGAGTGACAGTACTTTAACGAACTTCAGAGAGTATTGCTCAGTGTTTAAAATCACTGTTGATAACTTCAGTGAGAGAAACAGTGAAAAATGTCAAGATTTTGAAGCTTTTGGCTATGGTGGAATTAGGGTTTCTGAGACAGGGGCCTGGTTTTTTGCTTATTGCAGGAGCTACAGTGCATCATTTTCAAAAATTTTTACATATCTAGGAAGCTTATGTCATGGGCTACCAAAGCCCCATGGAGATTGTGCAGATCACGGGCTGTACGGCGCACGCAGAGGCCACGAACAGAATCGGCGCAGATCTGGACAGCGACAGTCAATTTCTGCAATGCTGGAGCCAGGGAGCATCAATGTCATCGATTATTGTGCCAAGATGAAGCGCCTTGAGCAGAGGAACAACTCTCCAGAAGAAATCATGGGCTGAAATGGCCTGGTTGAAGAGTTATGGAAGCTCCAAGCAAGGTAGGTCCTGTCTGGCTATGGCAGAGATTGGGGATTTTCACAATGCTGAGCTCCAGATGGTCCAATATCCTGGATTGATGTGATACAGGGAAGCTTTATGAGTTGGGGAATACTTTTCTAGAAGGAAGCTCCAAGAGATTTGACCTGTGGAGTGAGATATAAGCAGTTCAATCTGACAGGGTGCTGCTAGCTATGGCTGCCATGGAAGCTTCAGTGAGAGTAGAGTTGAGAAAAGAAGCCATACACTGACACTAAGCTGGATGGAGGTTCAGAAGAATCAAGAGAGGCTGGAGAAGAAATGCCATGCCCAAATGGGCTCTGATACCATGTTAGAAATGCGGGATCTAGAGCATGACATAACCGGAAGCTATGGAGGATGGAAGGAGAAGTGTAGACTCATGATGGAATGGACACTGTTTGTTACACAAGTGAATTAGGTTCCAAGATTGAGACTTGGAATCATAAACACAATCTTGTGTATGTGGACAATGACATTGACACTTTACTGAAATGAAAAGAGTACTATCATTTCATTAAGAAAGGAAGCAAGTACAATGCTTTATAGGAAAGTAGGAAACTGCAGTAGGCACCATTGTGCATATGGGATAAGTTAGCCTGCATGTCCTTGACCCTGAGACTCCATACAAAGAGGCTATTTGAGTGTGATTGCTGATTCTCAACAATAATCAAATCATCAACATAAATGACAAGTAGCATAATACATTTCTCTGTTTTTCTCACATAGAGTGAGAAATCTGCCTTGGAAATCTGAAAGCCAATAGTGACAAGATACTGTCCTATCTTGTCATACCATGCTCTAGGTGCTTGCTTCAAGCCATACAAGGCTTTCTTCAACGTGCAAACAAACTCAGGATGAACATCATGCACATAACCTGGTGGCTGCTCCATATATACCTCTTCTTGCAAATCACCATGCAAGAAGGCATTCTTTACATCCATTTGATGTAAAGACCATTCCTTTGATGCAGCCATAGCAATGAATGCTCTTACGGTTGTCATCCTTGCAACCGGACTGAATGTTTCTTCATAATCAATGCCATATGTTTGTGCATATCCCTTGACTACTAATATTTCCTTATATCTGTTCACAGAACCATCTGCATTGTGCTTCACCTTATAAACCCACTTACAGCCAATTGCATTCTTACCTTTAGGCAAAGGTACCGATTCCCATGTAGCATTTGCTTCCAAGGCATCCATTTCTTCATCCATGGCTTTCTCCCATTTTTCTTTTTCCATGGCTTGCTCAAAAGAAGTGGGTTCTAGTTCATGTATCACTTTGACCATATAGGCATAGTGAATGGCTGTAAATCCATTATATTTCAGCCTATCCACAGGATACCTAGCTTTGGTAGACCTATGCAAAGTAGGTTCACTCCCAGATGCTCTCAAAACATCCCTGGTCTTCCTTACTCCAGGTGTAACAATAGAAGGAATACCCAACTCATCATCAATGCTTTGTTCTGAGCCACTGGATTCACCATCCACATAAGAGTGACCTGCATTCACATCAAACATGGGCTGATCTACCTTCTCTTTTCCTTTTGGTGATACCTGAATACCACTATCTGCATTGCTTTGAGAAGATTCTCCTGATCTCAATCTGCCTGTCCATGGCGAAGAATGTGAATCACTACTAGAGGATGCTCCAGGTCCACTAATATTTTGTGACTGCTGCTGTGAATTCTGTGCAGCATTACCATTCTGTGCATCTACATCATCAATCACATTTACTGGTTTATACCAGCTACTCATCTCATAAAAAACAACATCTCTGCTCATTGTAAACTTACGAGTAGAAGGGTTATAGCATCTATACCCTTTCTGCCCTGCAGAGAGGAACCAATAAAGATGCACTTCTCAGCTTTTGGATCCAACTTGCATCTCAGTTCATCTGGCACATGAACATAGGCAATGCAACCAAAAATCATCAAATGAGAAATATCTGGTTTCCTACCAGTATACCTCTCCTCTGGAGTCATCCCATGTATTGCTGCAGTGGGAGTCTTGTTCATTATGTAGATTGCTGTGGTAACTGCTTCAGCCCAGTAAAAATCTGGCAAGTCTTTTTCATTGAGCATGGCACAAGATACCTCTCCAATATGCCTGTTTTTCCTTTCTTCAATTCCATTTTGTTGTGGAGTATGACTGCATGAATATTGCTGCTTTATGCCATGCTCCTGCAGGAACCTTGCAAACTCATTTGAGAGGTACTCTCCCCCTCCATCTGACCTTAGGCATTTTATTTACAGGCCTGTTTCTTTTTCAACCATAGCTTTAAGAGTTTTGAAATGCCCAAAAACTTCACTTTTCTTTTTCATAAAATACACCCAAACTTTTCTGCTATAGTCATCAATAAAAGTGACAAAATAATGATAGCCTCCAAGAGATGCAGCTTTAGTAGTCCACACATCAGAGTGGTTAATTCCAATGGCTTCTTACTCTCTTGAATATGTCTAGGAAATGGTTTCCTTGCCTGTTTTCCAAATTGACAGGCTTCACATACCTTATGCATTTCTGCAACCTTGAATTTAGGCAATCCTGCAACAATATTTTGGGCCTGCATTGATTTAAGTCGTTGTACATTAACATGACAATGCGTTTATGACAGATATCAATATCTGCAACTACACCATTCCCATGTATAAACATTGCTGCACTCAATTCAGGCATGTCTACATCCAACGTAAACATTCTGCCCTTCTTCTTTCCTTTTGCTATCAAGCGACCTTTATTTTTCATATCCTCAACAAAGCATCCATGAGGATTAAATCTGACCTACAAGCCTGCTCAACCATTTGACAAAAGAAACCGGATTCTTGGTGATATTTGGGACATGAAATACATCGGATAGATATTTCTTTTTCCTATCCTGCATAGACAAATGAATTTTTCCAATCTGCACAATAGGATGTGCAGTATCATCACCAATCTCCACAAATCCTGGTTTTTCCATTTTTCTTGCATCCTCCATCCATTCTGCATGACTTGTCATGTGGTTTGATGCACCTGAGTCAACATACCATACATCGTTGCTTTCTTCTACACGTGTCACAGAATTGTTCATGTGCTGCACCATAAACAAATGCTCATTTTTGTCATCACCCTGTCTACTAGAAGATGCATAATTCCCTTGTTGCAATTTTTCATTCATGATGTCATTCTGCTTTTTATAGCAGTCTTTAGCCATATGACCCATTTTACCACAATAGTAGCATTTAACATTACTGTTTGCATTTTGGCCTCTTTGCCATCCACCATGACCTTTGGCTCCCCTTGACTCTAGAGTTACCACGTCCTCCTCCATAGGACTGGTTTTCTTGAGTTTGCTGCATATTTTGATTTCTACCATAGCCTCTAGATCAGCCTCCTCTACCTCTGCCTCTACCTCTTCCAGCATTTGAGTAGAAGATAGCTTCTTTTGAAGTTCCTCCTGAAGAGGATGCACCATCATTTCTTTGCTCCTCAGAAATTAGAAGAGCAATCAACTCCTCAAAATCAGGAAATCTTTCACGGACGGAAATGGATGTTCGGAACTGTGCATAATCCTTTCCTAGATCATTCAAGGTCACAAAAACTAAATCATCATCTTCCACTGGCGACCCAATGGAAGCAAGTGCATCTGCAATCTTCTTCACCTTCATGTGGTAGTCATTGATGCTCATATTTTCTCCTTGCACATTGTGCAACTCTTGCTTAAGCTGCATTTTCCTGGCTTGCGTATTTGTGCTATACATTTTTGACAAAGTATCCCATGCCTCCTTTGGCATACTTGCATCTTGAATATGCACAATCATAGAGTCTGAAATGCTGATAGACAGCCAGTACATAACTTTCCTGGCTCTCTCATGCCATGCTTTAAATGTTTGCATTTGCTATTGATTGGGAACATAAGGAAGAACTAGTTCTTCTTCGTTTCCTGCAACGAATTCCCAATATCCTTTTCCCATAAGGAAATTCATCATTATAAACTTCCATGCTTGGAAGTTGTTCTCGTCAAGCTTTTCAGTGACAATCTGTGAAAGAGAATCAAACGCCATTACAAAACACTGCAAAAAATTATGTCACTGCAAAGAATACAGCTTCAGCCTCACAAGGGCAAATCTGCAAAACTGACGAAAGTGATATTTGACCACACAGTCACTTCCTAGTGACGATTTTGCATCAATAGGCAACAAGGATGATTCTGTAACTCCCAATGTCTCTGCACATAGGCATACGATGCAATTTCTACAGTAACTTTTCACCGGCCTGTAGAATAGTGGTGGCATAGCATAAAACTGGGCCTTTTCCTTAGTGCGTGTAGAAAACTTCCGCCTCCAAAACAGGCCCCGAAATGGCCTCAAATAAAAAAAACAAAGCAACCAAGGGCTAAAGCCCACTCCCACAGCATATACTGCCCTCTTGCTACACCGCGAAGGGCGTCTCAATCTAAGACAATGCACTCTTACACTTTCCGGCTGTGCTACCTGCAGAGACTTACTCTCAAAAGAGAAGAATGAAAGCAACACTGGTCCTCTTACCAGAACACCATGAACTTGGCTTGCTTTCTTGAGCTCCTTACCACGAACAAGGCTCTGATACCATGTCAAGATTGTGGGAGAGAAGAAAGGGGTCTCACTTGTAGCTTTCTTGCTTGCACAATGGGGGAATACACACACAGGTGGAGGCTGAAAACAGTTTTTCTCTTCTTAGTTGTGTAAGCCAAAAGAACTCTAGTACATAGAAATAGAAGAACCCTATATATGGGTCTCAAACCAAACTCAACTAACTAAGGTGGCATACTAACTGAGCCACGAACTAGAGTAGATAAGGATAGCTATCATCTAGCTATTATTCATGGGCGGTGTACCAACCGCATCTGCAACTGACAAGTCGGTGACATAAATGCACAACGGTCACCCTGGCATATCACGAGTGGAGCTCGATATCTCAACACAACAAACCTCTTAAAATTAGCCCTCTACTCCTTCAAAATATATGGACCCTTGTCTTTGTAAATTGTTGGAAGAGCATGATGATTTATTTCAGTCACCCTCCTCTCTTCCTCCAAAGCATGAAGTGGATCACCCCATCGATGCTTCCAAATACCAAGCCTATCAATAAGCCTCCATATTGCCCTTCAAAGGTAAAAAGAGAAGAAGTTGAGTGCCAAGTAAAGGAGCTACTTGAAATGGGTCTTATACAACCAAGTCAATCTCCCTTTGCTTCTCCCATTCTCTTAGTAAAAAAGAAGGATGGTTCATTCTGCATGTGCATAGATTATTGGGACTTGAACATGGCCTCTATCAAAAATAGGTATTCAATACCAAGGATTGATGATCTCTTGGTCAAAGTGAAGGATGCCAAGGTCTTTTCAAAGATCGATTTGAGATCGGCATACCACCAAATACGCATGAAGGAGGGGATGAATACAAGATTGCATTTAGAACCAAGAGGGGATTGTATCATTTCATGGTTATGTCCTTTGGTCTTTTAAATGCTCAAGCCACATTCCAAGATTTAAGGAACAAAATACTTCAACCACTTTTGTTCAAGATAGTTTTGGTGTTCTTCGGCGACATATTGATATATAGCAAGGACAAAAAAAAAGTATTTACAGCATGTTAGAGAAGTTTTTGACATATTGAGGAGTCAAAAGTTGTTTTCTAAAGCAACCAAATGTACATTCATGGTAAAAGAAGTAGAATACTTGGGACATATTGTTGGAGAAAATGGCATCAAGGTTGACTCGAAAAAAGTCTAATGTGTGAAAAATTGGCCTAATCCAACAAATACTACTTCATTGAGGGGTTTTCTTGGTTTGTCTTCTTTTTACCAAAGATTTATCAAGAACTATGCTCATGTGGTAGCACCATTGACTGATAGGTTAAAGAAAGAATCTTTCTTTTGGGATGAAATAGCCGACAAAAGTTTCAATGAGCTGAAGCAACTCCTCATTTCACCACCTATATTAGTTTGTCCCAACTTAACTAAGGTCTTTGTTGTGAGGTGCCTCCTCCAACAAACCCGGAGGAGTCCTCGAGTAGTCGACTAAAATTCATATCCATGGACATCACCATCCCATCTCCCCATGGGAAACCTTGGACTTAGTTGAGCATGTGAATCTCAGTTCTACTTCATTAAGGAAAGTGCGGACAAGTCACTCCTAACAACAATCTAACACCTACCTAAGAAAGACCACTTTGTAATCAATCAAAGGAAGGAGTGAGATTAACACCGCACTTGGTTCAAAGGATAGTGAGAGGCGAGGGAGAGTGTAACTCGATCCCCTTACCCATAAGGTAAAATCTTAGCTCTGGACCCCTAAAACGGTGTTAAACCTAGTAACTAATCCTATCGATATTGGGAGGGCCATGATTTAATCAGCTCTATTCCAAATTATTAGGTCCAGCCAGCCCAATGTGTCCAATTGTTAAGATGGAAGCCTCCCACTTTCCTCGATGTGTTTGCTTAGTTTTCTAATTAGCAAAGCATACTACCACACTGTTTGGACATATAAAATTAGCTTCCTTTTATTACTTTGGTAAACTAGGTTCGTTAAACTTAATCTTTAGCACATAACAAATAATTTGAAAATTAGTTACTTTATTTCACCATCACTCCACAAAGTGATACAAAATTGTCTTTTCGCAGAAAGACACCATCCAGCCTAGGATAGGACCTTCCAATCCCTCAGGACTAGACTATATGTGATCGCACTCCATCCATGCTCAACAAGGAATTTACTAGCTCAGAGCCCCTCTAAGCTTCCATGAGCCTCCAGAGCCCTTCTACATAACAGGAGCACTTACCACTCAGCCTTTTGCCCTCTCAGGTGCTCGAGTGATCTAAAACCAAAAACACCTACCTCCCTCGGAGCATTGGGTTGGGGACCCCAATGTCCCAAACCACCACAATCCACAACTTGTCTGGCTGTGCAAGCCCGGAATCATAAGAGCCATAACTCATAATTCACAAATCCAAAAGTAGTCATAACCATAAGACATTTTTAACACACTTGTCAATGTGTGCGATGCATGGAATCTATTCCCTTCATCAATTTTCGTGTTCTTTTCTAAAAATAAATTGATAATACTTTTGCAAGTTAAATAAGTTCTAACCAATCAGAATCCTTTTCTTATATACTAACTTGATTATCTCCGTTCGGCCATCCATCATGATTATGGGTTAGGGCCGCAACCTTGATTTGTTGTGGGATGGCTGGTTCTTCGATTTGAATGGGTTTGAGGTTGCCTTTTGCTTGTGCTTCAGCATCATGTTGAGTTTCCTCAGTAGTAGCAGTGACCACTTTCTCATGTTGGGAAGCTCTCTGAGCGTGACCTCTCTCAACATCTCAACATATCTTAGGAGCCATGAAAGAAGCTTGATGAGTTCACACAACGCTTCTGCATAAGAGTGGAGAGAGAGAGAGAGAGAGAGAGAGAGAGAGAGAGAGAGAGAGAGAGAGAGAGAGAGAGAGAGAAAGAGAGAGAGAGAGAGAAAGAGAGACTCCACTAATTGCAACAGAGTTTTGTCGTGTCAATAGCAGTAGAGAGACTTCTGCATGGATCGTTGTGTGTCTTTGACTTGACTCTTTACCCCTGCTTATATAGTAATGGGGGGGTGGGTAAAGAGAGGGCGTCTTCTTTTTAGATTTTTTGATGACATCATCAATGACAAAGAGAGAATGGTTTCTTTTAACGTTTTTGACAACATCATTGATGACGTCAAGGAGGGGCTCCATTTTTGTAGCAAGAAGATAAAAACTGATGAATATGTGGGCAAGGACGCACTGTGCGCCATTTGGTCAGGTGGGTGTCACTCTAAGGTGCACAACTAAGACGGCGACAAAGGCATAGACCTTGGCATCTTCATCTTGGCATACTTAGCAACAAGCTATGAAGGCTTCGTTGGTGACACTAGCTACGCGTGAGAAGCTCCCACTAGCTTGTAGGAAAATCTTCCCGGTGGGAGGTCACCCATCCTGGCAGTGTTGTCATCCAAGTGCACTAAACTACCAATCCAAGTGACTATCCATGAGGCTAGTTCTTTTTATTATTATATACTACAAACATAGTTTTAATAAGCTAGTCTTTGGAGGGTTTCCCAAGTCTTTCTTCCATGAACTGGCATATAATACCTCATTAATAATAATAATTATCTTCTTAAGTAGAGTCAGTTTCATTAAAAAAATGTGCAGCATAAATCAAATATTTGTGGAATGCATATACACATTGTTTATTAAAATAAACTAAGTAATGGGGACATTACATTCTTCTCTCCTTAAAGAAATCGAGATGTCCTCATCTCAAGAGAAATTGGGGGTGTTTTTTCATAAGGGTTGCATCATTGACCCAAGTTGCATCTTCTTCAAGATAATCCTTCCATTGTACTAGGTGTTCTCTTAGGATTCGGCTTCTTAGAGGTTTCTCCCTTGCATCTAGAATATTCTTGGGTTGCATTTCTAGAATTCTTGGGCAAGCATGACTATTTGTTTATCATTAAGCACATGATCGGGGTTTGGTACATAAGGTTTCACTAGGCTTACATGAAATACATTGTAAATCTTGAGATGGGGTGGCAATTTAAGCTTGTAGGCTTGCTTTCCCATTACTTTTATTACTTCATATGGTCCAGAGTACCTTGGATAAGATTTTTGTATTTCCCCAAGGATAATGAGCTCTTGTTAGGCCTTACCCTTAGAAACACCATGTCATCTTCCTTGAATGTTCTTATGGATCTTTCAAGATCTGTATAGGACTTTTGCTGATCTTGAGGAGCTTGGATGTCATGTCGAGTCAATTGGATTTGTTGGTCCATCTCTTCAAGCATAGCCTTAGAAGCCTCTACCAGCCTTGAGAGTGGGATCTGAGAAGTTTAGAGATGTATGACATTCTTGCCCATACAAGGCTTGAAATGGTGACATATTGATTGTTTGTTGAAAGGCAGTGTTATAAGCAAACTCCTCCAAAGGTAAATGTTCAATCCACCATTTTGGTCCTTTGCCACAATAAGAACTTAGAATATCTTCAATGTTCTGGTTCACCCTCTCAATTTGACCATCAGTTTGAGGATGATAAGTAGTACTGAAGCATAGCTATGTTCCAATTGCTTGGAATAGGCAAGTCCAAAACTTAGAGGTGAACCTAGAGTCTCGGTCTCACTGATCACGCTCTTTGGAAATCCATGCAACCTAAATACTTCTTTGATAAAGACTCGAGCAATGTCAAATGACTTATAGGTTGTTTTGACTGGGATCAAGTGTACAAGTTGTGTCAATCTATCAACCACTACCATGATAGAATCATATCCCCTAGCAGCAGTAGGTAATCCAACAACAAAGTCCACACTTATTGACTCCCATTTCATTTGTGGAATGTCCAAGGGTTGTAACTCTCCAGGCATCTTGATCAATTATGCCTTGACTCTTTGACAAGTCAAACAATGAGTTACATACTTTAATATATCCCTTTTTAACCTTGGCCAGTGATAGCTCTTATGAACTGTGTTGACTTAAGACTTTTATGATCTGTCACTAAAGTGAATTCCCTTCTCAATAGACAATGTCTCCATAGTTTCAAGGCATGGATTACTATGAGTAACTCAAGGCCATAAGTGGCATAGTTGGACTCATAGGGTTTCAATTTTCTGGAAGTATAGGCCATTGGTCTTTCTTCTTGTACAAGCACCCCACTGATCGCAAGTCCACTTGCATTAGTGATCACCTCAAATGGTTGATTGAAGTCAGGGAGTTTTAATACACGTGCAATGGTTATAACTTCTTTAAGTTTATCAAAGCTTTCTTGATGCTCATTGGTCCAAATGATTATTGTATTTTTCTTCAAAAGATTTGTCAAGGGTGCAACAATGAGGGAATAATCCTTGATGAAGATTTGGTACCATCTTGTCTGTCCCAAAAATCCTTGGATTTCTTTTACTGTCTTAGGTATTGGCCATTCTAGGATATCTTTCACTTTGGTAGGGTCTATAGAGATTCCATTAGCGGAAAGAATGTATCCAAAATATTCAATCTTGTCAGTGAGAAATATGTATTTACTCATCTTGGCATAGAGCTGATTTTCACAGAGTGTTACGAGGGCGATCTTTAAGTGACCTTCATGTTCCTCTATTGATTTGGAGTATACTAGTATATCATCAAAGGATACTAGTACAAAATAATCTAGATATGGTCGAAAGATGTCTTGCATTAGATGATTGAATGTAGCTGGGGCATTAGTCAATCCGAATAGCATGACTAAAAATTCATAATGACCATACCTAGAGTTGAAGGCAGTCTTTGGGATATCTTGTTCCTTGATTCAAATTTGATAGTATCCGGACCTTAGACCAATCTTGGAAAAAACCTTGGCTGTATGTAGGCGATCTAAAATTTCATCTATCCTGGGCATGGGGTACTTGTTTTTTATCGTCAACTGATTTAGTCCTCTAAAGTCAATGCACAGTTTAAGTGTTCCATCCTTCTTTTTGCGAAAGAGGACAGGTGCTCCCCAAGATGAATTACTTGGGTAGATAAATCCTTGCTCTATCAATTGCCTCAGTTGTTCCTTAAGCTCAATAGCTTTAGGAATAGAAATTTTGTACGGTTGTTCTCAGCTCCAAGAATCAATTTTATTTCATGATCAACCTCATGGTTTGGAGGCAATTGAGTTAATTCTTCTAGAAAGACATCCTTGAAGTCGTTGATCTAGGAAGGTAGAAAAAATTCATTAGTCTTTTTGACCTTTTTCAACTGGATCATATAGATTGGTTGACGTTTCTTCAATCCCTTCTTGAGTCGATTTTCCTTGGCTAGTTAAACTCTAGTTCTTCTAGATTTCCCATATGCCTTTATAGTTTCTCTTTCTAAGTCTTGAAATATTATTTCCTCTTCAGCACATAGAATCTGGGCTTTGTTCTTCTTGAGCCAATCCATTCCCATAATGCAATCGTAGCATCCTAGTGGTAGGATTCAAAATTTTTATTTAGTTATATGGCTATCTAACTCAAATTGAAGTTTCCCTACAGTTTTGGTTGAGGCAATTTCCTTCCCACTAGCCAATTCTACTATCATTTTCCTTGTCCCCCTGGATTCTAGATGCAATCTTTTAACTGTCTTGGGTGCAAGAAAGGAATGCTTGCTACCGCAATCAATTAAGATTGTAAATGACATACCTTGTAAGTAGCTGGAGATTGAATTACTGAACATTGGTGGTTCACTTCTTTCCTTTCCATGGTAGCATGAATGGATCGTCTTTCAATTTCTTCACCTAATGTGCATTCCTCGGATTGTCCAATCATGGTATTTACTCAAGCACCAGCTGTTCTTCCACGTCCATAGCCTGGGTTATTGTGGTTGTTCCCTCAGTCTCTTCCACCAACCTGGTTTGGGCTAGGATTTTGAGGATGATTAGGACAATTTGGCCTTAGGTGTCTAATTCTTTTGCATTGGTAGCAGTGTCTAATTCTCATCCCTTTTGGTCCTTGGGTGATTGCATTAGCTCTATCATTCCTTCTAGCATTGGCCATGTCGACACCATGGTTTGGGTAGCCCCTTTCATAGTTGTTTATTGGATGGTTCCTTTGACCATTTTGAGCAATTTCCTTGGCTGCCATTGGTTTTTATTGCATAAGAGCATCTTTGAGAGTCATTGGTCTCATTGATTCAAGGCAAGTGTCCAAAGGTGTATTTATTCCTTGTTGGTAGAACCTTGCAATCTATTGAGACATTGTCATTGGGGGTGCATATTTGCATAGACTCACAAACTTAGAATAGTATCCTTCCAAGGTTAGACTTAATTGTTGTAAGTTGTAGAATTCATTCATCTTGATTGATTCAAAAGATGGGGGAAGATAATATCCTTTCACAAATTATTTGATCTTCTCCCAATTTTGGGAAGCTTCTGTTACCCCTTTATCTCAGCAAAATTGTTTCCACCAAAGCTTAGCTTGCCAATAAGATGAAAACGAGCAGTCATGGATTGATTTGTAGCAGTAGTTTTAGTGTCTAGGAAAAAGTCATCCAAAGCCTCAATCCAAGCTTCTACATCTTGCTTCACCTTGGGTCATTCACCACTAAACCTAGGTGGTGGTATTTGCTTGAGAATAAACTTCTTCTCTTGGAGTTCCTTGTATGTTTCATCAATTCGCACTAATTGGTGATTCTGATTATCACATAAGCTAAATGTTAGATTTGATTTTCCAAGATTTATTTTAAAGTACATACTCTTTCTTAGTCAACTATAGAAATTAAGGTAATCTTTATTTATCAAAAGAGAAATACAATGGAGATCAATCATGGACTTCGTGTAATGGTACATTTACAAAGTAAGGGGGTTTCTTATCTATCTCTAAGGCTCTATACACTGAGGTTATCCTTTGATAGAATAGCAATTTTGGGCATGTCTCTTGTGGACTCTTATACGGTCAGGAGGTATAATTTGGATGACTTGTTCATACACTCAACGATGTAGGATCATTATCTCCCCATTAATTGTCACAGTATCTTTAACCCTCTACCCTTCAAATAAGAAGCATCAAACTAGTTTTAGTTCTTCAAGCCATTGAATTCTCTTGAGGTTCCCTGTATGATCAAGGTTGATCATAAGAACTTATGAGCTATTCTCCATGGCATTCTTCTAAAACAACCTCATTGTATTCAAGTGTAATAAGGGTCTTTCATATTCTCAAGAATTGTCATAATGGATTCTCAAAACTCAATGTTTGAGGATTGATAGGCAGTGGAATACATTATCTCAAAAATCAATTGCATAAAGTATACTTTACCATTTATCTGTCAAAGCAACTCAATTATCATCATAAGCTCATAACTCATGCTCTTCAAAAAATATTAACGAGACTTTATATTTATGAAAAGTATTTACAAAGATATATTGATCATATTTATGATTTACCAATACACCATCTCGTGGATCCTTTCCTCATGAAACACTTAGTTTAAAGAGAGTGAGAGGTAGGGGAGAGTGTAACTCAATCCCCCTACCCATAAGGTAAAATCTTGGCTCTGGCCCCCTAAAACAGTGTTAAATCTAGTAACTAATCCTATCAATATTGGGAGGGTCATGATTTAATCAGCTCTATCCTGACTTATTGGGTCTACCTAGCCACAAATGTCCAATCATCAAAATGGAAGCCTCCCACTTTCCTCGATGTGTTTTCTTAGTTTTCTAATTAGCAAAGAATACTACCACACTATTTGGACATATAAATCAACTTTCTTTTATTACTCTATTCAACTAGGTTCATTAAACTCGATCTTTAGCACATAACAAACAATTCGGAAATCAGATACATTATTTCACCATCACTCTGCAGAGTGACACAAAACCATCTTTCCGTAGAAAGACACCATCCAGCCTAGGATAGGACCTTCCAATTCCTCGGGATTACGTTGTATATGATCACACTCCATCTGCGGGGTCAACAGGGAATTAACTAGCTCAGAGCCCCCCTCTAAGCTTCCCTGAGCCTCTGGAGCTGTCTTGTATAACAGGGGCATTTACCACTCGGCCATTTGCCCTCTCAGGTGCTCGAGTGATCAAAAACCAAAAACACCTACCTCCCTTGGGAGCATAGGGTCCCCACCCGCAAGTGAGTTTTTCCACACTTCACAGAGTGTAAGGGAGCATTGGGTTGGGGACCCCAATGTCCCAAACCACCACAATCCACAACTTGTCTGGCTGTGCAAGCCCGGAATCATAAGAGCCATAACTCATCATTCACAAATCCAAAAGTAGTCATAACCATAAGATATTTTTAATACACTTGTCAATGTATGCGATGCATGGAATCTGTTCCCTTCATTAATTTTTGTGTTCTTTTCTAAAAATAGATTGATAATACTTTTGCAAGTTAAATAAGTTCTAACTAATCAGAATCCTTTTCTTATGTACTAACTTGATTATCTCCGTTCGGCCATCCATCATGATTATGGGTTATAGCCACAACCTCGATTTGTTGTGGGATGGTTAGTTCTTCGATTTGAATGGGTTTGGGGTTGCCTTTCACTTGTGCTTTAGCATCGTGTTGAGTTTCCTTAGCAGCACTGTAATCAATTTGTGAATGGGCAAGAAAGGGAATTCATCAAACAATCACAATTAATTCTAGGTTGAATTCTACATGCTCTTTAATGGTGATTTTAGAGGATCTATTACACTCAATCTCTCTTTATCAATAGTAGGACTGGTTCAACAACAGGATAAAAAGAGAGATTCAGTTGAAAGTAATAGGATTACCTCATAATGTTGATGAAGAGTAGTAGATGAACCACAACCGATCAGTTCTCAACACAATCCATTATCAATGGATCAAGATTGAAGAATATAATGCTAGTTTCAATAAGAATTTGTTCCATGATGATTGCTTCCATGTAACTTCAGCTCCCAATTATAAAGATTGCTCCAATGTATCAAGAGAATCCAATACTTGAGTAAAAGTCCATGATGATTTGTTGAGAAGGTCCTTTGAGCCTTGAAGAATCTTAATTCTTGATAGAATGAAGAATTTCAAGAATTTTCATACATTTTTATGTTCAAGAGGCTGAAAATGCTATCAATCTTGATGGAATGCTTTAATAAAAGCCAATCCTTGATAGAGTAGCTTTAATCTAACCTTCCCCGGGTTTTAGACAACAAAAGACCCATGAATTGAAGCCTCAAGAAAGCAAAATTTGCAATTGATGGCTGCTTTGTTTTGCCCCAATTTAAAATGGAGAAAATGCTTCCAATCTTGCTTTAAAGCTTCAATGTATACCCAATATCAATTGTAGATGCTTGCCTTTCACTTCTTGAAGCTAAAAGGCACTAAGATAGATTGACTCAAAACTTCAAGAAATCCCTGAAATTTTCATGTTGTCCAAGTTTTGCCATAGCTAGGGTTATGATGAGAGCTCCAAGGTTCAAGAAGAATGAAAGATCAAGTAAGAAGCTTGATGGGTTTGGGCAGCACTTCCATGTAAGAGTGGAGGGGGAGAGAGAGAGAGAGAGAGAGAGAGAGAGAGAGAGAGAGAGAGAGAGAGAGAGAGAGAGAGAGAGAGAGAGAGAGAGAGAGGCTCTAATGATTGCAACAGAGCTTCATCACGTCAATAGTAGTAGAGAGACTTCTACATGGATTGTTGTGTATCTTTGATGTGACACTCTACCCCTATTTATATAGTAATGGGGGGGGAGGGGTAGTAAAGAGAGGGCACATGCTTTTTAGCATTTTTAATTATGTCATCGACGACAAAGAGAGAACACATTCTTTTAGAGTTTTTGACAATGTCATTGATGACATCAAGGAGTGGCTCCATTTTTGTAGCACGATGATAAAAATTGACGAATATGCGGGCGAGGACGCACTACGTGCCATTTGGTTGCAGGGGCATCACTCCAAGGTGCGCGACTCTCATGCGGGGACCAAGGCACATGCCTTGGCATCTTGGCCTTGGCATACTTGGCAATGGGCTACAAAGGCTTTGTTGGCACCATTGGCTGTGTGTGAGAAGCTCCCACTAGCTTGTAGGAAAGTCTTCTTGGGAGGTTACCCATCCTAACAGTGCCATCACCCAAGTGCACTTAACTACCAAGTGACTATCCACTAGGCTAGTTCTTTTTGTTGTCCTATACTACAAACATAGTTTTAATAAGATAGTCTTGGGAGGTTTTCCCAAGTCTTTCTACCATGAACTTGCATATAATACCTCATTAATAATAATAATTATCTTCTTAAGTAGATTCAGTTTCATTAATAAAATGTGCAATATAAATCAATTTTCTTTGGAATGTATATGCACATTGCTTATTTTAATAAACTAAGTAATGGGGACATTACATTTGTGATCTACATGGATGGTAGTGGGAGAGGATTGAAGGCTATTTCAGCCCAAGAACATGGTGTCATTCCATACAAGAGGAGAAAATTTGATGAAAAAGAGAGGCAGATGCATGTATATGAGCAAAGATGCTAGCTATACTATATGCAGTAAAAAAATGGCATCATTACCTCTATGGAAGTCACTTTAAGGTGAAAAGTGACCTTAGGGTGTTGAAGTATTTTCTTTCTCAGCCTAACTCATCTCCTAAGCAAAGAAGGTGGTTGGAAACTCTTCAATCATATGATTTTGAGATAGCATACATGGCTGGAAAAGACAATGTAGTGGCACACAGGCTCTCTAAGATGTGGGCATGTAGTGTATTAATCGCCGTCTCCACTATATATAAAGATTGGATAAATGCCATACAAGAGGAATATATGATGGAGGAGCATGCTGCCACAATAATGCAGAAATTACAACAAGGGGTAAATGAAGAATATCCAAACTTCAAATGGCATAATGGACTTTTATGGTACAAGGGAAATGTCTATTTGATCCCTCAGAGCAACTTTAAGCTAAAAGTCCTTCAAGAAATGCATTCTTAGCCCTTAGCCCTTGGTTGGTCATCTTGGTCTCTTTAAGACTTTTGACAAAGTGTGCAAGAGTTTCCATTGGAAAGGCCTATGGTGGGATGTGAAGGAGTATGTCTCTCATTGCTTGGAATGCCAACAAAACAAAGATTCATATTTATTACCAATCGGGTCTCCTTTAGTCCTTGCCCATCCCACAAGGAAAATGGATTGACATTTTAATGGACTTCAATATGGGACTCCCTACCACAAGGCATGGATGGAATAGCATTTTTGTTGTGGTGGATAGACTTACCAGATTAGCCCATTTTATTCCAACCAGACACAATTTTCAGCAAAGCAAGTAGCTGACCAATTCATGGAAGGAGTGTTCAAGCTACGTGGTGTGCCCTTGAGGATAATGTCGGATAGAGACACTAGATTCATGGGAAACTTTTGGAAGGGTTTGTTTACTTCCATGGGTACTACTCTTGCCCCAAGTATTGCTTACCACCCTCAAACTGATGGTCAAACCAAAAGAGTTAACCGATGGGTGGAACTATACTTAAGTCATTATTGTCATGATATGCAATCATCTTGGGATAATTGGATACACCTTGCTGAATTTTGCTACAATAATACATATCATATGAGCATTGGAATGGCTCCTTTTGAAGCACTCTATGGATACGAGGTTTAAATTCCTTCAACCATGTTTCATGAATATGTGAATCCACAAGCGAAGGATGAGTTAGAAAGAATGGAGATTCTTATGAAGCAATGTAAAGAAAACATATGAAAGACACAAGATGTCATGAAGCCCTATGCTGATGATAGAAGGAGGCACATGGAGTTTGATATTGGAGATTGGGTCTTCTTGAAGGTGCCCAAGACTCATTATGTATCCCTTAAGGGTGGAAATAACAAGTTGATTCGCAGATTTTATGGCCCATATTTAGAATTGGAAAAGATTGAAGAGCTTGCATATAAGCTCCAATTGCCTTCAACTACTCACATACATGATGTTTTTCATGTATCACAATTAAAGAAGTATATTGGGCAGGATGTACAAGTTATTGAAGAGCTTCCACCACTTGATGAAGATGGACTGATTGTCTATGAACCTGAGAAGATTATTGGGAAGCATGAAAAGGTTCTTAGGAACTAAACTCTCACTGAATTTTTTATCAAATGGAAGGGGATACCTATGGAAGAGTCCACTTGGCAACCCTCTTCTTATTTGGATGCTTTTCTAGACTTTTGCAAGATAAATGATGATAGTTTGTACAGGAACAACTTGCTATTTTAAAATACTATTATTAATTATACTGCCTTAATGATATCAAAAAGTGGTCTTCATGGTATGGGATGATGCCTCAGGTTTTGTATTTCAACTCTACATTTCAAACACTAAATTTGGACACTCTAGTCAAAAGTTATGGCACTTTTATTGAGGCAGCCTTGTTTGGAAAACAAGTAGTCAATTCGTTGTTTTAGGTTCATTGTGATGTTTCTTCACACAAAGTGCTTCCACATGCTTATGGATCTTCATCGACATAATTTGATTCATTAACAACTTGCCTATTACCTCATTTTCTTCAATTTTGAGGACACAACATCTCTAGGAGGGGATGATTTGTAATGAAACAAATTATCGACATGAGAGTTGAAACCTATTCCAAGTATAAAATTTGTAAATACTTGAGCCAAGAGAAAATAGGACTTTAAGAATTAGTATAAAAGGCAAGAAGTGGTAATGTGGCATCATTCTTTGGCATTATCACAATTTTATCCTTCTTGTCTTTCATCTTTTTGTACTTGGTTAACAACTCATGGCCACATTGTGCTATGGTAATAGAAGATGTTCCATGGCATGGCCATGCTTGTAATTCAATTTGTTACATTTCTTGCTATGAGTAGCTTAGAATAATTTAATTTCCTATTCATTTCCATTGTTAGATTAGTCACTCTTTACAATTGAGTATACTGAGACTACTGTCAGGAGTAGAACCTTGCTAAGTGTAGACATGGAAAGAACCAACCATACAAAGCTAGAGCTATTACAAGGCCTCACTAAGTGTGTAGAGGTTGTAGTGTGTGCAGAGGTTACATGAGGTGTATAGGAGCTTATGGTGGGAACATTAGGCAAGTCCACATTTTAAACTTTTAAAAAGTCTATCAAAAAATGAGCTACAAAAGAGGGACTAGTGAGTCCTATCCTTTTGTTTTTGAGTGTCTTCTTCTTCTTCTTCATTGTTTTCTTGATCTTCTTTGACTGTAGCAAGATATGCTCTTTGAGACATTTTCTTAGCATGGAAAAACTTCTCAATATGCCCAGTTTTCTTACAAAAGTCACAAACTATGCTCTTCTTCCCTTTCACATACAAGAGTTGTTGGTCTCCTCTTGGAATGCTTGTTTCTCCCTTACTCTTGATCTTCTTTTCCTCTTCTAGGAGAGAGGCTTTGATATCTAGAAGCTTCGGATTTGGAATGTTGATTAATGTAGTAGATACATTATCAAACTCAGGTGGAAGACTCTTGAGAAGCACTCCAATGCAAATGTCTTCATCCATCTTCAAGTTGATTCCTACATCCATCTTCAAGCTGATTCCTACAAGTTTTGTCAACAAGCTTTCCATATAATTCAAATGAGTTGCAAGTGAGATACTACTTTTCATGTCAAGCCTAAAAATTTCAATTAGTAAGCCATATTTGGAGGATTTTGAATGAGCTCCAAACAGGTTTTCTAATCGATCCCATGTTTCTTGAGAGGTTTCACAATCATCAACATGATGAATGTAGATGTCGTCAAGTTGGAGCTTGATAATAGCTTGAGCCTTATCATCATTTTTACCCCATATGACTAAAAGTGTAGCTTCCCTTGGTTTCTTCTCTTAGCCACTTGTGATTGACCACAAGCCTTTCTTCATTAGGATTAGTTGTTTGCCATGTATGGAATCCGACACTGCTGAATCGAGTTGTCACTGAGTCCTTGCCCATGTTGAGGTTGCAAGATTAGCAACAAATCAGCTCCAAAAATTTTAGATTTCAGCAATAAAAGAGTTAAGCACAAGACCAAGAAGAACTAAGTGATTAGTATCAAGAGATACTAGGTGACCAGTATGCCCTTTAAACTTGGGATCTTCAAGATCTTGCAAGTCCGAGTCTTTCCCTCCTTGATTTGATGCTAGAGTAGCACGAAAAAACTCACATTTGATCAGAGGCAAAGCTGATTATGTCAAATGACATAGTGACAAAAGTCACTAGATTAGTGTCAATAGACACTATGCTTGACTATGCTTCAATCTTGCAAAAAACATCACCAAGATCTCCCCTCCTCAATGATTTGTTGTAAGAATATATGCCAAATCCAATGATATTTGAGTGGTAAAATTGTGGCTTGAGTGGTAGAGGAGAAAAATGAAATGAAATAGAAGCTTGAAGTTTGATGGCTATGATTGCCCTTTAGGGTTTGTAGAAGGCAACTATTTTTTTCTAATTTAAGAATGTATAGGTGATTATATAGCCAGAGATTTGATGGGGAGGTAGCTTATATAGTAAGCTTCTAAAGCCCTATGTTCACACCAACATTGTAGAGTGCACGGGCTACGTGCACCGTACGAATGAGAAACAAGCACAAACAGGCAGCGAGCAAGAGAAAGTGCAATGCTGGAGTGACGAGAGGTCAATGCCTTCATGCAAAGTGATAAGTAGCTACACCTAGAGCCAAGGTAGATAATCCCAGAAGAAATCATGAGTTGAAATGGCCTAGTTTGAGAGATTCAAGCCCTCCATTGAAGATGGGTGGCTATGGAGGTAGGTAAGAGATTCATGGGAAAGTGGAGGGAGCCAAAAATTCAAACCGGAATGACCCAATGAGTGGCCTAATGACTCATTAAATTGAAGTTCGCTCTAATGCCATGTTAAAATATTGAGAATGCATACTAAGGAGGATCATTGATGAGCAAATATACAATCATGATGAGGCATAAGTAATGACAAAGAATAACAACTGATATTATCCAAGCATAATGTAAGTACAACTGAATGATAATGATTGATTAAATGAGTGTGGGGATGAGTTCCTTTTATAGGCTTACAATGTTGAGATGACAAGCTCAACACATGCGGACATTAATGATGGACCACCTGGTTAGATGGGTCCACATGTCTACACTTAGCACGTCGGTGGTCATTATGACTCTCACATGGCCGCTGACTCATTACTTATTATATTCAAGTTGTTACACCTATTTACAGTTGGCATAGTTATAGCGCTAGTCGACTAGTGTAGTCGGTTATGCATTGTTTGACTTAGTAGGCCACTTTCTTTTTATGTTGTATCTTATCTATACTTTGTGTACATTGTAAAGGGTGTGGAAGAAGAAGAAGAAATCAGCAAGAAAACGTTTTGGCCTCCATCTCTCTTCTTGTCTCTTGAGTGAGCTTCTCCTTGTGCATTCTTTGTGTGTTCGGTGCATCATCTCGAGCAAGTCCCCCCACCACGTGATTCTTGACATGGTATCAGAGCCGTGCCACTGAAAGAGGCTGATTTTGAAGGCTGAAGTGAAGGAGAAGAAGCAAGGTTCGAGCAAGCAAGCCACGGGTAAGAATCTCTCCCATTCTTCCACTCCTTCTCTTGGATAGTGCCTATGGAGGCATCGGAAGCAGGGCAGAGCAAAAATCTTAGACTGCAGTGAGATTTGGTGTGCGTGAAGAGCGCTGTGTATTCTGCAAATAAGCCCTTTAGGGTAAAAGGGCTTATCTGCAGTTATTTTGGGCATCTGAGGATGTTTCAGGGCCCGTTTTAGAGCCGCAAGGTTACAAACAACAATTTCAGGGTATACTGTGACTTCGACTGTATTGACCGAATGTGGGTGTACAGGTTACAGATATCAGATCTGTAAGTTCAAAGGTGTTTATCAGTGAGTAAACACAAGGTTTATCTGTAAACAGGTTGCAGATTGCATGTATTGTTGAGCAGATAGTGAAAAAGGCTGTCTGGTGTATTGCTGTGCACTACAGGTTGAGGGTTGCAGAAGATTTGCTTGCTGTTGGTATTAATTTTGTGATAATGGCAGAGAACAGTGGAAGCCCCATCATTGAGAAGCTCGATAAGAACAACTATCCATCATGGAAGTTTCGTGTCACGAACTTCCTTATTGGAAAAGGCCTCTACGAGTTTGTTTCAAGTGAAGAAAAGGAGCCGGAGGTGAGTGATCCTCCAACTGCAGAAGAGACAAAGGCACGAAAGGAATGGAATGCAAAAGACAAGAAGGTCATGTATTGGTTGTCTGCAGTAATTGACAATAATATGCTGGGACACATTAGAAATGCAGAGAATGCATATGCAGCTTGGACCATACTTGAAAGTATGTTTTTTGTAAATACAAAGGCACGAAAGATTCAACTCAAGCAAGAGTTGAATACATTGAAGAAAGGGAAGATGTCTATCAATGAGTATGCATTGAAGGTAAGAAGCATTGCAGATGCATTGGCAGTGATTGATGCAATGCCCGATGATGATGATTTGGTGTCGTCAACCTTGGGTGGACTTAACAATGAAAAGGCTTGGAAGTCTTTTGTAACTTCCGTATATGTTAGAAAGCCATTCCCAGATTTCGATGAGTTGGTCTCTCTAATGATCACTGAAGAAATCAACATGCAGAGTGAGACATCTGAAAGAAGTGGTGAACAGGTCTAGGCTTTCTACTCCAGTTCAAGAAGGGGACGTGGCAGGTTCTCTTCAAGAGGCCGTGGTACAAGACGTGGTAGTGACAACTAGCAAAACAGATTGAATCAGCAATTTGGCGATATGCAGGTTTCAGGAGGTCGTGGTAACTTTAGAGGTAGGGAGAGATGGTAAGTTGCAGCAAAGAAACTATGCATCGTCTTCACGACAGAATGAAGACAAAAATGAACGTTTTTTCGTCATGCAACATATGTTGAATGCTGTTACAGGAAAGGGAACACATGAAGATGTTTGGTATGTTGATTCAGGTGCATCCAATCATATGACCAGCCATGCAGAATGGTTTGGAGAGATGCATGATTTGCAGAATGCAGGTTATGTGCAGACGGGTGATGACTCATGCCACCCAATTTCACACATTGAAAATTTTCCCTTGTCCTTGCATGATGGTAAGACAAAGAGTCTTTCAGATGTATTACATATGCCATCTATTACAAAGAACTTGGTGTCAGTCGGTCAAATGGTAGAGCAAGGGCTGCAAGTCAGATTTAATGCAAAGGGCTGCTTTGTAGAAGACTTCAATGACAAGTGCAGGTTGGTAGCAAAGGGAAGTAGAGTTGGATGTATGTTTACTTTGGATGCTGGAATTCCTACTATGAATGTTGCTATGTATGCCAAAGGAAAAGGTGTTGTTGCAGACATTGAAATTTGGCACAAACGCATTGGACATGCAAATGTACAAAGGCTGAAATTAATGCAGTCCAAAGGGTTGGTTACAGGTTTGCCTACATTTAGAGTTGCAGAATTTCATAAGGTATGAGAAGCATTTCAGTTTGGTAAGCAGGCAAGACAACCCTTTTCACATGACAAAGATGTAAGCAGAAATAACCTTGATGTTGTGCATATAGACATTTGGGGGACTACACAAAATGTATCTCTTGGAGTCAGTTCATACTTTGTCACATTCATTGATGATTGTTCTAGAAAGCTGTGGGTATATTTTATAAAGGAAAAGAGTGAAGCGTTTGAGCACTTTAGAACCTTCAAGGCTGCAGTTGAAAAAGAAACAGGCTTGAAAGTAAAGTGCTTGAGGTCAGATGGAGGGGGAGAGTACCTCTCAAATGAGTTTAGTGATTTTCTGAGGTCTCATGGGATAAAGAGACAGTTCACATGCAAGTATACCCCATAGCAAAATGGGGTTGCAGAAAGGAAAAACAAGCATATTGCAGAAGTTGCACGTGCCTTGATGGCTGAAAAGAATATGTCTAAGCATTTTTTGTCTGAGGCTATTCATACTGCTATTTATATTATGAACAGAACTCCATAGCTACAATTCATGGTATGACCCCCGAAGAATGTTTTACAGGTAAGAAGCCTGATGTTTCACACTTGAAAGTGTTTGGCTGCATTGCATATGTTCATGTGCCAGATGAGTTGCGAAAGAAACTGGATCCAAAGGCTGAAAAGTGTGTCTTTATTGGATACTCTTTAGAGCAGAAAGGGTATCGTTGTTATAACCCTGTCACATGTAAGTTCAGAGTGAGCAAGGATGTTATCTTTGATGAAATGAGCAGTTGGTATGAATCTAGTGGTGATGCATTGGATGATGATGATGACCATGACACTCATGTGCAGGCTGAAAAGCAAGAATCATGAACTCTTAGTGGACCAAATACATCATCTAGTAGTCCTTGGTTTGGGAGACTAAGGAGTACCTCTACATCTTCGGGTGCATCTAGTAGCACTACAGGTAAGCACAAAGGAAAGAATAAAGTGTCAGAAGGCATTGATGCAGTTCTTGATGGAGAATCCAGTGGCTCAGAGAGCTTGGATGATGAGCTTGGCATTCCTTCAGTGAGTACTCCAGGTGTGCAAAGAGCACGTGTTAATGCAAAGACTCCATTGAGTGATCCAGTGATACGCAGGTCTAGCAGGGTGAGATACCCTGTTAAAAGATTTGGTTTTGAAGGCTATGCAGCTCACCATTATGCTTTTATGGTGAAAGTGATTGAGGATGTTGAGCCCACATGTTCTGAGGAGGCTATTGGTCATGCTCATTGGGATGCAGCAATGGATGAGGAGATGGCTCCATTAGAGGCCAATAAGACTTTGGATCTAGTATCATTGCCAAAGGGCAAGAAAGCTATTGGATGTAAGTGGGTTTATAAGATTAAGCACAATGCAGATGGTTCTATTAGTAGGTACAAAGCTAGGCTGGTTGCAAAAGGCTATGCCCAGACATATGGCATAGATTATGATGAAACCTTCAGTCCAGTTGCTAGGATGGCAACTGTCAGATGTGTGATTGCTTCGGCAGTAGCCAAAGGTTGGAGGTTGCAGCAAATGGATGTGAAGAATGCCTTCTTGCATGGTGATTTGCAAGAAGAAGTGTATATGGATCAGCCAGCAGGTTATGAAGATTTAGAGCATCCCACGTATGTGTGCAGGTTGAAGAAGGCACTCTATGGGCTCAAGCAAGCACCTAGAGCATGGTCTGACAAGATCAGAGAGTATCTTGTCAATATTGGATTTTATGTTTCTGATGCTGATCACTCACTTTATGTGAGAAAGGGAGATGCAATTTTGGTCATCATAGTCATCTATGTGGATGACTTAATTATTACAGGTGATAGTGATAGTGAGATTGCTGAAGTCAAGGATTCTTTGAAGAAGAAGTTTGAGATGAAGGATTTAGGTGAGCTAAGATACTTCCTTGGCATTGAGGCGATCGGATGTGATGATGGTATATGGCTGTCCCAAAGACAGTATGGCTTGGATATGTTGTCCAAGTATGGTATGACAGCATGCAAACCACTTTCAGTTCCGTTGGAGTAGAATGTAAAGTTGAGTGCTGATGTTGGGGATGAGATAGAAGACCCTACTATGTTCAAGAGGATAGTGGGGAGTTTGATCTACATGACCATTACAAGGCCAGACTTGAGCTACGTTGTTGGTCTTGTGAGTCAGTTTATGCAAGTACCTAGAAAGCCACACTTGGATGCAGTCAGACGCATATTGAGATATGTGAAGTCTACATTACATTATGGACTTTTCTATGAGGAAGGTACAGATGTACATGTGTTTGGATACACAGATGCAGATTGGGCTAGTAGTATGTCTGATAGAAGATCTACCAGTGGATACATGTTCTCTCTTGGTAGTGCAGCAGTTGCTTGGAGCAGCAAAAAGCAATCTACAGTTGCTTTGTCGAGTACAGAGGCTGAGTATAGAGGTGTTGCTGTTGCAGCATGTGAGGTAGTATGGCTGCAAAAGTTATTGGTTGATTTGGATGTGCAGGTGGAAGGTCCAATTGTCATTTATTGTGACAACATGAGCAGTATACAGTTGGCTAGAAACCCTGTGTTCCATGCTAGGACAAAACATATTGAGGTACACAAACACTTTGTGAGAGAGAAGGTACTAGCAGGTGAGATTGACTTGGTGTATGTCAGCACACAGGATCAAATAGCTGACATCTTCACGAAGGCATTGGGTACAGAGAAGCTTCAAAAGTTTCGAAGCTTACTTGGAGTTGCAAAGATGCAGTTGAGCTTGAGGGGGAGTGTTGAGATGACAAGCTCAATACATGCGGACATTGATGATGGACCGCCTGGTTAGATGGGTCCACATGTCTATACTTAGCACACGAGTGGTCATTATGACTCTCACATGGCCACTGGCTCATTACTTATTATATCCAGGTTGTTACACCTATTTATAGCTGGCATAGTTATAGCGCCAGTCGACTAGTGTAGTCGGTTATGCATTGTTTGACTTAGTAGGCCACTTTCCTTTTATGTTATATCTTATCTATACTTTGTGTACATTGTAAAGGGTGTGGAAGAAGAAGAAGAAATCAGCAAGAAAACGTTTTGGCCTCCATCTCTCTTCTTGTCTCTTGAGTGAGCTTCTCCTTGTGCATTCTTTGTGTGTTCGGCGCATCATCTCGAGCAAGTCCCCCCACCACGTGATTCTTGACATACAATAGGTGGTATTGGTAGGTGAAGAAGGTGGAAAGTGACCATGGTATTCACCATACTATGGTTTTAATTAACCATGCATACATGACCTAGTCTAAGGATTTATTTGCAATGTGTTTCTTTGCCTTTGTTTGTTCTTTGCAAAGAGGCTATGGTGGATGTGATTGCACATTTCTCAATAGGTAGATCAAGCTATCAACCATCTTTTTAACCATAATAACATCCTTAACATACTATCCATCATCCATCATTTTTATGTTTTGATCCAATGGTGTATCTACTGGCTTACCTACTATCATTCCATACTTCTCTAACATCTCCAATGAGTATTGCCTTTGCACTAACTAAACTCCATGGGGAGTGTCAATCACTTCAATGCCAAGAAAATACCTCAATAAACCAAGGTCCTTGATGTCAAACTCCTTGTGTAGCCCATACTTCACTTTAGCAATTTGTCTCTTCTAAAGTACATGTAATGGTTAGATAATCAACATAAATGACCACAACAACCATTCATTGTCTCATCCATGCTTTGCTAAAATTCCATGCAACATAAGAAATTGTTGATCATCTCACACCAAGCTCTAGGTGCTATACAATGTATTCCTCAACTTGCACACATAATGCATACATTTTGGGTGTACATACCCTTTTGGCTAATCCATATATACTTCCTCTTCCAATATACCATTCAAGAAAGCATTTTTCACATCCATTTGATATAATTTCTAGCCATAGATAGAAGCTAACATAATCATTGATCTCATTGTAGTCATCTTTGACACTAAAATAAATGTCTCCTCATAGTCCAATCCATATGTTTGTGCATAACTCTTTGCAACAAACCTTGATTTGTATCTCTCCAATGAGCCATCCAATTTGCACTTGACTTTATACACCCACTTGTACCTAATTTCCTTCTTTATATAAGGCAACTCAACTAGATCTCATGTCTGTCAATGCATCCATTTCTTCATCCATGACTTCCTTGCACTCTTTGCCTCTTCAAAACAAGTAGGCTCTACACAATGCATAAATTCGATAATGCTAAAACAAGTAGGCTCTACATGGTGAACATAAGATACCATTTATGCATAATGCATCTTCATGAAGCCATTATATGTTAACATGTCAATTAGATGCCTCACTCTATCCAATCTCCTCAACTAAGATGCAATACATGGTGTCTCAATCATTCTTGCACATTGTGGTGGAATATGCTTTCTTAAACTCTTTATTTCTGGAGTTCTCACATGTGGTACTGCAAACTCATCATCCATAGACTCATCCTTAGAACTTTTACTCGTATGCTTCTTTCCTTATGCAAAATTTTCCCTCTTTTGTGCAATTCTCAACTTGCCACTCCATGGATTACAACTGCCACTACTTTCTTCATGGTCTTGAGCTCCAACATATCCTAAACATGTTGATTTCTTTTATCATTATTTGCTGCAATTTTCTTTCCATAACCATCATCATCACATATTTTCATAACCATCCATCTCAACTACAGATTTTGGTCTATATCAAGACTCATACTCATTAAATCTCATATCCTTGCTTATGTAGACCTCTTTATTGATAGGAGCTTAGCATTTATTACCCTTCTTCTCATCTAGATACCCAAGAAAAATGAATTTAATAGCCTTCAATTCCATCTTTATCCTCAAATCATCAAGGACATGAACATAACATACACAATCAAGCACCCTAAGATATGCAACTATAGGTGTCCTTCCATACATCTTCTCATATGGAGACATGTGATGAGCCAAAGCTGTAGGTGTCATGCTCATGATATAGACTATAGTATGTATTGCCTTAGCCCAATAAGTCAAGGGCATGTGCATATGATCCATAATAATGCTTGCTACTTTCACAATAAGCATGTTCTTCCTTTCTAAAACGCCATTCTATTGTGGTATATATCTACATGTACCCTGTATTTTGATCCCATGGTCTCTCAAATAGTAAGAGAACTCATTTGGTATATATTCTCCTCCATGATCTGATCTCAATAATTTTATGTAATTCCCAAATTGCTTTTCTACCATGGCTTTAGACTCTAAAAACTTTTCAAATGCTTCACTTTTATGTTGCAAAAAGTATACTCATATTATCCTGTTGAAAGCATAAATGAAAGTGATATAGAACATGCATCTTTCACTTAAAGAAACATTCTCACATGGACCCCAAATATCCAAGGGTACTATTTCTAAAGGATAATTGCTCACTCTCCCCCTCTTTGGAAATGAAAATCTAAACTACTTGCCAAAATGAAAAGCCTCACATATGTTGAGATTTGCAATCACATCCATGCTGCCTTTTTATAAGAGTAGATGGGCTGAGTACATGCAGGTTGTAGGAATCCCATTCGCATAGAGAGAAAGACTAGCACCTACCCATCTCTACATAACATTGTACTTGGTTATCACTTTCATATGAGATGAATGCAATGGTATTGTCACTTTGTTATTCAACATAGTGTACATGTTGCTTGTCTTCTGTACTTCAATCAAGTCCCTTGGTCTCTATCATGTCAGTGTCTTCATGTGTCTAGTCAAGGTCTATGAGCCACCATAGCTGCCATGCTCTAGATCCCGTGTTTTTACATTGTATCAGAGCACAGCTAAGCATGGATTAGCATGTTTTAGGTCCTCTTTCTACTCTCCTCCATCATTGGCCAGCTCAAGGCTATCTAATGACCTCATTTCTCAACTCTACCTTCACCAATCTGCCATGGTAGCCATAGCCACACAGTACCTACCTTTGTTGAAGCTTCTTGATCTCCTAATCTAGGCCATAACTCTTCTAGGGATATCTTCCTCACATCAGGGTGAAACCATTCATCACATCACAGCTCGACATTACTCATCGCAGGCTCCAGCATTGCATGTTTTCCCAATCACCCGCTGCCTGCCTATTCATGCCTACAATCAGTTTTTACGCCCTATGCAGTTTATATGTGCAATGATCTTGTCCAAGATCATAGGCATTTGGAAGCCCATTAGCAAAGATTCATTCCCATATAATTTTTTTTGGAAATGGTTGAGTATACATTGCACATAGAGTAAAAAACCAGGCTGCTCTTAGAAACCCTAATCCTTCCTCCATAGCGAAATATTCATCAAGCTCAAAACCACCTCATTTTCTCTCTCGTGCCACTCAAGCCAATGCATTATCATTTAAATCCAATTACTCTCTAAAGATTCAAGCAAGTTCACACATCAAATCATTGAGGAGGAGAGATCATGGTGACTTCTTGCAAGATTGAAGCATAGTATCATAGTGTCTCTTGACACTTATTCAATGACTCTTGTCACTTGTATAAGCTTTGCCTCATGTCAAGTTTGAGATTTTTGGGCTATTCCAACATCAAATCAAGGAGGGGAATGCAACATTGAAGATCCTAGAAGTTATTGATGACCTATTGAAGATTTTCCAAGCATCTGGCTCCACAAATATCTCTTGATACTAGTCAATTAGTGCTTTTTGGACACTTGTGATTGTTAGTATATTCAAGATAATTTCTTCTACTACTAAAATCTGAGAATTTTGGAGCTGATTTGCTGCTGTTCCTGCAAATCCAACATGGGCAAGGACTCTCCGATAGTTCACTTTAAGGGGGTTGGGTTTCACACTTGGCAAACCTGCATCAAGCTTATCCTAATGAAGCAGGGTCTCTGGGCCATCACAAGTGGCCAAGAAAAGAAGCCTCATGATGCGAAGCTAGAAGACATCTATATCCACTATGTGGATAACTGTGATACTTCACATGATACATGGAAGAGACTTGACACTTTTTTTGGTGCACAATCTAAGTCATCAAAGTATGGTCTCTTGATTCAATTTTTCAGGCTTGACATGAAGTCCAACACATCACTTGCCACACATCTAAATTACATGGAAGGACTTTCAACCCAACTTACATGAATCAACATTAAATTGAAAGAAGATGTTTACATTGGTGCTCTGCTTAAAAGTTTTCCTCCTGAATATAATAATGTATCAACAACCTACTAAGTTTTCAATTCTTGAACTCCTCAAAATGAAGCAACCATACTTTTGAAGCTTACATATAGCCCTTGATCAGCCATTTGACCAAATGAAGCCCAAATTTTAATGATAGTAGGTACATACAAGACATCCCCAAGCTTGTTTTTTGTCCCATCTCTAATCACCAAGGGAACATTGCCAATATGCATTATCTTATGCAATGTGTCATCTCTTATAGCCACATACTCTTTAGTTTGCATTTGTTACTTTGTATGGCCTGTGAAGAATTAAGCTCATTTGTCATACCCGACATGATTGCTATAGACCTTAGTTGTCACCTGCATGTGTGTGTGTTAAATAAGTCGTGCATACTAGACTTAAATCTAGTTAGTATGATGGTCAGTTAGACCTAGTGTGACTTATCCTTTGTTATGTCACTAGAGTAAGGTGTTGGCAGATGATTTTTGATGCCAAGAAGTGCTTAAAAATAGCCAAAAATTACAAATATCAAGGGAAAAATAGACTTCATCGAAGGCGGCAGTGGCAATCCGTACGATTTTAAGTGGCAATGCCCGGAAAGTGCTTAAAAGAGCCACTCGACAGCGGTTGGAGAATTTTCATAATTTTTTGGCATGACAGATGAGACCCTTGGAGATGCCCGACAGTGGAAGACTTCAAGATGGACACCCAGGATTTTTCAGACCATGATTCGGGTACCAGACGTGGAAGAGGGAGTGCCCAGAAGGCCAAAGGCCAAAATGCCAAGTGAGAATGGACTTTAGGAGAGCCCAAAGGGTGTGACCCTTTGGGGCTCCCTTTGGGGAGCCCAAACATAAAAAAACATGGAGGGGGGGTTGCATTTTTTTCTCACGCAGGAGAAGAAGAAGGAGCCATGCCATGAAATGGGGGAGAGATGGAAGATGGGGCCAGAAAACAAACCCCCCAATTGAACTTGGCCCTGAGATGCTTCTATCCTTCACTCTCCATCGCTCCAATCCACTCCTCCGTCAGCTGCCTGGTTGTGGAGATGCAGATCTAGTCTTTCTCTCTCTTCCATCTCTCTCCTCTAAGTGGTGGTTTGCATGCAAGAAATCAACAAGAAGAGGGACTGAAGAATGCTTGTTCGGCTATGATCGGATTGCTTCAAGATGAAGGGAAGACTGACGAAAGAGGTTCAGAATTAAAGAATGGCTGCTGGTCGGTCTGTGCGCTACCTAGAATACTTATTAAAAGACCCGCAACACGCAAGACATGCGGTATGCTCCAATTTTATGAAGAAATTTGCTTGTTTTTGTTGTTTCATGGTCCAAATGTTGTTCATTTGCGATGAATTTTTGTTGGAACCTTTTTTGCATCATGTTTGAGGGTTGTAACTATAGAAATGCAAAACCCATAATGATTTACAGCCATTATTACTTCTTTAAAACTTGCAAAATGTCATTTTTAATGGAAATTAGTGGTTTTTTCGATTTTGAGTTGGGAAACAGGAGTGGAAATGGGATAAACTTAGAGAAAATGTTAAGTTTCAGTCAAAATAATAAGCCAACACAAATAAATCAAAAATACCTATTTTTCATGAATAATAAATTTAAAAAATAGCAAAAATAGAGGAAATTAGGGTTTTCACACTCAAAAAATATGGAAAAATAATATTGATGTGCGTGAATGTTTGGCGAGGTTAAAGCATGAGGTCAAGCCTCAGTTTGGCCTCATCCTTTGAGTTATAATAGGTGTTTATTGTTTTTTACATACAAAAATTATACAAAACAACCATTTACACCTATGCACGACAGTAACACCTAAATAGTAAGGGGGGAGGAAGTTTGTGCAACGATCTAATTGCTGAAAAGATACAAATTTTGATTTTCCTCTTTGTGCATAGCATTTAGGGATCGTTCCATGATTAAATATAGGCAACTAGTAGCACTGAAGTTCCGATGCTAGTCCCTAAAGTAGCACAGCACGTAACACTTAGTTAAAATTCATGAAAGGGCTATTTTTCACACCTCACATGGTTGTTTTTTTTAACATAAAGTGGTTGTGCACAATCGTCATACACCTTGCATCAAGCATGCCACATGGTATCTCTTAGAATGCATTGTGATTGATTGATAAACTTTGACCAACACTGGGAGGACACGAAACCCAAGCTATAGGTTTAGACGGGTGCTTTTGTTGGGGAAAGTTTTGTGAGACAAATCAAAATCTCCTAGAACGTTGAATTATGAAAGCGTGGAGTTTGTGCGAATGTCATATGTGTTAGCGACGCATCTTGGGGCCAATCCCCGAGGTGTAGGAGAGTCGTAGTGGAGCCACGGCAATTAGTCGAGAGGTGCTTCCCTATGTATGTATTACGAGGAATTATGCCTATGTGTTATGGGATCTCCCTCTAAGGAGAAGTGAAGGTGAATGTTGGACTACATATTGGATACAAATGCAAAATAGTCATAAGCATTTAGTGCAAAGTGAGTTTTAGACATTGCTGGCGCGCGAGGCCGTGTGGTGGGGTTGTTTGTCGTATGCACGAGGTCTGATTAGTGCCATAGCCAGTGCTGGCCCATTTTATGTCCCATCAGTGGTGCGTCTTCCGGGAGCTGCCAACAAGTGGTGGTTCTCGAATCTAGGGTTTTTTAGGGACCAAATAGTTTGTTTATGTCCTCTGGTGGCAAGGACCATCAAGTCGAAATACAAAAAAAAGAATGTGCTGAGAGGGCTAGACGGTGGTTGGAGATTGTAAGATGCTATTCTTCTCAAAGGAGCAGGCCGTTACGTATAAGTGGCAGTGGTTCTAGTAATCTAGGTGTTACGAGTAGCTCTTCGAGTGCAAGTGGAAGTCTTGGTACTTCCCTATTTCCAGTTAATCAACCCACAACAAGTGGGGATGTAGTGTTGCCTACACAAACTCGTGTTGTCAATCCGGTTGTAGCCATGGCACAACCTATCGCAATTCCAGCAGGTACATCGGATTTACCGGTATTAGGAGCACCGTTGCCCATTTTCCATGGGTTAGCAAAAGAAGATGGAGAACTCCACATTAAGGAGTTTCAAATGCTCATGTTCAATTATCGAATCCAAGACGAAGGACACCTAATTATATTCTTCAACATGACGTTAAAAGGAAGAGCGGTAGTGTGGTATCACGGTCTAGAAGCTGGAACCATAACTAGTAGTGCCCAATTCTTTACGGCTTTCTGTAGGGAGTTTTCTCCTGAGAAGTGTGGACAATATTGGTTGCGTGTTCTGAATCTCTTCTGAATGTAACATGCCAAGAGCCAAATGAGAATGTCCAAGCATATGTTAAGAAACTAAAGCAAGTTCTTCGCAAACTTAATGCTTATATTCCTATACCACCGACTGCACAGTTGCAATATTTTCTACATGGATTGGATTTCAATATCCAGGTGTAGATGAATAGTGTTTCTTTGGCCGATATTAACACTGCCATTACCCAAGTAGAAGGAGTAGAGTCGCGCTTGCAAGCGGCTTATGCAGCAAGGATAAATTGGAATGGTAATAATTTGGCCTTGACCAATGGGAGTCAAGGGGACCCCATGTTAAATATGAGTGGCAGAGGGAGTATTATGTCGAATTTGCCTATGTTACCATCTCCTCCTAGCATGAATATGCCTATCGCTAGTCAGGCGGCGTCACTAAATAGTGGTGGAAACCAAACAATGAATCCTAATTTTTTCCCAGTTGGTCAGCGACGGCCGATTCCTAATCAAGTGGTTAGGCCCATGGGACGATAGACTGATGATCGCGGCTATGAGTCGAGTGCTTCTAATGTCCTTGGTGAAGTTAAGGACATGATGACACACTACACTAATATGATCTTTGAACAATATCGTCAAATAGCTGTAGATGTCAATTTTCTTAAGAAGCAATAGAATTTGATATGGAATCGATGCCCTGAAGAGGGTGGCTCCTCAAGATTTAGCTATAAGTGGTGTGGGGGCCAACATTTTCCTAGGAATTACCCGAATGTCAAATGTGATATTTGCGGGAAGTCTAGCCACTGAGCTACTACCTGTTGGAGTAAGATCAGTTCTCTCCAACAAGGGAGTAAACAACTAGGTCCAGTTAACCATTGCACACACAAGGGAATAATCTCCAGCAAGACGATGGACAAAGGCAAATATTGCAAAGAGAAAAGGCTATTGTAGAGGAGTTACCTCATGGCAGTGGAGTCAGCCTTATTGAGGCTGTACGTGTCAATGATACTGCAACTTCTAATCTATGAGCCATAACAAGAGGTCAAAAGATTAAAGAGGGTGACAAAGGAATTGTAAAACCTGTCGAGGGAAGCCCTAAACAAGATGCTAGGGAAAAGCGAGTCTTGAATCCTGATATGGAAAGTGGACCGTCAAGACCTGATGGTAGTAAAGTCGATCCCGAGGGGGATAAAGGATTGTCAAGAAAGAAGGTAAAGGCTAAAAAAGAGGCACCAAAGCCGATGGAAAGACCAAAGGAGAGAATGGTTTGGCGCGAGAAGAGAACTTTGGCTAATTCCCACGACTTTGATCTAGCAAGTTCCCTTTGCGAAGTCAAAACAGACGTGAATCTCTTGCAATTGATTAAAAATTCTCTAGGAGTATGCAAGGAATTCAAGAAAATCCTGCATATAGGGTATATAGTAGAACCTTTGGGCATAGCCAGAGTGGGGGAAGATTGGTTCGAACATGCTGAAAAGCATTGCCCTAGGGTTCCAGCATATGTGGATGGAATATTAGTGGAGCATGCTATCGTGGACATTGGATCCTCCGTCAATATCATAAGTTCAGACTTGATGGAGAGGTTAGGTCTAGAGATCCAAAAAGACGGCTCCACACTTCTTAGGATGGCTGATGATAGTCTAACACAACCAGAGGGTTGCATTACTAAGGTCCACCTTACAGTTGCGAGCGTGGAATGCTATCTGGAATTTAGGGTGATAAGGTTTGCAGGATATCCAAGCTATTAAGTTTTGGTAGGTAGGCCATGGATTCTACGGATAGACTATCAAGTTGATATACCTGATGGTCGAGTGATTCTAGGTCGAGGTGCCCATCGTGTAATAATGGATGATTACCTTGAGTCCCCTCAGAGTGAGAGAGCTCCACTATCCTCCACTGAACTAGAAACAGTAGATGATCCATCTGGTAGTGAAACGTCATCGAGCGATGGATCTAAGGAAGGGTCCACTACAGAAGATATTTATTAGATAAGCTTGAATGAGCCGATAGAGCCTCATGATCGAATAAGAGACGTGGAAGTTATTGAGCTGGATCTTAGTACGTTCAATGATTCACGGCCAATTAAATTAGGGTCCATGCTCAGTTCGGAAGAAAGAGAGGATTATGTGTCCTTAATTCGAGAGTTCCACGATATCTTTGCTTGGAGCTATGATGAACTTCAGGGTATTCCTCCTAGTCTAGCTGTGCATACTATTCCTATAAAGGAAGGTACCCACCCTGTACGTCAGAAAGCAAGGCATATGCCTTTTGAATTAAGGGATGGGTTGTACGAGGAATTACAGAAGTTGCGGAAAGTGGGATCCTCCTTGTTCAGCATACTGAATGGTACTCACCAATTGTGATCAGGAAGAAGAAGAATAATCAAATCTTTCTTTGTGTAGATTTAGAGAGTTGAATAAGTAGACTGTTGAAGATTACTACCCGTCACCGTTTATTGACCAAATTTTGGATCAACTAGCGGGGAGGAAAATCTATTCGTTTATGGACTGCTTTGTAGGGTATAACCAAATGGTGATCGCTGAGCAAGATAAGCTAAAAATGACGTTTATTATAGTCTTTGGTACCTTTGCGTACCATGTGATGGCATTTGGGTTGTGTAATGCACCTGGTTTATGGCAAAGAATAGCAAATAAGATCTTTGGTGACATCTCCCCAGAGGAGTTGAAAGTATTCATTGATGATCTGGGGGTAGCCACCATAAGGGATAGATAGTTGATCATTTTGCGAAAGTTTTTTGAGCATTGTAGACAACTTTGCATAGCTCTTAACCCACAGAAGTGCATCTTCGGAGTCCCTTATGGGCTCTTGTTAGGCCATGTGGTTAGTTCCGTAGGGATTGTGACTGATCCTGAAAAGATCAAGGTCATAGTCGCCATGAGTCCACCATTTACTCCAAAGGAAGTGCATAGCTTTCTGTCATCACTAGGGTATTATCGGAGGTTTATCAATGCCTTGGCAGAAAGAATGTCACTGACCAACCTATTGTCTTTTAATTGTCAGTTTACATGGAGTGATGCTTGGTGAGTGTCTTTTGATGATGTGAAGTAGGAGCTTGCCAAAGCACCTATTTTAAAAGCACCAAAAAGGGGTGAAATGTTCTACATATTTTCAGCAGCAGCAACCATGTATAGTATCAGCTACTGTTTGGCCCAAACTTGGGAGGAAAAGTGGTACCGTCTGATAGCTTTTGCAGTCGAAAGTTGGGCATATCGGAAATTAACTACATCTATATGGAGAATTTGTGCCTTGCGATGGTTTTTGTGACCAAAAAGTTTGGGCACTACATTCTTTATGAGAGGGTGGTTTTTTATACGAAGGCGGAAGGGATTTGATTGTTGTTGAATAAGTTACAATCGCCTAACCATTTAGTAAAGTGGTTAATCACTTTGTAGGAATTTGATTATGAGATTAAGAGCAAGCCACCAAAGCTTCAGGGCATTAGAGAGTGTCTTGTGGATTTTGGAGAGCCAAAAGAGGTTGTGGTTGAAGGAAGTGACATGGAGACTTTGTTCAAGATTGATACAGCATCTATTCCCTCCTGGTATGTTGCTATAACACACTATCTTTCTACGGGAGAGACTGGAGCTACTTTATCACAATCGAAGAAGAGGAAAATTAAAAAGCAGGCATTAAAATTATCCTTGATCGCAAGAACATTATATCGGTATGGTGTTGATGATATCTATCGGCGATGTGTGATGCTTGACGAGGTTCCATTTATTTTGAAAGAGTTCCATGACTCTGCTTGTGGAGGGCACTTTGCTGGGTGGTTAATGGCACAGAAAGCTTTAAGAGCTGGATATTGGTGGTTGTCCATCTTCCAAGATTCCTTTGAGTACGTCAAGAGATGTGATACATGTCAAAGACATGATAGTCAAGAGAACATGAAGCATCCACTTATGCCTATCATGGCTATCCTTCCATTTGAGAAGTGGGGCATTGACTTTGTGGGTCCTATCACCCCGTCGTCTACTACTTAGAAGAGGTACATTATAGTAGCAACTGATTATTTTACAAAGTGGTCAAAAGCACGGGCGACAAGGCAGGACAATGCAAAAGAGACTACCACTTTCCTACTTAAGCAAATTATCTGCCATCTTGGTCCACCAAAAGAAATAGTATCGGACCATGGAACCCATATTTTAAATAAGGTAATTAAAAGTCTGACTGAAGCTTGGAAAATTATGCATAACAAGACGGCCCCCCTATAATCGGCAAGCAAATGGACAAGTCAAAAGTACCAATAAGCAGCTTGTGGGTATCCTATCCAAGATAGTCTTCGAAAAGAAGCGGGACTAGGATACAAAATTATATGTGGCGGTTTGGATGTATAATACGACGTTTAAACGAGTCATTGGCCACACCCCATTCAAATTACTTTATGGGGAGGAGTGTGTCTTGCCCTTGGAAATTGAGTTGCCGACCATTAGATTCGCAATCAATCATTCTCTGGGTGATGAAGAAGCCCTATTTGAGTGGTTTATGACTAGATCCCACTTGGACGAGCTCAAATTGCAGAGTTTGTTACACTAGGAGATAGCTAAACGTCAGATGAAATGTTTGCATGATCTGAAAGAGAAGAAATATACTTTTAAAAAGGGGCAGTTAGTTCTATATTACGATGCGCATAGGGAGCTATTTCCAAGAAAGTTGGAACCTCAATGGGATGGCCCTTACAAGATAGTTTGGATAGGTAAAAATAAGTCCACAGTTCTATTAGCTGATCTACAAGGGGTGGAATTTAAGAATAAGGTTAATCTTAATAAGATTAAACCTTATTATTTCTAAATATGATAATGTGCTAAATGCATTGCAGGTTTATGCTGGGGTTGATTTGAAACCTGCAGGAGAGCTAAAATTGGTTGATGAGGCGGTTAATTTCTTATTTGGACCACCCATATCTTGAACAAATATATCATTAGGGGAGGCTTATCTGGTGGAGCAAGGGATATAAAGTGATTGAGTAAGAAGACGGTACCTTTTTGTGGGAAATTAAAGTTTTTTGCCATCACTATTTACAAATCTTGACAAGCATCGCTGTTGAGTTTAATGAAGAAGGTGCGATGAAGCCGTCAGTTCATCCTCTAAATATGTTGAACTTTGACTATCATAATTACGAATAGGGAAGTTCTTGATGACCGACTGTGTAAACCCATTATGGATGTACACATTATACTTTGATGGAGCGTCCAGGGGCCCTAATAGAAAAGGAAGTGTTGGAGTAGTTATTCGAGATCCCCGACGTAGAGTTACAATGAAATTAACTGCTTATCTCGGGGTAGGATTTACTAACAATATGGCCGAGTATAAAGCTCTGATTATGGGATTGACTATTGCCAAGAAAGGTGGCATTAGGCAGTTGTTAATAAAAGGGGATTCCCAGAGCTGATCTTAAATCAACTCACTAGGACATATATAGTTCGGAATCCTCTCCTTTGTATGTATCATCGAACTGTTATAACCCTACTTGATGAATTTGAGAGCATATCTCTTCAGCTGATTCCACGTTATTGGAATTAGTTTGCGGATTCCTTAGCTAATTTTGCTTATGAAGAGGACCTCTTTTTCAACTGCGGTCCTAGTCCGGATGTTGCTATTGATAATGAGACAGGAATTGGTTGTGTGTGGGGAATGTTATCAGACCACGCATTATATGGTAGGCGATGATTGATATGGATAATGCAAAGAGTGGCCGAGACCCATCTACCGTTATTATCTTGGACCCATAGGTTGATCTGACGACATGTTATGCGTACGCTTCTTGTTATAAATGCAGGAGGTATGGGCCATAATTTGATGCATTTAGTTTAGGGCTGCGAGCCCTATTTTTCCCCTTGGAATGGAGCGTATTTGCACATATTTGCCTTTTTCCAAGGAGGGATCTCTATGAGTTATTTTGTTTGATTCCGTTAGGCCAAGAGGGCGAGTAGCTTTAAGTAGTTAATGTCTGATTTCTTTAGGCCAAAAGGGCCAGTTGTTTTTAGGTTTGAATAATATATCTCTTTAGGCCAAGAGGGCCCGTTAGTTTGCAGTGAAATGTGCTATTTCTTTACGCTAAGAGGGCCCTATCTCTATTTGGTGTAGGTACGTTTAATGCTTTGTTGTTTAGTGATTGCGCCATACAGGTTGAAGAAGTCGTTGGAGGGAGCCTTTGCTGTGAAGAAGCTTGTTGTGGCCATTCCAAGTGCTTTCGTCCCCTTTTCGAGTTTTTTTCCTTAAGCAATTAATGATATATGTGCAGGTGAGGGTTACTTTATTTTGTTTGTTGGGGACCAGCACTTGAGGCATGAAGTCCCAGGTTTAGGTTCTATATATCTAGGGAGATTTGAGTAGTCCTTGCCTCCTGCAGGGCATTGTCAAGCATTGAAAGACCTATTTTAGATGGGAGTTCTAGTGACCCTGTTCTGCTGACCTGCTAGGCGGCCATTGTAGGAGTTCTTGCTAGTTGTGAGGCAGTTAGAGAAGCCTACTAAAATAATGATGGAAAGAAACAAAACCCTAAAGATCTGAAAGACAATATATGAATATACGAAGGTGTGTAAAAAGGGGTTTGACCCCTATAAAGATAAAAAAGGAAATAAAGAAAAATCCTTGAGCTGTTGTTTATCGCCTTGCAAAGGCCTGGTAGGTTCCTGGGGATGAGACAAGATTTGAGGCCGATGCCTTGCCTTCCTTGGGGTGAAATCTTGCCATAAAATAAAGAAAATAAAAGAAGGTTGGAGCAAAAAAAGTGAGTGTTAGAAAAGGATCAAGTGTCGCCTCGCAAGGGCTTGATAGGTTCTTGGGTACCGAGATAGGACCTGAGGCAGATGCCTTGTTCTCCTTAGGTCACTACGCTCAGCTCCCTCCTTTTTACACGCTCGAGTATGGACAACGAGAGGCTAAAAGAGAAAATTTGTACTTTATAATAATAATAATAATAATAATATCTTTTGATCAAGCTATAGGAGTTCTCGCCTATGAGGAGCTCCTAGTTGAGTTGTCCTTAGTTAGGTAGGTAGTTCAGACCACCACTTAGGGCGACCTCATTGATAGTTCTTTTTAGCTTGGCTGTGTTGGAGCAGTCGGTTAGTGACTAGCTCTTCGAGCCTTCTATCAGACTATGCTATACCTACTCCTCGTGGATTTCATGCCTTGGTTTTGACAGGGGGTAGGGTGAGAGCTATGATGTGTTGTGTTGTGTATTTTTTGTATTAGCTTGATGTTCCTTTTTGTTGTTTATGTGCAGATCTCTTTGTGGGATTCGACGGGCTGAGTTTCCCTAATCCATGGTTTCCAATGATAGATGATTTTTGATGCCGAGAAATGCTTAAAACTAGTCAAAAATTATGAATATCAAGGAAAAAATAGACTTCGTCGAAGGCAGTGGTGGCAATCAGTATGATTTTAAGCAACAATGCCCGGAAAGTGCTTAAAAGAGCCACTGGTGGACGACGGTCGGAGAATTTTCATAATTTTTTGGCATGACAGACGAGACCCTGGGAGATTTTCGGCAGTGGAAGACTTCAAGATGGATGGACACCTAGGATTTTTCAGACCATGATTCGAGTACCGGACGTGGAAGAGGGAGTGCCCAGAAGGCCAAAGGCCAAAATGCCAAGTGAGAATGGACTTTAGGAGAGCCCAAAGGGTGTGACCCTTTGGGGAGCCCAAACATAAAAAAACGTTTTGGGGGGGGTTGCATTGTTTTCTCACGCAGGAGAAGAAGAAGGCGCCATGCCATGAAATGGGGGAGAGATGGAAGATGGGGCCAGAAAACAACCCCCCAACACTGATCTTGGTCCTGAGATGCTTCTATCATTCACTCTCCATTGCTCCAATCCTTCTCCATTGGCTACCTGGTTGTGGAGATATAGATCTAGTCTTTCTCTCTCCTCCATCTCTCTCCTCTAAGTGATGGTTTGCGTGCAAGAAATCAAGAAGAGGAGGAACTGAAGAATGCTTGTCCGGTTGTGATCGGATTGCTTCAAGATGAAAAGGAGGCTAAGGAAAGAGGTTCAGAACTAAAGAATGGTTGTTGATCGGTCTGTGGGCTACCCGGAATAATTATTAAAAAACCCGCAACACGCAAGACACACGGTATGCTCCAATTTTATGAAGAAATTTTCTTGTTTTTGTTGTTTCATGGTCCAAATGTTGTTCATATGCGATGAATTTTTGTTTTAACATTGTTTGCATCATGTTTGAGGGCTGTAACTATAGAAATGAAGAACCCGTAATGATTTAGAGCCATTATTAATTGTTTAAAACCCGCAAAATGTCATTTTTAATGGAAATTAGTGGTTTTTTTTATTTTGAGTTGGGAAAAAGGAGTGAAAATGGGATAAACTCAAAGAAAAAGTTAAGTTTCAGTGAAAATAATAAGCCAGCACAAATACATTAGAAAATACATATTTTTCATGAATAATAAATAGGAAAAATAGCAAAAAATAGAGAAAATTGGGATTTTTGCGCTCAAAAAATATGAAAAAATAAGATTTATGTGCATGAATGTTTGACGAGGTTAAAGAATGAGGTCAAGCCTCAGTTTGGCCTCGTCATTTGTGTTATAATATGTGTTTATTATTTTTTACATACAAAAATGATACAAAACAACCATTTACACCTATGCACCGTAGCAACACCTAAACGGTAAGGGGGAGGAAGTTTGTGCAATGATCTAATTGCTAAAAAGATACAAATTCTAATTTCACTCTTTTTTCATAGCATTTACGGATCGTTCCATAATTAAATATAGGCGACTAGTAGCATGGAAGTTTCAGTGCTAGTCCCTAAAGCAGCGCAGCACGTAATGCTTAGTTAAAATTCATGAAAGGGCTGTTTTTCGCACCTCACATGGCTGTTTTTTTTTAAACATAAAGTGGTTGTGCACAATCTTCATACACCTTACATCAAGCATGCTACGTGGTATCTCCTGGAATGCATTGCACTTGATTGATAAACTTTGACCAACGCTGGGAGGACATGAAACCCAAGCTGTAGGTTTAGACAGGTACTTCCGTTGGGAAAAGTTTTGTGAGGCAAATCAAAATCTCTTGGAACGTTGAATTATGAAAGAGTTGAGTTTGTGTGAATGTCATATGTGTTAGCGACGCATCTTGGGGCCAATCCCCGAGGTGTAGGAGATTCACAGTGGATCCGCGGCAATCAGCCGAGAGGTGCTTCCCTATGTGTGTATTACGAGGCATTATGCCTATATGTTATGGGATCTCCCTCTGAGGAGAAGAAAATGTGAATGTTGGACTACATATTGGATACACACACAAAATAGTCATAAGCATTTAGTGCAAAGTGAGTTTTAGATGCTCCTGGCCCGCGAGGCCATGTGGTGGTATTGTTTGTCGTATGCATGAGGTCTAGCTAGTACCATCGCCAGTTCTGGCCCATGTTAGGTCCCATCAGGTGTATAAATTAGATGGATGAATAATGAAGAAGAAGCATGAGAGTACTCTACTCTCATAGCTTGCCCTATGTTTGTGTCTCTTTCTCTCTCTCTGAATCTTGAACATGGTAGCACAGCTATAAAGCTATGAGATCATGAGAGCTAGTGAGCTTGGCATTGGTATTGCAAGAGCTGGAGTCCAAAGACAAGAGTTTGTATTAGACCTGTAAAGGTTCATTGGAAACCATATCCATACTTGGACTAATATGTATCGGAGATTTTGAGGCTTACATTAAAAGAGCTTGTAAAGGCTTGTAGGAGAGAGTCCCTTGGCGGCCTGATCTAGAGCTTAAAGAGCATTCATAAAGACCATCATTTACAATTAGTAAGTCAATGTGTTTATGCCTATTTGCACCTATTTCTAGATGCAAAGAAGGGGCAACACTATGAGTGCTCATGTGAACCAATAATAGAGAGTTGTGAAGCTCATTGTGTAGAGCATACTTGACACCATTGAGCACAAGTCAAGCTTGGCATTCAATCATTCACAAGTGTACCGTATCATCAAGAGTAGGAACAACCCCCCCATTTGAACCTGAAATTTAGTTCAATCTATAGAAGAATTTGTGCCTCCTTTTTATGAGCATTTGATAGATGTACTTCAATCATAAATGCTTGTAAATGGCACACTAAACCATCTAAAACTCTTGGGAATATATATGACTTCAATCTTGAGCACTTGGACATGTGAGTGAGGAAGTAAATACTCAAACCCGAAAGGTAATAGTAGCAGGCTAAAATTTGTTCCAAATGTATGACAATTTACACTTGAAGTTGTGGAGCTATGGAGCTTGATTGGTAACTACAAATGCTTGGATCTTTGCCACATGAGTTGGGGATGCTTTGTGGATGCAATGAGCATTAAATGCTCAAATCTAGACTAAACTATTTTTGGTTTTAACATGATCTGGCTAGAAAGTGTCTATCACTATTACTTGAAGACTGAGTATGGTTATGTGTTGATCCTCGAATATATTGGCCCATGCCTACTATGGTTTAAGAGGGTTTTAAGATGAGAATGCTATGGTTTGTCTAGAGTTCACACTACTGGTAGTTACAAATTGTTGTCTATATTAGTGAATCCTAGAGCGTGTGTACATGTTTATTATGCTATCAATGAGACTTGCATGCTATCAATGAGTCATCAAAATAGTGGACTAAAATTGTCCTACCTTAACAGTGAATGTAATATTTCCGTTTGAATAAAAATATTAATAGACCAACCTCCTACACACCGTAAATTCGTGAAAAGATTATCTCCATTTTCGGTAGTTGATCTATGACCGTACGAGAGAAAAGGAGTGCTCCGCATTGGTCAACCGGGACAGAGGATCAAAAAACCGCATCATCTATGGGGAAACATCCTCTTCGGAGGAGGTCAAGAGGATAATGATAGGTTTATTGCAATTTTTTTTAAATTTATTTTTATTTACCTTCCTCCCAGCCAAAGCGTGGCTGAGGGAAGGGGATGGGCTATATGGGGAAACTAAGGAGGTGGAAGGGAGGATACCATGCAAGGGGGCCACGTGGGGGAGGGAGCCCTCTCCCCCCCTTGTCCTATAAATACACCCTCTAAGGGGTAAAGTAGGGATGAAGGAGGCCGTGCTACGTCGTGTGAAGGAGGGACGTGAGAAGGCTGCCGTGAAGAGGCTGCCGTGAGGAGGCTGCGATAGGCTGAGAGGACGGTGCTAGATTGTGGGAGTTGAAGCTGCCATTCTTGATAGTGAGGAGGAGAGGGAGCCGCTAGCCGTGTCAAGGCATGGAAGAGGGGAGAGCTGCGGAATCCGGCGTGGAGGGAGAAGGAGTTGCTGTAGTTCGTGGAGCTGTCGTGCTCGAGGGAGCCGCCAGTTGTCACGTCGCCACCTGTGGCTCGTTAGCCACCGCCAGTAGAGCCGATTGGATTTACCACTGCCATCTCAAGGACCTCCCCACACTCCACGTCAGCACCACTCCTTCCCTCTTCCACGTGGGTATCATCCTTTCCCCCCTCTACATAACTATCATCCCTCCCTCTTCCACGTAGACCTGCATACACCCCCAGAAGCTTCTTGGAAGCTTCTAAGGGGGCTTCTGTAAGCCCCCTTCCCATTGCAACTCCCACAAGTCTATATTAACCTCGTTTTCTTAAAGCCCCCTTCCGGTGGATTTCCATAAAGCCATTTTACCCCGGTTTTCTTTTAAACTCCCCTCCCATTGCAACTCCCACAAGTCCATATTAGCCCTGATGTTTTTTAAACCCCCTTCCCATTGGTTCCTACACAATCAATCTTTACCCCCGGGATTTAAGCCCCTTCCCCTTACATACCCCACAAGCCATTTTACCCCGGTTTTAAAGCCCCCTTTCCATGGAGTCCCCATAAAGCCCATTTTACCCCCGGATTTTTAAGTTCCCTTCCCTTTGGATCCCACACAAGCCATTCCCTAGGCGGGTTTTAAAGCCTTCCTTTTTGATCCTCAAATAAGCCCATCCTGGGTTTTGAAGCAAAGGAAGCTACTAAGGCCCTAGGCCCGGTTCTTTGTAAAGAAGAAGAGGGGTTTCTCTACACCCTTCCCACTCGATTTCCCCCATAAGCCCATTGAAGAGGGTTTCTTTAAGCCCATTGAAGAGGGTTTCTTTAAGGCCCTTTTACAAGAACCCTAAGGCCTTCCAAAGCAAATTTCCGCAAGTCGAAACTTCGATCAAGGAAGCCATACCTCAAAGGGAATTGTGCATACAAGGGAGACGGGCCAAGATCATAAGACTCCAAGCCAAGGCAAGAAAGTTCGAAATCCATGAAGGCTAACGGAAGATCGAATTCGCGATGGCCCCTAAAAAAAAATCACAAGGCGCATCCACAAGAGGATCATCTCCTAATATTCATGTGGATATTTCACCAAACCCACAAGTCCAGGTTTTCTTCCTATTTCTTGATTTATGTCGAAGTATTGCAATTATGCATGGTTAATTCATGGAATTAGGATGCACTTATGCTTGTCAAATCCACCTAGTTTGATGAGAATGAATTACATTGGCTATTTTTTTTTAAAGAAATAACTCACGATTGAAGATTGGTCATTTGTATTTTTCAATGGAATGAACGAAAGATGTCTATGCATTTTTAGCAAGTTGGTTATGTGCATTGCAAAGTAACAAATTTAGAACAACTAATGACTATCATTACAAAGTCGAGATTATTGTAGTACACCTTTGATTATGCATGGAAATATTAAATCGCATGTCGCATGATTAGACAAATCTTTCTTCGTAATGATTCATTAAGAAAGTTGCTAACAACCGTATGAATTTACTAAGCATGGAAATGATTCTAGGAATTTGTGTGTGGCATGTGATTGTAAATTGGAATAGGTCAACTCTAGTTTTTTTGGCATGAATTTCACTACGTTGTAGTCAGGAAAGGAGTGCATGTTGCACATTTGTCATATGAAAAATTTCATTTATCAAGAGTTGTATTTAGGGAAAGGCTGCATGGTTTATTGAAGCATGAAATCTTAAAAGCTTAGAAAAAGAATTGTGGGCATGATTCTTGAATGCAAGTCCTAGTAGGATCAATGGAAGTTATGCCGCAATTTAACATCCGTTTTGATCTTAACAAGAAAAGTTAGGGTTATTGCGAATTTAGGGGTACGTAGAAGCAATGAATCACGCGTTTAGGTGAATTATGAGATGTGACAACTAGCTTTCTCCTTTAAGATCAAGTTAACTTCTCTAGGGATGGTTCGTCCTTGTCGCAAGACAAGTAGATCGAATTATCTAAATCGCCTAACCCGCAAGGGATTCACATAGGATGGCTCAACCAATACGATAAATAGCCCAAGTGCTAACTAGGGTTTAGCACGTTAAGGACTTGACCTAGTTTCACGCACTTGTTACCAGGACGAACCCTTGAACCAAAGATCCTACCCACATTCACGGAATGTAGGGACAATTGGACGCTCAAGTGTAAAATGATCTAAGGTTTCTACCCTAAGGATCACTCGTTCAAATGATGAAACTCGGATTGAGTTGGAATTCCTAGGACCGAACGTTGTCGGCCTAGTGTAATTAGGAATGGGTTGGGTAAGAAGACACCCTAAACCTTGCTTCTCGTCTGGAGATAATTCTGTGACCAGAAAACGCCGTTCAATGGATCAAATGGTCCCATGGAATAGATGCGACACTTGTGCAATAAGTTGCAACGTCGCATAGACTTGTGGTTTGTTCACAAGAGAGTTTTGCCATTTCTTGGAATGAGGTTGGCAAGTTCTTGCGCAAGTTTAACTTGCAAGAGGATGAGTAGTCATCCTGTTACATCACCTTTCTTGGGGAAACTTTGCCAAGTAAAGGGAAATTAGGTATTTTCTTAGAAGAAAATGATCAATCAATAAATTGAAGCGACATGGTCGCCAGGATTTACTGTTAATAAAACCTAAGGTATTGGTTAAGTTGGGTTAATAGGGTATGGCCCTAACCCAAGGACAAAAGGGTGAACAAACAAAACCTTGGGGATCTTGCCAAGTCGCAATTGATCCCGGATCGAATGTTGGATGCATTCGGAGAGAAGGATTCACTCCTTAACAGTTGGCCAAATAAACGGCCACTAGAATTGATTGTGCTTGTAATAGTTTAGAAAGCACTGTTTGCATTGTTTGCTCAAAGAACTAAAGGATGAAATGATATCTAATGCTTCAGGTTGAAAGCCTGAAGGGAGTGGCAGCTTCAGTTACCCCCGACTGCCTGCCTGACCCTAACCAAGGGGGTTGTTGACCGCGCCGGGAATGTGGACCGAACCCGCCGCGAGAGGTCTTTCCGTTGAGCTCTACTTGGAGCAAGAGGATGCTTGGGTGCCAAGGGGGCTCTGGCCATAAATCCCTTGCCTTTCGGGTCCTGCACAAGAGGCTAACGTGACTCGGGATTGGATCTCGAGGCCTGCATACTAGTCTACGGGCGGAAGCTTGGAATAGTGATCCCTGGCGGATTACTGGATAGCCTTCGGGCGGATTATGGACAAGCCTACGGGCGGAACTCCTTGTATTTCAAAGATAAAATGATGAAATGATAATAAGGAATTTATCTGATATTGTTTTTCTATGTCACGTGATAAGATTACGTGAAGGAACCAGTGCTTAACAGGAGTAATTAAAGAAGTTGATTGTTATATGTCAAATTAATGTGTTAGATAATTACATAACTAAAACAAACTGAGGAAAGTGCGGAGGATGGGCCATGGGTCCGTCCTACGGTTGGGTGGTCCCGGTTAGTCGGGAACTTTTCTCAAAAATCTCGAAGAACAGCGGGATGATCATCATCATCAAAACGAATAAATGAGAGCGATGACCTAGAGTTACGTCTTACCCGATTTACGTTGTTTTAGGGGAACGGAATGGGACTATGCCTTATGGCAGAGAGGTTGAGCCTTGCATCCCTCTCATTTCCCATTCTCCTTGAACCAAGTGCAGCGTGAATTTGCTTCGGACCTGGCGTTTCTACGTAAAGTAGTTCTCTCGGGACTGACGCTAGTTGCTGTTAGCTAATGACCAAATCAGGAAAACCCTAATTTAGGTCGATCCTAAGTGGGAACGGCTAGGATACTTCCGCTACGTGGCAGACGCGGGAAGACCTAGATCGCAAGTCCCGTAACATTCCATAGGAATGCCGGGCGGAGCTTTCTAGACATCCTTTCCGATGGACTGCTAAGACGTGTCCTGGATGATTCTAATGGACACGTTACAGTTGGTATCAGAGCCAACCAACAAAAGACTTGTTTTTAAGAAATTTTAATAAGAGGAAGTAAAGCAAATGTTACTGTTCCAAACATTTCCTTACTTTCAATGCTGTCTTGCAGAATTATGAAGCATGGAACAGGTTCTTAGTATTCTGAGTCATGTTTATGACTGCGATGCATTCCACGGATTATCGACAAAGGGTTGAGATGATGAACATCCTAGACCGCATTTACAATCCATCGCCTGTGTACGTGGAACAGAGATGGATGGGTGTTTCAGGGATCTATTACATAACTGCCTATCGACCTGCGTACCTTCAAATTAACTTGAAGAGAATCAAGTGGATGGAGGATTTGAAGATCGTGAAGCTGTTCGTCTTTGTTGAGGCTTACGCAAACGCGACCCTACAAGTCAGGGGTCGAAGGGTTAACCAGAATAAGTATGTGTACGGGGAAGTGATTCAAAGAATCCCTGCCGACTGAATCAAGGTTTTGGGACATCATGAGAAGAATGGATATCAAATGAAAAGATACCCTAATCTTCCAATGAACTATCGATTCTTGAAAATCGATGACCCCAATCCGTACTACTACTCAGTTCCTGTAACTGAATGCAACAACATCTTATTCTCCTCAAATTAATGTATCAGCTTGTTCCATCGCCCCAAGAAATAATTGTACCTCGAAAAGGCTATGCTGATATGAATGGAATAAAACTTTTTTTTTATCAACGATTGTCTTGACTATGAATATTGATAAAGAAGTAAAGTGATTTGGTCACTTGGCTAAAGGAATACGCGGACGTAGTTTCTGAAGAGTTAACAAAACTCCCGCTTCAAAGAGAAGTAGATCATGAGATCAAGCTAGTAATAGGAGCTGCGCTAATTGCGAAGAGACCCTATAGAATGTCTATACCGGAAGCAATTGAGCTGAAAGGAACAACTCAAGCAACTGCTAGATCAGCAGGGCTACATCCGTCCTAGCAGTTCACCTTGGGAAGCACCAATACTGTTCCAGAAAAAGAAAGATGGAACACTTCGACTATGTATTGATTACAGTGGGTTGAATCAATCAACAGTCAAGAACAAATATCATATTCCTAGAATAGATGAGCTTCTTGATAGTCTTCAGGGTGCCAAGATCTTCTCCAAGATTATCTTAGGTCTGGTTACTATCAGATAAGAATCAAGGAAGAAGATATCCCAAAGACGACCTTCAACACTAGATATGGACACTTTGAGTTCCTGGTTATGTCATTCAGGCTTACAAATGCACCTGCCACCTTCAATAGATTAATGCAAGATATTTTTTTAGACCATATCTTGATAACTTCGTGCTCGTTTTCTTTGATGACACTCTAGTCTATTCCAAACAGGAAGGAGATCATGAACCCCAAACTTCAGATTTTCCTTGAGACAAGGAGGTCACACAAGCTGTATGCTAAGATGACAAAATGTGCATTCCTCAAACATCAAATTGATTATCTGGGATTCATCATATCAGCTGAAGGAATCTCAGTGGAGCCAGTCAAGCAAAGTTTTGCATCAGCACCGATCCTAAAACTTCTAGACCACAGTAAGGAGTTTGAGGTAGTAACTGATACTAGCATGCTTGCCTTAGGATGTGTGCTCATGTAGGAAAGTCATCCTATAGCATAATCTTCAAGAAATTGAAGAGACATGATAATAATTATGCTACTCATGATCTTGAACTTTTAGTTGTCAATCTTTGGAGACATTACCTACTGGGTAACAAATTTACACTAGTGACTGATCATAAAAGTCTCAAGTGGAACTTTACCTAGAACAAGCTCAACATAAGGCAATGTCAGTGGATTGAAGTGCTGGAGGAGTATGACCTTGAGATCGAGTACCGACCTGGAAAGGAGTATGTAGTTGCTGATGCACTCAGTCGCAAGGCATTCCTTAATTCTCTAATCTTGCAAAATCCATCAATAGCTAGATCTCTAGCCACAAAGGTGTCCATGCCAAACAACCCCATACTTGAGCTAGCTAGAGAGGAAGGATGCCATGATCTAGCCTATCAAAGGATGGTAAGGGAAATCTCTATCAAGGACCAGGAACAAAAGCTAGAGGCTAAGTATTATGAATTCTCTGTCAATAGTGGACTTGTCTACTATAGAATGAGAGCATGTATACTGGCAAGCCAGTCACTTAAGCAGAAGATATTGTGCGAAGCTCATGATTCCCCTTTCTCAGGACATCTTGGCTATGCCAAGACTCTCAATGCAGTTAGGAAGAGCTACTATTGGGAGAGTCTTAAAGGTGGCATTCTCAAATATGTCACTAAGTGTTTGTCTTGTCAACGTATTAAAATCGAACATGTCAAGATGCCAAGGAAGTTGCAACCACTCGACATTCCCCAAATGGAATAGGAATTCATTAGTATGGACTTTGTTGTTGGTCTATCCCAAGTTCAGGGAGGAATACAACTCCATCATGGTTGTGGTTGACATGCTTACTAAGGTTGCACACCTTATTCCAGTAAAGACAAACTATAAAGCCTCAAACATTGCAAGGTTGTTTATCAAGGGGATATTCAAGCTACATGGGCTACCCAGAAGAATCATTAGTGATCGTGATTCTCTCTTCACATCACACTTCTGGAGAGCCATCTTTGAAACCATTGGGACTCAACTCTATTTTAGCATAGCTTACCATCCCCAAATTGATGGCCAAACAGAGCGAGTCAATCAAGTCATCGAGGATATGCTTAGGGCACACTGCTGTCGTGAGCCAAAAAGGTGGATTCAATACTTGCCTTTGGTTTTGAATTCGCCTACAATGCTTCTTATCAACAAACCGTTCAGATGACCCCTTTTCAAGCATTGTATGGGCATGACTGTCGAAGTTCCCTAAACTTCTCAGATCCAACCTTGAGGGTTGAAGCTTCAAGGCAAATGTTGGAAGTGATGGATGACCAAGTAAAGTCAATAAGACAGGACATCCAAGTCGCCAAGGATACACAAAAGGCATATGCAGATTTGAAGCATTAAGGTAGAACCTTCGAGGAAGGAGACATGGTCTTCAATTGTGTACGCCCAAAGAAGAGTTTCCTATCCTTAGGAGATTGCAAGAAGCTAAGTCCAAGGTATTGTGGACCATACAAGATCCTTAAGTGCCTAGGACCTAATGCTTATAAACTACAACTCCCAGAGAACCTAAAGGTTCACAATGTATTCCATATCAGCCTATTGAAGAAGTATGTACCTAATCCTAACCATGTACTTGATGACCAACAAGTTGCAATGCCTAGTCAAGGAGTCCTTGAGCTACGGCCTGACAGGATCTTAGATGTTAGGGAGAGACAATTAAGATCCAGAACCTTGAGAGAATGCCTCGTCCAGTGGAAAGATTATCCTGAGGAGGATGCCACTTGGGTGGATGAAAGCACTCTCAACCATCAATATCCCTAGTTCATCTCGAGATGAGGACATCTCGATTCCTCCAAGGGGGAGAGAATGTAATATTTCCGTTTGAATAAAAATATTAATAGACCAACCTCCTGCACACCGTAAATTCGTGAAAAGATTATCTCCATTTTCGGTAGTTGATCTATGACCGTACGCGAGAAAAGGAGTACTCCGCATTGGTCAACCGGGACAGAGGATCAAAAAACCGCATCACCTACGGGGAAACATCCTCTTGGGAGGAGGTCAAGAGGATAATGATAGGTTTATTGCAAATTTTTATTATTATTTATTTTTCTTTACCTTCCCCCCAGCCAAAGCGTGACTGACGGAAGGGGATGGGCTATATGGGGAAACTAAGGAGGTGGAAGGGAGGATACCATGCAAGGGGGCCACGTGGGGGAAAGAGCCCTCTCCCCCCCTTGTCCTATAAATACACCCTCTAAGGGGGAAGGTAGGGACGAAGGAGGCCGTGCTACGTCGTGTGAAGGAGGGACGTGAGGAGGCTACCGTGAAGAGGCTGCTGTGAGGAGGCTGCGATAGGCTGAGAGGACAGCACTAGATTGTGGGAGTTGAAGCTGCCATTCTTGACAGTGAGGAGGAGAGAGAGCCACTAGCCGCCGTGCCAAGGTGTGCAAGAGGGGAGAGCTGTGGAATTCGGCATGGAGGGAGAAGGAGTTGCTGTAGTTCGTGGAGCTGCCGTGCTGGAGGGAGCCGCCAGTTGTCACGTCGCCACCTGTGGCTCGTTAGCCACCGCCAGTAGAGCCGATTGGATTTACCACTGCCATCTCAAGGACCTCCCCACACTCCACGTCAGCACCACTCCTTCCCTCTTCCACGTGGGTATCATCCTTTCCCCCTTCTACATAACTATCATCCCTCCCTCTTCCACATAGACCTGCACACGCCCCCAGAAGCTTCTTGGAAGCTTCTAAGGGGGCTTCTGTAAGCCCCCTTCCCATTGCAACTCCCACAAGTCTATATTAACCTCGTTTTCTTAAATCCCCCTTCCGGTGGATTTCCATAAAGCCATTTTACCCCGGTTTTCTTTTAAACTCCCCTCCCATTGCAACTCCCACAAGTCCATATTAGCCCTGATTTTTTTTAAACCCCCTTCCCATTGGTTCCTACACAATCAATCTTTACCCCCGAGATTTAAGCCCCTTCCCCTTACATACCCCACAAGCCATTTTACCCCGGTTTTAAAGCCTCCCTTTCCATGGAGTCCCCATAAAGCCCATTTTACCCCCGGATTTTTAAGTTCCCTTCCCTTTGGATCCCACACAAGCCATTCCCTAGGCGGGTTTTAAAGCCTTCCTTTTTGATCCTCAAATAAGCCCATCCTGGGCTTTGAAGCAAAGGAAGCTACTAAGGCCCTAGGCCCGGTTCTTTGTAAAGAAGAAGAGGGGTTTCTCTACACCCTTCCCACTCGATTTCCCCCATAAGCCCATTGAAGAGGGTTTCTTTAAGCCCATTGAAGAGGGTTTCTTTAAGGCCCTTTTACAAGAACCCTAAGGCCTTCCAAAGCAAATTTCCGCAAGTCGGAACTTTGGTCAAGGAAGCCATACCTCAAAGGGAATTGTGCATACAAGGGAGACGGGCCAAGATCATAAGACTGCAAGCCAAGGCAAGAAAGTTTGAAATCCATGAGGGCTAACGGAAGATCGAATTCGCGATGGCCCCTAAAAAAAAAATCACAAGGCGTATCCACAAGAGGATCATCTCCTAATATTCATGTGGATATTTCACCAAACCCACAAGTCCAGGTTTTCTTCCTATTTCTTGATTTACGTCGAAGTATTGCAATTATGCATGGTTAATTCATGGAATTAGGATGCACTTATGCTTGTCAAATCCACCTAGTTTGATGAGAATGAATTACATTGGCTAATTTTTTTTAAAGAAATAACTCACGATTGAAGATTGGTCATTTGTATTTTTCAATGGAATGAACGAAAGATGTCTATGCATTTTTAGCAAGTTGCTTATGTGCATTGCAAAGTAACAAATTTAGAACAACTAATGACTATCATTACAAAGTCGAGATTATTGTGGTACACCTTCGATTATGCATGGAAAGATTAAATCGCATGTCGCATTATTAGACAAATCTTTCTTCGTAATGATTCATTAAGAAAGTTGCTAACAACTGTATGAATTTACTAAGCATGGAAATGATTCTAGGAATTTGTGTGTGGCATGTGATTGTAAATTGGAATAGGTCAACTCTAGTTTTTTTGGCATGAATTTCACTACGTTGTAGTCAGGAAAGGAGTGCATGTTGCACATTTGTCATATGAAAAATTTCATTTATCAAGAGTTGTATTTAGGGAAAGGCTGCATGGTTTATTGAAGCATGAAATCTTAAAAGCTTAGAAAAAGAATTGTGGGCATGATTCTTGAATGCAAGTCCTAGTAGGATCAATGGAAGTTATGTCGCAATTTAACATGCGTTTTGATCTTAACAAGAATAGGGGTACGTAGAAGCAATGAATCACGCGTTTAGGTGAATTGTGAGATGTTACAACTAGCTTTCTCCTTTAAGATCAAGTTAACTTCTCTAGGGATGGTTCGTCCTTGTCGCAAGACAAGTAGATCGAATTATCTAAATCGCCTAACCCGCAAGGGATTCGCATAGGATGGCTCAACCGATACGATAAATAGCCCAAGTGCTAACTAGGGTTTAGCACGTTAAGGACTTGACCTAGTTTCACGCACTTGTTACCAGGACGAACCCTTGAACCAAAGGTCCTACCCACTTTCACAGAATGTAGGGACAATTGGATGCTCAAGCATAAAACAATCTAAGGTTTCTACCCTAAGGATCACTCGTTCAAATGATGAAACTCGGACTGTGTTGGAATTCCTAGGACAGAACATTGTCGGCCTAGTGTAATTAGGAATGGGTTGGGTAAGAAGACACCCTAAACCCTGCTTCTCGTCTGGAGATAATTCTTTGACCAGAAAACGTCTTTCAATGGATGAAATGATCCCATGGAATAGATGCGACACTTGTGCAATAAGTTGCAACGTCGCATAGACTTGTGGTTTGTTTACAAGAGAGTTTTGCCATTTCTTGGAATGAGGTTGGCAAGTTCTTGTGCAAGTTTAACTTGCAAGAGGATGAGTAGTCATCCTGTTACATCACCTTTCTTGGGGAAAATTTTCCAAGTAAAGGGAAATTAGGTATTTGCTTAGAAGAAAATGATCAATCAATAAATTGAAGCGACATGGTCGCTAGGATTTACTATTAATAAAACCTAAGGTATTGGTTAAGTTGGGTTAATAGGGTATGGTCCTAACCCAAGGACAAAAGGGTGAACAAACAAAACCTTGGGGATCTTGCCAAGTCGCAATTGATCCCGGATCGAATGATGGATGCATTCGGAGAGAAGGATTCACTCCTTAACAGTTGGCCAAATAAACGGCCACTAGAATTGATTGTGCTTGTAACAGTTTAGAAAGCACTGTTTGCATTTTTTGCTCAAAGAACTAAAGGATGAAATGATATCTAATGCTTCAGGTTGAAAGCCTGAAGGGAGTGGCAGCTTCAGTTACCCCCGACTGCCTGCCTGACCCTAACCAAGGGGGTTGTTGACCACGCCGGGAATGTGGACCGAACCCGCCGCGAGAGGTCTTTCCGTTGAGCTCTACTTGGAGCAGGAGGATGCTTGGGTGCCAGGGGGGCTCTGGCCATAAATCCCTCACCTTCTGGGTCCTGCACAAGAGGCTAACATGACTCGGGATTGGATCTCGAGGCCCGCATACTAGTCTACGGGCAGAAGCTTGGAATAGTGATCCCTGGCGGATTACTGGATAGCCTTCGGGCGGATTATGGACAAGCCTACGGGCGGAACTCCTTCTCAAGATTGTGGGAGAGAAGGAAGAAGTCTCACTTGTAGATTTCTTGCTTGCACAATGGGGGAATACACACAGTGGTGGAGGCTGAAAACAGTTTTCCTCTTCTTAGTTGTGTAAGCCAAAAGAACTCTAGTACAAAGAAAATAGAAGAACCCTATGTATGGGTCTCAAACCAAACTCAACTAACTAAGGTGGCATACCAAGTGAGCCACAAACTAGAGTAGATAAGGATAGCTATCATCTAGCTATTATTCATGGGCAGTGTACCAACCGCGTCTGCAAGAACTGACACGTCGGTGACATAAATGCACAACGGTCACCCTGGCATATCACGAGTGGAGCTCGATATCTCAACACTTCCCCTCGAGCTCAATCCCAATTCCTGCACACCAAGCAGGTCTTTGAACTTGCGCAGCTTCTCTGTGCCCAATGCCTTCGTGAATATGTCAGCTACCTGATCCTCTTTGCTGACATAAACTAGATCAATAAGGCCTAGTAAAACCCTCTCTCACACATAGTGATAATGCACCTCAATGTGCTTTGTTCTAGCATGATAGACTGGGTTATTTGCCAAGTGTATACTACTCATGTTGTCACAATAAATGACAACTGGCCCATCTGTAGACTGATGCATATCATAAAGTAGCTTATGCAACCAAGCTACCTCACATGCAGCCATTGCTGCAACCCTGTACTCAGCCTCTGTGCTCAACAAGGCAACTGTAGGCTGTTTCTTGCTGCTCTAAGTGACTGCAGCACTCCCAAAAGAGAACACATATCCACTGGTAGATCGTCTATCAGAAATACTACCAGCCGAATCAGCATCAGTGTATCCATGCAACTGTATCTGAACCCTAGTCTCATAAAATAGTCCATACTGCAATGTGGACTTCACATACCTGAGTATGCGTCTAGCCGCATCCAAATGCTGTTTCCTTGGAGCCTGCATAAACTGACTTACCAATCCAACAGCATAGCTCAAATCTGGCCTGGTAATAGTCATATAAATCAAGCTTCCTACTATGCGTCTGTACATAGTAGGGTCTTCTAGAAGCTCACCTGCATCTGTGCTCAGCTTCACATTCTGCTCCAAAGGAACTGAAATAGGCTTACAACCTGTCATCCCATATTTGGACAGCATGTCCAATCCATACTGCCTCTGCAAGAGCTGTATCCCACTTGGTGATCTAATCACCTCAATGCCCAAGAAATAACGCAGCTCTCCCAAATCCTTCATCTCAAACTTCTGCCTCAATAGCATTTTCACATGAAGGATATCTTCATCACTGTCACCTGTCATAATCAAATCATCAACATAAATGACAAGTAGCATAATACCTTTCTCTGTTTTTCTCACATAAAGTGACAAATCTGCCTTGGAAATCTGAAAGCCAATAGTGACAAGATACTGTCCTATCTTGTCAGACCATGCTCTAGGTGCTTGCTTCAAGCCATACAAGGCTTTCTTCAACCTGCAAACAAACTTAGGATGAACAGCATGCACATAACCTGGTGGCTGCTCCATATAGACCTCTTCTTGAAAATCACCATGCAAGAAGGCATTCTTTACATCCATCTGATGTAAAGACCATCCCTTTGATGCAGCCATAGCAATGACTGCTCTTACGGTTGCCATCCTTGCAACCGGACTGAATGTTTCTTCATAGTCAATGCCATAAGTTTGTGCATACCCCTTGACTACTAATCTTGCCTTGTATCTGTTCACAGAACCATCTGCATTGTGCTTCACCTTATAAACCCACTTACAGCCAATTGCATTTTTACCTTTAGGCAAAGGTACCAATTCCCATGTAGCATTTGCTTCCAAGGCATCCATTTCTTCATCCATGGCTTTCTCCCATTTTTCTTTTCCCATGGCTTGCTCAAAAGAAGTGGGTTCTGGTTCTTGTATCACTTTGACTATATCGGCATAGTGAATGGTTGTAAATCCATCATATTTTAGCCTATCCACAGGATACCTAGCTCTAGTTGACCTACACAAAGTAGGCTCACTTCCAGGTGCTCTCAAAACATCCTTGGTCTTTCTTACTCCAGATGTAACAACAAAAGGAATACCCAACTCATCATCAATGCTCTGTTCTGAGCCACTGGATTCACCATCCACATAAGAGTGACCTGCATTCACATCAAACATGGGCTGATCAACCTTCTCTTTTCCTTTTCGTGATACCTGCATACCACTATCTGCATTGCTTTGAGAAGATTCTCATGATCTCAATCTGCCTGTCCATGGCGAAGAATGTGAACCACTGCTAGAGAACGCTCCAGGTCCACTAATATTTTGTGACTGCTGCTGTGAATTCTGTGCAGCATTACCATTTTGTGCATCTACATCATCAATCACATTTACTGGTTTATACCAGCTACTCATCTCATAAAAAACAACATCTCTGCTCACTGTAAACTTATGAGTAGAAGGGTTATAGCATCCATACCCTTTTTGCTGCAGAGAGTAACCAATAAAGATGCACTTCTCAGCTTTTGGATCCAACTTGGATCTCAACTCATCTGGCACATGTACATAGGCAATGCAACCAAAAATTTTCAAATGAGAAATATCTGGTTTCCTACCAGTATACCTCTCCTCTGGAGTCATTCCATGTATTGCTGCAGTGGGAGTCCTGTTTATTATGTAGACTGCTGTAGCAACTGCTTCAGCCCAATAAAAATCTGGCAAGTCTTTTTCATTAAGCATGGCACGAGATACCTCTCCAATATGCCTGTTTTTCCTTTCTGCAATTCCATTTTGTTGTGGGGTATAACTGCATGAATATTGCTGCTTTATGCCATGCTCGTGCAGGAACCTTGCAAACGCATTTGAGAGGTACTCTCCCCCTCCATCTGACCTTAGGCATTTTATTTGCAGGCATGTTTCTTTTTCAACCATAGCTTTAAGAGTTTTGAAATGCCCAAAAACTTCACTTTTCTTTTTCATAAAATACACCCAAACTTTTCTGCTATAGTCATCAATAAAACTGACAAAATAATGACAGCCTCCAAGAGATGCAGCTTTAGTAGTCCACACATCAGAGTGGATTAATTCCAATGGCTTCTTACTCTCTTGAACATGTCTAGGAAATGGTTTCCTTGCATGTTTTCCAAACTGACAGGTTTCACATACCTTATGCATTTCTGCAACCTTGAATTTTGGCAAACTTGCAACAATATTTTGGGCCTGCATTGATTTAAGTCGCTGTACATTAACATGATCAATGCGTTTATGCCAGATATCGATATCTGCAACTACAGCGGTCCCATGTGCAAACATTGCTGCACTCAATTTAGACATGTCTGCATCCAATGTAAACATTCTGCCCTTCTTCTTTCCTTTTGCTATCAAGCGACCTTTATTTTTCATATCCTCAATAAAGCATCCATGAGGATTAAATCTGACCTGCAAGCCCTGCTCAACCATTTGACCAACAGAAACCAGATTCTTGGTGATATTCGGGACATGAAATACATCGGACAGGTATTTCTTTTTCCCATCCTGCATAGACAAAGGAAATTTTCCAATCTGCACAATAGGATGTGCAGTATCATCACCAGTCTCCACAAATCCTAGTTTTTCCATTTTTCTTGCATCCTCCATCCATTCTGCATGACCTGTCATGTGGTTTGATGCACCTGAGTCAACATACCATACATCATTGCTTTCTTTTGCACTTGTCACAGAATTGTTCATGTGCTACACCATAAACAAGTGCTCATTTCTGTCATCACCCTGTCTACTAGAAGATGCATAATTCCCTTGTTGCAGTTTTCCATTCATGATGTCATTCTGCTTTTTATAGCAGTCTTTAGCCATATGACCCATTTTACCATAGTAGTAGCATTCAACATTACTGTTTGCATTTTGGCCTCTTTGCCATCCACCACGACCTCTTTGGCTCCCCCTGCCTCTAGAGTTACCACGTCCTCCTCCATAGGACTGGTTTTCTTGAGTTTGCTGCATATTCTGATTTCTGCCACGGCCTTCAAATCGGCCTCCTCTACCTCTGCCTCTACCTCTTCCAGCATTTGAGTAGAAGACAGCTTCTTTTGAAGTTCCTCCTGAAGAAGATGCACCACCATTTCTCTGCTCCTCAGAAATTAGAAGAGCAATCAACTCCTCAAAATCAGGAAATCTTTCACAGACAGAAATGGATGTTCGGAACTGTGCATAATCCTTTCCTAGACCATTCAAGGTCACGGAAACTAAATCATCATCTTCCACTGGTGACCCAATGGAAGCAAGTGCATCTGCAATCTTCTTCACCTTCATGTGGTAGTCGTTGATGCTCATACTTTCTCTTTGCACATTATGCAACTCTTGCTTGAGCTACATTTTCCTGGCTTGCATATTTGTGCTATACATTTTTGACAAAGTATCCCATGCCTCCTTTGGCGTACTTGCATCCTGAATATGCACAATCATAGAGTCTGAAATACTGATAGACAGCCAATACATAACTTTCCTGGCTCTCTCATGCCATGTTTTGAATGCCTGCATTTGCTGTTGATTGGGAACATCAGGAAGAACTGGTTCTTCTTCATTTCTTGCAACAAATTTCCAATATCCTTTTCCCATAAGGAAATTTTTCATTGTAAACTTCCATGCTTGAAAGTTGTTCTTGTCAAGCTTTTCAGTGACAATCTGTGAGAGAGAATCAGACGCCATTACAGAACACTGCAAAAAAATTCTGTCACTGCAAAGAAGACAGCTTCAGCCTCACAAAGGCAAATCTGTAAAATTGATGAAAGTGGTATTTGACCACACAATCACTTCCTAGTGACGATTTTGCATCAACAGGCAACTGGGATGATTCTGTAACTCCCAATGTCTCTGTGCACAAGCATACGATGCAATTTCTATAGTAACTTTTCACCGACCTGTAGAACAGTGGCTGCACAGCATAAAACTGGACCTTTTCGTGAGTGCGTGCAGAAAACTTCCTCTTCTTAGTTGTGTAAGCCAAAAGAACTCTAGTACAAAGAAAATAGAAGAACCCTATGTATGGGTCTCAAACCAAACTCAACTAACTAAGGTGGCATACTAACTGAGCCACGAACTAGAGTAGATAAGGATAGCTATCATGTAGCTATTATTCATGGGCGGTGTACCAACCACGTCTGCAACTGACACGTCGGTGACATAAATGCACAACGGTCACCCTGGCATATCACGAGTGGAGCTCGATATCTCAACACTCCTTGTATTTCAAAGATAAAATGATGAAATGATAATAAAGAATTTATCTGATATTGTTTTTCTATGTCACGTGATAAGATTACGTGAAGGAACCAGTGCTTAACAGGAGTAATTAAAGAAGCTGATTGTTATATGTCAAATTAATGTGTTAAATAATTACATGACTAAAACAAACTGAGGAAAGTGCGGAGGATGGGCCATGGGTCCATCCTACGATTGGGTGGTCCCGGTTAGCCGGGAACTTTTCTCAAAAATCTCGAAGAACAGCGGGATGATCATCATCATCAAAACGAATAAATGAGAGCGATGACCTAGAGTTATGTCTTACCCGATTTACGCTGTTTTAGGGGAACGGAATGGGACTATGCCTTATGGCAAAGAGGTTGAGCCTTGCATCCCTCTCGTTTCCCATTCTCCTTGAACCAAGTGCAGCGTGAATCTGCTTTGGACCTGGCGTTTCTGCGTAAAGTATTTCGCTCGGGTCTGACGCTAGTTGCTGTTAGCTAATGATCAAATCAGGAAAACCCTAATTCAAGTCGATCCTAAGGGGGAATGGCCACGATACTTCCGCTACGTGGCAGACGCGGGAAGACCTAGATCGCAAGTCCCGTAACATTCCATGGGAATGCCGGGCGGAGCTTTCTAGACATCCTTTCCAATGGACTGCTAAGACGTGTCCTAGATGATTCTAGTGGATACGTTACAGTGAACTATCTATGCAACTTGGATGAAGGTTTTGGAACTCCTATGTCCACAATATGCTTAGGTGAGTTGGACTAAATTGGTGCAGTGGGAGCATTTGATTTTAGGAATCAGACACCTATGGATCATGTCCAATTCCATCGGCACGTAAACAACAGGAACAAAAATCTCTTTGTGCAAGCTAGCAAGACTCACCAGAATCTAAGGTTAGATGTACAGAAAGGTTTCTACACACCTACTCCAAGAAAAAAACTCTTGTGGCCTTTGATCAATTTTCCAAAAGCACCAAGTCTTGCACAAGCTCTCTCTCTCTCTCTCTCTCTCTCTCTCTCTACTACAAAACTTGAAAATGAGGTCTCCCTTTACCTCCTAGGGTCTTAAACCCTTGCCGACTCAGTCTTAATCTACTCGATCACTCTATGTGCGATTCTAACACCTCTAAGCACTCCTTTTTTCCATTTTTCTCCTTGTTTGTGTCTTGTTTGGGCCTATTTCATAACAAAAATCCTAAAGTTTTTTCCTTTGATTTCTTGCTCCTAACCTACTCTAAATGCAACAAAAATCAAAAGCAAAATATTGAAATGATTCCTCCTACTTGCCTAATCATTCAAAAACCAAGATACTTGTTGCAGAGATTAAAAACCCAAAACCTCCTACCTATCTCAAGCTCTGGTTCGAGGGTGAAACCCTTACTTCATCACTCGATTTGAGGTGCACAAGTACTCAAGCTTGAATCTGTTAGTCCCGACAATGACACCAAAATGTAGTGGTGAGCCGCCAAGACCCATGGGCTGCTTATTGTTTTGAGTGTTTCAAGCAAACACCTATGGCTATCTCTCACCTAGCTGACACACTTTCGATTCTACTAGGGTGTAGTGAGCTTATCTTGATGCCCAAATGAGTTGTCTCCTCCCTCAAGCACACAGGTAGCTCCACGATGTGATGTGAGCTCAAACAACCTCAAGCCTCCACCTTCAAGCTCCATCCTCCATAGCCGAGTGTGAGACAAGAGAAGATAATAGAAGGGAAGAGAAGAAGAGAGGAGATGATGGAGAGCTTAGCCGAGTGCGAGACAAGAGAAGATAATAGAAGGGAAGAGAAGAAGAGAGGAGATGATGGAGAGCTTCTTCTCCTTGATCCCTCACCCTCACACACTCACTCCCTCACACCCTCACATTCCCTCTCTCAATCAAGCATACACAAGCAAGCAAGAAGGAGAGAAGAAGTAAAAAAGATGAGTCCACTTTGCCACACACCAAAGAATGAGCTCCTTGTTCACTTTTCAACTTTATATGAAAAAACCTAAATTCCTTTTGGGCAGTCATCCCCTTATCCCCTTTTTTACATGGTAGGCCATTTTTCCCATTGTCCTCCTATCTTCCTAGCTTCCTTTCTACCATCCATCTACCTTTATAGTTTGCACAGGACTAGCGCTCTTTTACAAAACGTTTTAGGGTGCCTCATATTTAAAAGTATGCTTTTTCCTTTGCCTTAGCTTTTGAGATTGCCCTTGTGCTTTCGGCCATTTTCCTTTCTACTTCTTTTGTTGTGTCTGATTTCCTTCTAGCCCACCTCTTTTAGGTGTCCTAACTTGCACTTTTTTACTTTTTCCAGTTTTTCTTGTGATGCAATTAACAAAAGTAAAATTTTAATTAACTTGAAGCCCGATTATATGTAGGGGGTTGACATCGGACTTGATACCTTTGCATGTCTTCCAGGATCTAGCTTAAACTTGTAGTAGGTGCCAAGCCAATAAGATGGGAAAAATCATTCCTTATCTTAAATATTTGTATTTAAAATAGCGTTACCACCAAGGTTGAGTAATCTAATGGAGTAAGATCATCATATTGAGTGGTAGGATAGGTCTTTTATGTGGGATATTAAGATCTACTAACATCATTGTCATAGGGTTCTTATTAGCATCCCTATTAGTTTATTAAGGAAGGAGGGATGGTACTTGTCATACATCTTCTCTCTCAGCTTGACTTTGAATACCATAAGTAGGAGTAGGTTGATTGGTATGGCATGGCCTTTCAATGAAGCATAGGTCTATACTTTGTATTTTGACAGTGCTTCACGAGGGCCCGCTAAGCATGCGAGCATCGATATGGTTATTAAAGACCCCCGACATAGAGTCATTATGAAAATAGGAGTCTATTTAGGTACTGCTTTTACTAATAAAACATGGTAGAGTACAAGGCCTTAATCATGGGGCTAAATATAGACCAGTGTGTTAGTATTGGCTATTTATTGGACGAAATTTAATTCACAGTTAGTGATGAATGGGACCTATAGTGTGAGGGATCCCATTCTACAGGTGTATCATCATGCAGCCTTGAACATACTTTAGATTTTTAAGACAATGACTTGTCAACTGGTTCCTCATTGTTAGTGAAACTACTTTGCGGATTTGTTGGAAAAGTATGCCTTCGTTGATGATGTATTTCTCAATTATGGTCCTAAGGGGTTATTGGAATTGTTTGATCTTATTAGCCCATGATTATTGTGGGGAATACTTTTGCTAACATGTCTTGTTATAGCCATAGATGGTTAGTATGGGTGATGAGTCAAGTAGTGATTGACCATCTTTCTATTATTTCATGGATGCATAGGATCATTCAATGACATGTTAGCTAGACACCCCTTGTCATTTTTGCAGGGTCTAGCTAATAATTTGATGCATTTGGTGTAGGGTCTAAGTGGCCCATCCCTTGGTCTGGTTTTGTATTTCAACATGATTTATGTGGGGACCAAGGGTTTATTTTCAATCATAGGATGTTGAATGGTGTATTATATGGTTACATTTCATAAGGCCAAGAGGACCATTTCTTTCATAGTAAATGCCTTATTTTGTTAGACCAAGAGGGCAGTTCTAGTGAGATTTAATGTTTTATTTCATAAGGCAAGAGGGCCATGTGTTTTTTTGGTGCGGGTGCATTTAATGGTTTCTTGTTTTAGTGCTATTTAGGAAGGAGTTAGAGGTCTTCGTGGATGACTTGTGTGTTCACTCTACTTGGAGGGAACACTTAAACAAACTATGAGTGGTCTTTGAATGGTGTCAACTATATTGTCTCTCGTTGAACCCCTTGAAGTGCCAGTTTTGGGTAAAGCACAGATGCATCCTAGGGCACATAGTGTCAAATAACGGCATTGCCATAGACTCCTCAAAGGTCAAGGTCATTGTTAATATTCCACCCCCAACTAATTACAAGGGTATTCAATGCTTCTTAGGCCATACAGGGTATTATTAATGGTTTGTGTTGAACTATGCATTGATTTGTAGACCTTTGTACAAGCTATTGAACATATTCAAATGGACCGAGGAATGCCAATGCACATATGAGGAACTGGAAAAGGCTCTGACCACAGCATCTATTCTACGAGCCCCAGATTGAACAATCACGTTCCATGTGCACATTGACACTTCGAAATTCATTATAGGAGCTGTGTTGTGCCGGCCTGCTGGTGAACACAACTTAGATTACCGAGTGAACTTTGCTAGTAGACAACTCACACTGAGACCGAAATGAATTACTACTCAACAACAAAGAGAGAGGGTTTAGCCATGGTATTTGTTGTAAAGAAATTTTGGCAATATATTTTGGCTATACCTTTTACCTTCTTTGTTGACCATTAATCCTTCTTATGTCTTGTTAATAAACCTTGTGCTACATGATGCATCACCTGATGGCTACTTCTACTTTTAGAATTTGACTTTCCGATGATGGTACGTAAAGAAAAGTAGCACTACAGGTTGACCATATGTCTCGCATCCCCACAGGAGAAGTTGCTGGACAAGGCATTGTAGACAAACTGCCAGACGTGCACATATTGAGCTTATCTAGGGAAAGAGATTTGTTTAGAGCCGACATGACACCATATTGGGCAGATGACATAGTCCAATGCTTGAGCATGGACTTGATCATGGACTAAGGAAAAGACCAATACAGAAGGCCCGACCGACTTAGGTGACTCATCCCTTTGTGGCCGACTTAAAGAAGTCACAAAGGCACATAGGAGGCCTACTAGTTGACTTAGAGAAGTCACAGAGGCATGGAACACTGAATTCATGATCATTGGAACCAGATTGGAAAATTGAAATTACAATCCACTAATGCTAAACTCATCCCATCTGGGAGCCAACCATATGCACTCTTGGGAAACTGCAAAACTGCAATTTCTATTGAGTCTGAAAGCATGCCGATGATTTTCTATGTGTTGACCAACACTAAAGATGCAGGCATGAAGTCACTGTTAGGATGAACCTTTAAGAAGCAAGCTCATTGCAATGTCGACTACGAGTCACATCATATCCACCTAGCCATGGGGAACATCCGCATAGTTACAGCCTTCGGCAAGGACTGCGCAACTCCTTCCAAGTCTGCAAAGCCACTAATAAAAAAACATGCCTCCAAATCTAAGGATGGGGGTAGTGCTTTGTCACAATCCACCAAGCCTCAAGACTAGCAAATCATTGAAGGAAAAACTAAGACCCATGAGCCAAACCTTCAATGGATGCCTAAACTGCAAGGATCACCACCTAGGAGCAAACACCCACAACCCTGCAAGGCTAAGAACCCCACCTCATACCCTAGGAGGCCAAAATGAAACTCTAGACATTGGCGTATGGTTAAGCTGCCATGGGTCCCCAAGACCCTATTGCGAGCGCACGGCTATTATGAGGTAATGCCTGGTTATGGATTCCTAAGGTCAAAACCTCCCAGGGCACTAATCAAAATGCCGCCCTCCAACTTGACCACACAAACCCCATGCCACATCCAAGGCCAAGGTTGCCAATGCCTCTGGATTCAAAGCCTTCAGAATCACCAACACACAAACCAATGAAGACTGAGAGAATCTATTGGCCCAAACCAAACCTACTATCCACATTCATACTCTGACTAGTCCTACAGCCCATGAAACGTCAACCAAGTGTCACAATGCATCAACCACAGTCACAACCCAACTTGTTGTACATAAGGCCCAATTGCAAGCTCACGAACAACCAAAGCGGCCACCCTCATATATTGAACTCTTTAGTTTTGTCAAACCCCAATCCCCCACTAGCCTTAGGCCCTCTTATGAGCAACTCGATTTTGACTGTGGCCCTGGACTTAACAAAGAACATAGGGGATGACTTGCTTTCCTATCTCGATGTCTCGATGCCACCTTCATGCCGCTTGCTAAAAGTTATGACTGCTTAGACTTGGGACTTTTGGATGAGCCTATAGCGATGGCAGTTCAGACACTCCCTTGTTCCTTGGAAGAATTGGAATTTGTGTTTGTCAAGGCTTCCAAGGTAGCTGAGGAGCTGATTTCCACTGATGTCTCCAACCACGAACACGCACAAAAACTACGCCTCCTCACCTCATATGACAAGTACACAACTTACTCCAACAATCAAGAGATAGAAGACTTGAAACAAATTGCTGACAGTGACATCCCTTTCTTGAGGAAATGGTGTGCTCTTTGCCTTCACTAGGAGCTCGAAGGATGTCAGATCATGACAAATGCCGAGAAATGACGCACAATCAAAACATCAGAGTATGACCCAAATTTTGTCACTGCAACCTCCTATAGGGTATTGACAACCATTAGTGACTACCAACCCATGGAAGAACACATTCAAGGACACCCTTACTTAGATCGCATCCTCACCGAGGAACTGCACATTGCTAGTCACGTAGACTCTGATGACTTCTTGCTCAATGTCCTTACTTACATCACCCTCCGACCTTTTTGACATGGAAAAATACACTCATATGGAATATAATCCAAACTCCTATGCTTGGCTCATGTGAAAGTAAAACACTATGCCCATGCCGTAAATGTCCCCTACCCTCTAACCTTGAATCCTAGGAAGGATTCTGCTCAATTCCGAGGAGGCGAGGGGTAAGGTGAATCAAAATCAAATCAAACACATAAGGAAACAAGAAAAGGAAAAACATACCTTAAAAGCCTCAATCCACACCTAAGAATAGAAGAGGGAGGAAAAAATTAACTAGCGATTGAGGAAAGTGTCACAAAATTTGAAATAAAGCTTGAAGGAAAAGCCTATTTCTATACTAAAAACATTTCAATTCAGCAAGTATGAAGTCTTTTCTTCCAGCAAGTAACTGTTTTGGAAAGCACTAATGACAAACCATGAATCATGACAAAAGCTGACTATATCACAAAAAGACTGAGCCTATCACCTTCCCTTCATAGAAGAGGAAAGAGCAAAGTACAACCTCTCCCTTGAAAACTGAGCCTACAATTACCTCAAATTCAAGAGCATTCACAACATCGAAGAGGTGGTGGCCAATGAGGAGGATGTCAACATGATTGTAGACCAATGCAACCATGCCACGTACATCACCACACATAAGTGTGTGGAATTCTTAAGGACATGACCCCGACAAGGAGTGTGGGATAGTAACTGTGGGGAGCATAGAAGAAACTAAGCAAGTGTAGGTCCCGCTTAGTAAGGCCTTGGAAGAGAGGGCCCTACGATTGGAACCAAATGTGGAAAAGAGGTAGAAGAGAGATGTTTATGCCATGCTAAAGATGAAAAAGGAGAATGTATTGACAAATGATTGCATAATTATCCAAGACATCCCTGACTTGGAGGCTAGATTGCAGGCCAAGGTGATCCACTCCCTCTTTTCTAGTCAAAGGTACAACTCACTCATGCACAGGATCAACATGCTTGTGCTAGAGAGCATGGCGGCTCACTTGCTGGATGAGGTGGATTGGAATGGCTATATGCAAAAAAACATTGGACAATCCGCTAAAGCACTATCCCTCGGAAGCAGATCGGTGGTGGGTGGAGAGTCCCTAGTGTCAAAAAGAGGCGAGAGGAAGAAGCCTTTCGCCAAAGCTGCATTCATTGGGTATGGAAGAATCTTGACCACTCTTATCTAGGGAGCGATAAAAGAGGCACATGATGGAGAGGAGGGAGCAGATGAAACACCTGACAGGGCACCTTCTCATCATGACAAAGAACAATTGAGTGAGATGACAGTTATTGAAGAAGAGGGAGAACAAGAAGCTCAGTCCAATAGAAGGAAACCAAAGAAGCCTAAGAAGAAGATGACACAGAAAAAGAAAGAGATAGAAAGGAAGAAAAAGGAGGAAGCAAACTTGCAAAAAGCCAAGGAAGAGTCAAAAAGAGCCGAGAAAGAGAGGAGGAGAAAGGTGGCAAAAAAGGACAAGGAGTTGAGGAAGAAGGAAGAGGAAGACATCAAGCATAGAGGTCAATGGAGCAACAAGGCAAACAAGGCAAGATGGACACCTTGAGCCCGAGGAGAGATGAGGGCCCGGGTTCATTGAAACATGCCAACAACAGTGCAAGAGGGCAGGAGCAAAGCCCCCGTCCACCCCATTCCTCCCCTCACGGTACCTACCCCCACTATAGCAATGCCCACCCAGGGCACCGCAGCCATGGTCGATGCCAATAACCTTATGGCATGGGTGCAATATTTTGTTAATAAGGAACTAGCTCAAGTAAAGAGTGTGGAAACCCTAACTATAGGGAAAAAAAGACCTATAGCAAATGTTGAGTCAAGGTAGGACCCTAAGTGGCAAAAGGTGGGAACTTCCACAACTCCCATCTCCACAACTGTGACACCACCCACTAACTATGACGAGTATGTCACTGAGATATTCTCTCAACTAGAGAAACCCAAGGAGGAAAAGAGAATAGCGGTGGCTTATTTGGAAGCCAAGAAAGAGTCAATGGGCGGCCTTCTAGCTGAAAAAAACCCGATAGGTGGCCATGTACCAAAAAGAAATTAGCGATCTCAAAGCAAAGCTCAGTACCAAGGAAGAAAAGGAGAAAACCTAGATACAATAGCTTGAAGATGAGAACCACGAGCCAGTTGCACTATAACATGAGTATAAACTCTTAATAATGTAGCATGTGGACTTAGAAGCTTAGCAGAAGAGAGTCCAACTGGGAATGGAAGAGCTTGCTGCGAGCGAAGCAAAAAGAGAGTAGGAACAGAAGGAGCATCACAGAGAGGTCAAAGAATTGGTAGTCACGGTGTTTCTAGGTGGAGATAGATGAGAAGAAGAGGCTGGAGAGAGAAATCGAGCACTTGGAAAAGGAGAAGGAGGTGAATACTCACAAGTGGAAAGAACAAGAATTGGCAGTAATAGCCTTAACATAGAGGCAGGGGGAGTGCTGCAGGGAGATGACAAAGAGAGTAGAAGAGTGGGCAACCCACAATGAAAGGAGGTTGAAAACCTTGGCGCACCATCTAGTAGCTCAAGTGGATAAAGACAAATTACTTTCACTGAAAGCAGAGTAGAGGCCACCTAGGCAGGCTTCCAAAATCAGCAATGCACCTTCCTGAATATCTTATTGGATGTCACACAAGTGGAGGAAGGAGAATCCATAGAAGCCATCAAGAAGAAGCTAGGAATGGCATATAGGGCCTTGAGAGTAGGCTTGCATATGCCACCACAACTTGTGGGAGTTGGCCTTAGCCTTGAAGAGCAATGCCAATATCTCTTGTTGGCAAGCCTAACCCCACAAGAAGTGGACACACTCAGATTCACAAAAGGAACACAACAAGAGCCAAGGTAGGAGGTGTTGAGATATCGTGAGACTCCTTCCTTCTCTCCCACAATCTTGACATGGTATCAGAGTCTTGTTTGTGGTAAGGAGCTCAAGAAGAAAACCAAGTTCGTGGTGTTCTGGTAAGAGGACCAGTGTTGCTTTCATTTTTCTATTTTGGGAGCAAGTCTCTGCAGAGCAGGTAGCACAGTCGGAAAGTGCAAGAGTGCATTGTCTCAGATTGAGACGACCTTCGCGATGTAGTAAGAGGGCAGTATATGCTGCGGGATAGGGCTTTAGCCCTTGATTGCTCTCTTTTTTTGATTTGAGGCCATTTCGGGACCTGTTTTGGAGGCGGAAGTTTTCTGCACGCACTCAGGAAAAGGCCATGTTTTATGCTGTGCGACCACTGTTCTAGAGGTCGGTGAAAATTTACCGTAGAAATTACATCGTATGCCTGTGTGCAGAGACATTGGGAGTTACAGAATCATCCTTGTTGACTGTTGATGCAAAATCGTCACTAGGAAGTGATTGTGTGGTCAAATACCACTTTCGTCAGTTTTGCAGATTTGCCCTTGTGAGGCTAAAGCTGTGTTTTTTGCAGTGTTCTGTAATGGCGTCTGATTCTCTTTCACAGATTGTCACTGAAAAGCTTGACAAGAACAACTTTCAAGCATGGAAGTTTAGAATGACGAATTTCCTTATAGGAAAAGGATATTGGGAATTTGTTGCAGGAAATGAAGAAGAACCAATTCTTCCTGATGTTCCCAATCAACAGCAAATGCAGGCATTTAAAGGATGGCATGAGAGAGCTAGAAAAGTTATGTACTAGCTGTCTATCAGTATTTCAGACTCTATGATTGTGATATTCAGGATGCAAGTACGCCAAAGGAGGCATGGGATACTTTGTCAAAAATGTATAGCACAAATACGCAAGCCAAGAAAATGTAGCTCAAGCAAGAGTTGCACAATGTGCAAAGAGAAAGTATAAGCATCAATGACTACCACATGAAGGTGAAGACGATTGCAGATGCACTTGCTTCCATTGGGTCGCCAGTGGAAGATGATGATTTAGTTTCCGTGACCTTGAATGGCCTAGGAAAGGATTATGCACAGTTCCGAACATCCATTTCTGTCCGTGAAAGATTTCCTGATTTTGAGGAGTTGATTGCTCTTCTAATTTCTGAGGAGCAGAGAAATGGTGGTGCATCTTCTTCAGGAGGAACTTCAAAAGAAACTGTCTTCTACTCAAATGCTAGAAGAGGTAGAGGCAGAGGTAGAGGAGGCCGATCTAGAGGCCGTGATAGAAATTAGAATATGCAGCAAACTCAAGAAAACCAGTCCTATGGAGGAGGACATGGTAACTCTAGAGGCAGGGGAGCCAAAGAGGTTGTGGTGGATGGCAAAGAGGCCAAAAAGCAAACAGCAATGTTGAATGCTACTACTGTGGTAAAATGGGTCATACGGCTAAAGACTGCTATAAAAAGCAAAATGACATCATGAATGGAAAATTGCAACAAGGGAATTATGCATCTTCTAGTAGACAGGGTGATGACAGAAATGAGCATTTGTTTATGGTGCAGCACATGAACAATTCTGTGACAAGTGTAGAAGAAAGAAACAAAGTGTGGTATGTTGACTCAGGTGCGTCAAACCACATGACAGGTCATGCAGAATGGATGCAGGATGCAAGGAAAATGGAAAGACTAGGATTTATGGAGACTGGTGATGATACTGCACATCCTATTGTGCAGATTGGAAAAATTCCTTTGTCTATGCAGGATGGGAAAAAGAAATACCTGTCAGATGTATTTCATGTCCCGAATATCACCAAGAATCTGGTTTCTATTGGTCAAATGGTTGAGTAGGGCTTGCAGGTCAGATTTAATCCCCATGGATGCTTTGTTGAGGATATGAAAAATAAAGGTCTCTTGATAGCAAAAGGAAAGAAGAAGGGCAGAGTGTTTACGTTGGATGCAGACATGCCTGAATTGAGTGCAGCAATGTTTGCACATGGGACCGGTGTAGTTGCAGATATTGATATCTGGCATAAACGCATTGGTCATGTTAATGTACAGCAACTTAAATCAATGCAGGCCCAAAATATTGTTGCAGGATTGCCTAAATTCAAGGTTGTAGAAATGCATAAGGTATGTGAAGCCTGTCAATTTGGAAAACAGGCAAGGAAACCATTTTCTAGACATGTTCAAGAGAGTAAGAAGCCATTGGAATTAATCCACTCTGATGTGTGGACTACTAAAGCTGCATCTATTGGAGACTGTCATTATTTTGTCACTTTTATTGATGACTATAGCAGAAAAGTGTGGGTGTATTTTATGAAAAAGAAAAGTGAAGTGTTTGGCCATTTCAAAACTCTTAAATCTATGGTTGAAAAAGAAACAGGCCTGCAAATAAAATACCTAAGGTCAGATGGAGGGGGAGAGTACCTCTCAAATGAGTTTGCAAGGTTCCTGCAGGAGCATGGAATAAAGCAGCAATATTCATGCAGTCATACCCCACAACAAAATGGAATTGTAGAGAGGAAAAATAGGCATATTGGAGAGGTATTTCGTGCCATGCTCAATGAAAAAGACCTGCCAGATTTTTACTGGGCTGAGGCAGTTGCTACAGCAATCTACATAATGAATAGGACTCCCACTGCTGCAATACATAGCATGACTCTAGAGGAGAGGTATACTGGTAGGAAACTAGATATTTCTCATTTGAAAATTTTTGGTTGCATTGCCTATGTTCATGTGCCAGATGAGTTGAGATCCAAGTTGGATCCAAAAGTTGAGAAGTGCATCTTTATTGGTTACTCTCTGCAGCAGAAAGGGTATAGATGCTATAATCCTTCTAGTCGTAAGTTTACAGTGAGCAGAGATGTTGTTTTTGATGAGATGAGTAGCTGGTATAAACCAGTAAATGTTATTGATAATGTAGATGCACAAAATGGTAATGCTGTACAGAATTCACAGTAGCAGTCACAAGATATTAGTGGACCTGGAGCGTTCTCTAGCAGTGGTTCACATTCTTCACCATGGACAGGCAGATTGAGATCAGGAGAATCTTCTCAAATCAATGCATATAGTGGTATGCAGGTATCACAAAAAGGAAAAGAGAAGGTAGATCAGTCCATGTTTGATGTGAATGCATGTCACTCTTATGTGGATGGTGAATCCAGTGGCTCAGAACAGAGCATTGAAGATGAGTTGGGTATTCCTTCTGTTGTTACACCTGGAGTAAGAAAGACCAAGGATGTTTTGAGAGCACCTGGAAGTGAGCCTACTTTGTGCAGGTCAACTAGAGCTAGGTATCCTGTGGATAGGCTAAAATATGATGGATTTACAACCATTCACTATGCCGATATAGTCAAAGTGATACAAGAACCAGAACCCACTTCTTTTGAGCAAGCCATGGGAAAAGAAAAATGGGAGAAAGCCATGGATGAAGAAATGGATGCTTTGGAAGCAAATACTACATGGGAATTGGTACCTTTGCCTAAAGATAAGACTGCAATTGGTTGTAAGTGGGTTTATAAGGTGAAGCACAATGCAGATGGTTCTGTGAATAGATACAAGGCAAGATTAGAAGTCAAGGGGTATGCACAAACATATGGCATTGATTATGAAGAAACATTCGTTCCGGTTGTAAGGATGGAAACCGTAAGAGCAGTCATTGCTATGGCTGCATCAAAGGGATGGTATTTACATTAGATGGATGTAAAGAATGCCTTCTTGCATGGTGATTTTCAAGAAGAGGTCTATATGGAGCAGCCACCAGGTTATGTGCATACTGTTCATCCTGAGTTTGTTTACAGGTTGAAGAAAGCCTTGTATGGCTTGAAACAAGAACCTAGAGCATGGTCTGACAAGATATGACAGTACCTTGTTACTATTGGCTTTCAGATTTCCAAGGCAGATTTCTCACTTTATGTGAGAAAAACAGAGAAGGTATTATGCTGCTTGTCATTTATGTTGATGATTTGATTATCACAGGTGATAGTGATGAAGATATCCTTCATGTGAAAATGCTATTGAAGCAGAAGTTTGAGATGAAGGATTTGGGAGAGCTGCGTTATTTCTTGGGCATTGAGGTGATAAGATCACCAAGTGGGATATGGCTCTTGCAGAGGCAGTATGGATTGGACATGTTGTCCAAATATGGGATGACAGGCTGTAAGCCTATTTCAATTCCTTTGGAGCACAATGTGAAGCTGAGCGTAGATGCAGGTGAGCTTCTGGAAGACCCTACTATGTATAGGCACATAGTAGGAAGTTTGATTTATATGATTATTACCAAGCCATATTTGAGCTATGCTGTTGGATTGGTAAGTCAGTTTATGCAGGCTCCAAGGAAACCGCATTTGGATGTGGCTGGACACATACTCAGGTATGTGAAGTCCACATTGCAATATGGACTATTTTATGAGATTGGGGTTCAGATACAGTTGCATGGATACAATTATGCTGATTGGGCTGGTAGTATTTCTGATAGACGATCTACCAGTGGATATGTGTTCTCTTTTGGGAGTGCCGCAGTCACTTGGAGCAGCAAGAAACAGCCTACAGTTGCCTTGTCGAGCATAGAGGCTGAGTACAGGGGTGCAGCAATGGCTGCATGTGAGGTAGCTTGGTTGCATAAGCTACTTTATGATATGCATCAATCTACAGATGGGACAGTTGTCATTTATTGTGACAACATGAGTAATATACACTTGGCAAATAACCTAGTCTATCATGCTAGAACAAAGCACATTGAGGTGCATTATCACTATGTGTGGGAGAGGGTTTTACTAGGTCTTATTGATCTAGTTTATATCAGCACAGAGGATCAGGTAGCTGACATATTCATGAAGGAATTGGGCATAGAGAAGCTGCGCAAGTTCAGAGACCTGCTTGGTGTGTAGGAATTGGGATTGAGCTCAAGGGGGAGTTTTGAGATATTGAGCTCCACTCGTGATATGCCAGGGTGACCGTTGTGCATTTATGTCACCGACTTGTTAGTTGCAGATGCGGTTGGTACACCGTCCATGAATAATAGCTAGATGACAGCTATCCTTATCTACTCTAGTTCGTGGTTCAGGTAGTATGCCACCTTAGTTAGTTGAGTTTGGTTTGAGACCCATATATAGGGTTCTTCTATTTCTTTGTATGAGAGTTCTTTTTGGCTTACACAACTAAGAAGAGGAAAACTGTTTTCAGCCTCCACCCTTGTGTGTATTCCCCCATTGTGCAAGCAAGAAAGCTGCAAGTGAGACTCCTTCCTTCTCTCCCACAATCTTGACAGGAGGAGGAGGCAGAAATGAACTTTGAAATGGGATCGCATGAGGAAGAGCTTGTCCCACCGCCTCCTTCCCCATGACCAAACGAGTAGTGACAAGCGCATGCCTCCACAGAAAGAAAGACGGCATTGAGAGAAAGGAGAAAACAGATGGTGGAGGAAATAAGAAGAAGATGGAATGCCAAAGGAGTAATAGTACCACCGGTACCTATCCCACCATGTAATGACAAATCCCCAACAAGCTTCCACGCCGACCTTGTGATCTAGGAGAGGCAAGAAATGGCAAGGAACCCCTTCAATTTCAAATTCCAATTCCAATTCCCCACCACCTACGTAGATTTTTGCCCATCAAGGTGGTGGAGGATGAGATTAACATCGGTGACAGGCTCAGGGAGAAGTGGTTAAAGGAGAGAGAGTAGAACCCTGCACTATTGGACACTAAAGATGCAAAATTTTGGCAAAACAAAGTTTTTGAGATGCCAAGGTTTGTGCTGCCTGGTTATGAATGCCAACCTACATGGAGAAGGTGGATTTGCGACATCAACATGGACACTTGGATGGCCTTCTACAACACTCAACCCTTTGAGCAAAATGACCCAACATTCATGCCATACCCTCAAAGGGTGGGAGTGAATTTTGACTCTAGTATCCACAACAGGTATAATTTTCCAATCATCTACAATCCGCATTATACTACATATGAAGATGCCCTTATTTTCACATAAAAAAAGTTGTATGATACCATGGTCCACTTCATCAATGAATTCTCTTCATGCCATGACCGTGCCTTTATTACCATATGTAATTACCTTAGATTTCTTAGGATACTCCTTAGGCAAGACCCCACTCCGTAGAAATGAAGCCTCTAAGCCCTTCATTTGTGCAATGGCTCAACTAATGATGTGAGTTGTACTACTACCTTCATTTTGCTTAACTATTCTATAGGATATGAATGATAGTTGCTTCACCCATTGCAATCATCCATTCCTCTCCAACCACCACCCTTTAAGTCTGCCTAGACCTCAAGGGGTATCTCAAAAGCTACCAATTCCTTAACAAATCTATTAACCCTCCCTCTCCATCTCACTTCTATGATGAAGATTAACTTATGTCATGATTATGTAACTCAGAAAAAAAAGGAGACAATAAGAGAGAAAGAAATGAAGAAAAGATAAGAAAGTACGAAACAAAAAGAAACACAAGGAGAATGGAAATGGAAAAAGAAATCACATGAAGACACAACAAGATGCACATAGACCATAATCACTGCACCTAGGGGTTCTCAATTTAGGTACGTCCGGTGGCCTCAGTTGGTGACTTTGTGTCTAACCCCCTAGCCCTTTTTGATCCCCCACTATACACGCTTAGGGCACCTGAAGGGTAGGACATATCTAGGGGGTAACACTCGCAATCACCGCACCTCACCTCACCTCCGCACCTCACCTCTGCATGCACGGGGTCCTCAAGTGTTGGACATCACCCAAGCCTCTGTCTTTGGTCAAACCTAGGTCCCTGTTCCACCAGCACAAGCATAATGCACTACACATTGAGGTAGACACTCCCCCTAAGTAGAGCACATCTTCTCTTTTCAGGTCTCCCAGATGCTATAACCACCAACATCGGAGGCCCCGCCATCCACTGAACATAACCTCGGTCTCCAACAATGCAATCATTGCCAAGATCCTTAACCACTACCAATAAAAACAAGGACCCATCATCCACTTAGGCCCACCCTTCGAAGCACCAGAACCTCAACAATAAATCTCTACAAGTGCCATGGGACTGGCACTTGTCTAGTGTTGAGATGGAAAGCTCAACACATGCGGACATTGATGATGGACCGCCTGGCTAGATGAGTCCACATGTCTACACTTAGCACGTTGGTGATCATTATGATACTCACATGGACACTAACTTATCACTTATTATATTTAGTTTGTTATACCTACCTACAGCTGGCAAAGATATAACGCCAGTCGATTAGTGTAGTCGATTATGCACTATTTGACTTAGAAGGCCACTTTCTTTTATGTTGTATCTTATCTATACTTTGTGTACATTGTATAGTGTGTGGAAGAAGAAGAAGAAACCAACAAGAAAACGTTTTGGTCTCCATCTCTCTTCTTGTGTTCTTGAGTGAAATTCCTCTTGTGTATATAGTGTGTATTTGGCACAGCAGCTCAAGCACACCCCCCCATCATGCAATTCTTGACATGGTATCAGAGCCACGCCTGTTGAGATATCGAGCTCCACTTGTGATATGCCAGGGTGACCGTTATGCATTTATGTCACCGACTTGTTAGTTGCAGATGCGATTTGTACACCGCCCATGAATAATAGCTAGATGACAGCTATCCTTATCTACTCTAGTTCGTGGCTCAGTTAGTATGCCACCTTAGTTAGTTGTCTTTGGTTTGAGACCCATATATAGGTTTCTTCTATTTCTTTGTATGAGACTTCTTTTTGGCTTACACAACTAAGAAGAGAAAAACTGTTTTGAGTCTCCACCTTTGTGTGTATTCCCCCATTGTGCAAGCAAGAAAGCTACAAGTGAGACTCCTTCCTTCTCTCCTACAATCTTGACATGGTATCAGAGCCTTGTTCGTGGTAAGGAGCTCAAGAAACCAAGCCAAGCTCGCGATGTTCTGGTAAGAGGAGCAGTGTTGCTTTCATTTTGTGTTTTGGGAGCAGATCTTTGCAGGTAGCACAACCGGAAATTGCAAGAGTACATTGTCTCAGGTTGAGACGCCCTTCGCGGTGAAACAAGAGGGCAGTATATGTTGCAGGCGAGGACTTTAGCCCTCGGCGACCCTGTTTTTTTTATTTGAGGCCATTTCGGGGCTTGTTTTGGAGGCGGAAGTTTTCTGCACGCACTCAGGAAAAGGCCCAGTTTTATGCTGTGCAGCCACTGTTCTATAGATCGGTGAAAAGTTACTGTAGAAATTGCATCGTATGCCTGTGCGTAGAGACATTGGGAGTTACAGAAACATCCTTGTTTTCTGTTGATGCAAAATCGTCACTAGGAAGTGACTGTGTGGTTAAATACCACTTTTGTCGGTTTTGCAGATCTGCCCTTGTGAGACTGAAGCTGTGTTCTCTGCAGTGACAGAATTTTTTGCAGTATTCTGTAATGGCATCTGATTCTCTTTCACAGATTGTAACTGAAAAGTTTGACAAGAACAACTTCCAAGCATGGAAGTTTAGAATGACGAATTTCCTTATGGGAAAAGGATATTGGGAATTTGTTGTAGGAAATAAAGAAAAACCAGTTCTTCCTAATGTTCCCAATCAACAGCAAATGCAGGCATTCAAAGCATGGCATGAGAGAGCCAGGAAAGTTATGTACTGGCTATCTATCAGTATTTCAGACTCTATGATTGTGCATATTTAGGATGCAAGTACAGCAAAGGAGGCATGGGATACTTTGTCAAAAATGTATAGCACAAATACGCAAGCCAGGAAAATGCAGCTCAAGAAAGAGTAGCATAATGTGCAAAGAGAAAGTATGAGCATCAATGACTACCACATGAAGGTGAAGAAGATTGCAAATGCACTTGCTTCCATTGGGTCACCGGTGGAAGATTATGATTTAGTTTCCGTGACCTTGAATGGTCTAGGAAAGGATTATGCACAGTTTCGGACATCCATTTCAGTTTGTGAAAGATTTCTTGATTTTGAGGAGTTGATTGCTCTTCTAATTTCTGAGGAGCAGAGAAATGGTGGTGCATCTTCTTCAGGAGGAACTTCAAAAGAAACTGTCTTCTACTCAAATGCTAGAAGAGGTAGAGGCAGAGGTAGAGGAGGCCGATTTGGAGGCTATGGTAGAAATCAGAATATGCAGCAAACTCAAGAAAACCAGTCCTATGGAGGAGGACGTGGTAACTCTAGAGGCAAGGGGAGCCAAAGAGGTCGTGGTGGATGGCAAAGAGGCCAAAATGCAAACAACAATGTTGAATGCTACTACTGTGGTAAAATGGGTCATATGGCTAAAGACTGCTATAAAAAGCAGAATGACATCATGAATGGGAAATTGCACAAGGGAATTATGCATCTTCTAGTAGACAAGGTGATGATAGAAATGAGAATTTGTTTATGGTGCATCACATGAACAATTCTATGACAAGTGCAGAAGAAAGCAACGATGTGTGGTATGTTGACTCAGGTGCATCAAACCACATGACAGGTCATGCAGAATGAATGGAGGATGCAAGGAAAATGGAAAAACCAGGATTTGTGGAGACTGGTGATGATACTGCACATCCTATTGTGTAGATTGGAAAAATTACTTTGTCTATGCAGGATGGGAAAAAGAAATACCTGTCCGATGTATTTCATGTCCCGAATATCACCAAGAATTTGGTTTCTATTGGTCAAATGGTTGAGCAGGGCTTGCAGGTCAGATTTAATCCTCATGGATGCTTTGTTGAGGATATGAAAAATAAAGGTCTCTTGATAGCAAAAGGAAAGAAGAAGGGCAGAATGTTTATATTGGATGCAGACATGTCTGAATTGAGTGCAGCAATGTTTGCATATGGGATCGGTGTAGTTGCAGATATTGATATCTGGCATAAACGCATTGGTCATGTTAATGTACAACGACTTAAATCAATGCAGGCCCAAAATATTGTTGCAGAATTGCCTAAATTCAAGGTTGCAGAAATGCATAAGGTATGTGAAGCCTGCCAATTTGGAAAACAGGCAAGGAAACCATTTCCTAAACATGTTCAAGAGAGTAAGAAGCCATTGGAATTAATCCACTCTGATGTGTGGACTACTAAAGCTGCATCTCTTGGAGGCTGTTATTATTTTGTCAGTTTTATTGATGACTATAGCAGAAAAGTTTGGGTGTATTTTATGAAAAAGAAAAGTGAAGTTTTTGGGCATTTCAAAACTCTTAAAGCTATGGTTGAAAAAGAAACAGGCCTGCAAATAAAATGCCTAAGGTCAGATGGAGGGGGAGGGTACCTCTCAAATGAGTTTCAAAGTTCATGCAGGAGTATGGCATAAAGCAGCAATATTCATGCAGTCATACCCCACAGCAAAATGGAATTGTAGAAAGGAAAAATAGGAATATTGGAGAGGTATCTCGTGCCATGCTCAATGAAAAAGACTTGCCAGATTTTTACTGGGTTGAAGCAGTTGCTACAACAGTCTACATAATGAACAGGACTCCCACTGCAACAATACATGGGATGAATCCAAACGAGAGGTATACTGGTAGGAAACCAGATATTTCTCATTTGAAAATTTTTTGTTGCATTGCCTATGTTCATGTGCCAGATGAGTTGAGATCCAAGTTGGATCCAAAAGCTAAGAAGTGCATCTTTATTGGTTACTCTCTGCAAAAGCAGAAAGGGTATAGATGTTATAACCCTTCTACTCGTAAGTTTACAGTGAGCAGAGATGTTTTTGATGAGATGAGTAGCTAGTATAAACCAGTAAATGTGATTGATAATGTAGATGCACAAAATGGTAATACTGCACAGAATTCACACCAGCAGTCACAAGATATTAGTGGACCTGGAGCGTCCTCTAGCAGTGGTTCACATTCTTCACCATGGACATGCAGATTGAGATCAGGAGAATCTTCTCAAAGCAATGCAGATAGTGGTATGCAGGTATCACGAAAAGGAAAAGAGAAGGTAGATCAGCCCATGTTTGATGTGAATGCAGGTCACTCTTATGTGGATGGTGAATCCAGTGGCTCAGAACAGAGCATTGATGATGAGTTGGGTATTCCTTCTATTGTTACACCTGGAGTAAGGAAGACCAGGGATGTTTTGAGAGTACCTGGGAGTGAACCTACTTTGCGCAGGTCTACCAGAGCTAGGTATCCTGTGGATAGGCTGAAATATGATGGATTTACAGCCATTCACTATGCATATATGCTCAAAGTGATGCAGGAACCAGAACCCACTTCTTTTGAGCAAGCCATGGGAAAATAAAAATGGGAGAAAGCCATGGATGAAGAAATGGATGCCTTGGAAGCAAATGCTACATGGGAGTTAGTACCTTTGCCTAAAGGTAAGAATGCAATTGGCTGTAAGTGGGTTTATAAGGTGAAGCACAATGCAGATGGTTTTGTGAACATATACAAGGCAAGATTAGTAGTCAAGGGGTATGCACAAACATATGGCATTGACTATGAAGAAACATTCAGTTCGGTTGCAAGGATGGCAACCGTAAGAGCAGTCATTGCTATGGCTGCATCAAAGGGATGGTCTTTACATTAGATGGATGTAAAGAATGCCTTCTTGCATGGTGATTTGCAACAAGAAGAGGTCTATATGGGGCAGCCACCAGGTTATGTGCATGCTATTCATCCTGAGTTTGTTTACAGGTTGAAGAAAGCCTTGTATGGCTTGAAGCAAGCACCTAGAGCATGGTATGACAAGATAGGACAGTATCTTGTCACTATTGGCTTTCAGATTTCCAAGGCAGATTTCTCACTTTATGTGAGAAAAACAGAGAAAGGTATTATGCTACTTGTCATTTATGTTGATGATTTGATTATGACAGGTGAGAGTGATGAAGATATCCTTCATGTGAAAATGCTATTGAAGCAGAAGTTTGAGATGAAGGATTTGGGAGAGCTGCATTATTTCTTGGGCATTAAGGTGATTAGATCACCAAGTGGGATACAGCTCTTGCAGAGGTAGTATGGATTGGACGTGCTGTCCAAATATGGGATCACAGGCTGTAAGCCTATTTCAATTCCTTTGGAGCAGAATGTGAAGCTGAGTACAGATGCAGGTGAGCTTCTGGAAGACCCTACTATGTACAGACGCATAGTAGGAAGCTTGATTTATATGACTATTAACAAGTCAGATTTGAGCTATGTTGTTGGATTGGTAAGTCAGTTTATGCAGGCTCCAACGAAACCGCATTTGGATGTGGCTAGATGCATACTCAAGTATGTGAAGTCCACATTGCAGTATGGACTATTTTATGAGACTGGGGTTCAGATACAGTTGCATGGATACACTGATGCTGATTGGGCTGATAGCATTTCTGATAGACGATCTACCATTGGATATGTGTTCTCTTTTGGGAGTGTTGCAGTCACTTGGAGCAGTAAGAAACAGCCTACAGTTGCCTTATCCAGCATAGAGGCTGAGTACAGGGGCGCAGCAATGGCTGTATGTGAGGTAGCTTGGTTGCATAAGCTACTTTATGATATGCATCAGCCCACAGATGGGCCAGTTGTCATTTATTGTGACAACATGAGTAGTATACACTTGGCAAATAACCTAGTCTATCATACTAGAACAAAGCACATTGAGGTGCATTATCACTATGTGCGGGAGAGGGTTTTACTAGGTCTTATTGATCTAGTTTATGTCAGCACAGAGGATCAGGTAGCTCACATATTCACGAAGGCATTGAGCGCAGAGAAGTTACGCAAGTTCAGAGACCTGCTTGGTGTGCAGGAATTGGGATTGAGCTTGAGGGGGAGTGTTGAGATATCGAGCTCCACTTGTGATATGCCAAGGTGACCGTTATGCATTTTTGTCACCGACTTGTTAGTTGCAGATGCGGTTGGTACACTGCCCATGAATAATAGCTAGATGATAGCTATCCTTATCTACTCTAGTTCGTGGCTCAGTTAGTATGCCACCTTAGTTAGTTGTCTTTGTTTTGAGACCCATATATAGGGTTCTTCTATTTCTTTATATGAGACTTCTTTTTTGGCTTACACAACTAAGAAGAGGAAAACTGTTTTCAGCCTCCACCTTTGTGTGTATTCCCCCATTGTGCAAGCAAGAAAGCTACAAGTGAGACTCCTTCCTTCTCTCCCATAATCTTGACAACGCCATTGAGAGAGGCTGATTTTAAAGTTGAAGTGAAGAAGAAGAAGCAGGGTTCGAGCAAGCAAGCAACGGGTAAGAAGCTCTCCCATTCTTCCACTGCCTGTGGAGGCACCGGAAGCAGGGTCGAACAAAAATCTCAGATTGCTGTGAGATTTGGTGTGTGCGAGCACATCACTATATGTTCTACAAATTAGCCCTTTAGGTCTTTCCCGCAGTTATTTTGGGCGTCTGAGGCCATTTCAGGCCCCATTTTAGAGTCGCAAGGTTGCAGACAATAGTTTCAGGGTACATTATGATTTCAGTTGTATTGACTGAAAGTGGGTGCATAGGTTGTTACAAATTGCGAATCTGTACTTTTTGAGGTGTTTGCAGGAAGCAAAAATAAGGTTTATTTGCAAAAAGGTTGTAGATTACATGTACTATTGAGCAATCAGTGAAAAAGGTTACTTGGTGTATTGATGTGCACGTGTTGTGAAAGATTACAGAAGACTAGCTTGATGTGTTGTATCCTTGTTTGTGATAATGCCAAAGAATAGTGAAAACCCATTATTGAGAAGCTCAACAAGAACAACTACCCTTCATGGAAGTTTCGTGTGACAAACTTTCTCATTGGAAAGGGCCTTTATGAGTTTGTTTCAAGTGAAGAAAAGGAGCCAGAGCTGGGTATCCCTCCGACTACAGATGAGTTAAAAGCAATGAAAGAGTGAAACACAAAAGACAAAAAGGTGATGTACTGGCTATCTGTAGTCATTGATAAAATACTATACTGGGACATATCAGGAATGCAGAAACTTCACATGCAGCTTGGACAATTTTTGAGAGCATGTTTTTAGTAAATACAAAGGCACGAAAGATTCAACTCAAGCAAGAGTTGAATGTCTTGAAGAAAGGAAAAATGTTTGCCAATGAGTATGTGTTGAAGGTGAGGAGTATTGAAAATGCTTTAGCAACGATTGATGCAATGATGAATGATGATGATTTGGTTTCATCCACTCCCTTAACAATGAGAAGGTATGGAAATAATTTTTTATTTCAGTATATGTATGAAAAAGCCATTTCCAAATTTTGATGGACTGATCTCTCTCATGATTATTGAAGAGATCAATATGCAGTGTGATTCATCTGAAAGACATGGTGAATAGATCCAAGCATTTTACTTGAGTTTAGGAAGGGGACGTGATAGATCCTCTTCGAGAGGCCGTGGTATGGGATGTGCTGGCCATAACTAGCAAAATAGGTTCAATCAGCAATTTGGTGAAATGCAGGTTTCTAGAGGCAGAGGAAACTTTAGAGGCAGGGGGAGCTCTAGAGGAAGAGGTGGATGGCAGAATAGAGGTTCTAGAAATTCTGTTGTTGTTTGCCATTATTGTGGCAAATCAAGCCATATTGTAGCCCATTACTATGCAAAGAAGGATGATATTTGCAGTGGTATATTACAGCAAGGAAGAAAAAGAAGTGGAATGTGGACAAAATGAAAGAAGCAGGACGGAGAACAAGCAGAGGTGTAAGGGCGGCCTCTAAAATCAAGTTAAAAGCAAAATCACATTTTTTAGTGAAAGGCACCCTGAAACTTTTGTAAAAGAGCACCAAGCTCCCTCTTGTGCAAATTGTAAAAGGGTAAACAGGCATAGGCTAAAGAAATAGGCCAAGTAGAAAGGAATGGCAAAGAGGATCTTGCCACAATGGCCGGTCATGCAAAAAAGGGGATGGATGCCCACAGGATTTTAGGGCATGAATATAAAGCTCAAAAAGTGAATGAGAGCTCATTCTTTGGTCTATGGCAAAGTGGACTCTTCTTCTTCTCTCCTTCTCTCCTCCTGCTTTCTTGCTTGTGAATGCTTTTGAGGGAGGGAGTGTGAGTGAATGAGGAAGTAAGTGTGTGAGGGAAAGGGATCTTGGAAGTGAAGCCCTCCACCATCTCCTCTCTTCTCTTTCTCTTCTCTTCTCTTCTCTCTTCTCACGTGTGGCTATGGAGGATGGAGCTTGGAGGAAGAGACTTTAGGATGCTTGAGCTTGCATCACAAATTGTGGAACTATTGGAATGCTTGAGAGAGGAAGCAAATCAATCGAGCATCAAGGTAATCTCACTACACTTGTGGAGAGAGATAGCATGTTAGCTATGTGAGAGGTAGCGATTAGTGCTCGCTTGAAACACTTGAAATAATAAGGGGTCCATGGGTCTTGGCGGTTGAGGGAGAGCTCCCTTTACTGGTACCTTGTAAGGATATTTGATTCCATCTCCACTTGAAGGGTGATGACTCCTTGGGGGTGTTTGATAGAAGGAGTTCCTCCAAGGTGTTGATCTTGTAAGGACTATGGCAAGTCCGCAAGCACTTGATTTAGTTCAAGTTGTCTCAATTAGATGCTTCACAAGGCATAGCAATAGCAATGAACTTCAAAAATCAAATTGGTGATGGCCTTTTCTAAAGCACTCAAATGGAAGGGTGGATAGAAGGGCCTTCTCTTGGAATTGGCAATAACTTTCTTGGAAATTGGTGATGGATTTTGAACTACATGTTTGAGTGTTGTAAATAAGGTTTGCTATATAAAACCTCATGCACTCCGATTGAAAAGAAAAGATAATGCTCACTAGGGGCTTCATTGAATTTTGGATATCTGATTTGGCCTTTCTATTTTAAGTAAGAAGCCCATTCAATTCATTTCTATGGCATTCGATTCTGGCCATTTGACTTAGCCTTTTGATCTTAATCAAGCAAGGAACTTGTTCAATTACTTAGCCAAGTATGTGTCAAATTCATGAGAGACATACTCATCGCCTCCATCAAATCTCCAACATAAGATATAACGTCCAAACTCTTTTTCAACATAAGATTTAAAATTCTTGAAAATATCTAGCACTTTATCCTTGGGCTTCTAAGTAAATAGCCAAGTATATCTACTAAAATAATCAATAAACGAGATGTAATATCTTGCACCACTGAAGGATACATTATGCACCAAACCCCAGACATCTAAATGCACCAATTGTAGCGGTCTAATACTATTTTTGACATGTTTGGTAAATAGAAGGCTTGCTTACTTCCCAAACTAGCAAGCGGAGTACAAATGTTCTAACTCCATACACTTAAATCTTGGTGGACCAAGTACAATCTCTTTCTACTACATGGTTTTCAACCATTGTATGTTTACATGTCCAATGCACTTATGATAGATTTTCACATCCCTAACTATTCCAATATCATGAGCAAACATGGTTGCCTTTAACTTATGAATAGTAGCATCTAAGTTAAATATCCTATTATTCCTTCTCGCTTTAGTAATCAGCTTACAAACATTTTTATATCTTCAATAAAACAACCATCTCTATTAAATCTAACTTGCAAATTCTACTCTGCCAATAGACAATAAATTTTTAGTGATAGATGGTATATGCAACACGTCATACACACTCTTTTTCTCCCATTATGCATGACTAGAGATAAAACACATGTATGCTTGATATCATGCTACGTATCATCACCAATACATACATAGCCATGAGAGCCTACAGTCATCTCATCAAATCATTCTCCATGCAGGGTCATATGATTTGAGACACTTGAGTTAATGTACCACTTTTCATCAGCCATGCCTTGTTGAGGCATGCACCTTACAATACATGTGTCATATCAAATAGCCTATCTAACTAATCATCAATAGCATTGCTAGAGGATGTATAGTTACCATGTCATTTACCTATTTATTTCATGTTAGCCTACTTTTTATGACAATCTTTTTCTATATTTCCATACCTACCATAGTCTTTATCTCTATTTGACTAATCATGAGACTACCAAGAACCATCTCTGTCTCTAGGTGATCTCCGCATGCCTCAAAAGGATCCTAATCCTCTTTGACCTTGTGCATTTTGATTCTACTGAGAATTTTGTTGTTGCTATCCACCATAAGCATTTGGAGGTAACAACAGTGCTTTCAAATAGTATCCACAACCATATTATAGTTTACTAAATGTAGTTGCAAATATATCATCAATTGATCAAGACATAAACCAAGTGTATTTACCACAATCAGTGGTAGTGTCACCAAGCTCCAAAATAGCAAATGTAGTTTAGATATGTAGCTTAAAAAATTCCATAAGCATCTTCATACATATACATGACACCCAAAGATTCAATATATCCACTGGAAGTACTCGATTGATATCAACCTACTTTATGGATGACTTGTCCAGATGAGTGTTAGCTATAAACTATATTATAGTAGAAAAAGAACAATTTAACTAAGCTAAACACATGCCCAAATCAGCTCAAAAGAATATTAAGTCATCACCGCAACATCCTAGCATTAAAACAGGTCCATAAAAGCACCAATTAATGCATGGAAATCATGCAAACATGAAGGAGATCCTTGCCAAGAAGAGTAACCAGAAGCCAACCTTTGATACCATGTTCAAAGAGAGGGGGAAAGACAAACAAGAATGGGAGCCATGAACAAAGAGCAGTGTACTCTCTTCTTCAATTATTCATTCATTTTTTAACACACAAAAGGTTCTAAGTCTAAGTCACATATACAATGTATGCAAGTAGGTCACTTACTGAGCTCTAACTTGAGTTAAGTCTAAGCGACTCATTTTTATGTCACATATGACTAGTAACAACTAGCTGCTTTTGTCCTAAGTAGAGTCAATATCAATACCCCTTATGAGCTCGATTTTCAACAATACCTACAATGTTTGTCCTCCTCATACTCTTGGCCATGCTTATGTGGTTAGGGGCAATAGAGTGGAGTTGATTGCTTTTCTTTATGTGAGTAGATAAAGGCTTCATAAGCCTTTATCTACTCACATAACAAGAGGGCTTCATAAGCCCTCTTGTTATTCTATAAAATGGAATAACACCATTTTGATAAAATTGGATATGCTTCTTGAGGCTTAATATTAGGTATCTTCCCTTGCTTCCTTGAGCTTTGTAGGATTTTTGATAAGTTAGGAAATCTATGGTATCCACCCACTTCATTGCAATATTTTTACTTGTTTGTATAAGCAACCATATTGTGCACAAGGAAATGGCCTTGTGAACATGATCTCTTCATTAACTTAGAAATGAAAGACTATGGAAGTACTAGTTTCCTACCTCTCTTGGCATCTCTACATAGTCTCTTCTGGGTTCTCTTCCTTTTCCTATGGTAGACACTTAGGGGGAATAGGGTATTGTATTAGATTTTGCAACAATTGAGCTCTCAATGTTTGCATCATGCTTGTTTAGATAGCACTAAATTTCCGCTTCTTCTCTAGAGAGAGCTCTTCTACCTCCCCTACATCAAATTCTAATAAGGGTGGCTCTAGAGTGATAGGAGAGGTTGACATGTGTGTGTCTAGATATGTAACGTGCTTGCCTATCGACTGTCCAAGCACGTTTTAGCAGTCCATCGAGAAATGATTCTAGGCGTTGTCGCTCGCCCGATACTCCCATGGAATGTTTTGGGGTTTGTCGCCTAGGGTTTCCTGAGTCTGCCTCGCAACGGAGAGTTCACGACCAAACCCACTAGGATCGACCTAAAATTTGGGTTCCTAGTAGACAAAGTCTCCTGACAACATCCTAGCATCGGGTTTTGGACATCCTACTTTACGTAGAGATACCCAATCTGAAGCAAATCCATACTGCACTTGGTTCCAAGAGAATGGGAAATGAGAGGGATGCGGCACTCAACCTCTCTGCCCGTAGGGTATAGTCCCATTCCAATCCCCTAAAAAGGCATGAATCGGGTCCTAAATTAACAATACCTAAAGTCATTGTTGGTAAAACCTTGTGAGAAGCCTCCCAGTTTTCTAGGACCACCTAGCTGTAGGACGGACCCATCGGAGATTCCACCCACCCGCTTCCCTTGATAGCTTTAGTTTTCTAATTAGGTCATACCACATTTATGTGTAATATTTAAAATTAGCTTAATTAATTATGCCTTTTAGGAAACAGGGTTCATTCACATAATTTACAGCATGGACATGAAAACAGAGAAAGCAAACATTTTTGACAAACAAGTTCCTTAACTTATCTTCAAGTTAAACTTTGTCTCCTGCCCATACAGGAGAATTATGTATCCCTTCTGTCCAACAGAAGTACTTGGTCCAAATCACATGGCACCAAAATTTCCATCCTTTATCTAGAATAGGATCTTCCAACGCCTCTGAACGTTGGGCTCATGGCAGTCTACAACTCTGTTCCATACTCGACAAGGGGTGTCCAAAGCTCCACTGGCCCCAAGTGACCTACGAGTGAGACACTCTCTCCGTGGTTGGCCTTTTCACCACTCCACCTTCGGCCTGTGAATCGAGCAATGCCCTCTCGAGGTAATCCGTGGTGTGATCTTGGAGATGATCCACTCGTACAAAATATCATTCCTTATTTTATCCATTTAGGAATCAAGCACAATCAAGGCAAGCAGCCTAATATCATCTTCCAGTGAAGCATTCCTCTATTTTCCATGGCTACTTGTCATTTTTGACCCTTGCCATGCCTTTGCCATCAAACACAAGCACTTGGAATATTTATCCAAATCACAATGCAACAATCACTTGATTGTAAAAAGCATTTAGGGTGTTGTTCAATCAACCAACAAAACTAATTGTATTTTTTTTCCCAAACAATACAATAATAGACACGATAATGATTCCATCGCATATTCACTATTCTGCGATTCTATGCAAAATTTACTTAATACTTGTATGCACAATTCCTAATGTTATTCTTTTTACGGTTATGTTATTTATAACCCTTGACCGATTGCTCTATCAATGAATAAGCCATATGCAAGTAAGTGCAATTAACTTTCCTTAATACATGCACTTTGTAAACATCTTTCAAATATGCAAGAAGAGGCCTATCCCTTCCCATGACCTATTCTCATCCATCATAGTATGGAGCCTAATGTATCTCATGCAAGAATCAAAACAAGCATCTATCAATTTGGAAATACATTACTTATGACCGGTACCGCAATTGGATTGACAGTGATGCCTTCGCCCTTGCCCAAAGCTTCATTGTTGGTTGTAGGTCTGCCATTCGTACTCGACATTCTTCGCTTCGAGGCCATCCTCCACATGTAGACTCAAGATATTAAGAAGGCGGAATAGATTCGAGATGGGAGAGTGTAAGAGAAGATGGCTAAGTCGAGGATCAAGATAGAGAGAATTGTACAGCCTCTCGGGGTCTCCTTATGCTCCCTTGTGCCTCCCCATGCCTCATATTTATAATGAATTAGAGAGGAGGGGATAAGGTTGAGAATAAGAATAGAGAGGCTCTTGGAAGACTTAGTGATCTAATGCTCATATCATAAATCTTATGGTTGCATTGTCTCTAAAAGGGGGGTAAAACTCCAAGACACTTGCTTTGAAAGCTCTCAGTTCATTCCTTCTTTTCTCTGTTCAAAGTGCTATCTACTGCCTATAGACTGCGATCGCGGTGCACACGATTTCGCCAGTCACTTTTCTTGATTTTTTTCTTTTTATAAAATCTCCAAAACTAACTAAAACATAACTTGTCTTTTATTTTAAATGACTTTCAGTTCAATATTTTTAGGATAATATCTAAAATATACTAGTTTTTTTTTGCCCAAAAATCTAATATTTTTGGACCTTCCAAACTATATACATTAATATAAGTGATTAATATGGCTCATAAGTCTCGTTCACATTGTAACTTCCGTGAAGGGTGGCTACGGTCCTTGTCAATCCGAGAAAAATATCAAATTTATGACTCTCGATTTTTTAATATATTTTTAATCAAATAAAAATTATTAGCTATTAACATTAGTTATTTTTCACCTTAGTTAGTCTTTAGTTATTAATATTACTAACTTATTAGCTGACTAACTAACTTTCAAACTAACAAACTAACTTTTATTGCGTGGAAATATTACAAGATATACAAAACTTGTGTCTTTCAGCTCATGCTCCACATATCCCTTCTTTCTTAGGTAGTGATGTAGGTCTTCCTTGGTCTACTCCTCATTCATTATAGTGATCTCCTTGTTGGGGGTAAAGGCGCCTCTGCCGTGCCGCCCCGTGTATTACTACATTGATAGTACCCGCCACTGCACACTGCAGGTGGCGGGCGCCCGTCACGTCACTTTATTCTTTATTCTTTTAGTGACAGTTTGAATAAAGGAAGGCCCGGTCACACATTGTGACTGTTGGAGTTCCCATTTCTTGTCTCTCTCTTTCTTGCTCTTACTCTCCCGCCATAGTTCGCGTGCAAGCTTCGATCCTTCTCACCTCAACTGGTATCAGAGCTTGGCATTCTCTTGCTCGAGCTCGACTCAGTGCTTCCCGACCTTCGCATCGACTCGCTTCACGCATTGGGTCTCCATCCCGACAGCCATGGCACCTCTCGAGCTCCCGACTCTCCCCGGCTTCCCGAGCTCCATCCCGGCCTTCTTGAGCTTCATCAGGGCCTTGCCCTTGAGGTATTGCTTCAGCATTTGCAAGCATTTGAGTGTATTCTCAGTTTGAAACAGGGCAAGAACAAAGGGCAACCACTCTTCTTGAGCTCCATAGCTCATATCTTCCCTCCCCTTTGCATTGGGCCTTCATGGCTTGGTATGTGCCTACCTTGGGCCATCATTGAACCCCCCCCAACCATCATAACTCCACGTGATTGGCAACAACACTCCAGGCCTCAACACGCTGAATATGGCGCCCATTTTCAGACTTTGATCTCCACGTTTTACAGCTAAATGCTTTGTTGTTCATGGAGCACTCATCATTGGCCTATTTGGAGGGCATTTGAGCCTTTTTTGGATTTCATTTTGATACTTTGGCTTGACATTGAGGTTGGGAGCTGATCATTCTCAGTTTTGAAACTATCATTCACTGCATAACAGTGCTGGAAACAGGGCAGCACCCCTGACACTGACATTTGTTGCTTATGCCTCATTCCATTGGAGCTATTTGATGCCCGTATGCGGTCTACTTTCTACCCAGATGTATTGGGGATGTATGCATTTGGTTTGACCATGATTTTGGCTTGAATTCGGGGCTGGAATCTACTGTTTAGAATAGTAAATACATGCTGGAATAACAGTGGGCTGAAGGTACTTTACATGCTTTGGCACTTACCTACCGATACCGGATGTATGCTTTGAGCTTTGGCATGATGTCTCTGACATTCGGGGACGACTTGGAGCATATGTATCAGATTATGGGATGCTTTTGAGCTTCTCATTAGCTCCGTCTTCACTGGCATTTGGACCGACTTGGCATGCTCGTGGACCGCCTATGCCTCATGTCTCTGCTTGACAGTTAGGCTTTTGCATTACATGCTTTGGTTCGTGACATATGCTATTTGGTTCGTGTATGCCATACCGACATTTGGAGCTTGGATTTGGATGTATTTGAGCATTCCCGGCTTACTTGATCATTGATCTTGGTTGCTATTTGGATGTCATTGAGTTGACCGAGAGCTTATTTGGGCTTATGTATTGCTTCATGGTTAATACGACCGGTGCTTCATGTATGTCATGCTCTCTTGGATGCGCTTGATGCATTGACAGGGTCACTTATCACTGGTGCTTTCTCTTGGGTTGTTTGAGCTTCTAAGCTTTCTTTGTACACCTTTTGTGCCAGTGGGAGCATTTTACATGCTTGCTTGACCTTTGACAGTTGCATGCTATTGGAGCACTTACATGTATTTGGAGCAGTTTATGTCTTGAGCAACTACATACGCATTGAGACTTTGGGATCATACTCCGATCTTTATGGATATGCATTGATGTACTCTTGGTTCACAGGATGCTTATGAGCTGAGTCTCATATTTGGATCTTTCTCTTTGAGCAGACACCTATTTGTGTCAGGTTTTGGCAGTTACAGGAACACTTTGCCTAGAGTGTCTGGGGGTGTGCCTTTCACTCGCAGATGTTATTTTGACATGCTTCGGTGTTGAGCTCATGTTCTTTTCATTGTCATTGGCCTTGCTTATGTCTGTTTTATGCCGGATTTGGACCTAGCATTGTTTGCTTGACATTGGATCCTATTTTGGGACAGTTTGCTCTCTAGACTGCATACTTGCAATTTATTACAACAAGCAGTTATTGATGGACTGAGGTGTACTTTTCATGCTGAAATATCCTGATTTGGTGTACCGCACCTAGTACTAAGTGGGCAGCAACTTTTGGCACACATTGCTTGCCCTTTGGACCCCGTTTTGGTCATTTTTGGGCAGTTTCTGCAGTAAAACAGCAAGCAGTTTTGGACTGTTTGGGCATTTCTAGCCTGCATAATGGCGTCATCTTCGCATGATAGTGCCATCTTTAACATTATAAAGTTGGATGGTACCAACTACTCTTATTGGAAGAGTCAAATTTGGCAGGTCTTGGTGCAAAAATATCAAATTAAGCCACTTCGGTTGAGTGGGGAGCAGCCTGAAACTATGGACAATGACGACTGGCTTGAACTTGATGAGCTATGCAAGTCCACGATTGTATTGTCTCTCACTGAACAGGTACATTATAATGTATTTGAGGAAGCACAGAGTGCATGGGATCTATGGAATAAGATCAAGAATCTTTATGATAAGAAAAGTTCGGTGAGTCAGATGTACTGGTTGAAGCAGCTTATGGATCTACGCATGAAGGATAATGCGACTATGTCTGCTCACTTGAGCCAGTTCCATGCTATACTGAAGAACCTGACTTCGCAGGATATCACCTTTGGAGAGGAAGTAACTCCTCTTTTCTTGCTTGGGACTCTGAATGAGTCATGGGATGTATTCCGCATTGCTCTTTGTGCCTCTAGTGCTACTCTAAAATTGGCAGATGTTGAGAGTGCTCTTCTTCAGGAAGAGGTGAATCGCAAAAACTTGGATGCCTCTCGTGGTAGTCATGCTTTGACAGTTAGAGGCAGGAATGACAGGAATGATCGTGGTAATAACCGTGGCCCTGACTCGCAGAAGGGTCGGTCTAAATCTCGTGGCAAGTCGCGTAGTAAGTCGCGTGGGCGCAATGCAAATGTCACTTGTCATCATTGTGGGAAAAAGGGCCATATTAGACCACAGTGTCATGAGTTGCGCAATGAGAAGCGCAAGGATAAGGGGAAAGATAAAGTGCAGGAGAAGTCCTCTGATCACAGCATAGTACCTGCAAAGTCCAGCGTCAAGATTGAGGAAATTAATGTCACGCAGACTGAGGAGTCCGATGGTGGTGATGAGTTTATACTTGCAGCTAGTTCTTCTGATGCTTCACACTTGACTGAGACATCTAGTATGTATGCACAGTGCTAGTTATTGGATTCAGGAGCATCCTTCCATGTGACGCCTTACCGTGAGTGGTTCCACTCTTACCGCACTATATCTGGTTCAGTCAGACTTGGAGACGACAGGTCTCTTGACATTGTGGGCATTGGTGATATTCAGTTGCAGTTTTCCACTGGCAGTTCATTTTTGCTTTGGGATGTACGTCATGTACCTGCGCTTACGCGCAGTCTTATGTCTGCAGGATAGCTGGATGATGCAGGATTTCATGTATGTTTTGGGGATTCTGCCTGGAAGATTACTCGTGGCAGACTTGTGCTTGCTAGAGGCGCCAAGGCTGGCAGCCTCTATCCTCTTGTTGTATCTGGGTCCTCAGTTGACCATGTTTTGGCAGTGGGTTCTATCCCACATGTATCACTTTGGCATGCTCGTTTAGGGCACATGTCTTTGAAGGGAATGGAAATGTTATCTGGTTTGCAGTATCTTCCGCCTTTGGATTATGCATGTTTTGACTCATGTGATCATTGTCTTTATGGTAAGCAGAATAGGTCTATGCATAAGAAATCGGGTAGGCCACGCGTGAGTGAGCCCTTGGCATTGGTGCATTCCGATGTTTGTGGGCCTATGCCTTGCATGTCTATGGGTGGCGCGAAGTACTTTGTTACCTTCATTGATGATTTTTCTAGGAAAGTGTGGGCTTATCCCATAAAGCAAAAGTCTGATGTCTTGGCAGTATTTCAGCGTTGGCTTGCTCTTGTTGAGAACCATACTGGGTATAGGCTGAAATGCCTTAGGACTGACAATGGGGGAGAATATGTCTCGCATGCTTTTGAGCAATTTTGTGATGACAGGGGTATTAAGCGTCAGTTGACTACCCCTTACACCCCACCCCAGAATGGTTTGGCTGAGCGCATGAACAGGACTATTCAGGAGTGTGTGCGCTCTATGCTTAGCCATGCAGACCTACCCCAGAGTTTTTGGGCTGAGGCAGTTAGTACGGCAGTGCATGTCATAAACCGATCACCTTCTAGTGGATTGGATTTCCAGGTTGTAGAGGAAGTTTGGGCTGGTAAGCCACCCTCTTATGCGCATCTCCGTGTCTTTGGATGTGAGGCATTCTGCCATGTGCCCAAGGACAAGAGGAGTAAATAGGATCCAAAGAGCATTAAATGCATATTCCTTGGCTATGGTGAGTCAAGAGAGATGGGCTATCGCCTATGGGATCCGCAGGCGCGGAAAATAGTATGCAGCCATGATGTCGTCTTCCATGAAGACAAGATCTGCAGAGTGATCTTTCAGGAGGAGCCTAGAGCTCCAGCACAGCCAATAGTACAGCCTGCAGCAGTTCCTCCACAGGGCCAGGGTGTTGGACAGGCAGTTAGACAGGCAGCAAAGCCTGCGGTGAGACGTCTGCTAGAGACAGACATCCACCTGACAGATTTTAGCCCTCTATGCATTATGTTTTGGTTACAGATGCAGGAGAGCCTTTCACTTATGATGAGGCTATGCGCAGGGGTGACAGTCACTCCTGGGAGAGGGCTATGCAGTCTAAGATAGACTCCCTACATAAGAATGAGACTTGGGATTTGGTTGCCTTGCCTAAGGGCAAGAAGGCTTTGCCATGCAAGTGGGTGTACAAGCTGAAAAGTACCCTTAGTCACCCCAAGCCAGCATACAAGGCTAGATTGGTAGCAAAGGGTTTTAAGTAGGAACATGGTGTGGACTTTGATGAGGTCTTCTCTCCTGTGGTTAAGATGACCACCCTGCGCTTAGTCTTGGCTTTGGTTGCACATCCTTGATTCTCTCCATGCTTTTCTAGATATTTGAGATCATCCAAAAATGAGCTTTGAGTTCTTTTGGGTTGTCTCTACAAGGAGTACGGACCATTAATCATGTTTCTTTCAAGATCTCCTACTACTTGGCCATGGTAAACTCATAAGCCTCCAACTACACTTTGTGATGGCTTTCACTAAATAATTACCTAGGCCATTAGAGAGCATCGCCAAGGCTATTTTTTATAATCTTTCTATTTCATTATCCACCTAGCCAATAGCTCTTCTCAAGCTAGCAAATATTTCTTCCTATAATTCTATATACGTGATCTCTCATTGGCCCTGTGCCTATTGATGCTTTTTTTTTCTGCTTTTTATATAATCTTGTTTTGTCTCTTTCTTAATTAAACTCAAGGGAAGTCTTTGTCCATCTTTGGTTCATGTCTAGTATCTTCTTGCATGGTTTTGTATATCTTCCTTGTTGATTCTAAAAGTGCTTCATCTTTCTATCAGAACTCAAAATCATTCTCGTGCAACTCTGAGTCCTTTTCCCTTAATCTAAGTTTGGAAGACTAGAGGTCTATTACTTGTTCTTTTGATGCAACTACAAACTTCTTGTAAGATTCATAAGTTTCATCCAATCTTTTCCATAGATCATGTCTCATCATTATGGCTTTATCTTTTTGAGCTCCTCACACTATTATTCCAAAGCTTGCACCCTACTTGTTGTACTTTTTCCTCTTATGGGTGATTCATAAGTGCTTTTGGACTATTCTTATGGATGTGGTCTATTATCCTAGCTTATCATTATGGTTTTATTTTCTTTTGTGAGCTCATCAATCTATGCTTTCACACTCTCCAATTGAGTCATTAACTCATGAAGAATGGTTGACTCAAAATGATGGTGACTCTTTTGAGATTTTTCTTTTTCCCTTTGTATGAATCTTCTTTCTCTACTAAGATGTGTGTTACTTGTTGAGAGATTGATTGATCTTTTTTTCCTAAGACCTCAAGGCAAATCCTTATTTCCCTCTCATGTTATTTTTAGCTCTACTTATTCTAGCTTCTATGTTATTTTACTCTTTCCTTGATTTCTTATTTGTAGCTCGTTGCTGTTTAATTTCTCCTTCATCCAACTCTCATGATGAAGATAACAATCTAAGCTCCATCTTTTCCTTTTTTTTCTTCTTTTGTTACCAAGTCATCGAAAGGTTTGGATTTTCAACTTCCTCCCTTTGACTCTTCTCCTTTTCCTAGTTATCATGTTCTCTTCTAGTATCCCTAGGTGGTTGTTATTGTTGGGCTATAAACATTGATGACATAATATCATGTAAGGGCATACATGTACTAACTTTGATGACTCATGTCAATACACTACTATAATTGATAGTGCTACTACACATCCTTTGTGAAATTTAGCTTCATATTAGAATCTTTCATTATAACTTTACGCACCTTAATTTAGGAATCAATCCAATAAGAGAGCATTTAAATCCAAGTTTACAATATTCCCTATTATGATATCTTCCAATAACCACTTTGGAACTCTGGCTATGGTGGTAGTGCCTTTATTATAACTGAAGAGATGATGAAACACTTGTGCTATGACTCGAAACTCTTCATCTACAAAAATGGCTTTCAATAGCACATCTTCACTATTTGACTATAGTGGAAGCTCACCCTCGACCACCAAGACCCACGGACCGCTTATTGCTTCAAGTGTTTCAAGCAAGCTCTAATGGCTATCGCTCACCTAGCTGATGCGCCTTCGATCCCGCGGGTGTAGTGAGCTTGCATTTATGCCCAAATGAGTAGCCTACTCCCTCAAGCAAGTTAGTAGCTCCACGATTCAAGATGTGAGCTCAAGGAACCTCAAGCCTTCTCCTTCAAGCTCCATCCTCCATAGCTGCACGCAAGACAAGAGAAGAGAAGAGGAAGAGAGGAGAAGATGGAGAGCTTCTCCACCACGGTCCCTCACCCTCACACTCTCACTCCTTTACCCTCACACGCTCCCTCTCTCAAGCACACACAAGAAAGCAAGTATGAGAGAAAAAGAGAGCACTTATCCACACACCAAAGAATGAATTTCTTATTCACTTTTTGAGTTTATATACAAGCCCTAAATCCCTTGGGTACCCATCCCCTTTTTTACATGATTGGGCATCTTTCCAAGGTCCTCTTCCCCTATTCCCTTCTAGTTTCCTTATCCCTTCACCTATGCCCATTTAGACTTTACAATTTGCATAGGAGGGAGTCTAACGCTCTTTTAAAAAATTTTAGTGGTGCCTTTGCATTTTAAGATGTGCATTTGTCTTCAACTTGGCCTTTGAGGTCGCCCTTGTGCTTTTGGCATTTCTTCTCTTATTCCTTTACATGGCTTCCTTTTTTTTCATTATTCCATATTTTTGAATTTTATTTTCCCCGTCTTGCATCGGGGTTAACATTATCCCCTCCTAGACAAGTGCATGTCCCATGGCACTTACGAATCTGTGTTAATGAGGGTTCGATGATATGAAGGGTGATCATGTGAGTAGATGATGATGGGCCCTCGTGGGGATTGGTCGTGGGGAGAATCTAATCAAATTATTAAGGTGGTGGAGGTAGCCGAGAGTGGATTGAGTGGATGATGAGGCCTCCAAAATTGGTGGTTTGCAACATTTGTATTTGCCTAAAAAGAAAAGAAGGTGCACTACCTTGAGAGTGTGTCTATCTTACCGTGTGGTGCATTTTTCTCATGCTAGTAGAACTGGGAGCTGGGTCTGACACCAGAGGCATTCCTCGGTGGTGTCCCACACTTGAAGACCCAATCATGCATAAGGGTGGTGCTGAGAGTGTGGCTTAGGGAGAGAGGTCTAACCATAGGTGGGGGTGACCTCCCTAGGTATGTCCTACCTGTCAAGATTGTGGGAGAGAAGGAAGGAATCTCACTTGTAGCTTTCTTGCTTGCACAATGGGGGAATACACACAAGGGTGGAGGCTAAAAACAGTTTTCCTCTTCTTAGTTGTGTAAGCCAAAAAGAACTCTCATACAAAGAAATAGAAGAACCCTATATATGGGTCTCAAACCAAACTCAACTAACTAAGGTGGGATACTAACTGAGCCACAAACTAGAGTAGATAAGGATAGATATCATGTAGCTATCATTCATGGGCGGTGTACCAACCGCATCTGCAACTGACAAGTCGGTGACATAAATACACAACGGTCACCCCGGTGTATCACGAGTGGAGCTCAATATCTCAACACTCCCCCTCGAGCTCAATCCCAATTCCTGCACACCAAGCAAGTCTCTGAACTTGCGTAGCTTCTCTGTGCCCAATGCCTTCATAAATATGTCAGCTACCTGATCCTCTGTGCTGACATAATCTAGATCAATAAGACCTAGTAAAACCCTCTCCCGCACGTAGTGATAATGCACCTCAATGTGCTTTGTTCTAGCATGATAGACTGGGTTATTTGCCAAGTGTGTATACTGCTCATGTTGTCACAATAAATGACAACTGGCCCATGCATATCATAAAGTAGCTTATGCAACCAAGCTACCTCACATGCAGCCATTGCTGCACCCCTGTACTCGGCCTCTGTGCTCGACAAGGCAACTGTAGGCTGTTTCTTGCTGCTCCATGTGACTGCAGCACTCCCAAAAGAGAACACATATCCACTGATAGATCGTCTATCAGAAATACTACCATCCCAATCAGCATCAGTGATGCCAGGAGGCATATTCCACGGTGGATTCCGTAAACTTAGATGACCGGGGCTCATACACAAAGAGGATTCTTTGTGCGAGAAGTTGATGGGGACGCCTATCCTTTTCGGGCGTTTCATTAATTTAGTGTGTACATGGGTGATTCCATAGCGGGTGATTCCGCAAAATGAATATTAAATTAATAAACGTTTATGAGTTTAGAGTGCGCACTCGTAATAAATTAAGGTTAGGATTTATTTCTAACCAGTTGATTTATTTATGTAGCTGAAGACTGCTAGGTATTCACTTTTGTTGGTTTAATTGTGTTATTTTACTAACGATTGTGAATGCTTCAGTTGATGTGTAGAGATAGCAGCAGTGGCGGAGGAAAGCATTGGAGTCTAGTGGGTTTTCGACTCTTGGACTAGATTTTGATAGGCGCCACGCCTATATTTTGTTATGTCTATTGAGACGTCGATTATTTATTATTATTTTGTATGCGCTTATGCGCCTGGATATGTTATTTCTATTTGGACATTGAGATTGGGCGTGCCAGACACTATGGGCACCGTCCATTAGCTTTATTTTACTATTTTTGTAGAAAGCAAACTCAAAAGCTAAAAGCTTGTCATATTTTTGTAATTGGGCTATTATTGAGCATGAAGATTGGAAATATACATAAAATACATGCTTTGTGAAGCGCTCACACAAGGCATGGGGGGAGATTGAACCCAATTTGTCTCTTGCCTCTTGTCGTGCTTGCTTTTACATGGGTTTTTGTGCTAAAAAGTAGAGTACTTTGTTCTTGGGGACCTTCCGGGATTCACCATGTGAGCTATCTGCGACCGATCTGCGCACCAGTGGTATCAGAGCGAAGCAGAGATCAAGAGCTTCCAATCGCTACCAATCTCGGGCGAAGGCGGAGCTCCAGGGACAAACGGGCTCTACAGTCAATCTCATCGCGAACCGTCGATACAGGCAGACTTCTGGCGATCAAGAACCCCTGTTTCCACTGTCAGATCGCGAAGGACCAGGCTCTGCAGGTGGAGGACCACGCAATCATCTCCTTCATCAAGTCGTGAAGAAACAGTGAGAAAATTTATAAATTTATCTTTTTCAAAGCTTAATTACTAAGCTTATAATCTTAACAAGAAGCTTAATAGCTTCACGACTATTCGACGTAGTCTCTGAGGCTGTCCGAAATTCGCGCGACGTCATCAAACACATCCTCTTGACCTCCACGATCTGTGCCGAATACTGACGATTTTTCCCCCTTAATAAGCTTTAGTCATTAAGCTTATTAAGCTTAAGCTTAATTCCTTAAGCTTAAGTCACTCAACTCTTATCAAGTCACACAGGGCAGAGAAGTCGATAAACTCCGGGTCTCGCACTCCTGAAGTCAAGTTCCGTAAGTCGACGGTAATCAAGTACTGCAAGTTCTGCAAGTCGGCCTAAGTCCAGCAAGTCAACAACTCTGCAAGTCTGTTAAGTCTGCAACTCTGCAAGTCAGACTAAATCAGAACTGACTAGTGCTTAAAACTCATAGAAGACTTGTTCGTATGCAAAAACTCTGAACTGGAAAGTTGTTCGCAGCAAGCTGTTCTACCTATCTACAAGTTCGTTGAAGTACTTTTAGCAAACAGAGACAGAAATATTGCAGAATTTCTGAAAATTGCAGAAGAAAACACCCAAAAATACATAGCCTTGTAACCCCAAATTTGAGCTACGCTCATCCCGCTAACTGATTTTGAGTGAGAAAGGTTTGTTGAGTTTTATAGGATGACTACCCCACATATGGATGATCCTATGGCTGAAGACGATCTACCCGAGCCTACCATGGAACAAAAGTTGGATCTTATCATGCTGCAATTGGAAGAAGAGCGAAGAGCTAGGCAAGCCTTGCAAGCGCAATTGACAAAGCTACAAGGAGCGTCCACTGATAAAGAAGAACCTCAAGCTGAAGATTTGATTCGCCGTACCATCGACGCCACTCTTGAAGCACAAACCATTCGCAAGGAATCCAAGATAAGTAAACGAAGTTTCAAGTTTCGCACTTTCAATGGTATAAGAGAAGGAAAGACTGTTTTATCATTCATTAGCCAGTTTGATGACTATTTCCATGAGGAAACTTATCCCGAGAAAGATAAAATCAAGTGTGTTACTAATCATCTGATAGACAGAGCATCACTTTGGTGGACTGTAATCCGCAAGAGTATAGAATGTCCTGCTACATGGGAAGATTTCAAGAAGAAGTTCATGCAAAATTTCCTTCCACCGCAATTTCATGAGAAGGCTATCAAGCAATGGGATTTACTTCAACAGCGAGATCCTGAGCCTATTCCACAGTATACAGAGCATTTTTGGAATGCACTCCTACAGCTACGCATGCTTGAAGATGTACCAGAGACGACACATAAGCGGAAGTATATGTCTGGACTTCTTGGATATTACTACGCTGAAGTGAACATGTTCAAGCCTGCTACCCTTGAAGACGCCATCTCCTTAGCTCACGACACTGAAGATAAGTTACGCAGAAGAGATCAATGACCACAGCCATTCCAAGCAAACGGTAATTATGGATCTAAACAATTCAATTCCAATTTCAGAAGGTTTAATCCAGGTCGTTTCTCATCACCATCTTTCTGCAAGAATTGGCCTAAACCACCTGCATTACCATCCACTGTCAATCCAAATCCAAAGCCTATTCCACAAGCAAATCCAAATGTACCCAGACTCCCAGCCATTGCAAATAATGTGACCAAAGCTAAGCCAATAGTATGCTACAAGTGTCACCAGCCAGGGCATCTCGCAGCAAATTGTCATTCAAAGAAGCCACCAGCACATATCAACTACCTTGGAGCTATGGACGAAGACGAGCATGAGGATATGCCAGATTTCACTGAAGAAGAAGATGATCCTACTACTACTTCCGACACTTTACTAGGTATGCCTACTTCACATTCATTGTTGACTATGAAATGTATGGTACATGGAAAAGAAAGAACTATATTGCATGATGACGGTAGTACCCATGACTTTATTTCAGCAAAATTGGTAAAGGAATTGAAACTGCATACTGTACCTACGCACTATCGCATAAAAGCTGCATTTTTAGGCACTAGGTACAATGGCACACAAGAAGTTCAAGATTTAGAAATTCAAATTGGTCCATATATTGAAAGAAGAAATTTCTTAGTTGTCCCATTACAGTCAAGTGACATTATTCTAGGAGTGCCATGGAGACACCAACATAATCCCAATATAGATTATTCCACACACACAATGAATATTAATTTTCAAGGAAAATCTATTACATTATTTGGTATGCATGCATCTCATATGTTTCCACTGCTTTCGCATACTCAAGCAAAACGTGCACTACGCAAGAATACTCAATCATATCTCATTTGGGTAAATGAATTGCACGCAAAAGAAACTCATATGCACCCTAGGCATAAGGAATTTCTCGCATATTTTAAGGATTGTTTTGCAGAAGACCTACCACCAGGTTTACCTCCATCACGTCCAGAAGACCATAAGATTGATCTAATACCTGGACACAACCACCTTGCAAAGCCCCATATAGGCACAATCAAATAGAGCAAAAAGAAATCCAGAGTCAAGTTGAAGAATTACTAAATAGAGGCTTAATTCGACCTAGCAGTTCTCCATTCGGTGCACCTGTGCTCTTAGTCAAGAAAAAGAATAATACTTATCAGATGTGTATTGACTACCGAGCATTAAACAAGATCACTGTAAAGAATAGGTATCCTATACCTAGAGTTGATGACCTTATGGACAAACTGCAAGGATCTTCTATATTTAGTAAAATTGACCTTAAGTCTGGATATCATCAGGTGAGGCTAGATAGATCCGACATATTTAAGACTGCATTCAGAACACAGTTTGGCCATTACGAATTCTTAGTCATGCCATTTGGATTAACTAATGCACCTGCCACTTTCAGTAGAATGATGAACCGTATTTTTCTAAAATATCAATATTGTGTGATTGTTTTCTTTGATGATATTTTAGTGTTCAGTCAAAGTGAAAAAGAGCATTATGAGCATTTATCATTAGTTTTTCAATTACTGAAAGAAAATCAATTGTTTGCAAATCCTGACAAGAGTGAATTCTTTAAGACAGAAATAGAATATCTAGGTCATATTGTATCAAAAGAAGGAATTAAAGTTGATCCTAAGAAAATTGATGCAATATTGCATTGGCCTGTTCCTTAAAATGTACATGAATTACGCTCATTCCTTGGTCTTGCTAGTTTCTATAGGAAGTTTGTACGTAACTTCTCATTACTTGCTTTACCATTGACCAAACTTCTTAAGAAAGGCATTGTTTATCAATGGACTGAAAACCAACAGAAATCCTTTGACTTACTCAAACGTGCATTAACCAATGCCCCTGTTCTACAATTGCCTGACTTTAACAGACCATTCTTTTTAGTTGTGACCGATGCTAGCGGATCAGGAATAGGAGCCGTGCTAATGCAAGACAACCATCCAATAGCATATTCTAGTTCTAAGCTAAAACCCTCTGAGCTCAAATATTCAACTTATGACAAGGAACTCTTAGCAGTTGTCCAAGCATTAAAACAATGGAAGCATTATTTAATGGGTTCAGAATTCATGATAAAGACCGACCAGCAAAGCATTAGACATCTACTTAGCCAACCCCAAATTTCTGACCGTCATATCAAATGGACTTCATTCATTCAAAGTTTCCATCCTATCATTCAATACCAACCTGGAAAAGAAAATGTAGTTGCCGACGCATTGAGTAGAAGACCTGCAATTCATAATATTTCCATCATATCTTTTGATTCTTTGATTGCCATGAAAGACACATATCACCAGGATATTACTTTTCATTCTGATTGGCAAAAATTAGTTCAAAATAATTTCATTCCTGTTGATTCATTGTCATATAATGATGGATTCATGTTCTTTGAAAAGAGACTGTGTGTTACTATTCCATTCCGATCTTTTGTTTTGAATGAAATTCATTGTCCCCCATATCAAGGTCATAGAGGTATCATTTCTACATTACGCATGTTAACTGAAGATTTTTATTGGCCGCATATGGATGCAGATGTATCTAATTTTGTTTCTGAATGTTTGATTTGTCAAAGAATAAAAAGACATCATGGTAAACAGTATGGACTATTAATGCCTTTGTCTATTCCATCTAAACCTTGGGAACATATATCTATGGATTTCATTACTGGTTTACCAAATACTAAATCTAACCATGACATGATTTGGACAATTGTAGATAGATTTAGTAAGCAAGCATATTTTATTGCATGTAAGAAAACTTTAACAGCATCACAAGCAGCACAGTTATTTTTGAAAACTGTTTTTACTAACCATGGATTGCCGAAAGTGATTATTTCAGATAGAGACTCTAGATTTTGTAATAATTTTTGGATTACACTGTTTGCAAATCTAGGCACAAAGATTGATTTCTCATCTGCATTTCATCCAGAAACGAATGGACAAACAAAAGCCACAAATAGCACTATTTTAGATCTTTTACGTGCATACACTATCTCTAAACCTCAGACATGGGATACTCATTTACATTTATTACAGTTTGCATATAACAATTGATGCCAGGAGGCATATTCCACGGTGGATTCCGTGAGGTTTTACGGTGGATTCCGTAAACTTACTTAGATGACCGGGGCTCATACGCAAAGAGGATTCTTTGTGCGAGAAGTTGATGGGGACGCTTGTCCTTTTCGGGCGTTTCATTAATTTAGTGTGTACATGGGTGATTCCATAGCGGGTGATTCCGCAAAATGCATATTAAATTAATAAACGTTTATGAGTTTAGAGTGCGCACTCGTAATAAATTAAGGTTAGGATTTATTTCTAACCAGTTGATTTATTTATGTAGCTGAAGACTGCTAGGTATTCACTTTTGTCGGTTTAATTGTGTTATTTTACTAACGATTGTGAATGCTTCAGTTGATGTGTAGAGATAGTAGCAGTGGCGGAGGAAAGCATTGGAGTCTAGCGGTTTTTGACTTTTCGACTATATTTTGATAGGCGCCACGCCTATATTTTGTTATGTCTATCGAGACATCGATTATTTATTATTATTTTGTATGCGCTTATGCGCCTGGATATGTTATTTCTATTTGGACATTGAGATTGGGCGTGCCAGACTCTATGGGCACCGTCCATTAGCTTTATTTTCTTATTTTTGGTAGAAAGCAAACTCAAAAGCTAAAAGCTTGTCATATTTTTGTAATTGGGCTATTATTGAGCATGAAGATTGGAAATATACATTAAATACATACTTTGTGAAGCGCTCACACAAGGCATGGGGGAGATTGAACCCAATTTGTCTCTTGCCTCATGTCGTGCTTGCTTTTACATGGGTTTTTGTGCTAAAAAGTAGAGTACTTTGTTCTTGGGGACCTTCTAGATAGAATATAGGTGAAGAGCTTAAGGCTAGCTGGAACAACTCTAACTGGGTGAAAGATAGATTATCAATGACTCTAAAGGGGTATAGCTCTTATAGCCCGCGAAGGTGGTTAGATCAACCTAACCGACCTACCATATGATCCTCCACTAGTCAGCCATGGAATATTCCAGGGAATATTTTCTTTACCGTCGGGCTAGGGGGCCACTGGCCCCCCTGAGACCCCCCAACCAGGGGCTTCTTCTGCAACCCTCGCACCCCAAAATAGGGACTCCTTTTAACTCCCTTACCCAACAACTCGATGCAATGTTCCTTGAGTTGCTACGAGCTTAACTACTTAGTCCAACCTAAAGATTAGACCCACAATGATCACCTTTTTGCCATTGGTCACATCAACCTCATGTGATATACAAGTCAGGACTCAACTAATATCTAGGCTCACATTTGGCTTCTCCTCATAATGGAATCCTTACAAGTTTGAGCATCGTGGATCATTGGAGGCACCTTATGAGGGTGGGGCATTGAGCATATCTAACACCCCCCCTCAATGTCCACCCGTAGGTGAACTATCTCCTCGGCCCAATGCTAAGTCTCTAAAGATGAACTTGAAGCAAATCCTTTGTAAGTGCTTTGGTGAAGATATCCGCTCCATTCTCCTCTATTGGGTGGATAGTAGACCAGTTCCACTATCTCATCCTCCATCGAATCACACACATAGTGATACTGGATCTTTGTATGTTTGGTGCATGCATGAAACACTGGATTTTTGGCAATGGCAATGCAACTCTGATTGTCACATCTCATCAGAGTTGGTTCTTCATCTTGCACTCCCATATGCCATAGGATCCTTCTCAACCATACTGCTTCACATGTAGCAAAACAAGTTGCCTTGTACTCTGCTTCGATAGAAGACAATGCCATTGTTGGTTGCTTCTTACTAATCCAACAGAAAATTCCTGAACTCAATGAGAAAAAATAACCAAAAATTGATTTTCTGGAATCACTTTCCCCTACCCAATTTGAGTCACAATTCCCCACAAGAGAAGTTCTAGAACTATATGTGATACCATAGTCAAGAGTTTCCTTCAAGTATTTGAGCACTGCATCCTAGCCTTCCAATGACTCTCATGAGGTTTGTCTGAGAACCTACTCAAAACACCAACAACAAAACTGATATCTGGTCTAGTGTTACACCAGTAGATCAAATAGCCGGCCATCCTCTTGTACCTCCCAAAGTCTACTAGTGCTCATGTATCCTCAATGGATAACTTTGTGTTCACCTCCATAGGTGTAGCTATTTCCTTGCACTCGGTCATGCCAAATGCCTTCAAGATCTTCCATGCATACTTCTTCTGAGAGATGAAGATCTTTCTTGGCTATTGCCAAAATTCAATTCCCAAACAATAGTGCAACAACACCAAGTCTGTCATTTCAAACTCAAAACTCAAAGCCTTTCGAGTTTGGTTGATCATATCTTCATAGTCACCTGTAATAAGAAGGTCATCCACATATAGGACAATCACTACAAGCTTTTCACCATCCGTATAAACATACAAGTTAGCATCTAAGGCACATATTTTGAATTTTAAGCTTAAAAAGAGATTATCTATCTGTTGGTACCATGCTCTAGGGGCTTGTTTCAGCCCAAAGAATGCCTTCTTTAGCTTACACACTTTCTTCTCAAAATGGGGGGCCTCAAACCCTGGTGGTTGAGCCACATACACCTCCTCCTTGAGGTCACCATTTAAGAACATTGACTTAACATCCATTTGGTAAACTCGCCACTGCTTGTGGGAGACCACTGCAACTATTGTGCAAATAGTGGTCATTCTGGCAGTTGGGGAAAATGACTCTTGAAAATCAAACCCTTCAACCTATAAAAATCCCTGTGCAACTAGTCTAGCTTTGTACTTTTCTAAGATACCATCAACCTTGTACTTTACCTTCCAGATCCACTTGGTGCCAATAACCTTCTGCTTTGTTGGCTGATCCACTAGCTCCCAAGTGTCACACTTCATTATGTTGTCATACTCGGCTTGCATAGATGCCTTCCATGCTGGATCTACAAGTGCTTCTTCTAAGTCAGTTGGCTCCTTTAATTCTCTCATAATCTCAGTCATCAAGGCCATATTGACTATGTGAGCAAAAGCCCTCCTTTGCTCCTCTATTCTCTGCTAAGACCTCCTTGGTCCATTTGCCTTCTCCTCCAACAGATGTGGGCATAGGATTATTGCGGTCATAGAGCTGCTTCACCCAATGCAGCAACAGATTTTCTGGTGCAATGCTGTCAGGTTGGTGAACTTTTTCCTCATTATCTGAAGATGATTCTTCCTCCTCCTTAAGGATAGGGACAGCTCTCGAGACAGGTTCATAGTGGACTACTTCTTCACTAGATGATAAAGTAGAATAACTTGCCTTCTCCTCCTCCACTGTATGTAGCTGCTCCTTGAACACCACATCACAGCTCTCGTGATGATCTTCTTTGCCTCTTGGTCATATAATTTGCAAGCCTTCTACTCATCACTATAAACCAAGAAGATACAGTTTCTGCTTTTTGGTTGTAACTTGTTTCTCTTTTCATCTGGAATACATGCATAACATTCATATCCAAAAATTCTAAAGTGTGAGACAAATGGTTTCTTACTAGTGTAAGCCTCATGAGGTGTTTTTCCCTTGAGAGCCCTTGTGTAGCTTTAATTTAAAATGTAGACTACAGTATTAATAGCTTCAATCCAAAATAGGCAATCTCTTGCCCTTTAGCATACATCTTGCCATCTCCACAATGGTGCGATTCCTACATTCCACAACACCGTTCTGTTGAGGTGTGTGAGGCGTTGTCAATTGATGCTTGATCCCTTTGCTCTTGCAAAAGTCTTCAAAATCCTTTGAGTTGAACTCACCACCACCATCTGTTCTAATTTTCTTCACACTTCTAGTTGTTTCATTCTCAACAAGTTTTAGCCATTCTTTAAACTTACCAAAAGCTTGAGCCTTATCACAAAGGAAGTACACCCACATCTTCCTAATGTAGTCATCGACAATCAACATAAAATAAGAAGATCCCCCCACGGACCTTGTAGGCATCTTTCCACACAAGTTAGCATGCACCAACTCTAGAGAAGCCTGTGCTCTATTATGCTTTCCTATGGAAATGCCTTTCTCTGTTGCTTGTCAATCATACAAGCTTTACATGGTTCCTTCAATTCACTCATTGCAGGTAGGTGAGCAACCATACCTTGCTTGTGCATCTCCTTCAACATTGCAAATCCAATGTGTCCAAACCTTTCATGCCAAACCTTACTTGTGCCCACTCCAACGGTGGTTGTAAGAGCACTTAGCTCATATAGGTTGTTCCTTCTTTCTCCTTTGCCAACAACTTTGCCATCACTGTCAAAAATTTCTGCACATGTCTTCTTGAACCTCACTTCATGACAAAGATCAGTTGTGGCAACAAACTGATAACATATTTCTCCTAATTTTGAGAACATAGAACATATTTAAAAGCTTTTTGAAATCTCCATTTGCAACAAAAAATGAAATAGTACATGTGCTTTCATCAAGGCATTTTGCATCATTTCCAACTGTCACAGTGATGGATTCTTGTAGAGGCTGCATAAGACTATATAGACATTTCTTGTTGGTCATGTGACGGGAGGCCCCACTATCCAACACCCATGAGTCACTAGTAGATTCTTCTTGCACCAAGGAGCACACCTCCTCAATGGTCACCATGAATCACTCCAACTCTGCTTTAGTCATATTGACTGTCTCTTTCCCTTTACTTTTAAGGGTACCATTCTTTTCATGTGCCTTCTTGACACGATAATCTGTGATTGCATGTCCTTTCTTTTTGAAGTAGAAGCACTCTCCTTGAAACTTCTTCTTACTGCCCTTCTTCTTTTTGTCACCATCATTTTTGGTGGAGGAACCACCTTTCCCTTTTGCATTGGCAGAGAATGCAGCATCTCCATTGTTGCTTCCTTCTTGAGCTTTCAGCCTCAACTCCTCCTCCAACAATAATGCACAAAACTCCTCAAAACTCAAAGCTTGAGGTCTCAATTGAGTATTAAGGGCAGTTACTAGTCCATCAAACTTTTGTGGACAAATCCGAAGACACCTCCTCGCTAGCTCCTCGCTAGTCTTTTGTATCCCAACGCCAGCCATCTGGTTGAGCAGATTCTTAATTCGAGTGATGAATGCTTCAGCTATCTCTCCTTCAATAAACTTCTATGATGCTAGTTGATTCTCCGAGTTTTGAATCCTTGTTTTTTTTTTGTATTTCATACTGACTCCTCAATACATTCCAAGCCTCTGATGCTTTGGTGGTATGCTGAATCAAAGTCAAAACACTATCAGAACAGCTTGTAACTAAGGCACACAATGCATATGCATTCCTTCGTTTCCAAGCTCATAGAAGATCCACATTTGGAGGAATCATCACACTAGGATTTGATGGGTCGGGGGTAGGCTATGCTTCTACGCCAGTCCCTAGCACAATCTCCAAAAGCTCATAAGAATCAAGGATAGTTGTAATTTTGAACTTCCACAAGTATAGTTTGTACCATCTAACTTGCCTTTGTTGAAGGTTGGTGGACGAATCCTCAGTGTTTGAATAGCTAGTACAGTAGCACTACCTCTTGTACTACTCCCAGATGCGCCAGAACCGCTTTCGAAAGATGACAATGTTTCTCTTTGTTGTTGAAGCCTTTTCCTCTTGTGCACTCTTCGATCCTTAGAGCCCTCTAGGCTCTGATACCATGTAAAAAATTACACGATGTAGCGAACAGAATCTGAGAAAGAGATAGAGATAGAGAGTACACAATAGATAAGAGGAGAATTAAAATTTTTCTTTAGCTCCAAACAACTGATACAAAGATGGCTCTGTCCACCCGTGCACTTCCACTATGAAGCTTAGATGTCAATCTAGACTGAAGATAGGTGAAGAGCTTAAGGCTAGCTGGAACAACTCTGACTGGGTGAAAGATAGATGATCAATGACTCTAAAGGGGTTTAGCTTTTATAGCTCACGAAGGCGGTTAGGTTTGCCTGATTGACCTACCATATGAGTCTCCACTAGTCGGCCATGGAATATTCTCGAGAATATTCCCTTTACCGTTAGGCCAGGGGGGACCACTGGCCCCCCTGGGACCCTTGAGCCAGGGGTTGCTTCCACGGCCCTCAGACCCCAAAATAGGGGCCCCTTTTAACTCCCTTACCCCACAACTCAATGTAAAGTGCCTCGAGTTGTTACCAGCTTAACTACTTAGTCCAACCCAAAGATTAGATCCACAATGGTCACCTTTTTACTATCCAATCACATAGACCTCATTTGATATACAAGTTAGGACTCAACCAATATCTGGGCTCACATTTGGCTTCTCCTCATAATGGGGGCCTTACAACTTTGAGCACCATGGATCATTGGTGGCACCTTATGAGGGTGGGGCAGTGAGTATATCAAACAAGCATCCAATTTGATTGAGGGAGGGGGGGGGACTTTAACATGTCTTGTGATGCAATGCCACACAGAGGCAATGAGGGGGGGTGTTACACTATAGACATGGAGATTCACCCTAAGCAATGGTCTATGAGGGGAGATGGATGTAAATGGCCTTAAGGGGCAGGGTAAACCCTAACCCTAGCTTGGTGTAATGTGCCCGCCCCTCAAATTGTGGGACACATCTTAGCAGCCCTTCAAGAGATCAATCTAGAAGACGCCACCCGGCACTCCCAAGGAATAATACATGGCTTGCTAACTAGGGTCTCTCGAGTTTGCTTCGCAACGAAACTTATCCGGCCGTTCCCACTAGGATCGACCTGAATTTTGGGTTCCTAGCAGTCGAGTCTTCCTAACAACCTTCTAGCATTGGTCAACAGCTACTCCATTTTGCGTAGATACAACTAGACCCAAGCAGACTCATATCACACTTGGTTCAAAGAGAATGGGAAACGAGAGGGATGCATCACTCGACCTCTCTTTCCGTAGGGCATAGTCCCATTCCAGTCCCCTAAAATGGTATGAATCAGGGTTTTAACTTACAAGTTCTAAGGTCCTTGTCTAACTAACATCTGCATCAAATAAATTCCATTGAGAAAAGCTCTCGGCTAACCGAGACCACCCTTCCGTAGGATAGACCCATTGGTCACATCCACCATGCTTCCCTCGGGGGTTGTTTTAGTTATATAATTACCTACCACATTATGCTTGACACATAAAAGTAGCTTCCTTAATTAACCCGTTAATCACAGATTCCTTTACGTAATTTAGGGCACTGACACAAAGACAAGATAAAACAAGATCAAACACTTAACTTATCTTCATGTTAATGTTTGTCTCCCACCCATACAGGAGAATTAAGTGTCCCTTTCTACCTCCGCAAAAAAATCCTTTCATCTTTCGGCAATAAAAACCCAAAGGTTTATCCTACCAAGATTCCACCTTGTAACTAGTATCAAGGCCTCAAGATCCCATCTCGAGTCACATAGAATGCTTATGTAGGGCAGGGAGGCATTGGGATTAACGGCTAGAGCCCCCACTGGCACCCAAGCATCCTCCTACGCCAAGTAATTTCCATAAAGAGACCTCTCACGATGGGTTCGGTCCACATTCCCGCACGGATTCAAAACCCCCTTGGTTAGGGTTTGGCAGTTCGCGAGGGGGATCTTGTGCCATCCTTCCTTAATTATCCCTTTAGGAAATCATCCACAGCTGAAGCAACCAGCCTAACATCCTTTAACTAGGAAAACATCCTTTTGTTCCCATGGCAATCAGTCATCACAGAACCGGCCATGAAATCATCAATCACAACAGAATCAACCAAAGCTGAAACAACCAGCCTAACATCATTTACTTAGAAAAAATGTCATTTTCCATATCAACAATAACTTGCTTAATCCATTCTTTTTCCACAACTTACTCTCTCACATAAACTTATAACATGGCTTCCAAAATAAACCAAGCATCCCAAAGGCAAAAACCAAGCAATTGAGGTAACAACCACTGTACTCTTCCCAAGATATAGTTTATTCTCTTTACCTACATCTAGAACATTATTTCAAACATCCAAAGGCTATCATCCAAGTATTGGAACCAACAGTCTCCTTCTTCTTCTTCTTCTTCTTCTTCTTCTTCTTCTTCTTCTTCTTTTCTTCTCTTTCTCTCTCTTCTTCTCCTTCTTCTTCTTCTTCTTATTTCCTTCTCCTTCTCTCTCTTCTCTCCCTCTTCTCTCTCTTCCCTCTTCTTCTCTTTCTTCTTCTTCTTCTCTTCCTCCTCTCCTTCTCTCTTCTCTCCTTCTTCCTCTGCACGGTGATCACACGCGGGAGGGGGGGAGAATCCCTGACAGAAGCACGAGGGGGGGGTGCAGCTGTCGGATGAGCTAGAGGGGACACACCGTATCGTTGAGGGAGGAGGGGCTGATGTGTCTCACGAGAGGGGGAGTGCCGTACATAGGACGAGGGGGGGGGGGGGAAGGCTTGCTGCAGTCCGCCGGGGCCGTGTTGCAGTAGTCAAAGGAGGGAGCCCTTTTTGTTGTAGCAGGGGGGCCGCCTTATATGGTGGAGGGGGGGAGGTGATAAGGCGGCGCCACCCGCAATCTGGGGGGCTGCATGTCCCCCCCTTATCATTTACTTCACTCCATGTCTCTCTCCCTCTCTCTCTCCTTGCCATGCACACGGTAGGGGGAGAGAGAGGGAGAGATAAAAAAATTCCAAAAAATTTTAAAAAATCTAAAGGGGGGATTCTCATGGGGGGGAGACATAGGGGAAGCACCAGGGGGGGAGGGGGGACATTATACTTGACAAAGGCTATATAAATGGCCTATGGGTCACTATCAAGTGTGAGAAAGAGTGTACCCAAGTTGTACTTTAAGCAACTTAGTAAGCAAGATTTTATTCTTGTACTTTGAGCTCTCATCTCCCTCTTGTGCACATTCTTCTTGCTACAACTCTGATTTTCCACACATAAGACAATCAGATTCAACTTTCATATTGTTCACTAGAAGTTATGAACATTTAGCCCTAGGTCTACTTGATGAATCCATAGCAACTAAGGTACATTCCTTACCATGTTCTTGGGAAGAATATGAATTCATCTTCATTAAAACTTTTGCTATTGCAAAGGAGATGATTGGTGATGAAATCTCACCAGAAAATGCCAAAAGCCAGTGTTTAATCACATCTTATCATAAAAGCAAAAATCCCATGCCACTTCAAGAACTCTCTGAACTCAAATGACTTGTTGAATGTGAGTCCAATTTCATGCATAAGTGGTATAATTTTTTCATTTCATAGTGATGGGACCTAAAATGGGCCGGCATTGGCTATGGCACTAGCCGGACCTCATGCATACAACAGACAACCCCACCACATGGCCTCACGGGCCAAGGGTGTCTAAAACTCACTTTGCACTAAATGCTTATGAAGATTTTGCATTTGTATCCAATATGTAGTCCAACGTTCACCTTCCCTTCTCCTCAGAGGGAGATCCCATAACATATAGGCATAATGCCTCGTAATACACACATAGGAAAGCACCTCTTGGCTGATTGCCGCAGCTCCACTGCAACTGAAAGGAGATACCATGTGTCATGCTTGATATGCAAGGTGTATGAAGATTGTGCACAACCATTTTATGATTTAAAAAAACCAGCCATGTGAGGTGGGGAAAACAACCCTTTCATGAATTTTAACTAAGCGTTACGTGCTGCGCTGCTTTAGGGACTAGCACTGGAGCTTTCCTGCTACTAGTCGCCTATATTTAATTATGGAACGATCCCTAAATGCTATGCACAAAGAGGGAAATCATAATTTGTATCTTTTTAGCAATTAGATCATCGCACAAACTTCACCCCCCCTTACCGTTTAGGTGTTGCTGCGGTGCATAGGTGTAAATGGTTGTTTTGTATCATTTTTGTATTTAAAAATAATAAATACATACTATAACACAAAGGATGAGGCCAAACTGAGGCTTAACCTCATGCTTTAACCTCTTCAAACATTCACGCACATAAATCTTATTTTTCCATATTTTTTAAGCTCAAAAACCCTAATATTCTTTATTTTTTATTTATTTTTCTTATTTATTATTCATAAAAAATAGGTATTTTCTGATTTATTTGTGTTGGCTTATTATTTTGACTGAAACTTAACATTTTCTTTGGGTTTATCCCATTTTCATTCCTTTTCTTCAACTCAAAATCGAAAAAAAACCACTAATTTCCATTAAAAATGATATTTTACGAGTTTTAAAGAAATAATAACGGCTCTAAATCATTACGAGTTCTCCATTACCATAGTTAAAATCCTGAAACATGATACGAACAAGGTTCAAACAAAAATTCATCACATATGAACAACATTTGGACCATGAAATAACAAAAACAAGCCTATTTCTTCATAAAATTGGAGCATACTGCGTATCTTACGTGTTGCAGGTTTTTAATAATTATTTCGGGCAGCCCATGGACCGACGAACAACCATTCTTTAGCGCTGAGCCTCTTTCCTCAGCCTCCTCTTCATCTTGAAGCAATTTGATCATAGCCAAACAAGCATTCTTCAGCCCCTCTTCTTCTTGATTTCTTGCACATGAATTGCCTCTATGCAAGAGAGAGAGGGAGGAGAGAGAAAGACTGGTTTTTTATCTCTTTGCTTAGTGCATCATTCCTTGCGTGGTGTGGAGCGATTGGAGGCACAAAGAGTCTTCATCCCATAGCCATGAGGGTTTCTCTGCATTTGCCCGATCAGAAAATGATGAAAGATAAAGGAAAAATGGGACGCCAAAAAATTGGCGTGCCCTCCCCCCCCCTAAAGGCATTTCATTCTTGAGCTTTTAAGCTCTTAATTAGAGCTTTAAGGTTTAAAACACAAAAGAACCGGTTCATGACTTGGGTTTCACACTGCGCGAAAGTGGATTTTTCAGTTTTGAGGGGGCAAACAACATTGAAATCGAGATCCATCTAGACGGGTGGTTCCGTGATGTTGAAATCTACAAAGCTAGGCCTGTAACTCTCTTCACAATCCCGAACCTTGCGGGGATTAAATGGGGAATCAAACGATCTCGGAATGGAGATCGGAGACTTGTGTAGGATTCCTGATATCATTTTGCATCTAGGAAAACTCCGGCTTGGCCATCCGCCACCATTTGATTTCCATGAAAATTAGCAGTAGCGCTTTAGGGACTTGCCGCTTAAAATCGTACTAATTGCCATCATCGCCTTCGATGAAGTCTATTTTTCTCGTGATATTCGTAATTTTTGGCTATTTTTAAGCACTTCTCAGCATAAAAAATCATCTGTCATTGGCGACCCCACAGGATAGGGTGACTCAGCCTGTCGAATCCCACGAATAGATCTACACATAAACAAAAAAAAGGAGCATCAAGCTGATACAAAAAATACACAACACAACACATCACAGCTCATACCCTACCCCCTGACAAAACCAAGGCATGAAATCCACGAGGAGTAGGACTAGCATAATTTGATAGAAGGCCCGAAGCTAGTCACTAACTGACTGCTGCAACACAACCAAGCTAAAAAGAACGATCAAAGAGGTCATCCTAAGTGGTGGTTTGAACTACCTTCCTGACCTAGGACAACTCAACCAGGAGCTCCTAGTAGGTGAGGACTCCTATAGCCTGATCAATAAATATTTTCTTTTAGCACAGTTTTTCCCTTTTAGCGCCTGATTGTCCATACTCAAGCATGTAAAAAGGAGGGAGTTGAGCGTAGTGACCCAAGGAGAACAAGGCATCGGCCTTAGGTCATGTCTCGGTACCCAAGAACCTACCAAGCCCTCGCAAGGCGACACTTATTCCTTTTCCAACGCTCACTTTTATTTTCGCTCCAACCTTCTTTTATTTTCTTTATTTTATGGAAAGATGTCACCCCAAGGAAGGGCAAGGTATCGACTCCGGATCTTGTCTCATCCCTAGGAACCTACCACGCCTTCGCAAGGCGATAAACTTCAGCTTAAGGATTTTTCTTTCTTTCCTTTTCTACTTTTATAGGGGTTAAAACTCCTTTTTACACACCTTTGTATATTCATATATTGTCTTTCAGATCTTTAGGGTTTTGTCTCTTTCCATCATTAGTTTAGTAGGCTTCTCTAACTGCCTCACAAGTAACAGGACCTCCTAGAACGGCCGCCTAGCAGGTCAGCAGAACAGGGCCACTAGAACTCCCATCTAAAACAAGTCTTTCAATGCCTGACAATGCCTTGCAGGAGGCAATGACTACTCAGACCTCCCTCAAACATACCTAACCTAAACTTGGGACTTCATGCCTCAAGTGCCGATCCCCAGTAAACAAAGAAAACCCTCACCCGCACATATATTATTAATTGCTTAAGGAAAAAACTTGAAAAGGGGATGAAACCACCTGGAATGGCCACAACAAGCTTCTTCGCAACAAAGCCTCCCTCCAGCGACTTTGTCAACCTGTATGGCACAATCACTAAAACAACAAAGCATTAAACATACCTGCTGTCAAGAATCGCGTGGTGGAGGGGGTTGCTCAAGATGCTGCGCTGAACACACACAGAATGCACAAGGAGAAGCTCACTCAAGAGACAAGAAGAGAGATGGAGGCCAAAACGTTTTCTTGCTGGTTTCTTCTTCTTCTTCCACACACTTTACAAATGTACACAAAGTATAGATAAGATACAATATAAAAGGAAAGTGGCCTACTAAGTCAAACAATGCATAACCAACTACACTAGTCGACTGGCGCTATAACTATGCCAGCTGTAAATAGGTGTAACAACCTAAATATAATAAGTAATGAGTCAGTGGCCATGTGAGATGCATAATGACCACCGACGTACTAAGTGTAGGCGTGTGGACCCATCTAACCAGGCGGTCCATCATCCATGTCCACATGTGTTGAGCTTGCCATCTCAACACCTGCACCAAATAGAGATAGGACCCTCTTGGCCTAAAGAAATAGCACATTTTACTGTAAACTAACTAGCCCTCTTGGCCTAAACACATAGATTATTAAAACCTGAAAACAAAGGGCCCTCTTGGCCTAAAGAAATTAGGCATTAACTACTTAAAGCAACTGGCCCTCTTGGCCTAACGGAAACAAACAAAACGGCTCATAGAGATCCCTCCTTTGAAGAAGGAAAATATACGCAAATACACTCCATTCCAGGGGGAAAAATAGGGCTCTCAGCCCTAAACTAAATGCATCAAATTATGGCCCATACCTCCTGCATATATAGCAAGAGGTCTACGTATAACATGTCACCTGATCAACCTATGGGTCCAAGATAACAATGGTAGATGGGTCTCAGCTACTCTTTGCATCACCCATATCAACCATCGCCTGCCATATAATGTGTGGTCTGATAACATTCCCCACAAGTGACCAGGTCATGTCTCATTATCAATAGCAATATCCGGACTAGGATCACTGTTGAAAAAGAGATCCTCTTCATAAGCAAAATTAGCTAAGGAATCCACAAATTGATTCCAATAACGTGGAATGAGCTGAAGAGATATGCTCTCAAATTCATCAAGTAGGGTTATAGCAGTTCGATGATACATACGAAGGAGAGGATTCCAGATTGTGTATGTCCCATTGAGTTGATTTAAGATCAGCTGGGAATCCCCTTTTATTAACAACCACCTAATACCACCTTCCTTGGCAATATATACTCGGTCATGTTGTTAGTAAATCCTACCTCGAGATAAGCAGCTAATTTCATTGTAACTCTACATCAGGGATCTCTGATAACTACTCGAACACTTCCTTTTCTATTAGGGCCCCTAAACGCTCCATCAAAATATAATGTATATGTCCATAATGGGTTTACACAGCCAGCCATCAAGAACTCCCCTTTTCGTAATTATGATAGTCAAAGTTTAGCATATTTCGAGGATGGACTGACGGCTCCATCGCACCTTCTTCATTAAACTCAACAGGGATGCTTGTCAAGATTTGTAAGCAATGATGGCAGAAAACTTTAATTTCCCACACAAAGGTACCTTCTTCTTGCTCAATCACTTTATATCCCTTGCTCCACCAGATAAGCCTCCCCTGATGATATCTTTTCTCGAGATATGGGTGCTCCAAATAAGAAATTAACCGCCCCATCCACCAATTTAAGCTCTCCTGCAGGTCTCAAATCAACCCCAACATGGACCTGCAATGCATTTTTTCGCGTTAGCATACTTAGAAATAATAAGGTTTAATCTTATCAAGATTAACCTTATTATTAAATTCCACCCCTTGTGTAGATTAGCTAATAGAACTGTGGACTTATTTTTACCTATAACTCCATATTGGGGAATACGAAAATTTCCCATAAGTTTGGGACACGTGGTCAAATCTTTGGATTTGTCATAACTTGAACACTATAACTCCAAATGGAGCACCCTATAGCTCAATAGATTCCATTTTTCAAGCACTTTCCAATGATAGGTTACATCATATGGTTTTGAAAAACTTATAATCATGTTATCCGGGTGCCACCTTTTTAGTATTCAAAAAATGGAAATTAGGAGATTCCCAAACTCACTAATATTGTGTTCTATCCGAACTATCTTGTAAGGGCCATCCCATCGAGGTTCCAACTTTCTTGGAAATAGCTCCCTACACGCATCGTAATATAAAACTAACTATCCCTTTTTAAAAGTATATTTCTTTGCTTTCAAATCATGCAACCGTTTCATCTAACGTTTAGCTATCTCCTGGTGCAACAAACTCTGCAATTTGAGCTTCTCCAAGTGGGCTATAGTCGTAAATTACTCAAATAGGGCATCTTCATCACACTCAGAGAATGATTGATTGCGAATCTAATGGTCGGCAACTCAATTTCTAAGGGAAATACACACTCCTCCCCGTAAACTAATTTGAATGGGGTGTGGCCAGTGGGTCATTTAAATGTTGTATTATACGCCCAAACCACCACATATAATTTTGTATCCCAGTCCCACTTCTTTTCGGAGACTATCTTGGATAGGATACTCACAAGGTGCTTTTTAGTACTTTAACTTGTCCATTTGCTTGCGGATTATAAGGGGTCATCTTGTTATGCGTAATTTTCCATGCTTCAGTTAGGCTTCTAATCATTTTATTTAAAAAATGAGTTCCACGATCTGATACTATTTCTTTTGGTGGACCAAAACGGCAGATGATTTGCACAAGTAGGAAACTAACTACCTCTTTTGCATTGTCCTACCTCTTTGCCCGTGCTTCTAACCATTTTGTAAAGTAATCAGTTGCTACTATAATATACCTCTTCTGAGTCAATGCCCCACTTCTCAAGTGGAAGGATAGCCATGATAGGCGTAAGTGAACATTTCCTATTCTCTCTGCTATTATGCATTTGATAGGTATCACATCTCTTAACGTACTCAAAGGAATCTTGGAAAATGGACGGCCACCACTATCCAGCTCGTAAAGTCTTCTATGCCATTAACTGCCCAGCAAAGTGCCCTCCACAAGCAGAGTCATGGCACAATTCCAAAATAAAGGGAACCTCGTCAGGCATCACACATCAGTGATAGATATCATCAACACCCTGCCGATATAATATGCCTGCAATCAAGGAAAATTTCAATGCTTGCTGTTTAATTTTTCTCTTCTTCGATTTTGATAAAGTTGCTCCAGTCTCCCCCGTAGAAAGATAGTGTATTATAGCAGCATACCAAGAGGGAATAGATGTCGTATCAATCTTGAACAAAGTTTCCATGTCACTTCCTTAAGCCAAGACCTCTTTTGGCTCTTCAAAATCCACAAGACACTCTACAATGCCCTGAAGCTTCGGCGGCTTGCTCTTAATCTCATAATCAAATTCCTGCAAAGTGATTAACCACTTTTCTAAAGGGTCAGGCGGCTGTAACTTATTCAACAACAATCGAAGCCCTTCCGCCTTCGTATAAAAGACCACCCTCTCATAAAGAATGTAGTGCCTGAACTTTTTGGTCGCAAATACCATTGCAAGGCACAACTTCTCCATATAGGTGTAGTTAATTTCCGATATGCCCAACTTTTGACTGGAAAAAGCTATTGGATGGTACCACTTTTCCTTCCAAATTTGGGCCAAACAGCAGTTGATACTATACATGGTTGCTGCTAAAAATGTATAGAACATTTCGCCTCTTTTTGGTGTTTTTAAAATAGGTGCTTTGGCAAGCTCCTTCTTCACATTGTCAAAAGATACTTTGCAAGCAACACTCCATGAAAACTGACAATTAAAGGACAATAGGTTGGGCAGTGACAATATTCTTTCTGCCAAGGTATTGATAAACCTCCGATAATATCCTACTGATGACAGAAATCTATGCACTTCCTCTGGAGTACGTGGCAGACTCATGGCGACTATTGTTGAGAATCAGCAATCACACTCAAACAGCCTCTTTGTATGGAGTCTTAGGGTCAAGGACATGCATGCTAACTTATCCCATATGCACAATGGTGCCTACTGCAGTTTCCTACTTTCCTATAAAGCATTGTACTTGCTTCCTTTCTTAATGCAATGATAGTACTCTTTTCATTTCAGTAAAGTGTCAATGTCATTGTCCACATATACAAGATTGTCTTTATGAGTCCAAGTCTCAATCTTGGAACCTAATTCACTTGTGTAACAAACAGTGTCCATTCCATCATGAGTCTACACTTCTCCTTCCATCCTCCATAGCTTCCGGTTATGTCATGCTCTAGATCCCGCATTTCTAACATGGTATCGTAGCCCAGTTGGGCATGGCATTGCTTCTCCAGCCTCTCTTGATTCTTCTGAACCTCCACCCAGCTCAGTGTCAGTGTATGACTTCTTTTCTCAACTCTACTCTCACTGAAGCTTCCATGGCAACCATAGCCAGCAGCACCCTGTCAGATTGAACTGCTTATATCTCACTCTACAGGTCAAATCTCTTGGAGCTTCCTTCTGGAAAAGTATTCCCCAACTCATAAAGCTTCCCTGTATCACATCAATCCAGGACATTGGACCATCTGGAGCTCAGCATTGTGAAAATCCCCAATCTCTGTTCTGTGTCTGCCATAGCCAGACAAGACCTACCTTGCTTGGAGCCTCCATAACTCTTCAATCAGGCATAATTTCAACACGATTTCTTCTGGAGAAATGTTCCTTGGCTTAGGGCGCAGCTTCTTGTCACTTTAAACACCAACATTGATGATCTACAGCTCCAGCATTGCTCAAATTCGACCTGGCTGTCCAGATCTGCGACGATTCTGTTCGCGGCACCTGCGCGCTGTATACTGACCACGATGTTGACAATCTCCATGGGGCTTTGGTAGCCCATGACATAAGCTTCCTAGATATGTAAAAAGTTTAGAAAATGATGCACTGTAGCTCCTGCAATCAGCAAAAAACCAGGCCCCTGTCTCAGAAACCCTAATTCCACCATAGCCAAAAGCTTCAAAATCTTGACATTTTTCATTGTTTCTCTCACTGAAGTTATCAACAGTGATTTTAATCACTGAGCAATACTCTCTGAAGTTCGTTAAAGTACTGTCACTCAGATCTGAAGGCATCAGCATCAAATCAAGAAGGGGAAGATCACTTGGAGTAAAAGACTTTTGCAGATTTGGTATTCATTGACACTCAGTTAGTGCTTTTTAGCACTTGTGTCTCTCAATTAATTCTTCTGTTGCTCAAATCTAATAAAGTCTGAAGTTGATTTGCTACTGTTCCCGTAAATCTAACATGGGCAAAGACTCGCCAAATGCTCGATTCAAAGGAGTCGGATTCCACACTTGGCAAACCCGCATCAAGCTCATCCTGATGAAGAAGGGTCTCTAGGCCATCACAAATGGCAAAGAGAAGAAACCACGGGACGCGGACCTTGCAACTACTTGGCAAAAGAATGATGACAGAGCCCAGGCCATTATCAAATTGGAGCTAGATGACAGTTATATCCATCACGTGGATAACTGTGAGACCTCATAGGATACATGGAAAAGACTTGACACCCTATTCGGTGCACAATCTAAATCATCAAAGTATGGTCTCCTAATTGAATTCTTCAGGCTTGAAATGAAGTCCAGCACATCACTTGCCACACATCTTAATTACATGGAAGGACTCCTAACCCAACTTGCAGGAATCAACATTAAAATGGATGAAGATGTTTGCATCGGTGTTCTACTTAAGAGCTTGCCTCCTGAATATAATAACGTATCAACAACTTTAATCAACATGCCAAATCCTAAACTTGTTGATATCCAGGCATCACTGTTAGAAGAAGAAAAGAAGCTAAAAACTAAAGAAGAACCAAGTACCTCTAGAGATGAGCATGCATTATATGTTGGCAACAGGTACAAAGGCAAGAAAGATCAGCTCTTTTGTGACTTCTGCAAAAGGACCGGACACACCGAGAAGTTCTGCCACGCAAGAAAGAGATCCCAAAAGGCCTATCTAGTCGCAGTCAAAGAAGAAGAAGAAAATGAAGCAAAGGAAGAAGAAGATGAAGATCACCAGGATCGGAAGGACAAGACTCATCAGTCCTTGTACTCTCATAATTCTGATAGACTGTTTTAATAGCCTTGTATTTTTCCTTGCCCTAATGCTTCCTGCCATAAGCTATGTAAACTCCTTATGTAACTTGGCATTACAGTCTCTGTACACTTTGTGAGGCCCCTGTTACAGCCTCTGGATGTCCACCATGTTTATGGTACCCACACTTAGCTTTTTCTGCGACAGCCTCTGGTGTTTTTGCCATGTCTGTGGTATACCCACACTTTGCAGGTGGTTCTCATTACAGCCTCTACACACTTTGTGCCTTTCCTAGTTGTGATTGAGGAGGGGTGTTGAGAATCAGCAATCACACTCAAACAGCCTCTTTGTATGGAGTCTCAGGGTTAAGGACATGCAGGCTAACTTATCCCATATGCACAATGGTGCCTACTGCAGTTTCCTACTTTCCTATAAAGCATTGTACTTGCTTCCTTTCTTAATGCAATGATAGTACTCTTTTCATTTCAATAAAGTGTCAATGTCATTGTCCACATACACAAGATTGTGTTTATGAGTCCAAGTCTCAATCTTGGAACCTAATTCACTTGTGTAACAAACAGTGTCCATTCCATCATGAGTCTACACTTCTCCTTCCATCCTCCATAGCTTCCGGTTATGTCATGCTCTAGATCCCACATTTCTAACAACTATGACCTTGATCTTTTCAGGATCAGTTGCAATCCCTATGGAACTAACCACATGGCCTAACAAGAGCCCATAAGAGACTCTGAAGACGCACTTTCGTGGGTTAAGATCTATGCAAAATTGTTTGCAACGCTCAAAACACTTCCGCAAAATGATCAACTGACTATCCCTTATGGTGGCTACCCCCCAGATCATCAATGAATACTTTTAGCTCCTCTGGGGAGATGTCACCAAAGGTCTTGTCAGCTGTTCTTTGCCATGAACCAGGTGCATTACACAACCCAAATACCATCACATGGTACGCAAAATACCAAAGACTGTAATAAACGTCGTTTTTAGCTTATCTTGCTCAGCAATCACCATTTGGTTATACCCTACAAAGCAGTTCATAAACGAATAGATTTTCCTGCCCGCTAGTTGATCCAAAATTTGGTCAATAAATGGGAACGGGTAGTAATCTTTAACTGTCTGCTTATTCAACTCTCTAAAGTCTACACAAAGACGGATTTGATTATTATTCTTCTTCCTGATCAAACTGGTGATCACCATTCAATATGCTGAACAAGGAAGATCAAACCCGTTTTTCGCAACTTCTATAGTTCCTCGTATAACTCGTCCCTTAATTCAAAAGGCATACGCCTTACTTTCTAATGTACATGGTGGGAACCTTCCTTTACAGGAATAGTATGCACAGCTAGACTCGGAGAAATACCCCGAAGTTCAAGCAAAGATATCACGGAGCTCTTGAATTAGGGACACATAGTCCTCTCTTTCTTTCGAACTGAGCATGGACCCTAATTGGCCGCAAATCATTTTGTGTAGCAAGATCCAGCTCAATAACGTCCGCATCTCTTATTCAATCATGAGGCTCTATCGGCTCATTCAAGGTTATCTGATAAATATCCTCTGTAGTGGACCCTTCCTTAGATCCATCGCTCAATGATGTCTCACTACCAAATGGATCATCTACTGTTTCTAGTTCAATGGAGGATAGTGGAGCTCTCTCACTTTAAGGAGACTTAGAGTAAGCATCCACTATTACACAATGGACACCTCGACCTAGAATCACTCGACCAGCGGGTATATCGACTTGACAGTCTGTCTATAGAATCCATGGCCTGCCTAGTAAAACTCGATAGCTATGACGTGCTGCAAACCTTATCACCCTAAAGTCTAGATAGCATTCCATGCTCGCAACTGTAACGTGGACCTTAGTAAGGCAACCTTCCGGTTGTCTTAGGCTATCATCAAGCATTCTAAGAAGTGCGGAGCCATCTTTTTGGATCTCTAGACCTAACCTCTCCATCAAGTCTGAACTTATGATATTGACGGAGGATCAAGTGTCCATGATAACGTGCTCCACTAATATTCCATTCATATATGCTGGAACCCTAGGGCAATGCTTTTCAACATGATCGAACCAATCTTCCCCCACTCTAGCTATGCCCAAAGGTTCTACTATATACCCTATACGGACGCACGACTTTCTTGAATTCCTTGCGTACTCCTAGAGAAAGTTTAATCAATTGCAGGAGGTTCACATTTGGTTTGACTTCGCAAAGGGAACTTGCTAGATCAAAGTCGTGATAATTAGCCAAAGTTCTCTTCTCACACCAAACCATTCTCTCCTTTGGTCTTTCCATCGGCTTTGGTGCCTCTTTTTTAGCCTTTACTTTCTTTCTTGGCAGTCCTTTATCCTCCTCGGATCGGCTTTACTACCAACAGGTCTTAATGGTCCACCTTCCTTATCAGGATTCAGGACTCACTTTTCCCTAGCATCTTGTTTAGGGCTTCCCTCGACAGATTTAACAATTTCTTTGTCACCCTCTTTAATCTTTTGACCTCTTGTTACGGCTTCTAGATTAGAAGTTTCGGTATCATTGACACATACAGCCTCAATAAGGCTAACTCCACTACCATGAGGTAACTTCTCTACAACAGCCTTTCCTCTTTGCAGTATTTTCCTTGGTCCATTGTCTTGCTGGAGATTATTTGCTTATGTGCGCGATGGTTAACTTGACCTGGTTGTTTACTCCCTTGTTGGAGAGAATTGATCTTACTCCAACAGATGGCATCTAAGTGGCCAGACTTCCCGCAAATATCACATTTGACATTTGGGCAATTCCTAGGGAAATGTTGGCCCCCACACCATTTATAGCTGAATCTTGAGGGGCCACCCTCTTCACGGCATCGACTCCCTATCAAATTCTGTTGCTTCTTAAGAAAATTGACATCCACAGCTATTTGTCGATACTGTTTAGACATCATATCGGTATAGTGCTTCATCATGTCCTTAACTTCACCAAGGACATTAGAAGCACTCGACTCATAGCTGTGATCGTCAGTCTCTCGTCCCATGGGCCTAACCACTTGATTAGGAACTAGTTGCTGACCAACCGGGACAACATTAGGATTCATTGTTTGGTTTCCACCACTATTTAGTGAGGCCGCCTTACTAGCCATAGGCATAGTCATGCTAGGAGGAGCTGGTAACATAGGAAAATTTGACATAAAACTCCCTCTGCCACCCGTATTTAACATGGGGTCCCCTTGACTCCCATTGGTCAAGGCCAAATTATTACCATTCCAATTTATCCTTGCTGCATAAGCCGCTTGCAAGTGCAACTCTACTCCTTCTGCTTGGGTAATGGCAGTGTCAATATCAGCCAAAGCAACACTACTCACTTGCACTTGGATATTAAAATCCAATCCATGTAGGAAATATTGCAACTGTGCAGCCGCTGGAATAGGAATATAAGAGTTAAGTTTGCGAAGAACTTGCTTTAATTTCTTGGCATATGCCTGGACATTCTCATTTTCCTCTTGGCATGTTACATTCAAAATACGCAACCAATATTTTCCACCCTTCTCAAGGGCAAACTCCCTACGGAAAGCGTAAAGAATTGGGCACTGCTAGTTATGGTTCCGACTTCTAGACTGTGATATCACACTGTTGCTCTTCCTTTTAACGTCATGTTGAAGAACATCATTAGGTGTCCTTTGTCTTGGATTCGATAGTTGAACATGAGCATTTGAAACTCCTTAATGTGAAGTTCTCCATCTTCTTTTGCTAACCCATGGAAAATGGGCAACGGTGCTCCTAATGCCGGTAAATCTGGTGTACCTGCTGGAATTGCAATAGGTTGTGCCATGGCTACAACCGGATTGACAACAGAAGTTTGTGTAGGCAACACTACACCCCCACTTGTTGTGGATTGATTAACTGGAAATAGGGAAGTACCAAGACTGCACTCGAAGAGCTACTCGTAACATCTAGGTTACTAGAACCACTGCCACTTATGCGTAATGGGCTACTCCTTTGAGGAAAATAGTGTCTTACAATATCCAATCGCCATCTAGCCCTCTTAGCATGTTCTGCTTTTTGTATTTTGGCTTGACGGTCCTTGAAAAGGACATAAACCAACTATTTGTTCCCTAAAAACCATAGATTCAAGAACCTCCACTTGTTGGCGGCTTACAGAAAATGCACCACTGATGGGACCTCAAAAACAACCCCACCACATGGCCTCGTGGGCCAGGAGCATCTAAAACTCACTTTGCACTAAACGCTTATGATGATTTTGCATTTGTATCCAATATGTAGTCCAATGTTCACCTTCTCTTCTCCTCAGAGGGAGATCCCATAACATATAGGCATAATGCCTTGTAATACACACATAGGGAAGCACCTCTCGTCTGATTGCCACGGCTACACTGCGACTCTCCTACATCTCGGGGATTGGCCCCAAGATGCATCGCTCCAACATATATAAAATTCACACAAACTCCACTCTTTCATAATTCAGTGTTCGAGGAGATTTTGATTTGCCTCACAAAACTTTCCCCCACGAAAGCACCCATCTAACCAACGACTTAGGTTTTCTGTCCTCTCAGCGTTGGTCAAAGTTTATCAATCAATTGCAATGCATTCTAGGAGATGCCACGTGGCATGCTTGATGCAAGGTGTATGACAATTTTGCACAACCATTTTATGATTTAAAAAAACCAACCATGTGAGGTGCGGAAAACAGCCCTTTTATGAATTTTAACTAAGCATTACGTGCTATGCTGCTTTAGGGACTAGCATTGGAACTTCTGTGCTACTAGTCACCTATATTTAATTACGAAACGATCCCTAAATGCTATGAAAAAAGAGGAAAATCATAATTTGCATCTTTTCAGCAATTAGATCATCACACAAACTTCACCCCCCCTTACCGTTTAGATGTTGCTGCAGTGCACAGGTGTAAATGGTTGTTTTGTATCATTTTTGTATGTAAAAAATAATAAACATGTACTATAACACAAAGGATGAGGCCAAACTGAGGCTTAACCTCATGCTTTAACCTTGCTAAACATTCATGCACATAAATCTTATTTTTCCATATTTTTTAAGCACAAAAACCCTAATTTTCTTCATTTTTCACAATTTTTTCCTATTTATTATTCATAGAAAATAGGCATTTTCTGATTTATTTGTTTTGTCTTATTATTTTGACTGAAACTTAACATTTTCTCTGGGTTTATCCCATTTTCATTCCTTTTCCCCAACTCAAAATCGAAAAAAAACCACTAATTTCCATTAAAAATGACATTTTACGAGTTTTAAAGAATTAATAACATCTCTAAATCATTATGGGTTCTCCATTTCTATTGTTACAGCCCTCAAACATGATGCAAACAAGGTTCAAACAAAAATTCATTGCATATGAACAACATTTGGACCATGAAACAACAAAAACAAGCTTATTTCTTCATAAATTGGAGCATACTGTGTGTCTTGCGTGTTGTGGGTTTGTAATAATTATTCCGGGCAGCCCATGGACCCCAACCAGCAACCATTCTTTAGTGCTGAACCTCTTTCCTTAGCCTCCTCTTCATCTTGAAGCAATCTGATCATAGCTAGATAAGCATTCTTCAGCCCCTCTTCTTCTTGATTTCTTGCACATGAATTACCTCTATGCAGGAGAGAGAGGGAGGAGAGAGAAATACTGGTTTTTTATCTCTTTTCTCAGTGCATCATTTCTTGCATGGTGTGAATCTTCATCCCATAGCCATGAGGGTTTCTCTCCATTTGCCCGATCAAAAAATGATGAAAGATAAAGGAAAAATGGAACGTCAAAAAACTGACGCCCCCCTCCCCAATGGCGTTTCATTCTTGAGCTTTTAAGCTCTTAATTAGAGCTTTAAGGTTTAAAACACAAAAGAACCGGTTCATGGCTTGGGTTTCACATTGTGTGGAAGTGGATTTTTCAGTTTTGGGGGGCAAACAACATCGGAATCGAGATCCGTCTGGACGGGTGGTGTCGTGACATCGAAATCTATGAAGATGGGCCCTGTCATGCTCTTCCCGGCTTCCAGATCGAGTAGCTACTCCACAATCCCGAACCTTGCAGGGATTAAATGGGGGATCAAATGACCTCGGAATGGAGATACAAGACTTGCATTGGATTCCTGACGTCATTTTGTGTTTAGGAAAACTCCAGCTTGGCCATCCACCACCGTTTGATTTCCATGAAAATTAGGAGTAGCGCTTTAGGGACTTACCGCTTAAAATCGTATTGGTTGCCACCGCCACCTTCGACGAAGTCTATTTTTCCCCTGATATTCGTAATTTTTGGCTATTTTAAAGCACTTCTCGACATTAAAAATCATTTGTCACATGGGCCCAAGAGGGACATCAAATCAAGACCAATGTGGAACAAAAACGTGCCATCAAGGCCTCAAAGTACAACCCAGCCTATGTGGCCCACACCTCCTTTAGGATGCTAGCCTTAAACCAATAATTAGCCCTTACAAGACAATGTCATGCTTGTTGAGATATCGAGCTCCACTCGTGATACGCCAGGGTGACCGTTGTGTATTTATGTCACCGACTTGTCAGTTGCAAACGCGGTTGGTACACCGCCCATGAATAATAGCTACATGATAGCTATCCTTATCTACTCTAGTTCGTGGCTCAGTTAGTATGCCACCTTAGTTAGTTGAGTTTGGTTTGAGACCCATATCTAGGGTTCTTCTATTTCTTTGTACTTGAGTTCTTTTGGCTTACACAACTAAGAAGAGGAAAAACTGTTTTCAGCCTCCACCCTTGTGTGTCTTCCCCCATTGTGCAAGCAAGAAAGCTTCAAGCGAGACTCCTTCCTTCTCTCCCACAATCTTGACAATGCTTCACCCATGCTTGGATAAAATTCTAATAGAAGAGAAACTCCACCTCAGAAGTCAACTTTGACTCAGGTGACCTCTTAATTGACGTGTTGACATACATCACACAAGTAGGGATTTGTCCACAAGATTTGAACTGTTATGTGACCCTTGAATATAACCCCAACTTTTACGACTGATTCTTGAGATAGTAAGATAGATCATGCACACACTGAAGACCCATATACTTTGATTCCCACAATCCTAGGAAGGATTTTCATCTTTCCAAGGGGAAGGGGGATAATGGACGAAACCCAAATGATGAAAACTCAAAATGATTATTGACTTGTTATAAAAGAAAAGAATGAAGGTATGGTTGACTCATATGAAAATTCTTGACTTACAGGTTTTTGTGGGTCATATTCCTCATGATATGAGAGTTTTTACTTTCAAACACTAATATTTCTAGTCAACTTACTTTTTGCGCAAGAGTCACCCCCTAAAGAGAACTAATGGTGGATGTTATGTGGTGACATGAACCTAAATGGTAGGACAACAGGATAAAGCCAACATGCTTCCCTTTTCAGAGGAGAAGCACAAAATATATAGACTAGCCATGGAAATCCAGGCTTTCAAACAATTAAGTATTGCAGCATTCACAACCTCGAAGGAGTGGTGACATAGCTAAAGGGGCGGTGGCCCAGATGGTGGAATAATGCAACTTTACCAAGTACCTGGAGAAGGTGGGATAAGAAATAGACCACAACAAGTGCACTGAATTCCTAAGGACCTTCAATGTCCAAATGAACATTGGCACACAGTGAATGTCAGGTAGCAGGCCAATAATTCTAGAAGTGTGGTAGTCCCCCTTAGCCCAAAAATTGTAGAAAAGGCATTACGGCTAGCAAAGAAGATAGAAAGAAGACCCAATAGGGATGTCTATGGAATGCCAAGGATGGAAAAAAGAAGGGTCTACACCAATGACAGCATCAGCCTAGCAGATGTCCCAAATCCTACTATATTAAATTGAAGGCCAAGGTGATCCATACACTCTTTTCAAGCTAAAGATACACTACTCTAATGAGTAGAATCAGGGTGTCCTTACTAGAAAGCCCCACAACCAATGCCCTAGATGAGGTAAACTAGAATTCCTACATCCAAAAAATGATACAAACCTCGGTAAGGGTGCTAATTGCAACACCGAGGATGGTAGGAGGAGAGTCCCTAGTGACCACTATAGAATCCAAAATGTGTAAACCTGCCTCTAAGGCCTCAACCATAGGCTTTGAAGGAGCACTAAGAGCCATCATCCAAGAAGCACTACGTGAGATAGAGAGAGAGGTGGTGGAGGAAACCCCACAGTTATCACTAACTCATTAAGAGCCATCACTAGTCCATGAGGAGCACAACTCCCCCACCCTAGTGAGCATGACCATTTCAGATTTAGGAGGAGAATAGGAGAGAGAGGAAACCCCTAAGGAGCAATAGGATGATATGGCAAAAGTCATTAATGAAAAGGAGCATGACCAACCACTTCAATGCCAAGAAGCCTCAAGTGAAAGAATGGTTAATGAGAAGCAAGGCTCAAAGTGCTCAAGCCAAGGGGAAAGAAGGAAGATTACCCTCAAGATCCCCATATAGAAGGCTTGTTCCACCATTGACAAGAACACACAGCTACAAAGGGTAGAAGAGGAGTCAAAAAGAATAGAAGAAGAGCGCCGAAGGAAGCAAGAAGAGGAGAAATAAAGGTTGAGGAAACAAGAAGAAGAAGAGATTGATCTTGCCATTTGGAGATCCACGGAGCAACCCTCCCGATCTTAGGAATTAGAAATGATGAGCCCAGTGAGAGAGAAGAGATGTTGAGTACAAGCATCATACTGGACAAAGCTAGACCAAGATCGGTGGTGGAAGGCAAGGGCAAGACCCCCATACACCCCACCCCACCAGTCTTGGCCACACCGATAATCACCCCAACATAGGATGCTATAGAGGGAGTAGTCAATGAAAGCAACCGCATGGCCTAGGTGTTAGCAAGGTATAAGAGATTGCACCTACACCCTGTGAAGGAGCCCCTCTAGCAGGAACCAAGAGACCAATTGTAGATGTAGAGTCATGCCTAGGGCCAAAGGTACTCTGCTCACAAGTCTCAACCACTTTCGTACCTTTTGCCAAGCACCATAACAACGAAGATCACAATGAATTGGTGGAAGAATTTTAGATGCAACTCCACAAGGCAACTAAGGACAAAAGGCTGCCCTTGATAAGCTCGAGAAAGAAAAAGGTTGCATTCACAAACTACAAGATGGAAAAAGCAAGGGTGATGACAATCATTAATAGAGAAATGAATTCATTGAAAGAGTCCTTGAAGACAAGAGAAGGAGAGGAAAGTCTCAAAGAGCTATATGATGAAGAGAGGAAAAACCACAGCTCCTTTGAAAACATGTGTGCCTTCAACTCCCATGAGAATAAACATCTAGAACTGGAAATAAATGAGTTGAAGAGGCAAAAAGAGTAGGCTATGAAGGAGATACAAGAGGTAAAGAACCAATCGGATGAGGAGAACAAGAGGAAATCAATGGAGCAGCACAATCAGCTGCAAGCAGTTCTCCATGAGCAAGACATACTCAAAGAGCAGGTCATGGAAATACCTAAGAGCTCGAGTAAATGAATACAATGTGGCAAGAGCAAGAGAAATTAATTGCCTCTCTAGCCCAGTGTCAAAGCCAAGGGGTAGAATGGATGAAGGAAAAAGTAGAAGAATGGGCACCCAAAAATGAAGATCGAGTCACAAACTTAGCCTACAAGCTTGCCCACACCAAGAGTGAGCACCTCCTAGCAGAAAGCAAAGCCATGACTCTGTCTTGAGATGAGAATGATGGAGCAACAACGTGGATTCCTATAAATAGGGTTAAATGTCATGTAGCCAATAGGAGAAGAGACAGAGGAGCAACTCAGGAGAAAGTTAGAGTTGACAAGGAGGGCTCTACAACATGGACTACATGACACGTCACTAAGGACTACCACCAATTTTGGGACTAGAAGAGCAATGCGCTCACCTATTCTCAACTGGCTTAATCACACAAGAGCTCACCTTGCTAGGGCTTGGGGAGCCAAAACAGCCAATAGAAAACCACTGCAATAAGAGCTATTAGAGTCGGTCCAGTGGAAGAACTTGACTTTGAAGCTAATCATCATTAAGAGGAGGAGCTAATGCAAGAATCAAACCCCCCTATGCCACCACAAGAGCAAGCAAAAGAGCAAGGGGAGGAAGCAAGGACACCCAAACAAATGGTGGAGGCGAGGCACAGGTGCAAGGAGTAAGTAGAGTGGACCCAGTAAAAAGTTTTGAGCTAGGACACCACAAGTTCCTCAAGTGGCCATCCCTCAAAGTGAGGAGTGTAATCTCGTCAATTGGGGCCAAGAAATTTTGGTGTGGAAGCAATGGGAGAACACAAGGGGAGGAAGCAAGGACACCCAAACAAATGGTGGGGGTGAGGCAGAGGTGCAAGGAGTAAGTAGAGCGGACCCGCAAAAAGTTTTGAGCTAGGATGCAACAAGTTCCTCAAGTGGCCATCCCTCAAAGTGAGGAGTGTAATCCCGTCAATTAGGGCCAATAACTTGTGGTGTGGAAGCAATAGGAGAACACAGTCCCTTCAAGTTCTCTTTCACCTTCCCTCACTCATTGGACAGAGTACTATCTTCTAGGGTGGTGGAGGATGTCATCAAGCTGTCACCTAGTTTGGGAAGGAGATGGCTAGAGGACCGAAGGAGACACTCCACTAGATGTGGTAGCAAGAACATGTCGACTATTGGGAAGATAAGGTGGCGGAGGTACCCAAAGGGTGGAGAGATATGAGGCACAACCAAGATGGCACTGAAACATTTGGGACTCCATCTTGGAGGCCTACGTTGCTTTTTGCAGCACACTACCTTATCAGCAAGATGATCCTATCTACATGCCCTACCCAAGAAGAATTGGAGTTGATTTCAACCTAGAGGTGCATGGTAGATACGACTTTCCATTGGTCTATAATATAAATGCCTCAATCCCTGAAGAGAGCCCAATTTTTACAAAAAGGGATCTCCACCCCTCTATAAAAAATCTTGTAAATGAATTCTCCTCATGACTTGACCTTGCTTTTATCATCACTTGTAATTACCTCCACCTACTGTGAGTATTATTAAAACACAAGCCTACTACATAGGAAGAGCATACCGCCCCTCTTTTTTACCACAACATTGGGATTGATAACTATCCAATGGTGTGCCTCTCATGATGAGAGCCACCCTCTTGCTAGCATTTTGCATGAACCTCCTAGAGGACATGAACTAACAGTAGACTCATGCGGTGTAACCACCCTTTTTTGTCATCTACTCCACTCAATGTCAAAACTAGCTTAAAGGGTATCTACAAAGTAGGGCATTCCTCAGCAAAGCCCTCAAGCCACCATGTAGTTTGGCTCCGGCTCTGCAGGGACACTTCTTAGCATGCTGCCTCATTTAAATTGTTTGTTCAAAAAAAAAGAGAGACAAAGAAATAGAGAAAAAGAGGAGCAAAGAAATTCAAAGAAAAGAAAGGATAAGAAAAAGTACAAAGACAAGAGCAAGGAAGGAAAAGAAGATTAAATAGAAAGCAGAAAAACACACCTCACTTGTTGAGTGCCACAATCATGGCATCTAGGGGTCCTCAAGTTAGGCATGCCCAGTGGCCAAGGTCGGCCAGCTCTGTTCCTAACCCCCTAGCCCTTTTGCCCCCACTTCCTACTTCTGGCACATCAAGGGCTAGACACACTTAGGGAGGTCACACTCACCCATGGTTAGACTCGTCTCCCTAAGCTACACTCACCGCACTTTCCCCATGCACAATGAATTGGGTCCTCAAGTGTGGGACAACACCCCACCCTCCACCCAACTCCCAATTCCACTAGCATGGACACAATGCAAACACAGTAAGGTAGACACATCCCCTAGTAGGCAGTGCACTTTTCTTACTCCAAAGGCCTAAGATTTTTGTCACAAAACTTTACAGGTGTATTGTTCTCTTCCATGGATGTTCTATGGTAAAGATTTATTTGGAAACAAAGAAACTAGCCTATCTAGTGGCAACTCCTTAAAAATAATGGGTTTTGCACTCATTGCCAACACCCAAGTCATGTAGATAAGGAGTGTTATAAGAAGGCCCAAGTTCTTCCACCTAAGTCATCTTCACTATTAAATCATGACTACATGCACGAGCGGTACTCACCTTGGACCACGATGTCTAGTACCAATTAAAAGTCTTGGTTTACATTAAAATATTCCAATACTCCATTCTAGAAATGATTTACTATGTCTGTCCACAGTAGACATCACCCTATCCCAAGTACCTAATTGCATTGTTTTGGCCATAACTTGAGAAATGCTTATCAAAATGAGGTGTTTGATGTCTTCACTTGAAGCCCACAATGTTTACCTTCAATTAGGAGTCCTAGTTTGCATTATTTTTTACTACACTCCATTCTGGAAATGATTATCTAGGATTGTCTGTCAAGATTGTGGGAGAGAAGGAAGGAGTCACACTTGTAGCTTTCTTGCTTGCACAATGGGGGAATACACACAAGGGTGGAGGCTGAAAACAGTTTTCCTCTTCTTAGTTGTGTAAGTCAAAAGAACTCTAGTACATAGAAATAGAAGAACCCTATATATGGGTCTCAAACAAAATTCAACTAACTAAGGTGGCATACTAACTAAGCCACGAACTAGAGTAGATAAGGATAGCTGTCATCTAGCTATTATTCATGAGCGGTGTACCAACCGCATCTACAACTAACGAGTCGGTGATATAAATGCACAACGGTCACCCTGGCATATCACGAGTGGATCTCGATATCTCAACACTCCCCCTCGAACTCAATCCCAATTCTTGCACACCAAGCAGGTCTCTGAACTTGCGTAGCTTCTCTGCGCCGCCCAATGCCTTCGTAAATATGTTAGCTACCTGATCCTCTGTGCTGACATAAACTAGATCAATAAGACCTAGTAAAACCCTCTCCCGCACATAGTGATAATGCACCTCAATGTGCTTTGTTCTAGCATGATAGACTGGGTTATTTGCCAAGTGTATACTACTCATGTTGTCACAATAAATGACAACTGGCCCATCTGTAGGCTGATGCACATCATAAAGTAGCTTATGCAACCAAGCTACCTCACATGCAGCCATTGCTGCACCCTTGTACTCAGCCTCTGTGCTTGAAAGGCAACTGTAGGCTGTTTCTTGCTGCTCCAAGTGACTGCATCACTCCCAAAAGAGAACACATATCCACTGGTAGATCGTCTATCAGAAATACTACCAGCCCAATCAGCATCATGTATCCATGCAACTGTATTTGAACCCTAGTCTCATAAAATAGTCCATACTGCAATGTGGACTTCACATACTTGAGTATGCGTCTAGCTGCATCCAAATGCGGTTTCCTTGGTGCCTGCATAAACTGACTTACCAATCCAACGACATAGCTCAAATCTGGCCTGGTAATAGTCATATAAATCAAACTTCCTACTATGCGTCTGTACATAGTAGGGTCTTCCAGAAGCTCAGCTGCATCTGCGCTCAGCTTCACATTCTATTCCAAAGGAACTAAAATAGGCTTATAGCCTGTCATCCCATATTTGGACAGCATTTCCAATCCATACTGCCTTTGTAAGAGCCATATCCCACTTGGTGATCTAATCACCTCAATGCCCATGAAATAACGCACCTCTCCCAAATCCTTCATCTCAAACTTCTGCTTCAATAGCATTTTCACATGAAGGATATCTTCACCACTATCACCTGTGATAATCAAATCATCAATATAAATGACAAGAAGCATAATACCTTTCTCTGTTTTTCTCACATAAAGTGAGAAATCTGCCTTGGAAATCTGAAAGCCAATAGTGACAAGATACTATCCTATCTTGTCAGACCATGCTCTAGGTGCTTGCTTCAATCCATACAAGGCTTTCTTTAACCTGCAAACAAACTCAGGATGAACAGCATGCACATAACCTGGTGGCTGCTCCATATAGACCTCTTCTTGCAAATCACCATGCAAGAAGGCATCCTTTACATCCATCTGATGTAAAGACCATCCCTTTGATGCAGCCATAGTAATGACTGCTCTTACGGTTGCCATCCTTGCAACCAGACTGAATGTTTCTTCATAATCAATGCCATATGTTTGTGCATACCCCTTGACTACTAATCTTGCCTTGTATCTGTTCACAGAACCATCTGCATTGTGCTTCACCTTATAAACCCACTTAGAACCAATTGAATGCTTATCTTTAGGCAAAGGTACCAATTCCCATGTAGCATTTGCTTCCAAGGCATCCATTTCTTCATCCATGGCTTTCTCCCATTTTTCTTTTCCCATGGCTTGCTCAAAAGAAGTGGGTTCTGGTTCATGTATCACTTTGACCATATATGCATAGTGAGTGGCTGTAAATCCATCATATTTCAGCCTATTCACATGATACCTAGCTCTGGTAGACCTCCGCAAAGTAGGTTCACTTCCAGGTGCTCTCAAAACATCCCTGGCCTTCCTTACTCCAGGTGTAACAATAGAAGGAATACCCAACTCATCATCAATACTCTGTTCTGAGCCACTGGATTCACCATCCACATAAGAGTGACCTGCATTCACATCAAACATGGGCTGATCTACCTTCTCTTTTCCTTTTCGTGATACCTGCATACCACTATCTGCATTGCTTTGAGAAGATTCTCCTGATCTCAATCTGTCTGTCCATGGTGAAGAATGTGAACCACTGCTAGAGGACGCTCTAGGTCCACTAATATCTTGTGACTGCTGCTGTGAATTCTGTGCAGCATTACCATTTTGTGCATCTACATTATCAATCACATTTACTGGTTTATACTAGCTACTCATCTCATAAAGAACAACATCTCTGCTCACTGTAAACTTACGAGTAGAAGGGTTATAGCATCTATACCCTTTTTGATGCAGAGAATAACCAATAAAGATGCACTTCTCACCTTTTGGATCCAACTTGGATCTCAACTCATCTGGCACATGAACATAGGCAATGCAATAAAAAATTTTCAAATGAGAAATATCTGGTTTCCTACCAGTATACCTCTCCTCTGGAGTCATCCCATGTATTGCTACAGTGGGAGTCCTGTTCATTATGTAGACTACTGTAGCAACTGCCTCAGCCCAATAAAACTCTGGCAGGTCTTTTTCATTGAGCATGGCACGAGATACCTCTCCAATATGCCTGTTTTTCCTTTCTGCAATTCCATTTTGTTGTGGGGTATGACTACATGAATATTGCTTCTTTATGCCATGCTCTTGCAAGAACCTTGCAAACTCATTTGAGAGGTACTCTCCCCCTCCATCAGACCTTAGGCATTTTATTTGCAGGTCTGTTTCTTTTTCAACCATAGCTTTAAGAGTTTTGAAATGCCCAAAAATTTCAATTTTCTTTTTCATAAGATACACCCAAAGTTTCTGCTATAGTCATCAATAAAAGTGACAAAATAATGACAGCCTCCAAGAGATGGAGCTTTAGTAGTCCATACATCAGAGGGGATTAATTCCAATGGCTTCTTACTCTCTTGAACATGTCTAAGAAATGGTTTCCTTGCCTGTTTTCCAAACTGACAGGCTTCACATACCTTATGCATTTCTGCAACCTTGAATTTTGGCAATCCTACAACAATATTTTGGGCCTGCATTGATTTAAGTCGCTGTACATTAACATGACCAATGTGTTTATGCCAGATATCAATATCGGCAACTACACCGGTCCCATCTGTAAACATTGCTGCAGTCAATTTAGGCATGTCTGCATCCAACGTAAACATTCTGCCCTTATTCTTTCCTTTTGCTATCAAGCGACCTTTATTTTTCATATCCTCAACAAAGCATCCATGAGGATTAAATCTGACATGCAAGCCCTGCTCAACCATTTGACCAACAGAAACCAGATTCTTGGTGATATTCGGGACATGAAATACATCGGACAGGTATTTCTTTTTCCCATCCTGCATAGACAAGGGAATTTTTTCAATCTGCACAATAGGATGTGCAGTATCATCACCAGTCTCCACAAATCCTAGTTTTTCCATTTTCCTTGCATCCTCCATCCATTCTGCATGACCTGTCATGTGGTTTGATGCACCTGAGTCAACATACCATACATTGTTGCTTTCTTCTGCACTTGTCACAGAATTGTTCATGTGTTACACCATAAACAAATGCTCATTTCTGTCATCACCCTGTCTACTAGAAGATGCATAATTCCCTTGTTGCAATTTTCCATTCATGATGTCATTCTGCTTTTTATAGGATTCTTTAGCCATATGATCCATTTTACCATAGTAGTAGTATTCAACATTACTGTTTGCATTTTGGCCTCTTTGTCATCCACCACGACCTCTTTGGCTCCCCCTGCCTCTACAGTTACCATGTCCTCCTCCATAGGACTGGTTTTCTTGAGTTTGCTGCATATTCTGATTTCTACCACGGCCTCCAGATCGGCCTCCTCTACCTCTGCCTCTACCTCTTCCAGCATTTGAGTAGAAGACAGCTTCTTTTGAAGTTCCTCCTGAAGAAGATGCACCACCATTTCTCTGCTCCTCAGAAATTAGAAGAGAAATCAACTCCTCAAAATCAAGAAATCTTTCACGGACGGAAATGGATGTTCAAAACTGTGCATAATCCTTTCCTAGGCCATTCAAGGTCACAGAAACTAAATCATCATTTTCCACTGGTGACCCAATGGAAGCAAGTGTATCTGCAATCTTCTTCACCTTCATGTGGTAGTCATTGATGCTCATATTTTCTCTTTACACATTGTGCAACTCTTGCTTGAGTTGCATTTTCCTGGCTTGCGTATGTGTGCTATACATTTTTGACAAAGTATCCCATACCTCCTTTGGCGTACTTGCATCTTGAATATGCACAATCATAGAGTCTGAAATGTTGATAGACAGCCAGTACATAACTTTCCTGGCTCTCTCATGCCATGCTTTAAATGCCTGCATTTGCTGTTGATTGGGAACATCAAGAAGAACTGGTTCTTCTTCATTTCCTGCAACAAATTCCCAATATCCTTTTCCCATAAGGAAATTCGTTATTCTAAACTTCTATGCTTGGAAGTTGTTCTTGTCAAGCTTTTCAGTGACAATCTGTGAAAGAGAATCAGACGCCATTACAGAACACTGCAAAAAATTTTGTCAGTGCAAAAAACACAGCTTCAGCCTCACAAGGGCAAATCTGCAAAACGGATGAAAGTGGTATTTGACCACACAGTCACTTCCTAGTGACGATTTTGCATCAACAGGCAACAAGGATGATTCTGTAACTCCCAATGTCTCTGCGCACATGCATACGATGCAATTTCTACGGTAACTTTTCACTGACCTATAGAATAGTGGTCGCACAGCATAAAACTGGGCCTTTTCCTGAGTGCGTGCAGAAAACTTTCGCCTCCAAAACAGGCCTTGAAATGGTCTCAAATAAAAAAAACAGGGTCACCAAGGGCTAAAGGCCTCTCCCGAAGCATATACTGCCCTCTTGCTTCACCACGAAGGGCGTCTCAACCTGAGACAATGCACTCTTGCACTTGCTCCCAAAACAGAAGAATGAAAGCAACACTGGTCCTCTTACCAGAACACCGCAAACTTGGCTTGCTTTCTTGAGCTCCTTACCATGAACAAGGCTCTGATACCATGTCAAGATTGTGGGAGAGAAGGAAGGAGTCTCACTTGTAGCTTTCTTGCTTGCACAATGGGGGAATACACACAAGGGTGGAGGCTGAAAATAGTTTTCCTCTTCTTAGTTGTGTAAGCCAAAAGAACTCTAGTACATAGAAATAGAAGAACCCTATATATGGGTCTCAAACCAAATTCAACTAACTAAGGTGGCATATTAACTGAGCCACGAACTAGACTAGATAAGGATAGCTGTCATCTAGCTATTATTCATGGACGGTGTACCAACCGCATCTACAACTAACAAGTCGGTGACATAAATGCACAACGGTCACCCTGGCATATCATGAGTGGAGCTCGATATCTCAACACTGTCTACAATAGACAACACTCTGTTTTGCCCTGTTTGAGTGTTTTTGTACTTCTCATCCAAATTTGAGTCAATACCCAATACCAAAGCACTCAAGAGAATAGGGAAGAGTTGTAGGTTACTATGATAAGTGAAAAAATCCGTGGAAATCCAAAACTGAAGCAAATCTTGCTTGTAGGTGACTATAAGAATGCCAATGAGCATGTATGTCATGTCAATACCACTACATTACACTGGAAGCATTCATAGGCTTTTTTGTCTCCACTATTTTCTATTTTGTGGAAATTTAGCTTTTGATTGCATTTTCATCTTTTACTGACTGTCCTTTCCGTAGATCCTTGGAATCGATGATTGATAAAATTCACTGAGAGGAACTCAGGTTAAGAGGATAACCACATCCTCCACAACTATAATGCACATCTCTCTTGCACATATCTAGAAGTTACACATAGACTACTCCACAATGTCAACAAAAAATGTTACTTTCATGCTCTTCATTGTCATCTTTAGAAGCCTCATCACTTCTAAAATAGCCCTTATTCCAAGCTGGATTTGTAGCCACACATTTGTTTGCTTCTTTAAGAGCTTGTGGTAGCTAGCCAATTTTCCTACTTGATTTTTGCTATCTAATCCCTTGGTGAATGAGCTTGTTTCCTTTTAACTCAAAATCAAATGGCATTTTTAGTTAGACACAACTATCTAGAGCAATTTGAAAGTAGGTATCTACCAAGAAGATCAATCCAGGAAATTGTGACTTGACCTTGGAGACACAAGACCTTCAAGACACGCCAACCTTCAAGATTGTTAAAATACTGAGAATGCATGCTATGGAGGATCACTGATGAGCAAATAGACAATCATAATGACAAAGAAGCATTCAAAAAGAAGAACAACTAATATTATCCAAGCATAATGCAAGTACAATTGACTAATAATGATTGACTGAATGAGTGTGGGGATGAGTGCCTTTTATAGGCTTACAATAGGTGGTATTGGTAGGTGGAGATAGGTGGAAAGGGACCATGGTATTCGACAACCATGGTTTTAATAAACCATGCATACATGACCTAGTCTAAGGCTTTATTTGCAGTTTGTTTCTTTGCCTTGTTTATCCCATACAAAGAGGCTATGGTGGATGTGATTGCACATTTCTCAACACCCCTCCTCAATCACAACCGTAAAAGACGATGAGTATATAGAGGCCGTCATGAGTAGAACCTTGCTAAGTGTAGACATGGAAAAATAAAAACAACCATACAAACTAGAAGCTGTTACAAGGCCTCACTAAGTGTGTAGAGGCTGTAGGGTGTAGAGGCTACATGAGGAGTTTAGGAGGTTATGGTGGGAACATAAGGCAAGTCCACATGTTAAACTTTAAAAAAGTCCATCATCAGAAAATGAACTACAAAAGAGGGACTGATGAGTCTTATCCTTTTGTTCTTGGGGTTCTTCTTCTCCTTCTTCTTCAATGTTGTATGCTCTTTGAGACTTTTTCTTAGCATAGAAAATTTTCTCAATATGCCTAGATTTCTTACAAAAGTCACGGACTACGCTCTTCTTCCCTTTCACATAGAGGAGTTGTTGGTCTCCTCTTGGGATGCTTGTTTCTCCTTTGTTCTTGATCTTGTTTTCCTATTTCAGGAGAGAGGATTTGATATCCATAAGTTTTAGCTTGGGCATGTTGATTAATGTGGTAGACACATTATCAAATTTAGGTGGAAGACTTTTGAGAAGCACTCCAATGCAAATGTCTTCATCCATCTTCAAGTTGATTCCTGCAAGTTGTGTCAACAAGATTTCCATATAATTCAAATGAGTTCCAAGTGAGGTATTACTTTGCATCTTGAGCCTAAAAAATTCAATAAGTAAACCATATTTTGAGGATTTGGAATGAGCTCCAAATAAGGTTTCCAATCAATCCCATGTTGCGTAAGAGGTTTCACAATGATCAACATGATGAATGTAGCTGTCATCAAGTTCGAGCTTGATAATAGCTTGAGCCTTATAATCATTTTTATCCCATACAATTGAAAGTGCAGCTTCCCTTGGTTTCTTCTCTTGACCACTCCTGATTGACCACAAGCCTTTCTTCATTAGGATCAATTTGATCGTAGTTTGCCATGTATGGAATCCAACACCATTGAATCAGGATGTCGGGTGAATCCTTGCCCATTTTGATATTGCAAAATCAGCAGAAAATAATTTCCAAAAAATTCCAGTTTCAGTTGAGCACAAGTGCGAAGAATCACTAGGTGTTTAATATCAAGAGATACTAGGAAATTTAGTGACTATGATGCCCTTGAAGTTGGAATCTTCAAGATCTGATGCAAGTCCAAGTCTTCCCCTCCTTGATTTGATGTTGGAGTTGCAAAAAAATCAATTTGATTAGAGGCAAGCTAATTGTGTTGATTGACATTAGTGCTAAAAGCACTAGATGAGTGTCAATGGACACTGTTTCTTGAAATGCTTGAGAATCTTGTTAAGATCTCCTCTCCTTTTGCTGGTGAATAACTTGAATGCTTGCTGAAGATGGAGCATATTAGAGATTCAGTGACTTGATTTGAACCACAGGAGTGAGAGAAGGAAATAAAACAAGAGCCGAAGCTTGATAGTTATGGAGTTTGCATTAGGGTTTCAGAGGGCAGCCTGGTTTTTCACCTCCTGTGAGCTGAATACTTGATCATTTCCAAAACTTTCTTGATAGAAATGAAGCTTAGGAAGTAGACTATCAAAGCCCTATAATGTTCATCAGCATCGCGATGTGTGCAGGCACAATCGAACATATGAATGGTAGAGGGCATAGAAAATGACAATGACTGAGTGAACGCACAATGCGCGAGCCTACAATCAACAATGTTGGCCTTTGATGTGATGGGCAGGAGTGCCAACGAGTATTTTCCTAGAAGATACAATGAGCTGAAATGGCCTGTATAGGGAGATTCAAGTCCTCCACTGAAGGTGGGTAGCTATGGAGGTAGGTGAGAGATTCATATGGGAAAGTAGATGGAGTGAGGAATTCAAACTGGAATGACTAAATTAGTGGCCTAATGACTCATTGACTTAAAGCCAGCTCTAATACCATGTTAAAATACTGAAAATGCATGCTATGGAGAATCCTTGATGAGCAAATAGACAATCATAATGAGGTAGAAGCATTGATAAAGAAGAACAACTAATATTATCCAAGCATAATGCAAGTACAATTGATTGATAATGACTGATTGAATGAGTGTGGGGATGAGTGCCTTTTATAGGTTTACAGTAGGTGGTATTAGTAGGTGGAGATAGGTGGAAAGGGACCATGGTATTCAACAACTATGGTTTTAATAAACTATGCATACATGACCTAGTCTAAGGCTTTATTTGTAGTATGTTTCTTTGCCTTGTTTATCCCATACAAAGAGGCTCTGGTGGATGTGATTGCACATTTCTCAACAAAGATAGGTCAGCAATTTTTCAAATCCTAACTATCCTGCAAATCTAAATAGGATGCTTGGAGTGACCACAAGCTTCAACACAGTCAATACAATCCTGAATAGGAGGAATCCTGCCTATCTTGCATATCTGAATAGGATGCTTGGAGTAACCACGAGCTTTTGTATAATGTATTTCCTACTACTACTGCTCTAAAATTTCAAGGCTTGATGAAGAATCTTTAGATGACCATTACAAGGAAGTAGAAGCTCTTGTATCACAATCCCTTGGCCATGTTCCATCTGGTTTTGCTTGCAATGGATCACTTATTCATTGGCTAGATCTTCATGGGGAATTAGTCAATTAATTTGATGGTTCAATGTGAAGCCATGGCTTGATTCCCTGGGGATCCCTCTAGGTGTGTATTGCTTTGAGTAAGTTCTCGAGGTAATATAGCAGACTTTGTTGTCGATGGAGAATATACTCCTCATCATCATGTCCTCTACAAATAAGAGTACAACTATGAGAAAATCAAACATCCTGCTACACTTTCTTCATCGTCTAATTGTTTGCTGATATGGAGGCTCATTAGACATAGAGGAAGATAATCAGTAAGCCTCTAAATCAGCCGACAGATAGTTCATGGCTTTTGAACTTGGATCATCATCTAACGCTCCAGGAAACTTGCCTAGATGTGATCCAAGTATAAAAAAACTTGCAGAGTAGACAGAAAAAGATCCTTTTGTCAACAATATGGCCAAACAATTGCAATGTAGTGATCAAAGTGTTGGTCTCTCTACTATAGCCCTTTTGGCCCTTTTCTAGCTTCTATCGTTGCTCTTTCACAAGCCTCTATTGTAGCTCTTCCAATAGCAGCCCGAGATTGCTTCTACTTATATGAAGCATCACAACACTCTACTTTTCCATGGTTGTTGCAAGCTAGAAAGCTTGTTGATAACAACGAGGATCATTCTACTTCGGAACATTCGCCATGGCTAGTACAGAAGGTTAGAAAGCTTGTAATGTTGCAAGTGGAAACCAAAAATTCCTATTGAAAGCTTGTTGAAACCAAAAACACCTATCCAATGCTTGTTGATGCTACAAGTGACAACCAAAAACACCAATCTCTTCTTCCCTCATCAATCCATCAATCAATCCATCGTGCAAGATGCAAATCTTCGTGAAGACCCTCACCGCCGGCAAGACCATCACTCATAGCATTGCCTTGCATCCCAGCTTATTAAAGGCTGTGTTCTGATTTGTAATGCACATAGATCATTTTCCATGGGTGGGTTGAAGGATTGCAAGCTTTCCCTCCACTGACAAAAAAGAACCCTGCAAACACAAAGAGAGAGAGAGAGAGAGAGAGAGAGAGAGAGAGAGAGAGAGAGAGAGAGAGAGAGAGAGAGAGAGAGAGAAGATGTAGGTGTTAGAATCTCAAGCTCCCGTTACTCTTCAATCAATCTATCTTTATGTGTGTGACCAACATTAGCTGGATACGATTGTACACGTGTGTATCATTCAATAAGTCGGTGTAGTCAGTGACTTAACCACAGTTAGTCTTGGTTAGTCATACCTATGTGTGTAAGCCTCTTTCTGCGAGTATGATGGAAGAATAATGTAAGAGGAACAACAATGAGCTGAGGCTCATCTTTTGCTCCACTCTGTCTCTCTCCCCCTCTTCCAACATGGTATCAGAGCTTGAACGCTTGAAGTTTGAAGGCTTGGCAGTGGCCATTTGACATTAAGACACCAGATTTGAAGAAAATGTCATCAAAAGAGATTGTACATGCAGCCCATTTTTTTGCAGAAGCTATATCTTGCTATAGAAATGGATTTTGGAGAAATGGCCCACAATTCTTAACTATTTCAATGTGATCTACAACTTTGCAAAAGATTTTTTTTTCAAATTCCTCACATATTTTGAGATATTCAGCATAGACCTGTGCAAACTGGTTGTTTACTACAGTAAACATCAGGTGGTTCCAGGGCACTAGTGGACCCTCTGGAAGGCATATGAAGTCTTGAAAGCATCATTTTTTGACTGAGAGCTCATCTAGGAGCTTGAAGAAATGATTACAGATCTGAAATAATAGTGGTTTGTTTTATACAGACAACCTACAACATGTATGCACCTCTAACATGAGTTTGGAGCTCTCAAACTTGTTCAGGAGTACCATTGAAGCATAGGTATATACTGGGAAGTCATATGGACTTGATATCATGCATTGGATTTGGGATTTTATGCTGAAAAATATTCAAATCTAGAAAATTTTAATGGTAGGAAACTGTCATTGAATGTAGGCAACAAGCATTGTCTCTTACTGAAGCATTACATGTCATTTTGGAGCTCTTGTCATTTGTATGACCTGACATATGTATGTTGAATGCTTGGAAGACTAAAGAGAGCATTGGATACAACTGAGGATTGAAGTTTGGAGATGAAACAAATGCCTTTGCATCTACTTGGCTGGTCATTTACAGTAAATACAGTATATGGCATTGCCTCTGACTATCACACAAGTGAATTAGGTTTCAAGATTGAGACTTGAACTCATAAACACAATCTTGTGTGTGGACAATGACACAGACACTTTACTAGAAAGAAAAGAGTACTATCATTGCTTTAAGAAAAGGAAGCAAGTACAATGCTTTATAGGAAAGTAGGAAACTACAATAGGCACCACTGTGCATATGGGATAGGTAAGCCTGCATGTCCTTGGCCTTGAAGCTGCATACAAAGAGGCTGTCAGTGAGTATGATTGCTGAATCTCAACACCCCTCCTCAATCACAACTAGAAAGGCACAAAGTGTGTAGAGGCTATAATGAGAACCACCTGCAAAGTGTGGGCACACCACAAACATGGTAGACACCACAAACATGGTAGACACCAGAGGCTGTCGCAAAAAAGGCTAAGTGTGGGCACCAAAACATGATGGACATCCAGAGGCTGTAACAGGGGCCTCACAAAGTGTACAGGGACTGTAGTGCCAGGTTACATGACGAGTTTACAAAGTTTATGACAAGAAGCATTAGGGCAAGGAGATACAAGGCTTTTAAAATAATCTATCAGAGTAATGAGAGTAGAAGGACTGATGAGGCTTGTCCTTCCGATCCTGGTGATCTTCATCTTCATCCATGGTCTTCTTCTTCTTTCACAGCTGCAAGATAGGCCTTTTGGGACCTCTTCCTCACATGACAAAACTTCTCAGTGTGTCCAGTCCTTTTGCAAAAGTCACAGGAGAGCGGTTCCTTTTTACCTTTGTATCTGTTGTTTACATATAACATTTGTTCATCCTTTGAAGTGCTAGGCTCTTCTTTGCTTTTAATTTTCTTTTCTTCCTCTAGCAGAGAGGCTTTAATATCAACAAGTTGAGGATTAGGCATATTCGTTAGAGTGGTTGATACATTATCATAGGCAGGAGGCTGACTTTTTAATAAGACACCAATACAAACATCTTCAACCATTTTTAGCTTTATCCCTGCAAGTTGAGTAAGCAGGCTTTCCATGTAGTTCAGATGGCTATGGCTTCCTTGAGCTAGGGCTTCTGGACCTAATTGGTTTTCCTCAGATTTCAGTGCATACACTTGATATTTTTATGATCCCTCTAGTGACAAGATAGCTTAGATAGTAAGCTTCCTTTGCCCTATGGTCGCAGGAAGAATGGCACTGCGTATGACGAGATCAGATCGTACGAACAGACATGAGTGCAGATATGGAAGCGATCACGAATCTGAGCAATGCTGGAGCTATGGTTGGTCAATGTTGGTGTTTGAAGTGGAAGGAGGCAGCGCCCTGAGCCAAGGAATGTATCTCCAGAAGAAAGCAGGTTAAGATATTGACTGTGGAGGGAGATCAAGAAGCTCCAAGGAGGCAGGGTGCAGGTGCCTGCCACAAGGTCAAGTGGAGATAGAGCTTAGAAATGAGCTCATTAGCTAGGATTGAGCTGGACTTGATCTGACCTGAGTGAAGAGGAGTGAAATGAGACTCTCACACAAGTGAATTAGGTTTCAAGATTGAAACTTGAACTCATAAACACAATCTTGTGTGTGGACAATGACACAGACACTTTACTAGAAAGAAAAGAGTACTATCATTGCTTTAAGAAAAGGAAGCAAGTACAATGCTTTATAGGAAAGTAGGAAACTGTAATAGGCACCACTGTGCATACGGGATAGGTAAGCCTGCATGTCCTTGGCCTTGAAGCTCCATACAAAGAGGTCGTCAGTGAGTGTGATTGCTGAATCTCAACGCCTCTCTACACTCTTGAAGAAAATAACATCATTTATCACTCAGGATCTCAAAGGAGTTGATTTCCTGAATGTCTAGAAGGTACTTGAATGTCAGGTTGTAGGTTTTAGACTACATATTCTCTTCATTGTAGTAAGAATATGTGAGACAGAGATACAGTACTTATAGAGTCTATGTATTGACTAAAATACCTACGGGTTATGCCACATGCTCATGGATGTTTTTGAGGTTGTAAAGGGTTGAAATACCCTATTTCTTTGGTGCAAAAAATCATTGCAGAAAATTGTCTTGAAGTGCAAGAAACTGTCTTGAATTGTAGGAAACTGTCCTAATCTGCATGAAACAAACCTGAATTGCAGGAAACTTTCCTGAATAGCAAGAAACTGCTCTTGAGCCTGTAGGAAAAGGAGTCAAATACTTACAAGTTGTATACATCATTGAATACCTAAGCTGCAACTATGTCAAATGCTCAAGGCATTGATAATATCACTCAAATTGTGGGTGAAAAGCTGGACAAAAAAAAATTTGCTTTATGGAAGTTCTGTATGAAGAATTTTTTGGTTGGTAGAGGTTATTGGGACTTATGTATAGGTGATGAGACTAAACCTAAAATGCCTGAAAGGAATCCGAAAAATGATTAGAAAATGGCTCATGAGCTATGGACTAAGAGAGCATGAAAAGTGTTACATTGGTTTTCCTTATGTATATCAAAAGCTATGGTTATACAGATTACTGGATGCAGTTCCCCAAAGGATGCATGGGACATACTCATGAAGAATTATGAAAATGTAACACATGCAAGAAAGATTCAGCTAAAGTAAGAGTTCAATAACATATATAGGAATTGCAAAAGCATTCAAGCCTACACTATAGAGATCAAGAACATAGTGGATCAGCTTGCCACCATTGGATCTTTAGTGTCTGAGGTTGATATGATTGTAGTAACATTGAATGGACTTGGCAAAGAGTATAAAGCATTTGATACGTCTATTTTTGTGAGAGCTAAATTCCCTGGTTTGGATGAGCTGATTGCTTTACTACTGTATGAGGAAGTTAAGCTTGGGCTGAATACAGGTTCTAGTTATGTCTAAAAGCAGAGACACTATTCTTTACTCTAGCCAGCATGGCAGAAGTGGCAAAGGCCGTGGCTCTTTTTGATGTCAAGGAGACACTCGAAACACTTATGGACAACAATAGAATGCTTGGCATGGCACAAATACACATGGCCATCATGGATTTGGCAGTTTTCAAGGCAAGGGGAGATTCCCTAGAGGCACATAAGGATCCTGGCAGTCAAATGATCAGTCCAACATGGACAAGGACTGCCATTATTGCAATAGATATGGGCATATAGCCAAATATTTTCATAAGAAGCAGGCTGACATGAAAGCCAAGGGTAGAAAACATGGAAATTATGCTTCATCTAGCAAAGTTCCTAATGATTGAGGTGACAGATTGTTGCCATGCAGCATGTGTCTAAGAATGCATCTAGGAAAAACAGAGGTGAGAGATGGTATATTGATTCAGGGGCTTCAAATCATATGACATCCCATGGAGAATGGTTTGATGAGATGGTTGTAGGTTTGCATGGTCATGTTTGTACTAGGGATGACACCCAGCATACTATTCAGCATACAAGAGTTGTACCTTTGTTAATGCCTGATGGCAAGAAAAAGACCATGTATGATGTACTACATGCACCTAAAATAACCAAGAATCTTTTGTCAATTGGACAGATGGCAGAACAGTATCTACATATGAGATTTAATAGAGATGGATGCTTTGTTGAAGAATATGGTAATGGCTGCAAATTGATTGCTAGAGGCCAAAGAGATGGTAGAATGTTTACTCTTGATGCATCAATTCCAGAATTGAAAGCAACCATGTTTGTGTGAGAAGAGAGTGAGAGAGACAGAGTGGAGCAGAAGATGAGCCTTAGCTCATTGTTGTTCTTCTTCCATTATTCTTCCATCATACTAACTGACAGAGACTTACACACATAGGTATGACTAACCTAACTGTGGTTAAGTCACTAATTACATCGACTTATTGAATGACACACATGTGTACAACTATACCCAGCTAATGTTGGTCACACACATAAAGATAGTGACTGACTAAAGAGTAATGAGAGCTTGATATTCTAACACTCCCCCTCAAGCTCAAACCATATGATAAACTCCAAGTAGCTGTCTGAAGTATATGAACTTTTCTTTACCAAGAGACTTGGTCAATATATTTGCTACCTAGTCTTCAATCTTCACATGAATCAAGTCTATCTTCCTTGTAAGAACCATTTCTCTGAAGAAATGGTAGTGAACCTCAATATGTTTGGACCTAGCATGGTAGACAGGATTACTAGCCAACATAACACTACTGAGGTTATCACAATGCAATCTCACTCTACTTTCCAACTGTATTCCCAAGTCTTTCAGCAGTTTCATCAACCAAACTGCTTTGCAAATTGCTAAGGAAACTCCTCTGTACTCAAATTTTGTACTGGACAATGCAATAGTAGGTTGTTTCTTACTTTGCCAACTGATCATACTGCTGCCCAATCCAAATGTATAACCACTGGTTGACCTCCTCACAACCAACCCAATCAACATCAATAAACCCTGTTAAGTCAAGGGATTTTCCATATGCATAAAACAACCCATAATCTATAGTACCCTTTACATATCTCATGATCCTCTTGACTGCATCTAAATGTGGTGTGAGGCTTTTGCATGAACTGACTAATCAGCCCTACTACATAACATAAGTTAGGACGGGTAATAGTCAATTATATCTAGCTGCCCACCTATATAACATAAGTCAAGACGAGTAATAGTCAATTATATCTAGCTGCCCACGATCTGTCAATACATGATCACATTTTCTATGTCATTCCCAACATCAATCTGTAGCTTGACATTCTGATCAAGAGGTGTCTCCATAGGCTTGCATTCAGCCATACCATACTTTTGTAACATGTCATGAGCATACTACTTCTGTAGGCAGCCATATACCTTGAGGCATAGAGATTACCTCAATCCCAAGAAAATACTTTAGTTCACTGAGGTCTTTGACACTGAATTCAGCCTCTAAACATGATTTAATTTCAACAATGCCCTCTTCATCATCTCTACTGATGATAAGATCATCTACATAAACCACTAGAAACACATATCCATGATCTGTCTTCTTCACGAATAGACTATGATCTGCATCACCCAATCTAAATCCATGTTGTTGTAAATAACTATTGATCCGAGCATTCCATGCTCTAGGTTCCTATTTCAATCTATATAAAACCTTTTTCATCTTACATACATGTGTAAGAAAGTTCGGGTGAACATAGCCTTCAGGCTACTCCATATATACTTCCTCAACCAAATCACCATTCAAGAAAGCATTCTTGACGTCCATTCACCATAATTTCTAGCCTTTGCATGTTGTTTTGACTGTTGCCATTTAAGCCATTAGACTGAAAGTCTCCTGATAGTTAAGGCCATATTGCTATGCATACCCTTTTGCAATGAGCCTGGCCTTATAGCATTCTAACGAACCATCTGTAACCTTGTACACCCATTTGTAGCCAATGGGGACTTTTCCTTCAGGTAACTCAATAGATTCCCATGTCTCATTTCAGCTAGGGTTTCATACTTCCCATCCATGGCAACACACCAATTATCATCTATAACTGCATCATCAAACTTTGTAGGTTCTTTGTAGCTTGTCACACTAGCCATATATGCATAATGGTGGGCTGAGAATAATCAATGTATGTAAACCTGTCAATTGGTTTTCTAACTCTCTCAAATCTCCGTAACTATGGCTCACTCTGAGCTTTCCTCTCATGAGGTGGTACATAATAACTCCGCCTTGCTCCAGGTCTCATAATAGATGGAATGCCCAACTCACTATGCAAACTATCACTGTTAGATGACTCATAACCTACTGTAAGTAGACCTCTCACATCCTCATGTATCTTTTCTTTTCCCTTATCCAATCTCCCCCTCATTGACATATCCGTGTCAGTGGATGTAGGAGTTTGACTCTGCAAGGGTCCTAACCAAGGAATTATTGTAGGTGACCCATCACCTCTAGGACCACTCATAGATGTACTCATCAGAGGTGTATTTTTAGCATTACTAGTGGCTGATCCATCAGTAGCCACTACAACATCATTACTAGTGCTGGCTAATCCATCAGTAGCCACTATAATAGGATTACCATACCACGATGCCAACTCATCAAAAACAATATCTCTACTAATTAATGTCTCATGTGTAGATGGTACATAACACTTGTAAGCTTTTTGGCCTTATGCACAACCAAGAAACACACTCTTGACAACTTTAGGATCCAATTTCTTCCTCTTTTCATCAGGAACATGCGCATATGCAATGCTGCTAAATACCTTCAAGTGTGAACTGTCAAGGCTTATGACCGTACAACCTCTCATATGGAGTTACATCATGAATCCCTGCTGTAGGGGTTCTATTCAGCACATAGACAATAGTCACTACTGCTTCAGCCCAATAACCATTTGGCAAACTCTTCTCATTCAGCATAGCTCTTTCCAATTCCATTAGTAACCTATTTTTCCTTTCTGCTACACCATTTTTCTACAGTGTATAGCTGCAAGTTAGATGTCTTCTGATCCCATGTTTAACAAGGTACCTGTCAAAGTAATTAGAGACATGTTCTCCACCTCCATCTAATCGAAGACATGAAATTTTACAACTCAACTCATTTTTATCATGCTTCTTGAAGTCCTTGAATGCATTAAACACATCATCCTTATGTTTTAGTATGTAAAGTCAAGTATACCTACTGAGATCATCAATGATGGATACATAGTAACAAGCACCACCAAATGAAGCATTATGAGACAGACCCCATACATCTGAGTGTACCAACTACAAGGGTCATGACTATTCCGTACATATCTCATAAATGAAAATCATGCTTGCTTTCCAAACTGACATGCATCACATACATGTCCAAAGTCATGATACTTGAACTTAGGAAGTCCAAGCACAATCTCCTTCTGCTACATAGATTTCAGCTTTTGTACATTCACATGGACAATCCTCTTATGCCATATCTCAACATCCCATATAGCACCATCATCATGTGCAAACATGGTTGCTTTCAATTCTAAAATTGATGCATCAAGAGTAAACATTTTGCCATATCTTCGGCCTCTAGCAATCAATTTGTAGCCATTACCATATTCTTCAACAAAGCATCCATCTCTATTGAATCTCACCTGCAAATTCTATTCTGCCATCTATCAAATTGACAAAAGATTCATGGTTATTGTAGGTACATGTAGTACATCATGCAGAATCTTTTTCTTGCCATCAAACATCAACAACGGAACAATTCCTGAGTGCTGAATGTTATGTTGGGTGTCATCCCCAGTACACACATAACCATGTGAACCTGCAACCATCTCATCAAACCATTCTCCATGGGGTGTCATATGATTTGAAGCCCTAAATCAATGTACCATCTCTCATCTCTGTTCTACCTAGATGCATTCTTAGACACATGCTGCATGGCAAACAATCTGTCAACTTGCACCACTAGAAGATGCATAGTGCCCATGTTGTTTGCCCTTTGGCTTCATATCTCCCTTCTTTTTGTAAAAATCCTTTGCAATGTGTCCATATCTACCGCAATAATGACAGTCCTTATCTCTGTTTGACTGATCATTTGACTGCCATGAACCAATCCACCACTGCTACCATGGGGTGATCTCCTTCTGCCTCTAAAGTTGCCAGATCCACGGTGGCCCTATGCATTTATGCCATGCCAGGCATTTTGTTGATGCTGTTCATAAGTGTTTCGAGTGTCTCCTCGACCTTGAAAAGAGCCATGGCCTCTGCCGCCTCTACCACGATGGCTAGAGTAAAGAACAATGACTCTGCTTTGAGACGTACTAGAACCTATATTCACCCCAATCTTAACTTCCTCATGCAACAGCAAAGCAATTAGCTCATCCCAATTAGGGGATTCAAGTCTCACAAAAATATACATATCAAATGCTTTATACTCTTTGCCAAGTCCATTCACTGTCACTACAATCATATCATCCTCAGACACTGAAGATCCAATGGTGGCAACCTGATCCACTATGTTTTTTATCTTTGTAGTGTAGGCTTGAATGCTTCTGCCATTCCTAGACATGTTATTGAACTATTAATTTAACATAATATTTTTTGCATTGTTAAATTTCCATAATTCTTCATGAGTATGTCCCATGCATCCTTTGAAGAACTCCATCCAGTAATCTGTATAACCATAGCATCTGATATACATAAGCGAAACCAATGTAACACCTTGCATGCTCTCTCAGTCCATAGCTTATGAGCCCTTTTTGGATTCCTTTCATGTATTTCAGGTTCAACCTCATCACCTGTACATAAGTCCCAATAACCTCTACCAACCAAAAAATTCTTCATACAAAACTTCCATAAAGAAAAATTTTTGTTGTCCAGCTTTTCTACCACAATTTGAGTGATATTGTTAGTTCCTTGAGCATTTGCTATAGTTGCAGCTTAGGTATTCGGTGATATATACAACCCGTAAGTATCTGACTCATTTTCCTACAGTTCAAGACCAATTTCTTGCTATTCAGGATAGTTTCTTGACAACGTGCTTGTTGTAAATTGTATTTCAATAGTGAAAAAACACAATCAACTGAGCATAAACCAAGCTTAAATCAATTCAAAACATTCTATGGTAGTGGCAAAACATCCTAGCAACAAACTATGTCTATACAAGTATCAATGTTTGTACTCTATGCAAGTAGCAGGACCAAATATAGCTAGCCCAATGCTATAACCAATAGTATTTTCTCTATTAAAACAAGAGTATTCAAACCTCAAAACAGCCCGAAAACATCTCATTCAATTGTCATTCTATGCAAGAGTTGATACATGTCCAATCGGTCAGAATATATTGCATGTATGTCAAGTGAAGATGATAGGTATCCTTCCTGCAGACAATAGCTAGTCAATACCCTGGTATAACCAGCAACAAACCAGTCCAACATTTGGACTTTCAGCACTCACAATATCCCAAAAAGCATCTACCACTCAAGTGGTATGATCCAAGCATTTGTCAGTAGCAAACAAGCATCACAGATACTTCAACCCTATAGGTATATTGTTTCCAAATTCAAGATAGCAACCAGTTCACTGTTTCCAGCTTGCAAATAATTTCCAAAAATGAGCATTTAACACACCAATATTATGCTCAAATGCATGATAATAAGGGCATATACATTGTTAGGATGAAAGCCACCAGTGCGCCCTGGAATCACTTGTTGTTTACTACAATAAATAGCTAGTCTGCACATGTCTATGCTAAATATCTCAAAATCTATGAGGAATTTGAAAAAACTTTCTTTTGCAAAGTTGTAAACCACGTCAAAACAATTAGGAGCTTAGGGCCATTTCTCCAAAAACTTTATCTGTAGCAAGATATAGCTTCTACAAAAAAACTTTGCAAAACATGCACAGTCTCCTTTGCAAAGTCTCCTTTGATTTTTCAAAGTTGCACATGCACAGTCTCCTTTGATGACGTTTTCTTCATATCTGATGTCTTGATGTCAAATGGCCATTGCCAAGCCTTCATGCTTCAAGTATTCAAGCTCTGATACCAAGTTTGAAGAAAGGGAGAGAGACAGAGTGAAGCGAAAGATAAGCCTCAGCTCATTGTTGTTCTTCTTTCATTATTCTTTCATCGTAGTAACTGAAAGAGACTTACACACATACGTATGACTAACTAATATTAATTGTGGTTAAGTCACTGACTACATCGACTTATTGAATGTCACACACGTGTACAGCTGTATCCAGCTAATGTCAGTCACACACATAAAGATAGACTAACGGAAGAGTAATGGGAGCTTGATATTCTAACAGTTTTCACATGATGGTGGTGCTATACGGGATGTTGAGATATGGCATAAACGGATTGGCCATGTGAATGTAAAAAAGCTAAAAATCTATGTAGTAGAAGGAGACAGTGCTTGGACTACCTAAGTTCAAGTATCATGACTTTGGACATGTATGTGATGCATGTCAGTTTGGAAAGCAGGCACGATTTCCATTTATGAGACATGTAAGGAATAGCTCACAACCCTTGCAATTGATACATTCAAATGTATGGGGTCGGTTCATTTGGTGGTGCTCATAACTATGTATCCTTCATTGATGATTTCAATAGGTACACTTGGCTTTACATACTGAAACATAAGGATGATGTGTTTGATGCATTCAAGGACTTCAAGAAGCCTGTTGAAAATGAGTTGAGCTGTAAAATTTCATGTCTTAGATCAGATGGAGGTGGAGAATATGTCTCTAATTACTTTGATAGGTACCTTACTAAATATGGGATCAGAAGACAATTAGCTTGTAGCTATACACTACAGCAAAATGGGGTAGCAGAAAGAAAAAATAGGTTACTGATGGAATCGGCAAGAGCTATGTTGAATGAGAAGAGTTTGCCAAATGGTTGTTGGGCTGAAGCAGTAGTGATTATTGTTTGTGCTGAATAGAACCCCTACAACAGGGATTCATGATGTAACTCCATATGAGATGTTGTATGGTCATAAGCCTGACATTTTACACTTGAAGGTATTTGGTAGCATTGCATATGTGCATGTTCTTGATGAAAAGAGGAAGAAATTGGATCCTAAAGTTATCAAGAGTGTGTTCCTTGGTTATACACAAGACCGGAAAGCTTACAAGTGTTATGTACCGTCTATACATGAGACATTGATTAGTAGAGATGTTTTTTTAAATGAGCTGGCATCGTGGTATGGTAATTCTGTTGTAGTGGCTACTGATGTATTAGCCAACACTAGTAATGCTGAAAATACACCTATAGTGAGTACACCTATGAGTGGTCCTACAGGTGATGGGCACCTACAGTAAGTCCTTGGTCAGGAAGCTTGCAAACTAATACTCCTACGTCCACTGACACGCATATGTTAGTGAGGGGAAGATTGGATAAGGGAAAAGAAAAGATGCTTGAGGATGCAAGAAGTCCACTTATAGCAGGATATGAGTCATCCAACAGTGACAGTTTGGATAGTGAGTTGGGCATTCCATCTATTATGAGGCCCGAAGCAAGGTAGACTCATTATGTACTGCCTCATGAGAGGAAAGCTCAGAGTGAGCCATAGTTATGGAGATCTGAGAGAGTCAAAAAACCAGTTGACATGTTTACATACACTAGTTATTCAGCCTGCCATTATGCATATATGACTAGTGTGACAGGTTACAAAAAACCTACAAAGTTTGATGATGCAGTTATAAATGATAGCTGGTATGCTGCCATGGATGAGGAGTATGCAACCCTGGCTAGAAATGAGACATGTAAATTGGTTGAGTTGCCTCAAGGAAAAGTTCCCATTGGTTGCAAATGGGTGTACAAGGTTAAGTGCAAGTCAGATAGTTCGTTAGTACGATATAAGGCCAGGCTGGTTGCAAAAGGGTCTGCATAGTGGTATGGCCTTGACTATGAGGAGACTTTTAGTCCGGTGGTTAAAATGGCAATAAATAGAACTATCATTGCTTTGGTAGCATGCAAAGGCTGGAAATTATCGCAAATGAATTTCAAAAATACTTTCTTGAACAATGATTTGGTTGAGGAAGTATATATGGAGCAGCCTGAAGGCTATGTTCACCCGGACTTTCCTACACATGTATGTAAGCTGAAAAAGACTTTGTATGGACTGAAACAAGCACCTAGAGCATGGAATGCTTGGATCAATAGTCATTTACAGCAACATGGATTTAGATTGGGTGATTTAGAACATAGTTTGTTCACAAAGAAGACAGATCATGGATATGTGTTTCTAGTGGTTTATGTAGATGATCTTATCATCACTAGAGATGATGAAGAGGGCATTGCTGAAATTATATCATGTTTACAAGCTGAATTCAGAGTCTAAGACCTTGGTGAGATGAAGTATTTTCTTGGGATTGAGGTTAGTCTCTGCACCTCAAGGTACATGGCTGCTATAGAAGCAATATGCTCATGACATGTTAGAAAAGTATAGTATGACTAAATGCAAGCCTATGGAGACACCTCTTGATTAGAATGTCAAGCTGCAAATTGATGTTGGGAATGACATAGAGAATTTGACCATGTATCGATAGATGGTGGGTAGCTTGATATACTTGACTATTACCTGTCTTGACTTATGTTAAGCAGTGGGGCTGATTAGTCAATTCATGCAAAAGCCTCACAAACCACATTTAGATGCAATCAAGAGGATCATGAGATATGTAAAGGGTACTAAAGATTATGGGGTTTTTTATGCATATGAAAAATCCCTTGACCTTACAGGGTTTACTAATACTTATTGGATTGATTGTGCCTATGATAGGAGGTCAACTAGTGGTTACGCATTTGGGTTGGGCAGCAGTATGATCAGTTTTGGTAGAGTAAGAAACAACCTACTGTTGCATTGTCTAGTACAGAAACTGAGTACAGAGGAGTTGCCTTAGTGGCTTGCGAAGAAGTTTGGTTGATGAAATTGTTGAAAGACTTGGGAATACATCTAGAAAGCAGAGTGAGATTGCATTGTGATAACCTCAGTAGTGTTATATTGGCTAGAAATCCTATCTTCCATGCTAGGTCTAATCATATTGAGGTTCACTTCCATTTCATTAGAGAAATGATTCTTATAGAGCAGATTGACTTGATTCATGTGAAGATTGAAGACCAAGTAGCAGATATATTTACCAAGTCTATTAGTAAAGAAAATTTCATATACTTTAGACAGCTACTTGGAGTTTATAAGATGGTTTGAGCTTGAGGGGGAGTGTTAGAATATCAAGCTCCCATTACTCTTCAGTCAGTCTATGTTTATGTGTGTGACCTGTATCTGGATACAACTGTACGCGTGTGTGACATTCAATAAGTTAGTGTAGTTAGTGACTTAACCATAGTTAGTCTTGGTTAGTCATACCTATGTGTGTAAGTCTCTTTCTGTGAGTATGATGGAAGAATAATGGAAGAAGAACAACAATGAGTTGAGGCTCATGTTATGCTCCACTCTATCTCTCTCCCTCTCTTCCAACAATAGGACAGCCAATGTTGATGGTTATAGGTGTGAGGAAATCTCAAGAAGCATCAAATGCCAAAAGCCCCATGATCAAGATGAGGAAATCTTAAAATATTTGCTATTGTAAATGACTGTCATGAAATAGGGTTTTCAAGATACCTCCATTCCCAAATAGGTGTAAGAAACCATGACCTACTCTATGTGAAGCTTGCTACTCTTGCCATGAGCTTATGGAAGCCTTAGAAGCTCCATATGATCTTGATTTTTCACGCAGTAATGGAGTATGTTTCAACGACGCAAATAGGGCAAATACATACTCCATGACTTAGAAATAAAAAATGCCCCAAGCAAGGCATATGACTACTCCATACAAAGCCTACAACTCATAGAATCAAACTATGGTGTCCATTGTGGGTGGAAAAGTCATGGTTGGAAGATTTGAGCAAGATATTGGCTATGGAATATGAAGTGAGCTTGAAACAGGAGAGAAAAAGACTAATGTGTGAAAAGTAAACCCTTCCCTCTCAAAATTAACCCCCACTAAACTCAACCTTAACCCAAGTTACTTGCATTTTTTCCATCTCTCTTTATTTTTGGGCCAAATTGAGCCACGACCTGCTAAAATTAGTTGGAGCCCACCATTACCCACTGGATATTGCCAAGATCCACCATCTTTAGCACAGTTTGAAGTAGTCACCATATATCTACTAACCATGGTTTTCCATGTGCTAGTTATCCTAGTTAACTATGCACAAACAAACATGGTTCCAAACCCAAACATAGCATGCTGTAACCAAAATTTTCATGACCATGACCTCCCCATCAAGATCTAAATCATGAAAATGATGTTGCACAAGGATAAAAAACACATGATCTGATACCAATGTAATGAAGCTAACCTAGCTTAGCCTAAAGTGGCCTAAATCCATGACCAACCATGGATGATCAACAAGAAACCAACAAGACAAATCAAAAGGGAAGGAACCAATCTGCATCAATCATGGCTGGCACCCATAGCTAAACTAGGAAAGAAGTACAAGAAAGTTACCAAAACATGAATTCTCCAAATGGTCCAAAGATGATGCTACATTTGGCTGGCCTCACCTTTTATAGATAACCCTAGCCAAACCTAGCTAACCCTAATCCTCTAATTATTGGGTATATTTACATGTGTCAGCCCATTTTATGGCTATAATGGTATCCTAGATACATGGAAAATTTTCCTACATTACACAATAAGAGAATCAACTAAACTCTATCCCAGTCTTTTAGGAATCTTCTGATCAAATCATGCATATCCACTTGGAAACGAAGGAAAGTAGATGCACTGTGTATCTAAACACTCAAGTGAGACCCTAAGATTTGATGTTTGCAAAATTTTGTCCTAAACACTCAAGTGAGACCCTAAGCTTTGGTTTGAGAAATTTTGTGCACTACTAATGGAGGAGGAGTTGAGGCTTAAAGCTCAAGAAGATAGTAATAGTGGAGATGATGCATTCTCCACCAATGCAAAAGGCAAAGGTGATTCCTCTAAGAAGAGTACTTCTATTGTAAGAAGAAAGGACATGGAATTACAGATTGTTGTGTCAAGAAGGTTGATGAAAAGAATGGCACCATGAAGACTAAAGGAAAGGAGACAATCAATACAACTAAAGCAAAGTTGGAGTTATTCATGACGACTATAGTAGAAAGATGTGGATATGCTTCCTTTGCGAACTTGTTGAGAGTGAAATAGGAAAAGGTGTAAAGAATTTTAGAACAAATGGTGGTGGTGAGTTCAACTCAAAGGAGTTTGAAGAATTTTGCAAAAGTAAAGGGATTAAGTGTCAATTGATGATGCCTCGTAAACCTCAACAGAATAGCATTGTTAAATGTCGAAATCACACTATTGTGGAAATGGCAAGGTACATGCTTAAGGGCAAGGGATTGTCTAACTAGTTTTGGGTAGAAGCTATTATTGCTACATTCTATATTCTCAATTGGAGTTGCACAAAGGCTCTTAAAGGAAAAACTCCTCATGAGGCCTATTCTAGTAAGAAACTATATGTCTTACATTTTAGAACATTTGGATGTGAATGTTATGTACATGTTTCAAAGAATAAGAGAAACAAGTTAAATCCAAAAATTACAAAATGCATCTTCTTAGGTTATAGTGATGAGAAAAGGCTTATAAAATTTATGATCAAGAGGCAAAGAATATCATAGCAAGTCGTGATGTGGTGTTCAAGGAGCACTTATACACAGTGAAGGAGGAGAATATAAGTTCTTCCATTTAGCATCCAATGAAGAAGTAGTCCACTATGAACTTATCCTAAGAGCTATCTTTGCTCTCAAAAGGAGGAGGAAGTATCATCTTCAGATGATGAGAAAAAAGTTTACCAACCTACAATTACACCACTAAAAAATCCATTGTTGTGATGGGGTGAAGTAGATCTATGATCGTAACTATCCTATGCCTACTACAACTAAGAAAAAGGAAAATAGACCAAGGAGGTCATTGAGAATAGAGAAGCAAAGAAAGGCTTCTGCTCACATAGTCAATATGGCCAGTGAAGAAGTAGTCCACTATGAACCTATTCCAAGAATTGTCCCTACTCTAAGGAGGAGGAAGCATTATCTTTAGATAATGAGGAAAAAGTTTACCAACTTGCAATTACACCACTGATGGGTGAAGTAGCTCTATGATCATAGCAATCCTATGCCTACCACAACTAAGAAAAAGGTAGATGGACCGAGAAGGTAACTATAAATAGAGAAGAAAAGAAAGACTTTTGCTCACATGGTCAATATGGCCTTGATGGTTGAGATTATAAGAGAAGTAAAGGAGCTAGCAGACTTGGAAGAAGCACTTATCAATCTAGCATGGAGAGCAACTATGAAAGCTATGACAACATAATGATGAATGATAATTGCGAGCTAGTGGATCGGCTAGAAAAGAGGAAGATTATTGTCACAAAGTGTGTTTGGAAGGTAAAGTACAAAGTTGATGGCAGAGGCTTTTAAATTTTTCACTTGATCTCTTGGTGATTTGATTTTCCTCCTTGATCTTTTCCACTTCATCCTTCATTTTTTTAAAACTATGTGTCTAGCTTGACCCATCTATTTGCTTGTTGTCCATCCTTTATAGTGTGCAAATCATATGCTGGATGCGTATGTAGCGAGTGCCGAAAGGTCGCCAAGAACAAAGAACTCTACTTAAACTCATAAAAAGCAAGAAGAGGGTTTGCACGATGTGAAGCAAAAAGACAAATTGGGTACAATCTCCCCCCCATGCCTTGTGTAAGCGCTTCACAAGGCATATATTTATAAATTTATTCATCTCAAAGCTCAAAAATAGCCCAATTTTACAATTAGCATGCTTTGGCTTTTGTGTTTGCTTTTGTCCAAATAAAGAATAAAGTAGTTAGGTGCCCCAAAAGTGGGGCTGCGGCCAAATACAATGTCCAATAATGAAATATTTAAACCGTGTGCCCATGCATATACAAAATAATAAATATCTGTCAAGCACTTCAATAAATAAGTGCGCCTAATAAATATTAGCGCCACGCCTTTAATGATAAGACGCACATCCATTAAAAATGATAATTTATTTCTAGGTAATTTGAATATACACTATCGCCCAATGCTTCCCAACGCCACCATCGCCTACTCTACACATCAACTAAAGCATTCACAATTGTTAAAAAATAATAAAATTAAACCGACAAAAGTGAATACCTAGCAAACTTCAGCTACAAAATAAATAAATAGGTTGGAACTCTATCCTAACCTTAATTTAATACGAGTGCACTCTAAACTCATAAATGTCCATTAATTTAAATATGTATTTTGTGAAATCACCTGCTATAGAATCATCAACGTGCACATTAAATTAATATGACACCTAAAAAGGAGAAGTGTCCCTGTCAACTTCTCACACAAGGAATCCATCTTGTGTACGAGCCTTGGCAAATAAATATAGCTTTACGAAATCCACCGCAAAACCTAACGGAATCCACCGTGGAATTAAAAAAACTCACAAAATCCACAGTGGAATATGCTTCCTGGCATCATACCCCTGGGGTGGGATAGCAATTGTCCTCAATTGCTATTAGCTCAATGTGGAGCGAGCAGTCAGGGGTTAGCACTTAGGTCACGAGTGTGCATCCATTGGGCTCCTTCAAGAGGATGATTTTTAAACTTAACTAAATATCTAGAGTACCTACGGCCAGTTCTAGTGGTCATAAACTTAGTGTCTAGAATAGTTTCAGGTTCAAGGATTTCAGTTTCTTCTTCTAACAGAGGAGGATTTTCATAGACAAGTGAACACGTAATTTTCCTCTAAAAGGTCGTAACAAACGGATATGAAAAGTATTTTGGATTTTCTAGTATTGGGGTAGTTCTAATTTAAATGTATTGTCATTGATTTTGTGAATGATCTTGAAAGGTCCATAAAATCTAGGGGCTAACTTAACAACACGGTGTTTCTCAACACTTTGTAATCTTCTCTTTTCAATGCGTAACCAAACATAATCATCAACTTTGAAACTCATAGCTTTTATTTTCTTGTTAGCTTGTTTAGTGTATGATTGCTGGGCTTCGCAATCATGTCTTTGACTTCAACAAAAATAGTAGCATGCATATTGGCAATATCATCAGTAGCTTTAACTTTGTTTGATAATGATGTAATAGGTGTAGGCAATCTATGTCCATAAATAATTTCAAAAGGTGCTTTCTGTGTAGCTGTGTGTGGTGTATTATTGTATATAAACTGAAGTAAATGCAAATGTGTATCCCATGTTTGTGGTTTTGAAATTGTGTATGCACGCAAAAGATCTAATATTGTATTGTGAGTAGCTTCTATTTATCCATTAGTTTCAGGATGAAATGCAGATGAGAAATCAATCTTAGTACCTAAATTAGCAAACAAAGTAGTCCAAAAATTATTACAGAATCTAGAATAACGATCATAAATAATAACTTTTGGCAAACCATGGTCAGTGAAAATAGTCTTCAAAAACAATTTTGTAGCTTCAGATGTAGTTAATGTTTTCTTGCATGGAATGAAATATGCTTATTTGCTAAATTGATCTACAATAGTCCAAATCATATCATGATTAGCTTGGGTGTTAGACAAACCAGTTAAAATCCATTGAAATATGTTCCCATGGTAGTTCAAGAATTGGTAAAGGCATTAATAAACTATATTGCTTACCATGGTGTCGCTTAACTCTTTGACAAATTAAACATTCAGAAACAAAGTTAGAAACATCATATTCCATTTGTGGCCAGTAAAAATCTTCAACCAATATACATAAAGTAGAAATAATACATCTATGGCCTTGATATGGGGGGGACAATGAATTTCGTGCAACACAAATAATCTAAATGGAACAATTACACACAACATTTTCTCAAAGTATGAAATTTGAATTTTTTAAAACTTATATTGGCTTCTTTCCTGATAGATTGTGCATCGAGTGTTGCATCGTTCGTACGTCGTATAACATCTTTGAGTTGCGGTCCATCTTGATCGATAGTAGTTTATTGAAGAGTAGCTAGTTGAGCTTGCAAAGTTTGATGTGCTCTTTGTTCCTCTTGAAGCTGCATCATAATTAGGTCCAATTTTTACTCCATCATTGGTTCTGGTAAATCACCTTCGACCATCAAATCTTCCATATTTTGAACAGACATCTTGTAAAATTTCAAACAACCTCACACACTCAAAATCTTGTTAGAGGGATGAGCGTAGCTTAAGTTTGGCTTTACAAGGCTTGCTTTTTTAAAAATATAATAGCTTTTTTTGTGATCTTTATTCTTTTGTGGGTATAATAATGGATATCAGTCTTCTTCCAACGAATACTTGGTCCATGCAGACTGTGTATAACAATCTGCTTGCTGGAAATTGGCTTTGTCAAAGTACAGGTACGAACAGGAGCTTGCTGAGACTTACAAGAGTAGTTCTCGGGATAAGCTTGGTGTGAATGCCCACTGAGGAGGAGATTTAAGCTTGAAAATTTTAAGCCTTAGTAAAGATTAAAGAACTTAAGCTTTATATTTTAAAAAACTTAAGGCAATCATTTTTATGGCGACAAGACGGTGGTAGATTTTCATGGGCGTCAACGTTTTGCAGTACGTCCTCTCGCTCTCGTCGCTAGAATTTAGAGAGATAAGCTTTATTATAAATCTTATTAAGCTTTATAATCCACACTTAATCAACTCTTCTCTGTCAATAAGACTAGTTGGCAAGGGAGCTTGGGAGGTGGTCCTCCATCGATAGAGCAGCTTGGGAGGTGGTCCTCCATCAATAGAGAGTGGTGGTTCTTTGCAATCCAATAGTATAGTAGGGGATTCTTCACTGCCACAAACACACTGGTATTGATAATTGACTATAGAGTCCTCTCATTCCAGGAGCTTCACCTTCACATGAGATGGTAAGCAATCGGAAGCCTTTGATCTCAGCTTTGCTCTGATACCATTGGTGCGCAAATCGGATGCTGGATGCGTAGCAAGCGAGTCAGAAGGTCCCCAAGAATAAAGAACTCTACTTAAACACATAAAAAGCAAGAAGAGAGTTTGCACAACATGAAGCTAAAAGACAAATTGGGTACAATCTCCCTCCATGCCTTGTGTGAGCCCTTCATAAGGCATGTATTTATAAATTTATTCATCTCAAAGCTAAAAAATAGCCCAATTTTACAATTAGCATGCTTTGACTTTTTTGTTTGCTTTTTTCCAAATAAATAATAATGCAATTTGGTGCTTCAAAAGTCGGGATGTGCCCAAATACAATGTCTAATAATGAAATATTTAAACTGTGCGCCCATGCACATACAAAATAGTAAATATTTATCAAGCACTTCAATAAATAAGCCCACCTAAATAAATATCATCACCATGCCTTTAATGATAAGATGCGTGTCCATCAAAAATGATAATTTATTTCTAGGTAATTTGAATACACGCTATCGCCCAATGCTTTCCAACGCTACCACCGCTTGCTCTACACATCAATTGAAGCATTCACAATTGTTAGAAAATAATAAAATTAAACCGACAAAAGTGAATATCTAGCAAACTTTAGTTACAAAATAAATAAATAGGTTGGAACTTTGTCCTAACCTTAATTTAATACGAGTGCACTCTAAACTCATAAACGTTCATTAATTTAAATATGTATTTTGCGAATCACTTGCTATAGAATCACCCACATGCACATTAAATTAATATGAAGTCTGAAAAGGACAAGCGTCCCCGTCAACTTCTCACACAAGGAATCCACCTCGTGTATGGGCCTCCGCAAATAAATATAGTTTTACGGATTCCACTGCAAAACCTAATGGAATCCACAGTGGAATTAAAAAAACTCACAGAATCCACCGTGGTCTCACGGAATCCATTGCATAATATGCCTCCTGGCATCAGTTTACCTCCCAATAAGAACAGTTGTGATAAAGTAATTGTCTCAAATTGTGAATCAATATTACTTATTGAGACACCAAACAATTACAATGTCCCAACAAGCCATCCTTTCCATCTCCAATAAACTTGATTATGTCATGAAGAGTCCAAAACCTAGATTGTTGACCCATTATTGGATATGTTGGATATAAGTCTCCATTTATCCATAAATCAATGTGCTTCTCACCTTTATCTCTCAACCTTTTGGCTTCAACTTCATCACAAAGAATCTTATGTCTCTTTCCTCTCCATGTGGAATAATCTCTTTCCACACTAATATGAATATGACTCATCTTTTTAATTGAAGCTTCATCCATGTTTCTTGAAAGAAAAAGAGCATCAAAACTTGCAACATGGAAATATATGGTTAGGACTTCTTAAACCAATGGAAGTGCAAAAACAAATAGAAATTATGTCAATATTCTAATTACCTCAACAAATTCCTTGCTTCATCATCCAATCCAATTGGTACACCAAGCCTTTTTCAATAAAGCATATGAATACATAAAAAGAAAAAAAAACAATAATAAGAAAGAAAATAAAATATTATCACAATAAAAAATACTTATTAATCTCTTACAACTAGCATTTCAAGTACCTTCATAACTTTCTTTCTTCTTTTAATTCAATTGACATAGCATGCGTGTTCCAAAAGAGCATGCAAATATATAACAAGTGCAAGAGCAATAATAGGAAATAATGAAGATGAGGAGAAATGCCTATTACCATGAAAATGACTTCTAAAATCATAAAAGTCTTAACATTTGAATTATCTTGTCAACCTTCTTGCTTCTTTCAATAAGGCATGCAAATAAAATTTCAACATTCCAATTACCTTGTCAACCTTCTTGATTCTTTCAATAGGGAATGCAAATACATTAAAAAAGTGTAAGATTTCTCAAACTCTTAACAATGCAAATGAAATAATTCCAATGGCATGGATAAACATATAGAAAAAGAATAGCGATGAGAAAACAAAGGAAAGAAAATAGTAAATTGAACAACAAAAAAAAAAAGAACCTAGAGAGAACAGAAAAGTAAAAGAACTAGAAACATTTTAGTCCGAAAATAATTAAAACTTGAAAAATGGGCATCTAGAGATCGTAATCAAAATTTTTGGAAAATGTGATGTCATGTAAAACACTAGGACGACTTAATTTTTTTGGAAAAAATAAAATACTAGCCACACTGGCCAAGTATAAGATATAAGAGACTTTTATTTTTTCACAATTCAATAATAATCAAGGTCTCTTCATCTCACTTTCTCTTGTAGTTTCCAAGGCTTCTCTCTCCCTTTTTGGTCATTCTAACTCCTTATCAATATTTCTCACTCTTGCACTCTACTCCCTCCTCTCAAGTCTCCTTCCTAAAAATTGGTATCAAAGCATTTGGTCCCTTTTTAGTCACATTTCAACCATATTTCTCACATTTTTAGTTAGGAAAATCGATGGCCGCTCAAGTAAGTAGGTATAAACCTTGTAGGGAGCTATGTATTGACTAGTAGTCCTTCACATGATAAGTACAGGTCTCATTGAAGATTCCCACAAGAGATGGTGATAAAATTGGAGAGGCCTATTGGTTAAAATAGCAATTCATAACCAAATTTCATGTCATTTTGAAGGTACTTTTGTCAAAAGGGAGGTCAAAGGAGTAAGTAGAGGTCTAAGTTATAGTACCTTATGAAATAAAGTATTTCTTTTGTCTCCTTCAAGGTCCTTTCTTCAAGCTACCATGGATCTAGAGTTCTTCTTACTCAGAGATTCCATCTCCAACCTTGAAACATTGATCTATTTAGTATTCTACTTAACATCTCAAGTAAGATGAGCACTATTGTGATGATTATTGATTATCATTTGACCTAAATAAAGTATCCCCCAAAATATGCAGTGTAGTTTATACTAATCATCAGCCTCATAATCTTCATATACTGCTTCTAATATCAATGTGGATATTTCTTAGGCATCAAACAACAAGTGGCAACCTATTTCTCTTAATCTCAAGCCTTCCTTCCATTTCTTTTAAGCTCTTCTCTATTTAAATGCATAGCATGCAGCCATAGGCACTTTCTTGAAGCTCAAAGATTCTTGAAGCTTTATCAGCATTTTGGCTTGGATACTCTTCTACAATGCTTCTACTTGGAGATTGAAGAAAGATTGCAACTATTGGACCCCCGAGGGGTTCACTATAGATGTTGTAAGGTATCACGTGAGTGTAAGAGAGGGGGATTTTTGTAAGGGGACACTTAAGTGTATACATTAGAGGTAAACCCCTCTTAATTTCCTATATTGAACTTAAATTTAAGGAGGGGATAGAGGGAAAAAAGAATGGGGGGATGCATTTGATCACCTCTCTCCATAGATTGGTTTCTCCATGGCATATAAGCGACCTTGATAAGTAAGGTTACAACCCTAAACCCTCACATAGTAGGGTTATTGAATTAATCATAGTGTGGGAGGGGGAGAGTTGGCACTCTCCCATGGTTTTGGTAGAGAGATTCAACTCCCCTTCTTCCAAAGAGAGCTTGATGTCCACTTGGTGTAGTCACTTTAAGTATAAAGGGGTTCCATTCCCCTACTCTCTCTTCTCATGCGGTAAGGGGGCATGGGGACTCAAAAACATTGCGACACATATTTCAATGGTATCCAAGTATCACTACATAAATCACTTTGTGATATGACCATTTTGATAATTTTTGTTACTTGGGATAATTCCAACTTTTAAAAAGAAAGTTACTATATGTTCTATGAAAACTTACATTTAAGAAAGGGGATACATAAAAAGTCTTACATGTATATATCTTATAAGCTTAAATAGGGGGATATATTAGTCTTACAAGCTTCATAAATAGGGGTTTTTTTAGAAGTCCTTGCACGTAGGTGACATGTCTTCTTTACTATGAGTGAACCCCCCATGATTGGACCTAATTGATAATCAAGAAGCTATCATGGATCAATATTTGGGGATTTTTGAACTCAAGTTCTATTTCTTCATTAGTAAGAATTCCATAATGCTCAAGGCTCTTCAACTTGGAAGTTCTATTGGTCTTCAGGTTATGGAAGTGGCAACTTGAACTCAAGTCACTACAAGGATATAGGGGCATAGCAACGGACAGTTGCAATGCATATTAGTGGCGTCGTTATTTGTGTCACAAATAGCGATGGCACTCAAAGAAAAAGAAAGTGGGTGAAACTTGAGCACATCATTTTGCTGCAAAGAGTTTGAGAGAGAGCGAAAGAGATCGTGCCTTTGGGAGGGAGAGGGAGAGGGAGAGGAATATAGAAAGAGAGAGAAGGGGAGCTTCTCACTGCCACCGCCACTGCCGATGTTCAAGAAGAAGAGGAGGAAGTGCAGAAAGGAAGAAGAGGGGTCCTCACAAAGAGGAGATGAAGAATCCATCCTCGGGTGTTTGCCGTGAGTACATTGCCCCTCTTAGTTTGTTATTGTGTTTTCTTCTTTTCTTTTGTTTGTTTTTCTTGAGAATGAGGTCCATTGAGGTAGAAAGAGAGGAAATGATAGAGGCAGAAGAAGAAAGGAAAAGAAAGAGAGAACGAGAGAGACAGAGAGAGAGAGAATAAATATGAAAGATAACAAAGAAAGAGAGAAAGAGAGAGAGAGAAGAATGAATGAGAAAATACAAGGGGGTGGAGAGAAACAAAGAGAGGGTTTGTCGCGAAGAGGAGACAAACAATCCATCCTTCTCTTGGTTTATTCTTGTTTATTCTTATTATTTTTGTTTGTTTTTCTTGAGAATGAGGTGCATTGAGGGAGAAAGACAGGAAACGAGAGAGGGAAAAGAAGAAAGAAAACGGAAGAGAGAATGAGAGATAGAGACAGAATAAACATGAAAGATAACAAAGAGAGAGAGAGAGAGAGAGAGAGAGAGAGAGAGAGAGAGAGAGAGAGAGAGAGAGAGAGAGAGAGAGAGGGAGGGAGGGAGAGAGGAGAATGAGTGAGAAAACACGAGGGGGTGAGATAAACAAAGAGAGGGTTTGTTGCAAAGAGAGAGAATAAACATAAAATATAACAAAAAATGGGAAAAGAGAGAAAGGGAGGGAGGAAGGGAGGGAGGAAAATGAGAGAAAACACGATGGGGTGGAGAGAAACAAAGTGAGGGGCAACAAAGAAAGAGAGAGAGAGAAAGAAAGAGAAGGGGGAGAGAACATAAAATGAAGAGTGCGAAGAAAAGTGCAAAGAAAGGGGGAGAAACAAAGAAAGGGGGAGAAAATCAAGATTTTAGTTGACGTTAATTTTGTTGAGTTACAAGAGAAGAAATCCCTTCTCAAAAAAATTAAGAAAGAAAAAGAAAGTGAGAATAAAAATCAATTGCTTGTCATAACATAGACAAAATGGAAAACTATGATAGTCATGATGTTCAAGATTGTGAGGCGTATCTTATTCAGGGTGTTCCGTGTTCTTGCTCTCAATGCAAGCTAGCGATCAGACGAAAGCATCACTTGTCTATAGAACACGTACGATGCTTCAGCAAGTTTCAATCGGAGATTATTGATAAGGTAATGTCAGACTTTGAGCAATGGTAAGAAAAATGTGTATCAATCATGCCTTATATTCACAAACTAATTGAGTATCATATACAAAAACATTAGTCGTGGCTGTAAAATTTATACAAGGAGGTAATGTCTCATCCCAAGGAGGAATGCACATATTGTAGCCAGTTAGAAGATTTCATGGGCATGTGATGGATGGAGTGCCTGAGTTAATCCACCACTTGGAAGGCATGACCCAATCTATACTATCAATACCAGAGGAGATAGGTAGCCTTTTAGACTTTCCTACAATCTTGGAGCTTGAGATGGAGGCAATGGTCGATGCATTGATACCCATGGATGCCAAGACATATGATCTGCTAAGAGAGGAAGCATCCATACCATTGTATGATGGGTGCCGAGTATCTCACCTAAAGATGTTGCTTGCACTCCTAAGTGTGCAAGAAAAATACGAGTGGAGCGATGCGAGTGTGACTAGTTGTTCAGGTATCTTCTATATACGCTTCGTTGCTTTCTTTTTGGTACCATTATAAAAAACAATTGTACTTTTTCAAGGTGTTTTATGATTTATTTTCAGGTTGCTAAAGTATCATATATTACCACTTGGAAATATCATGTATGAGTCTCGTGATGATGTGCAATGCATTTTACGAAAGCTTGGTATAGACTATAATAGCATCCATACATGTGTCAACAATTGTGTGCTATTTCGAGGAGAGCACGAGACTATGGAGACATGCCCAAAGTGTGGTGCTCACAAGTATTGACAAAACTTGCAAGGGCAAACCATCCCTTAGAAAGTTCTTAGACACTTTTCACTTATCCCCCATATATATTACATATTTTGTATGTCGCACATGGCGAGCTTGACAATGTGGCATGTGCAAAATAGATCCATAGATGGAGTCCAACGAATATCAGTGGATTCATATGCATGGATCCACATTGACTCTACCTTTCCAGGCTTTGCATGAGAGACAAGGAATCTTCGGCTCGGTCTTGCTATAGATAGCATGAACCCATTCGGTCTCCACTTAACTTCTTACAGTGTGTGGCCTGTAGTCCTTGTTAACTACAACATCCCGCCATGGCTTTCTATGAAGAAAGGACACCTAATCCTTAGCTTGCTCGTTCTTGGCTACTACAAAGTCAAGAATATGGACCTTTATCTCTATCCATTAGTCAATGAGCTTAGGATTTTGTGGAAGGAGGGGGTCACCGTGGAAGATATGAGCAAGCACGATGGTCGACAGTCTTCAAGTTTGTGTTCACTAAATAGAGGTGTTGGGAGAGATTTGGTTATCTCAAGTTATTATGCATGTCCATTGTGTGGGCCACAGTTAGAGACTCCTAAAGGTCACAAACCATGAAGAAGATGGTATATCAAGGACATGCCTCTTTCTTTCTGAAGGGTCACAAACTAAGGGAAGGTTTTCTTGGACGACCTGTAGCACGAATGAACGCCAAAGTTGGTATGAGTTGAAAATGATCCACATAGAAACGGAATGCGACAATTCTCAATTTTCTATGAGTTGCCATATTGGACCCACTTACAAATCAACCACTTGTTGAATCCCATGTATATTTTCAACGAGCTTGTCCAGAAGGTAGCATGGATGAAGGTTGGTTGGTGTTTGAGGTATTAGCACATATTTCACAGTGGCTACCAATGGTGGATTCAGACAACAATTTGCTATGGTTGCTAAAGGATGATGATAGACTGATAAGAGATGTGGTGATTGGAAATGGGATAGAAAAAATGATGGATGCTACAATGGAGGAGAAAGTGAATCGTTTTTGTATGTTGCACCATGCATCCATGGAGACGAGGCTTACTATGTATGAGAAAGCCAGGAAATATAAAAAAGAAGTGCGATTGGAATTTCAACGTAGTACATGCCATCGATCAATTTGATACGCCGAGGGCTTGGAGGATATGCTACACTTTATGTCCATGAGATGGTTACATGGAGCTTCAATCATAGCCTCTCGCAAAGGGGTGGAGGTCTCTACTAATGAGGAGTGGGAATTCTCGAGGGGATGTAGCCTAAAGGTGACCACATGTTTTATAGGCTATTATATCTACATTTTATATGTGATAACTAATCTAACCGTTTCAATGTATAGTACAAAATATACAGTGCAGTGTGGTCACGTAGGCAACATTTTTGCATCGAGTGCGTCGACAAAATGCGCTCCACAACGGATTGTGGTGTCATGGCAAAGTTTGAGTAAGAGAGCCGACGGTGAGCCATGAATCCAAACACCATTATAGATGAGATAGAGTATTTTGGGAACTTGCAAAGTGTTATCACGGTGGATTACCATAGCTTTTCCATGATCATATTTGATGTGTAGTGGTTCAAAGTGGTACTAGAAGAAGCCGGGGCAACCGTTCGACGAGGTCCATCTAGATTTCTTGAAACAGATTCTGAAAAAAGATGGAAGGATCTGCACGACACGTTTGTCTTGTCGGCCCATTGTGAATAGGTACATCAACTATTTTTTTAATGATTTTATTACAACATGGTATATTTCACAAATGTTGAATCTCTCTTGTATGTGATTTTGAACATGTAATTTTCTATCCAAACCCCCTATAACCTCGATGGTGGTATGTTGTTCCTTTAGCTCTCCAAAGTGTGAGGGTGTATGATGAGAGTAATGTTCCTAGCGTAGATAAGGATATTATGCAAATGGAGGGGTCAATATTGCAAGGGGTGGAGGTGGAAGATGGCTTGGAGCATGTAGAGGGGTCAATATTGCAAGGGGTGGAGGTGGAAGTTGGCTTGGAGCATGTAGAGGAGGCAAAATCGGGTAATGATGATGGAAAGATAGGAGGCCAAGAATTCTTTGAGAGCGAGGTGGAGTCATCCTTTTGTGCTGACCTATCTATCGACCTTTCAATGTATGCAAAATTGTGCCAAGAGATTGACATGGGACCATAGGCTATGTCATACTTGTAGCATGTGCCTACACAATTAGTTGATGAATTGCTTATAAGGGTACTCTAGAATACACATTTTAAGTAACATCATTTTTTTCAAAGTTATATTACTATGCTTTGCTTGAATCTTTATATTGATTATGCTAACATCACTTTTTGTTTATGCAGGTGACCTTTAATGATATTTTGGAGAGCATGATAAGTCAAGGGATGAGCCATGAGGAGTTGTAGGATATATTCACACATATGTCTCTATATTAGATGGCTCGATTCAGAGATATGATAGAACAAGAGCTATCTTGGACACTATCAAGCATGCTCTGATGCTTCAGTTTCCAATAGATGAGGTCGATGCTCTCGAATGGAGGGAGTGGTTCTAGGCGATGTTGCGAAGATATGGATGTGGTGAGCCCACGATCGGCTCAAGATATAGGTGCTACTCCTTGCTCTCGTGCAGGTTCGAGAGAGGGTGGTTCAAGTGATTGTTGTGTGGAGGCATCGATATAGTATCTCCGTCTCATTGTTCTAGTGGAGTAGCATCACCTATAGAATTTGTCACACTTGTGGGGATGTCTACTTCAGTGACTCCACTTTTACTCATCAGCCATCTGCATGTGGCACCCCTATGGGTGCTACTCCAATAGATACCACCCCGTGGGCACACCAGATGTGCATGGGTCTCCTGGTTATGCCCAAGAGTGCAGTCGTAGGTGGGAGAGGACACATCTTAAACATACCCTAGAGGGGTATGGATACCTTGTAGATGATAGGATAGGAGCTGTGATCATGAATGATGAGGAGAGGTGGGTGATGGCTCATATGAGAGAGCTGTGCCAACAATTTTTTCGGCACAACATCTTGGAACATTGGAAGAACATACCCGAGGGGAGCAAGGACTACATAGTAGTATCCTTGCATGAGGAGTTTCTAGTACCCATCGTGGTAGAGAGGTTTTCCACAGAGGCTGGATGATGGAGTGCATGCCTTGCGTACATGTCACACCACAGACGATCAAATGCATGCAAGGCACTCAAGAGTGGCATCTCAAAGCCCGAGTGGCTAGACACATATGACTTGCAGAGACTTAGGGACAAGGCTACAGATTCTCTGGGACGTTGGAGATAGCAGCGCAAGGTAGCGAGGACATGATTGAAAGTAGGGGGTGGTCCATCATCTTGGGAGTGGCGGCCACAAGACTTATCTGGAGTTTTTCTTTTGTTCTTCTTGCTTTCTTTTTTGCAATATCGCTTATACTGATAATCGTGTTTCTAACAGTTGTATTTTGTTTTCTTTGCAACACTCACTTACAAACTGTGATCCCGCCAGCCTAGAGACTCGATATACAGAGAGACATGGTCTCATTGCATTGATCGATAGACTGTATGCACGCGGTGGCCCAATAAGTCACTCATCTTTATTGTCTATAGTTACTATATCTTATTAAAATGCATTATGTATGGTGGACTCATATGTTTTTTTTTTTGCAAACTCCATTCGATGCTCATTTTCATCGAGATGAGCCTTTGGATGGTGAGGATCTATAGCTTGCGCTTGGATTCGTGGAGCGCACATCCTCTTCCTTTTTTGTCCTATGATTTATGCATGTATCTTCTATGTACTATGTTATTATCATCCTTGTATCTTGCCATGATTCCATGAGTTTTCATCAGCGATCTTGTATTTATTCTATGTATTAGTATTGTGGATTCTAATACATTTTACCATTGTACACTTAATATGTATTCCATTTGTAGAATGTAAATATAGCACATATTTCTACATGTGGCAGGGCAGCTTGCTACCCTGCCAAAATTTTTTTTCTTTGTAACTGCTGCTATTAGCATTGCAAATTTACTACATGTATCGCTATTGGCATCGCAATATGCATCACAAACCGTCACTATTGGCGTCAGTATTTACGTCATTATTTGCGTCGTGTTTACATCATTATTTGCATCACAAAAGTGACACAAATAACGATGCAAATATCAACACCCATAGCGACGGTTCGATGGAGATGCTAATATCGACGTGTTTAGCAAGACGGGGGTAAATTTTTTAATGAATATTTTTGTCGCTTTGAACGTCGGTATGAGGCCTATATCTTGTAGTGAGTTCTATTTGTTCATTAACAAGCATTCTATAATGCTCAAGGCTCTTCATCTTGGAAGCATTTATGGAACTATTTTGGAAATATATAGTTGAAGATTGATTTTTCTTGATTCTTCAAGCTTCAAGACTCAATTGAATATGTAATCTAGTGTGTCTTTCTTTGAAAATCTCTCTAATTACATTCGCTAAAACCAATATCCAATTATTGATGAGAGAATAGCCTATTCATGGGCATGATTTCAATGCTTTATCATAGAAATGCCTCTTCAATAATGTTTAGAGTCTCATAGAGTAACTTTTAGATCCTTTTCTTACAATCAAGCTTCAATTTTAAATGTCGCTCATGGATTGCATAACTAAATATCTTGTGCTCGAATTCTTTATTATTCCCAAAAGAAAATTGTAAGCGTAAGATAAAGCAATCAAAGAGTCACTAAATTTTTTTAGGCAAGCCTTCATCCCAATCCAACATCTCAATTCTGTCCATACACATCATCAAAGCTTAAATCTTTTATTTGTGCAATCCACATCATCTCTGATTTCTTACTCTAATATGATCCTACCATGTTGACATAACCATAAGGAAAAAATAGATATTGATTGAGATATAAGATAAAGGAGAGGTGACTCCCCCTTGTATCTAGGATCTCAAAGGCATACACAACCTTAATTGAGGGGAAAATTTGCACACCCCTCAAGTCTCACAGTCCATGTAGGGAGCCATGAATGTCACTTTATCCCTCACGTAGGTAGAACAAGAGGAGCATTGAAGAAAAATTCTAGAATAAAGAATCAAGGTACTTGCTGATTAGTTGAAGAATTTTATGGGGTACCATAAGCTTGGGATTAATAGGTTTCAAGTGGTTACATGAGAAATAGAGAATTTTGAACCTTTCCCAATTGTTTTCTAGGCATTACATGGTACCACATGGTATTTTTGGACTCATACAAGTTGATGCAAGTCATACGAGATTTTGTTCAGTGTATATAGGCCTTACAGTGATTTGATATAGGGTATGGAGACCTTATGTAAGTCTTACATGTGGTTTTATCTCTCAAACATGACTATTATAGGTTATTGGACTGTCCTAAACATCCATAGAAAAAATTCTCAAAATATTATGACATGATTCTAATGATATGCATGATAGCTCATCAAGAACATATGCTTGGCTTCAACTTGAATCATAAAGTACATTGTTTGTATATCAAGATCAAAATATATAGCCATTTTTGTGACAGCACGTTTGTTTTGGAAAACATAGAGAAATGGCAATGAATAGGGGTTGAATAAGGCTACTAATGATGTACCGTAGCAAATCAAAGATTCTATGGCTAAGTATCCACAATAAGAACATCATGAGGAGTTTCAAGAGTATGGAAACTATAGTACCGTTAATGCCACCTTCTGCAATCATGAGAGAAGACATTCAGTCACACATGTTGAATCGGTGTCCAAGATCGACCAAATGGTGGAACAAAAGGCTCATTTGAGTGCACAAGACAAAGAGGGAATTTGTTGATGTTGTGAGGACCTTTGCAAGAGGAAGAATTGTTGTCAAATCCTAGAGCTTGTAGGTTGTTAGATACTACAAAATCATCCTCTCTTATATTGTAGCATGCGCATGGCTGTATAGAATTAGATCGTTGTCTAGAGAAGAAGCAATAGAAGAAGAAGCCATGCAAAAAGAAGGTTGAGATATTGACGATAAATTATATTGAAATAGAATAGAAATATTACAAAATGAGTTTGTAGAAGTTGAGATAGTTAAATAATGAGAACTATGAGATGAATGCATATCAAAAGGGGACTACCGAAACTTTTAAATAATCCCTTTCTTTGAGATAAAATTACAAATAATTTGATTTTATTATTTTTAGATGACTTTAGAGTAACCCATTTTTTGAAAAGTCATATCAAGGGCTTGAAAGTAAGAAGAAGGACTTTAAAAAATAGCATTATTAAGGACAAGTCCTTGAGGATAAGTTTGGTGGCCTCTTTTCACTTTTTTGCTAGTGTTAGAAAAATTTTGGCCGAACTAGTAGAGAGTCAAATGTTATATTAAACTACACATGGTAGTATCTCATCAGTCTATTCACTAATCTCGTCATTAGTGAATACTAATAAAAAGGCCATTCTTCCCTCAAAATTGGCTAAATGATTAAAGAAAAACAATGGATGAAATTTTTTGATAAATTTTTGGTAGAAACTTGCTAATCTAAGGAAGGATCGAACTAAAAGGTGAGCGAAAGGTGGAAGCAAGAGCAAAAACAAGAATAGATTAATAGATATGGAGGTTCAAGCAAGAAAAGAGAGATAGGTGTGTGGAAACTCCAACAGTCATTATGTGTGACCTACCTTCCCTTATTATGTTTGCCACTAAAATAATAAAGAATAAAGTAATAATGATGGGCATCCATCACCTACAGTTTATATGTACGTAGCTTTGTATATAAGTAAATATAGGTGGCTAGGCATGAGCAACAGTTTTCATGGTAATTATTGTGAATATTTTTATATTTTGGATAAAAATTAAAAAATAATAATAAATTGAGACAAGGAAAGAATTGGTCAAAAGTTTGAAAAGAGATTATTGTTTATTTTCTAGTTTTAGAGTATGTTGCTAAAATTTTATGGTTAATGGAATTTATTAGATGTAATTCCTGTGTAAAATGAAGTTAAAGATAGAAATAATAATATTAAAATTTTTATTTAATTATTGAAAAAATTAAAGAGAAAATTAGAAATTTTACAATAAATTTTTTATTTGATTTGAATATAGAGAGAATTGGAGTTAAATTGTTGGTAGTTTTAGTTCAAAATGGAAAAGCTAATGTGTGAAATTGTAGAATTTTGAGAGATTAAGGTGAACATGTTGAACTAAATTAAGATTGGAATACATATATATATTAAATTTTTTATTTATATGATTAATTAGAGATCACTAAGACTTCTTTAGTCCACTTCTAATCCTTAATTAACACAATGGCTTTCGACATAGTCATTTTGCTTATATATCCAAGGGTTTCTTAGGGGGGCACCCATCATCTAGCTAGTGGCTAGTTGCTCATGGCCACAGGGTCATAGGGGTTAGTTTTGAGGTTTGGCAATGAACTTAGAGTGTGAGAGATCCATTGTCAGACCTATTTTAGGTCTCAACATGTAGTGCATTTTTCAGGATCCTTTAGGATTTCTGCTCAGGGTCTAATATCTATGGTTCACATTTATATCTCCCTATTTTAAGAAAAAATGAGATGAACAAGAGGTGATTCCTAGTGGTTTTAATTTTGTATCATGGCTTCTAAGATGAGTAGTTCAATAAGTGCTAGAGATGGCATATCAATCCTTTATGGATTGGCAAGGACTGTTGCTAGCCAATGGGACCATGCTATTAAATTTTTGTCCCACAAATGACCTCATGTTTGAATTTGAGGCATTGTGGGTTAAGTCTTCTTATAGATATTATGGAAACACATTTAGTGAAGTGCCTTGGGGGCATTTTCACTTTGAGGATAGTCAAAGCATTGCACAACATACGACTCAAGATAAGAGTGTACTTAGACTTCCTATGCATGATGTCACGATTCTTGACTTGCTTCCACATCATGATACTATTCGAAGGATATGTCAAGTCTTGGATAATTTGCAAGTGCAATGGGTACCCCTTCTAAGGAAGGAGGAGGGATCAAGCCTTAAGGCTAAGCATTCCTTAAGTGATAAAGGTTTAGCCTCATGTGAGCCAGCCAACCTTCCCACCCTATCTAGCAATACTATAACTAAGGAAGGGACTGATGCACATATAGTCACTAAGGATGAACATAATGATCCCCATACCAATGTGAAAATCACTACACTGAAGTTTTTTATGAGGACTTAAATGATTGTATGCTGATCTTGATGATTAGATCGAAGTGTCCTCCTCTTCATTTTCAAGATCTTCCTATATTACATGGTCTTCGTGAGATGAGGACCCTATGGTACACATCCAAGAATTTGAAGTGATATGTTATGCTAGTGAATTTAATAATACCCAGTGGCTCTTGTAGTTCTCTAGTACCCCTAAAAAAGGAGAAGCACAAAAGTGGCATGAAAGTCTACTTGAAAAACCATAAGCTCTATTCATAAGCTCTATGACTTGTTTCTAGATGAGTTTCAAAAGACTTTGCATGTGGACCAAGTTCCTAAGAAGCTCTTGGATATTAAGAGGCATGCTTATAGTGACATAAAGTCTTATATAGCCGCATTTAATAATCACCTTAGGATTTGGCCAAGGAGGTTCAATTTATTACCCGATTATGCATTAAGATAACTATTTATTAATGGACTACACCTCGATGCTAGTATAAATGTGACACTAAGTAATCCAAAAACCCTAGCTAATACTAAAGAACATGCAATGTAGTATGAACAAAATTTTGTGGCTACTTGGGAGAACTTTTGGAGTTTTCTCCATACCATTATGTACAAAAAGACTCTCAATACCATTTGAAACAACAAGAATGTTGAAATATTAGAGTGAGAGCATAAAAATGTGTGCACAAGAGAGAGAAGAGAGCTCAAGTACAAGAAAAATATATTTCTTATTAAGTTGCCCAAGTAAAACCAAGGGACACACTCTCATCTACTTGAGAGTGACCTTTTGGCTATTTATATAGCCACTGGAAGCTAGGGTTAGGGTTTCATCTATCCTCTAGTCCATTCACACCTCACCAAACTCATCATCATCATCACTTCCCAAACTATCCAAAAACATATTCTCAATACTAGAAACATCATCCAACTCCAAGGAGTACTCTTCAAGAATTCCCTCATCCTGTAACATACAGAATAGGTGTTCTTCTCTACTTCCTTCAACAACCAAATCATCACCTTCAACAATACTAGAAACATAACCACAATTTTCATTGAATAACTTAACATGATGACTCTCAACATCACTCAACACATCACCAAATCAGAAAGAAAAACCATGATCCTCCTTGCAAACCGAAGAGTCCAAACCAATATTAGCAGACATAACACTTGCTATATCACCACAAAATTTAGGAAACTCATTGAAGCCCTCCCCCTCTTTTCTATCACTACCAAAAACTGACATACTTGCAAATAACTGATCTTTCTCCAAAGCTAAAGAATAATCCATTGATGTATATATTTCCCTCTCTTTTGTATACATACTTGCCTTCTCTTTAACATATTGATCACTACTTTGTGGATACACGCCATATTCCATGTTGAGCTAGCTGCAATGGAGCTTTTGTGTGTGCAGATGCAGGTTGAGTGAGAGAAGAGATAGAGACACAAGATTTTTGATACTGAAGAGTGTACCTCAATAATGATTTTAGATAGGTATATGTACTATGTACAACCTGGCCCTTACAAGTGGACATGGGCACCGCCCTTTATGGTGTCCGCACGCATAGGGTTGAAGGTCACCATGGGGGTTTTGCAAGAAAACTTAGACATGATAATTGGACATGTGGCTTCAAAGAGACAAGTAGATTACAGTGAATGTTTAAAAGTTCAAGAGCTACTTCACGGTTAATCACACGGGTTTGAGAGAGAAGTTTGTATTGGGGTTCACGAGCTTAGACTCTGGAGATGGAAGAGGTAAGAGAAGGGTTGAAGGTATCAAGTTAAGTCCTTGAAGATGTTAACAGAGCTTTCAACTGCATGATCTTATCAAAGATAGAGCAATCACCGATTATGAAGTTAAGTACATGTATAATAAACAACTCAGCATCCCATCCTCCAACTTTGCATGGTTACATTCAATGTAAACTATAAGAGACAAGGCTTTTGAGTCAATTACAAGAGGCTTGTAGGACAAAGAGCTTTACTTCAAGAGAACTTCAAATAAATATCCTAAAAAGGTTAAGATACCATAGCCAAGAAATAAAGAGAAAGAACTTCTCTTAATTCAATTCATAGCATCTACGAATGATCCTCAAATATTGCCATGTCATAAAGGTACATAAATCTTTCATAATTTGACAAGATATCAACTGTAGAGCAAGAAATAAATTAGAAGATCACTACCGTAGCTAATTCTCTAAATATGGCTCAAGATTTCAGCCTCAAATCAGCCCATAAAACTTTGGAATTCACCTTTGATGATAGTATAAACTTTCCCCAACATAGAGAGCATAGAACAACCAAGTGCAAGTGTAAATCATACCATATGAAGCATTTTAGAAGTAAAATGAATTGTTGTCCATAAAATCACTATGTGGGTTGCCTCTTTCAGCCAATGTACATGGCTTCAACCTTCCAAGAAGACACTTCGATGTAGCACAAAAACAACCCCTATATTCAAGAGCATGCAATAAGCAATAGGCATGTAGAAGTAGGAGAGAAGAAGGAATTCCTGTTGCCCTTGTTTGATTTGTAATTGACCACCTATTTCAGCCTCAAGAATGTACATAGAGCAATCAAGATGCTCCCTTCCACAATGCTTATGCAATATCTACTTGCATCAAGCATAGCAATGCCATGAATCTACAAGTAGAGAAAAAATAAGTGTTGTTGGCCACAATACTTTGTTTGGGCCGAAATATTCAGCCCACTTTCTTCTCATAACCAAGTCTAGAGGGTTTCTTGGCACTCCTCTCCCAAAGCTTCTTGTATGGTAGATTGCAGTGAGCTTCCAAGAGTATGAATGAGACCTTTGTGTCAAGAGTAATCAATAAAACAAGTAGATGGACTTCAGCCCTCCAAATTACAAGATTGGAAGATCAAAAGCAGTCCCTATTCAACTCTTAAAGGACTTAAGAGAATGGATTTAATGTCTCTCTTAACATGGGAGTTCAAATTCAGCATACACAGGTCAAACCTAGACCTTTCTCAAGACTCCTCATTAATCTCTCGTATGTATGGGTTGCTGCCCTTTAAATACACAGTTCTGCCCTATTAACTCATCCAAGAGTGGCATTCCATTTTTATCAAAGCATAGAAGGAGTAGCACTTACATGTCAAGTGGAGTTTGCTGCAGTTACTTGTGGTTGCATGGCTTCCTCTTACTTTGTTGTGGGAGTGAAAGAGCTCTTTCCCCCCCATATAGGATGCACCTTGCTCAGGTCTGATATCTGCCCACAAAATGCGGCGTAGATCATGCTACCCCTTGATCTCTTCCTTGACTATTGTATTAGTCACGTAAGCATGGCACAATACATATATAATGTCCTATGCCTAGTCAACTTAGGTAACTCAGTCTCCCATGTGACTTGGCTTGTGAATATGCTTAAAATTTTGAATATCATAAGTACACAATCACATCATTGGCTCTTGAAAAATGCAATCCAAGGGAATCTACCAAATCAACTGCTCATGTCCTTATTTTATCTTATTTAATGCTCCATGACTTATAGAACTTGTAGCAATTTCATGCAAGTGTTGCAAGGAAAGTTAAAAGTAAATGACCAAATTCAATCTTCTTGTCAAGGACCCATGATAAACTTATTGCATTTTAAGGCAGAGAGCCCCCATCTTTGTTTCACCATGCCATATGTTGGTGAACTTAGGTTTTTATGAATTATTACACTAGGCAAGTCTTTTATAGTATGTCTAGATTACAAGTGATTAAGTAGTATATGTACACGTTAAAAGTTTTATGTTTAGACCATGGGCAAAGAATCTCATGACATTCACCCCCTCCTGACCTACACATCCTCTGGCATGTGCCTCTTTAAGTTGCTTTCATCTTCTATCATGTCCTCTTCTCTGTCTTTGAAGTCATCTTCTTCCTCCATGTCTTCATTCTCTTGGATTCTACTCAAGTCTTCTAACTCATATGTTGAACTTTCTCTTTGTTTGAAGAGCTTGATTCTTTTTCTAGCTATGGGTATCTTCATTCTTGTTCCATCCAATTCAGCCAATGAATATGTGGCATTGTCATGAACGACCTTTACCACATACGGGCCAAACCAACGCTTAACCATCTTCCTAGAAGCATTGTATTGATTGTCTAGGCTGCTATCATAGACAAGCACACAATCATTTTCTTGGATAGCTCTTGGTCGAAGTTGATGTTGCCTATCAAATCTTCTTTTGTTCTTTAGTCTTGCTACTTTTAGCTTCTCAATAGCTGCATGAACATCTTCAGGCCTTCTTTCTAGCTGCCATATGTGCAAAGACAGAACTCTTCTCTATTGATGCCTTCCTCCCAAGGTAGAAGACTCCATGTGAGAATAGATTCTTCAATTGGCATAATTGGTTGCTGCCCATGCATAAGTTCAACTGGCATATAGCCAGTTACAACACTGTGAGTAGAGTGGTCAGTCCATAATGTGAAAGGAAGCATTTTAGGCCATTCTTTGATCTTTCCTCTACAAGACTTTGCTAGAGCTTTGATAATAGGTTGATGCCCTCTCTCACTTTTCCCATTACCTTCAAGGTTGTAGGCTAATGTTGAAGCTAGCTAAATACCCAATTGAGCAAAGAAGTTGCATGCCTCATCGGCATCCAATTCCCCTCTATCTGCGGTTACCTTACCAACATAGCCATATCTGCAAAATACTTCTTCAAGCAAAAAGCGACAAACAGCTTGAGTGGTCTTGGTTGTTAAATCTATACCTTCAACTTGATTGGTTAGATTTTCTCTTGCAAGCACTAAATACCGCATATTCCATATCCCTGCAAGCATGGTTACAAGATCAACAACCCATCTATAGTGTATAGACAAGGGATAAGTCAGTTGTAACCCATCTCGATGCTTAACCACACAGTACATCTAACACACATAATAGGTTTTAACAAAATGCTCTATGTCCCGATACATGTTCTTCCACCAATATTTTTCTTTAACTTTATAAAAGTGTTCCCCATATGCCTCTATGGCGTGCCCACAAACTTTCATGAAATTCCTTCATTACCTATTGTTGCAACCTTTTGTTACCTAAAACTCGGACAAGTGCTCTTTTCTTCTTCTTTGTGTGCTTCCATAGATGCCCATTTTTAAGAAAGAAGCCATAAGCTCTCCTCTTAATATGCTTGAACTCTTCATCAGTCCAAGTCTCTTTCTTCTTCATTGTGCTCAAATATTGGCCTTCAGCCAATCTTCTTCACTCTTCAAGGAAATGAACTAGAACTTGAGTAATGCAATGAGCATGCTGGCTTCTAGTTGACCATCCTTCTTCCATAGACAATTCTTTGATCTTTGTTACAATTGGCTAATTTACAGCAACATCTTTTCCTGTTCTTGCTGTACTTAATGTTGTACCATTAGAAAAATCAGCTACACTTACTGTTTTCAATTTTGGATTTGTATATGTAGGAATTGAAAATGTATTTTCAATAGCCATGGAATGAAATTTAGCAAGTATAGACTCTTCAACTTCATCTTCTTCCATTAGCTCCTCTTCATTGTCATATCTTGCATGTGATAGCATGTGAGCAATTGGATTCTCCCTTCCTGCAATATGCTTTAATTCGGGGTCAAGAGATTTAATATATGCAATCCATCTTAGCATAGCAATATCGAGTGTTGAGCAGTTGGCAATCATGCCCAAGAGTGGAAGACAATCAATTTCTACCACTACAGAAGCACCTATAAAGTATTCATGATCATACTTTAATGCTATTACAACTCCCCACAATTCCCTTTTTACTTTTCATACCTTCTTTGACATTCATTGAGAATCTTTTCTCCAAAACTAATTACATACATGTTACCTTCAAGATCCTCTTGGCCAACAACCCACCCTATCCCAATGGGACTTGTATCCACAGTAAGGATGATGGGTTGACCATTTGAATAATCAGCCCTTTTGAGAGTGGGGGCTGAAATTAACTTCTTTAGTTTGCATACAGTGAGAGTATGCTCTTTACCCCAAGAGAATCTTTGACCTTTTCTTAATAGTTAATAGAGATTTTTGGCTACATGAGCAAAATGTGGTATCCATATGAGATAGAATAGCATGCGCCAAGAAATCTTCTCATCTCTAAAATATTTGTGCAGTTTTCTTGCATTCTACTAATGACATCAATCTTGGTAGGTGAAGGCTTACATCCGTAGGGGCCACACAAGTGTCCGACCACTAGAACTTCTTCTACTCCAAAAATTGATTTAGCTCCGCAAAGGGTAAGATGAACCTCTTCGAGCCTTGTCAAAATCCTGTCATAATCATGAATATAGTTAACTACAAATGTCTTGTAGTCGTTATCGTCAAGCTCCTCATTCTTTTCATAGACTTCTCATCCCTTGATAGGTACATTATCAAGAAAAGGAAGAGTAAGCTGTGGAATAAACTCTTTTAAGACTTTGTGCATGGCATTCATCATATGGGCCATGAAGTTTGTTGCACCTTGCAGTAGAGTATACATAGTGTCTTCATTGTGTAATGTCTCGGCTCTCTAAAGAAAGCTAAAATTGGTCATATCCTGAATATAGGTTGCCCATGGAATAAATTAATATTCTTGCAAAAGCTTCAGCAAATTTGTCAACAATTGGACTCGAACCAACATTTCGGATTGTGATGCGATTAACAGGCTGTAAATCTTGAATGAATCGTAAATATCCATTTTTCTTTGGTATAGTAAACCATCGATTTGAGTAAGGTGCTGAAGAAGGTTCTAAAATCTTCATTCTGATCTTTTCATTCAGAAGTTTTAGTAATTTGGCAAATGCGCCCTTGGAACAGGAATAGGCTTGAGGTTCCAAGGAACATGTGGAATCGTAAAAATGACCATTGGAGCCACAATATTTCGATCAACACAGCTTATTTCACTTGGCTAAAATGCAAAATATTTTCCATGCTTTATTAGCTTTTGCATAAAAGAGTGTTTTTCAGCTGGTAAAAGAAAATAATTATCACCTATTTTTTAGCTCTTTTATGCTTTCAGGTGTAAACTTGTGACCAATGTTGGAAGTATCATGAAGACTTGGCTGATTTACTGCCCTATCAGCCAGCCCTTCGCTTTCTGGAAGCAGTGGGACAAGCTTGAATTTCTTATCCACTGTCTTGTATTTTGTCTCCACTTGTGCTTCAGTCTTGTTGAGTAAACCAATGTCTTCCTGTTACAAATTCTTGAATAGATTGATAAAAATCCAATGTACATACTTCTATGGACTGATTTTCAGCCTGATTTTTTGCATGAAGCATTTGCATATATTTCAACCAATGTGTCAGTAGTAATCAACTTTAAAAAAATGCCCAAAATATCTTCATTTTTAGCCATCATGTCATGAGTTTTCAACACCCTTTTTACATGACATAAATATTTTATTTCAGCTTTAGTCATGGCTCAAAGAGACTTATAACAGCCCATACTATTGGCTATACATACATGCAGATTTGCTAGAGACACAATTTTTGTAGTATAAGGAGGTACAATCTTTTTACATGGCACACTGCCATATCCTCCTTTTATAGCAGTGCAGCCTCAAAAACCCTTGAATTCTCGGGCATTAGGAGGCACATGATAATCACGCAATCGATCTCTATTTTGATGATGGTTAACACACACAGTAAGAAATTGGACAGCTCATTCATTATCCTTGCCTAGGATTCGAGCATAGGAAGAACCATCATCAAGAGCTTTTGTTTCCAAGCGGGCTTCAAAAATATAGGGTTGTCCAAGAATGATAGGGTAACTACAAGAGTCTTGAACAAAGAAATGAAAATTGTCTTTTATGTCTCCAATAGTTACCTGCACATTAGGACATGCATCATATAACTCTCCAGAAGAGTTGTTTGTAGCTCTCATTCACCAACCTGGATCAATATCTATGGGCCATCTGCCACTTTCATAGAGACTCCTTGCCATCACATTTATCTTAGAGCCATGGTCTAAGAGTGTAATACATGGTGTTCCTTTTTCTCCAATTTTTGACAATCGTCTCTGTTGTTGCTCTTGCCCAATGCGTACAGGAGTAGTCACTGCTTGGAATGAACCAAGCTTCTTCCTCATCATGCATATGCTGTAGACGGCCTTCTTTTTGAGAGGTGGGATGCCGAACTGGTTTGGACCAGCCGACCATTACATTTTCACCTTTCACTTCTTTCATTTTTGCATCCATGCTTTCTTTATCTACAGCTTCAAGTGCTGCAATTAATTATTTAACTGCTTCAAGTTGTATTCCTTATGCAATCAACTTCTCTTTATCCTGCGCAAAAACTCAAAGAGCTTGCAAAAAAACATGCACTATTTCTTCAGCATCATCACCAACATATTGTCTTTTTCTTTTGATTACATTAATAATTATATCATGGAATTCACGTTTGGCAATTCCAAGAATTTTGCCTAAGGTGAATTTAATTTTTCTTCCCAGAATTCATTCTTCTAGGACTCACTTAAGATCGGTTTTAGATTCTATGTCAGACTACAATTTGTAACTTGGTTGCTTGCCTTTCTTCTTTCCTTCAGTCTTCTTTGTTTGTGGTGCATCTTCCATCTCTTGATCTGGAGTTATATTTTTAGCAGGCTTTGGTTGCTCAGGTGTTCTTCTAGTTACCCATTTTGGAGGGCCAAAAGCAGAAGGGCTAGGTCCATCTTCTCTTCTTCTCTTTTCTTCAATCAAGACCTGTTTATGATTGACATCAGCCAAATGTGCAAAAGCGGAAAAAGAATCCACCGGTTCTTTCCAACCAGTTATTTCTCGAATGCATTGATTGGCATGGCGTTAGTCAAATCATCTTTGGCTACTTTGTCGCATTCCATTTTATCTAATTCATGCATCCATATTTTAGATTGCACATCATCTTTACATGCTTTCAAATTAGAATTAGTTGGCTCGATTTGCAGCCCATAGGTAGTTGCACCAATTGCTACGTAGGCATTTTTTATAGCTAAATCCTCTAATATTTTCTTCATTCCACCATTGCCAAAATTTGGCTCCGGTGGAAGACCAATTTCAGTTGCATGAATTTTTCTGTCTTTCCAAAGGATGAGCTTCTATGCTTCAACCTCACAGAAGGCAAAACACTCCCTCTTGTCATGTTGTTGGATGTCACACCAAATATAGCGCCTCTTAAAGCCTTCTCTCATGGGTCTTTGAGTTGATGATCATCATCGTTCTTCAACTTTGACATCTAGCTTCTCCACCTTGGAACTAATTTCTGTAAGATTCAAATGAAGGTCACACATGCTTTTAATGAGTTCATCCATGACATCATTTTTGGAAGGAACAAAAGAAGAAAGAGTTGGTTGGTTAGTCAAAGGAAAAGGGGATTTTGAAGGTGGAACAGGCTCCATCAATGGATTTGTTAGATTTGAAGTAGAACCCAATCTTATTCGCATCCGCTCTCTTTGAGCAATCATGTTTACTACATCAATAACATCTATCCATGCAATCTTGACTCCTGATTCGGAGGTAGCATCCTCAAAGTGATCAATAAGCTTCTCTTTCAGAATGGGATCTGCAGCCTTAAGAAATAATTCAATCTTCTGACCTTCCATACTTTGTTGGTCTTCAGCATCAAGTTTCCCAAATTTACTTTCAAACTCATGGTATAGAGCTGTTGGAACTATTGGGTTTCTCAACCCAATCTGTGAAATTTTTATTCATCATAAGGCCAGAGTCTTCTAAGAAGGATTCTTTGCATAGGGCTTTTTTAAATGCAGTCCAAATCCGCATTTCACTGGAAAAGACCATGGATTCTTTATTGAAGACCATGCTTGCCTAGCTTGGCAAAATAACAACTCCATGCATGTTATGGTACACCAAAGAAGAGCATTTTCTCAGCATAAAAACGAATGAATAGAGAGACATGTTGACCATTAAATTGTTTCAATTCATGCCCAACTTCATCTAGGGCCTTGCTAGCTATGGAATCAATATTCTCTTGTCTTGCCTTTGTTGTTGTTGTTGTAACATATGGATTTGTTGTTGTTGGGTCTGCTGCAATATGCACACCAATTGTTGTAGAGTATCTCCTGAAGAATCCTCCATCTTGGAGTTTTCTTACACTGACCTTCACGTTGGGTTCACAAATGTTGGAGCGCGTAGGGTTGAAGGTCACCACAGGGGTTTGGCAAGAAAACTTAGACAAGATAATTGGAGATGTGGCTTCAAGAGAAAAGTAGATTACAGTGAATATTTAAAAGTTCAAGAGGTAATTCATGGTTAATCATAGGGGTTTGAGAGAGAAGTATATATTGGGGTTCAAGAGCTTAGACTCTGGAGATGGAAGAGGTAAGAGAAGGGTTGAAGGTATCAAGTCAAGTCCTTGAAGATGTTAACAGATCTTGCAACTGCATGATCTTATCAAAGATAAAGCAATGACAGATTATGAAGTTAAGTACATGTATCATAAACAACTCAACATCCCATCATTCAACTTTGCATGATTACATTCATTGTAAACTATAAGGGAGGACAAGGCTTTTGAGTTGATTACAAGACTTGTAGGACAAAGAGTTTTACTTCACGAGAACTTCAAATAGAGATCCTAAAAAGGTTAAGATACCACATCCAAGAAGTAACGAGAAAGAACTTCCCTTAATTCAATTCATAGCATCTATGAATGATCCTCAAATATTGCCCTATCATAAGGGCACATAAGTCTTGCATAATTTAACAAGATGTCAATTGTAGAGCAAGAAATAAATTAGAAGATCACTGCTATACCTAATTCCCTAAATATGGCTCAAGATTTAAGCCCCAAATCAGCCCATAAAACTTCTAGAATTCACCTCTGATGATAGTATAAACTTTCCCTAACATAGAGAGCATAGAACAACCAAGTACAAGTGTAAATCATACCATATGAAGCATTTGAGAAGTAAAAGGAACTACTATCCACAAACTCACTGTGTGGGCTACCTATTTCAGCCAATGTACATGGCTTCAACCTTCCAAGAAGACACTTTGATGTAGCACAAAAACAACCCCTATATTCAAGAGCATGTAACAAGCAATAGGCATGTAGAAGTAGGAGAGAAGAAGGAATTCCTACTACCCTTGTTTGCTTTGTAATTGGCCACCTATTTCAGCCTCAAGCACGTACATAGAGCAATCAAGATGCTCCCTTCCATAATTCTTATGCAATATCTACTTGCATCAAGCATAGCAATGCCATGAATCTACAAGTAGAGAAAAAATAAGTGTTGTTGGCCACAATACTTTGCTTGGGCCGAAATATTCAGCCCACTTTCTTCTCACAAACAAGCCTAGAGGGTTTCTTGGCACTCCTCTCCCAAAGCTTCTTGTATGGTAGATTGCAGTGAGCTTCTAAGAGCATGAATGAGCCCTTTGTGTCAATATTAATCAATAAAACAAGTAGATGGACTTCAATCCTCCAAATTACAAGATTGGAAGATCAATACACAGTCCATATTCAACTCTTAAAGGACTTAAGAGAATGGATTTAATGTCTCTCTTGACATGGGAGTTCAAATTCAGCATACACAGGTCAAACCTAGACCTTTCTCAAGACTCCTCATTAATCTCTCGTATGTATGGGTTGCTGCCCTTTAAATACACACTTCTCCCCTATTAACTCATCCAAGAGTGGCCTTCCATTTTTGTCAAAGCATAGAAGGAGTAGCACTTACATGTCAAGTGGAGTTTGCTGCAGTTACTTGTGGTTGCATGGGTTCCTCTTCCTTTGTTGTGGCAGTGAAAGATCTCTTTCCCCCTCATCCAGGATGCGCCTTTCTCAGGTCTGAGATCTACCCGCAAAATGCGGCATAGATCATGCTACCCCTTGATCTCTTCCTTGACTATTGTATTGGTCACATAAGCATGGCACAATACATATACAATGTCCTATGCCTAGTCAACTTAGGTAACTCCATCTCCGTTTTGACTTGGCTTGTGAATATACTTAAAACTTTGAATATCATAAGTACACAATCACATCATTGGCTCTTGGCAAATGCAATCCAAGGGAATCTACCAAGTCAACTTCTCATGTCCTTATTTTATCTTAGTTAATGCTCCATGACTTACATAACTTGTAGCAATTTCCGGTAAGTGTTTCAAGTTAAAAGTAAATGACCAAATTCAATTTTCTTGTCAAGGACCCATGATAAATTTATTGCATTTTAAGGCAGAGAATCCCCATCTTTGTTTCACCATGCCATATGCTGGAGAACTTAGGTTTTAATGACTTATTACACTAGGCAAGTCTTTTGTAGTATGTCTAGATTACAAGTGACTAAGTAGTATATGTATAAGTTAAAAGTTTTATGTTTAGACCATGGGAAAAGAATCTCATGAAAATGGGCGGACATGAGCATTTACCCTTTATCTCAACAACCTTCCCCATAAAGGCAATGTGCCCAACGGTAGAGGAAAAGAATCGGCTAAGTCTAAATATGTACAAATATGAAGAGACTATACGTATCCAATACCCATAGCAATGGGTAAATCTCTCTGGTGGAAAACCTTTCATACACCCATCATCTGCCCGCTGGCAAACCTCTGTGGTGGAAGACCTTTTGTGAGAAGGTGTACAGGGTTATTATTAGTGTGCACCTTGACTAGTTCAATGCCATTGCTGCCAAGTACCTCTCTGATGAAATGATACTTCACATGTATGTGTTTTGTCTTTGCATGAAAGACGAGGTTCTGTGCTAAGATGATAGCACTTTGACTATCACAGTGGAGAATAGGAACCTCAGTAATCCCAAGCTCAGCAACCAAATGTGACAGTCATAAGGCTTCTTTGCATGCCTCAGTGGTAGCCACATACTCTGCCTCTGTAGTAGATAGTGCAACACACTTCTGCAGTGCATGGATATCCAAGAGACAGATCCCCCTGTGAAGTTAAACTCATACCCTATAGTGGACTTTGTGTAGTCTGCATGTCCAATATAGTCTGCATCTGTAAAGTCAACAACAAATGTATTTGGCTTACCAAAGCAGATGAACAAATCCTTTGTGCCCTTGAGGTATCTCATAATACCTTTCACTACTTCCCAATGCTTCTTGCTAGGGTTTGCCATATACCTGCTAACCACTCCCACTGCAAAGGTAATGTCAAGACGTGTAGCAATCATAGCCTACATGAAATTGCCAACAATGGTTGAAACGTACGGAATCTTGGCAATTTCAGCCTTCTCCTCATCAGATGTAGGGCTATCCTCTGCACTGAGTTTCACATATGGAGGCAATGGAACTTCGATTTCTTTCCCCCTTCCATATTAAAACGCTGCAAAATCTTGGATACATAGTCCTGCTCAGATAGATAGAGTAAGGCCTTCGATCTATCTTTGATTATCCACATCGCAAGAATGTGATTGGCATCACCAAGATCCTTCATGTCAAAGCTGCCATGAAGACTTTGCTTCACTGAATCCAAGCCATGAGTATCCCTGCCAGCAAAAATCAGCATGTCATCAACATATAGAACCAAGATAATTAGGATGTTGTCTTGAAATACACGCATGCAATTTTGCATGTATAGGCTCTTGTCCCTAAAATACTGGCCTACAATTTTGCATGTACATGTTGCTTCCTGAAATTCTAGCATGTTGTCTTAACAATTTAGCTTGTCCTATAGCTGCATGTTTTCAAGCTGAAATTGTGGTGTATCGTGGGCAATACTTTGTTGGTCATTTCCAGTACCATTTCTTGCATTTTCAGGAGTGTTTATAGCAGGTATATGCTGTTGTCCACTAGGAATAGATGGTTGTCTAGAAGGTACATCTTCCCTGAAAACAACCCTCTTGACTTCCTCAGCCTTCTCGGGCTACTTATGCATGCAATCTTTCACAGAAGATGACATCATTGATGCGTAATATCTTTCTTTTCTTGGGATCCCAAAGTTAATACCCCATCTTATCCTCATCACTATATCCTAGGAATATGCATTTAGAGGACTTTGGTTCTAGTTTGTTGCATTCTTCTTTCTGTACGTGCACAAAAGCCTCATAGTGAAACACTTGCAAATGAGCATAAGAAGGTGGCTTGCCCAACCACTCTTCTTGAGGGACTCTCCTCCCCAAAGACCTATCTGTGACCTATTAATCACATGAATGACTGTCATAATAGCATCTGTCCAAAAGCAACGGGGTAATGTAGCATGAGACATCGTCGTATGGACCTTATCATGTATGGTCTGATTCATGCGCTCTGCAACTCCATTTTGGGGTGGATTATGAGGGGCAGTGAGCTCCCTCTTTAGTCTCGTTTCTGTCACAAAATGCCTAAAGGATTTGGACACATACTCCCCATCATTGTCAAAGTGAAGACACTTAAGTGTCTTATCAGTCTGATTCTCTACCAATGCCAAGAATTTTTGAAACCTATCAAGCACTTCATCCTTGCTACGAATAGGGTAAACCCATACCTTCCGTGCAGCATCATCGACAAATGTGACAAAGTATTTCTTTTCTCCTAGAGATAACCCTAGCATCTAACATACATTGGAATGTAATAGATTACAATTAAATAGTTATCCTTACAAAGGATGATAAATTTTAATGAGCTCTTTAATACCGATTTGGTAAAATATTTACTTAAATAAAATTTTTAAACCAAGCATGCTTGGTACCTTTTATAAAAAATTAAAAAACCAAAGACATAGTTTCTTTAATCAATATTATCAAAGAAAGAAAATATTGCAAATGCTAATGGAAGTAACTTCTCAAGAAAAAAATCAAAATTACATCAATGTGTCTTCCTTGATGAAAGGAGAAGGAACGGAGTTTGAACACCTGAAGTAGCCCTTAATTTCTCTTTCATAATTAGACTTGCTATATCTTGGCTTGATTCTTCTATGCCCTTGGGTGGTACTTCAAGAACTTGAACTTCAGTAGGAGGAACCTCTTGGGAGTTTGAATTTTGTTTGGCACTCTCATGGACCCTCCACAATTGTGCTTCAACTCTAGGAACTTTGCTAAGAATTTTTGCCATGTGGTCAAATCCTATTTAATCAAAGAATGAGATTTAGTCCAATATGAGATCCACCTATATATCAATGTGGTTATGTAGCAATCTCACAATTCCATTTGGCCCAAAGTTAACATTTTAATTACTCCATATGTAAGTTTCCCTTGAAATGAGCTATATTGTAGAAACATTGTCATTGGTTTTAGCCATGTGGACAAATCCTATTTAGTCATAAGACTTATCTATCAGATTAGAAACTTTTCCATGGTTTTTTACCATAGGGTTCTTAAAGGCTAGTTAAAGTGAGGATGCAGTTTATTTTGATATGAGATTCACATATAAACAAATATAGCTATGTAGCAAATCCCATAGATATCAATATAAGATAAAGTGAAAAACACTTGAAACGTGGAGATTTGACCTCATGGCAAAACCTACAAGACAAGATGATTTCTATAAACTAGTTTTAACCATATGGCCAAATCTAGTTTCATAACCATATGAAGAAAGTGATTCATTTGTTGTAACATGCTGTGAAATTGGATTTGACTATATAGCCAAATATTGTTTTATAATGGAATGAAAAAGTAGTCTCATGGTTTGCAAGATTTATGAGATTATATTTGATCATATGGCTGAAAAAAACAAGAATGGGGGATTCTTGGATGCTAGCATTGATAACAAAATGAAAGATTTGACCATATGGCCAATTTTTATTTTGTAGTGGAATGGAAAAAGTGGCTAATTTGTGGCAAAATGATATGATATTTATAGGAAGTAATGAAAAATTGAAATGAAAGAAATGGTTAATGGAAACAAAGTGGTTTGTTTGTTGCACAACAAGTTTTGACCACATGGCGGACTTTCTATAAATATAGTAGGTAATCAAGGAGTTCCAAGTAGAACATGGTCTTCCTTTTTTGGAGATAATATAGAAGATATTTTTCTTAGAACATTTTTCCATACAACCAAATCTAGCATACCCAAAATTTGTGTGATTGAACCCACCATAGATTTAGTCTTAAATTTTTAGGATCAAATTCCAAAAAAGTGGTTCGTTTGTTGCAAGACAAGATTTTACCACATGGCCAAATTATAGAAAGTAAGGAATTCTAAGTAGAAACTAGCCTTTCCTTTTGGAAGTAAGCAAGGGTTGATAATATAAGAAAGCATTTGACCAAATGGCAAAATGTCATTCTTGTAGTAAAATGAACAAAGTGCTTGATTGGTTGCAAGATATTGTGATACTACAGGAGTCCTTATTTTGGCCAAGAGATAGCTTAAGGAGAAGATTTGGCCACATGGCAAAATCTCATAGTATATTGAAAAAAAGAACATAAATTACTTCTTATATTATAAGAAAAGATTTGACCTCATGGCCAAATCTGAGATTGTATTGAATAAAATAACAAAAAGTACTTCTTATATTGCAAGAAATTTTTTAACCATATGGTCTAATCTATAAATTGATGAAAGATCATGATATGTGTTGTTAGAAAATCAAATTACATCCTATGGAAAAATCATATTGAGTATTTGTAAGTATTGTATAGCCATATGCTTATTGCAAAATTATAAAAAGTATAACCATAAAATGTGATGGTAATGCTTTTACTATGAAAATACAGTATAATGGAAAGTTCTATATAGTAAAGTATAATACAACGTATAAGAACTTGACAAAATGCTCTAATATTAGAGAATGATACAATAAATATAAGGCTAGGTTTAGCCTTGAGGCAAAATCTTGAGGTATATAGCATCACAGAATAGAAAGAAAGGCTAGTATTTTGAAAGCACTCATCATTGATAAAAGCATTGCACAAACCATTTATTCCATATTCACATCTAAGAGACCTTTTTCAACATTACACAAATCATATACTTCATATTCATAACAAAAAGAGTATTTTCAACAGTGCAAGAAGTCATGTTTTCAATATTGACGAAGAGTGAAGCTATCACTTGCAAGGTAGTGGTTGGACAACAAAAAACACAAGCACTCCAGGAGATCAATCAAGCAATCGAGAATAAGAAGAAGACATTGAATTCTCAAGAGTGAGTGCCTAATCTCATTGCTATAGAAATACATATACAGAAATACATATTGCATTTAGTTTTCATACATGATTCTTATTTAGAAAATGCTTTTGGTGTTTGATCTTCATATTATTCAATATTAATCATACAAAAGAGTAGTAGTGTGATTTGTAGTAATTGTATGGATTGAAATGGTCATAATCAATGTAGTTTAACTCAAAATCAGAAATGAAGTAGGGAAAAGTTGAAAACCTGTTGTAATTAGTAGGTCAGTAATGTGTGCCAACGTAATAGAAATCACCCGTGAAGTAGGAGCAGGCACGGTGTGGACTAGCAATCATTCACTAGCTTGTTGAACTGTTGAAGCCTTGGAGAAAGATTTTTGATTTGAAGATGCACGTCGTTTTGGTCATAATACCCTAATTCAAACCAAAAATTGCACTGCACAATCTGTTTCAGTTTGAGAAAATGAAACAGTGGAGAGTAGTCAAAGAAGAGGAGGGGGATAGAACCGCCAAAGATTCGGGCTGCAACACCTGTAGTAAGAGAGGGGCAACAGGAGATACCATAGATAAAAACACAGAGGATCAGAGATGCGAAACCTGCAACTGTAAAAACGCAACAGAGAAAACGCTCAGGTTAGAGAGTTATGTGGAAGAGAGAGGGAGGGGAAGAGAAACTCATTTTGAAAAACTTCATGATTAGTTGTAAAGACCGACTCATGAAACGAATCATTTAATGTATCACACTATTTGAATAACCATAACTTATTACGGAATACGAGTAGATTTAGATCTTATTTTTGTGTCTATTTTTTAATTTTATTAAAGATTTCAAGTCGCAATTTTTTTAAAAATCACGTAATGGCCTCGGACCCCCCGTTGGGGGCGTTGCCCCCAAACCCCCACCGGGGGCGCTGCCCCCGAACCCCCGCTGGGGGCGTTGCCCCCAGACCCCCATAAGGGGGCGCTGCCCCCCGGACCCCCCGTTGGGGGCATTGCCCCCAAACCCCCATAGGGAGGCGCTGCCCCCCAGACCCCCCGTTGGGGGCATTGCCCCGTTGCCCCCAAACCCCCACTGGGGGTGCTGCCCCCGAACCCCCGCTGGGGGCGCTGCCCCTGGACCCCGCCGTTGGGGGCGTTGCCCCCAAACCCCCACCGCGGGCGCTACCCCCAAACCCCCGCTGGGGGCGTTGCCCCCAAACCCCCACAGGGGGGCACTACCCCCCGTTGGGGGTGTTGCCCCCAAACCCCCACCGGGGGCGCTGCCCCTGGACCCCCGCTGGGGGCGTTGCCCCTAGAGCCCCACAGGGGGGCGCCGCCCCCCCGACCCCCCGTTGGGGCCGTTGCCCCTAAACCCCCAACGGGGGCGCTGCCCCCAACCCCCGCTGGGGGCGTTGCCCCCAGACCCCCACAAGGGGGCGCTGCCCCCTGGACCCCCCGTTGGGGACATTGCCCCAAATCCCCACACCAAGGGCACTACCCTCGGACGCCCGCTAGGGGCGTTGCCCCCAAACCCCCATCAGGGACATTGCCCCCAAACCCCCACACCAGGGGCACTACCCTCGGACCCCCGCTAGGGGCGTTGCCCCCAAACCCCCATCAAGGACACTACCCCCAACCCCCTACTAGGGGTGTTGCCTGCATACCCCCACCAAGGGCCCTACTGCGTAAATCCGCCATTGGGAGCTTTGCCCCCAAATCCCTACAACGAGTGCTATCTTAAAACCCCAACTAGGGACATTGCTTCCAAACCTCCACTAAGGAAGACATTGCCCTCAAACTCTTACTAGGGGCATTTCTCCTAGATCAGCTCTTTCCCCCTCGCCCCTCCTTAAGAACCCATCATTGTGATATTGCCCCTATTTCCACAGCTAGAGATTTATCCTACATACTCTCTATCCTACCCTACTAGAGATTCTACTCTCGAACTATCACTAAGGTGGGCTCAAAATCCTCAATGATATTAAACATTACATATTAGATACATTTAATATACATAATCTTACAAAATATGATTTAATATATTTAAATTATATTTATTAATTATTAATAAATTAATTTAATATATACATTTTTAAATTATATTTTGATAATATATTCCATAATATGCACATAGTACGATATACTAATATAATATGATTTAGACTAAAATAGTATAACTTAAAAATAAAATGTAATATGATACATTTTACTATTATCAACAAGTAGGTAGTATAAGATTTATAAATATTTAACCATGATAAAAATTATCTTTCCTTCTCAAATAGCTTCTAATTTATGGTAAAATTTTCTCAATATTTATAACTTTGTGTCATAGTGAATGAAATCTCCTATTCTTTAGAGGTCATTGTGGTTTCAACATTCAAGCACAAGGTCAAAGTTTCTCAAAAATATCTTTATCCTTGTTGTCATGTGGAATACATGAAATAAAGGTTTTGATCATTTGATCAAATATTTTCCAATGGAGATCACATAAATTATTTATTCTTGTTGACATACAATAAAGGCTTTGAACATTTGGCTAAATCTTGTTCTATGGACATCACAAAAAATTATTATTATTGCTATCATCTAGATTAAATACATGTTTTGACCATATGGCTAAATCTTTTCTTGTGGATATCACAAATAATTTTAATCCTAAGTCTTGTGTAAAATAGTTGCAATAGAGGTTTTGACCATCTGGCTAAATCCTTTTCCATAAAGATCACAATGAACTTTTATCCTTGTTATGTGTATTTGGCTTGAGTTTTGACCATTTGGCTAAATATTTTCTATGGTATGGAATACATACAATAGATTTTTGACCACGTGGCTAAATCTTTTCCTATACACATTATAAATAATTTTAATCATTGTTCTTGTGTTGAATAGATATAGTATAAGTTTTGAACATCTGCTATATCTTTTCCCAATGAGAACACACAATGAAGTTTTTGCTTACTCAAAGAGTAGCTACTAAAATAAAGTAAAATCAAGGCAACTAAAAATAATAGAAGAAACTTTTCTTATTTACTTTAGGGCGGCATAGTTCATGAGAAAGTTTGTTTTTGGCCATATGGTCAAATCTATCCCCTTCTTTCTGTACGATGTTTCCATTAATACTTTCTATTATGGAAGTTGGACTCATTCTATCTAATGTTTAAGTACTTTTTTTGTTTCAATGAAATTTGATACTTCATTGTATTTAGCAATTTCATCAATATTTTATTCTTTCTAAGAGGTGACAACATACAAATGATAAAATCTCCATTTTCTCACTTGTACAGGTATCATGAATAACGAATTTTATTTTTGAGAAATTGTGAATTTGCTAGTTGATCATGAGATTGTTGCACTTGGTAGAGTGCATGCAATACATCCAAATGAGACATGCCATGGAGAAACACTTGAAGATAGATATATTTCAGTGGCTATTGATAAATGTTTAAATGTAGCAGCGTATTTGCCATTCCCAACAATTGATGCAATGAAGGTTCATGAAGCTGTAGGTGGTTTTGCAAAATGGGGAAAGAAAGATGTGGTGGTTGTTTCAAACTCAATAACAATTCATGATAGAGGAGATGATTACGAATTAGACCATGTCCTACCTTTTGAGGATATTGATGTGCTTAGCATTCGTGAAAGTTGGAGAGAACGTAGAGTGATGCTATGGACAGAAGGCAACACTGTGTGTGTTGGGACAGGGGTTATATTATTGGCTTTTCCATATGATGTGATAAACTTTGAATTTCTAGGAGAATAGGATGTTGGTGTGGTGGTAGATAAAGCCCTTGATCAAACCACAGGAACATACATAGATGACAACCTCCACTGTGTCACTTTGGAAAGATGGCCTATTAAACAAGTCACCTTTGATGATGGAACATCACTGCTACAACAACAATCATACATGCAATTTGTCTCTACAAATGCTTGTGCCAAAAACATGGAAGATACCAATGAAGATTATGTTTCTGCAAAAAAATCAATTTTTGTTCAGAAGAGATCATATTGTATGGTCAATAGAAAGCCTCGAATTATTGCCCCTAAAGGTGCAAACTTGAGGACTTCTATGGACTCCATTTCACAGGTTTCCATGATTGATTGTTGCCAAGAAAAGTGTTGTCAGTTTGCTGATAGAGAAGCAATGCAACAATTACGTAAATACTTTTGGGGATTGCAATTTGAAGACCGCACAAACTATGTTTATGACAAGTTTGAATCATCATGCAGGATTGATTACTTGGGAACAAGGAAGTACAGCTTTATCTTCAATGGACAAGTGGTATGTGGAAGGGCATGGTATGAGATTCATGGAATCCCAAAGACATCTTTTTACAGGTACAAAACACAATTTGAGCATGGCGTGAGGAGGGCAATGCATGGAAACAAGGGGGTAATAAGAGCACCTTGGAATCACACAGAGATGGGAAGAGCCATCCTTAGAGACTTTGTTAAGAAGAATGCAGAGCAGATGCCATACAAGAGTAGAACAATGCAAGATGGATCAAGGGAGACACAATTGGTCATCCCAGATGTTTATAAGCAGGTAGATATATGGGCAGAAGTAAATACAACATTGAGTGGTATTGGATGTAAGCAAATGTCCTTGTCCACCTTCAATCATATTTGGAACACAGAGTTCAAGCATGTAACCTCAGCAAAGACAAGTGAGTTCTCCAAATATAGTATTTGCTCAGAGATCAAAGAGCAACTTGTAGCAACAAAGTGTCTTCAAGAGCGAAATGTGCTTCTAAAGAAGCGTCAATGTCACATGCTACAACAACAAAGTTGTCGGAACATATACTATAGTTGGCGCTTGGCCTCAGCATTAGATCCAGATAAAAACTTGTGCATCATACATGATAAAATGGACCAGCAAAAGACAGCTATCCCTAGGTTAAGGCTTTGATCAAAAGAGACTGAAAGATCTACTCAACTACCAGTGTCTTTAATAGGCATGATTACACATGGACATGGAGAAGGTAGATATGGACATTTCTCACTCGATATATGGCCTCATGATCCTAACTTCACAATTTCCTCATTGTCATTGTGCTTTAGGAACTTGGAGCGACTACATAGGCATGCAAATGGTGATCTACAAGTAGATGGAATGCCAAGATCAACCTCTGTGCTACTAAATGCCCTCAACTCAAAAAAAGCACTAGACCACCATCAAGGTGTTGCACAAAATAAATCATGCATGGAAGATAATACACCACAGGATGACCATCATCATTTCAAATGATTGCCAGAGAACTTACTTCTACAACTTGATAATTGTGGGTCAGAAAACAAAAATAGCTATCTCTTTGCATATCTATCATTGCTTGTTGCACGAGGAACATTCAAGATGATCCAGCTTGGGTTTCTCATGGTGGGTCATGCACATGAAGACATCGATGCAATGTTCAGCAAATTTTCAAAGAAGCTAAGGACGAACATGACTTTCACTTTTTGTCATCTTATGCAACATTTTCAATCATGCCAGATGACTAGTCCTACACCTTTCTTATTGACACATGTGCCTGACTTTAAGAGATACACTGAGGGATACTTGTGTGATTCGAAAGATACACTTGTTGGTCACTCAAAACCTCTTCAATTTCGGTTTTATATACAAGGAGATACACCTGTCATGCAAAACAAGATGCATCCAAAGTCCCCAGACTGGTTACCAAGAGAAGGTGGCATTGAATTATGGAAGAGAGACCTTGCAGGAAAGCCTACTCTTCCAAAGGGTGTTCAAATGTTGCTGCCCATGTTTGAGTACGTTAAGGATCATCAAGAAGTAGTAAGTGGAGTTAAAGATTATTTGAAGTATTGGGAAAGATGGTCAAATGTACAAGGACCTGAAGCAGAGTTCACAAAGTTTATAACACCAGTGATTGATTATTGGAAACATATGATCTACGCTCTTCAAACTCCAAATGTCCAAGAAGCTTTATAATTCATAGATTTTTGGCCAAGAACACAAAGTGATGTAACCAATATAGATGTAGATAATGCAAATGACTTCATTGGATTGGAAGAGTTGAATTATCACTATTGTGGTCCTCTGAGCAAACGACCCAAACATGCATTTGAGCCAATGCTTGATGTTAAGAAAGATGACTTTGTGCTTGTTAGACCTTCAGATCCAATATATCCAATATGGCTTGGTGTTGCACAAACTGAGGTCGATACAAATAGACATTCCAAAAACTTCAACAAGGTATGTATACAATATTGGGCACTAGTTTGTAGCCGTCAAAATGCTACAGATGCAGAGGTGTATTTTAATTGTTGGGATAAATATTGGATGTGCAACAAAAAAGATCCTGAACGATGGGAAACAATAGATAGCATTATCTTCTCTTGGATGAAGAAAGGTACAAAAACTTGTCATGGCAGTTATTAAGTGCTTGGAGATCCATGCAAAAAGGAAGTATCCTTTCTTCATGATTTGGGGCCAAGAACAATGTCATAGACATCGACTCAAAATCATATATAGGCCAGATAAGATGGGAGTAGAAGCAATGCTCAAGCCTCTGAAGTATATATGGGATCAATATGGAGATGTTTGTCAGCATATCAAGACTATTCTCATAGATGATAGTCCTTACAAAGGATGTCCAAATCCTGTTGAGATTTGCATTTATCCAAAAACATTTGATATTGATCGTGAAGACTCTATCTTGATCAAAGAACTTCTACCATACTTGACTCGCTTAAGCAAATACCATGATGCACGTGAAGTCATCAAGTTTGATCGATATGGACAGGATCCAGTTCAATATGGACATGAATTGTATGCTCAATTCAAGGTTGTCATTGATGAATGGACTAGAGTAGAGAATGATGGTATTTCATCTTCATCATCAGCACCACACGAGACCATGATTGATAAAGATGGTATATATGTTCAATCTTCAATTAATTCTTGCTTCAAGAGATCATCTATTATACAAACATCCTCAACAAATGCTTCATGTCATCCGTCTCTTACATTGAACAGCTCACAATTATCCATGTTGAAGAAAACTCCTTTAGTCTCTACTTTGAAAGATATGGAAGCAATGCAACTTGCTCATGAGTTAGGATATCACAAATATTTCATAAATGGTAGTGCAGCTAAACGTTTTATACAAAATCTACAAAATTTGTATTTTTCCAATATAAATGATGTAACAAGAAGGCGCTGACTCTATATGTATTAATTTTGACTTTCATAATAGATATATCCCTTACATTAAAGGCTTTTGCATGGCTATGAAATATATGCTTGTTAGAAATTTAAAGCGTTTTATGTAATTACCTTGGTGTTTCTAAACACCACCAATATCAATGAGAGAATCTACTTGATGTTTCTTATTGTTTCAATAACATTAGTTAATTGTATTGAAATTTCTCGTAAAGTGGTTTAAATCCTATTTTGTACTTTATGATAGTCTACTATACAAACATACTCAACAAATGTCTCGCATCGTCTATCACTTACATTGAACAACTCACAATTATCCATGTTGAAGTAAACTCCTTTAGTCTCTACTTTGAAAGATATGGAAGCAATGCAACTTGCTCATGAGTTAGGATATTACAAACATTTCATAAATGGTAGTGTAGCTAAATGTTTTATACAAAATCTACAAAATTTGTATTTTTCCAATATATATGATTAACAAGAAGGCGTTGACTCTATATGGACTAATTTTGACTTTCATAATAAATATATCCCTTACATTAAAGTATTTTGTATGGCTATGAAATATATGCTTGCTAGAAATTTAAAGTGTTTTATGTACTTACCTTTATGTTTCTAAACACCACCAATATCAATGAGAGAATCTACTTGATGTTTTTTATTCTTTCAATAACATTAGTTAATTGTGTTGAAATTTTTTATAAAGTGGTTTAAATCCTATTTTGTACTTTATAACCATCTACTATACAAGCATACTCAACAAATGCCTCACATTGTCTATCGCTTACATTGAACAACTCACAATTATCCATGTTGAAGCAGACTCCTTTAGTCTCTACTTTGAAAGATATGGAAGCAATGCAACTTGCTCATGAGTTAGGATATCACGAACATTTCATAAATGGTAGTGCAGCTATCTCCAAAAGTTGTATTTTTCCAATATACATGATGCAACAAGACAGTGACTCTATATGGACTAATTTTGACTTCCATAGTAAATATATCCCTTACATTAAGGGCTTTTGCATGGCTATAAAATATATGCTTGTTAAAAATTTAAAGTGTTTTGTGTAGCTACCTTGGTGTTTTTAAACGCCACCAATATCAATTAGGAGAATCTACTTAATGTTTTTTATTATTTCAATAACATTAGTTAATTGTGTTGAAATTTCTTATAAAGTGGTTTAAGTCCAATTTTGTACTTTATGTCTTAGCTAACAAATAAGTCTTGATTGATTATAAAATTTATGTCTATTTCTTTGGAAACACAAACCATTGGTCAAAGGTTAAATCTTTAGTCTTAGAAAAATCATAAACTTCTAGCTTGGTATATAAATCTTTATTTTATGATATGAAAATTTGTTTAGCTAGTCAAAGTGTGAAACTCGTTAATTTTTGCCAAAGTCAATATCCATCTTGTCCATAATATATTGTCAAGATAGATAGAAATTTTGAATAAAAGATATTTATATATCATGCATATACATACAAAAAATGTAAATGGGGTGAGCAATTATTTGACATACTTGTGTCTATTGGTTTACACAAAAAAAGAACCATCACATCATAGGTTATCCAAACTTATTATGATATGATATTAGATCAAGTTATTAAACCACACCTAGTTAGTGGTGACTCTCTTAAGGTCCTAGTTCATGAAACTTATACATGTCACTTTAAATTATGATATATCTAAAAGAAAAAACTCGTATTATAATATCTTCAAATCCATAACATTATAAATTTTGGCCATGATAATATATTTTCATACAATGTTTAAGGCTCTTGTATTCTAAATTCTCTCTCCACTCCATCAAACCTTTGTATTCTTACATTAAACTTGGAAATTTCCTAGGTATATACTAGTTAAGCCTCCTTGATGTTTCCACCACCATACAACATCATATTTTGTTAGTATGCTAGAAAAGATAGAGGTGAAATCCAAATCTCGTAACAGCCACATAGCCTACATTCATCATTTAAGCTCTCAAGATGTGTGATCTCGTATTTGTAACATACAAAGTGCCCTTTAAAGATAAACATAAACATAGTGCTCTCTTTCATTCACAAAAGTAAGACATTCATTCAAAGTGGGACTTGGGAAATTCCCAAAATCTCTAATATGGTATTCTAAGGCAAAAAATTATATGGTCTAGTCTTCTTTTTTCTAACAAATTTCTATTTTCCACCAAAGGTCATGGGAAGTTCCAGTTTCCTTCAATCGGTTAAGAAACGCCTACTTTTAGTAGTTTCAGATTCTATAGGAATAGGACGATTTCTTAATCTAGGATTTTTTCATAATCCTCAAACTAATTTCGACCCTCATCCAACTACTGAAAATTTAAAATTTGGAGTTTTAAAGTCGAATCAGTATATCATTGGATTATACATCCAAGCTCCAATTTTTTGAGGAATTGCTAAGGATCATCTATTTTCATGTCGTGAAATTCTGGAAAAGAACTAGGCATAAAAAAACAGTCTCTACAAGTCAACAAATCTTAACAATGACAATTTCTTCAACACTCCTTAGTGGGTGGCAGGGGCACCAAAAAAGAAACGTTTAGTGAGCGGTGATCGAAGAGAAGGCTCTCTTACAACCCGAAAAATGAGATGTCAAGAAGTGCCGATTAGATTGTGACTTGGTGCTTGGCTCTTGACTGGATCGATTTCCAAGCTTTTTTCTATCCATGTCAACTCTTATACCATCGAAAGACATATCAACTAACAAGGTCCATCACTTACTGAGCATGGTGCCACATCAAATAATAGACCTGTAATTGCTATAGATTGGCTGGTTATGAGATTGTGGTGGCCTCAAGGAGTTTAGTACAATGTTGCCATGGAGTCCTCCAAGTGTACTTATCCACAACAAAGAAACCTTGAGACGCTTCAATAAAAGCTCTCAGCGTTATGTCTCATATAGTCAACTAGTATAACTACATCAAAAGACAATGGTAACAACATGGTTGAGGCGCAAATAATGGGAAAGCCAGCAGCATGAACAGTAAAAAGTTTGATGATGATAAAAACGATGCTCGAGACCCCAAAGACTTTTGATACTATGACCTCATCATGATTATAACCTTCGTCTCTTCCTCCAATCATCCAAAACCCTCTTAGTAATGCTGGTCTCCTCCTTGCGCCGCACAGAACGATATCGGAACTCCACGCCATTAAAATCTTCTCCAATTACTGCTGGCTGTGCCACCAGAGCTACTACATCACGATTCACCCCAAGCGGCATCTTCTTAGATATATCAATCTTTCCTCCCGCAAATTGACAGCCACCCTCCTCTTCATTCATGTTCCAAGATCCAACGCAAACTGCATTTTCCAAAGGCTTCACAATTTTTAGCTTTAGATTTTTTTCCTTTTGCTTTTCCTTCTTTGCTGCTTTCTTTGCTAAAGCTAAAACCTACAAATGTTAGATGGCTTTTGGTTGTATTTCCAGTCGCCCCCACCAACCAAACCTTCATCCTCAAATGAGTGCTTCCTGCCAATCCACTCTTCCATTTGGACTTAGTTCCGAGACATATCTAGAGTGAAAGGATGACAAGGATTTGTCCAATATCTTAGCTAACATCCAAAGAGCAATAACCCTTTGTACAGGGTCCACACTCCTAGTATTAAATGCCACTACTTCCTTCATAGTATAACCCACTACTTCCTAGAGCCTTGGAAGGTTCTAGGAACCTTCCAATCATCCCTAGCTTAGAGGGAGTTTTCCCCTCCTTCCCGGAATTCGTAATTTGGATTGCCAAAGGTGTTGCAGGCCACGGGAGCTTTTGGAGAAAATTTTCTGCAAAGCCTAAGCGAATTTTACCTCGTGTACGGCCGCTAATTTCCTGTGAAGTATGGCACCTAAGAGGCGTGCGTCCGGCAACCATGTGAGTAAGTCCGATGGAGACAGGGCCGTCGCCACTAATGGGATCTCAACCGATGGTAACCAGGTCCCAGACTCATATCCTCTCGCTGAATTTAAGCTCGTAATTTGACTTCGTAATCCGCCTTTAACATGTAAAAATATTAGTTGCAAGAGTAGATTGCATCAATTAAAATGATAATAATAATAATAAGTTCAAGGAAGGTTGCATTAATGAAAGTCGTAAGTTTTGTCACACTCAATGCATGGAAAGGAATAGGTTATTGCATCCTGCTTTTTTACACATTCTCTTGATGGATCAATAGAAGTTCTTCTCAATTCTGTTGTCCTACCAATTAGGGCACACTATGCCGAAATAAGGGAATTAAGGTTTCGACCAATTCCCGATTTAAGCGGATCGTCAATTGCCAATTTGCAATTGTGGTTCCAAAGTTGTGCAACACAACTTGGGACAGAAAAAATCTCTTGTTCTTCCAGGAAGGGGAGACTTACACACAAGGGTAAGGATGTCCTAGTGGACTCAATGCGCAACAACATTTAGGAGTTAGATAGGTAAACTATCTAGGGAAAATTTCCTATGAAGACCTAGTCAATGCTAAGGTCGTTGGAAAGGGCGAATCACCAGTCCATAACTCAAAAAGCACGAGTTGAATTGGCATTCGATTATGTAGATTCTTGTTCCTTACAAGCAAAGGCAAACTTAGGGAAATCCCCAATTCCCAAGGTATTGGATCTTGCGGGTTGCAATCAACCTAAGGAAGAATGTTGAGGGTATTCAGGAAAGGAACTTCACCTTAACAAGAATGTTGTACAAACCACCAAACTTGTCTATGTTTGAAACAGGAGGATAATGTTAGCCTTGATCAAATCAGGATCAAGGGGAAGACCACTTAGATCATTTAAAGGATCTAGAAGGAATTTGTTAAATTGACCTTGCAAAGCCCTAACCCAAGGGGGAGAGCGGACTTTATGGTAGTTGTTTTATGCTAAGCATGTTGCTTGGAACTGTTGAAATGGTTTTAATGAAGGTTAATCTTGTTAAAGATGGAAAAAGTGATTGCTAGGCACAGTGGTTACTTGCTGGATTAGGAAAGGATGTTTTCTTAGTTAAAGGATATTAGGCTGGTTGTTTCAGCTCGATGGTTTCTGAAAGGATACTTAAGGATTGGTTGTGGTTTTGGATGAATATCCAAGTGATTATATTTTCATGGCGGGAACTGTAAGGATAAATTGCCATGGGAACAAAAGGGATGTTTTCCCTAGTAGATGTTATTAGGCTGGTTGCTTCAGCTATGGGTGATTTCCTAAAGGGATAATTAACAAAGAATGGCGCTAGCTACCACCACAAACTGCCAAACCCTAACCAAGACGGTTATGAATCCGTGCTGGGAATGTGGACCGAACTTGCCTCGCGAGAGGTCTCTTCGTGGAAATTACTTGGTGTAGGAGGACGCTTGGGTGCCAGGGGGGCTCTAGCCGTAAATCCTAATGCCTCCGGACCCTACACAAGAGTTCTACGTGACTCGAGATGGGATCTCGAGGCCTTGATACTAGTTACAATGCAGAATCTTGGTAGGATAAACCTTCGGGTTTTTTATTGCCGGGAGACGGAATGGTTTTTCTGCGGAGGCAGAAAGGGACACTTAATTCTCCTATACGGGGGGGAGACAAACATTAATTTGAAGATAAGTTAAGAAAGTGTTTGATCTTGTTATCTTGTCTTCGTGTCTGTGCCCTAAATTACGTAAAGGAACCTGTGATTAATGGGTTAATTAAGGAAGCTGTTTTTATGTGTCAAACATAATGTGGCAGGTAATTAGATAACTAAAACAACCCCCAAGGGAAGTGTGGTGGATGTGACCAATGGGTCTATCCTACGGAAGGGTGGTCTCGATTAGCCGAGAGCTTTCCTCAAAGGAAATGTTAACGAGAAATGTTAGGAAAAGTCAGACGATGACCTTAGACAATGTTGGTTAGAACCCTGATTCATACCGTTTTAGGGGATCGGAATGGGACTATGCCCTACGGGCAGAGAGGTCGAGCGATGCCTCCCTCTCGTTCCCATTCTCTTTGAACCAAGTGCGGTATGAGTCTACTTTGGTCCAGTTGTATCTACGCAAAGTGGAGCGGCTTTCGACCGATGCTAGAAGGCTATTAGGAAGACTCGACTGCTAAGAACCCAGACTTTAGGTCGTCCTAGTGGGAACGGCCGGATAAGTTCCATTGCGAGGCATACTCGAGAGACCCTAGTTGGCAAACCCCATGTCATTGCTTGGGAGTGCCGGGCGTCATCTTCTAGATTGATCTCTCAATGGGCTGCTAAGATAGGTCCTGCAATTTGAGGGGCGGGAACGTTACACATGGATCAGTATCATTTAAAGAAGGAACTACTTCTTGTATCCGTATTGCTATCTCGTGTGTGCTTGCTCCACTTCAACAAGATATCATTCCAACTTTTGAGGTAGATTTGTTTTTCACAAAAAATGCTTAACAACATGATGATACTACTCTTGCAAGATGAATTGAAGAAATAAGAATGATGATTATTCAATATTTATCCCTCCCTACATTCTAGTCTTTCTCTCTCCTCCTTTTCTGCACACGCAATGGCAATTTCTATGAGGGAAGAGGATTGGGTGCAAGAGAGGGAGAGGTGATATTGGTATGAAAAATAATATTCATGGTATGTTGTTCGAGTCCTTGGATGATTTCTCAAGTGTATTAGTAGCTATCTCAAGCATCAAGAGCCTTGGATTCCACATGGCACCTCATACGTATTATGGCACATAAGTGGTCTAACCGTAAGTGCTCTAATTTTTATAGTTAAAAATTTTCAAGTAAAAAAATATTTTACTGATATAGACAAAGAAAGACTTGAACTTAATTTTTAACTCTTCACATTTGCTACTCAGTGGTTTTCTGATTTATTTTAAAACAAATAGCTAAAAACAAAAGTGTACCAAATGGTTAAAATTACTAGAAGGAATCAAATTCTTATGCATATCATACATAGGTCGATATTGTGTCATTTTTTTACTCAAGAGTAGCATAAGTTGGGATACTCAGTGCCCTTGAGTTTTTGTAGCAACTCTCCATATCGAGTATATTCATGAAAAAATATAGAAAGATTGTTTAATGCACTTTCACTTTGTCTTCTTCATTTAATAATTCTTGGGCACCTTCCATTCACTTATGCCTGTAAGCATTATTCTACACATACCAACACATAGCACTTGTTTTACATTGATCGAGTATGTGAGGAAGATTCTTAGTCACGAGTGCTCAAGGGTTAAGTGGTGAGGTTGTGTGGAGTAAGTGTTACGATCTGTTTAGATAGGTGAGGATCCACAGGTCAAATCCCTAACCAGGTAGTATGCCCGTGTGATTAGAGGCTATGACAATTAGCTGGGGAGGAGCCTATGTTACATTTATGTGGTGTGTTAGACATCTTATGTTGAACACTGTTACTTAGAGTTTGGGGTAGGCTATTGGTTAAATGGACCACAATGCAAAGTGTTTGTGTTTAGAGAGAGTTCTTCCAACTATAGCCAATCACTCATGGCTATAGGGCTGTGGGGTTTGGTTTTTTGAGATCTACCTGTGAGCTTAGAGTGTATGTGAGCCACTATCAAGCCCATTTTAGGCCTCAACAAACATTGGGGCATAGCATACATCATGAAGCACAAACGGAGCACCAATACCAAACTACAATCTAACATCATATATACTAATGACATCCAATGCAGTGTCATCCCCCAGTCTAATAAAACCTATAACAGTACGGTAGCTATGAAACCAATGATGATGTAGAGTAACATGAAAAAAAAACCCTCAATTTAGGAAGCCAATACAGAGTAAGAAAATGTTGCATCGATCAAGTAAGTGGCATCAAAAGATAAAGCAAAAAGAATGTAGTCATCAAAGTTGTATCGCAATGCATTTATATTCTCTATCTTCACATTGAACTTAGATACAATCTTAGTAGACTTTTCATTTTCTTGTACTTTCCCCTTTCCCTTCTCATTGTGCCTATCATTGCGGGCACTATGGCTTAATATGACCTTGCTACCCACAATAATAACATGCCAAAGAGGACTTACATCTGCAAGACTTACTACGAGACTATTGGTTACGAAACTAACACTTGCCCGTATTGGGTTGTGAGTCTCTACCGCGGTTGTTATTGCCATTTTCACCATTTCTACCTCTAACAACCAATGCATGAGAAGCGCGGGCTATATCAATATTTTTCCTATTTATTACTTCTTTTGTCAATAGAGCACTCTTTACGTCATTGCATTTAAAACCATTCTCAGGGGGGATTAGCATTCATAATAGTATAAAATGTATCCCATAACTTAGGCAATGTGACAAGTAAGAACAAACACTTGATATTATCCTTAAACTTGATGTCGTACAAAACAAGCTAGCTGAAAATAGAGTGGAACTCATTCAAATGAGTAAGCATACGTGTGCCCTTCTTTATGCAAATGTCCACAAGCTTCTTCAACCCCAATAAAACTCATATGTAAGACTTTTCTTGTCATAAAGATCACAAATATTTTGCCATAATGCATAATCACGAGCCTTAGTGTAAATAATATTGAAATACATCTACTTTGATAATGAAAAAATTGTTGGGGATAAAGGCGCCTCCACCTAGCCGTCCGTGTATTACTACACTGACAGTCATCGCCACTGCACACTACAGGTGGCAGGCGCCCGTCACCATCACTTTATTCTTTATTCTTTTAGTGACAGTTTGAATAAAGGAAGGCCCGGTCACACGTTGTGACTATTGGAGCTCCCATTTCTAGTCTCTCTCTTTCTTGCTCTTGCTCTCCTGCCATAGCTCTTAAGTGCAAGCTTCAATCCTTCCCACCTTTCAACTGGTATCAGAGCTCAGCTTCCCGACTCTTGAGCTTGGCTTGTGGCATTCTCAGCTTCCCATTGACTCCCCACTTGCATTGGGTCTTCTTCCTGACAGCCATATCCAACTCCTTCGAGCTCCCGTCACTCCCCGGCTTCCCGAGCTTCTTCTCGGCATTGTTGGGCACCTTCAGGGCATTACATCAGAGGTATTGCTTCATTCTCCACAGGGTTTTGTATTGTTTTCAGGTCACACAGTCTGTGAACAAAAAGGGGCAACCACCATTGAAGCTCTCTCTTCTTGTATCTCCCTTGGTCTTGGAAGAGACTTGTTGGGGCTCATTGTGGGCCATCATTGGCCACTCCTCAAGACCCCTACCACCCCTTTTATGGCCATGCTGATCAGCAGCCACTCTAGCCCTATCCACGCTGTTTGCACTTGATTCTAGGCCAGTCTCCATCTATATCACATGTACTACTCAAGCTCTAGGCCATTGGGCACTTAAACAGGCTTCATTTGAGGCATTTGCACATGCTTTGATGCTTGGTATCGAAGGTTTGAGCATTGGCATTGCTTATGGTTTGATTTAGCACTATTTTGGGACTATCATAACAGTCCATAGGCAGTTTATAATAGTGCTATAGTAACATTTCATGTTTATGCTTGCTCGACATTGTCATTTGATGCATGATTGGTCCCGTATGATGCCTACATGTTAGGGGAATGTATGCCTATTGTTTGGCAACCATTTGGACTGATTTTGCATGCTGAAATTTCTCAGTTTTGATAGTCATTCTTGGCTATAATAAAAGCGGGCTGAACCTATTACACATGCCTTGGGTTATGCCTATTGGTTCCGGCCTATGTTTTGGATATATGCCATGAAGTATTGATCTTTGGGGTATGACTTCGAGCTTGGATTTCATTCCAGATGCTTTTGGAAGAGCTTTGACATTACACACTCATTGACATGGTTCATGCTTGACAGTGCTATATGCTTTGACAGTGATGCTCCTTGGGTTTATGCATACATGTTGCCTATGGCTTGATGCTCATGTCCCGATTGATTACCCTATGCATACGTTGAGCTTGAGTACTCATTGAAACTCTACCTTGGATGCATTTTGGATTATCTAGAGTTTTCTTGGATGTTACTTGACTTCTCAGAGTTTGGATTGGGATGTACTTGATGTCTTACATGCTTATGGATGCTACATACGGATGCTCTACCGCCTACATGTTCGGGATGTACTATTGATGTACTGTCTTGGAATTATGTCATTGGCACTGTGTCTTGCCTTGGTTTGAGCTCTTGAGCTTGTACATATAGCTTTTCTGCCAGTGGGAGAATTCTTGAATGCTTATCAAACATTGAGCAAGCGGTGCTTTTATGCATTGAGCAGTTACATGCTATTGAGCAGTTACAGACACTTGATACTTTGGGATTTCTTACCCTTTGGGATGATGCAAGGTTTATATGTCTTTGTTCAATGTATGCTTATGGGCTGAGTCTCAGATTTGGATCCGTATCTTTGTGACCTGACACCTACTTGTGTCAAGTTTTGGTAGTGGTAGGAACACTTTGCCTTGTTGAGACTGGGAGGTGTGCCTACTCACACTGGCAGATGTTTGTATGACATGTTTGGGTGTTGGATTCATGCTTTGACAACACCTAGAAACAATGCCTAGCATTGCAAAACTTTTTAGCAATATTCTATACAATTGACACATTGTTACCAAATTTTCACATTAATTTAATGCAGATGCGATCGTAATTTCGTCTTTGGAGGACGTGTCTCTGTAGTCCGACAAGTGGAAAATCCTAGTTCAAAGGATTTTTGTGCTAGAGGGTGGACTTAGGAAAATACCAAATAGAATTCGATAGTTTTATCTAATCAAAAGGGATTATTTTTTATTAGTGGAACCATGAGTATTTGAGTTAATAGGAGCAAGGAGGGGAAAAATTTTGATAATAGCAACCTCATATGCAAAAATGCAAGAGAGGTTAGTCGTATAATGAAGGTGGAAAAGTAGCTAACATTTTAGCTTAACAAAAAAATATTATGTAAGAGAGGATGCTAGTTGAAAGAGAGGAGGGGGTACCATCCTACAAAGAGGGAGAGAGAGCAAACTAAAGAGAGGAGGGCGCCATCATCAAGAAGGGGATGCTATCATCCTGAAGGAAGTGCCATCAATTCAAGCCATCCAAGCAAGAGGATTTGAAGAAACAATTGAAGTTGGAGAGAGCAAGAAGAGAGAATTGAAGCCCATGCCTATTCCATAGCCATTACCATGTCTTCTCATTCTACCTCCATTTTGGAGCCTTTCTCTTCTCTTCTCTCTTAGTCATCAACATAAAACCATGGAAGCTAAGCTCGTATGTTTGGACTTAATCAAGATTAAGTCTTAAAAGAGTTACAAGTGGCTTTTCCATGGCAACAATGCAATTGACCAATTGATCTCTTGGGAGAGGGAAAATGATGAGCTCACCATTGGGAACAATTGGATAGACTCCCCTTTGTTGGACTACAAAGGACACGGCTCCTAAAGACGCAATTACGAATCTCGTACTTTACGTAAGTGCCTTAACTTGTTTAACATTAAAAAAAATTACATAAATATTTCTTTAGTTTGGAATTTTTATAAAATACCTTTGAATGTCAATTTCAGCTCTGGATAGTTTTTAGAATTTATGTAGGTCTTATTTTATTTTAAAAATAAAAAACTTTTAAAAATATTTTAAATGGCTTAAAATTATATAGATAATTTTTTTATGAAATATTTGGTTAAACAATTATGAGATGTGATATTTTTTGATAAGTTATGTATTTTTGAAATTATTTTCAAATTTTTCTAGAATTTTTGGAAACTGATTACTCTATCTTAAAAATAAAAAATAGTTATTTTGGATGAATATTACATTATTTTTTGATAAAAATCATGTTTTTAAGTCAACCAAAAATTAGGATCTTCTATAGAAAACCTAAGAATATAGTTTTGGCTGTTTTATGATAAGTTCTTAGGGTTAGAGAAAAATAAAATTTATTTGATGTTATCTGTTTGTTTGAACATTATTAATATAAAAGATGATGTGTCTAACTTTATGCAAATTAAAAGTGTTGACGAGGTATTAAGTTATATCAACATTAGAAAAAGAATTTTTTAAATAAAATTAGAGTTTATGGGATTGAGGGATGTTAGTTGATTTGATAATAAAAGGAATGAGAAAGAACTATAGGGTTTATGCTTTGAAGTTAATTTGCGAAGGGATTAAAATCCTAGGGTTAGTATTTAAGCGTCCAGTATAGAAATAGAGATGAAGAGCAAGATTAAGCAAACTTTTTGAGTTTTCAATATTAAATTAGTTGGACTACTACAAACGAGTGTCGTAACTATTGAGGAAGGGTTTGGAGTATGACAATAAGAGTTAGTTTAGTAATCGTGGATGAATTCAGAAGAGAGACAGAGGCAGTAAAACGAAGCTAGAGATCAGCGAGCTAGAGAACGAGTGGCGCGAGAGGAGGCTTGGTTATTAGAAAGGCTTGAGAGGGTCAATGCATTACTGAACTTAGGGATAGACGTTGTGTCTAATTCAAACGTAGAATCCTTAGAGCCTAACATATCATTTGATAGAACACCATCAAAGGAAAGTGAAGCAGCTTCATACCAGTGGGATCGAGTGGTTTCAAGCACTGATAGTGCCACTGAGGTAAAGAGTACACAAAGTGAGAACGTGGAAAGTGAAGCTAATGCCACTATAGGGAGTAATGAATCTACAGTTAGTTCGAATTTAGAATCTACTTTTGGGTTAAATTACTTATTTAATGCACCAAAAGAACCCTTGTGGATAGATAGAGTGACAGATCTGGGATTATGTTCTTTGTTTTGTATTCCCCGTCAAAGAGAGCAATCAAGAGCCGTATATGACTTTGGACTAAGATCCTTATTCAGAGAATCCAAGGGACCCGTGTGGTCTGACTTTATTTCAGATTTTGGACTAGGAATACTATTTAAGGAAATAATGGCTCGAAACCCAGTCAGATTAGCTGACTTTACTCAATTTGGGGGACTCTGGGATGAAGATCCTAATGCCCATTCGCAAAGATTTGAGGTTACCTGTGTTGCCAACGAGATAATAGACGACGACCAAAAGCTTCATATTTTCCTTGCAACATTAAAAGATGAAGCAATGAGGTGGTATGGGAATCTGGATGCTCAACATAAAGGAACCTATGCTGCCTTATCAAGAGCTTTTCTCGAAAATTTTAGGCGACAAGGTTTTCAAGATAGATTGGCTCTGCAATTGGATTATTTATCCCAAGGGGCAGCTGAAAGTGTCGAACATTACATTGAGCGTATGGAGACAATTATACGAAAGATGAATCCAGCTCCTAACGATCCCACGCAAAAGCGTAAATTTATTAATGGGCTTAATCCTGAAGTTCATCAGCATGTTAGTTTACAACGACCAGCCACACTATAGCAGATGCTCAAACACATGCCAGATGGTGGGAAGAAGTGCAGCTTAGTCAACAACGACGGAGGGATTTATTCAAAGAACCTTGGATGGAATATCCGAGCACTTTAGGCGGGGTACCTAAGAACATGTCTTATGTGACCATTCCCTTAAATCCATCAGCAACTGCAAATTCCAATGTATCAAGTGTACCTTTAAATCCGTACACTTCAATTCCAGCCTATATGATGCAGACAGGGATGCCCTCTATGCCTCAACCTCAGTCCCCTCTTGATGAAGCAAAAGTAGCAGATATTATTGCAAAATCTTTGGGAAAGTTGAAGGAGGAAATCATGGGTGCAGTACAAGCACCCTTGAAAGAAATTTATTTAATAACAACACGAGGTTCTAATGCGCAACAGCCTTCGAGCAGCTCGACCTTAAACCCACCTAGATCAAATATCTGGTGTGGTAAGTGTCATGGTTATGGCCATGTGGCTACTGAATGTCCAACGCCTTCGCGATTAATGCCTGATCATCCTCCATTTTGTACTTTTTGTCTAAAAACAGGTCATTTAGAAACAAATTGTTGGCACAAGATCGGCCAACAACAACAACAAGATCATTCGATGCAAACAAATTACAATTACATGGATCATAATAATACTACTTATGAGATCGGGCCACCCAATCAACCTTTCAGGTTCCGTGGATTGCCTACCCAAGGCAGACCTCCAGTGCCACAAAACAATTATAATAGTGATGGAAATCGAGGAAGAAATTCTCCTTTTAGGAGAAACAATGGTAACTTTCGTAACCCAATGGGCCAGAGTGGACAACAAAGGCCTAGAGGACCAGTAATTTGTTATCAATGCCAACAGGAAGGTCATATAGCTACTTATTGTCCAAATGCACGGAAAAATCAGGAGTATACTCCCCTTTGTAGGAGGTGTAGCGCTGAAGGGCATCATGAAGAGAATTGCCCTAAGCGAGAGGATAATAAAAATAATGATAGGGGTAAACAAGTTTCTAATGAACCCTCAACCTCATCCGCAAATTTAATTGAAGTAGAAACAACAAGGCAAGAGATTGGGTTTAGGTCTAAATTCATTCCACGTAGGGTGACCTTTAAGGCTCACCCCATGATTGGTGTTGTTACTAGAGCACAAAAGCAACAACAAAAGGAGCATGGTCTAGAGGAAGGAAGTCCCCAATCAAAAGAAGCCGTGAATGATAAATCTAAGGACATAGATCTTAACATAGAGCTACCTAAATCGGATTCTCCTCAGCAGTCTTCAAACCATCTGTTATTGCCCGTGCCTCTAGCAAATCCTAAGATTCAGTTGGGGGTGGCTCCTTTTCCTGAAAGACTTGTACCTCCAAAAGAAGGGAGTAAAGAGCAAGTGGAAACAGTGAATAAGGCCTATGATCTTTGGGCAGCATTGGAGGAAATAAACTTAACAATTAATCTCAGGCAGTTGCTTGAAGTAGCGCCTATATGTCAAAGGCAGTTTTATCATAAGCTAGTTCGACGTAGGAGGAAAAGGATTGAGACTAACACTTCTAAAGTAATTGCAAATGCATCCAAAAGGAGAACGACTAAGGAAGTAAAAATAGTAGATTTATTTGTGGATCCAGGAGCACCAGTTATAGACACTACCATCAATGGGCATTTGCTGAGTGAAGTACAATTGGATGGTGGTTCAGCAGTCAATTTAATGACAGACCAGACGATGCAAGAATTAGGTTTGAAGAATTTAGAAACTACTCATATAGTTTTATGTATGGCTGATCAAAGGAAAGTGACTCCTTTGGGGTTACTTCGCAACGTGAAATCTGTAATTGCTGGACTAGAATTTCATGTAAATTACTTAGTAGTTCGCTCATTGTCGAATATCTCTTCATATTCTGTGTTGCTCGGTTGGCCTTGGTTGTACCAAGCAAGGTGCACTCAGGATTGGTATAAAGGTTCAATTGTGATTGGTCCTTGAAGTGATAGGGTCAAGATTCAAGTTACCACAAAAGGGTTTTTGAGGGAGTCAAGAGATGAAATAGTTAGTGAGATGGATGAAAAGTCTAATAGTAAATTCTATGATTCAGAAGTAGAGAGGACTGATAACGAAGGGCCTTATGCTTGGTTATTTAAAACACAACGACTAGCAAAAGCAAAAAAATTAGAGGTTAATATTGTGCATCAGCCTAGCAAAGCAGAACAAGTGGGTATTGGTGAATATGATGCTAATTTTTCATCAGACAATGATTTTGATAGGGATATTACTCGCTGGTTGTCTACCTTGGAAGATACAACCCTAGACTGTTTAATGGTTTCAGCAAAGGAGGATAAATATCCTATGGATGTAATCCATGAATTCAATGATTTGAATGATTCATTTTTCGATGCATGTCCTGGATTTGGTAAAAATGAGGAAGAAGGTGACCTTGGAGATGCATTTTTTGCATATAACAGATCGGAAATCTTTTCCCCTAATGACTTAGGAGAGGAGGGGGAGAATGAGGTAGGAACATCAGACTTAGATGAAGTTTCAGTAAGCTCCTCTATGGAGGAAGTCAATACTATTGAGAATGATCATGACAAACCTGAGGAGAGTTTAGTTACAACATTTCCTTATGAGTTAGATATTCTGCCTTCTGGGTTCGAACAACTTCCAGTTGTTGCTAAAAGATCTTACTATCGTCAGCTAGAAAAGAAAGAAAGAGAAAGAAGAAAAAGGAATGGTTGCAAACCTTTACAACAGCCGATATTACATGATGATAGAGATGACCCGTCTCCAGCTTTAAATAGATTTGCGCAGACTTTTAATGAATGCCATGGTAATTATGATAGGATAATGAATGATTTAAATGAGACTTTGGAAATAGAACGTGAGGCAGCAATGACAGTTGTGAATGAAGCAATGAAGAAAATTGTGGAGTTACAAAAAGAAAAGTCAGAATTCCAATTTAGGGAGAGGCGATATCTAGAGAAAATTTCACTTCTAGAGATGTATTTAGAAGAGCAAGAATCTAAATTTAAAAATGATGTACAAAAAATGGAACGAATATCGCCTATTCCTAGGAAATGCTCAATGGAATGTGGGCAAACAAATGAATTTTATACAAGAAGTAAACCTCCGGCTATTTCTGGAATTGGATTGCAAGAGAAAAACTTGACTACTACTCCTTGGCTATATTATTCCCTTAAGCGCTCTATGAGCAATAGACAAAAGCTGTATCATTATTTTAAAGGGTAGCTAGGGAGATATCATAGAAGGCAATTGCAATCAAGCAAAGCTCACCTGCCAAGAATATGTGAGGTAGTCTTACAGCATCCCAAAGAAAGAGTAATGGATTTTATTGTCTATGGGGATGGAGTTGAACCAGAGCTTCGATGGTTTGAACCTCTGGCACCTAAGAATTTTCTAGAGCTAAAACGAGTTATACACTATTTAGGGTGTTGGAGTCAAGGTGAGGAAGATGAGGATTTACACTCATTAATTCTCAAGCTTAGTACTACTCAATGGTCTTGGGATTTGAATGACCAAGAGCATTTGGAGAAGAAAAATGGAATTTTACGGCGTTATCGTCGAACATTACATGCTCAATTTCCATGTGATCAAGAGCAGGTTTCTCAGATAATAGGTTCTATAAATACCATGTTCATGATAAAGAATAATAGAAATTTGAATTCCATCTTGCATGGCTTGAGTAAAAGACAAGGAAGTTATACCGGTAAGCTATTTCCTGATATATTGGATGTCCATATGATAGAAATGACTGAGGGTACTCGGGAAAATTTAGCTATTGTCCCTTATAGGGCTTTACCCTTGGTACACTCTGTGAATGCGAGGGAAGAAGAACCAGAATCTAGTACAAGGCATAGTCTGCTTGAAAGTGTATCAATGGAAATATCGGAAGATGTGCCTACAGTCAAGCCTCGAAAAATAGCCTCTTTGTTTATTGAAGAGCCTGAAGTGGAAGTAGTTAAAATAGGAATGGCAGAAGGGAAATATTTAAATCTAGGAGCTCAATTGAAATTCCAAGATCGACAGAGGTTTGAAGAAGTATTACGAGCACATGTTGGGGAATTTGCTTGGTCTTATACGGACCTTAAAGGTATTAAAGCTGAACTTTGTCAACATTATATTGATCTAGAACCAGGCACAAAACCCGTATGTCAACGCCAACGACGAACAAATGTATGCAGAACTGGTTAAAGCTGAGATTACTAAGCTTCTTGATGCGGGATTTATATATCCTGTTGCATATAGTGAATGGGTATCTCCAATTGTGGTAGTACCCAAGAAAAATAGCAAGAAAATCCGCATTTGCGTTGATTATAGAAAGCTTAATAGTAAGACAAGGAAATATCATTTTCCTTTGCCATTTACAGACCAAGTACTTGATAAGGTTGCAGGCCATGAGCTATATTCTTTCATGGATGGGTTAAGTGGTTACAACTAGGTGTTAATTCATCCTGAAGATCAATCCAAAAATACTTTCACTACTGAATGGGGTACATTCGCTTATAAAGTAATGCCTTTTGGCTTATGTAATGCACCTGCAACATTTCAAAGAGTTATGATTGCAGCTTATCAAGATTTTCTTCGATAGTGGATGGAAGTTTTCCTAGATGACTTTTGTGTCTATGGAACAGCAAAAGAAATGCATGATCAATTGGTGCAAGTATTTGAATGTAGTGATGAAGTAGGAATATTGTTAAATCTTGATAAATGTGTTTTTGGAGTTCCAAAAGGAACATTGTTGGGGCATATCGTTTCTAAAGAAGGCATTGCTATGGACCCAGCTAAAATTGCCAAGATTTCTGCACTTCCTCCACCAACAACTCTTAAACAACTTCGAGGTTTTTTAGGACATCTAAATTATTATCGACAATTCATTTCTGATTTTGCAAAGGTGGCCTCACCGTTAACAAATTTGTTGCGGATGGATACTCCTTTTAATTGGGATGATGCTTGCAAGAAAGCATTTGAATTTCTTAAGCAGAAGTTAATAGAAGGACCAGTATTGGCACCCCTGGATTGGACAAAAGAATTCCATATTCATGCCGATGCATCTATGTATGATGTGGGAGCAGTTTTATGTCAAGCAGATGACAATAAGGTGGATCATCCAATTTATTACGCAAGTCGTAACCTAAGTGATGCGGAAAGAAATTATACTACCACTGAGAAATAATGCCTATCAATGGTATTTGCGGTGGAGAAATTTCATCATTATTTATTAGGGAATAAATTTACCATATATGTTGATCATGAGGCGTTAAAGTATTTGCTTAATAAGGCAGAACTTTCAGGACGTGTGATTCGTTGGATGTTGTTATTCCAAGAATTTGATTTTCAAATAGTTACTCGTCCTGGTAGAGCTCATGTCTTAGCAGATCATCTTTCACGATTATTAACATCAGACAAGGAGGAAGGTGTAGAAGATGATTTGCCGGATGCATCACTTTTTACTGTGGAGACACAAGTTCCATGGTATGCTGATATTGCAAATTTTCCTAGTACTGCTCGTTATCCACCTAGTGCTGATAAGCGTCGAAAACGTCAGATATTAATGCAGGCACGCTCCTATGGATTATTAGGGGGTTACCTTTATAAATTTTTTCCACGCGAGGGTATATATCGACGATGTGTAAGGGAAGATGAAGTTCCACTGGTTCTTAAGGCATTGCAAGATGAGCCGTGTGGTGGCCATTTTGCCGGTGATTTGATTGCAAGGAAAGTTCTATTAGCTAGTTATTGGTGGCCTACCCTATTAAAGATGCTTATTATTATTGCCGAAAATGTGATGTATGTCAAAGGACTGGTCGTCCTTCCAAAAGTTTTGCAACGCCTTTGACACCCATATTAGCCTTAGCACCTTTTGAGAAGTGGAGAATTGATTTTATGGGCCCAATTGATCCGCCTACGAGATATCGATCAAATCGTTATATTTTGGTCTGTACTGACTATATTACAAAGTGGGTGGAAGCAAAAGTGCTGAAGACAGATAAAGCCATTGACGTGGCTAAATTTATGTATGAGAATATTATTACACGTTTTGGTTGCCCACTAGAATTAGTAAGTGACCGAGGTTCCCATTTCTTGAATGGTCTTATCAGCGAGCTAATGGAAATTTACAAAATTAAGCATCGCAAATCAACGCCTTATTATCCCAGAGCTAACGGTCAGGTTGAAGTAACCAATCGCATTATTTGTGGGATTTTAACCAAAACGATTGCTTCTCACATGCGAGATTGGGATGAACGTTTATATGAAGCGTTATGGGCCTATAGAACTACTTATAAGGTGACAATGCAAAATACACCCTTCAATTTAGTTTATGGAACCAATGCTATATTCCCTATTGAGCAAGAGTTGCCCACTTTACGAGTAGCTCTATCATTACGACTAGGTGAGGTTGAATCTTTGAAACAACGGGTTTTACAATTGGTAAAGTTGGATGAAGAGAGATTATTAGCTTTACAAAGTTTAGAAGCAATGCAAAAAGGTCGTAAAGCATGGCATGACCAGAATATTAAAGTGCGGGAGTTTAAAGAAGATGATTTAGTTTTACTTTATGATAGTCGTTATTATAAGTTTCGTGGGAAGCTTAAAATTTGTTGGTTAGGACCTTTTAAGGTTGTTCAGGTTTATGATAATGGTTCTCTTGAGGTGCAGGATATTAATGCTGAAACTGAGATATTTAGAGTCAATGGCATGCGCCTTAAACATTTTGTGACTTAGGATAGCTAGGTATAGTTAGGTTAGTAGTTAAAACAATATTTTGACTAATCTACCTTTGGATTTCTTTTCTTTCTTGGGGGTGGGGGGGTTTAAATCGGATGCAGGTATGGCTTTTCTATGGATGGATGCGCTTTACCCTCGTCTTGGTGCTGATAGTTCTGATCCTATTCATGTTGAGCCGTATAGTATTCTGCGTTTTCAAACGCATGACAGGTTTTTGTATGCACCGAGGGGAGAGGCCTGTTGTGGTTCTTCTTTTGTGATTATTTTTTGTTTACAGTACCATCCACCATTTGGTTGTAGGTCTTGTTAGTAGCATTTATTTGTGCATGCACAGCTCTTGTGTTGGCAGTGTCGCACATACTTTCGACGCTATGGTACCACTGCCATGCAGGATATGATTGGTTATACCTACCAGCGTCATGATTATACTAGTGTTTTTTCTCCTGAGCGTGGTGCTGGTCAATCTAGGGTAGGTAGAGAGCAGGCAGAGTTTGCGAGATATCATTCCACTGTCTACCGCCTTACTCCATCTTACCATGATTTGTAGACTAGAGTTCCATGTCCATGTTGGGATTATATCTGTTGGTATATGGATGCGATCGAGGGGCATTCTTTAGATGCTTTACAAGTGGCACCTATGCCCTACTATGATGATGCAGCTTCGGCTCCGCTCCATGATGTGATGGAGGTTCTTAGTGATGCACCTGATAGCGGATCTGTGACCTCTGATGTGCCTATGCTAGAGGTTATTCCTGAGCATCCTGTAGTTGATACTTTAGTTGCTAGGTTTGACTTAGATAGCGTGGATGATTTTGGGTTAGGGTTATTGTTTGCACTAGAAGATCTTAAAGAGCTTGAGGATTTTAGTTTAGATCTTTTGTTTTCTTAGAGTCTTTTGGTTTTTACTTTATTCTACATTTAAAAGGAAGGAAAAAAATTTTACAAAAAAAAGGTGCCAAATAATCCTTTTAAAAAAACTTTTGATTTGTTGTTAACTTCATATTTTAGGTTTTTGCGCACCTTAGCTTAGTTAGTCTTCACCTGGTTAGGTAGTTAGTTGCACGCATGGTCGGGATACTCCTTTAGTGCTAGGAATTTATTACACGGGAGTTTGACTAGGTGGCCAGTTTCTAAAGGAGTTTCATTCTTTATTGAGCTAACCTATTAATGGTTTAGTGGTTAGTGGTTGCGTTCTGTGCAGGTTTAATGATTTTTGCAAATTTGTGAACCACTACGTGTTTATTCTCGCATTATTTTGGAGCCGCCACGTCAACATTCATAACAGGTTGTTTCATATCTAATCTATCTATTTATATTCATTTGAAATAAAGGACAGTAACAATCTCTATAACTTGATTGAAATAATTTAGAGATTTCACAACCTAAGTAATTACAGAAGGAACATAAATCATTTAAAACATAAATACACTGAAAGATACATAAACAATTTAGTCTATATGAGAGTCCACTCACATGGGATGGGACTTAGTACCAGGGAGTGCTTAAAAGGGGGTGATGTGTGTGCATGACATAGTGAATTCCATTGTATGGATGTCTACTTAGGAATCCAATCGAGTTTTCCCTGGACTTTTTGTCGCTTTTTAGCGATGTGGGGTAGTTGAATAACAAGGTTCTCTCCACGAAATTTTGACTAGGAGTAGAGTGGAAGAGAGATGCTGAGCTGGTGAGTATCTTTGCTTCTCATTTGCCTAGGCAAGGTGACTGATATTATGTGCTAGATTAGATTCCTCGTGCGACGTTGTTGAGCTAAAATGTTTGAAAGTTCAATTTGGTGATGTATTCCTAGCCTTCTAGTCATTCCTATAAGTCACGAGATTCAAAACTAAAGTAATAATAATAAATTAAGTTCGGGAGAGTCGATCTATTTATTCTTCTAAAAAGACAAAGAATAAAAAGAAAAAGAAAGAAAGGAAAAAAAACGCCCTGAGACTGCAGGGTTGAAAAAGAAAAAACCAAAAGAAGATAACCATCGCCTCTGAGGTCCTGGTAGGCTGTAGGGATTTCCTTGATGGGTGCCCTGCGTCCGATGCCTTGCATCTCTTTGGGGTGGGACCTTTTGGGAAGGAGAATAAATATATATACTCTTTTGACTTTTTTTAAAAAAATCCAAAAACAAAACAAAGAAAAGTTATTCTAAAAAAAAATCAGGAAAGTTTGGAGTTAGGGACCATTTACTGGTTGTTCTAGTAGAACATGGAGGGTTAGCAGTTAAACCATAGGAGTCCTATTTGGTATTGTAGTATTGGATTGCCTTGTTTGGGTTCTTTGATAGGCATGGACCTTATCAGTGACGCTATTTCAAAAGTAATATTTCTAGTAGGATAGTAGTGTGGCAATTTATTGCCTAGAGGGATTATTGTTGTTTAGCGGCTCTAGACAGCTTCCTAGTTGGTATATTCTATGCAATGGATGACGCTCTGTTATGCACTTTAGTGGGCAGAGTGAGTAAGGGAATGTTAGTTTGCACTAGTTTTTACGTAATTTCCTTGACATGTTTGTATTGTTTGCATTTTACTATGACACCAATCAGTATTTTTCTACCTTTGCAGTGTCTACTAGTTGTCCATGTGTGGTTTTGTAGATTTTGTAGCTGTGCTCGCGAGGACGCTTCGCAATTAAGTGCGGGAGAGTATATTTTTTCTTGAAGTTGCGTAGCAGTGTTCGTGATGCTGAATGTTCATGATGAAGATGTGCTTGTGAGAACACTTCGCAATTAAGTGGGGGAGAAATGACAACACCTAGAAACAATGCCTAGCATTGCAAAACTGTTTTGCAATATTCTATACAATTGACACATTGTTACCAAATTTTCACATTAATTTAATGCAGATGCGATCGTAATTTCGTCTTTGGAGGATGTGTCTCTGTAGTCCGACAAGTGGAAAATCCTAGTTCAAAGGATTTTTGCGCTAGAGGGTGGACTTAGGAAAATACCAAATAGAATTCGATAGTTTTATCTAATCAGAAGGGATTATTTTTTATTAGTGGAACCATGAGTATTTGAGTTAATATGAGCAAGGAGGGGAAACATTTTGATAATGGCAATCTCATAGACAAAAATGCAAGAGAGGTTAGTCGTATAATGAAGGTGGAAAAGTAGCTAACATTTTAGCTTAACAAAAAAATATTATGTAAGAGAGGATGCTAGTTGAAAGAGAGGAGGGGGCACCATCCTATAAAGAGGGAGAGAGAGCAAACTAAAGAGAGGAGGGCGCCATCATCAAGAAGGGGATGCTATCATCCTGAAGGAAGTGCCATCAATTCAAGCCATCCAAGCAAGAGGATTTGAAGAAACAATTGAAGTTGGAGAGAGCAAGAAGAGAGAATTGAAGCCCATGCCTATTCCATAGCCATTACCATGTCTTCTCATTCTACCTCCATTTTGGAGCCTTTCTCTTCTCTTCTCTCTTAGTCATCAACATAAAACCATGGAAGCTAAGCTCGTATGTTTGGACTTAATCAAGATTAAGTCTTAAAAGAGTTACAAGTGGATTTTCCATGGCAACAATGCAATTGACCAATTGATCTCTTGGGAGAGGGAAAATGATGAGCTCACCATTGGGAACGATTGGATAGACTCCCCTTTGCTGGACTACAAAGGACACGACTCCCAAAGACGCAATTACGAATCTCGTACTTTACGTAAATGCCTTAACTTGTTTAACATTTTAAAAAAAATTACATAAATATTTCTTTAGTTTGGAATTTTTATAAAATACATTTGAATCTCAATTTCAGCTCTGGATAGTTTTTAGAATTTATGTAGGTCTTATTTTATTTTAAAAATAAAAAACTTTTAAAAATATTTTAAATGGCTTAAAAATGATATAGATAATTTTTTATGAAATATTTGGTTAAACAATTATGAGATGTGATATTTTTTATAAATTATGTATTTTTGAAATTATTTTTAATTTTTTCTAGAATTTTTGAAAACTGATTACTATATCTTAAAAATCAAAAATGGTTATTTTGGATGAATATTACATTATTTTTTATAAAAATCATGTTTTTAATTCAACCAAAAATTAGGATCTTCTATAGAAAACCTAAGAATATAGTTTTGGCTGTTTTATGAAAAGTTCTTAGGGTTAGAGAAAAATTAAATTAATTTGATGTTATCTGTTTGTTTGAACATTATTAATATAAAAGATGATGTGTCTAACTTTATGCAAATTAGAAGTGTTGACGAGGTATTAAGTTATATCAACATTAGAAAAAGATTTTTTAAAATAAAATTAGAGTTTATGGGATTGAGGGATGTTAGTTGATTTGATAATAAAAGGAATGAGAAAGAACTATAGGGTTTATGCTTTGAAGTTAATTTGCGAAGGGATTAAAATCCTAGGGTTAGTATTTAAGCGTCCAGTATAGAAATAGAGATGAAGAGCAAGATTAAGCAAACTTTTTGAGTTTTTGATATTAAATTAGTTGGACTACTACAAACGAGTGTCGTAACTATTGAGGAAGGCTAGTACAAATCATAGAAATTAGTTATCAATATCACCTATTCAGTGCAACAACTCCTAGGAGTTGGCTTGACATCCGGGTTAAAAGTGGCTTGGTCTTTGGGGCCAGTCATGTTTATCGACTGACATATGCCTATGTTATGCCCGCATGATGCCAGCTTTGGTCTTGGCAGTATCTGATTGACTTAGGATCCGATTTTGGCACTGTTAGCTCTCATTTATTGAAATCTATAATTTATTACAACAAGCATATATTTATGGACTAACATGGATTTTTCATGCTGAAATATTTTGAAATGATGTATTTTCACTAGTACTTGGTGGGCAATAGCTTTGGTTACACTTTTCTCGCCATTTTCTCTCGATTTTGGTGATTTTTAGTCATTTTCTATAGTAAACAGCAAGCAATTTTAAACTATCTCCAGTCTTCCAGCCTGCATTATGGCAAGTTCGTCCACTGATCATGCTATTTTCAACATCACTAAGCTTGATGGTATGAATTAATCTTTTTGGAAGAGCCAGATTTGGCAAGTGTTTGTGCAGAAATCGCAGATCAAACCTTTGAGGTTGAGCGGGCATCCGCCTGCAACTATGCCAGATGAGGAATGGCTTGAGCTTGATGAGTTATGCAAGTACACTATTGTGTTATCTCTCACAGAATAGGTTCACTACAATGTATTTGAGGAAGAACAAAGTGCATGGCAGTTGTAGGATAAAATCAAGAATCTCTTGTTGAGATATCGAGCTCCACTCGTGATACGCCAGGGTGACCGTTGTGTATTTATGTCACCGACTTGTCAGTTGCAGACGCGGTTGGTACACCGCCCATGAATAATAGCTACATGATAGCTATCCTTATCTACTCTAGTTCGTGGCTCAGTTAGTATGCCACCTTAGTTAGTTGAGTTTGGTTTAAGACCCATATAGAGGGTTCTTCTATTTCTTTGTACTTGAGTTCTTTTGGCTTACATAACTAAGAAGAGGAAAACTGTTTTCAGCCTCCACCCTTGTGTGTCTTCCCCCATTGTGCAAGCAAGAAAGCTTCAAGCGAGACTCCTTCCTTCTCTCCCACAATCTTGACATGGTATCAGAGCCTTGTTCGTGGTAAGGAGCTCAAGAAAGCAAGCCAAGCTCGCGGTGGTCTGGTAAGAGGAGCAGTGTTGCTTTCATTTTCTGTTTTGGGAGCAGATCTCTGCAGGTAGCACAGCCGGAAATTGCAGGAGTGCATTGTCTCAGGTTGAGACGCCCTTGTTTTTTTTATTTGAGGCCATTTCGGGGCCTGTTTTGTAGACGGAAGTTTTCTGCACGCACTCAGGAAAAGGCTCAGTTTTATGCTGTGCAGCCACTGTTCTACAGGTCGGTGAAAAGTTACTGTAGAAATTGCATCGTATGCTTGTGCGCAGAGACATTGGGAGTTTCAGAATCATCCTTGGTTCATGTTTATGCAAAATCGTCACTAGGAAGTGACTGTGTGGTCAAATACCACTTTCGCCAGTTTTGCAGATTTGCCCTTGTGAGGGTGAAGCTGTGTTTTTTGCAGTGACAGAATTTCTTGCAGTATTCTGTAATGGCGTCTGATTCTCTTTCACAGATTGTCACTGAAAAGCTTGACAAGAACAACTTCTAGGCATGGAAGTTTAGAATGACGAATTTCCTTATGGGAAAAGGATATTGGGAATTTGTTGCAGGAAATGAAGAAGAACCAGTTCTTCCTGATGTTCCCAATCAACAGCAAATGCAGGCATTTAAAACATGGCATGAGAGAGCCAGGAAAGTTATGTACTGGCTGTCTATCAGCATTTCAGACTCTATGATTGTGCATATTCAGGATGCAAGTACGCCAAAGGAGGCATGGGATACTTTGTCAAAAATGTATAGCACAAATACGCAAGCCAGGAAAATGCAGCTCAAGCAAGAGTTGCACAATGTGCAAAGAGAAAATATGAGCATCAACGACTACCACATGAAGGTGAAGAAGATTGCAGATGCACTTGCTTCCATTGGGTCGCCAGTGGAAGATGATGATTTAGTTTACGTGACCTTGAATGGTCTAGGAAAGGATTATGCACAGTTTTGAACATCCATTTCAGTTCGTGAAAGATTTCCTGATTTTGAGGAGTTGATTGCTCTTCTAATTTCTGAGGAGCAGAGAAATGGTGGTGCATCTTCTTCAGGAGGAACTTCAAAAGAAGCTGTCTTCTACTCAAATGCTGGAAGAGGTAGAGGCAGAGGTAGAGGAGGCCGATTTGGAGGCCGTGGTAGAAATCAGAATATGCAGCAAACTCAAGAAAACCAGTCCTATGGAGGAGGACGTGGTAACTCTAGAGGCAGGGGGAGCCAAAGAGGTCATGGTGGATGGCAAAGAGGTCAAAATGCAAACAGTAATGTTGAATGCTACTACTGTGGTAAAATGGGTCATATGGCTAAAGACTGCTATAAAAAGCAGAATGACATCATGAATGGAAAACTGCAACAAGGGAATTATGCATCTTCTAGTAGACAGGGTGATGACAGAAATGAGCATTTGTTCATGGTGCAGCACATGAACAATTCTGTGACAAGTGCAGAAGAAAGCAATGATGTATGGTATGTTGACTCAGGTGCATCAAACCACATGACAGGTCATGCAGAATGGATGGAGGATGCAAGGAAAATGGAAAAACCAGGATTTGTGGAGACTGGTGATGATACTGCACATCCTATTGTGCAGATTGGAAAATTTCCCTTGTCTATGCAGGATGGGAAAAAGAAATACCTGTCCGATGTATTTCATGTCCCGAATATCACCAAGAATCTGGTTTCTGTTGGTCAAATGGTTGAACAGGGCTTGCAGGTCAGATTTAATCCTCATGGATGCTTTGTTGAGGATATGAAAAATAAAGGTCGCTTGATAGCAAAAGGAAAGAAGAAGGGCAGAATGTTTACGTTGGATGCAGACATGTCTGAATTGAGTGCAGCAATGTTTGCACATGGGACCGTGTAGTTGCAGATATTGATATCTGGCATAAACACATTGGTCATGTTAATGTACAGCGACTTAAATCAATGCAGGCCCAAAGTATTGTTGCAGGTTTGCCGAAATTCAAGGTTGCAGAAATGCATAAGGTATGTGAAGCCTATCAGTTTGGAAAACAGGCAAGGAAACCATTTCCTAGACATGTTCAAGAGAGTGAGAAGCCATTGGAATTAATCCACTCTGATGTGTGGACTACTAAAGCTACATCTCTTGGAGGCTGTCATTATTTTGTCACTTTTATTGATGACTATAGCAGAAAAGTTTGGGTGTATTTTATGAAAAAGAAAAGTGAAGTTTTTGGGCATTTCAAAGCTCTTAAAGCTATGGCTGAAAAAGAAACAGGTCTGCAAATAAAATGCCTAAGGTCAGATGGAGGGGGAGAGTACCTCTCAAATGAGTTTGCAAAGTTCTTGCAGGAGCATGGCATAAAGCAGCAATATTCATGCAGTTATACCCCACAACAAAATGGAATTGCAGAAAGGAAAAACAGGCATATTGGAGAGGTATCTCGTGCCATGCTCAATGAAAAAGACTTGCCAGATTTTTATTGGGCTGAAGCAGTTGCTATAGCAGTCTACATAATGAACAGGACTCCCACTGCAGCAATACATGGAATGACTCCAGAGGAGAGGTATACTGGTAGGAAACCAGATATTTCTCATTTGAAAATTTTTGGTTGCATTGCCTATGTACATGTGCCAGATGAGCTGAGATCCAAGTTGGATCCAAAAGCTGAGAAGTGCATCTTTATCTGGTTACTCTCTGCAGCAAAAAGGGTATAGATGCTATAACCCTTCTACTCGTAAGTTTACAGTGAGCAGAGATGTTGTTTTTGATGAGATGAGTAGCTGGTATAAACCAGTAAATGTGATTGATGATGAAGATGCACAAAATGGTAATGCTGCACAGAATTCACAGCAGCAGTCACAAAATATTAGTGGACCTGGAGCGTCCTCTAGCAGTGGTTCACATTCTTCGCCATGGACAGGCAGATTGAAGATCAGGAGAATCTTCTCAAAGCAATGCAGATAGTGGTATGCAGGTATCACGAAAAGGAAAAGAGAAGGTTGATCAGCCCATGTTTGATGTGAATGCAGGTCACTCTTATGTGGATGGTGAATCCAGTGGCTCAGAACAGAGCATTGACCTTCTATTGTTACAGTGTATGTCCTGCCTACCTTTGGTACCGTTGGTCTTGGCAGTCTTGAGAGCACCTGGGAGTGAACCTACTTTGCGCAGGTCTACGAGAGCTAGGTATCCTGTGGATAGGCTGAAATATGATGGATTTACAGCCATTCACTATGCATATATGGTCAAAGTGATACAGGAACCAGAACCCACATCTTTTGAGCAAGCCATGGGAAAAGAAAAATGGGAGAAAGCCATGGATGAAGAAATGGATGCCTTGGAAGAAAATGCTACATGGGAGTTAGTACCTTTGCCTAAAGGTAAGAATGCAATTGGCTGTAAGTGGGTTTATAAGGTGAAGCACAATGCAGATGGTTCTGTGAATAGATACAAGGCAAGATTAGTAGTCAAGGGGTATGCACAAACATATGGCATTGACTATGAAGAAACATTCAGTCCAGTTGCAAGGATGGCAACTGTAAGAGCAGTCATTGCTATGGCTGCATCAAAGGGATGGTCTTTACATCAGATGGATGTAAAGAATGCCTTCTTGCATGGTGATTTGCAAGAAGAGGTCTATATGGAGCAGCCACCAGGTTATGTGCATGTTGTTCATCCTGAGTTTGTTTGCAGGTTGAAGAAAGCCTTGTATGGCTTGAAGCAAGCACCTAGAGCATGGTCTGACAAGATAGGACAGTATCTTGTCACTATTGGCTTTCAGATTTCCAAGGCAGATTTCTCACTTTATGTGAGAAAAACAGAGAAAGGTATTATGCTACTTGTCATTTATGTTGATGATCTGATTATGACAGGTGACAGTGATGAAGATATCCTTCATGTGAAAATGCTATTGAAGCAGAAGTTTGAGATGAAGGATTTGGGAGAGCTGCGTTATTTCTTGGGCATTGAGGTGATTAGATTCTTGGGCAGAGGCAGTATGGATTGGACATGCTGTCCAAATATGGGATGACAGGCTGTAAGCCTATTTCAGTTCCTTTGGAGCAAAATCTGAAGCTGAGCACAGATGCAGGTGAGCTTCTAGAAGACCCTACTATGTATAGACGCATAGTAGGAAGTTTGATTTATATGACTATTACCAGGCCAGATTTGAGCTATGCTGTTGGATTGGTAAGTCAGTTTATGCAGGCTCCAAGGAAACCACATTTGGATGCGGCTAGACGCATACTCAGGTATGTGAAGTCCACATTGCAGTATGGACTATTTTATGAGACTGGGGTTCAGATACAGTTGCATGGATACACTGATGCTGATTGGGCTGGTAGTATTTCTGATAGACGATCTACCAGTGGATATGTATTCTCTTTTGGGAGTGCTGCAGTCACTTGGAGCAGCAAGAAACAGCCTACAGTTGCCTTGTCGAGCACAGAGGCTGAGTACAGGGGTGCAGCAATGGCTGCATGTGAGGTAGCTTGGTTGCATAAGCTACTTTATGATATGCATCAGTCTATAGATGGGCCAGTTGTCATTTATTGTGACAACATGAGTAGTATACACTTGGCAAATAACCCAGTCTATCATGCTAGAACAAAGCACATTGAGGTGCATTATCACTATGTGCGAGAGAGGGTTTTACTAGGTCTTATTGATCTAGTTTATGTCAGCACAGAGGATCAGGTAGCTGACATATTCACGAAGGCATTGGGCGTAGAGAAGTTGCGCAAGTTCAGAGACCTGCTTGGTGTGCAGGAATTGGGATTGAGCTCGAGGGGGAGTGTTGAGATATCGAGCTCCACTCGTGATACGCCAGGGTGACCGTTGTGTATTTATGTCACCGACTTGTCAGTTGCAGACGCGGTTGGTACACCGCCCATGAATAATAGCTACATGATAGCTATCCTTATCTACTCTAGTTCGTGGCTCAGTTAGTATGCCACCTTAGTTAGTTGAGTTTGGTTTGAGACCCATATAGAGGGTTCTTCTATTTCTTTGTACTTGAGTTCTTTTGGCTTACACAACTAAGAAGAGGAAAACTGTTTTCAGCCTCCACCCTTGTGTGTCTTCCCCCATTGTGCAAGCAAGAAAGCTTCAAGCGAGACTCCTTCCTTCTCTCCCACAATCTTGACATCTCTATGACAAGAAAAGTCCAACGAGTCAGATGTATTGGCTGAAGCAGCTTATGGATTTGCGCATGAAGGGGAATGTGAACATGTCTGCTCACTTGAGCCAGTTCCATGCTATACTCAAGAACTTGACTTCACAGGACATCACTTTTTCAGAGGATGTCACTCCTCTTTTCTTGCTTGGTACTCTTAATGAGTCATGGGATGTATTCCGCACTGCATTATGTGCCTTTACTGCTACCTTGAAATTATCTAATGTTGAGAGTGCTCTTCTGCAGGAAGAGGTTAACCGTAAGAATTTGGATGCCTCTCGTGTGTCGTATGCTATGATAACTAGAGGTAGGAATGATGGATATGGAAAGCATGGCAGTGGTAGTGGCAATGGCGGTGGACGGGATTCTTAGAAATCTCGGTCCAAGTCTTGTGGGGAGTCACGTAGCAAATCTCGTGGCAGGAAAGCAGATGTTACTTGTCACCATTGTGGGAAAAAGGGCCATATTAGGCCACAATGCCATGAACTGCGTAATGAAATGCGCAAAGATAAGGGGAAAGACAAAGTGCAGGATAAGTCTTCTGATCGCAGCATAGTGCCTGCAAAATCCAGTGTTAAAATTGAAGAGATCGATGTTATGCAGCCTGAGGATGTTGATGATGATGATTATATCATTGCAGCTTCTTCTAGTGCTTCATAGATGATAGAGATACACTCTATGTATGCACAATGTTGGCTCTTATACTCAGGTGCGTCCTTTCATGTGACACCTTGCCGAGAGTGGTTTCATTCATACCGTTGTTGGAAGGGTTTTTATCGAAAGGTTGAATCCACCGAGGATTGGAAGTAGAGATAGGAGATGGAAGAGAAAATAGAGAATATCCAAGTGATAAACACGTTTTAAAAAAATCACAATGAATTGAATCAATATGTATTGAAAGAACCTGGAATCTTTGCACTAGCAATCTCCAAGCATTAGTTCTCCTGGAGCTCCTTCCTAGACCAAAAACGTGGATCAGAAAAATCATCTCTTTCTCTACTTTTGCTGCCCGGAACCCAAATCTGATGGCTCCGTTGGCTCCGAAATGGGGGTAAAACCCTAGGACACCTGGTCACGAATCTCCCAGATCACTCCTTTTTGTTCAATCTACAGTTTTCAGGCTGTTTACAGCGATCGCGATGCACGCGATTTTGTCAATCTGTCTTCTTTATGAAAAATCTCCTAATTGGCTGAAAAAGCAACTAGCTTTTTGCATGCCATCCTAATCTAGAAGATTTTTTAACTTTTTTGGATTTTTACAATAAATAATATAAAAAATAAACTAAAATTATCCAAAAATCTAGTAATTTTGGATAATCCGTGCAACTCACAGTAGTACTAATGGCTCAGATCACATTGACTCTCTAGATCAATAGAGAAGTCGGATGATGATGCATTCCATACTTTTTCACACTGTGTCCTCATAACATCACGACATCCACCCCCTCTAAACCTGCACATCCTCCAGTATGTGGCAAAATCTTAGTTGTCACCGGATTCTGAGTCCTTCGCATCCTCTACAACCATATCCTTTACTTCTTCATCTTCCATATCTTCCTGGCTAGCCCCTGTATCATGGCAATTATTTTCTTCCAATTCTGGCAACTCATAGGCAGTAGATTCCCGCCTTTTGAATAATTTGATTCTTTTCCCTGCTACCAAAAGTTTTATGGCTGTCCCATCTAGCTCATTTAATGCATAAGTAGCATTATCAAACACTTGTCTTACCACATAGGGTCCAAACCATCTTTTGGAAACTTTACGCATGGCACTATGCTGGTTATCTAAACTGCTATCATAAACCAATATCCAATCCCCATCTTGTATGGTTCTTGGTCTCAGTCTATGTCTTTTGTCAAACCGTTTCTTGTTCTGTATCCTTGCTACCCTCAACTTTGTAGTTGCTACCTCTATGTCTTCTGACTTTCTTTCCAACTGTCTAATGCGTAAGGCAACAACTCCTCTCGATTCAACTCCTCCTCCCAAGGTAACACACTCCATGTGACAGTCATCTCTTCTATCGGCATGATAGGTTTTTGACCATATATCAATTCTGCAGGCATATATCCTGTAACAGCAGTATGAGTTGTTCTGTCAGCCCACAAAGCATAAGGGAGCAATCGTGGCCACTTCTTTACCTTCTCTCCACATGCTTTTGCCAATGCCTTCACAATAGGTAGATGACCTCTTTCACTTTTGCCATTTCCTTCAAGATTATAGGCTGAAGTTAAAGCAAGCTTTATCCCCAACCATGCAAAGAAATCATGAGCTTCATCTGCATTCAGCTCACCCCTATCTGCTGTAATTTTTCCCACACAACCATATTGACAAAAGATCTCTTCTAAGAGAAAAGCACATATGGCATTTGTCGTCTTAGTACGTACAGCTCTCCCTTCCAATTGATGAGTCAAGTATTCACGAGCAAGCACAAGATACCTCATTTGCCAAATATCTGTAGGCATTGTGACCAAATCCACCACCCACTTAAAATGAAGAGACAATGGATATGTGGGTTGCAATCCATCCCGATGTCTCACAGTTGAATACATTTGACATGTTGTACATGTTTTCACAAAGTGAGCAACATTCTTATGCATACCCTGCCACCAATATCTTTCTTTGATCTTTGTAAAAGTACCCCAAACACCTCTATGACCAGCCCACAAGCTTTCATAAAATTCTTGCATTACTTTTACTTATGAAGCTCTGTCACCCAAAACTCGCAATGGCATACCCTGTTTCTTTTTAGCATGTTTCCATAAGTATCTGCCTTTTAAGAAAAATCCATAGGCTTTCCTCTTGATCTTCTTAAACTCCTCATCTGACCATTCATCTCTCTTTGTTAATGTACTGAGATACTGACCAATTCTCTGCCACTCTCCTGCATATTTGTCTTCCAGAAACACTTCTACACAAGATGCAAAACACCTAAAGTGTCTTCTCTTTGTTGTCCAAGCTTCTGTTAATGCTGTAGCAACACCTTGCATTGCTAAATTCACTCTTGCAACATCATTTTCAACCATAAGAAAGTCATCTTCTTCCTCCTCATCCATCATCCCATCTTCACTCTCATAGCGTGCTCGAGATAACATGTCTGCCATTGGGTTATCTCTTCCTGCAATATGCTGAAATTTAGGGTTCAAAGATTTGATGTATGCAATCCACCGGAGCATAGCAATGTTCGGGGTAGCACAACTAGTAATCATACCCAATAGCGACAAACAATCAGTCTCAATGACTACACGAGCACCCATAAAATATACCTTATCACATTTAAGGGCTCTCACAATTCCCCATAATTCTCTTTTTACCTGTGGATATCTTCTCTATCATTCAGTCAATACTTTTGTACCAAAGCGTATTGCATATCTTTGCCCTTCCTCATCATCTTTCCCAATTTCCCATCCAATCCCGATTGGGCTTGTATCAACAGTAATAATGATAGGCTTTCCATGTGAATAGTCAGCCTTTCTCAACGTTGGAGCAAATTTTAAGAGTTGCTTCAATTTCTTCATTGCTTTCTGATGCTTCCTTTCCCAATTAAAATTTTGACCTTTCCTTAGAAGCTGATAAAGAGCATCGGCTACATGTGCAAAGTGAGGAATCCACATGCACCCAAGAATCTATGCACCTCTGATACATTCGTGCATACTTCTTGCATTCTACCAATCCCATCTATTTTTGCTGGAGATGGCCTTTTCCCATAAGGCCCACACATATGCCCAACAATCAAAACCTCTTCCACTCCAAAGACAGACTTTTGTCCGAAAAGAGTTAAATGCACCTCTTCTAGACGTGTCAAAATCCTCTCACAATCCACAATATGGTCTGCAACAAATTGTCTACATCCATGAGCATCCATCTCTTCATTCTTTTCATCCACTACACACCCTTTGATTGGAACATCATCCAAGAAGGGCATAGTCAATTGTGGTATAAAATCCTCTAGTACCCTATTCATAGCATTTGTCATGTGTGCCACTGAGTTTGTTGCACCTTGTGGGAGAGTACACATCCGTACTAACCCCAAAGGAGTCTTCATGGTTGTGATATCCCTGCTTTCAATTGCAAGCTAAAACTGATCATACCCCGAGTAAAGATCACCCAAAGAATAGATCGCTCTGCCTCCAAAAGCCTCTGCAAATTCATCAACCATAGGACCTGCACCCACATTTCTTATGGTCACTTTATTGACCGGTTGCATGTCTTGAGTAAATCTCAAATCCCCATTCTTTTTGGGCACAGTAAACCAACGATTTGAGTACGGGGCTGAAGAATGCTCCAAGATCTTCATGCGAATCTTTTCATTTAGCAAGTCCATCACCTTTGGCAAGTAAGCTTTAGGCACACTAGAATAGGCCTCAAGTTCCATGGTACATGTGGCACAGTGGAGAGACAACATTTGGATCCACACAACCTATTTCACTTGGTTGAAATGCAAATGCCTTCCCATATCTAGCCAACATCTGCATAAAACAGTTTCTCTTAGCAAGCAAAAGAAACCCTTCTGCACCAACTTTCAATTCGTGTAATGTTTCAGATGTAAACTGATGACCTATATCTTTAGGATCCCGTAAGCTTGGTTGCCTTGGCACATTTTCATACATATTCTCACTCTCTAGTGGAAGTGGCAAAGCAATTGGTTTCACCTTTTTGTCAAGTGTCTTATACTTTGTCTCCACAAGTGCTTCAGCCCATTGTAATCCTTCTTAATGAGCAAACAATGCTATAACATCGTACATATCCAAAGAACATACTGACAACACTCTATTTTCAACCTCATTTTCTACATGTATAGTTGCTGAAATTTCAGCCATAGTGTCAGTAATATTCAACCCATAAAAGATGCCTGAAATGCCATCATTTTCAGCTAACAACCCCAATGCTCTTAGTTTCTTAATAGCCTGTTTCATAGATATGCGTTCAGCCCTACACATAGCTTCCATAGGCTTAAACCAACATGAACTATTTGCTGTAAACTGAGAATTACCAATAGTAAATACATGCTTCATTTCATCAAGAGGCAAGTACACCCTCTGAACAGCACTACTGTAGCCCCGCATTACAACAGTGCTTAATGAAAATCCACGTCTTTGAATTCCCTTGCATTTGGAACCAAAGGAGACTCTTAAAGTGTATCACGATTTCTAGGATGATTAACACAAACAGTAAGAAGTTGGACTGCTTTCCTCCCATCTTTGCTTTTGACTCTTGCATAAGCAGAACCATCATCAAGTACATTTGTTTCCATACACACTCCTGTAATATAGGGCTATCCCAAAATCACTGCATATGAGGAATTATCTTGCATGCTCTTCCTGTACATCACTAATTGTCACTTTTACATTAGGACATGCAGCATAGAGCTCCCCTGAAGAATTATTTTCAGCCCTCATTCGCCAATCATGATCAGTGTCTACAGGCCATACACCATTCTCATACAATCCACGCTCAATGACATTTATCTCAAACCCATGGTCAAGTAAAGCAACACAAGGAGTTTCACGTTCCCCTATTTTCACTACCATTTCAGTGGTAGCTCTAGCCCAATGATTTCTTGTGTAGTGACTTTGAGGAATAAATCCTAGAGTCTCTTCTCCATATTGTTGCATTTGCCTTACTCCACCATGAATATTGCTACAAGACAATGCATTTTCAGCCACTTTCTTCTCTTTTCCACATGCTGTCCATTGATTAGTAGCATCCTGCATAGACAATCCTGTACTTACTTCATGCTCATATTCAGCTTGAATACCCAACAAACTAGTTTCCTCTTCAAATTGCAGCAATGCACTAGTGGTATCACCAAGAAACTGATGCTTCCTTTTAATTATGTCAATGATCTCATCGTGAAATTCTCGCTTGGCAATGCCAAGCACCTCTCCCAAGGTAAATTCCACCCAACTGTTTAAGATCCGTTCTTCAAGAACCTTCTTAAGATCTGTGGTTGTCTCAATGTCACATTGCAACTTATATCCTGGCTGCTTTCCCTTCTTTTTGCCCTCTTGTTTGTTATCCTGTTTTTGCCTCTGACTGACCTCTTCCATAACATGCTCGGAAGGTGGCTGATTTGCAACTTTAGGCTGATCCATACTTCTTCTTGTCATTCTTTTAGATGTCCAATATCTTCATCTCTTTTTCATTTTTCTTCCATAAGTACATCAGTGTTTTGTACCTTTGCTAAATATGCATACACTGAATATGCATCTACCGGTGATTCCCAACTAGTTATGCCACGTATGTCTTGCCCTGCATGAGACATTTCACTATCAGTGACCTTTCTCTTTTTAGCTACATGTAAAGCATGTGTCCATATTTCAGCCTTTGGACCAACCATCACTTGGCCATGCATTCTATCCAACTGTAGTTCAAAAATGTACCGCCGCATAAGCATTTCGGATAGCCAAGTCTTCCAACAACTTCTGCATACCTCCCTTTGCAAAATTCGAAGCAAGAGGCAACCCTGTTTCTTTTGCATGGATCTTTTCATCTTTCCAAAAGATAAGCTGTCGTGCCAAGGCCTCCTGATAGGCACCACAATCCTTTCTCTCGTGCTGCAAATTGTCACAGCACATACATCTTTTTCAAAGCTTAGGGGTTGCTACTCGTCCCCTTTCCTCTTGTCCTTTTTCATCCAATTTTGCAACCTTCAATTGAAGATCCCACATCCCTTTGACCAATTCATCTAAGACATCTTTCCTAATAGAGGGAACAATACTAGGTACAGCCATAGGGTTAGCCACAGAAGTAGGTGGCTTACTGGATACATCAACCGTCTTGCCCGTAACAGTGGGCAAGCTAGAGACATGCAATCTTTCTCTTCTTCTATGCTTCTTCACAAGCACAGTAACAGCTTCCTTAACATGTCTTCACTTTGTTTTCAAACCTGTCTCTGTAGTCTGATCCTTCAGCAAATTATCAAGCTTATCTTGAAGCTTAGGATCAGTTTCCTATAGAAACAATTCAATTTTCTAACTTGCAAGAGCTTGTTGTTCTGCAAGATCCAACTGCTCAAATCTACTTTCAAATTCTCTTAACAATTCTGCAGCCACAAGACCCTTATTGGGTTGTATAACCCACTCCTGAAAAGTCTTGCGCGTAATCAAACAGGTGTCCTCAATGTAAAATTCTTCCCTGAGTGCCTCTGAAGGCTACCTAGTCTACATCCTGCAAGTATAATTCAATAATCCGTGCTTTCAGTTCATGAACAGTAACACGTTCAAAATATTGGCTCCATGTAAATTGAGCCACTCCAAAGAATTCCATCTTCTGAGCATAGGTATGTACATATGCAGATACATTCCTACCATTGAATAACTTCACCTCACGCTGAACTGCTTGCAAAGCATTCATCACAACACTTTTTGTTTGAGTTGAAGCTTGCATCACCCGTTGTTGTTGTTGTACCTGCATAAGCATATTCATATTTTGCACCAACTATTGCAAAACATCACTGGAGATTGTATTCGAAGGTTCTCCCATCTTATCTTTCCTTCTTCTGGGACAACCTTTCACGTCGGGTTCACCAATGTCGAAGGGGTTTTTGTCGAAAGGTCGAATCCACTAGGGATCAAAAGTAGAAGGAACTAGAGATAGGAGATGGAAGAGAAGATAGAGAATATCCAAGTGGTAAACACGTTTTAAGAAAATCACAATGAATTGAATCAATATGTATTGAAAGAACCTGGAATCTTTGCACTAGCAATCTCCAAGCATTAGTTCTCCTGGAGCTCCTTCGTAGACCAAAAACATGGATCAGAAAAATCATCTCTTTGTCTGCTGCCCGAAACCCAAATCTGATGGCTCCGTTGGTTCCAAAGGGGGGTAAAACCCAAGGACACTTGGTCACAGATCTCGCAGATCACTCCTTCTTTTTGTTCAATCTGTAGTTTTCAGCCTATTTACAGCGATCGCGACGCATGCGATTTCGTCAAACTATCTTTTTTATGAAAAATCTCCTAATTGGCTGAAAAAGCAACTAGCTTTTTGCATGTCATCCTAATCTAGAAGCTTTTTCTAACTTTTTTAAATTTTTACAATAAATAATATCAAAAATAAACTAAAATTATCCAAAAATCTAGTAATTTTGGATAATCCATGCAACTCACACTAGTACTAATGGCTCAGATCACATTGACTCTCTAGTTCAATAGAGAAGTCGGATGATGATGCATTCCATACTTTTTTACACTGTGTCCTCATAACATCACGACACCGTACTGTTTCGGGTTCTGTGCGCTTGGGTGATGACATCTCTCTTGATATTGTGGGCATTGGTGATGTTAGACTGCAGTTTCCTTTTGGCAGCAGTTTTGTTATGCAGGATGTACGTCATGTACGTGCTTTGACATGTAGTCTCATGTCAGCTGGACAGCTTGATGACGCACAATATCATGTATGTTTTGGAGACTCTGAATGAAAGACCACTCATGGTAGACTTGTGATTGCGAGAGGTGCCAAGGCTGGCAGCCTCTTTCCCTTGATTGTATCAGCTTCTTCCCTTGATCATGTTTTGTCTGTGGGTTCTATCCCACATGTATCTCTTTGGCATGCACGTTTGGGCCATATGTCTTTGAAGGGAATGAAAATGCTTTCTGGTTTGTAGTACTTACCACCCCTTGATTATGCATGTTTTGATTCATATGAGCATTGTCTTTATGGTAGGCAGACTAGGTCTACGCATAAAAAGTCTGGTAGGCCACGCATGAGTGAGCCCTTGGCATTGGTACATTCAGATGTCTATGGGCCCATGCCTTGTCATTCTATGGGTGCTGCCAAGTATTTTGTTACTTTCATGAATGATTTTTCACGAAAAGTTTGGACTTATCCCCTTAAGTTGAAATTCTATGTCTTGGCTGTGTTTTAGAGATGGCTTGCATTGGTAGAGAACCAGTCTAGGTATAGGCTAAAATGCCTAAGGACAAATAATGGGGGTGAGTATGTCTCACGTGCTTTTGAGCAGTTATGTGATGAGAGGGGTATTAAGCGTCAGTTGGCCGCCCCCTACACCCCCCCCAGAATGGTTTGGCTGAGAGGATGAATAGAACCATCAAGAAGCGTGTATGTAGTATGCTTAGCCACCCAGGCCTACCACAGAGCTTTTGGGCTGAGGCAGTTAGTACAACTGTGCATATCATAAACACATCACCTTCTAGTGGTTTGGATTTCCAGGTTGTCTAGAAGGTATGGACTAGCAAACCTCCCTCTTATGCGCATCCCCGTGTCTTTGGATGTGAGGCATTTTTCCATGTGCCCGAGGACAAGAGAAGTAAGCTGGATCCTAAGAGTGTCAAATGCATTTTCCTTGGTTATAGGGATACATGCAAGATGGGTTGCCGTCTCTGTGATCCGCAGGCGCAAAAAGTCATCCACAGTCATGATGTAGTCTTCCATGAAGACAAGATGCATAGGCAACCTGAGAGAGTTGTTGAGATCCGTAGGGTCATATTTCAGGAGGAGCCGAGGGCTCCCACACATCCAGTTGGACAACCTACAGCTGCAGCAGATGCTCACGGTTAGGGTGTTGGATAGGCAATTGGGCAGGCAGTAGAGCCTACCGTGGGACGGTCTACTAGAGACAGACATCCACCTGATAGATTTCAGCCCTCGATGCATTATGTCTTGGTTACAGATGCAGGAGAGCCTTTCACTTATGATGAGGCTATGCGTACGGGTGATAGTCACTCCTGGGAGGGGGCTATACAGTCTGAGATAGACTCCTTGCATAAAAATGACACTTGGGATTTGGTTTCCTTGCCTACGGGTAAGAAGGCTTTGCCATGCAAGTGGGTGTACAAGCTAAAAAGTACCCCTCGACACCCCAAGCCGGCATACAAGGCTAGATTGGTAGCAAAGGGTTTTAAGCAGGAGTATGGTGTGGACTTTGATGAGATCTTTTCTCCTGTGGTTAAGATGACCACCCTATGCTTAGTCTTAGCTTTGGTTGCTCAGCTTGACTTGGATTTATACCAGATGGATGTCAAAACGGATTTCTTACATGGGGACTTGCATGATGAGATTTATATGGAGCAGCCTAAGGGCTTTGCAAAACCTGGCAGGGAGCACCTAGTGTGCAAATTGAAGAAAAGTCTTTATGGCTTGAAACAGGCACCTAGGGAGTGGTATCACAAGTTTGATGCCTTTATGTAGTCACAGGGCTACAGCAAGAGTGCTATGGATTCGTGTCTTTACATGAAGAATGACCGTGATGGTTCTTTATTGATTTTGGTACTCTATGTGGATGATATGCTGATAGCAGGAAAAGCTCATGATGAACTAGATGCTCTTAAGGCTCAGCTCAAGAAGAGCTTTGAGATGAAAGATCTGGGACAAGCCACTCACATACTTGGTATGCACATTAGGCGCGACAGGCATCAGGGACTCCTCTACTTGTCACAGAGGGAGTACATTCATAAATTCCTTGAGCACTTCTGCATGCAGGACGTAAATCCTATTGTATGTTCATTGCCTTCTTATGTGAAGGCATCATAGGCTGATTGTCTGCAGACAAATGAGCAAAGGGCCACGATGGCCAAGATTCCATTTGCATCCGCAGTGGGCAGTCTTAGGTATGCCATGATAGCCACTCATCCAGATATTGCCTTTGCAGTTGGTGTTGTGGCACGCTATATGGCTACACCTAGCAAGAAGCATTGGGATGCCATGAAGGGTATCATGAGGTACCTAAAGGGCACTACAGATATGTGCATATGCTATGGCAGCCAAGATACAGGAGTCGTGGGGTACACTGACTCTGATTATGCAGGGCATGCAGATAGTGGAAAGTCCACTTCTAGCTATGTATTCACATATGCTGGAGGTGATGTTTCTTGGATGTCTAGGGTGCAGAAATGCACAGCCCTTTCTACTACAGAGACTGAGTATGTTCCAGCCACTGAGGCTTGCAAGGAGGCCATTTGGTTGGGTTGTTTGATTGTTGACCTTGATATTGATGTGGGGTCGTTGAGGACAAGTCTGTTGATCTTGTCAAGATCTCGACTGACCAGAATCCTACAGATCTGCTCAGGAAAAGCCTCTCTATAGAGCGCTTTGCCTTCCTCAGGAGGTTGATGGGTGTGGAATGAGATGACGTCTTTCCTCATCCTATTGTACAGGTGTACATGTCGTACTGTCTTTTCCTTTTTCTTTTCACTCCTCACTAGGGCAGATTCACCTTTAAGTGGGAGGTTGTTGGGGGTAAAGGCACCTCTGCCTAGCCACCCGTGTATTACTACACTGACAGTCACCGCCACTGCACACACCAGGTGGCGGGCGCCCGTCATCGTCACTTTATTCTTTATTCTTTTAGTGATAGTTTGAATAAAGGAAGGCCAGGTCACACATTGTGATTGTTGGAGTTCCCATCTCTAGTCTCTCTCTTTCCTGCTCTTGCTTTCCCGCCATAGCTCTCAAGTGCAAGCTTTGATCCTTCTCACCTTTCAAAAATTATAGTGAATTTTTGTAGCTCATCAAGTTCTACCTAGTTGCATCATAAAGCTCTAGCTTTATGCCCTCTAACTTCAATGGCTTAACATGTTTGATATGCACAAAGTCTTTTCATATTTGTGTCTTCTAATATTGAAAGTTGTTACCATCCATCTTATCAATGTTGAAAATAGCACTATCGACTAATGCATGAGAAGTACCTACCAAAATGATTGCAAAGTAGAAGAGTATGGGCTGCTATAATTATAGCAAAACAACCCCCAAATTGAGTCAAAAGGGTTGGCAAAAGGGCATGGGAACAAAAATGTATGGAGTGGTCCACAAACAGTATGCAATAGGGTGCTCAAATAAGGCATCTATGCTCAAAGAAACAACTCATAAATAGTATTCAGCATTGTTGTCCATAAAACTATAGTAAATGACCAAAGAGTAAGCTTCCCCTCATAGGAATATTTTCTAGCAATTCGAGGTATATAGAATGCAACTAGTAGCTCAACAACTAGGTACCTAGAATTGACGAAGCATATGGAATGTAGGTACATAGATACATACAACCAATGCATATCAAGTATCCAACACTAACAACCCATTGACAATTATAGGTACTAAGTATCCAAATGATCAAAAGAAAATCGGCTCACAATAGTTAATATCTACATGAACAATGTATGCATATATCAACTAAGCATATACATGATCAAGAGACTTCCACTATCTCTGAAGAACCAAGATCTGCCAAGTAAATACAAGTGTCTCCCACTAGAAGCAGATCCAAGATGTTCAATAAGGCTTAATGCATCAAGCATATAGCATCTACAAAGCCCAAGCGCATTAATGATACATCCAGAACCATATATATCTAATATGTCTTCAACTAGTAAGTGAAGAATCACTAAAGCAAACGGCTAGCACCCAAATACATCTAATAGAGCTCAAATATAAGCTTCAAAGATCAACATAAACATATATGGGTAATAACATCAATTTCAAACATCAAAACAAGCATATGGAAGACTTGAATACTAACACAAAGCTCTATAACGTGTAAGATTGGTATCCAAACTAGAGCTATTCTATTTTGTGTAAAACAAAGAATTGAAAACTGCATAGAATTAACTCTGAGTGAGTAATCTTGAGCTATAATTAGCTTCGAATTGGCATTAACTAATTAATTAATATCAAATTCATAGTATCACCAATGACACTAATGGCTAATTAAATGTTATAGACCAAGTTTTGACACTGAGAACTATCTAGTACCTATCAAGCATAATTTATGATAACTTTATCAATGTCACCCATTGATCACTAGGATTACTTAGGTCTGATTTTCACTTAATTGACTTGCGTCTCACATATGTACTCACACATGCACAACTTAATAATGTGAAAAACATGTATAGAAGGGATGAAGATTGAATGGGGAAGCCTATCTATTTATAGATGTGGATGGACTCTCCCAAATTAGGGTTTATAGATGTGGATGGACTCTCCCAAATTAGGGTTTTACATAAGCCCTACTCTTGAAAATCACACTGATTCTATGTTTTTTATTCAATAATCATGTTTTGGGACTATTTAAGAGGCTAATTAGCATGGAATCCATTTCTTTGCTCAACACCCCCTTTTAGCTCCAAAACAAGGCTAGAAAGGAAGGACAACCCATGTTTACCCAAGGTGTCCCATCCTAAAGCAATCGAGGTACCAGACAAAGGGTACACAATGATTTCCCAATCACGTACCAAGACTTAGAGGTGATGGATGTCTTACTAAGGGAGTCTAAACAATCATGCTAGAGAGGACATGGCATTGAATAAATGGTGCTTGTCGAATGTCTATTGGCCTACCAAGTCTTGCAAAGGTGGATGGAACCACAATGAAGAGTCTAAGGTTTTTTTTTTTAAATCTATAGTTCTTCTTGAGCTATTCATTTCTATCTATAGAAGACCTCAATCTAATATTGTATGCAAAAGTTATGGTCAAAATAAGAAAGTGTTGTCAAACTACCAAAATTCTCTATGATTTCTACAACATACTTTGTATCCATTCAAAATGGATAGAATGGCTACTTCTCATCTCAGTAAGCACTCAACAAGGCTCAAGTAAACGTTGGGAGGCTCCTCAACCAACCTAGAATAAGTGTTGAAGATAGGGAAGCCAATGTATACCTCAAATGGACTGAAATGGGATTGCCATGAAAGTTATAAGTCAAACTCTCTTCTCAAGCTAATGCAATGTCAATTCAGCTCCTCGAATGTCCGCTCTGATACCACTTGAAAGGTGAGCAAAAGGTGGAAGTATGAGCTAAAGCAAAAAGAGAGCAAGAGCTATGGAAGTTCAAGCAAGACGAGAGAGACCGGTGTGTGAAAACTCCAAAAGTCACAATGTGTGACCTACCTTCCCTCATTCTTTTTGTTCCTAAAAGAAAAAAGAATAAAGTGATAGTGATGGGCACTTGCCACCTACAATGCATAGGTGTGCAAGTTTGTATACAAGTAAAGGTAGGTCACTAGGCATAGGTGACCTTTAATCTCTAGCATGAACTTCATGTATACTATTGGAGTTAGGACAATCTTTTATAGTTTGAATTTTCTTAGGGTTGACATTAATATCCTCAATAGAAGCTATGTGTCCCAAATATTCAATATGATTTTGGAAAAACAAACTCTTATCAGGATTTGCATACAAGTGATTTTTATGCAATAAGCCAAACACAATGCTAATATGTTGAGATGCTCTTCTAACTTACTAACAACAAGCTTATCACCCAGAAAACAATCACAAAACCTTGATAATTTAGAAATATTCTCTTCAACATCTATGCAAATATAGCTAGTGTAATAGTTAGATCAAAAGGCATAATAGTAAATTCATAATATCCAAATTGTGTCCTAAATGTGGTCTTAAATACATTAGTTGAATTCTTATGAATTTGATGATATCTTGATTTGAGATCTATCTTACTAAAAAATTTGGCCCCTTTAAGTTTATTGTGCAAATATGTAAAGAAACAAGCATACCTGGCTTTCCCTCAGTTGATACCTTTTACTCTAATGTGTTCATAGTCCAAGCAAGAGTGTAGTTAAGTACATCCTCATCAATGTTGTACAATTGGGCCATGATTTGATTGTTGTTGGGTGGAAGTTAAAGTCAACAATCCAATCCAAAATGTCCAAGTTTTTTGTATCGATGATAAGTAAACTTGGGCCCTTTATTTTTTAGCATTAAGATTTGAAGTTTGAGGTCTTACCTTGTTGTTCACATACCTTTGTGCATTCCTATGCTTTGATTAAAAGTTAGAAGATTTTTTGAGTGGAAAATAATTAGGACAATAAGGAACGAAAGACTTCATTTGGGTGCTATTGTTATTGAAAAGTCAAGATAGATGAGATTGCTGACCTCAAAAAATATGATTGCTGCCAATTAAGATTCTTTTTTGGCATCATGGGTATAAGAAATAGTATCCTGAGGTGAAGTGGATTTGAGAAAATTCAGCTTAGCTTGGATGCCACATTAAAAACCACATTTGCATTTATGTTGTAGTGTACTCCCGGGAACTTCCTCAAGCATGTGCAATATCAAACATCTTTGATGAAATTGAGGCAAAAGAAATTATTATTTAACTTTTCCTTGAAAATTCATCCACACCCTTGGCCGATTGGTGTTGTGGCAAAGAATATTCCACCAAAGCGACGCTTTATCCATCAAATAATCGGTTGCACACTTGATTTTATCCTTCTTAGAAAAGCTTCATCATGAAAATAATAATAATACTAGCTCAACCAATGCAAAATAATTTTTCCAATATTTTTCCATCAAATTAAAATTTTGATAAGACTTACAATTGATTTTTTGGCCCTTCTTAGTTTGTTATGTATTGCACATATCTTTAAAATTTTGATCAATGTGATTACCTTTGACTTGAGTGGTTGAATTTTGTTGCCATTCACACTCTTGAAGCATCTTAGTAACCTCTTTTAATAATGATAAATAAGATATATTTGTCATTGCAATGTAATTTCTAGAAGAGGTGAATCCATATTTACTTCATTCATATTCAAAGGTTTTGACATAGTAGAAAAATATGTAGCATACAAGAACAATCCTTTAGAATATCCTGCAAAGTTTATATTTGCACACATGAAAGAGGTTTTGAATGCTAAATAATTTCTATGGATTCCCTATGTAAAAGTAGGGGTTTTAAATATCCTCCCAAGCTTGAAGAATAAGTCTGAAAATCTAGGCATAGAAACAATCTTTTGGGAAATAATAAAGAATGAAGTGTGTGTCCCAATAAATTGACAGCTACATATGTAAGGGGCCCTTTTGAAAAGGATCCCTCCCCCTCTCCCACCTTTGAAAATAATAACTAGTTGTGCCCAATACTAAGCAATAAGCTTTACAAGATCAAATCTAAAGCTTTAATATTTAATACTTAAAATTTAAATAGCTATTAGACTCAAATTTGAGCACAACAACAACAAAAAATGTAGAATGTCAATGGGATTGTTAAATCCATGAATCTGGTCATGATAGTTCTAAAGGTGAAAATGGTGCTTTTGGGGATGGCTTGAAGACTTGTTATTAAACATATGCTTTGCTTTAGGTCTCTTTCTCTCTAGGAAAAAACCACTATAGATTTGGCAAAACCACTAGTGGAGTGGTTTTTTCATAGTAATAAGGTCCTATGGGTAATATTATAGGAACAAAGAAGATGAAGAAAATAACCTTTGATAAGTCCTTTTCATCCCTTTTCTCTTGAAAATTGGAGAAGACCCTTGAAAATTTCAAACTTTAAACAAGAGTCAACTGTATATAGCTTTTGACGAGTGGCTATCTAAATAAGTCTTGATGATGATGATGATGGTGCAACCTAGCAAGATGGATGTATACCTTCTCTTCGATCTTCATGTGTGCACCAATCACTGTGGTCTAATACGAATGTTGCTAGCCTTCAATATATAATAATTACACATTTAAAAAATTAAATTAAAAATCATAAAAGAAGAGAGAAATCCACAAAGCTTGCATGACACAAGAACATTGGGTACAATCTCCACCCATGCACAAGTAAGCATCTCCCCCATGGATGAATTTATAAATTGTATTAGGCTTTTGTACTCAAAATATATTAAAGGCATGTTTTTGTGTTCTTGCTTTTCCTTTTCTTACACAACTCGCTTTTGGAAAAATAAATCTAGTATAACATATTTTAATATCTTTATATCCAAAATAATAGTTAATCCTTTCTAGACTTTTATAATAATTACATCCAAAATAAATCAATTCCACATGTGCATATGCAAAATCCTTATGCTTATGAATGCTTATAAAATTATAATATTTTTGTGCTACGAACCATACAATTTTGAGGCATTACAATGTGCATCCCCAAAATATTTATTTCGCATAATTTCATCTAATTAATGTGCTCACCACAACATAAAACACATTAGTATCCTTTCATCTATCTGTCGAGCATAATGCAACCAGTGTATCACACATGTGCACTCATACACTAAGTCAAAAATGATGTGGCAAATAGATAAAATCAATAATATTACTTTGATAGTAAATTTTAAGAAAATACTATGATTATCATAATTCTATAACAAGCAAGATCAACTTGGCAAATCTATTCATGAAAGTCCTTTGTTGATGGGATGTTTTGACTTATCCACTTTATTTTCCTTTTCAGAAATAGATACATCCATTGTCAAATTGTGCAATGCATTTATGTATTTCATTTAGAAATCTAGCTCTGGTATTGTGAAGGATTGATAACATGTGAAAATCCGATACAAATTCTTCATACGATAGCATATGCTATGGTAAGTTAAAATACTTGAACCAATCGGTTTTTCTTTTCCCCTAAAAGAGCCTTCACTCACTAAGGTTCAACTATAGGACTTAGGACATTGGAAGCTTTGCCAACTTGTATGTGCGGACTTTTCTATGCAATATATTAGAATGAGCACCCAACCTTGTACAACATCACCGCATACTAGCTCACACCCATTATAACCTAGCTATTGTAAACTCAAAGCTTACCTCATGGCTTCCTTGCCTTCATAAATTAGCTCAAGTTTGGCCTTCTTGACTTGTTTCAATCTCGCACTATTACTCGATGATCTCAAATGTTTCCAACATGGTCATTGAGATTCAATGGAGCCCCAAGTAAAGAAAGAAGAAGAAGAAGAAGAAAAAAAAAAAAAAAAGAAACAAAAGAAGAGAAGAAGCGCCCCCCCCCCCCAAAAAAAAAAGCGCACACACACACTCTCTCTCTCTCTCTCTCTCTCTCTCTCTCTCTCTCTCTCTCTCCAACCAAATGGGTGAGCAAGTTATATAGGGCCAGGGCTAGAATCTACCCTATAATTTTGGACAATCACCATAGCTCATAAACTTAACTTGTGTATTGTTCACATATTCATCTTAGCAAGGTTGGCTTCTTGTGAATGTGGTATAAATAATTGAATACTACATTGATGTCTTTTTTGCACATAATAGCAACTCGATTGCAAAGTATTTCAATTTTTAAAAAGTGATTATGCCATTGAAGCTTTACTTACCCAAGCGATCCACTTGTATATACTTTCACACAATGATATCTACATCCACCACAGAATAAAATACAAATGCTAGAATTAAAATTTAAAACACTCTATCAAGAATATGCACCCAAACTAACATAAAATTGTGTCAAGTTATACTAAAATCCGTATATGTGTGATAGATTCATTCATTGTACTAATATAAGGCTACACGTGTATGCTACAATGTAAGCTCAAAAAGTTTTATTATTTGTTGAGACTAGAATACATCAATATCACCATAACATACAAAATCAGATCAAAAAAGGATAATGGTCATATGGAGAAGCTGCACTTGAATAAATGATATCAAGTTGAACGGATAAAAATAAGCAAGGTGTGCATGAAGGTCCATCTTCAAATCTGGGTGCATGTCAAATATACACGAAGTTGTCTGTCCCTGGACTTGAGGAAAGATCGGCAAACCCCAAGAATAAGAGCGACGGGAAGCCTTTGAACGCCAATTACGACAAAAGACATAGACGATGCAAATTGCTGGCCGGCCAAACCCACAAAGGGAGAGACAGAGACAGAGACAGAGATGGCAATTATCGCCCACCAACAGAGACAGACAGAGACACGTAAAGAGACAGAGATGGCAATTATCGCCCACCCACAGAGACAGACAGAGACACGTAAAGAGACTGAGACTAGAGTTGCAATCAGATTGAAATGATCAGAAACGGATGATCAGCTACAAGCTTATAATTCAGCTGGGGCGACCAAATCTCTGTCTCTCTCTCTCTCTCTCTCTCTCTCTCTCTCTCTTCGCGCGCGCATATTATAGGGATCAGCCATAGCAGCTGATCGGCCACCATGCAGCTGGTGCGCGGACGATCATGCGGCCGTGCAGTGGCTCCTCTGCTAATCATTGTGCTAATGACGGTGACTATGAATGATTCATATGTCGTGACGAGCAAGGATGCTATTGATGGCGATGAGATAAAGACCCTGCCCGGGCAGCCTGGGCCTGTGGCGTTCAAGCAGTACTCGGGCTACATCACCGTCAATTCCACAGCTGGCCGAGCCTTCTTCTACTACTTCGTCGAGGCCCTCAACGCCACCCCTTCCACCCCCCTCACCCTGTGGCTTAATGGAGGTATGTACATGCAGCTTCACTTTACCTCATCGTGATTCACAAGTATCCTATGAGTATCTTACATACTAGAAGTATCATACTTACCACATATTGCCCACCTAGAAACTTTATCATACCAACTATATGCTTCCGTGAGACGCTTATAGATACTTGCGCCGCCATAGAAGCACATCTCAGGGTTTGAGCTCACGCACCTAAGAAACTCACCCCACGCTTAAACCAACTAGGCTGTGTATCCCATTCACCATATGATACACTTATCATACTTAACCTAGAGCTTTATTCGCTCATCTTTCTAGTTGTAATAAATTGTCACAAAACAAAACAACTTCTTGAGATAGTTCTCTATCATGCTAACACTTTATATACTCATCCTAAACTTGTAATGAATGGTCATAAAGCAAAGCAAGGCAATCGTTCTCCGAGCCTATTCGTAAATGAGTTTGGACACATATTTACAACATCCAATGTAGCAAAGATTATCCCAATGATGCCCTCTTAACTAATCAAATGGTTGTTATACATTATGCATAAAGTTTGAGATCTGTTTTGGCTACATATCCCATTGATGTAAAAGGAGATTGCCCCTTTTTATAGTGATTCACACAAATCTTGATTAGTGTGAAATTAGCCTTGCTGACTATGAGAGAAGTAGGTCCTTTGAGGTCCAATCTTCAATACTCACTTCAATATAATTAGCTTGCATCTCTCGAGGAGGGGGAGGAGAGACACGGGTTGCTCATAAAAATATATGCATATCATATGGTCTAACTATATAATAGGGTTTTAAAAACAATTTTTTCACATTTTTGTACATACAAAGGGGTACCATACAAGGGTTTATTTATAGTTTGAATAGAAATGAAATGTACTTTATTTAGGGAAATTTCATAGATAAGGATGTTTATAAATAGGCCATGAATGCACGTGATATAGAGAGTATTCATATAGTGAATTCCTCAAGGCTTACATTAGCATTTGTTAATGCAAACATTTTAAAAATCATATAAACATACTCAACATTATTAGCTACTTTAGACCATTAGCCAATCATAGATTATGCTTTAAGTTTCATAAAGGGAAATCAAAACACCACAATCCATTGATTGAATAATCACTAAGAATTGGGATTGAAAAACTCAACGAAGAAATGGAAATGCCAAGTCACTAGCACTTCAGAAAATATAGATAAAAATTTCACACCATCTTTGATGCACCAACTCAACAAATAAAAAACAATCTAAGTATCCCTTTCTCCCTTCCTTTCATTTTCCTTCTATTACCATACCAAAAAATGGTCTTGAACAAAACAATTAGCAATGTAGCTACATCATCAGGAAATGGATTCTATATCTTCCTAGAGAAAGTTCTTCTGAGCAAGAGGAAAAAACTAAAACTATGCACATCGAATGACTTTAATAATAAGATGTTGCATCCCATTTGCATACCCCATACTACATCTCCATCATAAGGTGCAAATAAAATGAGAAATGTGTAACATATGGTTTGGAGATCAATGATTATGGCTTCTTTAATCAATCATATGTGGATAAGGTTGATGTATCTCTATGCATTGGACAGTTACAAAGTTTAAAAGTAGCCCAAGTTATTTATTTGCAGGTCCAGGTTGCTCTTCCTTAGGATATGGTGCCTTTAGCGAGTTGGGCCCATTCTTTCCCACCAAGGAAGGAAACCTTGCCACAAATGATAATGCATGGAACAAATGTATGTCAAACCAATAATATCTAGACACTAAGCATAATATTTGAGTTTGTAAATTTATGTATTGTAAGGGGTTTGGACCATTTTTCTGTGTCTTATTACCAAGATTCAAACTTACTATTTGTGGAGTCTCCTGCTGGAGTTGGATTTTCATTTTCAAACATTGCTTCCGATTACTCTCATACGTTTGCCAATGATCATAATACAGGTACTTACACAACTTTGGTACACTTGATTTTGAGCAAATGAACACGTACACCTCAAACTCTTCTCCAAGTAAATTAAGGGCACACATAAAATTATCCCATACATGATTATTAAACTACCTTGATGCATATTTACACACAGAATGTTATTCTTATCTATAACTCATGACCAACCAATGTTTTTTTTTTTTTACAGCAAATGACAATCTTAAGTTTCTTTTGAGTTGGGTTGATAAGTTCTCAATGTACAAAGGTCGCACACTATATATCACAGGAGAGAGCTATGCAGGTTAATTGCTATAAAAGGTCTAATCCTATAATCTTCCCACTTGAGTCTCTATAAAGAAATCTAGATTTGACTAAAAATATTTGCAGGTCATTATGTGCCACAATTAGCAAAGGAAGTGCTTAAGTATATGAAAACAAATGGTAAATCTATCCTCAATTTAAAGGCCATAGCGGTAAGTGAGCTTTGTCAACTTCTAATTATATTGAATCAAAGTGATGTAAAAATGGAAAGAATGGTACAATCGCAGATTGGCAACCCTGTACTTGATGATGTTGAAGATTTCAAATCAAAAATAATGTTCTTCTGGACACATGGTCTCAATTCCTATCAAACTGCGGCCACTATCAACAAGTATTGTAATTGGACAGCAGATAGATATTCTACAGCTTGTGGAGATGCTTTACTTCAAAGTGAAGATGAAGCTGGAGGCAACTTTGATAACCATGATGTAATTCTTGATGTTTGCCTTGAAGAGCCTATCAAAAAAAGGGTTTATAAGAGGTTTCAAAAGCAGGTTTGGCACACTATGAACAGATGAAATCAAATAAAATCTAATTTAATCATTATTTTCATCACCTTAACATAGAATTTACGAGAAGGCTAACCTTATAAGGCTCTTTCTTAATGTGGACTTGTAGAAACAAGCTTATAAAAGTATAGATGAAGTAAATATTTGTGTTGAAAATGAGGTAACAACCTATTTCAATCGACATGATGTTCAAGTTGCTATGCATGCCAACACTTCATTACCTTATCCATGGAGCTTATGTACAAGGTATTACAAGAAATATTGGCGTACTAAATTAATATTACTTTAAAATCAACAATATTTATATCCTAACCTTTTGTGATATCTGTAAGATTAGTGTGACAGATTATGACTTATTTAATAGTCCATCTACCATGATACCCACACTAAAGTCCATACTAGATAATGGAATACGTATTCTCATTTACAGGTATGTTGATACCCAACATGAGTATCAAAATAAAAAACAAATATGTTTCCATATTAAAAGCACTTTAATGAGTGCTTGCATTATGTTATGTAGTGGGGATCAAGACTCTATCATTCCATTGATTGGTACTGGGATTAACGTAAAGAGATTGACCAAATTGAAGAATCTTTATCCAAGTAGTTCATATCATAATTGGTTTCAAGGACCACAGGTAACTATACTCAATTGTAATATTCTTTAAGCAAATATGAACTTCAGACAATTTTACAAGCTCACAACACATAGTTTAAGAATTTCTAACTATTTAAAAATGAAAAACTATGGATTATAAAATGCAAATATCTCTTCTCTATTATAGGTTGGAGGATGGACAATCGCCTATGGAAATGGTACACTCTCATTTGCCACAGTGAGAGGTGCATCACATTTGGTGCCTAGGACTCAAGGAGCTCGAGCACTTACATTATTTCAATACTTTCTTAGCGGTGCTCCTCTACCAAAATCTCTACAAGCTTCAAATTAATTAACATAACAAAATGTCAATGGAATGATCTTTTATATGCCAAATTGAACCCATTTGAGTGTCCTTTACATCAAAGCTTTTGGGTAAGGCTTCAAAGGTGAAGCTTGTTGTAGATTCTAAGATATGAATAAGTTTAAAATATAACCGAATTATTACATTGTGTGTGTGTGTGTGTGTGTGTGTGTGTGTGTGTGTGTGTGTGTGTGTGTGCACGCACACACCCATATACACATATGTATGTGTGCTTGGGGTAAACTTTCCTCTCAAAATATGAATCACATTATAGGATTATTTTTAAATTTTGAAAAAAATTTTGAATTTAATAAATCAATAAATAAAACTGATATACAAGGAAATATTGAGATTATCTTTAAAATTTTTAAATCATTGATAAAAATTTATAAATACAATGAAAATAAATTTTGTATAGTCATTATAATAGTAAATCATTTTGGTATACTAAAAGTACAATTCATAATTCGGAAATGTATACAGACCAAAATTTCATAGAAATAAATCTATACAACACTAGGGAGTAAATAAATTATAATAAAAGATATATGCAAGGTCTATGGTTGTAGAAAAAAGATTTAGTACTTTAGAGTAATGTTAAAATATCAATTAGTGCTAAACAAAAAGATAGAATCATTTCTTAACCATTATTAAATAGCAATATAAGACTTTTTATGTATTTGAGTATTTTAGTTTGACTTTAAAAACAACTACATTGAAATATTTTTGTTAATTTAATAGGAACCCCTTACATAGATTAGTAGATTACTAGGAATCCATGCATTAACTATAAGTTAGTCATCCAAAAAGAAAATGATTATGTAGCATAAGACTTATCAAAAGGTGTTATTTTTGTTGAAGTTTGATAGGCGCTTGTGAAGGAAAGACAATGGTAATTAATAAACTCATGGGTAGCACGTAGAGCAAACAACTAGAATCCTATTAGCACAAGCAAGATCAAGCTTTTTATAAGCAATTTAAAGTAATCCAATTCAACATGCACTCACCTCAACATCCTAAGGTATATATCACTTGCAAGGACTAATTTTGAAACACCTCGCAAGTTATAAAAAAGGGCACATGGTGCCCACCAAGTCCTCATCCTCCTCCTTGCCTTCTAGGTAATGTGTGTGTGCGTTTGCGTGTGTGTGTGCGCGCACGTGCGTGTGTGTGTGCATGCGTGCGTGCGTGCTTTTGTTGGGGGGGTGAGAGGCATGTTAATTGGCATCCACCCCCATGAATTCAATATATGCCTGTCATGAGGCAATCCTCTCCTACAGCTTAGTGCGTATGCATGTGTGTGTATGTTATGCATGCATACCCACATATATGTGATAGGAAGGACCATCTAAGTAGCATGTACCATGAATTTGGTATATGCATTTCATGGGGAGTAATGAGGCATTCCTCTCCTATCATTTACTATGTGCATATGTGTACTCTCCACATGCATGTGCATGGCAAGGGAAGGCCTGCTGAGTGCTATGCATGTCATGAGGTGGTTCTCCCTTATCACACATTACTTATATGTTTGAGTTTTTATGTGTATATGTATTGTGTTGTGACTTGTGGGATATGTGGATTAGAATATGTTGTATATTTGCATATACATAGATGTGAATTTGATAAGTATATGACAATAAACTTGGAACTATGTTGCAAACTCGACATAGAGGTGTCATTTTGATTGTCACACCCTCCCTTTCTTCTTAGGATATGGATGGCACTTGGTCATGAATTTCTACACACAAATAGATAAATGATGGACACTTGGTCGTGTATTCGATTAGAAAATGTCCTAATATAGTAATTATTTTATATTATTTGATAAAACGGGCATTAAACTTATATATTCAACTAGAAAATGACCTCACCTATTATAGTTTTTAAATAAACTTGCAATGTTTTTACATTTTTTAAAACTTAATGTGAGTAATGGCTTAATGCAATTTATGTTCCATTTCCAACATCTTTTAAATTATGCAAATTGAAGTCTATATGCAACACTTATATAACTCAAAAATTATATTGTGTAATTGTGTTTTATTATTAAAGATTATATGCAACACCAATTTAACTTAAATTGATGTCATATAATTTTGTTTTTAATTGAACATTGTATGTAATGCCTAAATAAACTTAAAGTTTAGATCATGTAATTGTGTTTTTAAGCTAAAAATTATCTACAATAGCAATCTAGCTTAAAGTTAATGTCATGTAATTGTGTATTTTAGCTAAAGATAGAAATGGGACTCTCTCTCTCTCTCTCTCTCTCTCTCTCTCTCTCTCTCTCTCTCTCTCTCTCTCTCTCTCTCTCTCTCTCTCTCTCTCTCTCTCTCTCTCTCTCTCTCTCTCTCTCTCTCTCTCTCTCTCTCTCTCTCTCTCTCTCTCTCTCTCTCTCTCTCTCATATTTTTTAACTCAATGAGCAATGATGTTGTAAGAAAATATGGATCTAGAGCATAGCACTGACTATGGAGGATGGAAGTTGGTAAAAAGACTCATAGTGACATAGACAAGAAGACGAATTGTTGCTCAAGTGAATTAGGTTCCAAGATGTGGGCTTGGACTCATAAATACATTCTTGAGCTGACCATAACAAAGACTCAAAATGATGTACAAAGTACAAATAGCATTTTTTGAAAAGTGAACCAAGTACATGTCTTTATAGCTTTTCAGCTTCTTCACTCTCCTCACTGTGCATATGGGATTCAAGACATCTCTTCCTGGAGCATACATCATTTGTCTGTTTCTCAATAGATATAATGCAATTTATATTGCATTTTCATCATCTATTATATCATGCAATTGTGTATTTTTATTGAAGATTATAACAAATAATTTTTGTACATGTATGTTTGTTCATTATGATTGTGACTTTTAACATATTGTTTTTTTAGGTTTAGTGTTCACGCCTTTGCCGCTAGTTTATATGCTAGTGATATAACTTGACTTGTTAGGTTAAGCATTAGCCATGCTTATGTCCTTGGTTTTCTCTATTGTAAAGAGTCTGTGATTTGTGAAGATAGTTTTGAATGTAGCTAAAGCCCTCCACATATACCTAATATAAGAGCCATCTTATCTTGCACAAATGAGCAAATATCATTGATCAAAATTAATGATATTACCCTTGTCAAATTCTATAATTGGGCATGTGTACAATGCTACAATAGCAAGGGTATCACCACATAGTCATTGATGCACTCTTCAACCCTAAGAAGAACCTATATCTTTGTTGCGCACTACTTGAAAATGTACCTAGGATTCTTGAATATCTTAGAAACATAGCACCAGCATTTGCATTTAAGAAGAAAATGGCCCTGTGGAACACAAAGTGGAGAGAGAATGTGGCATGCTCAAAGAGGGCAAAGTACTTGTTTGGCATAACCTCTCTACAAAAGCATTTGGAGATGACAATAGGTGCAAGGCCTAATTCCAATACTACAAGGCGACATGATGATCCATCGAGGGTAGGAACCATGTTGCACATATTGAGAAGTCACAAATGCATACCAACGATTGGCATTCCCTTCAATGTGATAAAGTTAGACATGGTCATCAATGAAGATTCCTTTGGGCAGTATGTCAAAGTGACCATAGAAAACATTAGTAATTCTTCTTCAGATTTGAAATACTACACCAAAATGTATGGGGGCTGGAGAATGAGGGAGAGAATGAGGCCAATGCATCTATTGTATGATACATTGTCTTTACTTATGAGCCCCCCTAAGGAAGAGTCTTTCCATTCTTCAATGGCAACACACTCAATGATATCTTGATGTGGGGACCAATTCATGAATGTCAATATAGAAGCATAATCAAGCACCTATATAAGCCATCAATGGGGTTCAAAAAAATCCTAATATGGTGCCTAATGTGGAGGAAAGTGCTAGGATCATGGGTGTCATCAATAATATGACACACATCATTCATGTACTAGAGGGGATAGGATGAAGGTCTTGCATAGTGTTGTCGTCATCCATTCAAACTTGCATACAAGTAATATGATGTTGGGTCTCATCAACAATATGATACACATCATTCATGTGTTGGGGGGATGGGATGAAGGTTGTGCATAATATCAATGTCATCCATTTGAAATGCCATGAAAAAAAAAGGGTGCTCGATATTTCATGAGAGAGACAATGCCTTTAGGATGGGTAGGGCCCCCAAATTTTTGGTGTGATGCTATCATATGAGCATGTAGTGTATGTGCTAAATCACAGCCCTAAAGCATTGGTTGAATGTATGCCTTATGAGGCTCGGAATAGCCAAAAATCAATGGTGTCACATATTTGTGTCTTTGGTTGTTTGGCATACGCTTTGGTGTCATAGCCACAAAGAATAAACTACAAGACAAGGTTATCAAATGCATTTTTAATGGTTATAATGCAAAAAGTAAAGGGTACCACTTGTACCAACCCTCCACCAACAAAATTTTTGTTAGTAGGAATGGTATTTGTTGCTCAACATGTTGGTTAGCCCTTCATGGATTGCAAAAATCTACCCAATGTGGAGCCTATGGGCATGTTTGATAGTTTGTAGCCTTTATTTCAACAAATTGCACCTGATTTTGGTCAATTTCACCAACTTGTTAATGGTTTACACCAGGTGCATGTCAATTGCAAGGAATCCCATTTTTCATGCTCCCATTAAGAACATTGAGATGCATTTTCATTATTTCATGGGTCTAATGCTTATATTCAGCATGACAAAGCTATTGCTCAACCAGCAATATGGGGTGGCAGATGAGCCTGCACACATCATTGATGAGCATCAAAGGAAAGAAAGATGTGTATATTATGAGCTGGCTCATCATCTGCCTCATTGAGTTTTGACAATTAAGCTAATTCATGTGGTTGCAAAGGGAGATTAAGATACCCTAGATAAAATGATCATGCGGCTTATAGAGTTCAAGGCCAAGGACCACATGCTAGCAAATGATAGGGCTATGAAACCATCCTTTGTGAATCTAGATTATTTTTTGAGGGTAGAATGTGGCATTATTCTTGCAAAGGTACAATGACCTCTTGTCGACAAGTTTAGCCCTATCCTAGCCCCACCCTTGTAGTGTCTCCCCTTGTAAAGAACTCATCCCTTGTAATCTCTCTCTATTTTAGGTAAAACAACTTAGAGATCTTTTGTAGTCTGTATGACTCGTGAATCCAAATATGCCTTGTGACTTGTCACGTTTTTCTAAAAACAATGTAGCATGGAATACAACTTAGCAACTTTCACCATTTCTGTGACTCCAATGGTGCTACATTTAACAAATTTGTAGCTCTATGAACTTTATCATGTACTTTGTATCTCTATGGAACATTGTTTATCTAGACTAGCAAGGTTGCTAATTTAAATTATGCATATTGTGTAAGTATCTTATTGGTTTCAATTAAAGGAATTATTTTGACTTCTCTCTCATTATGTTATCTTGTTTTTTGTCTCTCATTGTGCTAACTTGTCTCACGTTGTATTTTGGATGCAATTTCTTGTAGCCTCTTTGTCTTCTTGTCTCATTGGTGAATAGTGGTATAATATCCCTATCTCTTAATGATAAAACATATTTGAGGTGAGAACCATTAACAAGAATGATAGCAATTAGAAGAAATCATACACTAAGAGCATGCTTGGAAGGCATACAAGTACCTAAAAAGTTTTTCATTCACATTGGATGGAAGGAAGACCCAACACATAGCCCAAAAACTCCACAATGGGCCAATCTAGCTCATACGCAATGAAAATAGTTTAAATAATGTAATGACCACTAGCATGGCCAAGATAATATGGTTGTGCTCAAGTGCAGAGATAAATAAGGGGAAATGGAAATTAAATGTCTCCATGAGGGTATTAGGGAGAAATCTGATTCATACCCTCAAGGTCTTTTGACAATGCCAACTCCTCCTTATACCCAGCCACAATACTATACATGCACTTTATATTAGAATAACTAGTGAACTTGTCATCAAATGAGACCCATAGTTCCACTAAGGAAATCCAAGTACAAAGTGTGATCATCACATGAGGTATGATATATACAATTAGCACTACAAGGTGCAACATTAGACCTACACATAAGAGAAGAGGGCTTGAACCAATTAACTATTTTCAATACTTAAATTTTTTTGCATCAAGCCTAAAAGTGAGGCAAAGCTTGAAAGCTAATCCATTGTTGTATCATGCTATTATAACTCAACAAATGCTACTTTTGGTGTTAGATCATTGGACAAGCAAGATGCTCCTCAATGTTTGCATCCACTACCTTTAGATTCATATGAATCTCAAGGTTCGTTGCAATGGTGTGACTCTCACTATAGATTGGTCGATCATATCAAAGATCGATACCTCTATCTCAACATCATCACAATTCTACATCCATATCTCTCGATCGTGTGGGAGAGACTGGCATACTTAAGCTAGAGATATCATCGATTCCATCCTCCAAGATGGGCTTACTATCCTTTAGGTGTTCCTAGGCTTCTCTCACCCACTCCTTGGCTTCTTCTATGGCTTCGAGTTGACGCTTCAGATTGGGGTACTCCCCTACCTTAGCACTCCCTTTCTTAGCACTCTTTGGAGTAGATGTTTGTGCCTCTCTATTCGTGACTTTCTTTCCAATAGGTATTTTTGTTGCACTCTTGGTTTTAAGTGTGACCTTTACATTCGTTTTAATCTTCCTTTGCCTATAGCTCTTCTTCCCTTTCGAGGTTGTGTCTAGGTTACTGGGACCTAATAGTGATATGCTAGCTCACTTCATCTGTGCTCAGGTCATAACATGCGATGGGATGGGTATTGAGATATTTTCAATCACACCTAATGTAGCCTCTTTGTATAAGGCAGCTTGGGCTGAAGACATTCACGCTGCAGGAATCCCATATGCACAGAGAGGGAAAACTGCTACCCATCCAACAACTATAAAGCAATGTACTTGACTACCACTTTAAAATATGGAATGAATACAATGTCCATGTCATCATGATTTTGATCTTCATCCAACTTCAAATCCTTGACTTTTTGACCAACAAAGAGTTGAAACCTAATGTGTCAAAGGACACAAGAAGGTAGTGTGAAAACACACTATACTTAGTGCTAACAAGCACTATCTTGATGGTTATGCTTCTTGTGTGATGGCTTACAAATGCCTTCTAATCTTCCTTGAACTCTTCCAAATATTCAACACTTCCAAGGAATGTAACTTAGTGATTAAAATTATTGTTGATAACTCCAATAGTGAGAAGATGAAGTACAAGGGGAGCTTGAGTTTTGATGTAGGTGCTTGAGGTCTTCCAATCTTCACAAACCTTCCAAATATCTCCAAATATCTCCAAGAACTTCTCCTCCAGGATGTGTGGATCTGAGTAAATTAGTGAATCAAGTTTTCAATGATTGGGCTTAAGTGGCAGGAGAGAAAATGAGATAATAGATAAGCTTGAAGTTGAAGATGGCTATGGAGTTAGGATTTCAGAAACAGGATGACTGGTTTTTCAATCGTAGTAGTAGGTAGAGTACATCATTTGGCAAGATATTTCATGAGAGGGAAGCTTGGATATGGAGCTTAAAAATCCCTATCATCGCAGGACAAATGGCAGCCTCTACCAATAGTGTGAACTGTACGACCAGTCAAAGGCACAATTCTGAACAACATGATCAATTTTAGAAATTTTGAAGCTAGGGAGCAGCAATGTTACTGATTGAAGTGCCAAAGAGGAGTGAGGAAGTCTGGGAAGATATTCCTAGAAGGAACCTTGTGGAGATATGGCTTGTAGAGGGAGATCTAAGAGCTCTAATGGAGGTAGGTACAGTCTGGCTATGGCTGCCACAAGGTGACTATGAGATTCAAGTGAGGAATGGGGGTCATGCACTCAAACTGATCTGGAATGAGATGAAGAGGTGCTAAGAGGAGTGAAAGGAGAGCTAGGCCATGCTCAGTAGAGCTCTAATACCAAACATGAATATTTTTAAGTGGGTGCTTCTCATGAAGAGTAACATGTATCTTATGGCCCATTTACACTATATAGAAGATGTTACTCTACCTACAAGAAGACATGGAGCTGTCGATATCCAAATACCATCAATGTATCCAATTGAAGACCTTGAAGACATGAAAGTGCAAAAGTTTGAAGTCATTTTCGCTGCCTCAAAGATGATATCTTTGCTTGAGGGGGACATGGACATGAAGACTAATGCGACTAATGCAAGCAAAGTCAATAAGGAATATGACCAGGAGAACCTAGAGGACCAAAAGATCAAAGTGGTGGACATTGAAGTTGCAAGCAAAGTGGTGGACATTGAAGTTGCAAGAAAAGTGAAGAAAAAGTACAAAATCAAAAAGAGCAAGCTGGACTACACCGACAAGAAGACCTACAATGAATTGAAGATCTATGTCAACAGAAATGCTGAAAACTACAAGGGCCTGCCAGTCCTTGACCCAAATTTTTACTAACTTTTTTAGCCTTGTAATGTCTATCCCTAATGCTTCTATCATAAGCTTGTAAACTCCTCATGTAGCCATGTACTACAGCCCTTGTACACTTTGTGAGGCCCCTATTATAGCCTCTAGATGACCATCATATTTATGTTACCCACACTTAGCCTTTTTTGTGACAGCCTCTAGTGTTTTTCCATATTTATTGTGTGCCCACACTTTGCAGGTGTTGCTCTCACTAAAGCCTCTACACACTTTGTACTTTCTGGTTGTGATTGAGGAGGGGTGTTGAGATGTTTTCAATCACACCTAATGTAGCCTCTTTGTATGAGAAAGTTTGGGCTAAAGACATGCAGGCTGCAGGAATCCCATATGCACAGGGAGGGAAAACTGCTATCCATCCAGCAACTATAAAGCAATGTACTTGACTACCACTTTAAAATATGGAATGAATATAATGTCCATGCCATCATGAGTTTGGTTTTCATCTTCCATCTGCCATAGCTCCTTGCCATGCTCTAGATCCACACATTTTCACAATGGGTGTGGCCTCTCCATCGAGTATCTTGACTCCGTATAGCACCAATGGTACTGAAGATACGATTGCCAAACTAGAGGGTGGTTTCTAGGGCAATCAACAAGAGGTGAGTGATTCCACACTTTGCACATTTGAGGTTGCTCCCTCTCAAGGCAGTGTAAAGAGATTTGTCATGGGTGATTGCAAGTCCAACACGGCTCTTGGGTCTACCCTCCTAAGCATCTACCTCTTCCTCTTCCTAACACCATCACTAGCACTAGTTGACAGTCCATGGTCACTAGATTACCCTCTTCATTATATGAGACATAAGAGTTCACATAAGGCTCCTCATCATTTGGCTCCTCCACGTAGCAAACTCAGTGGATAGGTTACGAAAGGTTTTGGCGGCCTAGGTATGCCAATGGGATTGATGTCCATCCTAGGAATGGCTAGTTTCATGTCATTCAGTGCTAGAAGAGCCAATGGAGCTCCTCTCCCCAAGAAATTCAGAGGTCTATTCCCTAGGTATGGTTGGTTCTAAGGCTATAAGTATGGAAGTCTCCTTGGTAGTCTGCAATTCATGGCATCATGACTGAACCTACCGCAATTGGTGCAAGGTTGAGACCTAAGGTCCTGACACTCACCTGAAAGGTGGTTTCCACCACAATACACACATTGGACATGTGTCCACATAGGTCTTGTCATCATCTCTTGTAGTCTAGCTAGTTCCATTTTCATCTCCGCTAGCTCTTGATTTTGGTCAACACTTTTTCCCTTATCCCGAGTGGTTGGAACTGATCATTTGCTAGATGTTGTTGCCCTTTATGAGGTTCTAGAGTTGGCCTTGTCTCAATTTGAGCTCTTGGAGCTCCTCTCCTTGATCTCGTCATCCAATCATATGGCCACTTTGAAGACCCTAGTTAGTGCATCTCTTTGTAGACTCAAGTTGCGTGCCACCAAGGCCTTGTAGAGTTCCTCGCTACGAATTCCATTGATGAAGACTATGGACACCACTCTCTCAATGGATCATTCATTAGTTGTGGGATTCTCTTAAAGAGACTCCACGTGGATAACGTAGATGATGTCTTCTTTGTCCTTATGCTTAATATTCATCAAGCACACTATGAGATTATCGGAGTACCCAGCCTCTGATAATCTCTTAATGAAGAGACTCTTGAGGTTGTTGAAGTTGTTGCACTCTATAGTGTCTAGGCTTGTGTACCACATCCTACCCTTATCGCCTAAGTATAGGCCAAAAGTAGGCCAAAATCTTGCAAGCATTGAGCAAGATCGATGAGGCCATTGGCCTCGCAAACCTGCCCAAATTGCTCCACGAAGCTATAAGGGTCATTGTCTAGCTAGTATTTATCTAACTACTTTGCAACTACAAGAATTTTCAATTGGCTTTTGGAGCCCTGGGTAACTTCTAATCTTGCAAGCAATGAGGTTGCTAGTGTTGCTACCCTTTGTTTTGCTGATGTATTTTCTATGAGAGCCGTTTTGTGAGAAGCTCACTCAATGTTAGGTCTGCCTCTAGCGCTCTCTCTCTCTCTCTCTCTCTCTCTCTCTCTCTCTCTCTCTCTCTCTCTCTCTCTCTCTCTCTCTCTCTCTCTCTCTTGTGCATTCGGTCCTATTCGGTTCCTATTTGTTAGGGCTATGGACTTCCCACATCTCTATGTCTTTGCGCAATTTCCTAGCTTGTTGCTCCTAGTGTTGTACGCCACTATGCTTTGCAAGGCTTTCCGTTCTAGTTTCCTCTCCTCTTCAAGGTCCGCTATGATATCCTATGATGGCCTACCGTGGTGGTCCATCCTAGTGTGCATATCATATTTATTTAGCATCTGTTGGAGTTCGAATGGAAAATCTCCCAAGTCGAGCTCTTCGTTTCTATAGTTTGTACTGGTTTCTGCCATATCTATGGTCTCTTGCTCCACCAAGTTGTTGATGAGGTTCATTAAGCTAGGCAATGTTGCGCCTCCAATGGTGTTGATCCTTCTATGTGTCTAGCTTTCCGTGTTGGGTCTCTCTCCTGGTCTTATAGATTGGGATTCTTGATCACCCATCTAGATCCAAGAGTCATCTCCTATTGGTGGGTTTGTTCTACTTGTTAATTCTGAGTAGGTTCCTTATTTTTTACAAACAGCCCTCAATTTACGTTCACTCCGTGTGTGCGTGGTGCTCTTTCCATGCGCGGTGTGAGATCAGGCTTTCGGTTTTTTTAAGTGCACTTTAAGTATAAAACAATGAGGGGTACAAAGTAGAATAGTAAATGCAGCTTCCGCACTCTTTTCTATGTTCTTGGCTGAGTATAGCTTTAGGCTCAGTTGCTAGTTGCTCTCACTGGTCTCTAGGGTTTGTGCTGCGTCCTTCAGCTCCATTCAAGGTCTAATTGGGGTATGTAGGTTAGTTTGTGGCTCTAAGAGGGGCTCAAAGTTGGCATGACTGTCAGTGGCCATTTCTAGCCGTCCAATTGTGATTTCTAAAATGCACCTTTAAGGCTTTCGGAGGATTACTGTAATATTCCGTGTTTAAAAAAATAAATTGGTTTAATGGAAATTTTTTTATTCCCCCCTTATCCCTGCAGTCGACTGACGAGCTGGAGGGGGAGGGGAATAGAAGGAACTATTAAGCTCCTTGGTGGAGCCTTATGGGGGGAGGGGGACCATGCGTGATGACACGCCGAGAGGAAAGATCCCCCTCCCCTCCACTATTTAAACGGGGGGGGGCGCTGGAGAAGAGGAGGATGAGCCATGAGAAATAGAGGCCAAAACCCTGCCGTGATTGCGAAGAGGAGAGTGCCGCCATAACACCGACCTGAGGGAGGAGGACGGAAGGCTGCTGCCGCCTACATTCTGAGGCCGCTGCTGCCATCGCCAACTAGTCCACAAAGAGCCGTCAGGGATTCCGTCGTCCTCCACACGCCACATGCATTCAGAAGCTTCCAAGAAGCTTCTTGGAAGCTTCTAAGGGGGGATCTTTAAGCCCCCTTTCTCATTGATATTCCCTTCAAAAGTCCTTTAACCCCGGTTTCCATTATAAACCCCCTTTGTTCCTCTCGGGTTTAATCCTCCCTAAATCCCCTTTGTCCCCCCCCCCCCCCATTTTAAACCCCCTAGGATTTTTTCCCCTTAAGCCCCTTTTCACCCTCTTCTTCCTCCCCCCCCCCCCCCTCCCCGGTTTAATCCCCCCTAAGGCCCTTGTTTCCCCCCCTCCCCCCCCCACGGGTTTTAATCCCCCCTAAGCCCTTGTCCCCCCCCCCCCCCCCCCAAAATTATCCTTAGAAGGCCTTAAGAGGTCTTTAAGCCTTTCTAATCCCCATAAGGCCCCTTGTTCCCCCCCCCCCCCCCCCCGGGGTTTCAAAAATTCCCTTAGCCCTCCCCATGGTTTTTGGAACCACACACCCCCTAGGTTATTTTTTTCCCTTTTTCCCTTAAGCCCTACCTTGGCTTTGGGAACCTAAACCCCGTGTTTTATTCCCCTAAACCCTTTTTCACCCCCTTATAACCCTTTTTACCCTTTTCAACCCCTCTCATAACTCTTATTTTCCCACAACTCCCTAAGCTTTCTTCTTAATCCCCCGTATCTCCATTATTATTTCTCCCCCCGAACCTAAAAATCAAAATCATTATCATGGCCTCGGATGGTATCCCGTAAGGGAGAAATAGCCGTGAGATAAAAGATAGGGAGGGGAAGCAGAGGGAGTGAAGGAGGAAGAGTGGGAAAAAGATTGAAAAGAATGAGTGAAGGAGGAAGAGTGGAAAAAAGATAAAAGAAAAGGAAGGAGAAGATGGTGGACTTCCAAAAGAAAGAGGAAAAGGCTATCTCACATTCGAACTACAATGCCGCCAAAGAAAGTCCAAGGTGTAGCTGCGGGAGGGTCATCTCCCGGTATCCATGTGGATATCTCACCCCAAAACCAAGTTTTTCTTCTTGGCTTTAATTCAGTTTTAAATCAATCATGCAAAGAAAAATTGTTAAGGATAGGATATATTTGTTCGAGTTATTTGTAACAAAGGAGTTTAGCTTATGAATGACAATGTATAGAACTTAGCTTCTTCAAATTGCATCAAGCATTATAAATTACGAGCAAGATTAACCATTTACTATAATAGTATATTTTAGTTAAATCCTAAGGTGTAGAAATTATATCTTGCACCATTAGTCTTATTCCTTTCGCAACGAATCGTTGTAAATGGTTAAATTCATGAAAGGTTTCTTTCGATGCTCAAATTACTAGGGAGTTATCTTTGCTAGTTGCACATCTTAGCAAGGAAATTGTTGTTATTTGGCATGAGTTCATCTTTGAAGAAAACAGAAGTTAAATGTTAGGAATTAACAAGTATAAAAATTAGATATACGAACTCATTTGGAAAGAAAATGTAATGGGGGATTGCTGGATGACACTCTATTAATACTTTTCCCTTGCTATTTGAGGACTTCGGGACTAATAAAGTGTGTATACACCAATTTCAGAGCTAGGCCTTTTTGTCCCAAGGAGTATTGTCACTCTTTGTATCACCTTGGCATTAGGCTATATGCCAAATTAAACTGTATTGATTGGGAAAGTAAATTGTCACAAGGATAGTAAAACCGTGACAAGACGATTAATATTACCTTCCAAAAGATAACTGAACCAATCTAAACATAGAAACATTCATACCTTAAACACTTGACTACTTTCCTTACCGTAGGGACAATAAATTCATAAAGATAATAAACTAGGGTTTGTCCCTAAGGTTCTTAAAAAAAGAAACCCTAGGCCTGACATACATCAGTTTAAAGGATCTAAACAGATTACTCCACACAGGACTTGCGCAACAAGTAGGAAATCATTTAGTCTTGTGATTGATTCACAAGGAGAAAGGGTAAAAACCGTCATCAAGGATGGCAGATCCCTACGCAAGTTATCTTGAAAAAGGACCTATTTTTGGATATCCTTCTAAATAAGGAATGTTGTAAACTAGAAACTAGCATATCTAAGGAACTTAGGGTTGACCAAGTTTGGTTAATAAGGTACGCCCTACACCGGAATGTAAAATATCTTGCCAATTTTACAAGACACCTTGGGAACGAGTGCTGATACACTCAAAAGGAAAGAACACTTCCTTAGTAGTTTTCCATACAACTGGATTGATTAATGGAAATGTTTGTGCTTGCTAGAGATTTTAGGGCTCTGTTTGAATTATGAATTACAAATTAAATGAGTACCTATACTTCAGGTTAAAAGGTCTGAAGGGAGAGGCAGCTTCAGTTACCCCCGACTGCCTGCCTAATCCTAACCAAGGGGGTTATTGATCGCCCTGGGAATGTGGACCAAACCCACCGCGAGAGGTCTCTCCGTTAAGCTCTACTTGGAGTAGGAGGACCCTTGGGTGCCGAGGGGGCTCTGGCCGTACATCCCTCGCCTTCCGAGTCCTGCACAAGAGGCTAACGTGACTCGGGATTGGATCTCGAGGCCCGCATACTAGTTGACGGGCGGAAGCTTGGAATAGCGATCCCTGAGGATTACTGGATAGCGTTCGGGCAGATTATGGACAAGCCTACGGGCGGAACTCCTTGTATTTCAAAGATAAAATGATGAAATGTAAAGAAAGAACTTGCTTGATATTGTTTTTCTATGTCACGTGATAAGATTACGTGAAGGAACCAGTGCTTAACGGGGTTAATTAACGAAGCTGACTGTTATATGTCAAATTAATATGTTAGATAATTACATAACTAAAAAAAACCGAGGAAAGTGCGGAGGATGGGCCATGTGGGTGGTCCCGATTAGCCGGGAACTTTTCTCAAAAATATCGAAGAACAGCGGAATGATCATCATCATCAAAAAGAATAACGAGAACAATGACCTAGAGTTACGTCTTACCCGATTTACGTTGTTTTAGGGGAACGGAATGGGACTATGCCTTATGGCAGAGAGGTTGAGCTTTGCATCCCTCTCGTTTCCCATTCTCCTTGAACCAAGTGCAGCGTGAATCCGCTTCAGACCTGGCGTTTCTGCGTAAAGTAGTTCGCTCGAGTCTGACGCTAGTTGCTGTTAGCTAATGACCCATTAGGAAAACCCTAATTCTGGTCGATCCTAAGTGGGAACGGCCAGGATACTTCCGCTACGTGGCAGACGCAGGAAGAACTAGATCGCAAAACCCGTAACATTCCTTGGGAGTGCCGGGCAGAGCTTTTCTAGATATCCTTTCCTATGGACTGCTAAGACGTGTCCTAGATGATACTAGGGGACACGTTACAAGTTGGTATCAGAGCCGACCAACAATGGAATTGTTTTTATGAGATCTCAATAAAATGAAGTAAAGAAATTATTGCTATCCAAACATTTCCTCATCTTCAATGCTGTCTTGCAGAACTATGAAGCATGGAACAAGTTTTTGGTGTTTCGGGTCATGTTTATGACTGCAATGCATTCTCCGCTTTATAGACAAAGAATTGGGATGATGAACATCCTGGAGCAGATTTATAATCCATCACCTTTATACATAGAATGAAGATGGACGGGGTCTTCAGGAATCTACTACATAGCTGCCCACCGGTTTGCTTATCTACAGACCAACCTAAAGAGGATCGAGTGGTTGGAAGACTTGAAAGTCGTGAAGCTGTTCATTTTTATGGAAGCTCACGTAAATTCGACTTTACATATTCAAGGTCGGAGGGTTGAAATGAACTCATATGTATATGAGGAAGTAACCCGTGTAATCCCAACCGATAGGATGAAAGTGTTGGGCCGCCATGAGAAGTATGGATTCCAACGAAAAGGGTATCCTGAACTTCCAATGAATTATCAATTCCTAAAGATCCATGACCCAAAACCCTACTATTACACAATTCCTGTAGACAAATGCAATACAACGTTGTTCTCCCCAAACTGAATGTAATGATTGGATTATCATCACACGAGACGTTGTATAAGGCTACGCCCATGTAAATATAAATAAAGACTTCTTTTATCAATATCTGGCTGTGCATCAGAGTTGTTAAAAAGTTAAGTAGCTTCATTATTTACGAGATAGCTGAACTAAAGATAAGCTAACGTCAATTATCATATAATAACATTAAGAAAACTTTTATCCAGGCACAACCCCAGGTACAGGTTCCAAATTCGGCCCCTACATCAAGTACTGCTGTGACCCAGGAGAAGAAGTTCCTCCTCAAGCAGATAAAGCCACCCAAGTTTGACGGGAGAGGCTGATTCGTCCAGTCTGATGCTGAAATTTGGATTGAATCTATGGAGGATTACTTTGAAGCAGCTGGTACTGCACCTACCAATCAGGCCATGCTCGCCAAGTTAAAACTCACCGGCGAAGCCAGACTTTGGTGGAAACAATGGTATAGGAATCAAGGGACTTTAGAGGGGTCCGTTACCTGGGAGAAGTTAAGAAAAGTCGTGCAGGGGAGATATTTGCCACCTGCATATCGTACACAGAAAATGAATGAGTTCTACGAGCTAAAACAGCTAGGACTCACTCTTGACGCATACTACTCTAAATTCGTCTCACTTTTAAAGTATGCGCCATAGATGGACATGACGCACCAGGTGTCCAAATTTTGCGTGGGCTTAAATCCACCCGTAAATACCCATCTCGAATCTATGCGTCCATCAGATCTTCAGGATGCACTCATTCGAGCGGCGCCTATAATTCAGGAGATGCAAGCTAGACCAAGGGGTAACAAAACTTGGTCCTATAGTGACCCGAACAGCGGAGCATTCAGATGTCAAATGAAGAGAGTTCAAGGTCACAATCCGGGACAAAGGAAGAAAGCAAGGACAAATAACGTCAACAACTTTGTTCCTACTCAAAGTAATGGCCGAAACCTCCGATGTTTCCATTGCAACGAACCCGGTCATTTCAAGAGGCAATGTCCCAAGCTCAGCGAAGGACATCGTCAAACGCCTTTCCAAGGTGCAGGCCGCAGTCAAGGAGCCACCACCCGTGGAAGAGGAAGAACTGCTTGCATTGCCAATAGGCAAAAATGCGAAGAAGAAGATGAGGAAGATTCGACTATGGAAGCTGAATTCGAAAGAGCAACAGTTCATGCCGCTTTACATAAGAAAGGGCCGAATCGCCAGTTCTGGGTGATTCAGACACCGTCAGACTATCAAGGTAAAGGTTTCAAAACCTTGATTGATTGTGGCAGTACACATTCCTTTATCTCACCAGCATGTGCAAAAAGATTAGGAATAGCCACAGTAGAAGCACCTACCCTGCTTGTGGAATTGGCAAACGGTCGTGAGGTAAATTGTACCAGGCAAACTGCTAAGGTGGAATTCTTTCTGGGAGGAAAGAAAACCTCAGTCAAATTCAGAGTCATGAATTTAGGTATCCATGAGTGTCTATTCGGGATGGATTGGCTTAAGCCTAATGACGCCCACATTCATTGTGGAAAGGGTCAAGTTTCCTTTCGAAACTCTGAAAGGGAATTTGTCACAACTCAAGGTGAGGCAGGAGTGCCAAGAATCCAATTGGCCAAAGTATCTCGGATCATAAAAGGAGTCAGAAAAGGATTACCCATTTACTTGATCAAAAGCAAGAGTCTCATGAAGGACCTTCTTGGCTAAAGGAATACGCTGACATATTCCCTGAGGAATTGATTGAACTTCCACCTCCAAGAGAAGTAGATCATGAGATTAGGCTAGTACCTGGAGCTGCACCAATTGCAAAGAGACCTTATAGAATGTCCATACCAGAAGCAATTGAGTTGAAGGAACAACTCAAGCAACTGTTGGATCAGGGTTACATCCGACCTGGAAACTCACCGTGGGGAGCTCCAGTACTATTCCAGAAAAAGAAAGATGGGACACTTCGACTATGTATTGATTACCGAGGGTTGAATCAATCAACAGTCAAGAACAAGTATCCTATTCCTAGAATAGATGAGCTTCTTGATCGTCTTCAAGGTGCAAAGATCTTCTCCAAGATTGATCTCAAGTCAGGTTACTATCAGATAAGGATCAAGGAAGAAGATATTCCAAAAACGGCCTTCAATACAAGATATGGGCACTTTGAGTTCTTGGTTATGTCATTCGGGCTTACAAATGCACCTGCCACCTTCAATAGATTAATGCAAGATATCTTTAGACCATATCTTGATGATTTCGTGCTTGTCTTCTTCGATGATACTTTAGTCTATTCCAAACAGGAAGAAGATCATGAACCTCAACTTCGGATTGTCCTTGAGACAATGAGGTCTCATAAGTTGTATGCAAAAATGAAGAAGTGTGCATTCTTCAAGCGTCAGATTGAATATCTGGGATTCATAGTATCATCAGAGGGAATATTAGTAGACCCAGCCAAAGTCAAAGATGTGCTTGAATGGCCAATACCAGTATCCGTCAAAGAAATACATAGCTTTCTTGGATTGACAGGATGGTATAGGGTCTTTATCAAAACTATGCTTTGATTGCAGCACCCCTTACAGATCTACTAAAGAAGCAGACTTCCATTACATGGTCAACTTCTGAACAAAATAGCTTCGACAAACTGAAGCAAAGTTTGGTATCAGCACCTATTCTAAAACTTCTTGACCTCAATAAGGAGTTCGAGGTAGTAACTGATGCTAGCATTCTTGCCTTGGGATGTGTACTTATGTAGGAAGGTCATCCAGTAGCATACTCTTCAAGGAAATTGAAGAGTCATGAAAAGAATTATGCCCCGCATGATCTGGAATTACTAGCTATCATCCATGCTCTAAAGCTTTGGAGACACTACCTATTGGGTAACAAGTTTACTCTAGTAACCGATCATAAGAGTCTCAAATGGATTTTTACCCAGAACGAGCTCAACATGAGGCAACGTCGGTGGATTGAAGTATTGGAGACATATGATTTTGAAATCAAGTACCGACCAGGGAAAGAGAATGTAGTTGTCGATGCACTCAGTCGCAAGGCATTCCTAAATTCCCTAATCTTGCAGAATCCATCAACGGCCAGATCTCTAGCTACAAAGGTATCTATGCCAAACAACCCTATACTTGAACTAGCTAGAGAGGAAGCATGCCATGATTTGGCCTACCAAACAATGATAAAGGAAATATCTACCAAGGAGCACAATCAGAATTTGCAAGCTAAGTATCAGGAATTTTCCATTGATAATGGACTTGTCTACTATAGAACAAGGCTGTGTATACCAGCAAGCCAGTCACTTAAGCAGATATTATGGGAAGCTCATGATTCTCCTTTCCCAGGACATCCTGGCTATGCTAAAACTCTTAATGCAGTTAGGAAGAGCTATCATTGGGAGAGGCTTAAAGGTGACGTTCTCAAGTATGTCACTGAGTGTTTGTCTTGCCAACGTATCAAGGCCGAACATGTCATGATGCTAGGGAAACTGCAACCGCTTGACATTCCCCAAATGAAATTCATCAGTATGGATTTTGTTGTGGGCTTACCCCAAGTCCAAGGAGGATACAATTCCATTATGGTTGTGGTTGACATACTTACCAAGGTTGCACACCTGATTCCAGTAAAGACAAACTATAAAGCCTCCGACATTGCAAGATTGTTTATCAAGGAGATATTCAAGCTACATGGGTTACCTAGAAGAATCATTAGTGATCGAGATTCTCTCTTCACATCACACTTCTGGAGAGCTATCTTTGAAGCTATTGGGACTCAACTCTATTTTAGCACCACCTACCATCCCCAAACAGATGGCCAAATAGAGCGAGTAAATCAAGTCATCGAGGATATGCTTAGGGCATACTGTTGTCGAGAACCTAAGAGGTGGATTCAATACTTGCCTTTGGTTGAATTTGTCTACAATGCTTCTTACCAGCAGAGCATTCAAATGACCCCTTTCCAAGCATTGTATGGTCATGATTGTCGAAGTCCCCTAAACTTTTCTAATCCAACCCTAAGAGTTGAAGCTTCAAGACAAATGTTGGAGGACATGGATGATCAAATAAGGTCAATAAGACAAGACATACAAGCAGCCAAGGATAGACAAAAGGCATATGCAAATTTGAAACGTCAAGAAAGATTCTTCGAAGAAGGAGACATGGTCTTCATTCGAGTACGCCCTAAAAGGAGTTCGCTATCCCTAGGAGAATGCAAGAAGCTAAGTCCAAGGTATTGTGGGCCGTATAAAATCCTCAAATGCCTAGGACCCAATGCTTATAGATTGCAACTCCCTGAGAATCTAAAGGTTCACAATGTATTCCATATCAGCCTATTGAAAAAAATACGTACCCAATCCTAATCATGTACTTGATGACCAACAAATTGTAATGCCTAGTCAAGGAGTCCTTGAACTAAGGCCGGAAAGGATCTTAGATGTTAGGGAAAGACAGTTAAGATCTAGAACCTTGAAAGAATGCCTTGTCCAGTGGAAAGATTATCCCGAAGAGGATGCCACTTGGATAGATGAAAGCTCTCTCAACCATCAATATCCACAGTTTATCTCGAGATGAGGACATCTCAATTCCTCCAAGGGGGAGAGAATGTAATATTCCGCGTTTAAAAAAATAAATTGGTTTAATGGAAAAAAAATTATTCCCCCCTTATCCCTCTAGCCGACTGACGAGCTGGAGGGGGAGGGGAATAGAAGAAACTATTAAGCTCCTTGGTGGAGCCTTATGGGGGGAGGGGGACCATGCGTGATGACACGCCGGCAGGAAAGATCCCCCTCCCCTCCACTATTTAAACGAGGAGGAGGGGGGGGGGGGCGCTCGAGAAGAGGAGGCTGAGCCGTGAGAAATAGAGGCCGAAACCTTGCCGTGATTGCGAAGAGGAGAGTGCCACCATAACACCGAGCTGAGGGAGGAGGACGGAAGGCTGCTGCCGCCTACATCCTGAGGCCGCCACTGCCATCGCCAACCAATCCACAAAGAGCCGTCAGGGATTCCGTCATGCGCCACACGCCACATGCATTCAGAAGCTTCCAAGAAGCTTCTTGGAAGCTTCTAAGGGGGGATCTTTAAGCCCCCTTTCTCATTGATATTCCCTTAAAAAGTCCTTTAACCCCGGTTTCCATTATAAACCCCCTTTGTTCCTCTCGGGTTTAATCCTCCCTAAATCACCTTTGTCCCCCCCCCCCCATTTTAAACCCCCTAGGATTTTTTCCCCTTAAGCCCCTTTTCACCCTCTTCTTTCCCCCCCCCAGTTTAATCCCCCCTAAGGCCCTTGTTTCCCCCCCTCCCCCCTCCCGCGGGTTTTAATCCCCCCTAAGCCCTTGTCCCCCCCCCCCCCCCCCCCCAAAATTATCCTTAGAAGGCCTTAAGAGGTCTTTAAGCCTTTCTAATCCCCATAAGGCCCTTGTTCCCCCCCCCCCCCCCCCCCCGCAGGTTTCAAAAATTCCCTTAGCCCTCCCCATGGTTTTTGGAACCACACACCCCCTAGATTATTTTTTTCCTTTTTCCCTTAAGCCCTCCCTTGGCTTTGGGAACCTAAACCCCGTGTTTTATTCCCCTAAACCCTTTTTCACCCCCTTATAACCCTTTTTCAACCTCCCTCATAACTCTTATTTTCCCACAACTCCCTAAGCTTTTTTCATAATCCCCCATATCTCCATTATTATTTTTCCCCCCAAACCTAAAAATCAAAATCATTATCATGGCCTCGAATGGTATCCCGTAAGGGAGAAATAGCCGTGAGATAAAAGATAGGGAGGGGAAGTACAGGGAGTGAAAAGAGGGAGTGAAGGAGGAAGAGTGGGAAAAAGATTGAAAAGAATGAGTGAAGGAGGAAGAGTGGGAAAAAGATAAAAGAAAAGAAAGGAGAAGACGGTGGAATTCCAGAAGAAAGAGGAAAAGGCTATCTCACATTCGATCTACGATGCCGCCAAAGAAAGTCCAAGGTGTAGCTGCGAGAGGGTCATCTCCCGGTATCCATGTGGATATCTCACCCCAAAACCAGGTTTTTCTTCTTGGCTTTAATTCGGTTTTAAATCGATCATGCAAAGAAAAATTGTTAAGGATAGGATATATTTATTCGAGTTATTTATAACAAAGGAGTTTAGCTTATGAATGACAATGTATAGAACTTAGCTTCTTCAAATTGCATCAAGCATTATAAAATATGAGCAAGATTAACCATTTACTATAATAGTATATTTTAGTTAAATCCTAAGGTGTAGAAATTATATCTTGCACCATTAGTCTTATTCCTTTCGCAACGAATCGTTGTAAATGGTTAAATTCATGAAAGGTTTCTTTCGATGCTCAAATTACTAGGGAGTTATATTTGCTAGTTTCACATCTTAGCAAGGAAATTGTTGTTATTTAGCATGAGTTCATCTTTGAATAAAACAGAAGTTAAATGTTAGGAATTAACAAGTATAAAAATTAGATATACGAACTCATTTGGAAAGAAAATGTAATGGGGGATTGCTGGATGACACTCTATTAATACTTTTCCCTTGCTATTTGAGGACTTCGGGACTAATAAAGTGTGTATACACCAATTTCAGAGCTAGGCCTTTTTGTCCCAAGGAGTATTGTCGCTCTTTGTATCACCTTGGCATTAGGCTATATGCCAAATTAAACTGTATTGATTGGGAAAGTAAATTGTCACAAGGATAGTAAAACCATGACAAGACGATTAATATTACCTTCCAAAAGATAACTGAACCAATCTAAACATAGAAACATTCATACCTTAAACACTTGACTACTTTCCTTACCATAGGGACAATAAATTCATAAAGATAAGAAACTAGGGTTGTCCCTAAGGTTCTTAAAAAAAGAAACCCTGGGCCTGACATACGTCAGTTTAAAGGATCTAAACAAATTACTCCATCACAGGACTTGCACAACAAGTATGAAATCATTTAGTCTTGTGATTGATTCACAAGGAGAAAGGGTAAAACCGTCATCAAGGATGGCAGATCCCTACGCAAGTTATCTTGAAAAAGGACGTATTTTTTTATATCCTTCTAAATAAGGAATGTTGTAAACTAGAAACTAGCATATCTAAGGAACTTAGGGTTGACCAAGTTGGGTTAATAAGGTACGCCCTACACCGGAATGTAAAAGATCTTGCCAATTTTACAAGACTCCTTGGGAACGAGTGCTGATATACTCAAAAGGAAAGAACACTTCCTTAGCAGTTTCCCATACAACTGGATTGATTAATGGAAATGTTTGTGCTTGCTAGAGATTTTAGGGCTCTGTTTGAATTATGAATTACAAATTAAATGAGTACCTATACTTCAAGTTAAAAGGCCTGAAGGGAGAGGCAGCTTCAGTTACCCCCGACTGCCTGCCTGACCCTAACCAAGGGGGTTATTGACCCCGCCGAGAACGTGGACCGAACCCGCCGCGAGAGGTCTCTTCGTTAAGCTCTACTTGGAGTAGGAGGATGCTTAGGTGCGAGGGGGGGCTCTGGCCGTAAATCCCTCGCCTTCCTGGTCCTGCACAAGAGGCTAACGTGACTCGAGATTGGATCTCAAGGTCCGCATACTAGTTGACGGGCGGAAGCTTGGAATAGTGATCCCTGAGGATTACTAGATAGCCTTCGGACGAATTATGGACAAGCCTATGGGCGGAACTCCTTATATTTCAAAGATAAAATGATGAAATGTAAAGAAAGAACTTGCTTGATATTGTTTTTCTATGTCACGTGATAAGATTACGTGAAGGAACCAGTGCTTAACGGGGTTAATTAACGAAGCTGATTGTTATATGTCAAATTAATGTGTTAGATAATTACATAACTAAAACAAACCAAGGAAAGTGCGGAGGATGGGCCATGGGCCCGTCCTACGGTTGGGTGGTCCCGGTTAGCCGGGAACTTTTCTTAAAAATCTCGAAGAATAGCGGAATGATCATCATCATCAAAAAGAATAACGAGAACGATGATCTAGAATTACGTCTTACCCGATTTACGATGTTTTAGGGGAATGGAATGGGACTATGCCTTATGGTAGAGAGGTTGAGCTTTGCATCCCTCTTGTTTCCCATTATCCTTGAACCAAGTGCAGCGTGAATCCTCTTCAGACCTGGCGTTTCAGCGTAAAGTAGTTCGCTCGGGTCTGACACTAGTTGCTGTTAGCTAATGACCCATTAGGAAAACCCTAATTCCGGTCGATCCTAAGTGGGAACGGCCAGGATACTTCTACTACGTGGCAGAAGCGGGAAGAACTAGATCGCAAAACCCGTAACATTCCATGGGAGTGCCGAGCGGAGCTTCTCTAGATATCCTTTCCGATGGACTGCGTAGACATGTCCTGGATGATACTAGGGGACACGTTACAATTACGTTGTTTGCGGGAGGTGTTCTACTTAGCCCAAGATGCGCTAGATTTGTCATTTTTTTGCTGTCAAATTTTTTGTCTAATTCTATTGTGTTCGATTCATATCACCTAATTCTCAAAATCGAGCATCCAAGTGAGGATGATCTGATTCTACCTCGTCCGATTTTTGCATCCGATTGTAGGTGGTCGAAGTGGCCGATGTCCAATTGTGCAAATCCGATTTTGTTTTTCTAAATTTTGCATTTGATCCAAAGTGGTCTAATTTTGAGAATTGGATGGGTCGAGCATTCAATCGGATAGGCAAGATGTGTCCGAGTGTCCAAGCTAGTCCAATTTTCCAAATTAGACACTAATGTCCAATCGGACAAGCTAGATATATTCGAGTGCCCGATTGCCCAAGCTCAAACTCTATTGCTTGCGTCTGATTCCGATGGCGCGAAGAGTGATGACACTTATTTGATTCCACACAATGATTTACAGCATGCAAGTCTAGAATGATCTCCAAAATGTAAGTATGGACTAAGAACAAGGTTTGTATATACTTTGTATGCGCAAAAAACGATCGATCCTTCGAGAGCTCTAAGTCTCTCTCTCTCTATCTCTCTCTCTCTCTCTCTCTCTCTCTCTCTCTCTCTCTCTCTCTCTCTCTCTCTCTCTCTCTCTCTCTCTCTCTCTCTCTCTCTCTCTCTCTCTCTCTCTCTCTCTCTCTCTCTCTCTCTCTCTCTCTCTCTCACTGCTACAGGTGAAAATGAGCTTCACCCTTGCTCTCTGGGGGTCTTAAGCTCTTGTCCTGCTTAGCCTTGACCTCTCTAATCTCTCGCCTCATGACATTAACACATTCAAGTACTCCTTTTCCAATTTTTTCCATGTTTGTGCCCTATATAGGCCTGTTTTATAGCAACAACCCTAAAGCAATTCGCTTTGATTTCTTGATCCTATCCTACTCCAATTGCAATAAAAATCGAAACCCAAATATTGAATCAATTTATCCTACTTGTCTACTCCTCAAAAACCCAAAATACTTAGTTTTTTTGAATATTAAATCCCCAAACCTCCTACCTATATCAAGCATCGATTTGGGGATGAAACCCTACTTCGATGCTCGATTTGAAGCATGCAAGTGCTCAAGCTAGAATCTGTTTGTTCAAGCAAGAGAACCAAAATGAAGTGGGATCTCATAGTCAACCGCTTAGACCCACAGACCGCTTATTGTTCAAGCATTTCAAGCAAGCACAAATGGCTCTCTCTCAACTAGCCGATGCACTTTTGATCCCACAGGGGGTGTTGCGAGCTTACCTTGACGCCTAAATGAGTAGCTTCCTCCCTGAAGCAAGCTGGTAGCTCTATGATTCGAGATGTGAGCTCAAGCAACCTCAAGCCTCCTCCTTTGAGCTCCATTCTCCATAGCCGCATGCGAGACAAGTGAAGAGAAGAGATGAGATGATGGAGAGCTTCTCCACCGCAGTCCCTCACCCTCACACACTCACTCCCTTACACTCTCACACTCCCTCTCTCAAGCACACACAAGTTACAAACAAGGAGAGTAGAAGAGAAGAAGAAGAAGACCAGTTTTACCACACACCAAAGGATGATCTTCTCATTCACTTTTTGAGTTTATATACAAGCCCTCAATCCTTGGGCATGTTGAAAATAGCAAATGATGCTTGCATGTATGCCCGTAGAGGCTGGATGTATGCCTAGAAAAGGCTGCCCATAAGAGGCTTTGTATGAGAGATAGACAAAGATGTATGCCCTAGAAAGAGAGGTCCTAAATCCCATAAGCATTGAGAGGAAAAGTGGTACTATCCAAAAATCTATATAAGCATGTACTTGGCTCCATTTTCAATGCAAGTTATCATCATTTTGTGACACTCAAGATTGTGTATATGAGTCCAAGTTAATCTATCTTGGAACCTAATTCACTTGAGTTACAATTCTTTATCTCAATCATGGTTTATGTGTATAACCTTCGTCTGCCATAGCTAGCATAGTTCTAGATCTGTGTTTCTCAACACGGTATTAGAGCCATGGTGAGCTATGTCTAGCCACACCCATTCTCTCTTCTACTTCTACTACCTCATTTTTTGGTCCTCACAGTAATGATAGCGGTTTAGCTTAGAAGGAGTAGAATTATCTTAGTTGTGTAGGAGAAAGAGAGAGAGGCTCCCTATTGAGAGGACTTGAAGGCCAAGTTGGGAGCCTATTTTCAATTACTAGAGGGTGTTGGAAGATGCTTTGCTCAAATTGATGCTGCCAATAGAGGGGCAGTAAGCAAAGAGAAACTAAAGGAGAGATAGGTGAAAGCAATGCAAGATCCAAAAATTCAAAGTATACTTCCAGATCCAGTCATATGGCAAGTCTACAGCAACAGAGTAGCTTGCTATACTAAGCTTGGTGAACTACTTAAAGGACTGAAGGATGCTTACAGATGTCTTAAGCTGGACTTAGCTTTTGTGTAGAAGGTCATCTTGAAACTCAAGCTTAAGTCACTGCTGTGAACGACTCCTACTGTTGAGGAGCAAAAGTGTAAATGAGGGCCTTTGTGGAATGGAAGGATCCTCTCCATCAAATTAGATAAGGATTGCACACGCCCTTCGGCACTATACCATCCATGACCCTCACTGGAAAATTGCGATAAATATCTATTGAAGAGAGGACCCCAGAGGCTGTTGACAGAGGCAAGGCAGTGAAGGGCAGCGCTGGCAATGGAGAGGGAGCAGAGGTTCCTTTGATCTAAGGTCATCTCCTCCATCGAGCATAAGAAGCAGAGCAAAGCAACGTTGCAGCCTATGAACTCACTCAAGACGCTGTGGGGCAAATGCCTAAGGACCAGAAAAGCTACCAGCGAGCTTGCAAGCAATAGCACCAGGATGCCCAAGCCGATGAGCTGGACGGCCAATGGAGTAGTGGTATCATGCCTCCTCATGAGTACAAGGGCATAGACGAGCCACGTTATGTGAAAGGGAAGTGGAACCCAGGAGAAAGAAGCCTAGCGGTGAGAGTTATGGCAGATGGAGAGCAAGAGCCAAGAGAGAGAGAGAGAGAGTCAAAAATGGGAACTCCAACAACCACAATGTGTGGCTAGGCCTTCCTTTATTCAACGTGTCACTAAAAGAATAAAGAATAAGTGACTATGACGGGAAACCGCCACCTGCAATGTGCAATGGCAGGTACTGTCAGTGTAGTAATACACGAGCAGCTAGGCGGAGGTGCCTTTACCCCCAACAACCTCCCACTTAAAGGAAAATCTACCCCAGTGAGAGAGAAAAAGAAAAGATAGTACAACATGTACACATGTACAACAGGATGAGGAAAAAGGCATCATCTCATCCAATGCCCATCAATCTCTTGAGAAAGGCAAAGCGCTTGGTAGTGAGGCTCTTCATGAGCAAGTCTGCAGGATTCCGCTTAGTTGGAAACTTGATAAGGTCAACAGACCTGTCCTCAATGACCTCACAAATGAAGTGATACCTCACATATGTTTCATCTTCTCATGGAAGACTGGATTCTTGGCCAACTGAATGGAACTCATGGAATTCGAATGCAGTGTAGGCATAGCATGTGTCATACCAAGGGGAGCAATCAAACAGCCTAACCAGGTAGCCTCCTTGCAAGCCTCTGTGGCTGCAATATACTCTACCTTTGTAGTAGAAAGATGCGTACACTTCTGCACCCTAGACATCCATGAGATAGCCCCTCTAGCATAAGTGAACACATAGCCAGAAGTAGACTTCCTACTATCTGCATGTCTTGCATAATCAGATTCAGTGTACCCCATGGCTCCTATATCTTGGCTGCCATAACAAAGATACATATCTAATGTGCCCTTCAAGTACTTCATGATACCCTTCACAGCATCCCAATGTTTCTTGCCAGGTGTAGCCATATAACGTGCCACAACCCCAACTGCAAAAGCAATATCTGGACGGATGGCTATCATGGCATACATAAGACAGCCCACAGCTGATGCATAGGGAATCTTGGACATCTCATCCCTCTGCTCATCTGTCTCTATGGGCAATCGACCTATGAAACCTTCACATGAGAAGGTAATGGACAGCCAATAGCCTTAACATCTTGCATGTGGAAGCGCTCAAGGACTTTATAAATGTACTCCCTCTGTGATGATAGATAGAGTAGTCCCTGAGATCTATCACGCGTAATGCGCATACCAAGTATATAAGAGGCATGTTCCAGATCTTTCATCTCAAAGCTCTTCTTGAGTTGAGCTTCAAGAGCATCTAGCTCCTCATGAGATGTCCCTGCTAAAAGCATTTCATCCACATAGAGTACCAAAATTAGTAAAGAACCATCACGGGCTTTCTTCGTGTACAAGCATGGATCCATAGCATTGTGGTTGTAGCCCTATGACTACATAAATGCATCAAACTTATGATACCATTCCCTAGGTTCCTGCTTCAAGCCATATAGACTCTTCTTTAGCTTGTACACTAGGTGCTCCCTACTAGGGTGTGCAAAGCCCTTAAGTTGCTCCATATAAATCTCATCATGCAAGTCCCCATGTAAAAAAGCCATCTTGACATCCATCTGGTACAAGTCCAGGTCAAGCTATGCAACCAGGGCCAAGACTAAGTGTAGGGTGGTCATCTTGACCACAGGAGAAAAGACTTCATTAAACTCAACACCATGCTCCTACTTAAAACCCTTAGCAACCAATGGAGCCTTGTATGTTGGCTTGGGGTGTCTAGGGGTACTTTTCAACTTGTACACCCACTTGCATGGCAAATCCTTCTTACCCTGAGGCAAGGAAACAAAATCCCAAGTCTGATTCTTATGTAATGAGTCAAGCTCAAACTGCATAGCCCTCTCCCAAGAGTGACAATCACCCCTTCGCATAGCCTCATCATAAGAGAGAGGCTCTCTTGCATCTATAACCAGTACATAATCCGTAGAAGGTGCAAAATGGTCAAAAGGTTGTCTATCTCTAGTAGAATGCCTCAATCTAGGATCTATTTCTTGATCGACATTTTGTCTAACATCAGCATGTCTAGCATGTGGGCCATGGGCATCAAGTGATGCTACACACTGTCTAGCTAGCTATGGAGTGAGCTAAACGAGAGTAGGTGGCTCCTCCTGAAAGATAACTCTACATACCTCAACCGTTTTCTTAGGCTGCATATGCATTTTGTCCTCATGAAAGATGACATCATGATTGCGGATCACTTTCCGCGCTTGCGGATCCCATAGATGGTAGCCCATCTCTCCTACATCTCCATAGCCAATGAAAATGCATTTGACACTTTTAGGATCCAACTTATTGCATTTGTCCTTAGACACATGGCAAAAAGCCTCACATCCAAAGACACGCAAATGATCATAAGAGGGGGGCTTGTCTGCCCATACCTCCTCTGCAACCTGAAAGTCAATGACACTGCTAGGTGACCTATTAATGAGATGAAATGCAGTAGTAACTGCCTCAGCCCAAAAGTGCTACGGGTAAGCCAGCCTAGCTAAGCATGCTATGGACCCTTTCTTGAATTGTCATATTCATGCGTTCAGCCATACCATTCTGGGGAGGGGTGTACCAGGTCAACTAACGCTTAATACCTTGCTCATCACAAAATTGCTCAAAAGCACGTGATACATACTCACCCCCATTATCTGACCGTAAGCATTTGATCCTTTTCCTAGATTGGTTCTTTGTCAATGCAAGCCAACGTTGAAATGTGTCTAAACATTGGATTTTCTCTTTATGGGATAAGCCCAAACCTTATGTGAGTAATCATGTATGAAATTAACAAAGTACTTTGCACCACCAAGTGACTAAGAGGGCATGGGCCCACATACATTTGAGTGCACAAGAGCCAAGGGCTCACCCATGCATTTCTTACCAGACTTTTTATGCGTATTTCTAGTCTACCTTCCATACAAACAATGATCACAAGAATCAAAATATGAAGAGTCAAAAGGCGGAAGCTGCATAGCACGAAGTATTTTCATCCCTTTAAGAGACATATGCCCCAAACGAGCATGCCAAAGTGATACATGGGGAATAGAACCCACAGACAAAACATGATCCAATGTAGCTCCACATACAAGTAAGGGATAGAGGCTACTAGACTTGGCACCTCTTGCAAGTACAAGCTTGCCACGAGTAATCTTCCATGCAGAGTCTCCAATAGACACAAAATACCCTACATCATCAAGCTGTCCGACCTAACATAAGGTTGTGAGTCAACACAGGTACATGGCATACATCATGCAAAACAAAAGAACTGCCAAAAGGTGTTGAGATGACAAGCTCAACACATGTGGACATTGATGATGTCTATCAATGAGTATACATTGAAGGTAAGGAGCATTGCAGATGCATTGGCAGCGATTGATGCAATGCCCGATGATGATGATTTGGTGTCATCTACCTTAGGTGGACTTAACAATGAAAAGGCTTGGAAGTCTTTTGTAACTTTCGTATATGTCAGAAAGCCATTTCCAGATTTTGATGAGTTGGTCTCCCTTATGATCACTGAAGAGATCAACATGCAAAGTGAGACATCTGAAAGAAGTGGTGAACAGGTCCAAGATTTCTACTCGAGTTCAGGAAGGAGACGTCGCAGGTTCTCTTCAAGAGGCCATGGTACAGGACGTGGTAGTGACAACCAGCAAAACAAATTGAATCAGCAATTTGGAGATATGCAGGTTTCAGGAGATCATGGTAACTTTAGAGGCAGGGGGGAGCTTTAGAGGAAGAGGTGGGTGGCAGAACAGAGGTTCTAGCAACTCTGGTATTGTGTGTCACTACTGTGGCAAAATAGGTCATATTGCAACCCAATGTTATGCTAAGAAATATGATATTCGCAGTGGTAAGTTACAGCAAGAAAACTATGCATGGTCTTCACGATAGAATGATGACAAAAATGAACGTCTATTTGTTATGCAACATATGTTGAATGCTGTTACAGGAAAGGGAGCACATGATGATGTTTGGTATGTTGATTCAAGTGCATCCAATCATATGACCAGCCATGCAGAATGGTTTGGAGAGATGCAGGATTTGCAAAATGCAGGTTATGTGCAAACGGGTGATGATTCATGCCACCCAATTTTACACATTCGAAAAGTTCCCTTGTCCTTGCATGATGGTAAGACAAAGAGTCTTTCAGATGTATTACATGTGCCATCTATTACAAAGAACTTGGTGTCAGTCGATCAAATGGTAGAACAAGGGCTGCAAGTCAGATTTAATGCAAAGGGCTGCTTTGTAGAAGACTTCAATGACAAGAGCAGGTTGGTAGCAAAGGGAAGTAGAGTTGGACATATGTTTACTCTGGATGCTGGAATTCCTACTATGAATGTTGTTATGTATGCTTAAGGAAAAGGTGTTGTTGCAGATATTGAAATTTGGCACAAATGTATTGGACATGCAAATGTACAAAGGCTGAAATTAATGCAGTCCAAAGGGTTGGTTACAGGTTTGCCTACATTTAGAGTTGCAGAATTTCATAAGGTATGCGAAGCATGTCAGTTTGGTAAGCAGGCAAGACAACCCTTTTCACATGATAGAGATGTAAGCAGAAATATCATTGATGTTGTGCATACAGACATTTGGGGGCCTACACAAAATGTATCTCTTGGAGGCAGTTCATACTTTGACAAATTCATTGATGATTGCTCTAGAAAGTTGTGGGTATATTTTATGAAGGAAAAGACTGAAGCATTTGAGCACTTTAGAACTTTCAAGGCTGCAGTTGAAAGAGAAACAGGCTTGAAAGTAAAGTTCTTGAGATCAAATGGAGGGGGAGAGTACCTCTCGAATGAGTTCAGTGATTTTTTGAGGTCTCATGGGATGGCTGAAAAGAATATGCCTAAGCATTTTTGGTCTGAGGTTGTTCATATTGCTGTTTATATTATGAACAGAACTCCCATAGCTACAGTTCATGGGATGACTCCCGAATAATGCTTCATTGGCAAGAAGCCTAATGTATCGCACTTGAAGGTATTTGGCTATGTTGCATACATTCATGTGTCAGATGAGCTACAGAAGAAGCTTGATCCAAAGGCAAAAAAATGTGTTTTTATTGGATACTCTTTAGAGCAGAAAGGGTATCGCTGTTATAACCCTGTCACATGTAAGTTCAAAGTGAGCAGGGATGTCATCTTTGATGAAATGAGTAGTTGGTATGTATCTAGTGGTGATGCATTGGATGATGATGATGATCATGACACTCATTTGCAGGCTAAAAAGCAAGAATCATGGACTCTTAGTGGACCAAATACATCATCTGGTAGTCCTTGGTCTGGGAAACTAAGGAGTAGCTCTACATCTTCAGGTGCATCTAGTAGCACTACAAGTAAAGAAAAAGGAAAGAATAAAGTGTCAAATGGCATTGATGCAGTTCTTGATGGAGACTCCAGTGGCTTAGAGAGCTTGGATGATGAGCTTGGCATTCCTTCAGGACACCAGGTGTACAAAGAGCTCATAGCAATGTAAAGACTCCGTTGAGTGATCCGGTGGTATGCAGATCTAGCAGGGTCAGATACCCTGTTAAAAGATTTGGTTGTGAAGGTTATGCAGCTCACTATTATGCTTATATGGTGAAACTAGTTGAGAATGTTGAGCCCACATGTTTTGAGGAGGCTGTTGGTCATGCTCATTGGGATGCAGCAATGGATGAGGAGATGGTTGCATTAAAGGCCAATAAGACTTGGGATCTAGTATCATTGCTGAAGGGCAAGAAAGCTATTGGATGTAAGTGGGTTTATAAGATTAAGCACAATGCAGATGGTTCTATTAGTAGGTACAAAGCTAGGTTGGTTGCAAAAGGCTATGCCCAGACATATGGCATAGATTATGAAGAAACATTCAGTCCAGTTGCTAGGATGGCAACTGTCAGATATGTGATTGCTTTGGCAGCAGCCAAAGGTTGAAGGTTGCAGCAAATGGATGTGAAGAATGCCTTCTTGCATGGTGATTTGCAGGAAGAAGTGTATATGGATCAACCAACAAGCTATGAAGATTTAGAGCATCCCACGTATGTGTGCAGGTTGAAGAAGGTGCTCTATGGGCTCAAGCAAGCACTTAGAGCATGGTCTGACAATATTAGAGAGTATCTTGTCAATATTGTCAAGATTGTGGGAGAGAAGGAAGGAGTCTCGCTTGAAGCTTTCTTGCTTGTACAATGGGGGAAGACACACAAGGGTGGAGGCTGAAAACAGTTTTCCTCTTCTTAGTGGTGTAAGCCAAAAGAACTCAAGTACAAAGAAATAGAAGAACCCTATATATGGATCTCAAACCAAACTCAACTAACTAAGGTGGCATACTAACTGAGCCACGAACTAGAGTAGATAAGGATAGCTATCATGTAGCTATTATTCATGGGCAGTGTACCAACCGCGTCTACAACTGACAAGTCGGTGACATAAATACACAACGGTCACCCTGGCGTATCACGAGTGGAGCTCGATATCTCAACACTCCCCCTCGAGCTCAATCCCAATTCTTGCACACCAAGCAGGTCTCTGAACTTGCGCAGCTTCTCTGCGCCCAATGCCTTCGTGAATATGTCAGCTACCTGATCCTCTGTGCTGACATAAACTAGATCAATAAGACCTAGTAAACCCTCTCTCGCACATAGTGATAATGCACCTCAATGTGCTTTGTTCTAGCATGATAGACTGGGTTATTTGCCAAGTGTATACTACTCATGTTGTCACAATAAATGACAACTGGCCCATCTGTAGACTGATGCATATCATAAAGTAGCTTATGCAACCAAGCTACCTCACATGCAGCCATTGCTGCACCCCTGTACTCAGCCTCTGTGCTCGACAAGGCAACTGTAGGCTGTTTCTTGCTGCTCCAAGTGACTGCAGCACTCCCAAAAGAGAACACATATCCACTGGTAGATCGTCTATCAGAAATACTACCGGCCCAATCAGCATCAGTGTATCCATGTAACTGTATCTGAACCCCAGTCTCATAAAATAGTCCATACTGCAATGTGGACTTCACATACCTGAGTATGTGTCTAGCCGCATCCAAATGCGGTTTCCTTGGAGCCTGCATAAACTGACTTACCAATCCAATAGCATAGCTCAAATCTGGCCTGGTAATAGTCATATAAATCAAACTTCCTACTATGCGTCTGTACATAGTAGGGTCTTCTAGAAGCTCACATGCATCTGTGCTCAGCTTCACATTCTGCTCCAAAGGAACTGAAATAGGCTTACAGCCTGTCATCCCATATTTGGACAGCATGTCCAATCCATACTGCCTCTGCAAGAGCTGTATCCCACTTGGTGATCTAATCACCTCAATGCCCAAGAAATAACGCAGCTCTCCCAAATCCTTCATCTCAAACTTCTGCTTCGATAGCATTTTCACATGAAGGATATCTTCATCACTGTCACCTGTCATAATCAAATCATCAACATAAATGACAAGTAGCATAATACCTTTCTCTGTTTTTCTCACATAAAGTGAGAAATCTGCCTTGGAAATCTGAAAGCCAATAGTGACAAGATACTGTCCTATCTTGTCAGACCATGCTCTAGGTGCTTGCTTCAAGCCATACAAGGCTTTCTTCAACCTGCAAACAAACTCAGGATGAACAGCATGCACGTAACCTGGTGGCTGCTCCATATAGACCTCTTCTTGCAAATCACCATGCAAGAAGGCATTCTTTACATCCATCTGATGTAAAGACCATCCCTTTGATGCAGCCATAGCAATGACTGCTCTTACAGTTGCCATCCTTGCAACTGGACTGAATGTTTCTTCATAGTCAATGCCATATGTTTGTGCATACCCCTTGACTACTAATCTTGCCTTGTATCTGTTCACAGAACCATCTGCATTGTGCTTCACCTTATAAACCCACTTACAGCCAATTGCATTCTTACCTTTACGCAAAGGTACTAACTCCCATGTAGCATTTGCTTCCAAGGCATCCATTTCTTCATCCATGGCTTTCTCCCATTTTTCTTTTCCCATGGCTTGCTCAAAAGATGTGGGTTCTGGTTCCTGTATCACTTTGACCATATATGCATAGTGAATGGTTGTAAATCCATCATATTTCAGCCTATCCATAGGATACCTAGCTCTCCTAGACCTGCGCAAAGTAGGTTCACTCCCAGGTGCTCTCAAAACATCCCTGGTCTTCCTTACTCCAGGTGTAACAATAGAAGGAATACCCAACTCATCATCAATGCTCTGTTCTGAGCCACTCGATTCACCATCCACATAAGAGTGACCTGCATTCACATCAAACATGGACTGATCAACCTTCTCTTTTCCTTTTCGTGATACCTGCATACCACTATCTGCATTACTTTGAGAAGATTCTCCTGATCTCAATCTGCCTGTCCATAGTGAAGAATGTGAACCACTACTAGAGGACGCTCCAGGTCCACTAATATTTTGTGACTGCTGCTGTGAATTTTGTGCAGCATTACCATTTTGTGCATCTACATCATCAATCACATTTACTGGTTTATACCAGCTACTCATCTCATCAAAAAAAACATCTCTGCTCACTGTAAACTTACGAGTAGAAGGGTTATAGCATCTATACCCTTTTTGCTGCAGAGAGTAACCAATAAAGATGCACTTCTCAGCTTTTGGGTCCAACTTGGATCTCAACTCATCTGGCACATGTACATAGGCAATGCAACCAAAAATTTTCAAATGAGAAATATCTGGTTTCCTACCAGTATACCTCTCCTCTGGAGTCATTCCATGTATTGCTGTAGTGGGAGTCCTGTTCATTATGTAGACTGCTGTAGCAACTGCTTCAGCCCAATAAAAATCTGGCAAGTCTTTTTCATTGAGCATGGCACGAGATACCTCTCCAATATGCCTGTTTTTCCTTTCTGCAATTCCATTTTGTTGTGGGGTATAACTGCATGAATATTGCTGCTTTATGCCATGCTCCTACCAGAACTTTGCAAACTCATTTGAGAGGTACTCTCCCCCTCCATCTGACCTTAGGCATTTTATTTGCAGACCTGTTTCTTTTTTAGCCATAGCTTTAAGGGTTTTGAAATGCCCAAAAACTTCACTTTTCTTTTTCATAAAATACACCCAAACTTTTCTGCTATAGTCATCAATAAAAGTGACAAAATAATGACAGCCTCCAAGAGATGCAGCTTTAGTAGTCCACACATCAGAGTGGATTAATTCCAATGGCTTCACATACGTTATGCATTTCTGCCTGTTTTCCAAACTGACAGGCTCCACATACGTTATGCATTTCTGCAACCTTGAATTTTGGCAATCCTGCAACAATATTTTGGGCCTGCATTGATTTAAGTCGTTGTACATTAACATGACCAATGCGTTTATGCCATATATCAATATCTGCAACTACACCGGTCCCATGTGCAAACATTGTTGCACTCAATTCAGACATGTCTGCATCCAACGTAAACATTCTGCCCTTCTTCTTTCCTTTTGCTATCAAGCGACCTTTATTTTTCATATCCTCAACAAAGCATCCATGAAGATTAAATCTGACCTGCAAGCCCTGCTCAACCATTTGACCGACAAAAACTAGATTCTTGGTGATATTCGGGACATGAAATACATCAGACAGGTATTTCTTTTTCCCATCCTGCATAGACAAATGAATTTTTCCAATCTGCACAATAGGATGTGCAGTATCATCACCAGTCTCCACAAATCCTGGTTTTTCCATTTTCCTTGCATCCTCCATCCATTCTGCATGACCTGTCATGTGGTTTGATGCACCTGAGTCAACATACCATACATCATTGCTTTCTTCTGCACTTGTCACAGAATTGTTCATGTGCTGCACCATGAACAAATGCTCATTTCTGTCATCACCCTGTCTGCTAGAAGATGCATAATTCCCTTGTTGCAGTTTTCCATTCATGATGTCATTCTGCTTTTTATAGCAGTCTTTAGCCATATGACCCATTTTACCACAATAGTAGCATTCAATATTACTGTTTGCATTTTGACCTCTTTGTCATCCACCACGACCTCTTTGGCTCCCCCTGCCTCTAGAGTTACCACGTCCTCCTCCATAAGACTGGTTTTCTTGAGTTTGCTACATATTCTGATTTCTGCCACGGCCTGCAAATCGGCCTCCTCTACCTCTGCCTCTACCTCTTCCAGCATTTGAGTAGAAGACAGCTTCTTTTGAAGTTCCTCCTGAAGAAGATGCACCACCATTTCTCTGTTCCTCAGAAATTAGAAGAGCAATCAACTCCTCAAAATCAGAAAATCTTTCACGAACTGAAATGGATGTCCGAAACTGTGCATAATCCTTTCCTAGACCATTCAAGGTCACAGAAACTAAATCATCATCTTCCACTGGTGACCCAATGGAAGCAAGTGCATTTGCAATCTTCTTCACCTTCATGTGGTAGTCGTTGATGCTCATATTTTCTCTTTGCACATTGTGCAACTCTTGCTTGAGCTGCATTTTCCTGGCTTGCGTATTTGTGCTATACATTTTTGACAAAGTATCCCATGCCTCCTTTGGCGTACTTGCATCCTGAATATGCACAATCATAGAGTCTGAAATACTAATAGACAGCCAATACATAACTTTCCTGGCTCTCTCATGTCATGTTTTGAATGCCTGCATTTGCTGTTGATTGGGAACATCAAGAAGAACTGGTTCTTCTTCATTTCCTGCAACAAATTCCCAATATCCTTTTCCCATAAGGAAATTCGTCATTCTAAACTTCCATGCTTGGAAGTTATTCTTGTCAAGCTTTTTAGTGACAATCTGTGAAAGAGAATCAGATGCCATTACAGAAGACTGCAAAAAATTCTGTCACTGCAAAAACCACAGCTTCACCCTCACAAGGGAAAATCTGCAAAACTGGCGAAAGTGGTATTTGACCACACAGTCACTTCCTAGTGACAATTTTGCATCAACAAGCAACAGGGATGATTCTGTAACTCCCAATGTCTCTGCGCACAAGCATACAATGCAATTTTTACAGTAACTATTCACCGACCTGTAGAACAATGGCTGCACAGCATAAAACTGGGCCTTTTTCTGAGTGCATGCAGAAAACTTCCGCCTCCAAAACAGGCCCCGAAATGGCCTCAAATCAAAAAAACAAGGTCGCCAAGGGCTAAAGGCCTCTCCCGCAGCATATACTGCCCTCTTGCTTCACCGCGAAGGGCGTCTCAACCTGAGACAATGCACTCCTGCACTTTCCGACTGTGCTACCTGTAGAGATCTGCTCCCAAAACAGAAAATGAAAGCAACACTGCTCCTCTTACCAGAACACCGCGAGCTTGGCTTGCTTTCTTGAGCTCCTTACCACGAACAAGGCTCTGATACCATGTCAAGATTGTGGGAGAGAAGGAAGGAGTCTCGCTTGAAGCTTTCTTGCTTGCACAATGGGGGAAGACACACAAGGGTGGAGGCTGAAAACAGTTTTCCTCTTCTTAGTTGTGTAAGCCAAAAGAACTCAAGTACAAAGAAATAGAAGAACCCTATATATGGGTCTCAAACCAAACTCAACTAACTAAGGTGGCATACTAACTGAGCCACGAACTAGAGTAGATAAGGATAGCTATCATGTAGCTATTATTCATGGGCGGTGTACCAACCGCGTCTGCAACTGACAAGTCGGTGACATAAATACACAACGGACACCCTGGTGTATCACGAGTGGAGCTCGATATCTCAACAAATATTGGCTTTTATGTTTCTGATGCTGATCACTCACTTTATCTGAGAAAGGAAGATGCAGGTTTGGTCATCATAGTCATCTATATGGATGATTTGATTATTATAGGTGATACTAATAGTGGGATTTCTAAAGTCAATGACTTTTTGAAGAATAAGTTTGAGATGAAAGATTTAGGTGAGCTAAGGTACTTCCTTGGCATTGAGATGATCAGATGTGGTGATGGTATATGGCTATCCCAAAGACAGTATGGCTTGGATATGTTTTCCAAGTATGGTATGACAGCATGCAAACCACTTTCAATCCCATTGGAGTAAAATGTAAAGTTGAGTGCTGATGTTGGGGATGAGATAGAAGACCCTACTATGTTCAGGAGGATAGTGGGGAGTTTGATCTACATGACCATTACAAGGCCAGACTTGAGCTACATTGTTGGTCTTGTGAGTCAATTTATGCAAGTACCTAGAAAGCCACATTTGGATGCAGTCAGACGCATATTGAGATATGTGAAGTCCACATTACATTATGAACTTTTCTATGAGGTAGGTACAGATGTATAGGTGTTTGGATACACAGATGCAGAATGGGCTGGTAGTATGTCTACTAGAAGATCTACCAGCAGATACATGTTCTCTCTTGGTAGTGCAGCAGTTACTTGGAGCAACAAAAAGCAATCTACAGTTGCTTTGTCGAGTACAGAGGCTGAGTATAGAGGTACTGCTATTGTAGTATGTGAGGTAGTGTGGCTGCAAAAGTTAATGGCTGATTTAGATGTGCAGGTGGAAGGTCCAGTTTTCATTTATTGTGACAATATGAGCAGTATACAGTTGGCTAAGAACCCTATGTTCCATACCAGGACAAAACATATTGAGGTACATTACCATTTTGTGAGAGAGAAGGTACTAACAGGTGAGATTGACTTGGTGTATGTCAGCACACAAGATCAGATAACTGACATCTTCACGAAGGCATTGGGTATAGAGAAGCTTCAAAAGTTTCGAAGCTTACTTGGAGTTGCAGAGATGCAATTGAGCTTAAGGGGGAGTGTTGAGATGACAAGCTCAACACATGCGGACATTGATGATGGACCGCCTGGTTAGATGTGTCCACACGTCTACACTTAGCACGTCGGTGGTCATTATGACTCTCATATGGCCACTGACTCATTACTTATTATATTCAGGTTGTTACACCTATTTACAGCTGGCATAGTTATAGCGACAGTCGACTAGTGTAGTCGGTTATGCATTGTTTGACTTATTGGGCCACTTTCCTTTATGTTGTATCTTATCTATACTTTGTGTACATTGAAAAGAGTGTGGAAGAAGAAGAAGAAATCAGCAAGAAAACGTTTTTGCCTCCATCTCTCTTCTTGTCTCTTGAGTGAGCTTCTCCTTGTGCATTCTGTGTGTGTTCAACGCAGCATCTTGAGCAAGTCCCCCCACCACGTGATTCTTGACAAAAGGAAACTATAGCCTAACATCTCCAATGCCCACAATGTCAAGAGATCTATCATCACCTAGACACATAGAACCGGACTCAGTACGATAGGTATGAAACCAATCTCTACAAGGTGTCACATGAAAGGTGTTGAGATTCAACAATCACACTCATTGACAGCCTCTTTGTATGGAACTTCAGGGCCAAGGACATACAGGCTTACCTATCCCATATGCACAATGGTGCCTACTACAGTTTGCTACTTTCCTATAAAGCATTGTACTTGCTTCCTTTTCTAAATGCAATGATAGTACTCTTTTCTTTTCAGTAAAGTGTCAATGTCATTGTCCACACACAAGATTGTGTTTATGAGTTCAAGTCTCAATCTTGAAACCTAATTCACTTGTGTGACAGTCAGTGTCTGAGTCTATGTCTACATGAGTTTTCTTCCCGTCTTTGAACCACCATAGCCATGCTCTAGATCCGTGTTTCTCAACATGGTATCACAGCTCAGTTGGGCATAATCTAGCCTCATCTCTGCTCTTCCAACTCTTCTTTATCTTTCCTCAGCTCGGCTTGAGTTCATGACTTCACTCCCAGCTCCATTCTCACTCTACCTTCAATGAAGCTCCAATGGCTGCCATAGCCTACAGGACCCTACCTCCTTGGAGCTCTTAGATCTCTTGAACCAGGCAGTATCTCCCCAAGCTCTCTTCTGGAAGATCATTCTTTGACTCCCTGCGCTTCTCCCTAGCACATCACAGAGGCACATTGGCAACCGACAACCCTGGCATTGCGAAAATTTGTCGTCGCTGTCCAGACTGCGCCGTTGTTGTTCGTACGTCGAATTCCGCTTGCACACGTCGAGATGCTGATGAATATCATAGGGCTTTCATAGGCCTTGGAAAGAGCTACATTTCCATAAAAAAAGTTTTGGAAATGATCAACCATAGCTCCTGCAATCTGCCAAAAACCAGGCCCCTGTCTGAAACCCTAAACTATCAGCCATAGCCAATTTCATCAAAGCTCAAAAATCTCATCATTTTTTCTCTCCTACCACCTGGAGCAACCCACTGCCACTCTGATCTACTGTCCCAGCACCAAACCAAGGAGGGAAAGGACCTGAGAAGATTAAAGAAGGATCGATGACCTCGAGAAAGGAAGATTTAAGCTCAACATCAAGTCTCTACATAGTGTGTTTTCACACTACCATTACTTGTGTCTCTTGACACATTGTAATCTGCTCCTTCACCTGTAACATCTGAGAATCTTGGAGCTAATTTGCTGCTACTTCAGCCATCCAACATGGAAAAAGACTCTCCAAGTGCTCGGTTCAAGGGAGTCGGGTTTCACACCTGGCAAACCCGCATCAAGCTCATCCTGATAAAGAAGGGTCTCTGGGCCATCACAAATGGCAAAGAGAAGAAACCTCGAGATGCGTACCTTGTAGTTACTTGGCAGAAGAATGATGACAAGGCACAAGCCATCATTAAACTGGAATTGGATGATAGCTACATCCATCATGTGGATGCATGTGACACGTCTCATGACACTTGGGACAAATTGGATACCTTATTTGGTACACAGTCAAAGTTATCTAAGTATGGTCTATTAATTGAATTTTTCCAACTTGATATGAAGCCTCATACATCCCTGGCATCTCATCTGAACTACATGGAAAGCCTGCTTACTCAACTTGCAGGGATAAAGCTAAAAATGGATGAAGATGTTTGTATTGGTGTCTTGTTAAAAAGTCTGTCTCCTGCCTATGATAATGTATCAACCACTCTAACCAATATGCCTGATCCTCAACTTGTTGATATTAAAGCCTCTCTGCTAGAGGAAGAAAAGAAAGTTAAAAGCAAAGAAGAGCCTAGCACTTCAAAGGATGAACAAATGTTATATGTAAACAACAAATACAAAGGTAAAAAGGAACCACTCTTCTGTGACTTCTGCAAAAGGACCGGACACACTGAGAAGTTCTATCATGCTAGGAAGAGGTCCCAAAAGGCCTATCTTGCAGCTGTGAAAGAAGAAGAAGACCATGGACCAAAATATGAAGATGAAGATGAAGACCACCAGGATCCGAAGGACAAGCCTCATCAGTCCTTCTACTCTCATTACTCTAATAGACTATTTTAAAAGCCTTGTATTTCCTTGCCCTAATGCTTCTTGCCATAAGCTTTGTAAACTCCTCATGTAACTTGGCACTACAGTCCATGTACACTTTATGAGGCCCCTGTTACAGCCTCTAGATGTCCATCATGTTTTGGTGCCCACACTTAGTCTTTTTCTGCGACAGCCTCTGGTGTCTACCATGTTTGTGGTGTGCCCACACTTTGTAGGTGGTTCTCATTAGAGCCTCTACACACTTTGTGCCTTTCTAATTGTGATTGAGGAGGGGTGTTGAGATTCAGCAATCACACTCACTGACAGCCTCTTTGTATGGAGCTTCAGGGCCAAGGACATGCAGGCTTACCTATCCCATATGCACAATGGTGCCTACAACAGTTTCCTACTTTCCTATAAAGCATTGTACTTGCTTCCTTTTCTAAATGCAATGATAGTACTCTTTTCTTTTCAGTAAAGTGTCAATGTCATTGTCCACACACAAGATTATGTTTATGAGTTCAAGTCTCAATCTGAAATCTAATTCACTTGTGTGACAAAAGTGTCTAATTCTATGTCTACATGAGTTTTCTTCCTGTCTTTGAAACACCATAACCATGCTCTAGATCCGTGTTTCTCAACAAAAGGATGCACCCAAATCCAAGAGCTAGCAGTGCACATACATAGAATGTATCTCAGAAGTCTATAAGTCATCATATGAAGAAGCTGCAAGTATGTAATCATAATCTAAATCAGTGACCTACATGACATTAGCCTCTTCTATCTTCACACTAGACTTTGCAGGTACAATACTACGCTCACAAGACTTTTCTTGCACTTTGTCATTTCCCTTTTCCTTGCGCTTATCATCGCGCATTTTATGGCACTATGGCCTAATATCTGCTACTTTCCCACAATAATGACCGGTAATATCAGACTTTTGTCCGCAGGACTTACTGTGACCATGTGATTTGAACCTCGACTTCTAAGAGTCCCTGCCCCTATGATCATTATCATGCCTGACATGTCTGCCACCTCTAACGGTCAATGCATGTGAAGAGCAGGAAGCATCATTGTTTCTCATGTTGATTTCTTCAGTCAATAAGCACTCTCAACATCTTTGATCTTCAGCCCATCAAGCTTGTTCGTGCATATAGTAGCACAGAAGACATCCCATGATTTAGGTAAGGTGCCAAGCAGAAACAATGGGTGCAAGTTGTCTTTGAACTCAATAACCTATGACAACAGACTCTTCATGATAGCATGAAATTGACTAAAATGAGATGAAAGGGAGGTCCCCTCCTTCATGCGAAGGTCCATTAATTGCTTCAGCCAATACATCTGTGACGCAGGACTCTGTTGCACATAAAGCTCCTGAATCTTCTCCCATAGATCCCATGCACTCTGATTCTCATCTTCAACAACATTATGATGGACCTCTTCTAAGAGTGACAAAATAATGGTAGACTTGCATAGCTCATCAACTTCCATCCAAGCATCATCATCCATATCTTCAGGTTTAACACCCTTGAGACGCAAGGGTTCAATCTACAACTTCTATACCAAAACTTGCCATACTTGGACTTCCAATACCCATAGTTCGTATCATCCAACTTGGCAATTAAAGGGGAGCTACAAGCTCTACCCCAAGACCTACAGACCACTTATTGCTCAAGTGTTTCGAACCGAGCGGCCATGGCTACCTCTCACATAGCCGATGCGCAATGCCTACGTTACGGGTGTAGTGAGCTTACCTTAATGCTCGATCAAGTATCCTCCTCTTTCTTGCACACCGGTAGCTCCACGATCCTTGAGGCAAGCTCAAGCAACCTCAATCTCTCTCCCATGAGCTTCATCCTCCATAGCCACGCGTGATACAAGAGAAGAGAAGAGAGGAGGGGAAGATGAAGAGAGAAGATGAAGAGCTTCTTCTCCAAGATCCCTCACTCTCACACAATCACTCCCTCACTCCCTCACACTCTCTCAATCCCTCTCTCAAGCACAAGCAAGAAGGCAAGAAACAAGAGAAGAAGAAGAAGAAGAATCTTTGGCCACACACAAGAATGATCTTCTCATTCACTTTTTGAACTTTATATACATGCCCTACTTTTCATGGGCACTCATCCCCTTTTTTACATGGCCGGCCATTAGCCTAGGCCCATTTTTCATTTCCCACCATTCTAATCTATCCTATTCCCAACTAATGCATACAATTTGCACAGGAGTGAGCCTAGCGCTCTTTTACAAGGATTCGAGAGCGCTTTCACACTTAATGGTGCACTTTTTACTCTTTTACTTTCCTTGGGCAACTCTAAGACTTCCTGAGGGTCGTGCCCGTGCTTTTAATTTTTTCAGGGTCTGGTTACCAATTAAGGCACCTTTTTCTTCCTTTTGTCCTGCACCTTTTGCTATTTCCTTTTTTCAATTTCCCACTCCTCTGTCCTGCGGTAAACATTACCCCCCTCCTAGCCAAGTGCCAGTCCCATGGCACTGTGGTGGGAAGTAGTGGGATAGATTATATTGTTGCTAGGTGGAACTGTTGAGATATCGAGCTCCACTTGTGATATGCCAGGCTGACCGTTGTGTATTTATGTCACCGACTTGTCAGTTGTAGATGCAGTTGGTACACCGCCCATGAATAATAGCTAGATGATAGCTATCCTTATCTACTCTAATTCGTGGCTGAGTTAGTATGCCACCTTAGTTAGTTAAGTTTGGTTTGAGACCCATATATAGGGTTCTTCTATTTGTATGTACAAGAGTTCTTTTTGGCTTACACAACTAAGAAGAGGAAAACTGTTTTTAGCCTCCATCTCTGTGTGTATTCCCCCATTGTGCAAGCAAGAAAGCTTCAAGTGAGACTCCTTCCTTCTCTCCCACAATCTTGACATGGTATCAGAGCCCTGATCGTGGTAAGGAGCTCAAGAAAGCAAGCCAAGCTCGCGCTGTTCTAGTAAGAGGAGCAGTGTTGCTTTCATTTTATGTTTTGGGAGCAAATTAGGCAGCACAGCCGGAAATTGCAAGAGTGCATTGTCTCAGGTTGAGACGTCCTTCGCGGTGAAGCAAGAGGGCAGTATATGCTGCGGGATAAGGGCTTTAGCCCTTGGCGACCCTATTTTTTTATTTGAGGCCATTTCGGGGCCTTTTTGGAGGCGGAAGTTTTCTGCACGCACTCAGGAAAAAGCCATGTTTTATGCTATGCGACCACTGTTCTATAGGTCGGTGAAAAGTTACCACAGATATTTCATCGTACGCTCGTGTGTAGAGACATTGGGAGTTACAGAATCATCCTTGGTTCCTGTATATGCAAAATCGTCACTAGGAAGTGACTGTGTGGTCAAATACCACTTTCGCCAGTTTTGCAGATTTGCCGTGTTCTTTGCAGTGACAGAATTTTTTTCAGTGTTCTGTAATGGCGTCTAATTCTCTTTCACAGATTGTCACTGAAAAGCTTGACAAGAACAACTTCCAAGCATGGAAGTTTAGAATGACGAATTTCCTTATGGGAAAAGGATATTGGGAATTTGTTGCAGGAAATGAAGAAGAACCAGATCTTCTTGATGTTCCCAATCAACAGCAAATGCAGGCATTTAAAGCATGGCATGAGAGAGCCAGGAAAGTTATGTACTGGCTGTCTATCAGCATTTCAGACTTTATGATTATGCATATTCAAGATGCAAGTACGCCAAAGGAGGCATGGGATACTTTGTCAAAAATGTATAGCACAAATACGCAAGCCAGGAAAATGCAGCTCAAGCAAGAGTTGCACAATGTGCAAAGAGAAAATATGAGCATCAACGACTACCACATGAAGGTAAAGAAGATTGCAGATGCACTTGCTTCCATTGGGTCGCCAGTGGAAGATGATGATTTAGTTTCTGTGACCTTGAATGGTCTAGGAAAGGATTATGCGCAGTTTCGGACATCCATTTCAGTTCGTGAAAGATTTCCTAATTTTGAGGAGTTAATTGCTCTTCTAATTTCTGAGGAGCAGAGAAATGGTGGTGCATCTTCTTCAGGAGGAACTTCAAAAGAAGCTGTCTTCTACTCAAATGCTGGAAGAGGTAGAGGCAGGGGTAGAGGAGGCCGATTTGGAGGCCGTGGTAGAAATCAGAATATGCAGCAAACTCAAGAAAACCAGTCCTATGGAGGAGGACGTGGTAACTCTAGAGGCAAGGGGAGCCAAAGAGGTCGTGGTGGATGGCAAAGAGGCCAAAATGCAAACAGCAATGTTGAATGCTACTACTGTGGTAAAATGGGTCATATGGCTAAAGACTGCTATAAAAAACAGAATGACATCATGAATGGAAAATTGCAACAAGGGAATTATGCATCTTCTAGTAGACAGGGTGATGACAGAAATGAGCATTTGTTTATGGTGCAGCACATGAACAATTCTGTGACAAATGCAGAAGAAAGCAACGATGTATGGTATGTTGACTCAGGTGCATCAAACCACATGACAGGTCATGCAAAATGGATGGAGGATGCAAGGAAAATGGAAAAACCAGGATTTGTGGAGACTGGTGATGATACTGCACATCCTATTGTGCAGATTGGAAAAATTCCTTTGCCTATGCAGGATGGGAAAAAGAAATACCTGTCCGATGTATTTCATGTCCCGAATATCACCAAGAATCTGGTTTCTGTTGGTCAAATGGTTGAGCAGGGCTTGCATGTCAAATTTAATCCTCATGGATGCTTTGTTGAGGATACGAAAAATAAAGGTCGCTTGATAGCAAAAGGAAAGAAAAAGTGCATAATGTTTATGTTGGATGCAGACATGCCTGAATTGAGTGCAGCAATGTTTGCACATGGGACCGGTGTAGTTGCAGATATTGATATCTGGCATAAATGCATTGATCATGTTAATGTACAGCGACTTAAATCAATGTAGGCCCAAAATATTGTTGCAGGATTGCCTAAATTCAAGGTTGCAGAAATGCATAAGGTATGTGAAGCCTGTCAATTTGGAAAACAGGCAAGGAAACCATTTCCTAGACATGTTCAAGAGAGTAAAAAGCCATTGGAATTAATCCACTCTGATGTGTGGACTACTAAAGCTGTATCTCTTGGAGGCTGTCATTATTTTGTCACTTTTATTGATGACTATAGCAAAAAAGTTTGGGTGTATTTTATGAAAAAGAAAAGTAAAGTTTTTGGGCATTTCAAAACTCTTAAAGCTATGGCTGAAAAAGAAACAGGTCTGCAAATAAAATGCCTAAGGTTAGATGGAGAGGGAGAGCACCTCTCAAATGAGTTTGCAAGGTTCCTGCAGGAGCATGGCATAAAGCAGCAATATTCATGCAGTCATTGTCAAAATTGTGGGAGAGAAGGAAGGAGTCTCGCTTGAAGCTTTCTTGCTTGCACAATGGGGGAAGACACACAAGGGTGGAGGCTGAAAAACAGTTTTCCTCTTCTTAGTTGTGTAAGCCAAAAGAACTCTCGTACAAAGAAATAGAAGAACCCTATATATGGGTCTCAAACCAAACTCAACTAACTAAGGTGGCATACTAACTGAGCCACGAACTAGAGTAGATAAGGATAGCTATCATGTAGCTATTATTCATGGGCGGTGTACCAACCGTGTCTGCAACTGACAAGTCGGTGACATAAATACACAACGGTCACCCTGGCGTATCACGAGTGGAGCTCGATATCTCAACACTCCCTCTCGAGCTCAATCCCAATTCCTGCACACCAAGCAGGTCTCTGAACTTGCGCAGCTTCTCTGCGCCCAATGCCTTCGTGAATATGTGAGCTATTTGATCCTCTGTGCTGACATAAACTAGATCAATAAGACCTAGTAAAACCCTCTCTCGCACATAGTGATAATGCACCTCAATGTGCTTTGTTCTAGCATGAAAGACTGGGTTATTTGCCAAGTGTATACTACTCATGTTGTCACAATAAATGACAACTGGTCCATCTGTAGACTGATGCATATCATAAAGTAGCTTATGCAACCAAGCTACCTCACATGCAGCCATTGCTGCACCCCTGTACTCAGCCTCTGTGCTCGACAAGGCAACTGTAGGCTGTTTCTTGCTGCTCCAAGTAACTGCAGCACTCCCAAAAGAGAACACATATCCACTGGTAGATCGTCTATCAGAAATACTACCAGCCCAATCAGCATCAGTGTATCCATGCAACTGTATCTGAACCCCAGTCTCATAAAATAGTCCATACTGCAATGTGGACTTCACATACCTGAGTATGCGTCTAGCCGCATCCAAATGCGGTTTCCTTGGAGCCTGCATAAACTGACTTACCAATCCAACAGCATAGCTCAAATCTGGCCTGGTAATAGTCATATAAATCAAGCTTCCTACTATGCGTCTGTACATAATAGGGTCTTCCAGAAGCTCACCTGCATCTGCGCTCAGCTTCACATTCTGCTCCAAAGGAACTGAAATAGGCTTACAGCCTGTCATCCTATATTTGGACAGCATGTCCAATCCATACTGCCTCTGCAAGAGCTGTATCCCACTTGGTGATCTAATCACCTCAATGCCCAAGAAATAATGTAGCTCTCCCAAATCCTTCATCTCAAACTTCTGCTTCAATAGCATTTTCATATGAAGGATATCTTCATCACTGTCACCTGTCATAATCAAATCATCAACATAAATGACAAGTAGCATAACACCTTTCTCTGTTTTTCTCACATAAAGTGAGAAATCTGCCTTGGAAATCTGAAAGCCAATAGTGACAAGATACTGTCCTATCTTGTCAGACCATGCTCTAGGTGCTTGCTTCAAACCATACAAGGCTTTCTTCAACCTACAAACAAACTCAGGATGAACAGCATGCACATAACTTGGTGGCTGCTCCATATAGACCTCTTCTTGCAAATCACCATGCAAGAAGGCATTCTTTACATCCATTTGATGTAAAGACCATCCCTTTGATGCAGCCATAGCAATGACCGCTCTTACAGTTGCCATCCTTGCAACCGGACTGAATGTTTCTTCATAGTCAATACCATATGTTTGTGCATACCCCTTGACTACTAATCTTGCCTTGTATCTGTTCACAGAACCATCTGCATTGTGCTTCACCTTATAAACCCACTTACAGCCAATTGCATTCTTACCTTTACGCAAAGGTACTAACTCCCATGTAGCATTTGCTTCCAAGGCATCCATTTCTTCATCCATGGCTTTCTCCCATTTTTCTTTTCCCATGGCTTGCTCAAAAGATGTGGGTTCTGGTTCCTGTATCACTTTGACCATATATGCATAGTGAATGGTTGTAAATCCATCATATTTCAGCCTATCCACAGGATACCTAGCTCTCCTAGACCTGCGCAAAGTAGGTTCACTCCCAGGTGCTCTCAAAACATCCCTGGTCTTCCTTACTCCAGGTGTAACAATAGAAGGAATACCCAACTCATCATCAATGCTCTGTTCTGAGCCACTCGATTCACCATCCACATAAGAGTGACCTGCATTCACATCAAACATGGACTGATCAACCTTCTCTTTTCCTTTTCGTGATACCTGCATACCACTATCTGCATTACTTTGAGAAGATTCTCCTGATCTCAATCTGCCTGTCCATGGCGAAGAATGTGAACCACTACTAGAGGACGCTCCAGGTCCACTAATATTTTGTGACTGCTGCTGTGAATTTTGTGCAGCATTACCATTTTGTGCATCTACATCATCAATCACATTTACTCGTTTATACCAGCTACTCATCTCATCAAAAACAACATCTCTGCTCACTATAAACTTACGAGTAGAAGGGTTATAGCATCTATACCCTTTTTGCTGCACAGAGTAACCAATAAAGATGCACTTCTCAGCTTTTGGATCCAACTTGGATCTCAACTCATCTGGCACATGTACATAGGCAATGCAACCAAAAATTTTCAAATGAGAAATATCTGGTTTCCTACCAGTATACCTCTCCTCTGGAGTCATTCCATGTATTGCTGCAGTGGGAGTCCTGTTCATTATGTAGACTGCTGTAGCAACTGCTTCAGCCCAACAAAAATCTGGCAAGTCTTTTTCATTGAGCATGGCACGAGATACCTCTCCAATTTGCCTGTTTTTTCTTTCTGCAATTCCATTTTGTTGTGGGGTATGACTGCATGAATATTGCTGCTTTATGCCATGCTCCTGCAGGAACCTTGCAAACTCATTTGAGAGATACTCTCCCCCTCCATCTGACCTTAGGCATTTTATCTGCAAGCCTGTTTCTTTTTCAACCATAGCTTTAAGAGTTTTGAAATGCCCAAAAACTTCACTTTTCTTTTTCATAAAATACACCCAAACTTTTCTGCTATAGTCATCAATAAAACTGACAAAATAATGACAGCCTCCAAGAGATGCAGCTTTAGTTGTCCACACATCAGAGTGGATTAATTCCAATGGGTTCTTACTCTCTTGAACATGTCTAGGAAATGGTTTCCTTGCCTGTTTTCCAAACTAACAGGCTTCACATACCTTATGCATTTTTGCAACCTTGAATTTTGGCAAACCTGCAACAATATTTTGGGCCTGCATTGATTTAAGTCGCTGTACATTAACATGACCAATGCGTTTATGCCAGATATCAATATCTGCAACTACACCGGTCCCATGTGCAAACATTGCTGCACTCAATTCAGACATGTCTGCATCCAATGTAAACATTCTGCCCTTCTTCTTTCCTTTTGCTATCAAGCGACCTTTATTTTTCATATCCTCAACAAAACATCCATGAGGATTAAATCTGACCTGCAAGCCCTGCTCAACCATTTGACCAACAGAAACCAGATTCTTGGTGATATTCGGGACATGAAATACATCGGACATGTATTTCTTTTTCCCATCCTGCATAGACAAAGGAATTTTTCCAATCTGCACAATAGGATGTGCAGTATCATCACCAGTCTCCACAAATCCTGGTTTTTCCATTTTTCTTGCATCCTCCATCCATTCTGCATGACCTGTCATGTGGTTTGATGCACCTGAGTCAACATACCATACATCATTGCTTTCTTTTGCACTTGTCACAGAATTATTCATGTGCTGCACCATAAACAGATGCTCATTTCTGTCATCACCCTGTCTACTAGAGGATGCATAATTTCCTTGTTGCAGTTTTTCATTCATGATGTCATTCTGCTTTTTATAGCAGTCTTTAGCCATATGACCCATTTTACCACAGTAGTAGCATTCAACATTACTGTTTGCATTTTGGCCTCTTTGCCATCCACCACGACCTCTTTGGCTCCCCCTGCCTCTAGAGTTACCACGTCCTCCTCCATAGGACTGGTTTTCTTGAGTTTACTGCATATTCTGATTTCTACCACGGCCTCCATATCGGCCTCCTCTACCTCTGCCTCTACCTCTTCCAGCATTTGAGTAGAAGACAGCTTCTTTTGAAGTTCCTCCTGAAGAAGATGCACCACCATTTCTTTGCTCCTCAAAAATTAGAAGAGCAATCAGCTCCTCAAAATCAGGAAATCTTTCACGAACTGAAATGGATGTCCGAAACTGTGCATAATCCTTTCCTAGACCATTCAAGGTCACAGAAACTAAATCATCATCTTCCACTGGTGACCCAATGGAAGCAAGTGCATCTGCAATCTTCTTCACCTTCATGTGGTAGTCGTTGATGCTCATATTTTCTCTTTGCACATTGTGCAACTCTTGCTTGAGCTGCATTTTCCTGGCTTGTGTATTTGTGCTATACATTTTTGACAAAGTATCCCATGCCTCCTTTGGCGTACTTGCATCCTGAATATGCACAATCATAGAGTCTGAAATACTGATAGACAGCCAGTACATAACTTTCCTGGCTCTCTCATGCCATGCTTTGAATGCCTGCATTTGCTGTTGATTGGGAACATCAGGAAGAACTGGTTCTTCTTCATTTCCTACAACAAATTCCCAATATCCTTTTCCCATAAGGAAATTCGTCATTCTAAACTTCCATGCCTGGAAGTTGTTCTTGTCAAGCTTTTCAGTGACAATCTGTGAAAGAGAATCAGATGCCATTACAGAAGACTGCAAAAAATTCTGTCACTGCAAAAACCACAGCTTCACCCTCACAAGGGAAAATCTGCAAAACTGGCGAAAGTGGTATTTGACCACACAGTCACTTCCTAGTGACAATTTTGCATAAACAGGAACCAAGGATGATTCTGAAACTCCCAATGTCTCTGCGCACAAGTATACGATGCAATTTCTACAGTAACTTTTCACCGACCTGTAGAACAGTGGCTGCACAGCATAAAACTGAGCCTTTTTCTAAGTGCGTGCAGAAAACTTCCTCCTCCAAAACAGGCCCCGAAATGGCCTCAAATCAAAAAAACAAGGTCGCCAAGGGCTAAAGGCCTCTCCCGCAACATATACTGCCCTCTTGCTTCACCGCGAAGGGCGTCTCAACCTGAGACAATGCACTCCTGCACTTTCCGGCTGTGCTACCTGCAGAGATCGTCTCCCAAAACAGAAAATGAAAGCAACACTGCTCCTCTTACCAGAACACCGCGAGCTTGGCTTGCTTTCTTGAGCTCCTTACCATGAACAAGGCTCTGATACCATGTCAAAATTGTGGGAGAGAAGGAAGGAGTCTCGCTTGAAGCTTTCTTGCTTGCACAATGGGGGAAGACACACAAGGGTGGAGGCTGAAAAACAGTTTTCCTCTTCTTAGTTGTGTAAGCCAAAAGAACTCTCGTACAAAGAAATAGAAGAACCCTATATATGGGTCTCAAACCAAACTCAACTAACTAAGGTGGCATACTAACTGAGCCACGAACTAGAGTAGATAAGGATAGCTATCATGTAGCTATTATTCATGGGCGGTGTACCAACCGCATCTGCAACTGACAAGTCGGTGACATAAATACACAACGGTCACCCTGGCGTATCACGAGTGGAGCTCGATATCTAAACAGTCATACCCCACAACAAAATGGAATTGCAGAAAGGAAAAATAGGCATATTGGAGAGGTATCTCGGGCCATGCTCAATGAAAAAGACTTGCCAGATTTTTATTGGGCTGAGGCAGTTGCTACAGCAGTCTATATAATGAACAGGACTCCCACTGCAGCAATACATGGGATGACTCGAGAGGAGAGGTATACTGGTAGGAGACCAGATATTTCTCATTTGAAAACTTTTGGTTGCATTGCCTATGTACATGTGCTAGATGAGTTGAGATCCAAGTTGGATCCAAAAGCTGAGAAGTGCATCTTTATTGGTTACTCTCTGCAGCAAAAAGGGTATAGATGCTATAACCCTTCTACTCGTAAGTTTACAGTGAGCAGAGATGTTGTTTTTGATGAGATGAGTAGCTGGTATAAACCAGTAAATGTGATTGATGATGTAGATGCACAAAATGGTAATGCTGCACAGAATTCACAGCAGCAGTCACAAAATATTAGTGGACCTGGAGCGTCCTCTAACAGTGGTTCACATTCTTCACCATGGACAGGTAGATTGAGATCAGGAGAATCTTCCCAAAGCAATGCAGACAGTGGTATGCAGGTATCACAAAAAGGAAAAGAGAAGGTTGATCAGCCCATGTTTGATGTGAATGCAGGTCACTCTTATGTGGATGGTAAATCTAGTGGCTCAGAACAGAGCATTGATGATGAGTTGGGTATTCCTTCAATTGTTACACCTGGAGTAAGGAAGACCAGGGATGTTTTGAGAGCACTTGGGAGTGAGCCTATTTTGCGCAGGTCTACGAGAGCTAGGTATCCTGTGGATAGGCTGAAATATGATGGATTTACAGCCATTCACTATGCATATATGGTCAAAGTGATACAGGAACCAGAACCCACTTCTTTTGAGCAAGCCATGGGAAAAGAAAAATGGGAGAAAGCCATGGATGAAGAAATGGATGCCTTGGAAGCAAATGCTATATGGGAATTGGTACCTTTGCCTAAACATAAGAATGCAATTGGCTGTAAGTGGGTTTATAAGGTGAAGCACAATGCAGATGGTTCTGTGAACAGATACAAGGCAAGATTAGTAGTCAAGGGGTATGCACAAACATATGGCATTGACTATGAAGAAACATTTAGTCCGGTTTCAAGGATGGCAACCGTAAGAGCAGTCATTGCTATGGCTGCATCAAAGGGATGGTCTTTACATCAGATGGATGTAAAGAATGCCTTCTTGCATGGTGATTTGCAAGAAGAGGTCTATATGGAGCAGCCACCAGGTTATGTGCATGTTGTTCATCCTGAGTTTGTTTGCAGGTTGAAGAAAGCCTTGTATGGCTTGAAGCAAGCACCTAGAGCATGGTCTGACAAGATAGGACAGTATCTTGTCACTATTGGCTTTCAGATTTCCAAGGCAGATTTCTCACTTTATGTGAGAAAAACTGAGAAAGGTATTATGCTACTTGTCATTTATGTTGATGATTTGATTATGACAGGTGACAATGATGAAGATATCCTTCATGTGAAAATGCTATTGAAGCAAAAGTTTGAAATGAAGGATTTGGGAGAGCTGCGCTATTTCTTGGGCATTGAGGTGATTAGATCACCAAGTGGGATACAGCTCTTGCAGAGGCAGTATGGATTGGACATGCTGTCCAAATATGGGATGACAGGCTGTAAGCCTATTTCAGTTCCTTTGGAGCAGAATGTGAAGCTGAGCGCAGATGCAGGTGAGCTTCTGGAAGACCCTACTATGTACAGACGCATAGTAGGAAGCTTGATTTATATGACTATTACCAGGCCAGATTTGAGCTATGTTGTTGGATTGGTAAGTCAGTTTATGCAAGCTGCAAGGAAACCGCATTTGGATGCGGCTAGACGCATACTCAAGTATGTGAAGTCCACATTGCAGTATGGACTATTTTATGAGACTGGGGTTCAGATACAGTTGCATGGATACACTGATGCTAATTGGGCTGGTAGCATTTCTGATAGACGATCTACCAGTGGATATGTGTTCTCTTTTGGGAGTACTGCAGTCACTTGGAGCAGCAAGAAACAGCCTACAGTTGCCTTGTCCAGCACAGAGGCTGAGTACAAGGGTGCAGCAATGGCTGCATGTGAGGTAGCTTGGTTGCATAAGCTACTTTATGATATGCATCAGCCTACAGATGCGCCAGTTGTCATTTATTGTGACAACATGAGTAGTATACACTTGGCAAATAACCCTGTCTATCATGCTAGAACAAAGCACATTGAGGTGCATTATCACTATGTGCGGGAGAGGGTTTTACTAGGTCTTATTGATCTAGTTTATGTCAGCACAGAGGATCAGGTAGCAGACATATTCACGAAGGCATTGGGCACAGAGAAGCTGCGCAAGTTCAAAGACCTGCTTGGTGTGTAGGAATTGGGATTGAGCTCGAGGGGGAGTGTTGAGATATCGAGCTCCACTCGTGATACGCCAGGGTGACCGTTGTGTATTTATATCACCGACTTGTCAGTTGTAGATGCGGTTGGTACACCGCCCATGAATAATAGCTAGATGATAGCTATCCTTATCTACTCTAGTTCGTGGCTCAGTTAGTATGCCACCTTAGTTAGTTGAGTTTGGTTTGAGACCCATATATAGGGTTCTTCTATTTCTATGTACGAGAGTTCTTTTTGGCTTACACAACTAAGAAGAGGAAAACTATTTTCAGCCTCCATCTCTATGTGTATTCCCCCATTGTGCAAGCAAGAAAGCTTCAAGGGAGACTCCTTCCTTCTCTCCCACAATCTTGACAGGAACTGGTGGGTAGAAGACACTGATGCTTGTGAATGAGAGGTGATGGTGTTTGATGACAATGACTAGGAGAGATTCCGACGTGCTTTAGACTTCATGAAAATGCTCGCGATTTCACACACAGTTGTTGCTCCCATTCTGCCGATGGCTGATAGAGGTTCCAATTGGCTGGTGGAAAATAGGTAGTCGGTTATCCTTTGGTCAACAGAAACACTTGACCAATAAGCAATCCCTTAGGAGAATGGTGTTGGAGGGATTTATCCTGGAGAAACCTCCCTGAACTCTATCTTGACAAAGGTTTTCTTTGTCTTCGCATGGAAGATCTTTGTCTTTGTTTTGAAGATCTTGTTATCCTGAGGATCCTTGTCTTCGATTTGAAGATCTTCAGCTTTGATTTCAAGATCTTCAAGTTTGATTTCAAGATCTTCAGCGCTAAGCTGAAGATCTTGAACCTTGCATTGAAAATCTTCAGGCTTGTGGAATCAATAAGCGATCCGTAGATCTTGAGGTGGTAGGCATGCATCTTTGGAAGATGAGGTTCCAAAATCTAAGCCAATGGCAGATCCATCACTGGGTTTTCCTTTTGCAGTAATGGAGTCATGTCTGACTCATGGAAAAATTCCTTGTCATTGGAGAATGTAGTGGATGATCTTCTTCAGCCAAGCAGCCAGTTCTTGAAACACAAACATAACCTGCAAGAAAAGTTGTGCACTTCCTAGGGGGTGTGTCTGTCTCACTATGTAGTGCATGGTGCATGTGCTAGTGGAACTGGGAGATGGGTCCAAGCCCTTGGTAATGTCCCACACTTGAGGACCCAGTTCGTGCGTTGTTGGAGGTGCGGTGCAAAACTTAGGGTGACAGGTCTAAAACTGAAAGTCCTGCCCTTGATGTGCCCTAAGTGTGAAGTGGGGAAGGGGATAGGGAGAACCCTAGATGCAGTGAGTGTGGTGCACAATAACAATGAAGGGAGACTGCAAGCACATGTGAAGTGTTCTCCTTGTTAACTTACTTAGTAGTAGATTCATCTTTCAGCTTTGTTATTTTTTGCTCTTGTCTTTCTCCCCAGTCACCTTGTCTTTGTTTCCTTGTAGCTTTTTCTCTCTTTGCTTTCTTTTCTTTTATTTTATTTTCTTTTCTTTTCTTTTCTTTTTTGAGAATGAGAGAGGGAGCACAATTGTCAAGGCATATCACACCCATTTAATCACAGGGCGGTCATGCATTGAGATAAGAATGCGCGACATTGTAGGTATTCTTTAATATCGGCCTTAGCTCTCAGAGGAGTGGTTGACAAGAAAGGGTGATTACACCTTGTGAAGCGGGTGTCACTCATATTTTGTAAGAGCTCTAGAAAGAAGGAAGAAAGGAGAGTAGCCCGCATCATTAACCTAGTCATAGCTCTACTATCTATTCCTAGGTTGATATCAAAGAAGAGTGGGGGGAGATGGGCTTCCTCTACTATGGGTTTTTGGAGTAGCAAGAATTTGATAAGTCAGAGGTAATTACAAGTGGTCAAAAACGCTGGATCTGGGCAGGAAGAGAAGTCTGCAAGGAAACGATTTATAGAAGGAAGTATATCTTCTAACCTAAACACTAAGCATTCCTCAGGGCACCTAGCATTTACATTATATATTTTTGGGAAGTCGTAATCCCCATGCAAGTCTCTATCATAGTCCACTCCATGCCTACGAGGGTAGGGCATGTAGATAGGATCATTGCGCTCTTCGGGGAGTGAACTGCAAAAGGCGGTCCATGCATCAAAATTGGTGTCCCAAATCCTCCTCCGCTATTTCGGCTGTGCCTCGTAGCCTTGGAAGGTTTTGGGAACCAGATTGACCTTATCTTCCCAGTAATCCTGTGGTTCTTGTCACCACCTAGTTATTATCAGGTTCCTCTCTTCAATCCACCTGTTTGCAAGTTCATTAGCCAGATCCTTGATCTTGGCTAAGACTCCTAGAGGCAGGGCCCGGTCTAGAGAGCGTGGGAAAGCAAATGAGAGCTCAAACGGCCTTTTTTGAAACTCTTGCTGACGCCAGATGACCAACTCCTGGGGCCAGTCTATAGGATGTGCATCACCTCTCAGTGGCATGGGCTCTTCAAGAAGTTGTCTTGGAATTATGTGTGCTCGGCGTTGGGCCTCCTCAGCTAATTCTTGTCTTCTCCTCCTTGTTGCAACTATACGCTCAGGCAGATGGGCATCTGCAGGTTCTTCCTATGGGAGATCGGGTTGAGGCGGACTCGGCATTCTTTCTTGCTCTTCTTTATCACCTTGCTCGAAATCTGGACCCTCTTCGACATGTCTCTCAACCACAGATGGGATGATTGGTGGTGGTGGTGGTGGTGGTTGTTCATGCTCCTCAAAACCTAGCTCCTTGAGCTCAGCAGTGGAAAGGCCTGTACAGCGTAAGTAGTGAAATTTTTGCTCCTTAGTGATCCCTGTACTCAATGGGAGCTCCCACTCTTGAAGACCATATCTTAGAGCTCGGGTGGTCAGCTCCAACTTTCTTTTCATCTTTTCCACTGGATCATCGCCCTCAGCTTGTGTGACATGGAGTATCGTGTTGAGGAAGGCCTGCCGTTGTGTTTTAGTAGTTATTTCGGCAGCTTCAACCCTGGCTTCTGCAAGCACCCTTTCGCATTCTGCCCTGCCAAGCGTTCGGTCAAGTCTCTCACCCTGTTAAAATTATTCATTTTCCAATCCATAGCTCTTTCTTCCATCCTTTTTCTCTCTTCCTCCAGTTGGCTCGCCAGGGTGGTCACTACATGTTTCTGCTCATTTGTTAAAATCCACAACTGGTTCCTTTCTCTTGACTTCTGAGCCAACTGCTCTTCAGCAATCCCTTTGGCTTGATCTACAATGCTGAGCCTTTGTTGCACCTTGGCCAATACTTCTAATTTTTCCCTCTAAGCTTCTCTTGGCTTTGGATCTCAGCAAAGGAATAGCCTTTTTTGATTGAAAGCCATGGCCATGAGGGCCTCTACATCTTCCTGGGAGGTCTCCAATGCATCTTGTAATCTTTGCACTTCATCTTGTAGCCATTTTGCTTCTGTTGCTGAGACTCCTGGCCCTTCACTCTTCAAAAACTCGATTTCACTTATTAATCTGTTTTGTTCTTCTAGCTCCTGCCACAAACGGAGCTCCATGGTATGTTCTTGTGGTGTACTGGCTTCGCCTTCCTAAACCTCATGTCTTAGCGTTTTCACTTGAGCGACCTTTTGCTGTAGATCATTGTATTGCTGCACTAGTAGCTTTAGACTCCTTTGCTCTGCCACCAAGTTCTGCTCTTTGTCTTCCATCCTTTGTCTAAGGCGGCTTTCATTGTCCTGGGCTTCCTTTACTTTTGCTACTAGCTAGTCCTGCAGGGACTTCATTTCTCTTCGTCGGTCGGCTCCCTGCCTTGAGACTTCTAGCCTAAGAGCAGCTGACGTTTCTTTTTCTTTTTCTAGCTCCATCAAGGCCACTTTCTTCTCTTTCTTCACCTTGTCTAGTTGTGCCAGTAGCTCAACCACATATGCGTCATAGTCAATGTCGGTAGGCATGGGAGTATGGGGTGTGGTGGTTGATGCCTCCAGCCTTTGTCTTTTAGGGTCTTGCTGTGACTCTGCATCTGCGGCAGCGGGCCTTTTCAATCTGGTTTCTGGCACGATCTCAACCACTTTGCTCACTAGCATTTGCATCATGCTCATTAGCTGTGCCGTGTCGAGGGGAGGTGTGGGTTGTGTGGTGGTTGTAGTTGTGGTTTCAGTCGTTGCAGGCACAAAAGAGGAAGGAAGTGGATGTAGTAGGGACTTGCCTTTGCCTACAGCCCACTAGAGCTGCTTCCACACCTGAACTAGCTTCGGCTTTATGACAAGGGCTCACAGGTTCAAGCTCTCAACCCCCGTGGGTCTCTTCCACAGATCTTTGTGTAGACTCTGCCAACTCGGCTAGCTCCTTCAATCTCTGCTCTTCAGCTTCTTCTTCCGCCCTTCTTTTCATGTCCTCTTCTGTCTTCTTTGATTCTTCTCTTATCTTTGCAAGCTCTTCCTCCTCTTTCCTCCTTCTTTTCTTCCTCAGCCCTCCTAGACTCTCTTTGAGCCCTCTTGATTTCAGCTCATTCTTCTTTGCTTAATTCCTCTTTCCTTTCCTTTTGTCTCATGTCCCCTTTCTTTTGTCCTTCTAGTTTGCTTGCTTGTGTAGGCGGCACCTCCTGTTCTCCCTTGTCGCTTATCGTTCTTTCACTTGATTCTTCTCCTTTGTGTTGAGGTGGGCTTTGATGCGGTGGGCTTTGATGTGCAGCTTGCTCTTCCATGACTCGAGCATCCTTCATTGCTTCATCTATGATGGCTGTCAAAATACCACCATATCTGATTGTGGCCGCCTTTGAGGCAGGTTTCTTCCTTGTGGAGCGTACTATTGAGGCAGGGGATTCTCCTCCTGCTGATGCTTCTACTGGAGTGAGAAGGGCAGCTGAGCTTTGAATGGTTTTCTGCACGAACCCATTCCAGTCTACCTCCTCAGGGACTCCTGCTCCAATGCTTTCTAAAAACTGGACCCCGGTCCTATTCATCAATGCATTGTACCTTTGGCCTGAGAAGAGTGTGTGGATCATCTTTGCTTGCACCTTCACTATTGGATCCGGGATGTCAGCCAAGCTTATTCCATCCACTGTGTGCACCTCTTCTTTCTTTACCCCCAGCATGGCGTAAACATCCCTTCTCGGCCACCTCTCTTTCTTGGGTACGAGCCCCAAGGCCTTCTCTACGATGGCTGCATTGAGGGGCACTTCAACTCTTCTTTCCTGCTCCCCTGTCCTCACTGTGACAGTGCCACAGTTCCTGCCCTTGTCAAAATTCCTCAAAAATTCAGCACACATGCCGTAATCCATGGCCTGCCCCACCTTTTCCACATACTTGTGGAGGTGGCATCTGTCCACCAATTCTTTGACTACAGGTTCCTCCAAGATGGCCTCATCCAGGTTCAGCATGTGCTTGAAGGTGAATTGATTGAATCCTCATGTCTCGATACCGATGCCACGAACTTGGTCATCTCTTCTTCAAAAAATGGGAGTTTGCCCCCTTTGTCTTGTCCTGCCATGGTGGTTACCTGTCAACACACCATGCCAACATTAATGCTTAAAAATCAGCTTATTTCTAACAAAACTCAATTTTGAGAGAAAAATGTATGTGTCAAAAATTGGTATACTTGCTTAGAGGCTTGAATTTTAGAGACAGGCTCACAGCAGCAATTGCTATTGTTTTCCCTTTGCAGTATCTTCCATTGAAACTCAATTAATCATAGCATTCTTCTAGATAGCATGACTCTCATTTTGCTCTACTCTTGCTCACATTGCTCCCCCCCGTCTTGGATCTTTCAAGGAATCCTTCCTAGGATTAGCACAGGAAATACGAGGCAAATGTTGTTTTTCGTGGATTGACTTACTTAGCCAATAACCAATCATAGAAGCTTGGATTGTATTTGAGTTGGGCATGACAATCAAGAGCAGATGGTTGGATGGAAACTTGGGAGATGTAGGTCAAGACATCGTGAAAGAGATCTCTAGTATTAAGGCGGCTTGCAACATGTAATTCCTCTTAAGTAATGAATTGGTCAATGTAAGGGTGAGCGAGCACATGGTCGTCTACATGTTGGTTGTGGGTGATGGCCAAAACCCTAAACAAGATAGGTGCCACATAAGTAGGGTCATATTCGATGGTTTTAACTGCCCTGCGTTGCTCAGCATTGGTCATTATCCGGCACCTTTTTTCTCCCATTGGATTCTCAGAGCAAACCACTGCTACAAGAATGTGGAAGGCGAGCTTGCCATCTGCATGAGCTCTTACAACTTGTGCTCAGGAGAACGAGGAGGCTTATGATATGAAGTGATTAGTCTTCTGAGGGCAACTTGCTCCTTTGAGATTTCGTCGTTTGCTATCAGTTCAGCAGCAATTTTGGGGAATTTACCGGTCATAAGTTCGTGTTCTTCCCAAGTGTATGGTAATGCACGAACATCCGAAGCAAGTGTTTTGTCAATAAGACCTAGGTCTAGCCTCTCATAACTTCTAGTGAATGTAGTAAAAGTTTTGTCCAACATCTTGATGCAAGTTACTAAGTCATCCCCAAAAGTCACGGCGAGATCTTTAGCCAAGGAAAGGAAAGGTCATACCGCGTAGGAAGGTTTAAGACCTGCTAGTGGGAATGGTGCAAATGGAGTGGATAGTGGTGACTCCATCATTGGTGCCACCGGTGTGGCTTTGCACTCTGAAGCACTTTGAGGTGCTATAGGAAGCTTTGGGGACATAGGAGTTGTGTTGGGTTCTGAGTGAACAATCATGGGGGTATTTAAGTTCTCTGGATTAGGTAATTCTAAGGCTTGTGGCATTTTCTTTGGTCGATAGATGAGCTAGGGCTTACTAGCCACAGTGGGCAATGGTTTGCTGACTATGCCCTGGGCACCATGTGTGCAAGCCTCGTAGATGAGCTTTTAAACTTGCCATTTTTAGGCACCCAAATCTAGGGGTTACCCTCGTAGTATCCTTGTGCTCACAAGAGATCTTTGGGGATCCATCGCGGCGTGGTTGTGTGTCTACATCGATAGCATCTAGACTACCTCTTAGGTCGTGATGGTGGCTGATTATTTTGGCGTTTAGAATCACGTTTGGGTGGTCTACCCGGATGTGGTCTTTACCATTTTGGCACCCATATAAGCTTGGACTCCTTGGCCTTGCGAGCACTCTTGGTGGGTTTGGGCCTAGGGTCGAGAGCCTGGCATGAGGCCTTAGTTTTCTTCTGTTTAGACTAGGGCTGAAGCGTGATCGTAGGGGTTTCTACCGATGGCTTCGTAATGGTGGAGGAATCAAGACAGCCCTTGCTGAAAGTCGTCACTATATGCACATTGCCTATAGCAAGATGAATGTGGTTTAGGTTGTAATCCACATTACAGTTCGTTTGCTTCTTGAAAGTACGACCTAATAAAGACATATTACCGGCTCCTTTAGTGTCAGGCAACACATGGAAGAAAGCTGGTAAACTTTCAAACTCGATAGAAACGACTACCTTGCACTTCCCTAGGAGTAAATAATCATTACCCCCAAACGGGGTGAGTTTGTTGGCATTAGTCAGCTGTAGTTTCGGTTGACCAATGCGTGTCCAATGGTCATGCGTCAAGATGTTGTAGTCGGCACCTTCATCAATCAAGGCATCGAAAGAATACGTCGCTCCTACTGTGGCTGTGATTCATAGATACGCCGGTGCCACTGCTTCTTCGTCCTGATCTATAAGGTCGGTTATAGTAGCCATGCAGACATTCATTGGGGGTTCTAGCATGGGTGGATCATGTGATGGATGGGAAGGAGGATAGTACTTCTTTATGCGGCTGCCATTTAAAAAGCCTATTCCTTCACCTTCAAGTGTCTCTAACTCAACATTCCCTGTTCTACCAATCATGTGTACTCTGAAAGGCCCTAGCCCCCAAAGCTTCATCTTCTGTTTATGTCCTTTTTATAGAGTATAGTAGAACAAGGTCCCCTTGTTCAAAGTCTCGCTATTTGACATGCTTGTCAAACCACATCTTTCGTCGAGCCTTCTCACAAATCAGAGAGTGAGTGGCGAGGAGTTGGGTCTCCGTTAGGCGCTCTAACTCCATTAAGCGATTGGTCCAAGCCTCTCTTCCCTCCCAATGCTCCTGGACTACTATCCTTAAGCTAGGGATGAAGAATTCTAAGGGTAAAATGGCTTCAGTTCCATACGTCAGCCTAAAAGGCGTCTGTCCTACAGTCGTTTTATAAGCTGTGTGATAGGCCCACAAGGCCGCCATTAGCTTGTTGTCCCAGTCACTTCTTGAAGTAGACACTACCTTTGTAAGCATGTTGACTAAGATTTTATTCGTGGATTCAGCTTGGCCATTAGCCTGAGGGTAATAGGGAGAGGACTTCCGATGAATTATTAGGAAGGTAGAGAGCAAGTGGGAAATCACCTCATTAATGAAGTGCATGCCTTGGTCGCTTACAAGTTCGATTGGACAGCCAAACCATGAAATGACCTGATCCCACAAGAACTTTTTAGTGGTTCTAGCATCATTCTTCCTCTTGGCTCGTGCCTCTGCCCACTTCGTTAGATAATCGGTTGCCACTATGATGTAGCAAGCTTGGGAATATTGTGCCGCAGGACTGATAGGTCCAATAAAATCGATGCCCCATTTTTCAAAGGGTTGTCGGGCTATGACAGGGGTCAACTCCATCTTTTCTTTCCACACAGGCACTTTGGTCCTTTGGCACTCATCACAGTGCTTTACGAATTTAGCCATCGCAGAAAAGGGTGGGCCACCATAGTTGGGATTGTAGCACCTTTCAGGCTATTGTGTCCCCGCTAAAGTGTCCTTCAGCGATTCCGCCATGTGCTTCTTTCAATGCATCATGCATCTCGTGCTCACATACACATCTGCACAATAAACCATCTTGTCCCAACCTGTAGAGTTGCCCGGCTAATCAGTTGGTATGGCTGAATTTTCAGGATAATTCTTCTCAGCCTGGCCTTCTCAATGGATCTCTCAGGTAGTCCACTCTCTAGCACTTGCACTATGTCATCGGCCCAATACGGCGTCAGATCAGCTTTAAACAATTCTCTCTTGCTAGACAGGTTAAAGAGATGAGCATCCAGTAAATCGTCAGGTATGCCTTGTCCAGCAGCTTCTCCTATGGGTATGCGGGACATGTGGTCAGCCATGTAATGCTGCTTTCCTTTGCGTACAACCACAGAGAAGTCAAACTCCAGTAGAAGGAGTAACCATCTAGCTATGCGTCCTGTAGCGCAAGGCTTGTTCACAAGATATAGCAAGGCTTGATGGTCAACAAAGAAGACAAAGGATGGCCAACAGGTAATGTCTAAATTTCTTTACTGCAAATATCATGGCCAACCCCTCCCTTTTTGTCATGGAATAGTTCATCTCGATCTCTGTGAGCTGCCTACTAGCAAAACTCACCAGGTAATCTAAGTTATGTTCACCAGGCTAGCATAGCACGGCTCCAATAGCGAACTTAGAGGCGTCTATGTGTACATGAAACGTTATGTTCTAGTCTGGGGCTCGTAAGATTGGTGCAGTAGTAAGAGCCTTTTTCAACTCCTCATATGCGCGCTGGCATTCCTCAGTCCACTCAAACACTATCAACAGCTTGTACAATGGTCTAGCAATTAGTGCGTAATTTAGTACAAAGCGTAGATAATATCCAGTGTGTCCTAAGAAGCATTGAACTCCCTTGTAGTTATCAGGTGGCGGTAAGTCAACAATGACTCTGACTTTAGAAAAGTCAGTGGCCATGCCGTTCCTTGACACTACGTGCCCTAAGATGCATCTGTGTTTCACCCAGAACTGGCACTTTAAGGGGTTCAACGAGAGGTGGTACAACCTACACCTTTCAAAGACAACTCTCAATTTCTCTAAGTGTTCGGCCCAGCTAAATTGTACGCATAAGTCGTCTACAAACACTTCTAGTTCACGCCTAAGCATGTCCTTAAAGATAGTGCACATTAGGCATTGAAAAGTCGCAGGTGCATTCATCAACCCAAAAGGCATGACGATGTAGGCGAATACACCCCATTCCATGGCAAAGGCAGTCTTGTGCCTATCGTCGGGGTGCACTTGCACTTGATTATAGCCCGAGAAACCATCCAGAAAACTGTAGGCTTCTTTACCCTTGCTACCCTCTCAAGCATGTGCTCGGTGTAAGGTAAAGGATAGTTATCCCTCTTTGTAGTGGCATTCACTTTCTTGTAGTTCACGCACACTTGGATTTTTCCACTTTTCTTCATGACAATCACGATAGGTGATACCCAGTCCCTGTGCCCGATCTCATATATGAATCCTGCCCTCATGAGTTTATCAATCTCCTCTTTTACTGCATGGGCGTGTTTGGGATTCATGGGGTAAGGTCGTTGTTTCGTTGGCACTGCATCAGGGACCATTGGGATATTATGAGTCACACCCTAGGGTCGATTCCCTTAAGTTCTCATCCAATGTCCAGGTAAATATATCAATGTACTCTTGCAAGAGTGCAACAAGTTTGGTCTCCTCATCCTCCATCAAGTCATCTGCAATGAATACAGGTCTTGGCTTTTCACCTTCCCTAGCCAAGTTAACTTCCTTGACTTTGGCGGGTCCCTCGATCGGTTCACTAGTTTGGCCTTGTCTTTTTGCACCTAAGCAAAATCACCACTCTGTCACCCTTTTTAAATTTTGTAAACCGTTTGGGTAGATCCTGTGGTTTCTTTTGCCTTTCTGCTTCTGAGTCCTTTGCTTGCCTCTTGGCCTCCTCCTTTAGCCTCCTGCGCCTTGGGTGGACTGGCAAGTCTCCCTTGGTGCATTTGACTTTAGAAGGTTGTGGTATCTCGGGATCACTCTCAGTGCTGACTTCTGACTCTGAGTTAAACTCACATCCCTCACTTGAGGAAGGTGTTTCCCCAGGGGGTCATAGTTCAATAGGTGCATCCGTCTTTAGCACTGGGATTACCCATGGTCGTGCCACTCCGGCTTGCTCGTAATCCACGGCTCCTATGTGTTCTAGCCAGGATCTGTCACACTCCATTTTCATGACTCCTTTTTCGTTCTGATTGGTTCTTCCTCTCCTAGGCCTCAAGTCTGCCCTGATTTGTTCTATCGCTTTTCCTTCCATGTCGTACTCTATTGTATCTATCTCTTCTTCACTCTCCTCTCCCGTAGAGCGACAGTCCTCATACTCCTCATCATCAAAGTCCTGTCCTTCTGACTGCTCATCATCATCTAAGCTTTCCTCTCCATTCTTCTTGTCATCAGTAACTAAAGCCTAGTTATATAACAAATTCAGGTCGTGGACCTTGGTCCATTTCCATTCTGGCTTAGCTAATAGATCACGTAGAGGCTTTAAGTTAGCAGCTAAGTTGCCTTCCAGTTTATTGGTCAAATACTCTACGATCTCCTGAAGCTCTAGTTTTTTGTTGGGGATATGGAACGAGGCTGGTTTGCTTGGGTTGAGTGAGCTTCCTGCCATCATGCAGAGTGGCACAATTGGCTCCTCAATTGGCATGGTTGCGGCTTTAGCAGCCTGCCAATATAGTTCTTCCTCATCCGAGAATGGTATGTCAATGGTTGCCAAAACGTGCATCCAATCCCTCTCATCCTTAGGGCAAGGAATATATTTAGTGAGTGATCCATAGGGTTTGGTCGTTTGAGTATCGCCTTTCAGCATAGCTGAGATGGCATCTAGGTCAACAAGGGTCATCTTCCAAGTGTCCATCTCTACCCTTGCTGCACTAGTTATGTTCCCTCGAAAAATCAAACCATTGCCCCAGTCCTCAATGACACGTGCATTCCTCATCCAAGGTCATTCTAATAGTATGTCGTAATCCACTCCCTTCATGACAATGAAGTTTACGGAAAACTGCACACTAGCAATCTTTACTGGCCAATTCTTTAAGACCCCGAATGGTCTTACCTTCATTCCATTTGCTAACGTGACATTAAACCTGGCAGTCTTACAGGAGGGTTTCCCCATGCCTCTAAGACTGCATGGCTTAGTACACTAACACCTGCGGCTATGTCTACAATTCCTTTTCGCGTCATATCTCCTAAGGCTAGGACGGGTAAAACTGTATGCATTTCAGTGCCTTTCCAAAAAGCATTGATGTGCAAAGACTTAGGAGTTGAGTGTAGAGTTAGACTTGGGATCTGTGTAACCGCATCATGATCTTGCGGATCACCACCCGCAAGTCCTGTGTGCCCCTCCATCAAGTCTTTTAACTCCTTCCATAAGGAATGATTCTACCTAAGCAGGTCTTCCAAGCTTAGAGTTACTAGAGTAGACAACAAGGTTGTGAGGAGGCTACTGGGCTCTTGTCTTCCCTTGAGGCTAGCATTTCTAGGCCATGTGTTCTGTCTGCCCTGGCAAGTTTCCCCTTGGCCTTGCTGCTGAGTTGCCCCCAGTGATGCAGGTATGCTCGCAGCTTGTGGTTTTGAAGGTGAGATTGGTGTGCTCACGCTGCAGAAATCGTCAATAGGATCTTCTAATATGGGTTCAGCATCCTTGAGGTGCTTTTGGGCATCCTTGACCCACTCCTTGACCTTAGCTATAGCCTCGAGCTGCCGTTTGGGATGGGGATATTCCCCTACCTTGGCACTCCCTAGCTTGGCTATCTTAGGAGCTGAGGTCTCCGCCTCTGCATCTGTGACCCTCTTTCCCATTACTAACGTAGTCACTTCCTCAGTTTTAAGAGTTATCTTTGCATCGGTTCTTTTTTTCCGACTCCTCCAGCTTTTCTTTCCTATTGAGGTTGCGTCAAGGTTACTTGGCCCTGGCAAAGAGATGCCTGTCTATTTCGTTTGAGCTCGTGTCATAACATGTAGTGGGATGGGTGTATCCTCGCTGTCAAAGGTTTCCACTCCAAAAATCCTCAAAGGCACCGATGGCATGTTGGCAGAGCTAGTTGATAGCTTCCGCCTAGGATAGTCAGGAAATAGATGTGTGATTCCACACTCTGTGCATCGGAGATCTGCTTTGTCCTTCTTAGCTTGTTCTTGTTCTGGGCAGCGTGATGAAATGTGGCCTGGGTGGTCACAAGTCCAGCATGTGACTGGATCTTGGCTTGGCCCTCCAAAGCCTTTGCCTCTTCCTCTTCCTAAAGCCATCACCAGCACTAGCCGATAGTCCACCATCAGGACTGGGTTTCCCTCCTCGTCATAAGATATGTACGGGTTGACATATGTTTCTTCCTCATTAGGCTCCTCCACAAAGTGAACAGGAGCATTGCTAGATGGGTGGGTTACAAAAGGCCCTAGTGGTCTCGGTATACTAGAGGTACGGTAGGTCTTGAGTCAGCAGTCGGTGCTGGGAGAGCTAACTGGGCTCCCCTCCCAAAGAAATTGGGTGGCCTATTACCTAAGTATGGAGGGTTGTACTGCTGCGCGTATGGGAATCTCCTCGGCATTCTGCAATGCACTGCATCATGCCCAAATCTACCGCAATTTGAGCACGGCCAAGATCTAGGATCTTGGCACTCAACTAGGAGGTGATTGCCACCGCAGTATATACATTGTACATGCGATCTCACAAGCTTCCTTACCAGCTCTTGCAACTGTGCAATCTCCATTCTCATTTCTGCCATCCCTGGTCGTGGTCTACACTCTTTCCCTTATCTTGCACACTATCAGTTGCTTTTTCCCCCAAAGTAGTTGATCTCTCATAGTCCCTCTGGCTTTGCACTCTCTCGATTGGTAGTCCTCATGCTGTGTTTCCTGAGTTGATCATCTACGCGTATTGCCTCCTCGAAAAATCTAGCTATCACGTCTCCTTGCAAGGTGGAGTTACTGGCCAAAGCCTTGTAGAGCTCCTCACTCCGAATCCCGTTCATGAACACTGTAGACACTACCTTCTCGGTAGGTCGCTCATTGGCAGGTATTCTCTTGTAGAGGCTACACACCTGAGTGACGTAATCCCTAACATCTTCCTTCTCCCTTTAACTGATATTTATCAACCTAACGATGAGGTTATTCGAATACTGTCTTGATGAAGAGGCCCTTAAGACGAACAAAGTTCGTACGTTCTACGTCATCTAGACTAGAATACCAGGTCCTCCCCTTATCGCCTAAGCACAGGCCGAAAGCTTGAGCTCGCTACGTAGGGTCAGTAAGACTGTTTGCCTCACATACTTGCTCGAACTGCTCCATGAAGCTGTACAGGTTACTACTAGGTTCGTATCTAGCTAGTTGTTTTGCTATGATGGGGATTCTAGCCTGCCCTTTAGCCCCTTGCGTGACTCCCAATCTCGATAGTAGCACGGTGGCTAGGGCAATAGCGCTATGTTCAACGGACGTATTGTCCAAGAGTCGCTTTGCTACCAATTCTCTCAATGTCATGTCAGCCTCTGTTGCCTGTTCCCTCTGTACATTCGGTCCAGATTTGGCTACTCCAGCTAGGTCTAGCACTTGTCTAGCCTCGTACATATCTATGTCTTGTTGTAGCCTTCTAGCCCTTTGCTCATGGTTGTAGGCAATTATGCCTTCTAGCGCTCTCTTGATTGCTCTTCTCTCTTCTTCCAGGTTTGCTACCACTTCCTCTACAGGTCTGCCCTAGATCATGGTCCTAGTGAGTAGATCGTAGTTGTGGACCAATTCCTGGACTGAGGTTAGAAATTCTCCTAAGTCTAATTGGTCCTCTCCTCGTTCGCCTCTTGATCCCGACATTGTTTTTGCTTCTAGCTCCATGAGGTTGTCAATAAATCCAAGCAGCTCTGGCAGCGTCCAATCCTCTATATTGTTGCTTTCTATGTCTTCGTGTCTTCTCCAGGTCCTACTAGTAGGGCACTCAGGCACGTGTCTAAGTCTTGGGGTCTTCTCCTACTAGTGGGTTCCTTAATGTTATTAGATATCCTGATATGTTCCTTGTTATTTGAAAGCAGTTGCAATCCTTATTCACACGTTATGCTTAGTGCTTTCGTGGTGTTTGGTGCGAAAATAGGCTTTTCTCTTTTCTTGCAGTGCAAACTTAGTGGAACACAAGAGTGAAGTGCTGATGCAGAAAGCGTTTAATGCGAACTCCACTCTGTTTCTCTCCACATTCTTAGCCTGATTTGAGTTCTAAGCTCGGTTCCCGGCTATTCTATAGTCTTTCTGAAGGTCTGTGCTGCGTTTTCTATTCTGCTCTAAGTTCGATTGGTCTCTGAGGTTCTAATGGTCAAACTGGGTCTTGGGGGTGTTTAGGGTTGTGTCCTGGGGGTCAGGCCTGTGTGGCAGGGTCAACTAAAGATCCTTATTTTTTCTTCTTGCAGGATGGTCTGATTCCCAGAATCGGATTGTCCGATTCTAGGAATCGGACAGGGCTGGTCCGACTCTAGTAGTCGGCGGTCCGATTCTTGCAGTCGGACAAAGTGGTCCAAGTCCATCAGCAGTAGGATAGGTCGGGTCCGTTTCCTAAAGTCTGATGGTTCGACTATGATGGGCGGTCCGAGTGCAACGTGGCATGTCCAATCAGACTGTTCGATCCAGTAGTGGGGTTTGATTCTAAAATTGTTTGGTCCGATCCGAATGTTGGATGGTCCAACTAGCACCCAGTCCGCCGACTCCCTCAGTCGGACGGTCCGACTCCAGGACTCGGGTGGTCCGATTCTGGGAATCGAACCACTGAGACCTGGTCCGACTGCGTCTGGCAGCAGGCACGATTTCGACGCATTTCGATCCCACTTGACGCCTGCTACGCACAATCACAAGAGACTTTCCAAACATGATTAGGGCACTACTAAGAATCACCAAACTCACCTGGAGTAGCACAAATCGATGGCACCTAGAATCGTGACAGCGCTCCCTCTTCCTAGCAACCAGAAGCTCTCTCTCTCTCTCTCTCACACAAAGCTAACCAGTGAAATGAGGTTTGCCCTGGCCTCCCAAGCCTCTTAAGACCCTTTCCTAGCACTGCAAAACCTTAAAGCCAGTTTCCTTTTCTCTGTTTTACCCAGAAATTTGAATCTGGTCCCCTGTTTCCCTATTTCCAGCAGCAGCCAAAACCTTCTGTTTTCTCTTTTCTTAACCTAATCTAACATTAATCTAGTGCAGCCTAAATGCAAAATAGAGATGCAAAATGGTAGTCCTACACTAATGCTTCCAACAAACCAAAACACTTACTTGTTTCATAGATTAAAACCTCCTAAATCTCCTAGCTATCTCAAGCACCGGTTTAGGCTGCAAACCCTACTTCTATGCTCGATTTGATGCGCACGGCACTCAAGGCTCGATTCTGTCTATCCCGGCAATGGAACCAAAATGAAGGGGAGCTACAAGCTCTACCCCGAGACCTACGGACCACTTATTGCTCAAGTGTTTTGAGCCGAGCGGCCATGGCTACCTCTCACATAGCCAATGCGCAATGCCTACCTTACGGGTGTAGTGAGCTTACCTTGATGCTCGATCGAGTACCCTCCTCTTTCTTGCACACCGGTAGCTCCACGATCCTTGAGGCAAGCTCAAGCAACCTCAATCCCTCTCCCATGAGCTTCATCCTCCATAGCCACACGCGAGACAAGAGAAGAGAAGAGAGGAGGGGAAGATGAAGAGAGAAGATGAAGAGCTTCTTCTCCAAGATCCCTCACTCTCACACAATCACTCCCTCACACTCTCTCAATCCCTCTCTCAAGCACAAGCAAGAAAGCAAGAAACAAGAGAAGAAGAAGAAGAAGCTTTGGCCACACACAAGAATGATCTTCTCATTCACTTTTTGAACTTTATATACATGCCCTACTTTTCATGGGCGGCCATCCCCTTTTTTACATGGACGGCCATTAGCCTAGGCCCATTTATCATTTCCCACTGTTCTAATCTATCCTATTCCCAACTAATGCATACAATTTGCACAGGAGTGAGCCTGGCGCTCTTTTACAAGGATTCGAGAGCGCTTTCACACTTAATGGTGCACTTTTTACTATTTTACTTTCCTTGGGCGACTCTAAGACTTCCTGAGGGTCATGCCCGTGCTTTTAATTTTTTCAGCATCTGGTTACCGGTTAAGGCGCCTTTTTCTTCCTTTTGTCCTGCGCCTTTTGCTATTTCCTTTTTTCCATTTCCCGCTCCTCTGTGATGTGGTAAACAGCAATGTTAAAGAGAGCTGTATCTTTCAAATGACCAACCATATTGTCCCAAATCAATGCAAAAACGTAAAATTGCAAGTTGCTGTAATTAGTAGAAAATGCACTGAAACCACTGCTAAAACTGGTTGAAAGAGTGGATTTTACCAAGAGAAGCATCTATCCACCAAATATGACCAAGATAACATCAAATAGTAAGCATTACCCTCATAGAAGTGCTCAAAATTTGCACATTTCAGCTTGTTGTAATAAATGGCAGTAGTATGTAAAAATGTACCAAAATGAAGCAATCACTGATACATATGTCACTACAACTGCCAAGTAGCAAGATACATCCAACAGTGAGTTTCCAAGGGCAAGAAGGTACCAAGAACTGTCAAACCAATAACTTGTCAGGCAAGAGACATCTCATAGGTCCAGAAGTCATGCATGTAATGGGTCTTGGGGTAAGAGAAGAGACCAAGCACAAGCACAACTGATACAATAAGAAGCTCAATACATAACTATCCAAGATGCATACAAACTGACAAACCTATGACAGAGATAGGTGCTTGCCCCAATAGGCGTATCAAATCGGCCCACTATAGACTAAGTGCAAACATAAAGCTCGCAAGAGAGAAAAAGCATGTAATTGTCCCATAAGCTCAAGCTCAAGTGTAAATAAGACTCTGTCTACATCCGAATATACCAAGAGGCTCCCACTGCAAGTAAATTCAAATGCAAAGAGAGCAAGCAACGCTCTAATACATCGAATACATAGCATCAGATATGCCAAATCCTAGTAGGGTACATCCGGAGTGTAAATCCCAAGCTATCTCAGACCCGTAAAGCATAAGCCTGAAAGCATTCAAAGAGCATGTAACTGACAACCAAATGTAATGCCCAGTAGATGAAAAATGCTCAAATACATCTGAAGATGAAGCTCCAAGTAGCTGTCAAGCATGGGCAAACCAAGTGGCATCCATATCTGACCAAAGCATAAATGCAAGAAGCCTAAAGGTCAAGCAATGACAATAGGCATAGACCGGTCCAAAGCATGCCAACTGAAGCCAAATGCCAGTGAAGAATGACCAAGTCAGAGGCTAATCCAAGTTCAAAAGCATTCTTGAACCAAGAAGAAGCATTTGACAACCTCCAAATACATCGGCATGATCGTTCAAACCTCTAGTGAGCACCCCATATCCATGAACCAATGCATACACCAAGTAAATGAGCTTCAACCCACTATATTACAACAAGCAATTTACTATTAAATGAAGCTCAAAAGGTGCTCAAATTTGCTCCAAATTAGTCCCAAATCATAGACATATCATCCCATAACATACGGGCATCACCACGTATCAATAGGCATCAAACGGGCAATGCCAAGAAGCATCAAATAGTAAATGTCAAGTGCTGCCCTATTTTGACAGTCCTAGGACTGTGTATACAGCAAAGGGCTAAAGGGGGAAGCATTTGAATCGATCATCGGGAGTCAAGCAGTAATGCGGGGAGTAAAGCAATGCTTGGAAAGGTTTCCAAGAGTGTCGAGAAGTCGAGGAGGAGTAGGGAAATGCCGGCCCAACCCCCTAAAAATGCACCAAAAATTATGTTGGCTATTTTTGGGGGCTGGGGGGTGTTCAAGAGCCCTCATGGGCACTTGGCAATGTCGAGGGGGCTCCAATGCAGCCCGGGAAGAAGTCAATGAAGGTCTAGAAGCTCGAGGAGGAGATGGGAGATCAAAACATACCTGCAAATGAAGGTGCCATGGTTGCCATTGAAGCTTGGGTTGAAGCTCTTCAAATTCAGGCTAAAGAGAATATCGGGCAAGCTCCAATGTCTTTGCTCTAATACCGGTTGAAAGAGAAGTGGAACCCATGTAGAAGAAGCTTGGCAGTGAGAGCTATGGTGAATAGAGAGCAAGATCCAAGAGAAAGAGGCTCAAAAGTGGGAACTCCAACAACCAGAATGTGTGATCGGGCCTTCCTTTATTAAAACTGTCACTAAAAGAATAAAGAATAAATGATTGTGATAGGCGCCCGCCACCTGCAATGTGCAGTGGTGGGTACTGTCAGTATAGTAATACATGGGTGGCTAGACTGAGGTGCCGTTACCCCCAACATTATGGAAGAAACCCTGCATCCACTGTGGATGCCGCCCAAGCTCTGAAAGAAGGCCATCACCCACACCTTCAACCTGAACCACAGCCAGCACATGAACACTATTCTTAGGAAGGCCTCACTGTGACATAGGATGATGGCCAGGATGTTGCCCACCGACTTGAACAAAGGTAGAAACATTGCAGTTCAAAGGAGCTTCCAGATTGGATACAATCAATCATCAGTGCAATCAACTCGAGAATCTTCATTTATTTTTTCTTATTGTGAGCTGAATTATTAAGGTTGAAGTGGATTTTGTAGAAACCCTACCAAGATGTAAAGTTTCAAGCCTTAACTTGACTAGGCTACCAAAGAGCTAGTCTGGATGTTTACATGTAGGGGGGGCAAAAGCTAGCAAGGGTAGAGACTCATCATTTGAGGGGGGTGTTGAAAATAGCAAATGATGCTTGCATGTACGCCCATAGAGGCTAGATGTATGTCTAGAAAAGGCTGCCCATAAGAGGATTTGTATGAGATTTAGACAAAGATGTATGCCCTAGAAAGAGAGGTCCTAGATCCCATAAGCACTGAGAGGAAAAGTGGTACTATCCAAAAAGCTATATAAGCATGTACTTGGCTCTATTTTCAATGCAAGGTATCATCATTTTGTGACACTCATGATTATGTTTATGATTCCGAGTTAATCTATCTTGGAACCTAATTCACTTGAGTTACAATTCTTTATCTCAATCATGGTTTATGTGTATAACCTACGTCTACCATAGCTAGCATAGTTCTAGATCTGTGTTTCTCAACAGGGCACCCATCCCCTTTTTACATGACCGGGCATCTTGCCAAGGTTCTCTTTGCCTATTCCCTTCTAGTTACCTTATCCCTTCACCTATGTTCGTATGTGTTTTACAATTCGCATAAATTGTGTCTTTTCCTTTGACTTGACCTTTGCAACAATTGCCCTTACACTTTTGGCATTTCCTCTTTTATTCCTTACTTGGTTGCCTTTTTTTGCATTATATTTTTGAATTTTCTTTTTCCAATCTTGCATTGGGGTTAATAGGTGTGCTCTATAGTGACATCTTTTCTAGGGTATTTATGTGCAAGCTAGTTGAGTGTGTAGCCATTTTTTGTGTGCAAGCTAGTTGATATCCCTATCTTTTGTATTTAACTGAGATTTTCTTCGGTGTGCCTATGACCTAGGCAATTACGTCCTAGCTGTGTGTTTTGTTATTCTGTGCTATTTCCTTTCCTATCCCATGCCAATGGAGATATCAATCAAGAAATAAATATTGAAGATGAAGATGAGATTTTTGCTAGAGTTGATCATGGTTCTTCTCCAATTTTGTTCATGTGGACACTTCACCATTCGAAGAAAGGAAATCACCTTTCTCTGGCCATTCAGAGAGCATCTACCATTTTGGTCCTCCAAAGGAAATAGTATCAAATCATGGAACTTGATTTTTAAATAAGGTGATTAAAAGTCTGACTGCAATCAAGAAAATTAAGCATAACAAGATGACTCCTTATAACCTGCAGGAAAGTGGACAAGTCAAAAGCACCAATAAGCAACTTGTGGGCATCCTGTTAAAGATAGTCTCTGAAAAGAAATGAGACTAGGATACAAAATTGTATATGGCAGCGTGGGTGTATAATACGATATTTAAACGAGCCACTAGCCATACCCCATTCAAATTAGTTCATGGGGAGGAGTGTGTCTTGCACTTAGAAATTGAGTTGCCGATCATAAGATTCACAATCAATCATTATTTGGGTGATGAAGATGCCCTATTTGAGCATTTTATGACTATAACCCACTTGGATGAGCTCAAATTGCAGAGTCTGTTACACCAGGAGGTAGCTAAATGCTGTATGAAGTGGTTGCATGATCTAAAAGTGAAGAAATATGCCTTTAAACAGGGGCAGTTAGTTTTGTATTATGATGCACATAGGGAGCTATTTTCAATGAAGCTGGAACCTAGATGGGATGGCCCTTACAAGGTAGTTAGGATAGGTAAAAATAAGTCCACGACTTTACTAGCTGATCTACAGGGAGTGGAATTTAAAAATAAGGTTAATCTTAATAAGATTAAACCTTATTATTTCTGAGACTTGCAAGAGAGCTTAAATTGGTTGATGGGGCGGTTAATCCCTTATTTGGAGCACGCATATCTAGAGCAAAGATATCATCAGGGGAGGCTTATTTGGTGGACCAAAGGATATAAAGTGGTTGAGCAAGAAGATGGTACCTTTGTGTGTGAAATCAAAGTTTTCTGTCATCAGTGTTTACAAATTCTGACAAGCATCCCGGTTAAGTTCAATGCAGAAGGTGGGATGGAGCCGTCAGTTCATCCTCTAAGCATGTTGAATTTTGACTATCATAATTATGAATAGGGGAGTTCTTGATGGTTGGCTGTGTAAACCCATTGTGGACGTACACATTATACTTTCATGGGGCATCCAGGGGCCCTAATAAAAAAGGGAGGATTGGAGTAGTTATTCGAGATCTCGAACGCAGAGTTACAATGAAATTAGTTGTTTGTAGGATTCACTAACAACATGGCAAAGTATAAAGCCTTGATTATGGAACTGAATATTTCCAAGAAAGGTGGTATTCGGTGGTTATTAGTAAAGGGGGATTTCCAGCTGATCTTAAGTCAACTAAATGAGGCATGCACAGTCCAAAATCCTATCCTTCGCATGTATCATCGAACTACTATCACCCTACTTGATGAATTTGAGAGTGTTTCTCTTCAGCTGGTTTCATGTTCTTGGAATCAATTTTTGGATTCATTAGCAAATTTTGCTTATGAAGAGGACCTCTTCTTCAACTGTGGTCCTAGTCCGGATGTTGCTATTGATAATGAGACAGGACATGGTCGTTTGTGGAAAATTTTATTAGACCACGCATTATATGGTAGGCAATGGTTGATATGGGTAATACGAAGAGTGGCTAAGACCTATCTACCACTATTATCTTGGGCCCATAGCTTGATTAGATGACATGTTATGCGTACATCTCTTGCTATATATGCAAGAGGGATGGGTCACAACTTGATGCATTTAGTTTAGGGCAGGAGCCCTATTTCCTCCTTGGGCTAGAGCATCTAGTTGCCTATTACTAAAATTTTCCAAGGAGGAATGTATATGAGCTAGTTTGCTTGATTTCTTTAGGCCAAGAGGGCCAGTTGCTTTAAGGTTTTACTACTTAAATTCTTTAGACCACAAGAGGGCTAGTTAGTTTGCACTAAAATGTGCTATTTCTTTAGGCCAAGAGGGACCTATGTCTGTTTGGTGTAGGTACATTTAATGGTTTCCTATTTTAGTGATTGCATCATACAGGTTGACGAAATTGCTTGAGGGAGCCTTTGCTACAGAGGAGCTTCTTGTGGCCATTCCAGGTGGTTTCGTCCCCTTTTCGCGTCTTTTTTCTTTTCCCTTAAGCAATTAATGATACATGCATATGTAAGGGTACTTTCTTTTTGTTTGTTGGGGACCGGCAATCAAGGCATGAAGTCCCAGGTTTAGTTTCTATATGTCTGGGGGAGGTTTGCATAGTCATTACCTCCTGCAAAGGCATTGTTAGGCACACTGAAAGACCTATTTTAGATGGTAACCCTAGTGACTCTATTTTGGTGACCTGCTCAGTGACCATTCTAGGAGTTTCTATTAGTGTGAGGCAGTTAGAAAAGCCTGCTAGACCAAATGATGATATAAAGGAAAAAACCCTAAATATCTGGAAGGAAATATATAAATATAGAGGTGTGTAAAAAGGGGTTCTAACCCCTCTATAAAAATTGAACAAGAAAGAAAGAAAATTCCTTGAGCAGTTATTCATCACCTCTTGCGAAGGCTTGGTAGGTTCCTCGGGACGAGATAAGACCCGGGGCAAGACTCAGGGGCCAATGTTGAAAGGTGAGAAGGATCGAAAGCTTGCACGCGAGCTATGGCAGGAGAACAAGAGCAAGAAAGAGAGAGACAAGAAATGGGAACTCCAACAGTCACAATGTGTGACTGGGCCTTCCTTTATTTACTAGTCACTAAAATGAATGTAAAGAATAAAGTGACGTGACGGGCGCCTGCCACCTGCAGTGTGCAGTGGCGGGTACTGTCAGTGTAGTAATACACGGGGCGGCACAGCGGAGGCGCCTTTACCCCAATAACCTCCCACTTAAAGGTGAATCTGCCCCAGTGAGAGAGAAAAGAAAAGAAAAAAGACAGTACAACTGTACATAGGTACAAGGGATGAGGAAAGGCAACATCTCATCCAATGCCCATCAATCTCCTGAGGAAGGCAAAGCGCTCAGTAGTGAGGCTTTTCGTGAGCAGATCTGCAAGATTCTCGTCAGTGGAGATCTTGACAAGGTCAACAGACTTATCCTCCACGACACCACGTATGAAGTGATACCTCACCTCAATGTGTTTCGTCTTCGCATGGAAGACCGGATTCTTAGCCAATTGAATGGTACTCATAGAATCCGAATGTAGTGTAGGTATAGCATCAATCCCAAGGTCAACAACAACTAGACGGCCTAGCCATATGGACTCCTTGCAAGCGTCACTGGTGGCTACAACATACTCAGCCTCAGTGGTAGACAAAGCCGTACACTTCTGAACCCTGGATATCCAAGAGACAGCACCTCCAGCATAGGTGAATACATAGCCAGAAGTGGACTTCCTACTATCTGCATGTCCTGCATAATCAGAGTCAGTGTACCCCAAGAGCCGTGTATCCTGGCTGCCATAGCAAATACATATATCTGTTGTGCCCTTTAGGTACCTCATGATACCCTTCACAGCATCCCAATGTTTCCTGCCAGGTGTAGCCATATAGCATGCCACAACACCAACTACAAAGGCAATATCTGGACAAGTGGCTATCATGGCATACATCAAACTACCCACGGTTGAAGCATAAGGGATCTGGGCCATCTCGGCCCTCTACTCATCTATCTGCGAACAATCGGCCTGTGATACTTTCACATAAGAAGGCAATGGACAGCCAATAGGCTTTACGTCCTGTATGCGGAAGCGCTGAAGGACTTTATGAATATACTCCCTCTATGACAAGTAGAGGAGTCCCTGATGCCTGTCGCGTCTAATGCGCATACCAAGTATGTGAGAGGCCTGTCCCAAATCCTTCATCTCAAAGCTCTTCTTCAGCTGACATTTAAGAGCATCTAGCTCATCATGAGCTTTCCCTGCTACAGCATATCATCCACATAGAGTACCAAAATAAGCAATGAACCATCACGGGCTTTCTTCGTGTAAAGACACAGATCCGTAGCACTCCTGATGTAGCCCTGTGACTGCATAAAGGCATCAAACTTATGATACCATTCCCTAGGTGCTTGTTCAAGCCATAAATACTTTTCTTCAACTTGCACACTAGGTGCTCCCTGCCAGGTTTTGCAAAGCCCTTAGGCTGCTCCATATAGATCTCATCATGCAAGTCCCCATGTCTAAAATCCGTCTTGACATCCATCATGCATAGCCCTCTCCCAGGAGTGACTGTCACCCCTGCCCATAGCCTCATCATAAGTGAAAGGCTCTCCTGCATCTGTAACCAAAACATAATGCATAGAGGGCTGAAATCTATCGGGTGGACGTCTCTCTCTAGCAGATCGTCTCACTGCAGGCTCTGTTGCCTGCCCAGTTGCCTGGCCAACACCCTGACCATGAGTATCTGTTGCAGTTGTAGGCTATCCAACTAGCTGTGCAGGAGCTCTAGGCTCCTCGTGAAAGATCACTCTGTGGATCTCAACCACCTTCTCAAGCTGCCTGTGCATCTTGTCTTCATGGAAGACTACATCATGGCTACGTACAATTTTTCACACCTGCGGATCCCATAGGCGATAGCCCATCTCTCCTGAATCACCATAACCAAGAAAGATGCATTTAATGCTCTCTGGATCCAACTTACTCCTCTTGTCCTTGGGCACATGGCAGAATGCCTCACATCCAAAGACACGGAGATGCGCATAAGAGGGTAGCTTACCAGCCCAAACTTCCTCTACAACCTAGAAATTTAATCCACTTGAAGACGATCAGTTTATGACATGCACTACCGTACTAACTACCTCAGCCCAAAAGCTCTGTGGTAGGCCTGCATGGCTAAGCATAGAGCGGACATGCTCCTGAATAGTCCTATTCATGTGCTCAACCAAACCATTCTGGGGTGGGGTGTAAGGGGTGGTCAACTCACGCTTAATACCCTTGTCATCACAAAACTGCTCAAAAGCACGTGAGACATATTCTCCCCCATTGTCAGTCCTAAGGCATTTCACCCTATACCCAGTCTAGTTCTCAACAAGAGCAAGCCAACATTGAAAGACTACCAAGACAACAGACTTTTGCTTTATGGGATAAGCCCACACTTTCCTAGAAAAATCATCAATGAAGGTAACAAAGTACTTCGCCCCACCCATAGACATACATGGCATGGGCCCACAAACATCTGAATGCACTAAATCCAAGGGCTCACTCATGCATGGCCTACCCGATTTCTTATGCGTAGACCTATTCTGCTTACCATAAAGACAATGATCGCACGAGTCAAAACGTGCATAGTCCAAAGGCGAAAGATACTGCAAACCAGATAACATTTTCATTCCCTTCAAAGACATATGCCCCAAACGAGCATGCCAAAGTGATACATGTGGGATAGAGCCCACTGCCAAAACATGGTTTACAGAAGACCCAAATACAACAAGAGGATAGAGGCTGCCAGCCTTGGCGCCTCTAGCAAGCACAAGTCTGCCTCTGATAATCTTCCAAGCAGAATCCCCAAAACAGACATGAAACCTTGCATCATCCAACTGTCCTGTAGACATAAGACTGCGCGTAAGCGCAAGTACATGACGTACATCCCTGAGAAAAAAGGAACTTCCAGTGGAAAACTGCAACTAAATATCTCCATAGCCCACAATATCAAGAGACATGTCATCTCCAAGTCTCTGACTGATCCAGATACAATACGGTAAGAGTGAAACCACTCACAGTAAGGCGTCACATGGAAGGACGCACCTAAATCCAATAACCAGCATTGTGCATACGTACTAGGTGTCTCAATCAAGTGTGAGGCATCAGAAGAACTAGCTGCAAGTATGAACTCATCACCACCATCAGAATCCTCGGTCTGCATGACATTAATTTTCTCAATCTTGACGCTAGACTTCGTAGGTACTATGTTGTGATCAGAGGACTTCTCCTGCACTTTCTCTTTCCCCTTATCCTTGCGCTTCTCATTGCACAACTCATGACACTCTGGTCTGATATGGCCCTTTTTCCCACAATGATGACAAGTGACATTAGTATTGCGCCCACACGACTTACTACGCGACTTTCCACGAGATTTAGACCGACCCTTCTGTGAGTCATGGCCACGGCCATGACCACAATCATTCCTGCCTCTAACTGTCAAAGTATGTGAAACACGAGAGGCATCCAAATTTTTGTGATTGACCTCTTCCTACAGAAGAGCACTCTCAACATCATTCAGTTTCAGAGTAGCACTAGAGGCACATAAGGTAGTGCAGAATACATCCCATGACTCATTCAGAGTCCCAAGCAAGAAAAGAGGAGTTACTTCCTCTCCAAATGTGATATCCTGCGAAGTCAAGTTCTTCAGTATAGCATGGAACTAGCTCAAGTGAGCAAACATAGTCGCATTATCCTTCATGCGCAGATCCATAAGCTGCTTCAACCAGTACATCTGACTCGCCGGACTTTTCTTATCATAAAGATTCTTGATCTTATTCCATAGATCCCATGCACTTTGTGCTTCCTCAAATACATTATAATGTACCTGTTCAGTGAGAGACAATACAATCGTGGACTTGCATAGCTCATCAAGTTCAAGCCAGCCATCATTGTCCATAGTTTCAGGCTGCTCCTCGCTCAACCGAAGTGGCTTAATCTGAGATTTCTGCACCAAGACCTGCCAAATTTGACTCTTCCAATAAGATTAGTTGGTACCATCCAACTTTTTGATGTTAAATATCGCATTATCAGTCGAAGAGGACGCCATAATGTAGGCTGGAAATGCACAGACAATGTAAAACTGCTAGCTGTTTTATTGCAGAAAATGTCCAAAATCCACTGAAATGAGCTCCAAATGGCGAGAAAAGTGTGCCAAAAGATGCTGCCCACTTAGTACTAGATGCGGTGCACCAAATCAAGATATTTTAGCATTAAAAATGCTGCTCAATCCACCAATAAATGCTTGCTGTAATAAATTTCAGAACTACAATAATGAGAGCAGACTGTCCAAAAACTGGATCTAATGTCAACTAAACAATGGTAGGTCCAAAGCCGGCATAAAGAGGACAAAGCAAAGCCAAATGACAGTGAAAATACATGAGCATAACACCGAGAGATGTCAAATAGCATCTGCCAGTAAGAGGCACACCCCAGACAATCTAGGCAAAATGTAGCTGCAACTGCCAAAACCTAACACAAATAGGTGTCTACTCAAAAGAAAGCAGATCCAAAACTAAGACTTAGCTCATAAGCATCCTGGGAACCAAGACATATACTCAATGCAACATCCAATTGTCAGAGTATAATCCCAAAGTCTCAATACATCTGTAACTACTCAATGACATAGACTGCTCCAATACATGTAACTGCTCCAATAGCATGTAATCCCTGCTCAAGGTCAAGTAAGCATGCAAGATGCTCCCACTTGCACAAAAGGCATACAAATGAGCTCAAGGGCTCAAGCAACCCAAGACAAAGTACCAGTGACAAGTGACCAAGTCAATGCGTCATACGTATCCCAAGAGCATGACATACATGAAGCAACTGATGGAAGCAACCAATGAGCAATACATAATTCCAAAATAAGATCTCTGTCAACTCAATCACATCCGATAACAACCAAGTAAATGATCAAACTGAGTCGAAAATGCTCAAACACATCCAAGGCAAAGCTCCCAATGTCGGTAAAGCATAGACGAACCAAGCGACATATATCACGAACCAAAGCATGTAATGTATGAAGCCTAACTGTCAAGCATAGACTTGAGGCATAAGCAGTCCAAGAGCATGCCAACTTGGTCCAAATGCCAGTGAATACCAACCAAGATGGAGCTTATGCGTAGCTCAAATACATTCCATAGATTCAAACATGAGCTCAAAGTTGTCCCCAAATGTCAGATACATGATGGCAAATCCCAAAGCATACATCTGGTACCAATAGGTAAGTGACAAAGCATCCAAAGTACCTTCAGCCCACTGTTATTACAGCCAAGTTTGACTATCAAAACTGAGAAATTTCAGCCAATATTTTAGGCCAAAATCATGGCATAATCATGTGCATACATTCCCAAGGCACTAGGCATCATGTAGGCCGCATATGGGCATCAAACAAGGTAACCGGAGTAGAGTATAAGCATCAAATGCCAATGCCAAGTGTGGCTACCCTGTTTCCACACTATATAACAATAAAAATCTGAGCAAACAAGGGCTCAATCCAACTCCTAAAGCCTATCCAAACAATGGCACTTTATCCCCAACCATATAGGCATTTACCGAGCACAAAAGGGGCATCATCGGACCATCACCACTAATCTCAGGCATGAGAAGCAGGGGGTTGCCCTATATTACAGCATGTAGACCTATGATTTTTAGCCTATCTGAAAATGTGGAGCTCAAAGCTCAAAGGTTAAGTGCCATAGATCAGTACCAAAGGGCATAGAGCAAGGCCAGGATGGTTATTGAGTGCCCAATGAGCTCCAGGAGGAAGTGGGAGCTGGACGAAGAGGAATGCCACGTGTGTAAAGTGTTACCACAGCAGGGCACAGCCTGCATGATCTCTGAATAGTCCTGGACTGCCACATGTGCTGGGGAAGACAAATGGGGAGGGTAGGTAGGCACTAGTAGTGCTCCAAGAAGCCTTGAGTGGTCTTAAACCACATGGAGCACAAGGGGGAACTGCGGGCTGCCCGGGGAAGCTTCAAATGATGGCTGCCCCTCTTCTTCCACCTATTTAAAACTAAGAACTAAAGTAAAACCCTTCAAAATCTGATGCAATACCTCAAGGGCAAGGCCCTGAAAAAGCCCAACAATGCCGGGAGGGAGCTCGGGAAGCCGGGGAGTGTCGGAAGCTCGGGAGATCGGCTATGGCTACAAGGATGGAGACCCAATGCGTGAAGGGAGTCGATGCGAAGGTAGAGAAGCACCGAGTCGAGCTCAAGCAAGAGGAAGCCAAGCTATGATACCAGTTGAAAGGTGAGAAGGATCGAAAGCTTGCACGCGAGCTATGGTGGGAGAGCAAGAGCAAGAAAGAGAGAGACAAGAAATGGGAACTCCAACAGTCACAATGTGTGACCGGGCCTTCCTTTATTTACTAGTCACTAAAATGAATTTAAAGAATAAAGTGACGTGACGGGCGCCCGCCATCTGCAGTGTGCAGTGGCAGGTACTATCAGTGTAGTAATACACGGGTCGGAACGGCGAAGGCGCCTTTACCCCAACAACTGCCTTGTCTTCCTGGGGGTGGCATCTAGTCGACAAAATAAAGAAATAAGAGACGGTTGGAGCGAAAGTAAAAGTGAACGTTAGAAAAGGATTAAGTATCGCCCTACGAGGGCTTGGTAGGCTCTTGGGTACCGAGACAGGACCTAAGGCCGATGCCCTGTTCTCCTTGGGTCACTATGCTCAACTCCCTCCTTTTTTCATGCTCGAGTATGAAAAATAAAGGCCTAAAAGGAAAATATGCTAAAAGACAATCTTTCTTGATCAAGTTATAGGAGTCCTCACCTAGTAGGAACTCCTCGTTGAGTTATCCTTAGTTAGATAGGTAGTTCAGACTACCACTTAGAATGACCTCTTTGATAGTTCTTGTTAATTTAGCCATGTTGGAGCAGCATGTTAGCGACTCCCTATGGGTACTTATCAGATTATGCTAGGCCTACTCCTTGTGGATTTCATGCCTTGGTTTTGACAAGGGGTGGGGTGAGAGTTGTGACTTGTTTTGTTGAGTATTTTCTCTATCAACTTGATGCTCTTTGTGGTTGTGTTTATGTGTAGATCTGTTTGTGGGATTTGACGAGCTGAATCGCCCTATCCTGTGGTTGGTCACCAATGAGAGCTGATTTTTGACTCTGTGAAGTGCTTAAAATTTACCCAAAAATCCATATTTCAAGGGAAAAATAAACTTCGTTGAAGCCGGCATAGGAAATCGGATCGATTTTAGGCAGCAAGCAGCCGATGGGTACCAAAAGTGCTTTAAAGACCCACTGAGCCAAGTGCGCAAAAATTTTCAGTTTGCAAAATGGATGCAAAACAGTCGAATGGCGGTGCCCGAAGCAGAGGGCTAAAGGAAAGCAATGTAAAATGGGCCTTGCAACTTAGGAGGTGTGACCCTTGGGGCCTGCACCCCCCAAATTTTCACACAACTGGGGGGGGTGGGGGGGGGGGGGGGGGGGGCAGGGTGGGTTCACGAAAAAAACATGAAGGCGCCTTCTGCAAATGACGTGATTTGGAGGGGGGGCTATGCCACCTCAATACACCCATACCATGTGATCTCACCAGCCTGATGCTTGATTCTTTCACTCTCCATCACCGTTTTGTGCTCCTCCAATGGTGGCTGCCAAGTTGTTGAGTTGCTATTCTAGTCTTTCTCTCTCCTCTCTCTCTTCCCTCTATGAATTGTTCATGCGCACTACTTTGAAGGAGGAATCGAGAAGGAGATTGAAGAAACTGATAATTGAGATGAATGGAGATGCTGAAGATTGATGTGCAGCATGGAATTGAGAGTGATGGAGGTTCCGTTTGTTGGTCACACAGTCATTCAATGCGTCTCACGTTTCATAGAAACACAATATGACTATTTTTTATGAAGGAAATGAAGGTTTTTCGACATTTTATGATGGAAATGATATTCTTATGCGATGAAATATTGTCGAGTGCTAGATGCATCATGTTAAATGGTTGTTTATTAGAAAATTTTGATTTTGTAATGATTTACTTGCGCTATTTAAATCCCACAAAACCCGAAATGCGGTTTTTAAGGGTAAAATGATGGTTTTGTCGTTTCAAGTAGGTGAAATGTGTTCCTATGGGAGAAAATGGAAAATAAAATTGAATTTCAATATTTGAAATGATTGGTATGGAAAAATTTAGAAAATAATAGTGATTATTGACAAATAAATGCATAAAAATAAGAAAAAATATAATGAGTATTTGTGAATGTATGATAGTGGCGGAGCATGAGGTTTAGCCTCAGTTTGCCCTATCTCTTTATCAAATTTTGTGATTTATTGCTTTTCATATATCAAAACATGACAAATGAACCTCTACACTATGCAACAAAAGCACTACCTAAAAGTAGGGGGTGGGATGTTTGAATGATGCGATTTGGGTGTTATTTATTGTTGATTTTGTTGATGCATATCATGATATAGGATTCATTGTATTTTAATTAAGAGGATAGTAGCATGAGCATTGTCTCAGTGCTATCCTTACATCGGTGCAACCAGTTAATAAATGAGCATTGGAAATCCTGATTGTGCACAACACATTTCTAATTGAAAATTATGTTTGAGCACTTTAGGATCATCCATTTTTGCATGTGCATATATCAACCATGGTATCAGAGTACAAAGAACTGGATGCATAGCACCTATTTTCCATTATGGTGACCTACGCTGCTTGAGCGTGTGAAACAACCTAAGCTGTAGTCTAGTGGATTGTTTTTTTGGGGAATTGTTTGGTAAGGACACATGGTATCTCCTGGAATACGTTCAAAATGAAAGAGTGGAGCTTATATCGTGTTGTGTACTTTATGTTGGAGCGACACATCTTGGGGCCAATCCCCAAGGTGTAGGAGAGCCGCGACAATCAGTCGAGAGGTGCTTCCCTATGTTTGTGCTACGAGGCATTATGCCTATATGTTATGGGATCACCCTCTGAGGAGAAGGGATTGTAAATGTTGGACTATGACCTAATAAAAATGCAGAATCGACATTAGCATTTAGTGTAGAGTGAGTCTTAGACCCGTCTTAGACGCTCCTAGACTGTGAGGCCATGTGGTGGGGGTGTTTGTTATGTACATGAGGTCCAACTAGTGCCATAGCCAATGTCGGCCCATATTAGGTCCCATCAGTATGTCAAATACATCCCCAATCATGTGGCAAAATATCTAGATGCAGTGATATTCCAAATAGATAGCATCTATTTATATAGAAGACATGTAGGTGTTCATGACACTCAATGATAGACAACAGTCTGTAACAGCATTCTATGTATGACTAAGAGTGTTTTCTCTACTAGAACAAGAGTATTCAAACCTCAAAAGAGTCACGAAACATCTCAGACAATTGTCACTCCATGTAATAGTTTATATCTATCGAGTCATGCACCAAAGATTGCATATACATCAAGTAGAGATGACACATAACCTTCCCATTGGTAATAACTAGTGAACACCTTGCTTTAACCAATAGTAAATCTATCCAGGCTTTGAGCATTTATAGCTCATACATACCATAAGACAACCCCAATACATATAGCAATGACCCAAACATTCATGGGATATCAAATAGGCTTTAGGAAGCTTCAAATGTCAGGTATGAGGAGCTGTCAAATTTTAGGACAACACTCTACCTAAGTTTGTACCTTCAAATCTGAGTATTTAATGCTCATAACCTTTCATAAGTCATCCAACAACCATGTGACCTCATCCAAGAATGGTTAAGCATCAATACATGCTCCTATGAGCTTCGGAACTCCAAAACTCAGGTTGTTCCAAGATTATAACATCAATATGTCTATGCAGTGTACATGAAGCTCAATAGCTTCCACAAATTCTTAACAAACCAAAGCTAATGGCATACTCACTAGTCAACCATGGTACCCTCTGCAAGTATGACATTCATCAACAATGGGCTACTTAATCATTACCAATACTACAAAGAAGGCAGTAAGTACATTCCATGCTAGACTAAATGATTTTGAGAATTGCTTGATTGCATTTATCACTGCTACAACCATGAGGTCAATACAATCTTTAGATGATGTATGCTGATGGCATACCAATTGTACTTTTCAAATCAATACTCAGGACTTGTTGTCTAAGCTCACATGACCTGTCAATCTGTCTTTCAACCACAAAAAATTGGTTCATTCTTCCATTGTTGTCCACATTGATTTCTACTCCTCTTGATCTCCAAAGTATTCAGCCATACATGCTCAAACTGTTACAGAGATGATACACTTCCTTGTCATCCACATAACCAGCTTAAATCTATGCCTTTTTGTTCATGTTAAACATGGCATAGTTTTTTAAGGTCTCCACAATGTTGTTGATGTCGTGCTCCAACTCAACACTTAAGAAACTCCACCCTGATGTTTTGAGGAATGTGTCCTGCTATCCATGCAAATTTGACATCACGATGTCCACTTTGGCCACAGTCCACGTTGATTTGATAGCTCTTGGCATTGTCCACACTGGGCTGAATGAGCACGTTTGTACTGCTCTAATTCATAGCTCCTTAGTTTGCATATTTCAACTTGGTCACACATCTTATTAGTATGCTTCTTGACAAGAGAGGAAGGTCCATCCATAACATTCAAGATAAGTCCTTGCCTACATAAGAGAGGCATCTGAATAACCATCATTCATGAAGCTTTGATTCTCTAGAGACCTACATCTTGAAGTATTTTTTGGGTACCTCTAAGTCACCATTAAACCCTTCATATGCTGCCTCAATAGGCCTTGTACAGTAGTTGCATTGGACCAAGGTCACAGAGCTTCCTAGAGCACAATGGCTCTAACTCCATGTAAGAATATAGGGAGAGAGAGATGAGACAATAGGGAGCAATCAATTCCCACATTCCATTTATTTCATATATCTCACATACATACATAAAATGACTAGAAAGATCTAGGTCTACTCAATTGACTAACTCTACCAAAGTTAAGTGTACCTGACTTATTTACTATGACTCACATGCTAGAGACAACTGGACATTATTTGTCATGTTGATGTACGTAGGTTGAGCTTGAAGTCTCAACAAAAAGAAGAAATCGATAAGCTATTGGGAGCAAGATTCATTTATGAAATTGAGCACACAGATTGGGTTTCACCCACCATGATCGTACTGAAGAAGAATGGAAAGATCAAAGTGTGCATCAATTATAAGAAGGTCAACGCTACTACAAAGAGAGATATTTATCCACTATTGTACACTGAGCATATGCTCAAGAGAGTAGCTGGTAAATAGGCCTATAGTTTTCTAGGTGACTTCTCAAGGTACAATCAGGTGCAAGTACATCCTGATGGTAGGCATAAGATTGCATTCGCTACTGAGTGGGGTGTCTTCATCTACATGAGGCCTACATGGTCAGGCCCTTTGGGCTGACACAAATACACCAACCATGTTTCAATGGCTTATGTGTGCTATGTTCAAGGATATGCTTAGGCAAGAGTTAGAAGTGTTTTTTGATGACCTATGTGTTCAGTCAAGTTGGAAGGAACACCTAGAAACACTCCGAGCAGTCTTTGAACGGTGCAAATTACATTGTCTCTCATTGAACCCCTTGAAGTGCCAATTTTGAGTGAAGCATGGATGTATCCTAGGACATGTGGTATCCAAAAATGACATTGCCACCAACTTATCAAAATTTAGGGTTATTGTCTACCTACCACCACCAACCAATTAACAAGGGAGTTCAGCGCTTCCTAGGGCATATGGTATACTATTGACGATTCGTGTTGAACTGTGCATTAATTGCTAGACCTCTATATAAATTATTGATAATATTCAAATGGACTGAGGAATGCCAATGCACATATGAAGATTTGAAGAAGGCTCTAACCAATGCACTAATCCTAAGAGCCAGCTTGGTGAACACAATCTAGACTATCCAGTGAGTTTTGCCAGCAGACAACTCATGGATACGGAGATGGACTACTCCACGACGGAGAAAGAGGGTTTAGCCATGGTGTTTGCTATAAAGAAATTTTGGCACTATCTTTTAGCTATGCCTTTTACCTTTTTTGTTGACCCATCAAGCCTTTCTTTATCTTGTTAACAAACCCTGTGCTACCAAACGCATTGCTCGATGGTTACTTCTGCTATTAGAGTTCAACTTCTCTATGGTTGTATGCAAAGGGAAGCAACACTACATGGCTGATCATATGTCTTGCATATCCACAAGAGAAGCTGGTGAATAGGGCATCACGAACGATTTGCCAGATGTGCATATGCTTAACCTGTCTAGTAAGAGGGACTTGTTTAGAGCCGATTTGATGCCATATTGGTGGGCAGATGACATAGTCCAAGTGGTACTGGAACACGGGCTACCTGAATGACCTATCAAGAAGACCCAACTTAGGAAACTCATCCTCAAGATACAACCCTAGCATTTGATATAGCAGGCCAACTCTATAGGCTAGGGCATGACAGATTTTTGCGCAGATGCATGTGCAAACATGAGATGCATGACGTACTTGTAGAAGCACATGGTGGAATTATTGGAGGACACTTCAACGCAGAGACATGACAATCCATAAGGTGTTGTAGTCTTAACTATGGTGGCCTACTCTTTTTCTAGATGCGACATGATCCGTAAAGCACTATGATGAGTGCCAATGGACTAAGGTACTTATCTGCAAAGACCAAATGGAGCTAACTCCAATCATTGCAAGAAAGGCTTTCGCAAAATGGGAAATTGACTTCATTGGGCCAATTAGTCCTGCAGCACAATACTCACAGGGTAAGTACATTATAGTTGCCATGGATTATCTCATGAAATGGGTAGAAGCATGAACCACCATAAAAAATGATGCTAAAACCACTACTAAGTTCCTTTGGGATAAAGTCATCTCACTATTCAACTACTCCATTGAACTAGTTAGTGATCAAGGCACACACTTCATTAATGAAGTGATTGCTCACCTCCTGTCAACCTTTCTTATCATCCATTGAAAATCTCCACCCTACTATCCTCAAGTGAATGGCTAGGCTAAGTCTACTAATAAGATCTTAGTGAATGTCCTGACCAAAATAGTCTCTGTCTCACATAGCAAGACAGACTGGGACAACAAACTGATGGCAGCCTTATGGGCCTATCAAACAGCCTATAAAATGGTGGTGGGACATTCTCCCTTCAATTTAACTTATGGGATTGAAGCTATTCTACCTGTAGAGTTCTTTGTCTCGAGCCTGAGAGTAGCCATCTAAGAGAGATGGGATGAAAAAGAGGCATGGACGGAGTGCCTAATCGAGCTAGAATGCTTATTGGAGACTCAACTCCTAGCCACCCATGTGTTGATTTGTGAAAAGGCATGACGCAAGAGCTAGTTTGACAAGCATGTCAAGCAATGAGAATTTGAGTAGGGTGACTTAGTGTTGTTGTACTCAGTAAAAGGCCATAAATAGAAGATGAATTTTAAGGGATTAGGGCCTTTCTAAGTCCGCACTATCAGCCAAACCGTTAATGTAGAGCTCAAGACCCTAGATGGAGAGGGCATAGACTTCTTCAACGGTAGTCGCATAAAGAAGTCCTACCCTCCCACACATCCAATGCACAAGCCTCCCATGCGAGAGTCCCCTGTGAAGGTCCAAGTTGCAATAATAACAAAAATTGATGAGGAGGATGAAGAGGCAATAGCACCTACTTACCTGTGCATAATGGTCACCACCCAAAAAACACATACCTTTGATGCATTGATCGATGAGGGAGCTGGTTTTAATAACTTAACTTATGATCATTGGACTTATATTGGCTAACCAAACTAAAACCCACCAATGCCAAACTTGGCCCATTTGAGGGCCGATTGTATGCACTTTGAGGAAAGTGCAAGGTCGCAATCTCTATCGAGTCTAGAAGCATACATGTAATATTGAGGGCCGATTGTATGCACTTTGAGGAAAGTGCAAGGTCGTAATCTCTATCGAGTCTAGAAGCATACCCGTAATATTGAGGGCTGATTGTATGCACTTTGAGGAAAGTGCAAGGTCGCAATCTCTATCGAGTCTAGAAGCATACCCGTAATATTTTATGTGTTGTACAAAAGATGTCAGGAAGGAATTGATGTTAGGACTCTCATTTTAAAAGCAAGCACATTGTAATGTTGATTACGAGTCTCAGCATATTCACCTTACTATGGGCAAATAGTCACAGCTTTCAGCAAGGGCAGTGCAGCTCCATCAAAGCCCGCAAGGTCACCGAGAAACCCACCACCAAGCTTGAGGAGGGGGGTCGCCACACTTGTCACAACCCACCACACCACACTACCAACAAACCACTGAGATCAAAGCTAAGGCCCCTAAACCACAATTCAAGTGGGTGCCTAAACATCAAGGGCTACCACCTAGAAGCATACAAACATGACCTTGCAAGCAAAGCACCTCACACTCGAAACCTAAGAGGCAAAGAAGAAACTATAGGCACCGATGAACGGTCAAGCCACGATGGGTCTCCAAGACCTTATTGCAAGCACAAGGCCATTATGAGGGCAATGCCTAGATATGGGTGCCTAAAACCATGATGGCCAATGGCACTATTCAAATGCCACCCTCAAACTTGACCACACAAATCCCTATGATAGATCAAGCACTAAAGCCGCAAAAGACTCAAGCTATGAAGCCCATAGAGCCCAATACGGAAGCCTCAACCGATCTTTTGACCAAAACTGCAGCTTGTTGCTAATCCCAAACTGACTCAACCTAGCACTACTAGTGCCCCTAAATCCTCACAAATATCTGGCGGCACAATGTCAAAATCACAAACCACACTTAACACACAAGAGGCTAAACCACACACTCAAGAGCAGCCGCAACAAATTTCAGTTTGTTGCTGAGCTATCGAGTCCAGCCTCCAACAGGCCTTAAACCCTCCTACGAACAAAAATCAATTCTTACCTTAGCCTCAGACTTAATTAGCTAAAAACACAAGGGATGACTTGGTTGTTTTCCTTCAATGCTTGGATGCCACATTTACCACACTTTCTAAAATTAAAGTTTAGGCACATCCTAAATTTGGAGGACGTGGTCATGGAGGAGCAATTCATAAGGCAAATTGTGAACCAATGCAAGTTGTAGAAGTATGTGGAAAGGTTGGCCAGGCTGTCAATTATGAAAAGTGCATGGAGTTCCTCTGGACCTTCAATAGGAACCACGGCATTGTAATGATGCACCAAGGAGAAGACACCTGCCAAGTTGAGCTAACCCTAGAGTTGGTGGAGAGGGCATTGGGCCTAGCCAACAAGGTGGAAAGACGGCCAAAAAGGGATGTATATAGCATGCATGGAATGGAAAAAGTTTTGATCCACACTAACAATGGCATCACCTTGACACATATCCCTGATCCAAAAGTCTAACTACAAGTCAAAATGGTGCATGCTCTATTTTCTAGCCAAATGTACAATGCATTGATGATGAGCAAGATCAATGTATCGATGTGATGTGACCCTTTTATAAATCCTTTTATCATTAGCCTAGTAATGTGCCTTAAGGGAATGTTGTCAATAAACAAGCTCATGTTGATGGGAAAAATGATGGAAGAAGATCAACCCAAGATCACTCAAGTAAAGAGCATATTTCAAATGGTTGGTCCCCATCACTTGGTTTTGGACAATCCTATCCTAGGCAACATTCTTGGAATAAGGATTCATAGAGACAACACTCTTATGGATAGCCAAATAACAATTTGCAATTGCCTTACAAAGAGAAGGAGTACAAAGAAAATATCAATATCACCAACTTCAAGGGGGGAAATTGTTCACCTTTGGAGTGGGAGGATTGGATAAACAAACTTGAAATGTATTTCACGCTCTATCCTCAAAGTGATGAAGCAAAATTTTATTTTGCGGCTCTTCACCTTGAAAGCTATGCTCGCACTTGGTAGCGATATATATGCAAGGTTGGCCAACATTTTTCAACATGGGAAAAGTATAAAAAAGCCATGCTTCATGTTTTTATTTTCCCTTTAGAGAAGAAAAAACTTCAAAGAAGATGGTATACATGGGCTCAAAGAGAAATGTCTGTTAGAGATTATTCAAATGCCTATTTAAATCTCTTTATGTATATTGAGGGCATTTCAGATTTTGCAAAGTTCAACAAGTACATCTTTGGTCTTGACTCAACCTTGTCATCGAAAGTGGGAGCTCAACAACCCAAAATTTTGCATGAAGAAATTCAGTTGGCTAAAATATATTCTCATAACTACAAGAGAGATGTAGGGAATTTTCAGCAAATAAGTTTGGGGAGTAATTCCTCCAATCAACCTACAAGATATGGACAAGTTTTCAAAATCAATCAAGAGAGGGTTTTAAGCAAGAAAACAAGGGTTTCCATAGTCATAACAGTAATTATAGCAAAGTGCCAACTTTTTTCACTGCTTATGTTTCTAAACAGGATGGGAATTATGCTCCAAAACATGGAAATTTTTTCATAAATGTAACTAAGATAAAAGGAAAATTTTCAATGGCTAAAAGTGCTCCAAAGTTTACCAAAAACAATCCCAACAATAGCAACTTTCTTCCTATGACAAGCGTGATCAGGGATGTTATCTTTGATGAGATGGCCTCTTGGTATGTATCATCGGTTGCAGTGCCGTTGGATACGCCTTCTATTCATGTATCTACAGTTGATTCGCAGTAGATTACTACCATGATAGGTCCTAGTGGTCAGACAGTATCTCCTTGGACAGGTAGATTGAGGAGCTCTGGCTCACTGTCCACTGACATCGGTATGTCAGTGAGGGAAAGATATGATATCTTGGACAGCAAAGGAAAAGAGAAAGTTATTGAGGATGCATTTGGTATGATGACACTTGGTAGGATGACTTCTGGATATGAGTCTATTGACACTTTAGACAGTGAGCTTGGTATTCCGACTATCTATACGCCTGGCATGAGGCAAAGCAAGTACATTCTACCTCATGAGAGAGGGGAATCGAGCAGCGTACCATAGCCTAGACGCTCGCAGAGGGTCAAATATCCTATTGACTAGTTGACATACAGTGGCTACTCTACAAAGCACTATGCTTATATGACAAAAGTGATGCAGATCAAAGAACCAGGTACATATGCTGAAGCAGTAAAAGATAAGAACTAGTGTGCAGCTATGGATGAAAAAAAAGAAAGCCTTGGTTGAAAATAAAACATGGGATCTTGTGCCACTACCTAAAGGGAAAAAGGCCATTGGCTGCAAATGGGTCTACAAAATCAAATGCAAGTCGGATGGAAGTGTGAAAAGGTACAAAGCCAGGTTGGTTTCTAAGGGGTATGCCCAACAGTATGAAGATGATTATGAGAAAACATTCAACCTTGTTGCCAAGATGGCAACCTTAACCACTGTGATTGCTTTGGCTGCTGCTAGAGGCTGAAAATTACAGTATATGGACATGAAGAATGCATTCCTCAACGATGACTTGGCAGAGGATGTCTATATGGATTAGTCGAAAAGGTATATACACCTTGATTTTTGGCACTATGTATGCAGGCTGAAAAAAGCATTGTATGGGCTGAAGCAGACTCCAAGAGCCTGGCATGCAAGGATCAATAACTACTTGCATAGCTTGGGATTTGTTGTCTGGAAGGGCTGATCACAGCCTATTTACAAAAAAGATTGACAATGGCTTGGTAGTGCTGGTCATATATGTTGATGATTTGATAATCACTGGTGATGATGGCTTGGGCATACAACATGTAATGAAGATGCTAAAAACTGAATTTGACATGAAAGACTTAGGTGATTTGAAATATTTATTGGGCATTGAGGTGGTTATAGGTGAAAATGGTTTATGGCTGATGCAGAAGCACTATGTCATGGAAATGCTGAAGAAGTATGGCATGGCTGAATGCAAATCACTGGATACACCTCTTGATCATAATGTAAAGCTAGACATGAGCACTAGGGCTGAAGTTGAGGATGCGACTATGTACAAGCATATGGTTGGCAGTCTAATTTACTTGAACATCACTAGGCTTGACTTGAGCTATGTTGTAGGGCTCATAAGCTAGTGTATGCAAAAGCCCAAAAAGCTACACTTGGATGCAGTTAGACGCATTATGAGATATATTAAGTCCATTGTAGATTATGGATTTTTCTATGTGAGAGATAAGCCCTTGAAACTAGTTGGATACACAGATGCAGATTGGGCAGGATGCTCATATGACCGAATATTTACAAGTGGCTATGCTTTCGGATTTGGAAGCAAAATGATCAGCTGAAGCAACCTACGATTGCTTTATCGAGTACTGAGGTAGAGTACAGTGGTGCTGCATTAGCAGCATGTGAGATTGCATGGCTGCTCAAGCTTATGGCTGATTTGGACATGTTATGTAACAATCTTAGTAGTGTACTCCTGGCCATGAACCCAATATACCATGCCAGGACAAAACACATTGAGGTACACTACCACTTCATTAGAGAGATGGTTCTTGCAGGGAGAGTTGATCTCATGCATGTGAAGACTGATGAACAGGTTGCGGATATCTTTACCAAGTCTCTGGGTAAAGATAAGTTCAGTGTTTTCAGATAGCTGCTTTGTGTAGTATAGATGCTATCTTGAGTTTGAGGGGGAGTGTTAGACTTCAAGCTCATCTTTCTGTCTTTGATATGACTATACCCGACACTTGGGTTGTCCAGTTGTACTACATGATGCGGACATTAAATAAGTCGGTGCTTAGGACTTAGTTGTTTGGTGTGAATGGTCCTTGAGACCTTAGGTTGTAAATAGTCATTTGAGTTACAGGTAAAATATAATGGAAGATATGTGAGAGAGCACTTGGCTCTTCACGGTGTTAGCTTGAACATTTGACTCCTCATTTATCCTTCAAAGACCATATTTTTCAAGAGATGCACTCTTTACCTTTAGCAGATCATCATGGTTTGTTCAAGACATTTGATAATATCCATAAGAGCTTTTATTGGAAAGAAATTTGGAGGGATGTTAAAGATTATGTCATGATATGTCTTCTATGCCAACAAAACAAGGATTCCACACTTCGACCTAGTTGATTGCTTCAACCACTACCTATTCCTCATGGGAAGTGAATTGACATTAGCATGGATTCTATTACAGGATTGAATACAACGAAGCATGGGTGGAATAGCATTTTTGTGATTGTAGATCAGTTGACTAAATCAGCTCATATCATCCCAATGAAGGTTCTGAAATCTCATTATAGATCTACATTATAGTGAAATCTCATTGTAGATCAATTTATGGAAAGAAAGTGTCTTCAAACTTCACGAGATGCCAATGAAGATTGTGTCTAACCGTGACACTAAATTTATGGGAAACTTTTGGAAGAGTTTGTTCTCTTCTATGGGAACTATTTTGACCCAGCAGCACTTATCATCCACAAATAGATGGCCAAACTGAAAGGGTCAATAATGGCTAGATGTCTATTTGCGACACTTTTTCCATGATACACAAAATTCATTGAATCATTGGCTTCACCTTGCAAAGCTTTTCTATAATAATACTCATCACATGAGTATTGGGATGTCTCCTTTCGAAACATTGTATGGTTACAAAGTTCAAGTTCCTTCCCCGTTGTTTCATGATGATGTGAATCCTCATGCTCATGAAGAGTTAGAGAATGTGGAGGCTCGTATAAAGAAATGCAAGGATAATATTAGAAAATCTCAAGAGACAATGAAATCCTATGTGGATGGGAAACGAAGGCATGTGGAAGTTGACAAAGGTCAATGGGTTTTCTTGAAGGTTCTGAAATCTCATTATACTTCTTAAGGGAAGGCATAATAAGTGTTCATCATTTTTATGGTCCATATAACATAATCAAGCAAGTTGGGGATCTTGCTTGATTTGCCTTCAACTACTCATATCCACAGTGTCTTCCATATATCCCAACTTAAGAAGTATGTTTGCCCTGAAATTTAAGTTCTTGAAGAGCTACCTCCCTTTGATGAACCCAAAAGGATTGTTGACAAGCCAGAAAAGGTTCTAAGGAACCGAATTCAAGTATGTTGACCATGAAATTCAAGTTCTTGAAGAGATACCTCCCTTTGATGAAGATGGTCAGATTTTTTATGAACCCAAAAGGATTGTTGGCAAGCCAGAGAAGGTTCTAAGGAATCGAATTCTTCTTGAGTATCTTATTAAATGGAAGGGTTTGCCTATGGAGTCTTCTTGGCAACATGCTTCATATTTAGACCAATTTTCATGGCTACTTCAAGAGGATACTTCCCTAAGGACTAATAAATAGCTTGTTGTATGAAAATTCTTTACAAGAATTAATTGTCTTACCTTCATCAAAATTGGATTTTGATGACATGCCTGAATACTACATATTGTCCTCTACATTTCTATAGTTTGCATATGGAAATTTGACACTTCTACTTCAAGTTATGGCTAAATTTGTATTGCAGCCTATTTTGGACAGCCTACAACAGTTCCTTCACCAAATGTACTTCTCCTTCATCAACTTACATGATATACTTCAACTTGAAGTTTCAATTTAGCATGGTCCATATGCTTGAAGCTATAGTTGTAGTCTTCATTTGTAATTTGTACCAATTTCAACTTTGAAAATAAAGCTCTTTTACGCCACGATGGCTTGTAATAAAGCCAAATTTATACTTTAGTCAATATTTAGCCTTAGGTCTATGCTCGGTCTATGGTTAGATATAAAAGGTTAGCATCTTTTGCAAATTATAAAACATTTCTTGTTTGAGGTTTCCACCTCCCACCATACATTGAGGGTGCATACTCTTTGGCCACCATGACATTGGGGTGGATTCCATGCCCCTCCATAGCATGAGGAGGATATCATGTTATGACCTCTCATGAATGATTCTCAACCTTTATAGTTCAAGTGGTAACATGATTCATGGCACCCTAGCTACCTTTGCCATGGCTTTCTTGGCATTTTAGTGTATTTCATTTATTTTCAATATTTTTAGTTTGCTATGGGAATTAGCTTCTTTACATATTCTTGCCATCGATCTGCCATCAAAGTGCTTCATCTCTATGATAATAGCTTATAAAGCCCTAGGCATAGCTTTCTCATGCTTTATGTGTTCATAAGTCCACATGAAGTCATGGATCTCATGAGACATCTGCACACCTGCAACGTCAAATTTCTTGAATGGTTCAACTTCATGATCCATGTCTCCTATCTTGCTCAAGAATGATGTGGCTTCATGTTGGGCTCACTAGCAATGTTGAAGGGCAATCATGTCAAGCCACAAATCCATATAGGATAAAGTAACAAGATGGAATATGTAAGATAATTGGTGACAAGTAAGGGACCCAATGAATATTGTGTTTGCCAAAGAAAGAATCACAAGTTACAAAGGATAAGTGCTTGAACAAGATGAGAGAAGCAAAGTATTTAACCTTAAGGACTTTCCAAAGATTGCATGAAGTGTTGGTAACCCAAGACTAAAAATAAGAATGAAGGAGAAAACTTTGACAAGGAAACATTTAGTCTGAATATAAAAGAAGAGAAGAACATTGGAGGCACAATGGGCTTATCATGGTGCTATGGAGAAGAGAGGATACATTTCACCTAAAGGATTTGACTAATTCTTCTTTTCCATTAGTGTAGTCCACAAGAAAAATCCAGTGCTTGTAGAATCAGCCTTCAGTCTTTTCATTCTTGTGTGATGTCTTCCGACTTTAAGCATATCCAAGGTACTTGGTTTCATGTAGATTCATATGCCATAATACTTTGATATTGTGGTAAAATACAAGTTGAAAGAAAGAATCTCTTTTATGCAACTTGAACCCTTAACAAGTTCTCCCTACAATGAAGCATGACTCTTCGTGTTATGCAGCTACATACATACAAGTAATGTAGTCATTGCATGCTAACTCCTCATGTTGGTTGCAAATTTTTTATATTTAAAAAAATTCCAACTTAGTGTGTTGGTCATTTAAGTGGCTTTGATTGAAGAGCCCTTTATCACATGTGATAATACTATAGTTTCCATCTTTTGCAATTGATTGCACCATCCTCAATATTCATTTAAACTTTGAAGTTTGCTAGATTCTAACTTTTCTAATACCGTTGTAGGAAACGTTGTAGGAAGTATTGGATTTTAGTAAGCATGTTTGGCACAGGATCCAAATTCCAACCCTCCTATGTAGTGCGTATGATGGCATCTACCTCAAGCCATGAATAATCCTCTAAAATGTATCAATCATCTAGTGAATAGCAAAACATAGCTTCAAAGAGTAGTATAAATGCCAGCATGGTCATATTTCCACATGCATTATCTAATGTCCCACATACAAGTTCTAGAGGGACCTACTTTATGGTTGCAAATATAAGCTTCCACAAAAACCTTTCACTATTCAAATCATAGACATAGAAATGTGCAAGCGGATGGTCCCCATAAGGCTAGTCATATAGCTTCTATACTCCTTCAATGGCCACCTCAAGCTCCCACCTTGTAGGCCAATAAGCCATCTCCTCCTCCCCACGTTTCCCTCCATGCAGCCATAGTTTGTTGTTTTTTGAAAGCACTGCCCTTTTACCCAAAAATAATGCTTGCTTTTCTGAATCTTCTTCAAAATCATCAATGCACTACTACAAATCTCTAATACACCACGTGCTTCCAAAGTTCATCTTTTAGGAACACGAGGCAAAGTGTTATCACAACTATAGTTAAGGATCAATAGCTCATCATTAAATTCATCCATTTAACTCAAAGTACATACTTGTAAGCCTAATTATATTGAGCTCCACAACTATCTCCTTCTCTAAACATGTATTCAATAATGCTAGCTAAAAGCCTCATTACCATCCTCATCCCACAAGCACTACAAAAAGCATGCTAGTCCCAAATTCTTGCAACAAAGATCAATCATTCATCAAGCTAAAAGTCTATATAAAGCCTTATACTATAAGGTTGGAGGGAATGTTTTTTTTTCAGAGAACTATGCTATTGAGCATAGAGAGAGAGAGAGAGAGAGAGAGAGAGGTACTAGAAGAAAGGAGAAAAACTGAGAGATAAGGAGAGAGAAGGAGTTAGAGAATGCATAGTGAAAGAGAGGGAGAGATAGTAAGAAGATAGGGAGATAGGAAAGGGAAAATACAAGAGAGAGAGAGAGAGAGAGAGAGAGAGAGAGAGAGGGGGGGGTAAGAAGTAGTAAGAAAGATAGAGAGAGAGAGAGATGGGAGGAGATGGACATAGAGAGAGAAACAAGGAGAATTTGTCAAAGAAGGGCATCTCAACTCAAGGATTGACAGTAACCACTTTGTCTCAACCTTCCCCTTGCAAAATCACCTTGCCACCCTCTTCAACCCCATCCACCTACTCTAGAGGAAACCCATCTACTTATATCACTTTCCCTCCATATCCTATCATCGCCACCTTACCCTTGTTGTTTCCCTTATTCTCTATCCAAGGATCACATCAGAAACACTTGAAAAAATTTGTCATATCCTCAACATTAAGCCTACCCTCCTAGGCTAAATTTCTCACCATTCAAAACTCGACTACACTTCCTTCAAACTTATTCTCCTACTTTGACAAACCCAAGTTTGAGGCTCAAGTTCAAAGAAGAAGGAGGTGAGGAACGTGCCAACAAAGATGGCCCCTAAGCAAAGAAGTACTGGAGTTGGATGTGAGTTAGCATGCACAAGCAACACTCACGTTCTACACTCCCAAATCCAAGTTATCTATTTGTATTTTTAAGTGATTTTGTTTAAATAATGGTAGAAAAAACTTGACAATAACATTTGATTATCTAAACAAATCGTAACCACTAGTCAATCCAAGATTCTTATGGATACCTATGATGCTGAGTAGAAGGACAAAATGCTAGGCACTTTAAAGAAAATTTGACTAGAATTATCCTCTGTTGATGGCACCTAGTCCTTGTATAGAAATCCTTAGATAGATCATGTGTTTTCATATTAGTAATGAACTATGGCTTTAGAAAATACATTTGAGATATTTAATTCATAATCTAGACACTTCCTAAAAGGAATTAAGGGAGATATAAACCTGACTTTTCTAGGGTAGATATTAATATGTACCTTGCTAGGACTAAAAACATAAGGATTGATCCTCTAGGAATAAACCTTATCATTGAATTGAGTCATCATTATTTCCTAAAAGAATTTAACTTTTTGGGAGACCCGAAAATCATGACTTGAAACTAGGGAACCTACATTTGTGAACTCAGCAGCTATGTGGTTATTTACGTATAAGAACATTTTTCATATTACTTGTTACATTAAAATTGAAAATTCTTGTTATTTCTAAAAAGAATACTTAAATATAGGATGAACTTATGGTTGAGCACACTAGGCCTCCCCCAAGGATAGTTGCATTAGCTCTAGACCAAGGGATCTAGTTTACCACTCTGGATTACTAGAACTGGTATCGAACGCGAGAGGTCTCTATGTAGGGACTCGTTGTAATCTAGGAAGCGCCAAGGAGCCAGGGGGCTTTGGCCATAATTCCTTGGGCATTCTAGGGCTAGCATACCCCTTTGCAACCCTAAGTAGATCTCTCGAAAGCCCTCGATGCTAGTTGAGGGCATACTTGGTAGTTTATTTTAGCCTTTGATAGAGCTTGAACACAAACTATAATAATTACTAAAATAAAGATAATAAAAATTAAATAAATACTTTATACTATGGGTAGAGGGGTCAATGTGCAAGGCTTCCTATCATTTCTCGCTCTCTTTGAAAATCAAGTACAACAATGGTTCACTTTGGCTTGAGGAATGATAGTAATGCAGTCACCTAAGAAGCTAAGACTAGACAATTGATGAGAGACTATAACATTTAAATTAGGTTCTCGTTTTCATGTCTATCCTTGTGGGGTGGTTGAGGCAAAGCTTTCCCTACGAGATAAACTTAAAAAGTTTAAGATTACAAATGTCTGATTATTCTAATGACTTTTGGGTGTGGCATTAGTCTTAATTACTTTTTGATGGGCTACTAAAATACGTACTATCAACGTTCGTTTAGGTAGGCACGTTACAATATGATCTTGTCTTGTAGCATAATTCATGTGTACTTAAGTATATTTGCATTAACACCATATTCGAGAGTTTGGGGATCTCCCAAGTTCCACTTTCAAAATGAGGGGTAAATATTTGACTCTGTGGCTAAATCTTAATTACTTATTTGAAAGTAGGACTTGGGAAGACTACCTATATAGTATTTAGGATAGACTTCACACAATAAGGGGACATGATTTGCCCATTGGCCAAATATTGACCATATCAGGGATTTCCAAACTATATGAAAATTTTGAAATTCTCTAATATAGTGTTTATTTGTCTTATCAGTATATAGAAATAATTCATGTCAACGAATTTTAATGTGTTGGTTTTGAGATAAGAACACAAAATGATAAGATAAAAGAGGAGAATAGATTGAAAATAACAAAAGGAAATGGAGAGAATACTTTAGCCTCAATAAACTAATGAGGATGCTAGAAGGACCTTTTATTGGAGCTTTCAAAGGAGGAACTTCTAGAGATAACCAACAAAAGTATCTTCTATATCATTATTCATTTCTCCATGAAATGTGATAACTGGAAGTCTTCTCCTCTATTGAAGGCTTACTAAGATTGGAAATTTTTGGACATTGAAGTCTTTTTCGAGATGTGCCTAAACCTACAAGCAATTCTTGAACTTACTTTGTTTTATTGTTTAGTGCTTTTATTTAGATTTTATGTAAATGGTTATTTAAAGTTAATTAATTTTGCAAAATTCTTTCTATAATTGATAGCTCCCTATTTTTTTTCCCTACCATGAGTGCATTTATAGTCACATAAAAAGTATCTGAAAATTGTAGCCGAAGCGAGTGTATAATGACATCAAAACTATAGTGAAAGTTGCAGATATTCGTAAAAGTTCATGGTTCATATTTTACAAAGTACACATGAAATTATACATAGGTCTATTGATGCAATAGTTAATAAGACTGTAGATGCACCCATAAGTGTTTTGTATAATTCAAAAATACGTCAATTGGGCCATTTGTGGACCATGCATTCGATCAACATGTTTCCTCAATGGAATCTAAATTTTGGCCTCAATGAGAGCTCACCAATAAGATAGCATATGAATAATCTTATTATTTCAAGACGTCTTTGGCTTGTACTCTAGCTTTGAGATACCAAGCTCAAAATCCCCTAAAAGCAAACAAATAAGGGAGGACTCAAAGTCTTAGTAGACTCACTTATTACTCTTGTTGCAATCTACAATTGAAGGGAGTGGTAGAATGTCTCACACTATTGATAAGCAAAAGAGAAGAATAAGCTTCTTCTTTATAGTTCCTCACTCTCTCCCTCATTGTCTCACTCTCTTACAAGCTCTGCAATAAATAGGGATGCCATGAAATGCCCATGTGTTGTAATCAAGGGAAAGAAGAAGAGAATGAGATGAATGGGATATAAGAGAGAGCTCCACTGCCTAAGCTCCTCACACTCTCTCCATCTTGCTCTTTCTCTCTCATAGACAAGCTATGGTGGAAGCAAGAAGGAAGAGAAGAAAGGTTGAATACAAATTTCATTACACAAGAATAAGTCTTCTATTCACTTTTTCACCCTTTATACATTAGGATTATGATTAGGGTTTCCCACTCAAAGTTGGGCAATCCACCCCTTTTGTGGCTCTTAACAAGTTCTTCTCTCAATTTATATATGTTGAGATATCGAGCTCCACTCGTGATACGCCAAGGTGACCGTTGTGTATTTATGTCACCGACTTGTCAGTTGCAGACGCGGTTGGTACACCGCCCCTGAATAATAGCTACATGATAGCTATCCTTATCTACTCTAGTTCGTGGCTCAGTTAGTATGCCACCTTAGTTAGTTGAGTTTGGTTTGAGACCCATATCTAGGGTTCTTCTATTTTCTTTGTACTTGAGTTCTTTTGGTTTACACAACTAAGAAGAGGAAAACTGTTTTCAGCCTCCACCCTTGTGTGTCTTCCCCCATTGTGCAAGCAAGAAAGCTTCAAGCAAGACTCCTTCCTTCTCTCCCACAATCTTGACAATATATATATCCTTTTTAGTTGGGCCTAGATAATGCAAAAGAGAATATAGGTTACTCACACAACCCTCACAAGAATTTCAAGTCTTCTAATTTAACTTTTGGAGATGTTACAAATTGTACAAGAGTGCGCTTAGCTCTCACAGAATTTCTACAAAATTATGATTACCTCTTAGATGTGTAAGAAATAGGATGGGATAAATTACAACTGCACCCATGATGACTAAATTAATGGCATGAAGTTTTTAAAATATATATATTTTCTCAAAATAATCTTTAGCACTTTACATCCTTTTTTTTCTTCATTATTTCTTAAGGTTAGGAGCTTGGTAATACTATCTCACTACAAGTGAGAAATTTTATTCTCCAATGATATTTAAATACAAAAATCAATGTGTAAATCACATTTTTGTACAGGATATTAATAGAGAATAGATTGGAAATTTTTATGAAGATGAATCTTCAATTAGAACTAGGGTAACATTCACTCAAAGTATTTTATATGTGAGATATTGGTCATTATTTTGCATTGAAAATGTATTTTTGATTCTCTTTATATTTGTGGAATGCAACTAGAAAAGTAATCCAAAGAGGTAGATGTACATAGCACAATGAATGGATGCTAAATAACATTGTTTTACTACAAGACTAGTGAAGAATTTCTTCTTTCCAACAATTTTTATACGTAGTGTATAGATTGCATTTTTATGTAGGATTTTGAAAATAATTATGATGTTGGTGAAGAACCAATTGGAAGAGGTAATGAAGATGAAGTGTCAACTATAACTAAGGTAACATTCACTTCAACTACTCTATATGTGAGATAACTGGTTAATATTGTTGTTGATTACTTTGTAATGAAAATGTATGCTGACTCTTCTATTGATTTTCTTTATGTGTATGGAATGTAAGTATAAAAGTATGGGGGCATCTCTCATCCACTCCCAAGATGTATACATCAATCGCATGAGTGCTTAATAACACTATTTTACCACAAGTGAGGTATTTTGTACATTAGCATAAACATGGTAGACACTTTAAATGTGTTAGGATTTTTTTTTTAAAGGATATTGCCATACAAATTGATGATGACCTTGTGGAAAATAGCATGATTTGACATCCAAGAAATCTTATGAAAGGGTATCATGGAAAATTCCATCTTTTCCTCACAAAATTGGGATTGTAAATTTACATCTTTGATTACCCCTTTGATCTTAAAAAATGGTTTCTACCTAAGCATCCTTGTAGGTGAAAATGTGGTCACACAAAAACAAAAGTTTAAGAAGTTTATAAAGTAGAACCATCATTGCCAAGGAGAGAATATAGCAATAAAAGGAAGACCTTCAAAGAATCTAATGTTCAAGATATGCAAAATAACACAATAGTAACTCATATAACTTTGATGTTTAAGTATATATTATATTACTACATACATCAAGATCTTCTCACAAGATTAAAAAGGCCAAGTAGATATGAATATTCTCATGTTGACAAGGTATCCTAAGAGGTTGTTGCAATGATGACGTTCTATTCTAGTTAAATAGCACTTATTATTAAATTTATTAATCTTTAGTTATCATTTTTTCTTCCTTTTTAGAGGAAAACCATGGCTACACAAATGAAGTACATCTATTACAATTGTTTTCTTAATTTCATACTCTCTTTCTTGTATAGAATTTATATTACCAAGTTTCTCTTTTACATATACTTCTCAAGATTGAATTTTTTGTATCCTCATTTAGGCCTCACTCATTCAAACTTCTTAAACAAGATTAAGGTGTGATATTTATTTTGGCACCACATGCATCAAGTATTTATGAATATGTGTATGAACACTTTCCATTGAAGCTACATATTCTTCTTTCGACAATATTGATAGCATTGGAAAATGCTTGAAATCAAATTTCTCTTGTGTAATAATTTTTCTATATGTTTTTAAGGTAATCAAAGTGTAGCATAGAAGAGAAGGAAGAGATTGCATTGAAGGTTATAGTTACTTGTCATGCATCACTTCTAAAAGAAATCTCAAAACGAAAGTAAAGTTATAGGAACTACTTCACAAAGTTCCCATGTGGATGGATCATCACCAAAAGATTGCCTTCATGCTTATATACTTTGGGTTGTAAAGTAAATTATAGGAGGTGCTTCACGCTCCTTCATGCTTATATACTTTGGGTTGTAAAGTAAAGTTATAGGAGCTACTTCACAAAGTTCTCACGTGGATCATCACAAAAAGATCCCCTTCATGCTTATATAGTTTAGGTTGTGAAGACAAAAAACATTAGTATCATAGGAAATATTGAAGGAATGGTGTGTAAAATCAATTTGAGAATACACTCTCTCTTGAACCATCATGTTTACTTTTCATATATTTAATTCATGTCTATGATGAAATCATCACATGTTCATTATATAGGTTTACTTTTCTTATATTTAGTTGTTGTTTGCATCTAATGGTTTTGGATGGGACAACCTTTGGAAGTAGAAATGTTAGGAGCAAGTTTTCCCATGTGGCAACTTATGTAGAAGTTTTTTCCCACTAGTAATTTTGGGAAGTAAGGTTTCCCATGTGGCTTTTTATGTGGAAGAAATTTTCCATTGTAAAACTAGCTAGAACACTAGTCAACATAAGGAAAGGTTACATATCTTCTAGTGATAATCTCTTTTCCCATATGGAAATGCTCTTTGCAAAGTAGGCAAAACTTTTCTCATGTGGGAAAACTGAATGCTTTTTACCATATGGAAGAAAATTTCTAAGGTGAAAACTTTTATCTCCACACTTTAAAGTCAAAGTCTCTTTTTTTTTTTTTTTTTGCGATTGTGAATATTTTCATGCCACCATTCCATTATTGGGATGTTGAGAAAAAAGTGAAGAATTCATTGTTTCTCCTCAATAGAAGCACATTTAAAAGTTCTTGTGAAAGTATTAGGAGAATAAACCCACGCATGTTGTTATTAGCGAGTTGCCCCATATGAGGATAGAGGGTTGTTTTGATGAGAGGAAGTCATTCCCTATGAGGATAGAAGATGGCATGGTTGGATGGGATTATGTATGATGAAGAAGAAGACATAAACAAAAAAGTTGAGTGGACCAATCAAACATGATCTAATACCAATATTAACCTCTTTGACCATAATTTAATTGTAATACACAAAAATTCAAAGAAATCACAACAAGCAAAGAGACAGTAAGGCATAACATAAGATTGGGTGCAATCTTTTCCCATGCATGAGTGGTTGCCTCCCTTAGACATCCATTTAGTGAATTGTATTGCCTTTTTACACAAAATAGTCATATGTATCCATTTTTGGATTTTTTTTTTCCTTGGCTTCAACACCTTGCTTTCTTTAATTATTTTAAAGCCTAAATGATGCTTCTAACTTCACAAAAATAATTCTCTTGCTAAATGTATATACTCTAATACAAAGGCTGTAAGATAGTGAATTGTTCCTACCATTACAATAATACATGCAACGTTGATAGTAATAATCCATTTACCAATGGTGACAAAATAATAATCCATGTACCAATGGTGGAAAAATAATAATTCATAGACCCAAAGCACCACAATAGAAAAAAGAAAAATCATTACTCTAGCCACTAATCTACTCACTAGCAACACAAAGCACATTAAATCTCATCAATCCACTTGACATTATGTGACTAGTGTCACACACATACATGTGCAACAAGTCACTATCAAGTGACGAATAGAAAATGTAATGATAGTATTTGAAATAATAAATCCATTATATTCCAATTTATGTCACGATAATAACTATATTAATTATCATAACAATCAAATTCAATAGATATTATTGTCATATGATAGGCATGTATAGTAAGATTGCATGCATCTTCAAAGAATTCAATTGACCATTCATTTATAGGCTTCCTATAGGCACAAGAGAAATGTCATGCATAAGCCTTTGGAATATTAGCAATTCATTTGACCACTCATTTATAGGCTTTATATAGGCACAAGAGAAATGTCACGCATAAGCCTTTGGAATATTAGCCTTTCAATGGTAGGTTGCATTTTTTGGTCAACTGCCCTTCTCACCTCTTGTAATGTAAATAGATGTCCTTTGTATCTCCTTCTCCTCACCTAGGTTGCATTAATATGAATGCAAGATTCATATGAAATATGTGACTATTGTACATCAACAATGGCCATTAAAAGTACGATGTATAATATTGTGGCATATAACCAAGTATGTGGATTACCATTTTGAATTGAAAATTTGATTGGTGGCAAAATTCTTTCATATGAAAATTTGATTCTTTAGTATGAAATAATATTCTCTTACAAATTATGTGCACGTAATGAAAGATACATGCTTCATCCGTCTCTAATCTAAGGGATTGTGAGGGCATTAAATGAAGAGTTTAAATTGGATGAATGAATAATAACTAAGAAATTTAACTTACCTAATTTATTAATTATTTAAAAATATTATAAAACTAAAAATTATAATATATTTTTATTTCATTTTATTTATGATTTAACTTTTTAATTATATTGAATTATTTTTTGCTTTTAATACTTTGATTTTGTATTAAAGTATGTTTTTAATGTAAAATTTTGTATTGTTTGTTTTCTTTTAAGTTATAATTTGTAATAAGTTGGTTTTATTTTTTGAAAGTGAAGTGTTTAAATGTTTTTTTAGTTAAGAATTAAATGTAAAATATTTACTAATTAGTTAAGTGGATATTCTTCAAATATTTTATTAATTGAATAATTAAGTTGAAATTTTATATTTAGTATAAAAAAGAAAAGGTTATTTAGACCTATATTTAAATGGTTTAAAATTAACATTATGAAAAGATAGAATAGGAAAATGGCTGCAATAACAACTATATTTGATAAATGTAGTCTTCTAATAGACCAACTTAGAATGGGGAAGAATGTGGGCAAAGCATATGACAAGTTAATTAATTTTCACATTTAGATTCAAAGCACATGATTACATAGTGTTAAAGTATATGATTAACTTATCCATGATATGAACAAAGTATACAATTAACTTGCTCATGATTGTAATGCAAAATATATGATTGAAATGCAACTAATTCATTTATGATCTACATGCGAAGCAGATGATTATTAGTTGGTACATAATTGAACGTTGTTGACTTGCACACAATTAAAATGCAAAGTACACAATTAACTCATATACAATTGGAACATAAAATATAGAACGAACTCATGCATGATTGGAATGCAAAATACACAATTAAAACATAGTTAACTCATGTGTGATTAAAACTTTACAATGTTTTAAGATAATACTCTTAGATCCATAAATACAAAGCAATTGAGATAATCTGGATCTTAGTAAATCATATATCATTTGTTACAACATATTTGGATTAAATATTATAAAAATATTTTTCAATAAAGTTGTCATTATGAAAAAAATGTACTCACAAATGGGCCTTTTAGCACTCCCCCCTTAAAATAAGGAAAAGAGGAGAGAAGAATAGTAAAATAATCCTCTTCTCTCTCCACTTTTGCAATCTCATTTTGCCTTTTTTATATTATCTACAAAGATATACTCAGATTCCTTCTCTCTCCTCATTCAAGAAGTCTTTCAACCAAATGTTATATTCAAAAAGGAGTTAGTTACGGGAGTGTGGTGCTTCGTTTTCAATGCAAAATGATTAGTAGATACGAGGTAATTGATTTTTTAATCGAGAACAAGGAAAATGAAATTTTAAAATTTCCTTTTAAGATATTTTGGGGATTTTTTATGTTCTAGATTTTGGTCAAAAAACAAACCAACTAGTCAAATTTTGTGTTTTTTGGAAACGTTTTTGGAGGTAAAATAGAAATTTCTAAAATATGAAAAGTCTTGGGCATCCCTACCCTCTTAGCTATTTTCCCCCATATCTATGCTCTCTCATGGCTCTATTATGACCTCTTCTCTGTGTTTATGCAACCTTCATTAACAAAGAGAATTACTTACATCCTCCTTTCCCTTGGCACCTTTGTGTGCCTCTCTGTGCATCTCCACTCTACCTCCTGTGACAACCAAGTAGGCTCCTCATTTCTATTAATAGTAAAATGAATACATGAAAGAAGGAGTTGCATATTGAGGTAGAGATTGAATACGCCCCATTATTCAAAAAAACCTAGCGTACCAATGTCAACCCTCAAGTTTTGTACAGTTACAGGCAAATGGGATTGAAACATCTGGACTTGTGGGTTGATGGGGGAATCTATCCAATTGACCCCTTAAACAATAGACCTCCAACTTTCTCAAGAATCACAAATTTGCTAAAGTATGTGTGCGAGGGTGAAAATGGGTTACTTGGTTACACTAAGCAGCTCAATGATCAGTCATTCAAAGTATTTATAGCTTGCCAAGCAACCATAAAAAATTATCATGATGTAATCACTGCACATCAACTTCATATACAACAGCTCATAAGACGAGTGGTACAACTGAATGAGACTATAATTCAACAAAACAAACAAATTATTTCAATGCAAGACACTATCCATGACATTGGTATCTCATATGAGGAGGCAAAGGCACAATTGGACAACCTGAGAAAGATCAACAACAAGCTAACATAGGAGCGCAAACGAAAGAAAAAGCAAATCAATGAGTTAATTGTGAATAGTGGCCAATAGAAGCAACGTATCAAAGCATGTAAGGTAGCTCAGAATGAAAACCTAGGTGAGGGTGAGGTTGGATCATATATTAGTAGATTGCTGAAGGCAAGTACATTGGAAAATACTTTGAGCAATCCTAAGTTTAAGACTGTGAAGGAAAAGGTGATTGAGTGCACATTAAAAGATGTGTCAAATGAGTGCTCAGCTCTGGATACACAATCCATTTGTGATAGGGTCAGTATTAGCACAATGGCTTACTCAAAGATATTCAAAGGTGTGAAGGCTGGGTTTGGTCGTGTGCTAAAGAGAAATAGAATCATGCCTCTTCCTCAACCTTCAAAGTTAATAGAGGCCCAATGGCAACGTAATACAAAGGTTTTGGCGTTGATAGGAGATCCCATGCATATTTAATGCATGGAAACACTAAAGGTTGGGATCAAAAATGCATATGAGGTGAAGTTCACCAAACTCAACAATTACTATTTAGATTTGTACAAGGTGCAGTCGGCAATGGTAATGTACTACAATATGTATGTTGAGGAATGTAATGGTAAATTGCAATTTGTTATAAAATTAGATGAAAGTGAGGTCGTCAAAGGAGTAAAGCTTGAAAGAGTTAGTGTAACTCTAATTAATAGAGCTTTACAATTTGACAAGAACAACCCAAGAAACTTTAATGTTCAATCCGAGTACCATGTGTGGTGGCTCGTTGCATTTGAAGTTCCTAAGGAAACATTTGAGGTGTTGCAACTATTCTTTACGTGCATAGAAGCATTCCAAGCATCATCGATCATCAAGAACATGGTGAGATGCTCTTAGTTGAAAGGCATGGTCAATACTTGGTTGAATGGCATCTTGCAGGAGACTTGAAAACTTTGAAATGCATGTGTGGAATCTACAATGGTGCAAATACAAAGAATCCATGCCTATATTTCTTGACAAAGAGGGTGGAAGGAAATAACATAAAGAAGAACTGGCAAAGGGTGACAAGTGTTGCACCGACGCGTAATAGAGAAGATCCCACTTGGAAGCCCATCTTCAACATTCCATTAGATCGTATTCATATTTGTTCATTGCATGCATTTGTTAGAATCATGGAGAAACTTGTATATGAATACATTTGCTTTGCTTATAGGATGCAACCAGAAAAAGAAGCCATTGCAACGTATAGGAATGTGGAGTGAGTGCTATCAAAAATTGGGATACACAAGCATCAAGTGACGATTGAAAAGGATGAGAAGAGATCAGGAAAATCTGGTAACTTGCCAAAAAAGCCTTGCTTTGGAGGAGCAAAGGCTAGAAATTTTCTCTCAACACCCATCAATGAGGAAGAGAATGTCATGGTTCGTAGGCCGCATGACTACAATGGGTGGAAAAAGTTACATTTTGTAGTTCCTGATCGAAGTAATGGAGGAAAAACAAGGTTGGCCAAAGCTAAGGTTTGGATAAGTCTTAACAAATTGGCTCCCTTACTTCGCAAGATGGTGTTTAACAATGAAGATAAGCAAGAATTTATCGATGTTGTGCATAGCTTCAACGAAAATATGGTGGAAGCATGGGGCAAAAGCTCTATCACACATTACATGTTGTGTACTAAGTTAATATTTTAAAATTGTATGAATTGTATAAACTATTGAGCATTTCTTTACTCATGTGTGATATGTGTCTTTATAGCATACCCTTGAGGCACATGGGCCATACTTTGCAGAAAAGGGAAGCATCATAGTTTGGTCCACATAAGGGATGGAAAATTCACATTGGATAGCGTATGGTGCATACCAAAGAAAATTAATCATGGTGGAGGGGTGAATGGTAGCAATCCAATTATCCAATTGCTATCTTGGTAGTATAGGATTATAATAGCGGATGAAGCCAAACTCTCATAAAAGAGAGCAAATGAAAGTACTGATGAATTGGTTGTAGACATGATGAAATCATGTCGTGTCACTAAAAGAGTGTGTTATGAAACCTCAAGTGCCAAAGAAAACCATGCCAAGTGGCTAGAAACAAGGCTTCGACAAGGCAGCAAATGGGTTCGAAGAGAGCTAAGATAGTAAGATGAACAATGTGTTCAGTGTGAATGCATTTCACAGTTTAAGAGAGAAAAAGAGAGTGTGCATCTATGTGAATGATTCTTACAGTTTAGGGTTATATAAAAGAGGGTTTCACTTTCTATCTTATTTATTGAGTTCTCACATCTCTTGTACAAGAAAGATGGCTAGGCCTAAGGTAGTTGCAAATAAGCTTCCGCTCAAAGCCCCATATCGTGTTCAACCCCTTGGAGCATCTACTAGCTCAAATGCACCCCCTTCTCAGCCTAACCCAGCTTCCTCAAGCCACCCTCACAAGGGTCCTCCTCAGCATCCCCACAAGAAACACAAGTGGAAGCCAAGTACATTGACCTTAAGAGAAATCAAGAGGTATCAATGCTCTTTTGATCTCATCATTCTGAAGGCGAGCTTCTCAAGACTTGTTCACGAGATTATGCAAGACCTCTACCACACAGAAAGCAAGAGGTGGTTTTTAGCACAAGGTCAAGATAGACATGATCACTTCACAAAAGAATGTCTTCATGCTCTACAATATGTGCAGAGGCCTTTTTAGTTGACTTGATGATTGATGCTCAACGTTGTGCAATACATGTGAAGCACATCACTGTAACTCCCAAGGACTTTCAACTTATAAGAAATCTTCAAGTAGTGAAGGATGCATTCATTCCAATTATGGAATGAACACAGTTTGTAATGTTATCTTTTTTGGCATAGTGTTCTCCTCGTACATTGGGGATATGACTATGTCCTAGTGCAAAACTGTTGTACGCACCCTTAAAATATGAATTGTCCTTCGCTCTCAACTTTGATTGTGCATCTTCGCTATATTTTCAACTATTACTTACAGTTTTTGCTAGCACTATCAATTTCAATAGGAAAAATATGCAAAAATGTGTCATTTCTTGTTGCAAACTTTACTTCTCATACCTCTGTTTAGTCTATGCGGTGCGAAGTTTCTAAGTGCGAGTAGTCACGATGTTGATTTCTTGATTATCAATCCATCCATAATTTTGGTATGGGATGATTTTTAAAATACTAAATTGTATCGGAATGCAACAAAACTTCACACACGCACTTGTTCGGTGGCCAAAAGCTCCTTTTTCTTTTGGAAAAAAAAGGCCTGCATACCCCTAGTCCAAAGTCTGGTATCTGGAGCCACTTCATCGCCAGACCCCTGGTCTGAAGTCTATCGTATAGAGCCACTTCATCGCCAAACCCCTGATCTGAAGTCTAGCGTCTGAAGCCACTTCATGACGAACTGGCTCCACACGCCAGACTTAAAACCAAGGGTCTGTAGGCCTTTTTTTTCCAAAAGAAAAAAGGGCTCTTGGCATCGCGAAGTGGCTCCAGATGCCAGACTTCAAACTAGGGGTCTACATGCCTTTTTTTTCCAAAATAAAAAAGGGCTCTTGGCCACCTCTAATGAGTGCGCGTGTGAAGTTTCGTCATGTCCAAAGTGGCTCTAGACGCCAAACTTTCAACCAAGGGTCTACATGCCTTTTTTTTTCCAAAAAAAAAAGGGCTCTTGGCCACCTAACAAGTGCACATGTGAAGTTTCATTGCATTTCGATAGAAGGTTATGGATTTACGATCACACAATGGACAATGCATATGAAGCTACATTAACTCGGTTTCAAGGTTTAAATGGGTTAAAAGTTCATTCTTCTTCTCATTTTCACATCTTGCTTTCTTTGCTTCCTCCATTCTCACACCCCCAACCTCTATCTCTTCTCCATCTTGCCCTCCTCGAGCTTGCATGGCACAGACCAAGCAAGCATGTCACTGTTTCGACTATGGGGAGGCCTCACACCAAGGCCCGCCACACACACCTAGAGCACAAGGTGGAGTCTCCTCTAGTGCAGTAGCAAGTACTCCCTATAGAGCACAATGACCACCATAGAAGAAGAGATGGAAACCGGGCACTATCGCCCTTCAGGAGATAAGGAAAATCCAATGTGGATACAAGCTTCTCATCCCGAAAAGATATTTTCAAAAGGTTGTTTGGGAAGTCATGCAAAACTTGGAGCTGAAAGGGATGGGAAGATTTTGGGCACAAATGCGGGATGGCCCACCAGCACGAAGGTGGACTACTGCAGCTATGGAGGCCTTGCAAACAAGTGCAGAGGGGTTTCTCATCGACTTATTTGATGATACACAGCTAGTGGCCATCCATGCAAAGCCTATCACAATCACAGATAAAGACATGAACTTTATTGTTCGGCTTCAACATGGCAAGGGAAATCCTCCATAGGTTATGAGATTAATGATGCAAGGTTTTGTAGTGAGTGTTATAGCACAATATCATCTTGGAAGGCCAAAAATTTTTGTATACTCTGTCAAAGGGCAACATTGCCCTTCGGCAGATGTTTATACTCATGCAATGTGTACTGAATTATTTAAAGACAAAACAAAACAACTTTACTCAATTATTTGAGTAAAATTGTTTTGTTTTGTCTCTTGAAACACACGACTCTTAATTTTTATTTAGCATATGCACACATCGAAAGTAGTAATGCGTATGGATACAAGTTACGTTATTGCTTATGCACAATTGCAAGTGCAATACTACACGTTGACATAATTAAATTGGATTATGTTAACGTATGTGAATGCATCATTCACATGTACCATAGATTATCGTCACACTTACACGAATCACACATTTATTCAATAAATATTTATTTATAAGAATAAAGTAAAATATCTTATATTCATCAAGAAAAATACATGCGATGGCTGATAGTGCTGGCAAATACAAAAAGTCGATAGCCAATAAGAACTCTCATTTGTTCCTTGGCTTTTTCATCGGTGGAGAGGAGGGGCCAGCTTCCGATGAAAACAGAAGTTTCTTCTTTGCTTCAAAAATGACACACTCCCCCTTCAGCTCTTTCTCTAGGAGAAGCGAATCTGACACTTTAGCAAGGCCATCTAATGTAGCAAGCACACACATTGCTCCACCACGTGTTTGGTCAAACAAGTAAAGAAACTTTGACCGCTTGATTAGCACCACCTTCTCCAAGCTAGATGTCATAGGTATCGCTTGAAAAGGTCCAAACTTGGTCAAAACTCAAATTTTCATGATTGTTTCTTGCCCTCGTGGTGAGCACTTCTTATGGAAAACCACCAAGTCTGCAACAAGGTTGCCAATGTACTCCTTTAGAGCTGAATCCTTTCATCGATCCACATGCCAAGCTCCTCCTTGTCTTGATGCAAACTCATCTATGTACAGTATGTCTTGAATGACAAAGTCAAATTAAACAATATATTTAGCAACTAACCTAGAGTTATCAGAAAGCAACGATAGGGTGCATCGGGTCCCCCGAAGTCCACCGGTGAAATCTTCACAAAAAATGATACCTGTAGTTGCCCTATCCAAAGTCTACCATCTGAGACCAGTTTCGTCGCATAAAAATATATAGTAGTTAGAAATCTCACCTTCTCCAAATCATCTTGTATCTTCATTTCCTCTCGTGTGTCGGCGAGGCATCTCTTTGGGCAGAGGGATCTGTAAACTCCTTGGTAGGAAGGTGGGGACTTAGTCTAAATAGATCATGTTGTAGTGCTTCAAATTCAACATCCGAAACAAGGTAATCTTCTTCAATCGAGGCAATATGTTCATGTGCTGCTATGATGGCACTCACCATATCTAAGTTTATGCCATCATATCTTCCAATCTCTGCCATCGTCCGATGCACATCCATGTAATCATAATCGATCAGGTCCTCCATCGAATCCCTGACTAGGATGGAAAACAACTCTTCTTCTTTCATTTCCAAGTATTACAGCACATCCAATAGAAGCAAGTATTATACACCATCTACTTCAATGGGCGTCAAGGAGGCAAGGTTAGGTTTGTTGACTTGTGGCTGTTTTGAATAAGATGGCACCATGAGAGCCAACCCTTGCTCTGCCACCACCCGATATTCCTCTTCAACAACTAAGAGAGAAAAATTTTACCTGAAAGCCATGTCCCTTGTTGTGACTCGACACTCCACTGTGTCAAGACTATGAGTCATTTTTTATATCCAAGTTTTGCCTAAAATCCTTGTTACATAATCCTCCGATGCACTTTTTATAGTGTACATGCTTTTGGCATGTCTCAAACCCTTACATTCCTTGAACATATATGCAAAAATTGCAATTGGTATGAACCAGCTTAGATGTGCATTCTTTGAGCCAGTGCTTGGCTTCATAGAGTTCAATATGTCTACTGAAATTTTTGTGCTACACATGTGCAAAATGTCGCTATTACACAATGACCATTCTCTGCTATTGAGATTCGATATGTGCATAGACTCAAGGGTTCCATATTCTCGACCTCCTTGGGCAATATGTACTTGGAGTCATAGAAAAAAACAAGGTCCTCTACGAGCTGCTTAGTTGTACGCCCCTCAAAGAGTAATTTATCAATTTTGAGGTGGTAACACTTTAAAAAACCTGTGAAACTCTCGACATTTTGCCACTCACAGCAATCCGAGGGTATACTTTTGTAAATATGAGATGAGTAGTTACATAGATTTTTTTAATGAGTTGCAAATACTTATTGTTTGCAATGTTTCGTTGAAAGGGTACAGTGGGTGCAATATATATTTATTTTTGCATCAATATATGTTGTACAAACACCTCTATTACAATATGAGAATTAACATTCATTTTTCTGAGAGCTAAAATTCTACCCTTCCAATGCTTTGATACATCTGCAATTGCAGATGCTTTCACCCTGAAAGCTTCCTTCATACTTAGACGCATATGTACCCAAGACGAGCAATGACACATATCAGTGCTACAATTCCATTCTTCATCTTTTCTGTTACGTGCTTCTATCGAGAGAATGTTCGTTCTTCTCTCAAGCATTATAACCTAGGCATTATATGTAAAAAGGTATGTATTAACCCCTAAATAATAAGCGTTTTAAGTCTATCTAGTAATCACCAATATGCCATACAAATCAACATGGCATTAAGAGATGTTTACACTTTTGTAAATATACACAAACATTTATATCAAAATGCATGTGGATATGTACATCGAAAGTATAGATTCAATTTCAAGGCATCACTTTAATCATATCATTTACGTGAAATATAATGAAAAGAATAGCACAAGAATACTCAAAGAATTTTTCCAAAATAAATTTTATTATAATGAATAGGAGTCTGATTTGACTCAATACATTGTATGAAACATGGGTATTATAGAGTGATTGTTACAAGGATAGCAGCCACATGGCATGAAAATCTTAATAGGCACATTGGATTGACACCTGAGATATTCTATGACTCAATACATTGTGCGTTGTCATACCGCTACGTACACTCCGTGTAAAAAAATCTAGAGTGTGGCTTTCTTATTGATTTAGAGAGCCAATGCCATTTTAGACATTAGTATTAGTATCCACGGTTCAAAAATATTAGATTTTTAGACAAGTTTTAGTCAATTTTTTATCTTCTAGATATTATCTCTTGTAAAAATCCATAAAACTATAGACAACTTTTAGATTAGGATGACATGTAAAAGAAATCATGTAACTTTCAACCAATTTGAGAGGATTTTATGTAAAAAGAGAGATTGACGAATGTGCACGATGCACGATCGTTGTTTTCAGGCAATGAATAGCACTCCAAAGTGGGAGATGAAAAAGAAGTAATCTAGCAAAATTCTGGGCAGGTGTACTGCTATTTTACCCCCCTTTCAAAGCCAATGGAGGCATCAGATTGGTGATCTGAGCAACATAGAGGAAGGTATTATTTTATACACGTTTTTGTCTATTAGAGTTTTATCTTCCATAATGCAGGAATAAACTGATAGGCTTCATCTCTGTTAGTATTCTTCTACATTTTCTAATTCTTTTTGGGAGTACTCTTCTACGACTTCAATTTCTTTGAACCCCTTCTCTTCCTTCTACTCCTCTCCCTGAATCTACCTTCACCCTGCTGTCTCTTACCCCCGTGGTGGACTCTCGACACCAAACGCACTGACACCGTATTAGGGGAAGTTTATGCTATCATCAGAGGTGAATTTCGGAAGATATTTGGGCTGATTTACGATCGATATCTTCAGTTGTATTCCGAGAATTAGCTATAGAATTGTTCTTTTAATTCATTTCTTACTCTACAAAAGACGTCCCTGTCACAATATGCAAGTATTATCTTCCCCTATGGCAAGGCAATGTTTGTAGATCATTCATTGATGCTTTGAGTTGAATTAAGAGGAGCTTTTTCTCTTATTTCTTGGTTGTGGTAACTTATCCTTATTAGGAACTCAATTTGAAGCTCTCTTGAAGCAAATCTCTTTGCCCTACGAGCCTTGTAATTGACTCATAAGCTTTTATCCCTAGCAATCTACATTGAATGTAATTATGCAAAATTGATTCATGCTATGGCATCATGTATGAATGATGGGATGCATAGTTGTTTATGATACATGATAGCATATTGTACCTAATTTTATAATTTGTGATTACTCTTACAGTCAAAAAAATAAGCTTGAATTGAGTTAGAACTTATGAAATAATACTCTTGTGATCTTTGCTAAGAACATGCAGTTGGAAGCTCTATTAATATCTTCAAGAACTTGACTTGAAACCTTCAACCCTTCTCTTATCTCTACCATCTCTAGAGTCTAAGCTCTTGAACCCCCATACATTCTTCTCTCTCAAACCCATGTGATTGACCGTGAAGTACCTCTTGAACCTTTAAACATTCACTATCATGTACTTATCTCTTGAAGACACATCTCCATCTATCTTGTCCAGTTTTCTTGCCAAACCCCTATGGTGACCTTCGACCCTACGTGCTACGATAGCGTTATATGGAGGATATGATACAAGAGTTTCATGGATCATTGCCAATTGGCATGGAGCTTTGAATGGACACACATGACCAATAAAGCAAAGGATTTTTGAACCATCGACTTCCAGCAGATCCATATCATCTAGCACCAAGGAATCACTCACCACATCAAAATAGTCGATCGAGAATTATGTACTTCACCTAAACTTTGTACAATACCTGTATGTACAAAAAAATACATGCATGAATCTCTTTTAACAAAAAATATCTAGATAGCTGCATGAATAGAAGCAACACAAAATAGGTCAAATTTACCTATATATTGATCTATTGAAGATAAGATTGAATCATTGCTAATCAAAACCCATTGCAAATGATGGACAAAATAAAACATCAATCCCATCAAACATAAAAGTCACTAATTAAATGAATAAATTTTGGTACCACAAAATATGACAGATTTACTCGTAAATTGAGCTACAAAATCTTTGCTCTACCTTGTGTTAAGTGCTACAACAACAATTAATCCTTAAGTTAGAACTAGCATCAAACCCTATTGTAAAGATAGTAAAAAAGGAAAAATGTAGAGAGAAAGAAAGAGAGAGTATATGAGTACGCGAGAGAGAGAAAGAAATGAGCACCTATCCAATCTTGCCCAAATTGATCTCTGCAAAAGACAATAGCAAGAGTTAGTATTTACATGAAGGTATACTAAAAAAATAGTAGAAAATAGGAAGCATAGAGAGAGAAAGAGAGAGGGAGAGAGAGATGAGCACTTATGCAATGTCAGCCAAAATGATCTCTGCAATAAAACAACAACAAATGTTAGAACTAGCATCATGTTGTATTGAAAAGATAGCAGCAAAAAAAAAAACAGAGAGAGAGATTAACACCTTTGTCTCTTGCTCCAAACAAACTCTGCAAGAAAACAACAATTAGAACCAAGATCAAATTCTATTGAAAACACAACATAAAAGAGAAACAACACATAGAGAGAGAGGGAAAAGAAAGGGGGAGAGAGAGAGAGAGAGAGAGATGAGCACCTCTGCCTCCTGCCCAAAACAACCTCTGCAATAAAATAACAATAACAATAAGAAAACACATCAAAATCTATTGAAAAAATATCAAACAAGAGAAAATGCAAAGAGAGATGGGCACCTATGTTTTGCCCAAAATCTAGAGCTGCATGGAGAAGAAGGTGTAGAGGTAAACAGAATGCTCAAAACCCTAACTACTCTCACCAGGGAGCTTCAATGGAGATGAAAATTCACGCTTCAATGGAGATAAAAAATCACCTATATAGAGAATAGAGGAAAAGTGGTCTATTGCTCAACTTTTGGGTCAAGCTGATTTCTTGAGAGGGAAAAAAATCAAAATTGAAATTTCTCCAAAAAAAGGGGGAGAAATACGAGGTGAGAGAAACTCAAATTTTGTGTATTATTCATTCTCTCTTTTTTTTAATCCCCCACTATCCCTTTTTTTAATAAAAAACCCAAGATTTGGAGAGAAAAGATTCACCCTCCATGGATGTTAACATCTAGCCTTCCTATTGGACAATCCAAAAGGCCCACATCTTAAACTATATTATTTTTAAGAGTCCATTTGTGAGTTCATTTTTTTCCTAATGCATATATCAATGAGGCTTTACTCATTGATATTTGATGGTCCAATCTCATTGGTGTTCAAAGGGCTTGCCTCATTATATACATTTTGTTATGGCATGGACTAGGTAAGTTTACCAAGTGTCTAGTCAAGATCCCACTCATCATGGTATTTTTGTTTTAGTTAAAACCTCATGATGCTCTTATGTCATTATAATGGGTACTATGCATTCCAATACTCAATTCTCTCTTCTTACCACAACCTTGGCATTTGCCCTTCTTAGGTTAGTATCGGAATTGATATGCTTCTCAGCCCAATTCAATTTTCTTTTTAAGATGTCATGGACATAGATTTGTTGGGTGAGATATAGATGTAATTGGTTGTTGTGGGGTATCACCTTCTCCACTTTGATGAAGCATTTGAGAAGGAATTTTGCCAAATCAATGTGTTGGAAATCAAGGAACTTTAGGAGGGATGTGTCTTTATAAGTGCTCAATTTGTTGAGATCTCTTCACTCAAGAAGTGCTTTGAACACAACCCTCTCACCTTCTTTAAACTACATGAAGGTAAATTCTCATATGCACTCTCATCAAGGGCTTCCAATAGGTGGAATGAACTTGCTCACCCTATCTATGATTTTTCATTCTTTCCACTCAATCGATACACTCATCAAGATTATCCATAAATCGGTCAAAGTGTAAAAACTAGTATTATGAAAATTCATGCATTCATATCAATTGTTCTAAACACTATAACCACAATCAAATCACGATCAATATTAATACTCAAGGTGCACATAGAGACTTAAAATATAGATATTAAAATTATTCTTAATAATAAAAATTGTATTTATTTATTTATATAGTTATTAATCTTGTAGTGTTTATTTTGTTTGATAATCATATTTCAACAAAGTTTAAAATGTTAAATCTACTATCATAAGCCAATCATCTACAATATACTATGAGTACTAAATCCTAGGATATTTCTAGTCTAAGCATACTAGTGTATGATATAAGCATACTAGATCACATTTGTTATGACTCAAGGATGTTGATGCATGACACGAGCATGCTATATAACGACTACTATGATAAGAATGTTGGTGTCCAAATGGGCATGCTACACCACGCTGTCGACGTGTTAAGGGCTCAAGGTCTACCACTGGGGCTTTGTGCATAAGAGAAGTATGGGATTCAAAGTTCAGGAAGGGGAAATAGATTGGGGTTTGATAAGATCTGGGATTTAAAAATGATTTAGATACGGAAGAAGAATTCAAGCTTTTTCTCTATGTATTTAGCATACGTTAATGGAAGAAATAACTCTATCTTGATTACATCAAATGCCTCTAGATACATACACCATATCATAAAGGATATTTTTAGATTCTCAATTTAATTATAAATATCAAATGCAAGTTCTAATGGCTTTTATTTCAAGTACATAGATGGATTTCAACCCTTTGGGACAAGTAGTATGTTGATAGACTTCAAATACATTCAAGATTTGGGCCAATGGTACATGAAATGCATTGAAGGAGCATTCTTTTTTTAGCTTCAGCCCTGTTTTAAAACAAAAAATTCCAGCCCATAATCAAGCTCAAAATGAGTGCATAAACTCTTAAAGAAGCTCCTCTAATCATTAATTAACAAAGTCCTGATGAAAAGAGGTCATTTTCTTCTATTACAACCACATAAATCTCTTGTTTGCTCATAAAAATGGACAAGAACAGTGGGCTGCCCTGTTTATGACTGGTTATTTCAGCCCATATACCTTCAAAATCCTCACCCTTTGCTTGCCCCAAAGTCATTCAAGTACTTGGGTACAAGTCGCTTCATTGGACCAAGAATGAGGTAGACAAAATGAGAGAAGTCATGCATAAGAGCAAGCTGAATCCTTTTCTCTTAGATTTTCCCCTTTTATAGATTGTTACAACATGCATTTTCGTCAGACCAAATGGGCAGAGAAGTGGAGCTCTCACCGTGTTTACATCTTCAGCTTCTGGTCCTGTTGATCTTCAGTTTGCATGCTCCAAAGCATGCACCATAGCTTCAGCTTTCTCCAGTTGTGCTCAGGCTGTGCAGCCCACATTTTGCGCTGAAAAATGCGGGCTGCTCCCTGCTCAGGCCCAGGTCACTTTTTTACCTACTCAAATTACTTGCTGGTCACTTTAGTCTATTACTTCACGTCCCTTGTGAACCTAGTGGACTTTTAGCAACTTTTGGCAATTTTCTTGAGTTCTGACCATATTTTTGCACCTGAATCAATGTGATTTATCCTGCAAACTATCAACTACTTCCAATTGACCAAGTTGTAGGTTCCCATAGACTTATTTTTCATCAATATACATGGTATAACTGAAAAATATATGCTAAATATAAAAGAAATTATGTAACTAAGTTGGTTATTGGGTAACAATGTCTGAATTTTGTATGCAAATTCCTCATTTAACTCCTAGTAAAGTTCTTCTGTGTTCATAAGAATCCCATGATTTATATTATGAACAATAAATTCTTTGACATTCACCCCCTCCTGACCTGCACATCCTCCGGCATGTGCCATTTCATAAGATTACAGGTTAAGGAGGGTCTTCTTCTGATATATCCTCATCTTCATCCTCTAAGTCTTTTTCTTCCTGCTTGTCTTCAAGTAGAGGGCTTATATCTAAGTCATCAAGCTCATAAGTTGAAGATTATCTTCGTTTGAAGAGCTTGATTCGTTTCCCGGCTATTGGTACTTTTATCATGGTCCCATCCATTTCAGCCAAAGAGTAAGTAGCATTATTATGTACTACTTTTACAACATATGGTCCAAACCATCGCTTGGCTAACTTTCTATGAGCACTATATTGATTGTCCACGCTGGTATCATAGACAAGTACACAATCATTCTCTTGAATAATTCTTGGACGGAACCGATGTTGCTTGTCAAACCTCTTCTTATTCTTTAATCTTGTTGTTTTCAGCCTTTCAATGGCTATTTTGACATCTTCTGGCCTTCTTTCGAGTTGCCTTATGCGCAGAGTCAACAATTCTTCTCTATTCAAGCTTTCATCCCAAGGTAAGATACTCCATGTGACAATGGACTCTTCAATAGGCATAACAGGTGGCTGTCCATATATTAGTTCAACCGGCATATAACCTGTTACTGCACTATGGGTAGTTCTATCAGCCCATAATGCGAATGGTAGCATTCTAGGCCATTCCCTCATCTTTCCTTTGCATGATTTTGCTAAAGCTTTAAGAATTGGTTGATGACCTCTTTCACTCTTACCATTGCCTTCAGGGTTGTAAGCTGAAGTAAGAGATAGCTTAATTCCCAATTGAGCAAAGAAATGACGAGCCTCATCAGCATCCAATTCTCCTCTATCAGTAGTTACTTTGGCAACACATCCATACCTGCAAAATACTTCTTCAAGTAAAAATCTACAAACAGCATGAGTAGACTTTGTTGTCAAGGCTTTTCCTTCCACTTGATTTGTGAGATCTTCTCTAGCAAGTACTAGATATCTCATGTTCCAAATTCCTATAGGCATGGTTACTAAATCAGTAACCCATCTATTGTGAATGGATAAAGGATAGGTAGGTTGGAGCCCATCTCTATGCTTTACCATAGAGTACATTTGACAAACATGACAAGGCTCAACAAAATGCTCAATGTCTTTATACATGTTTTGCCACCAAAACTTTTCTTTTATTTTGAAAAAAGTGCTCCATATGCCTCTATGACCAGCCAATAGGCTTTCATGAAATTCTTGCATGACTTGTCTTTGAGTCTTTTTGTCTCCCAAGACACGAACAAGCGCCCTTCCTTTCTTTTTCGCATACTTCCAAAGGTAACCATCTTTAAGAAAAAAACCATAAGCTTTTCTCTTAATTCTCTTGAACTCTTCATTAGTCCAATCTTCCTTCTTTGTCATAGTGCTCAAAAATTGGCCAATTTTTAGCCAATCATCTACATAATATTCTTTAAAGTGTGAATAAACCATAACAAAACATTGAGCATGCTGTTTACTAGCTGTCCACTGTCCTTCTTTGGTTGTTTCAACCTTCCTTGCTGATGTAAAATTTGTTTTAGCAGCTGAACCTATTGTACTTGTTGTAATTATTGTTGTACCTGCATTTTTGATTGCTGAATCAACATTAGATTCAGCTGTACTTGCTATTTTCTGATTTGTACATGCATTTACAGCATCATTTATAAACTCTGATCCTTCTTCATCCCTATATCTGGCACGCGAAAGCATGTCAGCAACTGGATTATCTCTTCCTGCAATATGTTTCAAATCGGGATTTAAGGATTTGATATAGCCTATCCATCTTAGCATGGCTATGTCGGGAGTGGAACAGTTGGCAATCATGCCCAAGAGTGGAAGGCAATATGTTTCAACTATTATATGTTCGCCCATGAAGTACTCCCTGTCACATTTCAATGCAGTTACTACTCCCCAAAGCTCTCTTTTAGTTTGAGCATACCTTCTTTGTCGTTCATTAAGAACCTTTGCTCCAAAGCGAATTGCATATATGTTGCCTTCAAGGTCGTCTTGACCAACTGCCCATCCTATTCCAATAGGACTTGTGTCCACTGTGAGTATAATGGGCTGTCCATTAGAGTAATTAGCCCTCTTTAAAGTGGGGCCTGAAATCAACATTTTCTTGAGTTTTCGAATAGCTTGAGTATGTTCTTTTTCCCATATAAACCTTTGGCCCTTTCTTAGCAGCTGATAAAGACTTTCAGCAACATGAGCAAAATGTGGTATCCAAATAAGGTAGAAGACACATGCACCAAGAAATATTCTCACCTCTAAAACATTTTTACATTTTTCCTGCATTTTACTGATAGCATCTATTTTGGATGGAGAAGGCTTTTGGCCATATGGACCACACATATATCCAACCACAAGGACTTCTTCAACTCCAAAAACAGATTTAGCACCTGAAAGAGTAAGATGGACTTCTTCTAATTTAGACAAGATTTGAGCACAATCATTAATATGATCGGAAACAAACTTGCGACACTCAAATTCATTGAGTTCTTCATTCTTCTCGTGTACTTCACATCCTTTGATTGGAACATCATCAAGGAAAGGAAGAGTTAATTGAGGAATATAATCCCTCAATACTTTATGCATGGCATTCATCATGTGAGCTACTGAATTCGTAGCCCCTTGAGGTAGAGTACACATGCGGACTAAGCCAAGAGGCGTCTTCATTGTGGTAATGTCTCGGCTTTCCAAAGTAAGCTGAAATTGGTCATAGCCTGAATATAAATCTCCCATGGAATAGATTGCTCTATGTGCAAAAGCTTTAGCAAACTCATCAACAATTGGCCCCGATCCAACATTTCTAATAGTGACTTTATTGACAGGCTGTAAATCTTAAATGAATCGCAAAGATCCATTCTTCTTAGGCACGGTAAACCATCAGTTGGAATATGGAGCTGAAGATGGCTCCAATATTCACATTTTTATCTTTTCATTTAGAAGTTCCAATAACTTAGGCAAATGAGCCCTTGGTACCGGAATTGGTTTAAGATTCCAAGGAATGTGTGGGACCGTAAAAATCACCATTGGTGCCACAATGCTTGGATCCACACAGCCAATTTCATGTGGCTAAAATGAAAAAGCTTTGCCATGATTCTTTAACATCTGCATGAAGATTTGCTTTTCAACCCGGGCAAGAGGAAAGAGTCTTCACTAATTTTCAGCTTTTGTAGACTTTCTGCTGTAAATTGGTGACCAATATCTTTAGGATCACGAAGGCTTGGCTATTTGGATACCCTTTCTACCAGTCCTTCGCTTTCAGGTGGTAGAAGAGTAGCCACCAGCTTGACCTTTTTATCAACTGTTTTATACTTTGTTTCTACTCTTATTTCATCCTTGTTTGGCTGTCCAAAAGCTTCATAATCTGCAAATTCTTGAATTATGTCATACATATCCAATGTACATACCTGTATGGACTGATTTTCAGCTTGATTTTCTACATGAACGGATGTATAAATTTCTGTCGTTGTATCATTATAATTCAGCCCATAAAATAGTCCTGAAATTTTTTCATCTTTAGGTAAAACATCAATTTGCTTTAGCTCTTGTTCCATATGACACAAATACTTTCTTTCAGCCCTATTCATGGCTGAAAATTGTTTATAACAGCCCATACTATTGGCTATAAAAGTCTGTAAGTCAGCTTTTGGCCTTTGCCTCCTTGATATGTGGAGGCAATTTTTTATGACATGATGCACTGCCATAGCCTCCACTTATAGTAGCGCTACCCGAAAACCCTTAAATTCTCGGGCATTAGAAGGAACAGGTTGATCTCTCAATCGATCCCTATTCCGGTGGTGATTTACAGAGACGGTCAGGAATTGGACAGCTTTGTCATTATCCTTACTTCTTATCTAAGTATATGATGAACCATCATCAAGAGCCTTTGTTTCTAAATGAGACTCGGAAATAAATGGTTGTCCAAGAATGATAGGATAGCTGCAGGAATCTTGAACAAAGAAATGAAATTCATCTTTTACATTACCAATAGTAACTTGTACATAAGGACATGCTGCATAAAGATCGCCAGAAGAGTTATTGGCTGCCTTCATGCGCCATCCTAGGTCCACATCAATGGGCCATCTGCCATTCTCATAGAGACTTCTTGACATAACATTAATCTCCAAACCATGGTCTATAAGGGCAATGCATGGAGTTTCTTTTTCACCGATTTTAACAACAGCTTCAGTAGTCGCCCTTGCCCAATGGGTACGGGAGTAGTGACTACTGAGAATAAAGTGACCATCACTTTCTTCTTGCATATTATGAAGATGAGCTTCTTTCTTATGCATGGGCTGCACTTTAGATTGAGAAGTCCCCACCATAATGGCTTCTTCAGTTTCTGCTTCATGAATGTCTTCATCTTTGGCTTCTATGGCTGCAATCAATTCTTTGATTGCCTCCAATCGAATCCCTTGAGTTTTCAGCTTCTCTTCATCCTGCAAATACACATGAAGTACTTGCAAAAAAGCATGTACAGATTCTTCAATTTCCTCACCAACATATTGTCTTTTTCGTTTAATTACATCAATTATTACATCATGAAATCCTTGTTTTGCAATGCCGAGAATTTCACCTAATGTAAATTCAATTCTACTTCCAAGAATCCTTTCTTCTAGGATCCGTTTAAGATCCATTGCAATCTCTATGTCTGACTCCAACTTGTAACTGGGATGTTTGCTTTTTCTTTTTCCTTCTGTCTTCTTTGCTTGAGGGGCATCTCCCATGTCAAACTCTGGCAATGGAGGATTTTCAGCAGCCTTCTGTTGGTCTGGTTTACTTCTTGTTATGCGTTTAGTCAATCCTGAAGAAGAAGGACCAGCAACATCTTCATCTCTTCTTCTCTTTTCTTCTATCATGGCTTCTTGATTATTAATTTCAGCTAAGGGCAAAAGTTGAAAATGAATCCACTGGCTCAATCCAACCGGTTCTTCCTCAAATACATTGATTGGCAGTGGTTAAATCATCTTTAGTTGCCTTGCCTTGCTCCATGCGATCCAAGGCCTGCATCCACACTTTAGATTTTACATTAGTTTTACATGCTTTAACAATTTCATTAGTTGGCTCAATTTGCGACCCATAGGTTGCTGCATCAACAGCTGCATAAGCTATTCTTGTTGCCAAATCCTCCAATCTTTTCTTCATGCCACCGTTGCCGAAGTTTGGCTCAAGAGGAAGCCCGGTTTCGGTTGCATGAATTTTACCATCCTTCCAAAAGACTAATTTTTGTGCTTCAGCTTCACAGAATGCACTACACTCCCTCTTGTCATGCTGTAGGCTATCACACCAAATGCAGCGTCTTTTGAGGCCTTCTCGTACAGGTCTTTGGGCAGTTGACCGACCCCTTTCTTCTACTTTTACATCAAGCCTTTTCACTTTAGAATTAATCTCCGTTAGATTAAGATGGAGATCCCACATGCTTTTAATTAGCTCATCCATGACATCCTTCTTTGGAGATGGAACAGCAGAATTTCTTGGTTGCTCGGCCATAGAGACAGGAGGTCGAGAAACTGGAACAGGCTCCTTCATGGATTCAGTTGTTGCAGGGTTGATCCCCATCTTAGGCGCAATCGCTCTCTTCGAGCAATCATATTAACTACTTCAGTGACATCACTCCAAGCAGTCTTCAATCCTGTCTCAGAGCCAGGGTCTTCAAGTCGATTAGTTAGCTTCTCTTGAAGAGAAGAATCTGTAGCTTTTAGAAATAATTCAATCTTCTGACTTTCCATACCTTGTTGATCGTCAGGATCTAGTTGAGCAATTTTGCTTTCAAATTCTCGATGAAGAGCAGTGGAGGCGGATAGACCCTTATTAGGCCTTTCGACCCATTCAGTGAAGACTTTCTTTGTCATAAGGCCAGAATCTTCAAGAAAAAATTCTTCTCGAAGAGCCTTCTTGAACACGGTCCATCCCGCATCTTTTTGGAAAAGACCATGAATTCGGTCCTAGAGACCATGCACAGCCAGACGTGCAAAATAACGGCTCCAGGCATGTTGAGGGACTCCAAAGAAGACCATCTTGTCAGTATAGAGGCGGATAAAAGAGGACACATTTAGCCCATTCAATTGCTTGAGCTCTTGTCCAAGTGCTTCTAAGGCTTTAATGACAGCAGCATCAATCTGCTCTTCTTCTTGTCTCCGTTGTTGTTGCAATTGCAACTGCTGCTGAAATTGCAATTGTTGTTGTTGCCTTTCTTGCATTAGATGAACCAATTGTTGCAAGGCTTCTCCTCCTGAACTTGATGATTCTCCCATTGGACTTCTTCTTCCGCAGTGGACCTTCACATCGGGTTCACCACTGTCGACATGTTAAGGGTTGAAGGTCTACCACCGGGGCTTTGTGCAGAAGAGGAGTATGGGATTCAAAGTTCAGGAAGGGGAAATAGATTGGGGTAAAATAAGATCCGGGATTTAAAAATGATTTAGATACGGAAGAAGAATTCAAGCTTTTTCTCTATGTATTTAGCATACATGAATGGAAGAAATAACTCTATCTTGATTACATCAAATGCCTCTAGATACATACACCATATCATAAAGGATATTTTCAGATTCTCAATTCAATTATGAATATCAAATGCAAGTTCTAATGGCTTTTATTTCAAATACATAGATGGATTTCAACGCTTTGGGACAAGTAGTATGTTGATAGACTTCAAATACATTCAAGATTTGGGCCAATGGTACATGAAATGCATTGAAGGAGCATTCTTTTAGCTTCAGCCCTATTTTAAAACAAAAATTTCCAGCCCATAATCAAGCTCAAAATGAGTGCATAAACTCTTGAAGAAGCTCCTCTAATCATTAATGAACAAAGTCCCGATGAAAAGATGTCATTTTCTTTTATTACAACCACATAAATCTCTTGTTTACTCATAAAAATGGACAAGAACAGTGGGCTGCCCTGTTTATGACTGGTTATTTCAGCCCACATACCTTCAAAATCCTCACCCTTTGCTTGCCCCAAAGTCACTCAAGTACTTGGGTACAAGTGGGCTTCATTGGACCAAGAATGAGGTAGACAAAATGAGAGAAGTCGTGCATAAGAGCAGGCTGAATCATTTTCTCTCAGATTTCTCCCTTTTATAGACTGTTACAACATGCATTTTCATCAGACCAAATGGGCAGAGAAGTGAAGCTCTCACCATGTTTACATCTTCAGCTTCTGGTCCTGTTGATCTTCAGTTTGCATGCTCCAAAGCATGCACCATAGCTTCAGCTTTCTCCAGTTGTGCTCAGGCTGTGCAGCCCGCATTTTGCGCCGAAAAATGCGGGCTGCTCCCTACTCAGGCCCAGGTCACTTTTTGACCTACTCAGGTTACTTGATGGCCACTTTAGTCTATTACTTCAGGTCCCCTGTGAACCTAGCGGACTTTTGACAACTTTTGGCAATTTTCTTGAGTTCTGACCATATTTTTGCACCTGAATCAATGTGATTTATCTTGCAGACTGTCAACTGCTTCCAGTTGACCAAGTTGTAGGTTCCCATAGACTTATTTTTCATCAATATACATGGTATAACTGAAAACTATATGCTTAATACAAAAGAACTTATGTAACTAAGTTGGTTATTGGGTAACAATGTCTGAATTCTGTATGCAAATTCCTCATTTAACTCCTAGTGAAGTTCTTCTATGTTCATAAGAATCCCATGATTTATATTATGGACAATATATTCTTTGACAATGCTTATACCAACAAGTGGATGTTTACTACAGGTTTAAAGATAACTTTTGATTTCATTCTACACACAGTTCAGGATGGAAGCAAACTGTACTAATGTTTTCTAGTACCTTAACCTATATTTTTTTCTAATCCTAAACACATTGGTATAGGATGTATGCAAACCGGCACCCATGTGTTATTATCCTAATGCATATTTATTTCTAATCCTAGATACATTGGTGGAGGATGTATGCAAACTAGCACCAAGATGTTGTTAGTGTCTAAAACATCTTCATCCGTATCTAACACATGTTTGTTCCTAATCCTATACACATTGGTGTGAGATGTATGCAAAGTATTTGATTTTTAAATTTTATTTATTTATTTAAAAATATCTAAAAATAAATTAATATTATTTTTATCATGTGTAATTTTACTAGTGCTACTATAAGCTCTAAATCTAGAGAATCTTTGTAAAAAAAATTCTTTCATATAAAATATTATTTCATCAAAAGATTAGTGATTATATTGTAATTAAGATGGTACTTAAGGTATTATAAGCATTATACTAATATATTAACTATATAAAATATATTTTAAAACAATATGGACGTATAAATGCAAGCTAGCTCCTCACTTGCATTGTCAACAAACCATACAGTCCTTGCTAGTGATTAATTTTCTTAGAGCATGGCATTTTTTAGAAGCTCAACACCATAAAAAATAGTTAATATTACTCACTACCAGTGACCCTTTCAAAAGGCTTGCAAATTGAATTAAGAATGTAGCAAGAGTAATTATATATAAAAATAGGCCTCCATAGAAAATCTATTGTCTCATAAAGCCTGGTAATGACCCTTGAACAATCTCACACATTGACTTGAGAACACAATAAGAATCACTAGAAAGCAATATACGCCCAAGTAAAGAATTTCTTGGAATATACCATATGTTAGTGACCCCGTAAGAAAATTCACTAAAGCAAAGTGACAAATGGGAATATTGTTAAGTTATAAAGATGCAAGCTTATAAATCTAAACCATAATCAACTCTTTGAAACATCCCCTAAAACAACCCCAAAACTCAAAAATTACAAAACTTTATGTGTTTCATAAGCAAACACCTAAACTTTGGGATGATTCACTCTATAAATGGGAGGCTACCCAACCACTTGAGTCAATCTTGTTTTGCATATTACTCCACCAATTTGTGCCCTACTCACTGTACAATCTACACTCCTCATTAGGTAGATACCTCAAGTAATGGTGTTGTCTACCAACCAAGTACCCTAATATGTAGATTACAACCACTACTACGTTTGCTAATCATGCACTAGTTTAACCTTATTAAAGTTCCTACACACCTAGCAACTAGGTAGGAAGACCAAATATTTTCCCTTAGCTAGATAGAGGGGAACAATAGCATAAGGGACATGACCACATGAGGGAAGGGAGCTATCCATTGAAGTTGAAGCATAAACTATGAAATCATAATACATCTCATCAATTATGTGGTATGAACTTCTAGCTATAAATTGGGTTAGTTAGGAAAAAACCAAACCCTATGTGGTAAACCTTATGGAAGTGTTAAAAGACAACAGTGCAATATACGTTATAAGCAAATGAAAAGGCAATCTATAGAGTTCAAATTGAGTTTTTGACTAGAAGATGCAACTCACAAAAGTGCATATATAGCAACAAAAACTTAATCTTGCAAAAACAAGACAAGGGAGAATAGCATTCCTACAATAACACACACTCAAATAAACAAGAAGATGATGCAAAAAATTGATATTTTGTATAAATTACAATTGGTACTACTACATTATTATCAGCTATAGCACTACTAACAAGTAACAATGGGTCAAATTTGAGAATACAACTCTGCATTTGTATAATTCAAATAATGTTTGAACAAAAACAAAAAGATTACACAAAATGCTTAAGATGTTTAGAATACTTATTGTATTTTCTATATCGCTCTCTCATCTCACAAGTAGACAAGCTAGTAAGATTCTAATAGACACATATCAATTTGGGATTTGAGATCCAAAATCACATAGATGATGGATTGTCCCAACATTACTTAATTTCTCAATGTTATGCAACTAATACCATTGTCTACTTTGTGGAAGTTAATACACTTATAACTAGTAAACCCACTCTAAAATTATCTAACTATCAAAAATGATTGGGCCCTTTGATACTAAAGCTTGCCCCAAGTTTAGGACCAAGCTAGGGTAAAATTTAGGGGTGAATTTTAGCCCAAATGCTATTTTTTAGAGGCTTTCTTGGCCATTGGGCTAATTTTTTAGGCTTAAAAACTCAAAAACAGCCCATATACACGAAATTTTACATATTTTGGCCTAAAATCTCCCCAAACACAAGTCAAAATTAGGATTTTCTCTTAATATTCACCCAATTTTCTAAACTCTTCAATCACTATCGATCACCCACCTATCTACAAAGTAAAAATCTTGGGGGTCCCTTATTTTTTACTCTGGGGCCAAGCCAAGTACTAGTCCAAAGAGCTTGGATGTAGCACCAAGATCTAGAATATCTTTAAACATGGATACCTAATAGCCCCCAAAGGCTAGGCAAAATCAAAAAAATCTAAAAAACCAAAAGAATAGAATAAAGAAACTATAGAAAACAAAACTATTCAATTGACTTTTTAAGCTTCTCCCACATTTGGTTTTGCAAAGGACATGTCATTTTTCCTTTATTGCGCATTTGCAAAGGGGAAATGGTTTACAAGGAGTTAAGAAGAAATTAATTCAACTCTTAACATCACCTACATCTTCATTGGGAGCCTCAATACAAACTTGAACTAGAACAAGCGCACATATATGAACATGATTTGAAACTAGAGCCAAGAACTAGAGTACAAGATGGAATTGTACTAATCCAAAATAATGACAACTATAAGACAAAGAAAGAAGAAACAATCCAAGGCTAGTCAAAGACAACCCAAGCTAAGTTAAAAGGACTCAATGGAGGCCAAACCAGAAAGCTAAGAAGGTGAAGAAGGAGATTAGTTGAGTGGTGGACAAATGATAGGATAAAATTTAGAAATGACACTACAAGATATAGACCTTATAGCGACGTTTAAAGCGACGAAAATACAAACAAAAAAATTTGCCCCCGTCGTCGCAAAAAGTGTCGTTATTGACGACGCCATAGAATCGTCGCTATATGCGTCGCTATGTGCATCGCTATTTGCGACCCACATAGCGACGGTTACAGAGAATTTGCGACGCTGATAGCGACGGCAATAGCGACGCGTGCAGCGATTTTGCGACGCAAATAGCGACGGTAACAGAGAAAAAAAAAATTGTGGCAGGGCAGCAAGCTGCCCTGCCACATATAGCACTGTGTGCTGTATGAGAGCCATACAAAATAGTTTCTGCACTGCTTCATACAAAGCGTTTGCAAACAAAAAGAATGTATACTGAAATCATAAAACTGATGGATGAAATAAATACATGATATCGCATAAAATGCGATTGGTACAATCATAAAACAATATCACTAATACATAGAAAATGTCTACATAGATCGGGCGACTAAAAACTAAAGGTATGTGAGCTCTAAGGATCCAAGGGCGAGCTACAAATCCTCGTCCCCCGAAAGCTCGTCCCGCCGCAAAGGAGCATCAAACGGATTCTGCAGAAAAAGAAACAACATATCAATCCACCATACAATAATGCATTCAAATATCTCATGGTAACTACGGACAAGAAAGATGAGTGACTTACTGGGCCGCCGCGTCTATACAATCGGTCGATCAATGATCTGAGACCGTGCTTCTCCGCATATCGAGTCTCAAGGCCTTGCGGATCGCGATTTGTAATGGAGTGCTGCAAAGAAAACAAAATGCTAACTGTTAGAAACATGATTGTCAGTACAAAGAATATCTCAAAAAAACAAATAAGCAAAACAAAAGAGAATCTTACAAAGTCCTCCAAATATGTCTTGTGGCCGCCACTCCAAAGATGATGTACCAATCCGGCCTCGATTCGTGCCCTCGCCGCCTCCCGCTGCTGACTCCAACGTCCTGGCGAATTTGTAGCCTCCTCCCTCAGTCGGTGCCAGTCGTCTGCATCTAACCACTCGGGCTTTGGAGCCCCACTCTTGATTGCCTTGCGTGCGTCGGATCGTCTATGTGACATGTATGCACGCATGCAATCCATCATCCAGCCCGTAGAGAATCTATCCACTGCGGCTGGCACCGGGAACTCCTCGTGCAAGGATGCTACTATGTACTCCTTGCTCCCCTCCGGTATGTTCCTCCAATGATCCAGGACGTTGTGCCGAAAAACTTGTTGGCACAACTCCCTCATGCGAGCCATCACCCTCCTCCCCTCATCATTCATGATGATGGCTCCTGACCTGCCATCCACTAGGTATCCATAATCCCTAGGAGTGTGCCATGTATGGGCCCTCTCCCATCTCCGTCCACGCTCCTGGGCATATCCAGGAGATCCCTGAACATCCGGTGTACCGACGGGGGTACCCTCTCCCGGAGTGCCACACAAAGGGGTGCCGCCAGAGGGTGTGCCACCAAAAGGAGTGCCACCAGAGGGGGTGCCACCAAAAGGCGTGACATCTGCCGACGGCTGCGCAAAAGCCGGAGTAACTGGAGTGGACGTCCCCACAGGTGTGACAAATCCTGGCGGTGACCGAGCTCCAGCTGAACGATGAGACGGAGACACCGCGTCCGTGTCTCCACAGCAGCACCCCCTTGATCCTCCTGCAGTCGCAGTCCCTCCCTCTGGCCCAAGTCGCGAGCGTCGAGATCGTCTACTCGAAACTGAAGCATCTGATCGCGCCGAAGCTGATCTAGCAGAGCGTCCTGACGAAGAACGAGACAGCTCCTGATCTGCTATCTCTCTGAATCTCGCGAGCTAATCTGGAGACATACGTGCCATCATCTCCTGAAACTCCTCATCGCTCATCCCTCGACTCATCCTGAAAATGTCGATACCTGCACAGATAAAAAATAATGTTAGAATAATCAATTTAAACTATACAAAGCACATTAATAAAATCATTTTTGAAAAATCCCTCTTAAAATGCATATCTTATTTACCTTTATGGAAGATCTAAACAACGAATTGAGTAATACAATTCTCCAAGAATGAAGTATTCTATGGTCCCATGTTAATCTCCTGACACAACTCTGCATACACTGGAAGGTCGATAGACATGTCACCACAAAACAACGAGTCTGTCTCGTTCTCAAAAAATTCTACGACTTCTGTATTTCCATCATTGTTAGCCGATGCAGGCTCCAAGCTTGCGGTGGCCTCCACCCCTTGTAATTTCGATCCCTCTATTTGCATATTTTCTTCATCTATGCCTGGAACATCGCTTTGATCGTATACTCTCGCACCTCGAGGAGTTGAAGGTATAACATACCACCATCGAGGTTGTCGGGGATTTGGATAGAAGATTACATGTTCACAAACACTTACAAACCGTCTTCAAACCATTGTGACATAAACCATGTCGTATTACAATTAGCAAGCAAATGCCTAGTTACACCTGTTCACAATGGGCCGGCAACACAAAGGTGTCGCGTAAATCCATCCATTTTTTTTCGGAATCTATTTCGAGAAATCCAGATGGACCTCGTCGAACTGTTGCACCAGCTCCTCCAAGTACCACTTTGAACCACTGCACGTCGAATATTATCATGGAGAAGCTACGGTAATCCACCGTAATAATACTTTGCAAATTCCCAAAATACTCCATCTCATCCACAACCGTATTCGGATCCGTTGCTCGTCGCCGGCTCTCTTGCTCAAACCTTGCCATGACACCACAGTCCATTGTGGAGCGCATTTTGTCAATACGCTCCACCCGAAAATGCCGTCCGCGCGACCACGCTGCACTATATATTTTGTACTGCACATTGAAACACTCAAGTTAGATGTAGCAAGCAAATTTAGATACGACACATTCTAAACCCCTCGTTACCTTTGGACTACATCCCCTCGAGAACTCCCACTCCTCCATTGAGACCTCTCTCCCTTCGCTGGATGCTGCGGTCAAGGCTCCATGCAACCATCGTGTTGACATAAACCGCGGTATCTCCTCCATGCCTTTGGGATATCGAATCGGTCGGTGACGCGTACTGCGTCGGAATTCGGCTCGTGCTTCCTCTCGATCTTGCCTTGCAATCTGGTACTTGGCGAGCCACGTCTCCACGGAGGCATGGTGCAACATACAAAAGCGATTCACCTTCTCTTCCATTGAGGCATCCATTCTTTTTTCTACCCCATTTCCAACCACCACATCTCCAGTCAGCCTGTCATCGTCTTTCAGCGTCCATAGCATTTCATTGTCTGGTTCCACCGTTGGTAGCCATTGTGAGATATGCACTAACGCCTCTGACACCAACCAACCTTCCGCCATGCTACCTTCCGGACGAGCTCGTTGTCGCACAAAGCCTTTCAGGGTTTTCATGAAGTGCTCCAGGAAGAACATCCATCGCGTATGGACAGGTCCAATAATCTCCACTTCATCCACAAGATGCACAAGAAGATACACGTCCATATTTTTTACTTTGTAGCGGCCCGGGACGAGCAAGCTAAGGATGAGATGTCCTTTCTTCGTAGAAAGCCATGGAGGAATGTTGTAGTTGACAAGCACTATAGGCCACACACTGTAAGAAGTCGAGCGCAGACCGAATGGGTTCACACCATCCATGGCAAGACCGAGCCGAAGATTCCTTGGCTCTCGCGCAAAGCCTGGGAAGGTAGAGTCAATGTGGCTCCATGCGCGCGAATCTGCTGATATTCGTTGAACTCCATCCATGGACCTATTCTGCACATGCCACGTTGTCAAGCTTGCCATGGCAGACGTGCGAAACATGTGGTTTATGCGGGGGATGAGCGGAAAGTGTCTGAGGACTTTTTGAGGGATGGTTTGCCCTTGCAAGTCTTGTCGATACCTGTGAGCACCACACTTTGGGCATGTCTCCATACTCTCGTATTCATCTCGAAACAATATGCAGTCGTTGATACATGCATGGATGTTATTGTAGTCCATGCCAAGCTTCCGTAAAACATGTCGCGCATCATCACGAGACTCAGGCATGGTGTTTGCAGGTGGCAATATATGATATTTCAATAACCTGAAAAAATCATAAAACACCTTGAAAAATCTATCCATGTTTGTAATAATACTGTTTTTAAAAAAAACAATGAAGTCTGTGTGCAAGGTACCTGAATAACTCAGTCACACTCGTATCGCTCCAACCGTATTTTGCTTGCACACTTAAGAGTGCAAGCAATGTCTTCAACCGAGATACTCGGCACCCATCATATAATGGTATGGATGCTTCCTCTCTGAGCGGGTCAGATGTCTCAACATCCATGGGAATCAATGCATCGATCATTGCCTCCATCTCAGGCTCCAAGATTGTAGGCAAGTCGGGAAGGTTGTCTGTCTCCTCTGGCATTGACGGTATAGATGGGCCTTGCGAGTGGTCGATTGGCTCCTGCAATCCATCCATCGCACGTCCACGAACTCTTCTAATTGGCCGCAAAGGGTGCACTCCCCCTTGGGTCGAGACATCACCCCCCTGGATACAAAATTTACCAACAAGACCCAATCTTATTGTGTATGGTTTTCAATTAGCTTGAGAGTACAATGCATGAAAAATGCTAACTTCAAATTACCGTACCGTTTGCTGAAAGTCTGCAATCGCCTGATCAATGATCTCAGATTGAAACTCGCCAAATCGTCGTACGTGTTCTATAGACAATCGGCGTTTTCGTCTAATTGCCAACTTGCATTGAGAGCAAGGACATGGGACACGCTGATTAAGATACGACTCGCGGTCTTGAACAATAGGACCTTCTTCGTTTGCCATCTTATCTACATTACAACAAACAAGGCTTAAATGGATAGCTTTATGGAGATGTACGTCAAGTTGCAAGTTGACCATAAACCTTGCATTGTATATAGTAGTCGAGAGATTATCCGATGTTATATCTCGGCCTTGTATCATGCTCAACGATTTGTTTGTCCCGGTAGATAATTTTTTGTTATATCTCGGCTTTGAGTATAAGTAATCCATTTTAAAATTAATGCGCGCCATCTATGAAATTTTATAACTATAGTAATAAAATTTATTTCAATCAATTCTACTCATAGTCATAAGACCTGAGAGAAATTATCCTATACTCAATTTAAGGGTTTCTTTTTCTATAACAATAATTTTGAGTTCATTTTGATGAAGTACGCGGCCGTATGCAAAGCACATTGCATACCATTATCAATACGTATATTATCTTAAATTTTCTTCCCTTCCCTCTCCCTCTCTTTCTCTCCCTCTCCCTCTCCCTCTCTCATTTCCCTCTCCCTCTCTTTCTCTCACCCTCTCTTCCTCTCCCTCTCCCTCTCTTTCTCTCTTCTCTTTCTCTCCCTCTCCCTCTCCCTCTCCCTCTCCCTCTCTTTCTCTCTTCCTCTCTTTCTCTCACCCTCACCCTCTCCCTCTCCCTCTCCCTCTCGTTCTCTTTCTCTCCCTCTCTCATTTCCTCCCTCCCCCTCCCTCTCCCTCTCCCTCTCCCTCCCTCTCCCTCATTTCCTTCCCCTCCCCCTCCCTCTCCCTCTTCCTCTCCCTCTCCCTCTCTTTCTCTTTTTTTCCCTCTCCCTCTCTATCTCTCTTTCTCTCTCATTTCCTAAACAAGCAAAAAATATTCTCTTTCTCTCCCTCTCCCTCTCTTCCTCTCTTTCTCTCACCCTCACCCTCTCCCTCTCGTTCTCTTTCTCTCCCTCTCTCATTTCCTCCCTCCCCCTCTCTCTCCCTCTCCCTCCCTCTTTCTCCCTCTCCCTCTCCCTCTCCCTCTCTCTCCCTCATTTCCTTCCCCTCCCTCTCCCTCTTCCTCTCCCTCTCCCTCTCTTTCTCTTTTTTTCCCTCTCCCTCTCTATCTCTCTCATTTCCTAAACAAGCAAAAAATAAAGTGATTTAAACATCCTCCAAGCAAAAGGGAGAGGGAGAGATACAATGCACTCTCCCTCTCTTTCTCTTTCTATCCCTCTCTCATTTCCTTTCCCTTCCTCTCCCTCTCACTCTCTTTCTCTCTCATTTCCTCTCCTAAACAAGTAAAAAATAAGGTGATTCAAACATTAAACAAGCAAAAGGGAGAGGGAGGGAGAGAGAGAATGCATTCTCCCTCTCCCTCTCCTATTTCCTCCCCCTCCCTCTCCCTCTCCCTCTATTTCTCTTTCTCTTTCTTTCCCTCTCCCTCTCCCTCTCTCTTACTCTCTCGTTTCCTCTCCTAAACAAGCAAAGAAGAAAGTAATTTAAACATTAAACAAGCAAAAGGGAGAGAGAGAGAATGCACTCTCCCTCTCTTTCTCTCCCTCTCCCTCTCTTTCTCTCACTCTCTCTCCCTCTCCCTCTCCCTGTCCTTCTCTTTCATTTCCTCTCCTAAACAAACAAAAGAGAACGATTTAAACCTTCAACAAGTAAAAGAAAGAGAGAGAGAGACTCACCAATGAGATATGGCGAGCGTGGGCGGCTTCTCTTTGCAACAAGGGCTCCTCCTCTCCTTCACGAACAACGACGGTGGCGGCGGCGGCGGTAAGTCTCTTCCTCCTCTTCTCCCACAAAGCCTTGGCTCTCTCCCTCGCTCTCTCCCTCGCTCTCGCTCTCAAAAGGCGAAGAAAACAAAATGAAAACGGCGCTCTGGTTTCGGCCGCGCTTTTTTTCCCTGCGGCGTCGCTATTTGCGTCGCATTTAGCGACGCCTATAGCGACGCCGATATCCGCCGTCGCTAATCGGCGTCGCTATTGCCCCATTCCCTTGTAGTGTGATATTGAGCCCCAAAGTCTCTTAAATAGGATGCTTCTATTATTTATTTGAATCCTGCAACACATAGGATGCTCCAACCATGAAATCTATGTTTAATCTAAAAACACAAACTTAAAACCTATGGAGGCTCACTCCCACCATGAAATCAATATATAATTTGTATATGAGCTAGAATCTATGTATGCACAAAAAAGTGAAATATAGATCTTTTAAACAATGATCAAGCTAGCCAAGTCTAGTAGAAGTCACTACCATAGACAATTGGTAAAGGCCTAAGGTTATAGTAAATAGATAAAAGGACTAGAGAAGAGAGAGAAAAATGAGTCAAGGTGCCCACTCATGAAGCCACATATATGAGCATATATTTAAAGTTCTCTCATTCTTATGTGTGCATTGAGAGTGATTGCTTCCCTACTTTCTTCTTCACCTTCTTGCTTCCACCATAGCTTGAGAGAGAGAGAGAGAGAGAGAGAGAGAGAGAGAGAGAGTGTGTGTGTGTGTGTGTGTGTGTGTGTGAGCTTGAAAGAAGCGCCATTTTTCCTTGTCTTCCTTCTATTCTTCATCTTCCTTCTCCTATTTGCTTGTGACAATGGTAGTGAATGAATTAAAGAACATAATGCTATTGTGAATCAAAAGTACTAGACTTGAATTATGAGACCATCAAAGCTCCTCTCAATAGATCATACTATAACAATAGGGAGGTAAGGTTCAATGAGTCTACCATACCTAACTTTGATTTTTCTATTGATTCCTTTTATTCTTAGGATAGAGAGGAGAGAGCATGCTTGGTTTGAAGCTTGAGAACAAGTGGAATATGTGAGAGGTAGCTAATGCCAAAGAGGGTTAATGAAGAACTTGAATAAATAAGAGGTTTTGTCTCATCCTTCCATTGTGTTGAGATCCTCTAAGACACAATACTTTGTTTTCATTGTCGGGATAGGATCGAATCTACGTTTACTTTGCTTGTATTCTCCTTATTGTGTAGGAATAGGAGGTGGTGATTGCTTGAAGAGAATGCCATTGGAGTGATTCATTACTCAGTCTTTGAGAGAGCATCACGTATCTAAACTCTGAGGGTTCACTATATGTAAACCCTCTATACCATGTGTATTCAAGGCCTATTTCAAAATACAATATCTATGAATTTTTCCAAAATAAAACATGTTTCTTTTTTATTCAATGTATAAATGACATCTTTATATGGCACCCTTCTATATGTAAAAAATGTATAAAATTTGTATTTTAAAATTCCCTTCTTTTGGACGACCCACGTGATACGATTACATATTTATGAGTGACATCTATGCTACCCCCCTCCACCCCCCCCCCCCCCCCCCCCCCCGCGCAAGAGGATCCAAAGTACACATATGTTTATATTAGAAGGATAAAATTGAAAGGAAATTGATTTGAATGGAATGAGTATATATTAGGGAAGAGTTTAATGAAGATATTAAAGATTCATTCATGCTTTTCTTTCGTTAAGGGGGGAAAAAACAATCTAAAACATGAATCACAATCCAATGTGAAGCATTGCCATGTCTTGTAGCTTTACATGGATTGTAAGAGCCTCTTGATTTATTGGCCTAGACAGCATTGTGAAAGCATGCTATCTGCTATAATTGTTGATTTCATGATTTATGATTATTAATGTAATACAAATCGCATCTAATGCTTGTTGAGAATGGTTGGTGCATAGCATCAATCTCAAGAAGCGGAAGTAATAGAAATCTACCTAGCATGCATGTAAAGTCTTGTGAGTATCTAGCTCAAAACCATATTGATCTATAGTCAAGACGAGGTTATTGGGTTGAGGTTATCGGGTCACCATGGGCCTATAGTCTAAAGTCTTAGTCCCTCTCCAAACTCTGGTTTATTGGATTTGGGGATAGGACTGAGCAAATTTAATCATTGTAATTTTGTGTCTCGTTGTAGAAGATTCTATTTGTATTTGGTTAGGCTTTAAATTTTAAAAACCCACACTTGCTAGCTTGTGTAGTTTCTTTAAACGATCTACTACTATCCCGTAGGCATGGTCGAGTCAAAGGTGCTTTGCACTCATGGGCTAGATGGCTGGGTGTGGCATTGTTGTCTTGGTCTTCCAACCTTGCTTCACATGCATCCCTCTTTGCATGCTAAGTGCACCTCCACCGGCAATCCCTGGAGACCACGTGCCAACTGGATAGGCAATGCTGTTGGCAGCTTGCGGCGAGAGCATTAGAGGTACATATTCGTAAGCATCGCCAATTTCTCTGAGTCGTCTATGATCCATCCATCCACGATGCCACACGCTTCACTTGTTGCTGACCAAACGTTTGGAGTATATATGAGTTGACTCCGTGTTATCAAAAAGACAACGAAAACCTTGATCATCAAGTACGTCGGGACGCCGCATTTTCAAAGTTGACAGCTGCCTTGTGGACTGGGGACGGTGGACCGCGGCACTGGTGGCCCGGTTCTCAGTCACTTGTGTGATATAAAAACTCTAGGGTTATGGCTTGCATTCAATGCACGTCAGAGCGAGCCGGTGAGCGACCCACGATCCGGTGCCTTGAATGCGAGCTCCTTTTGGGGGAAATCACGGGAACAATTCGTCACACAGTGGCAGTAGTAAAGGATCCAGAGACGATGACGATGTGAGGTGATAGGGAAACCGTGTTTTCATAATCCGAGGTCCTCAAGGCCTTTAATGCTCTCCTAATCTGGTCATAAGGTCAACACACTCACATATCCAGTCACACTCGCCACGTACTATTTAAGCTCGTGGGCTGCGCAGGTCCTCAGCTGCATATCCTCACTCGAGGGCAATCATCGCAAGAGAGAGAGAGAGACAGAGAGAGAGAGAGAGAGAGAGAGAGAGAGAGACCGGAGAGGGGGGGCGGGGCAGGATAGCTGCAGGTTGACGTGAATATGGCGTGGGGCAAGCGAGCCAGCCGGCTACGACTAGCGATGGTGGTTATGCTCAGCTGCGTGCTGCTGCTGGCGGTGTCGTGCATGGCAGAGGGCGGAGACGAGAAGAAGAAGACGGCGGCATTGAAGGATGAGAAGGTGATGTTTCAGAGGTGCGGGTTCGGGAGGTGCAGGGGGGCGCCGTTGATTTGTCCTGTGTTCTGCAACGGGAGAGGGGGAGGAGGTGGAGGTGGAGGTGGAGGTGGAGGCGGAGGCGGAGGCGGAGGCGGAGGGGGCGGTGGAGGCGGAGGAGGGGGCGGTGGCGGTGGGGGAGGAGGAGGAGGCAATGCAGGCGGCGGTGGCGGGGGCGGTGGGGGTGGCAACTCTGGCGGGGGAGGTGGAGGGGGAGGCGGCGGCAACTCTGGAGGTGGAGGTGGAGGTGGAGGCGGCGGTGGTAATTCTGGTGGTGGAGGTGGCGGCGGCGGAGGCGGCAACTCTGGAGGCGGCGGAGGAGGTGGCGGTGGGGGCAACAACTCCGGGGGTGGCGGAGGAGGCGGCGGTGGGGGCAACAACTCCGGGGGTGGCGGAGGTGGTGGTGGCGGCGGTAACAACTCCGGCGGTGGAGGAGGAGGAGGCGGCGGTGGTGGAAGCGGCAACATCTGCATCGGGTTCTGCAGCGGCCAGGGTCGGGGCGGGGGCGGAGGAGGTGGGGGCGGGGGCGGGGGCAACCGTCGTGGAGGCGGCGGAGGTGGAGGTGGGGGCGGGGGCGGCGCCGTCGCTCGCCCCATCGATCGCCACCTTCAAGGTCGCGGCCGATTCGTATGCCGTTTCGACTGCCAGTTCCGTTGCGGAGCCTACTGTGCTCCTTCGTAAGAGGCTGCCTTTCGGCTCCTCTGCCATCTTCTCTCATTCACTGCTAGTTGTGGTGCTTGGTGTACACAGATTTGCTGGCTCTAATTCGAAGCTTTGTCATGCAAATTGCCGTTGCAACTTCGTTTCCAATGTGATTTAATGAAATAATTTTTCCCCATAACGGATCGGAAGATGGATCAAACTGGTAGTGTTTCCTCTGGCAGCTTCTCTCTCTCTCTCTCTCTCTCTCTCTCTCTCTATGTATATCTATGTATATATCTCTCCCTCTATGCTCTCTCTCTCGCTATATGTATATACATATATATATATATATGAACAATAAATATTTAAAGGTCTAAAGTTGTAGGCTTCCTGCAATCCGTCACCCGGGTGAGCCTGGAGGCTCTACGGTCATATCGTCACCACCATTCTCGCAGTAAAGAGAAACGTTTCTAATTGCCTTTGCTTTCTCTCAAATGAAGAATACCCAGCAAGTCTCCCGTTGTGAAAGGGTGGGTGCAGCACAGGACTAGCGATCGCATACTCACATTTCTCGTATCCTTTAACGCCGATCCATGCTAGTCTTACGACGTGAAAGGGTCATTGCAACACAGGTGTGGGTATGGAAGGTCGCATACTCACATTTCTTGCATCCTGTTATGCAATCGCGCAGCTTAGCTAGGCAGGCAACAACACGGGGGCTGTGGGGGAGAGACTGAGACTGAGAGTGAGAGAGTGTGTGTGTGTGCTTCTCAAGCAAGAAGCCACTCGAGTTGAGGGCAATTATCCATCAACTCTAGCCAACAGGAAAACTTTGTGAGCATGCTTCTTGGGATGGATCCGGAGTTTTGCTAGGTCTTGCATAAGCTCGCCAAAAACGTGCAAATTTGTTGTGATAGATCAACTAGAAGCCGGAATGTGTATTAGCCATCAAAGTAAGGGGGTCACATTGGTGACATCTATCGATTCCCTCCCTTGATCTTTCCTTTTCATGTCAAATTAGAATCACTTGGCAAATTAGTTGAGCAAGCTCCTAAACTAATTTTTCAATGCATGATTTCATCCATGTTGAGATGCACTAAGATGTCAACACTATACCAATGTTTGAAATTTTGGTTTGTGTTGTGATAGTGAAAATGTTGTTTTCAATGCCACAAAATTGGGGGCACATTAGGGTAGTGCCACAAAATACAACTAGCATAGGCTATGGATTGGATTAAAGGAGGCCTCTATGACTAAATGTTGTGGATCATTATAAGCAAATAGCTTGGGGGTAGAAAATACATGAATCATAAGTAGATTTCTCTCTCCCAAAAGCATATTTAAAAACATGTAGAATATAAGTGGAATACTTTTTATCTAGACAATCTCTAACATTTTGCATTTCCCCTAGCAATCAATGCAAAGTCTCCCCTATATGTTACTTGTAGCAATTGTTGACACTAGTTTAGGTTATTCGAATTTTATCCATACATCATAGGTCATATATTGAAGTCAGAGCCTTTGTTAATGAGATGTTGATGGTGTCTTCTTTTTGCAATTAGTTTGACACAAAGACATGTTAGTGATATTGGCCTTGTCTTTGGGGTTGACTTTTGCTATCTTCACAACCCTATCGAAGGTATGTGTTTATGTAGGTGCACGTACTTTGCTAGATTATGCTTTTTTCTTGGGGAAATGTTAATGAGATGTTGATGGTGTCTTCTTTTTGTCATTAGTTTGACACAAAGACATGCTAGTGATATTGGCCTTGTCTTTGGGGTTGACTTTTGCTATCTTCACAACCCTATCGAAGGTATGTGTTTATGTAGGTGCACGTACTTTGCTAGATTATGCTTTTTTCTTGGGGAAATAGATGCAGAGGTATGATTCTATACTCAAGACAATTGGGTTCTACCTTATTTGCCTAATTGGGCTCTTTTTTTGGGCATTGAGATGATGCATGTGTGTGTTGGCTACTACAATGCCATCATGTCATCTCTTCTTTAGATGGAATCATTTTATAGCCTCTTCCTTGTCCAAAGACCATCATTGAAATTGGTATATTGTTTGCAAGGACTGCATTGGCCTATTCACTAAATGTGATGTAAGGATTCATGTATGCTTCTTCTAGTGGTTCCTATATATATTAAGGCCACCATGCACTAGGACTCGATGCATATTATTCTTGGGGAGGTCAATCATATATATATATATATATATATATATATATATATAGGGTTTAACATAAGGGATTTTTAAAATACCATTTTTTACACATTTTTTTTACATATAGAAGGGTCACGTATAAAGGGGTTACTTACAGATTGAATAGAAAAGGGATATGTTCTATGAAGAAAATATTCCCAGCTAAGGATATCTATGAATAGGCTTTGAACACATGTGAAGCTATAAACACATGTGAAGCTATAGAGGGTATACATATAGTGAATTACTCGGGATATTATTGGATGTCAATGGGCTATTGCATATTATAGATTATGTACTATTAAAGAAGCTTACAAAGGATGGGTTAATAACATAACAAGCTTTTACTAAATCGTGTCCCCCCTCCCTATGTGACCCCTGAAGAAGGATAGGGAACCTTACTTTCAATACACTGTAAGACTTGAGCCTCTTAAGTTTATTAGTTATGAGCAATGAAATTTTATCTTCAACAATGCATGTTTTTCAAGTTTAAAATGCACACTTTGTAGACATTTTGATACAAACCAAGGGTCAAGTAGAACCTTTCACTGAGAAATCTAGATGGTACTTCCATCTCTAATGCCAATGAGAAACCCACATTCTTGAAGATGTTAAGGAATGCCTTCTTTCTATGGGACCCATAGTTTAATCAAGATAAGACGTTCTTGAGAGAGGTTACATGATACAAAGATGTGTAACCTGTGGAAATGTTGCATCTATCCACCCTTGTCTAACCCTAGGGGGAAACTCAAAGCCCTTTTTTATTGTCAAAAGACCTTAATTTCTTGGATTGAAAGATAGAGAACTATGGGCACTCCACAAGCGCATGTAAAAACAAAAGGGATGATTTGCAATCCCAAGGTCAGTGTATCTATTAGTGTGATGGAATACAACAATCACTTGTAGTAAGAAGGAAATCAAAATAGCAATTTTTTTTTCTTTAGAAATATATACCTTTAGAAAGATTTTATGTTGAATCTCACAAGCTCCTTATAAAAAAACTTATTCTCAAGTTTTCCTAGGATAGGATATTACATCAATAATGCCATTAGGAAGAAGTATGCGAAAGCTCCTCGGTGGAGCTCACAGGTGTGATATGGCCATGCTGCTGCCACGTAGGGGAGGGAGGAACCTCTCCCTCCCCCTATAAAAACCAGGGCTATGGGGTAGCAGGGAAAAAAACAGTCGGGACGCTGGGCAAGGGTAACATAGGGAGGCGCTGCTATAAGATGCTATCTGAATACGCGAGGGAGAGAAGAGAGGGGAGATACTCTGAGTGCGTGAGGGAGATAAGGGAGGAGGGATTCTACGTTGGCCGCCCTGTTGTAGAGTGACGCGACGCTGCAAAGACGAGACTCTGTCGTCGAGCCAGAGAGGTCGCCACTGCCATAAGAGCGAGGGGGGGAAATCCAGCTGCCGCTCTAAGGGGGGAGCTCTATAGGCCCCCTTTCCCGTGGCTTAGGACTACCCCCACAAACTCCCTTTCTAAGAGGCCTCATAAGCCCCCTTTTTTCCCCTTAGCCCCTTTCCATGTCTTTTTTAGAACTGGCATCTTGAAACCCCCTTAAAATTCCTCTTTAAGGCTTCCTCAGGGTTTTTTTTTTCCCCCTCAAAAAGCTTGACCTTAAGGGTCCTTTGCCTCCCCGCGAGTATAAATCCCCCCTAAGGGCCCCCTTAGCATTTTTTCTTTCCCCATGCTAAATACCCCCTTGGAGCTTTGTTTTTTTTTCCCCCCACTCGTAAAAGAAAAAGAAAGTGTTAAGGGTCTTTTGACACCTCCCTTTCCCACTCAAAAGCCCTCGTAAGGGATTCCACACCTTCTTATTCTCCGTTTATGCGAGTCTTTACAAGGCCATTAAGCTGGGTCTTATCCGCAAAAGATTTTGAAACACCCCTTCTTTTGAGGAGGGAGCCTTCTAAAACTACTTCGATGGACGGTGCAAGTTATTGCAAAAAGGGAGCGGCGGTGCAATTCCAAAGAGGAGTTGTAAAGCTACTTCCACGACGGAAAGAATACAATTGCGATGCCTCCTAAGAAAGTCCAAGGTGTAGCCGCAGGAGGGTCGTCTCCGGGCATCCACGTGGATATCTCACCCCAACCCCAGGTTTTCATTCCTAATTTTTATTTGATATTTTTGTAATTCAATCATGCAAGGTTAATTGTTAGAAATAGGATATATTTTTGTCCTAAATGCTCACGACGAAGGAACTTAGTCATTAATACTTTCAATAAAACATGCAAAATAAAGGAAGCATAAATATATTTCTAGCAAATAGCTTTATGCATTGAAATGAATTAAAAATTAGATTAATGTCAATTAAAATAGTATACTTCGTTTAAGCCTAAATGTATAAACTGCATATCGCACTATTAACCCATATCCTCTTCGCATGAATCATCATGGAAAGTGCAAAGCATGAAATGATTCTTACGATGCATGACTCTAGGAAATTATCGTTTGTCAAATTATCAAGTAAAAGGCTTGTTTAGCATGAATTTTGTTCGCAAAGTTATAGAAGATTAGTTGGAATTAACCTAACCTATGCCTGACCTCAAATCAATAAGTTAGGGTTGAAAAATCAATTTATGCATAGACAACAAGTCATGTAGAAATGATCACGTAATTATTTTCTAGAGTTAAACAAATTGGCATAAACCTAAAACACCTAAACCGCAGAGTACTCGTTTGGAATGAGTTAAATTCCAAGAAACGCCTATACCTTAAATACTTGCCCACATTCACTGAATGTAGGGACAATGAAATGTAATTGTAAAGTGAACTAGGGTTTGTCCCTAAGAATCTTACGAGATGGAACTTGGAACTCTAGGACTGACGACGTCAGTCTAACGTAATCAGGAACAAATTGTTTCGTGACTCCGTTCAATGAGTAGAATAAGTCTCATAGTTCGATGCGACACTGGCGCAGCAAGTGTGGAGTCATATGATCTTGTCATTCGATCACAAGGGAATGGTCAAATTCTCGCAACGAGGTTGGCAAGTCCTTACCCAAGTTATCTTGCAAGAGGATGAATAATCATCCTAACTTAGTATCTTTCATGAGTAAGGAAGATTGATTGAAAACTAAAGACCAGCCGATAAACTGAAATAACCGATGAACTTAAGGTTTGACCAAGTCGGATTAATAGGTACGCCCTAACCCAGGATATAGAGGATCTTGCCAAGTTGCAAGTCATCCTGGATCGAGTGCTAGACGCATTCGAAAAGAAGGATTCATTTCTTAGCAATTTGCCAACAAAAACGATCAATGGAAATATTTGTACTTGCTATAGATTTTAGAGCACTGTTTGGCTTTGTTTGATCAATGAATTAAAAGATAAATGGATATCTATACTTCAGGTTGAAGGCCTGAAGGGAGAGGTAGCTTCAGTTATCCCCGACTGCCTACCTAACCCTAACCAAGGGGGTTGTTGATCGCACCGGGAATGTGGACCGAACCCGCCACGAGAGGTCTCTCCGTTGAGCGCTACTTGGAGCAGGAGGACGCTTGGATGCCAGAGGGGGCTCTGGCCGTAAATCCCTCGCCTTCCGGGCCCTGCACAAGAAGCTAACGTGACTCGGGATTGGATCTCAAGGCCTGCATACTAGTCTACGGGCGGAAACTTGGATTAGTGATCCCTGTGGATTGCTAGATAGCCTTCAGCCAGATTATGGATAAGCCTACGGGTTGGACTCTTTGTATTTCAAAGATAAATATGATAACTCGTTGATAAGAAACTTGTCTGATATTATTTTTCTATGTCAAGTGATAAGATTACGTGAAGGAACCAGTGCCTAACGGGTTAATTAAAGAAGCTAGTTGTTACATGTCCAACTAATGTGTTAGGTAATTAAATAACTAAAACAACCCGAGGAAAGTACGGAGGATGGGCCATAGGTCCATCCTACGGATGGGTGGTCCCGGTTGACCGGAAACTTTTCTCAAATCACGATGGACAGCAGGAAGATCGTGTCAAAGAACACGAACAACAAAAGCGTTGACCTAGAGTTATGATTGAACCCGATTTACGTTGTTTTAAGGAAACGGAATGGGACTATGCCTTATGTCAGAGAGGTTGAGCTTTGCATCCCTCTTGTTTCCCATTCTCCTTAAACCAAGTGCAGCATGAATCCGCTTTGGACCTGACGTTTCTACGTAAAGTAGTTCGCTTGGGTCCAACGCTAGTTACCATTAGGAAATGACCAATAAGGAAAACCCTAATTCAGGTCGATCCTAAGTGGGAACGGTCGGAATACTTCCGCTACATGGTAGACACGGAAAGCCCTAGATCGCAAATCTCGTAACATTCCGTGGGAGTGCCGGGTGAAGCTTTCTAGACACCCTTTCCAATGGACTGCTAAGACGTGTCCTGAAGAAACAAGTGGACACGTTACAGTTGGTATCAGAGCCAACCAACAACGGAATTGTTTTTATGAAATCTTAATAAAAAGAAGTAAAGCAAATGTTGATGTTCCAAACATTTCCTTACCTTCAATGCTATCTTGCAGAATTACGAAGCGTGGAACAAGTTCTTAGTATTTCGAATCATGTTTATGACTGCAATGCATTCTCCGCATTATCAACAAAGTGTTGAGATGATGAACATCCTAGAGCAAATCTATAATCCATCACCTTTGTACATGGAACGAAGATGAACGGATGCCTCAGGAATCTACTATATAGCCTCCCACCGGTTTGTTTACCTACAAACCAACCTCAAAAGGATCAAGTGGTTGGAAGACCTGAAAGTCATGAAGCTGTTCATTTTTGTGGAAGCTCACGTAAACTCAACTTTACATATTTGAGGTCGGAGGGTTGAGATGAACTCATATGTATATGAGGAAGTAACCCGTGTAATCCTCGCCGATAGGATTAAAGTGTTGGGGCGCTATGAAAAGAATGGGTTCCAAAGGAAAGGATACCCTGAACTTCCAATGACTTACCGATTCCTGAAGATCCATGACCCAAAACCATACTATTATACAGGTCCTGTAGATAAATGTAATACACCGTTGTTCTCCCCAAACTAAATGTAACAGTTGGCTTATCATTGCAAGAAATATTGTATTCCAAAAGGGCTATGCCCATATAAATACAAATAAGACTTCCTTTTATCAATGTCTAATTATGCATAAGAATTGATAAAAAGTTAAGTAGTTACATTGCTTGCGTGATAGTAGAAATGGAGATGTAATATAAATCAATAACGATTATCGTGTAATAACATTAAGAAACCTTTATCCAAGCACAACCCCAGGTACAAGTTCCCAATTGGCCTCCTACATCAAGTACTGCTGTAATCCAGGAGAAGAAGTTTCTTCTCAAGCAGATTAAGCCGCCCGAGTTTGACGGGAGAGGTAGGTCCATCCAAGCGAATGCTGAAATTTGGATTGAATCCATGGAGGATTACTTCGAAGCAGTCGGTACTGCACCTGCCAATCAGGCTATGCTCGCCAAGCTAAAGCTCACCGGCGAAGCCATGCTTTGGTGGAAGCAATGGTGCAGGGATCAAGGAATTGCGGAGAGATCCGTTACCTGGGAGAAGCTGAAGAAAGCTGTACAGGGAAGATACTTGCCACCTGCATATCGCACGCAGAAAATAAATGAGTTCTATGAGCTAAAACAACTGGGGCTCGCGCTTGACGTATACTATTCTAAATTTGTCTCACTTCTTAAGTATGCACCACAGATGGACATGACACAACATGTGTCCAAATTTTGTGCTGGTTTAAATCTACCAATAAATATCCGTCTCGAATCTATGTGTCCATCAGATCTTCAGGATGCACTCATTCGAGCTGCGCCTATAATTCAGGAGGTGCAGGCTTGACCAAGGGGTAACAAAGAACAGAGGAGCATTCAGACCTCAAATGAAGAGAGTTCAAGGTCATAATCAGGGACAAAGAAAGAAAGCAAGGACTAAAAACGTCAACAACTTTGTTCCTACTCAAAGTAATGGCCGAAATCTCCATTGTTTCCACTACAACAAGCCCGGTCATTTCAAGAGGCAATGTCCCAAACTTGGAGGAGGACATCGCCAAGCTCCTTTCCAAGGAACAGACCATGGTCAAGGAGCCGCTACCTGAGGAAGAGAAAGAACCGCCTACGTTGCCAATAGGTGTACGAAGAAGAAGATCTGACCATGGAAGCAGAGTTTGAAAGGGCGACAGTCCATGCCCCTCTACACAAGAAAGGGCCGAATTGCCAGTTCTCGGTGATTCAGACACCGTCGAACTATCAAGGTAAAAGTTTCAAGACCTTGATTGATTGTGGCAATACACATTCCTTTATCTCACCACCTTGTGCAAAAAGATTAGGAATAGCCACAGTAGAAGCACCTACCTTGCTTGTGGAATTGGCAAATGGTCGTGAGGTAACTTGTACCAGGAAAACTACTAAGGTGGAATTCTTTTTGGGAAGAAAGAAGACATCGGTCAAATTCAAAGTCATGAATTTAAGTATCCATGAGTGTCTACTCGGAATGCCTAATGTCGCCCACATTCACTGTGGAAAGGGCCAAGTTTCCTTTTGAAACTCTGAAAGGAAATTAGTCACAACTCAAGGCGAGGCTGGAGTGCCAAGAATCCAATTGGCCAAAGTATCTCGGATCATAAAAGGAGTCAGAAAAGGATTACATGTCTACTTGATCAAACTCAACAAGTTAGATCAAAAGCAAGAGTCTAATGAAGGACCTTCTTGGCTAAAGGAATACGTGAACGTATTTCCTGAAGAGTTGACAGAGCTCCCGCCTCAAAGAGAAGTGGATCATGAGATTAAATTAGTACCAGGAGCTGCGCCAATTGCAAAGAGACCTTATAGAATGTCCATACTAGAAGCAATTGAGCTGAAGGAACAACTCAAGCAACTGCTAGATCAGGGCTACATCCGTCCTAGCAGTTCACCATGGGGAGCTCCAGTACTATTCCAGAAAAAGAAAGATGGGACACTTCAACTATGTATTGATTACCGAGGGTTGAATCAAGCAATGGTCAAGAATAAGTACTCTATTCCTAGAATAGATGAGCTTCTTGATTGTCTTCAGGGTGCAAAGATCTTCTCCAAGATTGATCTCAGGTCAGGTTACTATCAGATAAGGAGCTGTATGCTAAGATGAAGAAGTGTGCATTCTTCAAATGTCAAATTGAATATTTGGGATTCATAGTATCAGCGGAAGCAATCTCAGTGGACCCAGCCAAGGTCAGATATGTGCTTGAATGGCCATACCAACATCTGCCAAAGAAATATGCAGCTTTCTGGGATTGACAGGATGTTATAGGGTCTTCATAAAAAACTATGCTTTGATTGCAGCACCCCTGATGGACTTACTGAAGAAGCAAACTTCCATTGCATGATCAACTCCCGAACAAAATAGTTTCGATAGATTGAAGCAAAGTTTGGTATCAGCACCTATCCTAAAACTTCCCGACCTCAATAAGGAGTTCGAGGTAGTAACTAATGCTAGCACACTTGCCTTGGGGTGTGTACTCATGCAGGAAGATCATCCTGTAGCATACTCTTCAAGGAAATTGAAGAGTCATGAGAAGAATTATGCTACACATGATCTGGAATTGCTAGCTGTCATCCATGCTCTAGTAACTGACCATAAGAGTCTCAAATGGATCTTTACCCAGAATGAGCTCAACATGAGGCAACGTCGGTGGATTGAAGTGTTGGAGGAATATGACTTTGAAATCAAGTATTGACCAGGAAAAGAGAATGTCTCCCACCCTACAAGATCTCCTACCATTTTACCCTACCCAATCCTCAAGCAAGTAGAATGAATCAAATAAATAGTCAAAGTGAGAAAACTCACCGATTGCTATAGTCTATGTGTTTGTTGATGAGCTCCTAAGCTCAAATGATCCCATCGACCGTACAGTCACAAACTCAACGTCCTTTAATCCCACAAACTCCATGCAAGGTTGCAGCTCCTCACTAGTTCCTCTAAGTTGAGAAGATGCACACACTCTCTCAAGCCCCCTCTACCTCTCAAGCTCTTATCACATAATCTTTGCCTCTCTACTTCTCAAACTAAGAAAATCCAAGAAGGAGAGAAGAATATATGGAGTTGTGGGTAAGAAGCAAAAGAGAAATGCGTAAACTTATTCAAGAAACACTCATTGTCACATAGAATAGCTTGCATGAACAAAGAAAGCTCTTAAAATAGAGTCAACACAAAGAAGGAGAAAAGAGATAAGCTTTTGATTACCAATCATCAAAATTCTTACACAACCTCATATATGATCTTTTGGATTTTAAAATGTGGGTAGGGCCTAATTCTCATGGGTGTTTGTGCTGCCCATAGCTCCTCTCAAGCTCATGTTCAAGATTTTGAGACTCGTTAGACTATATAAATTTCATAAAAGAGTCCTGACTCACTCCATCATATGGCATTAATTTACAATTTAAATGAAAGTGTGCCTAGCACTCTAGAAAAAATTAATTTTATATCATTGCCCTTTGGGCCATGTGATGTTACAATGTTAGCACAATCCTAAGCCATTTATTGCTACCTATGCTTTTTCAAATTTTTAATTTTTTTGAAATTTCATTGATACGCTTCTTTGATTTTTTTCTCTCTTTTTTTTCCTTTGCCTCTTGGCCATTTTCTCTATTTTTTCTACTCCAAACTTATAATCAATTAACAATGGATTTATACAACTTTATGGAGTGATGGTTATATATGTGTATTATGAAATAAAGCTTTTTTTAAAGTATTTGTCATATGTGCTAAAGGTTTCATTACTGAATTTGAAAAAAACTATGGAATAAACTATTTGAACCATGGGAAGGGAATATGATAGGCATAGAAAGTGTTATCAGTGTAAAAGGATTCGACATATGAAAGCCAACTATCTAAATGATCCTCAAATCCCCCAATCCTACAATTGGTAGATGCCATGGAAATGGTAGCAATAGCCAACACTGTGGATGTTGGAGAGCAAGGGTAAACACAATGATAGGTCAACTCGAAGAATGCCTAGGTGGATGCATACATGTTGTTGTTGAGAATAAAGGAAAGAATCAACAATGCTTTGTCATTTAAACTTAGCAACTCATAAGGATAAGCCATTCAAAATTTTGATTGACCATGGAGCTACTTACTCTTTTCTTGCACCAAAGACAATTAGAAGATTGCATCTAGAATCTAGGGAAATGAAGAAATATGTAGTAGAATTGGCTAGTGGAAAATAATTTACTCTATTGAAACTATAGGAAAAATAGAATTTGAACTAGATAGCCAAGTGCATGAATTTGAGTTTCAAGTTATACCTTTGGGGTGCTATAACTATAACTTAGGCTTAAGAAGAATAAATATCAAATTCTATGTATCGAAGAGGAGGTGATTTTCCAAGACTTTGAAGGGAACACTACAACAACATATGGAAAAGTTAGGAGAACCAAACTCCAACTAGCCATAGCCAACAACTTTGAAAAGGATTGAGAAAAGAGTAACCAATCTATATGATCTAATTAAATAAGGTCAAAAAGACTAAAGAAGACTCAATATCTTCCTCAATCAATGATTTTACTCTTTTTGAAAGAGTTAACGCAATTGTCCTTAAATTGAGAAGTTGATCATGAGATAGAGTTGATTCTTAGAGTTAAACCAATGTCCTAACAACCATACAAAATATTAATACTTTAAGCCATTGAGCTTAAGGAAAAGTGGAGGCAATTGGTTGAGCAAGGATTCATCTATCTAAGCAATTCATCTTGAGGTACACTTGACTTTTTCCAAAAGAAGAAAGATGGATCTCTTAGACTTTGCATTGGCGTTAGAGGACTAAATCAAGTAATGGTCAAGAATAAGTATCCTATACCTAGTATAGATGAATTTCTAGACCAACTAGATGGGGGAAATGTGTTTTCAAATATATTAATATATAGATATTATCAAATTTGAATCAACGAATAGAATATTCCAAACAACACCTTCATCATTAGATATAATCATGGTGAATTCTTGGTCATTTGGATTGATTATTGCATGTGCAACATTCAACGAACTAACGCTAGATATATTTTGACCATATCTAGATGATTTTGTGCTAGTAGAGTTTAATGATGTGTTGGTACACTCCAAATCATTGAATGACCGTGAAAATCATCTAAGGATCGTATTACTAACCCTTCGTGAAAATCAACCATATGCCAAGAAGAGAAAATAATAGAATATTCCAAACAACACCTTCATCATTAGATATAATCATGGTGAATTCTTGGTCATTTGGATTGATTATTGCATGTGCAACATTCAATAAACTAACGCTAGATATATTTTGACCATATCTAGATGATTTTGTGCTAGTAGAGTTTAATGATGTGTTGGTACACTCCAAATCATTGAATGACTGTGGAAATCATCTAAGGATCGTATTACTAACCCTTCGTGAAAATCAACCATATGCCAAGAAGAGAAAATGTATATTCTTCACCAAAAATTTTGAATACCTAGGATACATTTTGTCTCTGTTGATGGAATCTTAGTAGAACCTACAAAGGTGAAAGACATTCTAGACCTAAGCCAGTCAAGAAAATTTTGAGGATTCTTGGGACTGACATGATGGTATCGAATCTTCATATAAAAGTATTCCCTCATAGTAGCACACTTAACTAATCTTTTGAAGAAAAATAATATTATCATATAGGTAATTTAACATCAAGAGAGCTTCAATAAGCTTAGGGAAGATATAACTACTACCCCCCAATACTAAAACTCCCCTACTTCACTCAAGCATTCAAAGTAATCACTAACTCATACAAGTGGGCTAGCAATTAGGGAAGTACTATTATATAAAGGGAGACTGATAGCCTATACTTCAAGGAAGATAAAGCATTATGAGCCAAATTGTGCTACTCATGATCTTTAGTCATTTGTAGTGATCCATGCCTTAAAACTATGGCAATAATATCTATAAGAAAGAAGGTTCACTTGGTGACTTATCATAAGAGCCTTAAACATGTATTTTCATGCAAGTTGATATAAATATGAGATAGAGAAGATGGATACCTATATACACATTAAAATATCCATATGAATTTTAAGAAAGATGGCATGGTTAGCCTAAAGGTGAGGCGTGAAAAGAGTTCACTATCCTTGGAAAAATATAAAAATCTTAGGTTGATGTACTGCAAATCTAAAAGTCCATAGTATATTTTGCCTAAACTTTCCCAAGACATATGTATTGAACCTTAATGATAAGTAAAATGTTTTGCGTGACCAGGAATTTTGGAAATACAACTTGAGAAAATCTTGGAGACAAGGGAATAATATCTAAGGAATCGAATCCTAAGGGAATACCTTATACAATGCAAGGATTATCCTGAGAAGAATGCCACTTAGATCGATGAGGCAACCCTTATGAAATAATATCCCTAGTTCCTCTCAAGGTAAGGACATCTCAATTTCTCTAAGGGAGGGAGGATGTAATGTCCCCAATTCCTATCAAGATAAGGACATCTCAATTTCTCTTAAGGGAGGGAGGATGTAATGTCCCCATTACTCAATCTACTTTGTAGTGCTCCCAGTTTCTCTTGAGATAAGGACATCTCAATTTCTCTTAAACGAAGGGAGGATGTAATGTCCCCATTACTCAGTCCACTTTAATAAACAATTTATGTACACAATTTGATTCAATAAAAACAATGCATATTTTAAAAATAGCTTAATTAATATGTGAGAAATGTTGACATGTGATTTTCTTAATGAAATATAAATACTTGTCAAATTTACACATTTACACATTGTTAAACATAAGGGTACTTAGTAAAATTTAACTCATAACATTAAAATATTAAAAAATCCACCCAATTTAAATAGGACCATTCAATGTTGAAGGCAAAAAAAAGTGTATATGTGTTCATCTAAAATTTTTAATTATTCTACAATTTTACGACATATTACTAACACCATAAGTGCATTAAACCTTACATGTAAAAACAAAAATATTTTTGAGATTTAAAAATCATAAGGAGAAGGAAAAAAATAGAGTGGAAAAAGAAGTAATTCTAATTTTCTTTTGAGCAAAAATAAAGGAGCTAAAAGAGTGTATGTTTTTAAGGAAGAGAACACTCTCCACTCAAACTAACATAAAGAATCATTTTTTAAAAGCAAGGAGAAAAAATAGGGAGAAGCATAAACTCCCCTTCTTATGTCTTCTTTGCACCTTGTGTGGTTCTGAGGGTTAACAAGAAGAAAGAAAGAGCATAAAAAGACAACCCACTAGAAAAAGAAGACTAGGAAGTGTGAAAAAAATTTTAAAAATCAAGAACAAGGCACGCAAGAAATAAAGCACATTTTAGCCATTTGTAAAAGAGCACTAGGCTCCCTCCTACGCAAGTTGTAAATGAAAAGGCGCATGTAAAGGAGCCATGAGAGTAGGAAAGAATTGTTGAGAATCTGCCAATCAAACCATGTGTATGCCCCTTTGTACGGAACAGCTAGGCTAGGAAGATGTAGTTTATTCCAAGAAGAGAGACATATCCCATAGCACAGTGAATGTAAAGTGCTACCAAGCTACTCTATAAAATGATGTGCTCAAGTATCACTTACACATAATATGATAATGCAATAGTACTTATCTCTTTCTATCAAGTATTTGTGCCATTGTCTCCTTACACAAGAATGTCTTTATGAGTCCAAGCTTCCATCTTGGAACCTAATTCACTTGTGTAACAATTGTTCTTCAGTCCTTGGTCAATGTCATCATGAGCTCAGTTTATGCCTACAAGCTGCCATAGCCATGCTCTAGATCCACATCTTCGTCATTGTATCAAAGCCCAATCAGGCATGGCACTACCTCTCCAGCCTCTCTTGGTTCCTCTCAATCTTTGCCCAATTTCTCATCATTATCACCATCATCATCTAAGCATTTATTACTCAATAAGGACTTGGGAGCCACTAAGAAATACCTCTTTTACTCTATTCCAATCGCACAAAAGAGTCAAGTAGATTCAGTCTAGCAGGCACGAGTGCAGATAGATAGCCATGTCTGGAAGAGGCAAAGGAGGTAAGGGGCTTGGCAAGGGATGTGGGAAGCACCACCACACGGTCCTTTGTGATAATATTCAAGGTATCACCAAGCCTGCTGTCCGCCAGCTTGCTCGCAGGGTGGTGTGAAGCGTATAAGTGGCATCATCTATGAAGAAACTCATGGAGTCCTCAAGATCTTTCTGGAGAATGTTATCTGTGACGTTGTCACATACACTAAGCATGCCTGCCGTAGAGACTCTAACAAAGCTCACATGCAGGCACCAAAAGCGAGTCCATCCAAGCCTATGTGTCTCTGCAATGCTAAAGGGTGACTCACAAGGAAAGTGAGAACATGGATATGTACTCTTTACTAATAAGTATATTCCTTGCCTTGAGGATGAGCATGATTGGATGCATGTAGAGGCAACCATCAACTTGTCATTCTCTGATGACGAGGATGACTATAGGCAATGACTATAGAAAAGCTGTAGAAGTAGCTAGCAAACCCAATGGAGTCATAGCTTTTGAGTTACCCAAGAATGATGCCACATCATCAATACTTCTTTTGCATGATGGCCAAGAGTTCCACCAACTTACCAATGCCTATGACCTACCATGTACCGATAACTAGTAAACTTGAACTCCATGGAATTCTTGAATATCTAATGAGAGAGCTAGCTGTTGGTAACCTAGCTGCAAACGTTAAACCTCTTAAGGACCTCATGGAGAATCCGAAGTGGCAATGGACTAAGGTGCATGACTTAAATCTATTGTACAATTAGGCTCTCATTGTAGATGAGAGAAGTCCTACAAACAGGAGCCATGGGAATGATGACTAATCTGAGTGCGAGGATTCGGATGATAAGTATGAAGACTACTATTCTAGTGGTGTGGAAAGTTAGAAAGAAGTCGAGACCATAGAATATAACACAAAGGGATGAGTGATTGAGTAGATAAGAGCAGACTCCAAAACTCGAGAGGCCAGTGCTTTTAGAGTGGAAAGAGGAGTCATCAAGGTCAAATTTTATCATACCTGGTTAGATGACCCCCAACATGACAGCAGTCAATGCAATGAATCCAAAGCATGCTCATGCTGTGAAGGAGGAAATAGATAAGCTATTGAATGCTAGATTTATTTACAAGATTGAGCACACAGACTAGGTATCACCCATAGTAATTGTCCTAAAGAAGAATGGGAAGATTCAGGTTTGCGTGAATTACAAAAAGGTCAACTCAATGACAGAGAGATAATTATTGATTATCATACACTGAGCACATGCTTAAGAAAGTGGCAGGAAAGGAAGCCTATAGCTTCTTGGATTTCTTTTTCATCTATAACCAAGTGTAAGTGCACCCAAATGACAGGCATAAAATGGCATTTGCAACAGAATGGGGTGTATTTGCCTACATAGTCATGCCATTTGGGCTTATCAATGCACATGCTACCTTTCAGTGTCTTATGTGTGTTATTTTCAAGGACATGCTTAGAAAGTTGCTTGAAGTATTCATTGATTATCTGTGTGTTCATTCTATTTAGAAGAGCACCTACTCTCGCATGAGATACATTAGGCTCCATACTATGATGTACGAGAATAGGTCATCGGAAGGGATAGGCCTCTTCTCACATATTCAAAAGATGGAGTTTGCAAAGTGCGTGTATCAAGGGAAGTTAATTTCACTTAGTTGTGTATGGTTTATTCATTGATAGAGCAATAGGTCAGGGGTTATGAATAGCATAATCGTAAAAAAAATAACATTAGGAATTGTGCATACAAGTAGTAAGTAAATTTTGCATAGAATCGCTCTTTGATCCCACAGCCAAACCCACTAGGATTGACCTGAAATCTCGGTTCCTAGGGGGGCCGAGGTCTCCTAACAGCATTCTAGCATCAGGTTTTGGACATCCTACTTTATGCAGAGATACCCAATCCAAAGCAGATCCATCACGCACTTGGTTCAAAGAGAATGGGAAACGAGAGGGATGCGCCGCTCAACCTCTCTACCCATAGGGCATAATCCCATTCTGGTCCCCTAAAACAACATGAATCAGATTCTAATTTAACAATACTTAAAGTCGAATGGTGATAAATCCTTGTGAGAAGACTCCCAATTCTTTGGGACCACCCTGGACCCATCGGGGATTCTGTCCACCCGCTTCCCTTGTTAGCTTTAGTTTTCTAATTAGGTCCTACCACATTTATGTGCGACATTTCAAATCAGCTTCATTAATTAATCCTTTTAGGGCACAAGGTTTGTTCATGTAATTTACAGCACACACACAAAAACAAAACAAGTAGTCCTTTTGACAAACAAGTTCCTTAACTTATCTTCAAGTTAATCTTTGTCTCCTATCCATACAATAGAATTATGTATCCCTTCTGTCCAATAGAAGTACCCGATCCAAATCACATGGCACCAAAATTTCCATCCTTTATCTAGAATAGGATCTTCCAATGCCCTAGATGTTGGGCTCACAGCAGTCTACAATTTCGTTCTAGTCTAGGCAAGGGGTGTCCAGAGCTCCACTGACCCCAAGTGACCTAGGAGTGAGACACAACTTTCGTGATTGGCCTTTTCACCACTCGACCTTTGGCCCGTGAATCGAATAGTGCCCTCTTAGGGTAATCTATGGTGTGATCTTGGAGATGACCCACTCGTGCAAAATGTTCTTACTTAATTGATCCAACTAAGAATCAAGCATAATCAAGGCAATCAACCTAATATCATCTTCTAGTGAAACATTCCTTTATTTCCCATGGCTACTTGTCATTACTGACCTTTGCTATGCTTTTACCATTAAACACAAGCACTTAGAGTATTTATCCAAAACACAATGCAACAATTAGTTGATTGTAAAAAGCATTTAGGATATTGTTCAATCAACCAACAAAACTAATTGTATTTTTTTCCCAAACAATAATTTTGGCCCACCATCTAGCCCTGTTCATAGCTCTTTCTTGCTTCTAAGGCTTGGCTTAACAGTCTTTTGGGTCTATTTCACTGCCTTTTGGCATACACTAATAAACTAGTCCCTATTGACCAAGATTCGAACACGTCACTTATTAGCAACTCCTATTAAATGCACCACCTACTATTGGGACCTAAAAAGGGCCTGATGCTAGCTCTAAGCCTCTAGCCGGCCTCTATGCTCAACCAAAACACCCACGGCCTTGCAGCCAAGAGCGTCTAAAGGCTACTTACACTAACCTAACTTAAATAAGTGTTTGTATCATTTATAGTCCAATGGATCCCTTCCCAAAATCCTAATAGGGAGCCCCTACACATATTGGTGTTATACACCATGTAAAATAGACACAGGGAGCACCCCTCAACTAATTGTCCACTACTCACTTTGACTCTCCTACACCTCAAGGATTGGCCCCAAGGTGCATCATGAACACGTATAACACATAGTCCTCTCTTTTAATCAATCGTTCTCCGAGAGATAGAATATGATCCTCACTGCACACTCCTCAAAGAAATCGATCACTACTAGCCCTACGGCTTGGGATACCTCACCCTCATTAGCATGGGTCAATGTTTATGAAGACAATTGCCATGCATCTAGGATGATACCATGTGTTGAATGCAATGCAACTGTGAATGATTCATAGTACTCAATCATTTTTATTTATTTAAAATGGCATTGTGACAATGAGAAACCATTTCTTTTCATTCTTTCATTCTAAGCGTAATTCCTGTGTTGTATAGAATCGGCACCGAGCATGCTCGTGCTACTAAACCCTTTAATTCTCAAAAAACACGTATCTTATATGCAAAATACATAAGAAAAAATCAGGTTCAATATGTAATTAGCACTTATTACCCCCTCCTCTCCCTATCATTTAGGGTTGTGCATTTGATGGTAGATTTAGAGAGTGTTTTGATGTATCTTTCTTCATAAAGAGCGATAAATACTCACTTTAACATAAAGATAGGGCTAAATGAGGTTGAACCTCATGCTTTAGTTCTAAGATACATCCAAGGACACATGTATTATTATTTTCTATTTTTAAAGCCTGAAAAACTTATCTTTCTCTATTTTTTATTTATTTATCAATAAATATTGATATTTTTTTAGTGTGACTTGATTAAACTTGCTGAGAATTATTTCCATCCCTCATTTCATCCCATGAGAACACCATTGACACATCAAAACCCCCAAAATCCATGATTTACCCTAAAATCGCAATTTTGCAGATTTTGTGTGTTTACAAAAAATTCTTGCTGATTTTCCTAATGTTTCTCATAAAACAGATCATTGGCAATCAAGAGCAATCATGCAATCTAGATCTATCATAAAATGATGAAATTTATCACTTATTCACATAAAAATTCACTTTATCTCACACATAACTCATATTTGGAAGTAAGGCTATTGAAGCGAAAAAATATTGGATCTCATGCCTCTCTCCATTCCTACTGTTTTTGACTGTTGGAGAATGCCCAAAATCGTCAAATTGATGGGGCGCAAAAAATTTTGTATTCCCTACTCCCAATCATCAAGTTTTTCCAATTTTTAAGCTATAAACCTTGTTTATAAAATTACCGGTTCACATCCTACATATTAACACTTTCCACAACTGGTTTCATCTCCATTGAGGGTGCAAACAACCTCGAAATCGCAATCCAACTGGATGGCTGGATTCATAGCATCAAGATCTATCAATCTGGGCTCCATCGTGTTTTTTTGGCTCCTAGATCCTATAGCCACTTCATAATGCAAAAACCTTGCGGGGATTAAATGGGGGTTCAAACAGACTCCAATCAACGAATGAAGACTTGCTTTGGGTTCTTGGTGTCGAAATCTATATAGGAAAACTCCAGCTCATGGATTCACAACCATTTTATTTTTCACAAAAAATTGCTCTTTTATGCCTCTCCCAAGGTCTTTTTGCGCATTAAATTGAACTCCAAAAATCCACTCTCATGGCTCTTAGGGAGATCCACAAATACCAGAAGAGCATGAACCTACTGATCAGGAAAGTTCCCTTTTCACACTTATTGAAGGAAATCCTTTACTCTTGCGGATATCAATTTTACAAGCAAGGGATTGTAGTGGAGACTATCAACAAAGCTACAGATCAAGCATACCCTATCTCCCTTTTTTAGGATGTATATCTCTACACAATTCATGCCAAGTGGGTGACCATCATATGCAGAGAGACATGTAATTAGCTAAACAAATAAGAGGGGAGAGAGATCAGAGCTATGAAGAACCTATAGTTTTTGTAACACACTGTAATGCAATGTACTTTGTGAACTTCAACATGTAATGAAAAACCTTTGCTTTTTATTATGCCTTAAATGTCTCATATTTTATTTGTGTATGACGATATAATGATTAAATTTGTAACGCCAATGGAGTACTTGATAATTAAGTAGAACGAGAAATTGATTATTGAGCCAATGATTTAGTTAACCTTTTTGCTTTGTCGAATGACAAGTTAGCATGCATCATACAAGCAACAAATTATGGGGAATTTTTAAGAGATTTATCAGTCAAAAACTTGTGGTTCAACAAGCCAATCGGCTTAGTTTTGGCCCAAAATGATTAAAAATGACATCAAAAGTTTGATTTGAGCTGTCCATGAAGCCCCTGGACACTACAGCGTGTGAATGCACTGCCACGAAGTCCTGCCCATTCATGCATTGTAGTGTCCAAGACTTCCTAGATAGCTTAAATCAAATTTTTTATGCCAATTGTAATCATTTTTGGCTAAAAGTAAGTCAATTGGCCTATCAAATCATAAAAATTTTATTGATCAATTTTTAGTTATACTTTTACGCATATGTGTCATACTCTGAAAATATGCACACTAGTATCACGTAATGTCGGTTCATAAAATCCTTCAATCTTATCACAATTGAACATTAAAAAATAGCCAATATGCTTGAAAGATAGATTGCAATAAAAATATATTTGTATTATAGTGCAAACTACAAAGGGCTTTTCCTTGATAGGACTATGCTTAGAATCCTAGAGCTCAATATAAGTTTTGGACCATCTTTAGGCACTTGGTTTTCTCATGGGTCTGCTTCTCTCTCTTCTTGGCCTTTGGGAGCAACCCTACCTTGATGCTCTCATGCATGGCAGCTTGGCTAGCTCCTATGGCTTTGCCAATCTCCACATCCTGCAGTATCCTTATGCACAAGCATGTACCAAATATGTACTTCACCAACTCCTTCTTAACAAGAATGATCTTGTACACATTCGAGGTGATGGTGGTCACACATAGCACTCTTATAGGGCCTTCAGGATAGAGAGCTAAGCCCATCCGTTGTCGTGCCACTACGTGATCATATTGTGAAAAACTCCAGAGTGTGGCTTTCTTATTGATTTAGGAAGGTATTCTCTTATGCACATTTTTGTCTACAGGAGATTTATCTTCTCATAATGCAGAAATAAATTGACAGGCTTCACCTCTGTGAGTATTCTTCTATATCTTCTATTTCTTTAAACCCCTTCTCTTCTGTCTACTCCTCTCCTTGAATCTCCCTTCATCTTGCTCTCTCATCCCCACAGTAGACTTTCAACCCCAAACGCTCCAATAGTGGTGAACCCGACGTGAAAGTCGGTAACAGAGGTGTGTAAAAATAGGAAATTCTGCTAGATCAAGTGGTGGTGATGCTTTACAACAAATTATTGCTTTGTTACAACAGCAACAACAAAAGTTGTTATTACAACAACAAATGCAAACTTGGCAAGAAGTAAAAAGAATTGATTCCTTAGCTGTGAATGCATTGCAGGCAGTGGGACAAGAATTGAAGCAGTTTAAAGGTCAAAATGTTTCGGCCTTCATCCAGTTGTATGAAGAAAAGATGTTGTTTCATGGGGTACCGCAGTATGCATGGAGTCAGTATTTCTCCCATTTGGCCATGCATGCTTTGCATGATCGGATTTATGAGTTACATAGAAGAGATGCTGATTGGGCAACTTTTAAGAAAGCTTTGAGAGAAGAGTTTTTCTTGGAAGATGCAGGATTGGTGACTAAAAATATATTTATAGATTGGATTGAAAAGTGCAATAAAGGGTTGGCTACTATAGCTTTGCTCCGTTAATTTGAAAGTTAGTATGCACAGTTGGATGCCAATGAGTAGCAATCATTAGAGAGTCAGAAAATTGATTTGTTTTGAAGGCTGCATTGACTGATAGTTTAGAAGATGCCTCTTCTGAAACTTGGATGGGGCTAATGTAACTGAAGTAATGCATATGTTGGTAAAGAGAGAGCGGATGAAATTAAGATGGGGTACATGCACCACACTGGCTAGTGCTCAGAAGGGGGTTGAACTTGCAGCCAAGGTGCCTATAGCTATGGTAGAACAACTAGCTATACATGTTGGTCTAGCTCTTAAAGGTGATGATGTGGATGAATTAATCAAAGGCATGCATGATTTGAGGCTAAATTTGACAAAAATCTATGCCAAGGTCAAAAAGTTGGATATCAAAGTAGAAGAGAAGGGTCGGCGGGTAACAGGCCAAAGGCTGTATAGAGAAGGATACAAGAGGAGATGCATTTGGTGTGACAATTTACAGCATGAAAAGCGAGATTGTATAGCCTACCACGAAGTAAAAGCAAAAAGGTTAGTCTTTTGGAAAGATGGAAAACTACATGCAATAAAAACTAGTCTTCCAATAGAGCCAAATTTTGGAAATGGTGGCATGCAAAAGAGGTTGGAGGATATGGCTACAAGGATCCCAATTACAAGTTACAATCAGATATTGAGATAGCCACAAACCTTAAAAGGGTCTTGGAAGATCGCATACTTGGTAGTAGAGTGGAATTCACACTTGGCAAAGTTCTTGGAATCGCAAAGCATGAATTTCATGATGCAATCATTGATATGTTAAAATGAAAGAGACAGTTTGATGGTGAAGTTTTGCAAGCATTGATGTAGGTTGACAAAGACATAGAGAAACATCTTCAAAGGGAATATGATGATGCATGTAATGTTGTTTTGGAATAGGCTAATGTTGAAAATGGGTTAAATGGGAGTGCAAATAGCAAGCTCGTGGCTAAAATTGGTCTTATGGGTAGCAATAAGCATAGAGAGAAGGTTATGTATAATGGGGATGTCCATCAACAAGCACATGAAGAAGAAGATGCTCATTTCATTCCAAGCAGTCATTATTCACGAATGCATTGGGCTCATGCTACAATAGAGACAATTGTTAAAGTGGAAGAAAGAGAGACGCCTTGCATAGCTCTCTTGGATCATGGTTCCGAAATCAATGTTATGGCACACAACTTGTATGAGAATGGACGTCGGCCGATTGATGTACATCTGGGATGGTGCATGCGAGCAACAAACAATTCTTTACGGGATCTTTATGTAGCTTGTCCGAATGTACCCATGACTATTGGAGATGTTAGGGATGAATATCATTTTTTTGTGCAGGATTCATGTAGTTATCTAGTGATTTTGGGGCAGCCCTATATTTCAGAATCAAGGCTGAAAACAAAAGCCTTGGATGATGGTTCTTCATATGCTCGGGTTCGGAGTAAAGACAATACAAAGGCGGTACTATTTCTCAAATTGTTTGTGTGAATCATCCTCGCAATCGAGATAGGCTACGGGATAATCCTATGCCACCTAATGCATGAGAGTTTAAGGGTTTTTAGACAGCATTTCTGTAAGTGGAGGCTATGGAAGTGCCTCTAGAAAGATAATTATGCCTCCAAGAAAGGGGGAAATTGTGTTTGTGTCTGGATCACAGGAATGAACATCATGTAGTCTTGGCAATTTTAAGAATATTTCAGCCATGTGAAGGGATAAAAAGAAATATCTAGGATGGGCTGAAAAAGAACTAAAGACATGTGGTTTGATGGCTACAAATGAAAGTATCTTAGGGCTATTTTCAAGGCTGGTTGATGTTGATACAGTGGTTGAAATTTCTATAGTAATTAATGCTAAAAACAAGGCAAAAAAAGAGGTTATTTATGTTGACACTTTAGAGATGTATGAAGTCATTCAAGAGTTTGCTGAGCATGAATGTTATGGGCTACAATATGGACTACAAGACAGGGTTGAAGCAAGGGTGGATACAAAGTACAAAACTGTTGCAAAGAAGGTTAAGCATGTGGCTTTGCCTTTACCACCTAATAGTGATGGGTTGGCTGAATGTGCCATGGAATTTAAAGCCTATTCCAGTACCTCATGCATATTTGCCTAAGTTGCTGGAGCTTTTGAACAAGAAGATCAGAATGTGGATTTTGGAGCCCTCTTCAGCTCCATATTCGAATCGATGGTTTACTATTCCAAAGAAGAATGGTTCTTTGAGGTTTATACACAATTTGCAATCAGTTAATAAAGTCAGGATAAGGAATGTTGGATTAGGCCCGATAATGGATGAATTTGCAAAAGCATTTGTAGGCAATGCAATTTACTCTATGGGTGATTTATATAGAAGATATGATCAGTTCCAACTTGCATTAGAAAGCCAGGATATAACTACCATGAAGATACCACTTGGATTGGTTAGGATGTGTACGCTTCCACAGGGAGCAACAAATTCAGTGGCACATATGATGAATGCTATGCATAAAGTTTTGAGGGAGTATATTCCTCAATTGACCTTACTCTTTCTTGATGATGTACCGATAAAAGGGTGTGATATCCATGAGAAAAATGAAGAGCTGAATCTTCAAGGACGTGGAAGATTTTTGGCTGATTATATTGTTGATTGTTACAGGATTTTGAGCCGTCTTGAAGAAGTGCATTTTGACTCTATCATGAGAAAAGTCAGTTTTTGGAGTGGAGGAAGTATTAGTTGTCGGGCACATGTATGGACCATATGGGAGAAAGCCATCACCAGTAAAGATTGATGCCATAAGCAAGATGTGGGAGACATGTTCGAATGTATCTAAGGTGAGAAGATTTTTGGGTGCATGTGCCTTTTACTTAATATGGATTCCACATTTTGCTCATGTGGCTAAAAGTTTATATTAGCTTTTGAGAAAAGGGCAAAAGTTTTGGTGGGGTAAACAACATATGAAGCCAATTTAGAAGTTAAAGAGCTTATTGATTTTAGCCCCAACACTAAGAGAGTAAATTATAAGAATGGACAACCTATTATTCTAACCGTGGATACAAGCCCAATTGGCATTGGTTGGGCAATGGATCACGATGATGCTGATGGGAACATGTATGCCATTTGGTTTGGAGCAAAGGTCCTCAATGAACGGCAACCGTGGTATTCTCAAGTAAAAAGAAAGCTTTGGGGTGTAGTGACAGCCCTTTGTAAAATATTACACGGCGCAGCGCGAACAGAATCTGAGAAAGAGATAAAGAGTACACAGCAGATAAGAGAAGAATCAATAAATTCTTTAACTCCAAACAACTGATACAAAGATGGCTCTGTCCACCCGTGCACTTCCACTGTGTGAAGCTTAGATGGCGATCTAGACAAAAGATAGGTGAAGAGCTTAAGGCTAGCTGGAACAACAACTCTAACTGGGTGAAAGATGAGGGATCGATGGCTGTGAAGGGGTTTAGCTTTTATAGCTCTCGAAGGTTGTTAGGTTGGCCTGACCGACCTACCATATAAGCCTCCACTAGTCCGCCAAGGAATATTCCCTTTACCATCGGGCCGGGGGCGCTGCCCTCGGATCCCCGCCAGGGGGGCCGCTGGCCCCCCTGGGACCCCCCAGCCAAGGGCCGCTTCCGCGGCCCCCGGACCCCACAATAGGGGCCCCTTTTAACTCCCTTACTCCGCAACTCGATGCAATGCACCTCGAGTTGCTACCAACTTAACCACTCCATCTAACCCAAAGATTAGACCCACAACGGTCACCTTTTTGCCATCCGGTCACATAGACCTCATCTGATATACAAGTCAAGACTCAACCAATGTCCAGGCTCACATTTGGCTTCTCCTCATAATGGGGGCCTTATAACTTTGAGCACCATGGATCATTGGTAGCACCCAATGAGGGTGGGGCATTGATCATATCTAACACCCTTAAGTGTGATAAGGCGTATTTTATGGGAGCTCATCTAGTGGTAAAGACTGATTGTCTACCTCTATTGTGCATGATAGTAAATTGCTCAACTCCTGATATTTTCGTGTTACAGTGGATTACATATGTAAAGTCACTTAACCTTGATTTTTAGCATATTATAGGTAGAGGAAACCTCGTGGCTGACATGCTTTCACGAGCAAGGTTTGAAGATAAAGAGGAGCTGAGGGAAGATGTGACATATGATTTCTGACACCGAGAAGTGCTTAAAAATAGCCAAAATTTACGAATATCAGGGGAAAAATAGACTTCATCGAAGGCGGCAGTGGCAATCAGTATGATTTTAAGCGGTAAGTTCCTAAAGCGCTAGTGTTACTTTTCATGGGAAATCAAATGATAGTGAATGGCCGAGCTGGAGTCTACCTAGATGTAAAACGATGTTAGGAATCCAACACAAGTCTCAGATCTCAATTTTGAGGTCGTTTGAAGCGGCTACTGGATTTGGAAGTCAAAAAAAGGGTAATAGGGCCTAGCTTTGTAGATTTTGATGCCACGAAACCATCCGTCCAAACGGATCTCGAATCCGATGTCGTTTGCCCCTCTAAAAGCAAAAAAACCACTTGCCGAAAGTGTGAAAGCAAAATGCATGAACTAGATAAGTTGATTAAGAGCTTAAAAGCTCTTAACAAAGAGCTTAACTCACGAATTGAAATGTTGGGGGGAGGGAGGGGGGGAGGGGCATCAATTTTTTGTGCCCCATTTTTCCCCAATTCTTCATCATTTTTTGATTGGTGGAGGCAGGAGGAATCCTCTTGGCCCTAAGATGCTTCTATCCTTCGCCCTCCATCGCCACAAATGGATCAAGGAATGATGCACTGAGTAAAGAGATAAAAAACCAATCTTTCTCTCTCCTCTCTCTCTCTCCTGCATAGAGGCAATTCATGTGCAAGAAATCAAGAAGAAGAGGGGTTGAAGGATGCTTGTCCGGTTGTGATCGGATTGCTTCAAGATGAAGAGGAGGTTGAGAAAAGAGGTTCAGCACTGGAGAATGGTTGTTGGTCGGCGGTCTGTGGGCTGCCCAAAATATTTATTAAAAACTCTGCAACACACAAGACACGCGGTATGCTCCAATTTTATGAAGAAATTTGCTTGTTTTTGTTGTTTCATGGTCCATATATTATTCATATGCAATGAATTTTTGTTTGAACCTTGTTTGCATCATGTTTGAGAGCTGTAACTACAGAAATATAGAACCCTTAATGATTTAGAGCCATTATTAATTCTTTAAAACCCGCAAAATGTCATTTTTAATGGAAAGTAGTGGTTTTTTTCGATTTTGAGTTGGGAGAAAGGAATGGAAATGGGAATAAATCAGAGAAAATGTTAAGTTTCAGTAATAAGCCAACACAAATAAATTAGAAAATACCTATTTTCCATGAATAATAAATAGTGAAAAATAGAGAAAATTGGGATTTTTGCACTCAAAAAATATGGAAAAATAAGATTTATGTGTGTGAATGTTTGGCGAGGTTAAAGCATGAGGTTAAGCCTCAGTTTGACCTCGTCGTTTGTGTTATATGACGTATTTATTATTTTTTACATACAAAAATGACACAAAACAACCATTTACACCTATGCACCGCAGCAACACCTAAACGTGAGGGAGGAATGAAGTTTGTGCAACAATTTAATTGTTGAAAAGATACAAATTCTGATTTTCTTCTTTGTGCATAGCATCTAGGGATCATTTCATAATTAAATATAGGTGACTAGTAGCACGGAAGTTCCAATGCTAGTCCCTAAAGCAACGTAGCACGTAACGCTTAGTCAAAATTTATGAAAGGGTTGTTTTCCGCACCTCACATGGTTGGTTTTTTTAATCATAAAATGGTTGTGCACAATCATCATACACCTTGCATCGATCATGTCATGTGGTATCTCCTGGAATGCATTGTAATTAATTGATAAACTTTGACCAACGCTGAGAGGACAGGAAATCCAAGCTGTAGGTTAGACGGGTACTTTCGTTGGGGAAAGTTTTGTGAGGAAAATCAAAATCTCGTAGAATGCTGAATTATGAAAGAGTGGAGGTTGTGGATAGCCAGTGCCGACCCATTTTAGGTCCCATCAAGATGAAGAGGATGATGTGATAGGTGTTGAAAATGACTTTGTGACAGCATGGAATGAATATGTTGTTATTGTAGGTACAAGTATTGTAACAGGGATTTTAGCATTAAGAAAAGAATTTATAGCCATGAAGAAGAGATGGGCAATAGAGAGAAATCATCATCAGTGTTATGCTTCAGTGAGAACACAATTTTTAGAAGAGTTGTATGAGGATGATTGGCTGAAAATAGGCCAATATCTCAGTCTCATGACAAAAAAGGATGAATGGTCTGAAGCTAAATTCAAAAGGATTAAAAGAAAAGCTAATGGGTTTTTCTTGAAAGATAGATATTTATGGAAGCATGCAAAGAAAAAGAGAGGAGCTCCAGTACATGTATTGGAAGATAGGGCTTCTCAACAATAGATAATGCATTAGTTTCATGAAAGATTACGGGCTGGACATAGAGGAGTTTGGGGAACATTTGCCAAGATCAAAGAGAAGTATTGGTGGCAAAACATGTATAAAGATATGGAGCATTATGTGAAATCATGCAATGTTTGTCAAATGTATTCCATGGTAAAGCATAGAGATAGGTTGCAACCGACCTTTCCATTGTCTATGCATTACAAATGGGTAGTTGATTTGGTTACCGTGCTTACAGGTTTATGGAATATGAGATATCTTGTGCTTGCATGAGAAGACTTGACAAATCAAGTGGAAGGTCAAGCTCTTAGTACAAAGACTACTCAAGCAGTTTGCAAGTTCTTATTGGAAGAAGTTTTTTGCAGGTATAGTTGTGTTGGAAAAGTGGTTGTAGATAGAGGAGAATTGGATGTGGATGAGACTCGTGATTTCTTTTCACAATTGGGTATCAAGCTGGCTTTAACTTCACAGCCTACAATCCTGAAGCAAATGGCAAAAGTGAAAGAGATCATCAGCCTATCATTAATGTATTAGTAAAGTCATGCAAGGGCAAGATGAAAAAGTGGCCAAGAATGTTACATTTTGCTTAATGGGCCGATAGGGCCACTCATAGTGCAGTTATAGGGTATATGCTTGCTGAATTAATGTATGGACAATAGCCAATCATGCCTATTGAGGAGACTATTGCTACTTGGAGTGTTCTACCATGGAAAGAGGGTTTGAATAGAGAAGAGTTATTGGTCCTACGCATTAGAAAGTTAGAAAGAAGGCATGAAGACATTGAGACAGCCATGAAAAAGCTGAAGACTGCAAGGATCAAGAGCAAGAAGAGGTTTGACAAGTGACACAGACTTTGACCACAAGCTATACAAGAAGGGGACTAGGTGCTAGTTTATGACAGCAACTTGGAAAATCAGCATAGTGCCAATCGAAAGATGGCAAAGTGATGATTGGGTCCATATGTGGTAAGGTTGTTTTTGATAATGCTACCTATGCATTGAATGAGATGGATGGGACAACTCTAAGGATTCCAGTGGTTGGAAAACGTATCAAGCTCTTTAAACGTAAGGAGTCTTCAGCATATGAGTTGAAAGAGTCGGATACTGAGCATGAACATGAGATTATGGAAGAAGAAGAGGTCGAAGATGAAGACATTGACATGGCAGAAGATACTTCTTTTGACACTGCAGATCTATAAGACTTTGGCACATGCCAGAGGATGTGCAAGTTAGGAGGGGGTGGATGTCGTGCCACTACGTGGTCACAATGTAAAAAATTCCAGAGTGCAGCTTTCTTATTAATCTAGAGACCAATGCTATTTTAGACATTAGTGTTAGTGTCCGTAGTGTGGATGGTTCAAAAATATTAGATTTTTGGACAAGTTTAGCCAATTTTTGATATTTTAGATATTATCTATTGTAAAAATCCAAGAACTGTAGATAACCTCTAGAGTAGGATGACATGTAAAAGAAAGTAGGTAGCTTTCATCCATTTTGAGAGGATTTTATGTAAAAAGAAGGATTGGCGAAATCACGTAACACGCGATCATTATTTTCCGGCAGTGAACAGTACTCCAAAGTGGGAGATGAAGAAGTAATCTGGCAGAATTCTGGTCAGGTGTCCTGCAATTCTACCACCCTTTCTTCGGAGCTAATGGAAGCATCAGATTGGCGATCTGAGCAGCCTAGAGAAAGGTATTATTTTATGCACGTTTTTATCTACAAGAGATTTATCTTCTCATAATGCATAAATAAATTGATAGACTTCACCTCTGTGAGTATTCTTCTATTTCTTTGAACCTCTTCTCTTCCGTCTACTCCTCTCCTTGAATCTCCCTTCACCCTACTATCTCTTACCCTCGCGGTAGACTTTCGACCCCAAACGCTTCGACACAGTCTTGGGTGAAGGTGGTATGGGCAATGGCTATGTCAACAATGGGGAGTGATCTATGGAGATATCCTTATCGAACACTCCCCGGCCATTCTGGTGACTTGCAAAATCATTGATATCAAGCATGGCCTACATTGATATGAAATTAGCTCAAAATAGTATACATAGTAAAATAAAGTGTCTAGACAAAATATTGATACACTTACTTCTTGCTTGGCATCAGCGGCAACAATCTCTGAGGGTTTGGTCAAGTCCATACTTGACTTGGACTCCTCAATCAAGGAGGGTCTTATTACTCTTCCAAGGGCATCTATCCTGCCACTAAGCTAGCCTACAGTGCCTCAAACTCTTGGGTGCCAACCGTGGTGCGTGCTTTGCTAATTTCATGGCATCTCCAAGAGCTATGAGTGCACCATCTATGTCTTCTAGCTTTGGGTTGTTGTACTCCATAGGCAGATCATCAGACATGAGGGGAAAGTCATTTGGGGCGATTGCAAGCATCAACAATGCGTCATCCTCCTTCAGTCTAAAAAAGTTCTCCACATAATGGAGAAACACGAATTCTTTACTGTCAATAAAGACTTTGCTCATGTTGTTTATGCAAAAATTTGCATCGACAGTAGAGGGAGTAGCCTTCTGCTCACATGAGCCACCTCCTAAGGTGTTATCCACAGCAATTATAACTCTATCAACCATAAGTTCTAGAGCCTTTGCCTCATCTACAGCCTCTGCTTACTCTCTAGCATTGTCTATTAGTGAAGGCTTTATATTAGGGACATTCTTTAGTAAACCTCCCACATACTCTTCAGCATCCACTATGACTACAAGTGGATCCTCACCTTCATTGAGTAACGAAATGAAATTGGCAGTCCATGAGAGGTACTCAATGCCATGTTGATCAAAGCCGTATTCCCTAGCTTGCTGAGAAGTGAGGTGCTTGAAGTAGATGGGGGTGAGATTTGCACAAAAATGACCTAGTCATTTTCAAAATGCCTCGATACCATTGATGCACTTCAAGAGATTGTGTGGCACCCATTCCTCATTAGAATCTTGGAACTTGACAATGGTATATTCTCGTAAGTATGTGTTCATATACTCGAGAGTTCCCTAGCAAAAGTTATAGCCATTTTTCTGACAGGGGGTACTGCAGGACTGCACTATTATGGCAGGACATAAGGGTAAAAATAAGGTCTAGGAAGATTATGCTCAACAAATTAGGGATTCCATGTTGAATAATGCACCTCAAGAGAGCCCTGAAGAGCCTCAACAACAAGGCGAAGTTAGTATACTCAATAATACCTTGTGCGTCCATGAACAAAGACATAGGGAATGTCATGAGGCCATATTATCAAGAATGAAGCAAATGGTTTTGTCTACTAATCAATCAAAGTCTTCCATTGAGAAGTTAGTGAATTCAATGACTCAAACAAAGGATTCTATTGATAAGTTGGTGGAATCTAATGCTCAAATTATGGCACAATTCTCCCAATGGATGAAAATGCAAATGGGATCTAAAGAAGCTAAGGAGAAAGCTTATTCAAAGAGCGAGCCTTAACCAAAATGGTCATGGACATGGGATTATTGGAAGAAGAGGCATCCCAAATAGCCAATATGAAGTAGGAGAGGCCTCACAATGGTATGATGACTATTTGGGCAATTTGAATGGAGCTAATTCTCAAGCTTTTGGGTTGAATACTCAAATTCCTAGGGGTTCTCTACCAACATGAAGATTGCATAGTGGTTCTCAGCCACCTACTGGGAGATTTCCATCTCAATTTGGGGGTTCTATACATGGTACTCATGATTAGCCTATTTTGGGATAGCAACCATTCCATGAAAGAGAGCTAAAGGACAAGATTGTTCTAGCTAAATTTAATGGTCAGTCATTTTCACCATCTGATTTAGAGGAGTGGACCTCTAAGATGGAATCCTACTTTGACATATTCCCTAAAATTGATAACATGAAGATTCATTTTGCTTCCTTGCATTTGGAGGGATTTGCCCATACTTGGTGGAGGTATATAAAAAAAGAAAACATACTTGTAGAGAATTGGAAAGCTTTCAAGGCACTTATGGCTGAAGTATTTGTTTCCCCTCTTGAAAAAGAGAAATTGGTAAGAAGATGATATGGTTTGGAACAAAGAGGCCTAACTGTAAGAGAGTACACTAACCAATTTCTCAACCTAACCATGTATGTAGAAAGCATCAGTGGTGAGGCTAAGCTCCACAAGTATATGTATGGTTTAGAGCCATCTTTATCAGCTAATGTCATGGCACAAAACCCTACTTCCCTCTTTAAGGGTATTGAGCGTACGGAGCGCTATGGAAGAAAATATAGAAGAGAATCTTCATTTCAGCCTGGTTTTGGACAGCCAAGGATTGTTTTTAAATAGGAGCAAGTTGGTAACACTTATGGCAGTAATTATGTGCCAAATGGGAGCTTACGGGTACCAACTTATCCACCATTCAATGCTTCTAGACCTCAAAGTAATTTCAGGACAGCAAACAATCCTAGAGTTGACTTCAAACAAGGGGACAGCAAGCCTAAATCTATTTCAGCCAACATGAATCCTAAGTCTATTCCTATGGATCTTTACAAAGAAAGAAAGGAGAAAGGCTTATGTTTCAAGTGTAGGGAAAAGTATACACCTAATCATGCCTCAAAGTGTGTATACAAAAATGTCAAACCCAAGCTTCAGAGTATGTTAGTTTTTGAGGATTTTGAAGATGAGATGGATGAAGCTAATGCAATTGCACTTAATGCTGAAAATGAAAATCTTGAGAAAGAAGTTGGACAAAAGCATTTCTATGATCTAGCCGACTCTTTTTCTTTTGATCCAGGTGGAAGTGTTCCTTTTGATCTAGGTGGGATTTGTCATGAGCTACTTGCTGCCACTACTTGTTCTATTTCCATGGATGCTTGGACAAGATCTAAGAGCCTTAATACACTCCAATGGCAGTGCTCATAGTTTTATGAATAAGTCCATCATGAACAAGTTGAATTGTATTTTCACAGATTTACAGCAGCCCATTAGAGTTCAAGTGGCCAATGGTGAAGAGGAAATCAGCACACAGATATGCCCATAGGTTTCTTTACAGCTGGCAGAAAATTTTGAAGCAAAAGTAAACCTGATCACTTTGGAAATGGGGCCTATAGACATTGTACTCAGTTGTGATTGGTTGATGACATTAGGTAGGATCACTATGGGTTTCTCATAGTTGTTTATTCAAGTTATCTTCAATGGATAGCTTATCCATTTACAGGGAATTACTAGTAGATCAGATTTTCAGCTTATTACCATTCAACAACTCAAAAGGGAGTACAAGAGGTGCTCACAAATATTTGTTTTGCATTTGAATAAAGGGATGCAAGATCAGCCCAGTAATTCAGCAAACCATCTAGCCTTGACAACTCTTCTTGAGGAGTATAGGGATTTGTTTGAGGTACTTACTTCATTGCCTCCCAAGAGAGCAGTAGATCACCATATTGATTTGGAGCCTAACTCAAAGACAATCAATAAGCCACCTTACAGATTATCAAAGTGTGAACAAGAGGAAGTAGCCAAGCAAATCAAGGAACTTCTTGAGATGGGATTCATTGAACCAAGTTCTTCACCTTATGCATCTCCAATCCTGTTAGTCAAAAAGAAAGATGGATCTTTCAGGATGTGCATTGACTACAGGGATCTTAATAAGATCATAGTGAAGAATAGGTATCCGATACCCAGGATTGATGATTTTCTTGATGAGCTCAAGGGGGCTCGATTCTTTACGAAGATTGATTTGAGGTCAGGGTATCATCAGATTCGCATGCGAGAGGGTGATGAAGTTAAGACTGCTTTCAGGATTGATCATGGGCTCTATCATTTCTTAATGATGCCATTTGGGCTTACAAATGCTCCAACTACCTTCCAAAGCCTGATGAATAAGATTTTACAGCCTTTTCTCTTTCAGTTTGTCTTGGTGTTCTGTGATGATATTCTGATCTACAATAAGACTTTACAGGATCACTTGGCACATATGAGGAGGATTTTTGATGTATTGAGACATCACAGGCTTTTTGCTAAGGAGAAGAAGTGTTTTTTCATGTAGACTAAAGTGGAATACTTGGAAAATATTGTTAGTGAAAAAGGAATACAAGCTGATCCCAAGAATGTGCAATGTATAAAAGATTGGCCAACACCTACTACTACTACTACCTCTCTTAGAGGATTCCTTAGTTTATCTTCATTCTATCACCAATTCATTAAGCATTATGTGGCCATTGCAGCTCCTTTGACTGATAGGTTGAAGAATGAGGCTTTCTTTTGGGATGCTCTTGCAGATAACAGCTTCAACCAGTTAAAGGGACTCCTTACCTCTGCTTCTATCTTAGTATGCCCAGACTTTTTCAAAGAATTTACTATACAGTGTGATGCTAGTGGCCGTGGCATTGGGGCTGTTTTGCTACAGGAGCATGGAGTGATTGCCTTTGAGAGTCGTAAGCTTATAGATAAAGAAATGGCCATGAATATTTATGACCAAGCTATCTTGTATCCAATTAAGAAGTGGCACCATTACTTGTATGGTAGCCGATTCAGAGTACACAGTGATCACAAGGTACTTAAGTATTTCCTTACTCAGTCCAATCTTACTCCTAAGCAGCGTCGTTGGGTAGCTACATTACAGAATTATGATTTTGATGTCACTCATACAAGGGGCAAATATAATATAGCGGTTGATTCTCTTTCTTGTATGTGGGCTTGTAAAGTTTCAGCAATGATAGAATTGCATAATGATTGGATTGAAGAATTATAGGAGGCTTATCTTCTGGATGAAGAATTCAACCATATTTTTAAAAAATTACAGCAAGGTCTTATGGAAAAAAACTCGCATTATCAGTTCAAAAATGGCCTTATTTGGTTGAAAGGCAAGATTGTTATTCCTTTTACCTATTCTTTTACATGGAAAATTATGGAGAAACTACATTCTTCGCCTCTAGCTAGACATTTAGGAGTTTTCAAGACGTATGACAGGATCAACAAAAGTTTCTATTGGAAAGGACTGTGGAAAGATGTCAAGGACTTTGTCATGAAGTGTATGCCTTGTCAGCAAAATAAGGACAACAATCATAAGCCAGGAGGTTTGTTATAGTCATTACCTATTCCTACAGGTAAATGGACTCATATTACTATGGATTTCATTATTGGCTTGCCTATTACCAAGAAGGGATGGAATAGTATATATGTGGTGGTAGATAGACTCACCAAGGCAGCCCATTTTATTCCAACTAAGATTTAGTTTACTACTTCTCAAGTGGCCAGTTAGTTTATGGAGCAAATTTTTAGACTACATGGATTACCGCAGGTGATTGTTCACGATAGAGACTCAAAGTTTATGAGTAATTTCTGGCAGGCGATATTTACATCTATGGACACTAAATTGGCTCCATTTATGATCTCCAAACTTCATGGGATTCTTGGTTACACTTGGCTGAGTTTGCTTATAACAATTCTACCCATGCTAGTATTGGAGTTTCACCCTTCGAGGCCTTGTATGGTTACAAGGTGCCCTTACCCACAGTTATCTTTAATGAAAGGATCAATCCTCATGGGAAGAAAGAGTTAGAAAGAATGCTTCAACAATGCAAGATAAATCTTAGGAAAGCTCAAGACCAAATGAAAATGTATACTGATGAGAAGAGGCGGCCTTTAGAGTTCCAAGAAGGAGAGTTGGTTTTACTGAAGATGCCCAAGTCCAAGTACTCTGCATTAAAAGATGGATCTAGTAATAAGCTTGCCCATAGGTTTTATGGCCCTTACCGGATCCTTAAGCGAATTGGAGACTTGGCATACAGATTAGAGCTTCCCTCTTCCACAAAGATTCACAATGTCTTCCATGTTAGTCAACTCAAGCCTTTTTATGGTGATTCAGTGGATATAGTTGATGAGTTGCTACCTATTGATGAAGAATGTCTTATTCAGTACATCCCAAAGACTGTTACAGGTCAGTGTGAGAAGAAGTTTCGATCTCGTTCTATCGTGGAATATTTGATCAAATGGAGAGGTTTACCACCTGAGGAAGCTTCTTGGAGGCCTGATTCTATATTGGATGAGTTTCATTTATTAAGGGATACATTGGTGGCTGAAGCCTATTGATTATGGAGCTAGTGATGATGTAGACAGGATCAGGACAGCATGCTGTTTCAGAATAGTTTTTATCGTGCCGAATTCTCAGAGTTAAGCTATCTACATGAGCTTAAAGTACTCTTCAAGAGCTTCGTTTTGATATATGGCACGTCTCGTTTGGACACTTCTACTAGAAGTTATGGCAAATTTGGTCCAGCAGGGTCTGTTTACACAACAAGCTGTCTACTTCATTTTGAGATTATCTGTTGAATATTTTATGGTTCCATATACTTTTGAAATATTCCAGATCATGTACAGAGCTGGGGCCTACTCTTGTTCTTCAATTTTAGTCCATATAGTTGGTCATACTTCATTCATTTTCCCATTTGTAAAGCTGTAAAAACAGAGTAGTACTCTGTTCTCTCCATCCTTTTCTAGTTTTTCAGGTTTGTTTTTGAGGACAAAAACTTTTGGGACGGGATGGATTGTAAGAAGCTAGGAATAAGGACTTAGTGTAAAATAATATTGATATTATGCCATGTCACACAGACATTGGTATAAAAAGAGAGGACATGTAAATTTTCAGATTTCTTTTTGACACATTAATACAATTACTGTCCTTCTATCCCATCTTGCTTACAGCTTCCATGTCTTCTCTCTCTTTCCTGACTTTCTCTCTCCAAATCTAATCTTTTTCTCTCATCGTTACTCTTCTTCTTTCTTTTCCTGCAATCTTCTTTCACCTCTTTCTTTCTCTCTAGTTCACTCTCTAACACAAATATATTGTAGTCATTGATGCATGCAAGGAAACCATATAATTTACTCGTCTAGTGGAAGATTTGGGCATTGACAGAGTTGAAGTGCCATCAAGTTGGCACAAAGTCCTGTCTTTCATTCAAAGAAAAAGCACATTGAGATAAAGTATCACTTCATGAGGGAGGTGTTTGAGGACCATGGGATTGAGCTTGTCAAGGTTTATATAAATGATAACATTACAAATCTTCTTATGAAGTAATCAAGAGGATCCCTTGTTTTCCACTTACTCTCAAGCTACCTTATGTTGCTGCAAAGTAGCTTATTGATTTCTAAAACCTTTTTCTTCATATTTTGTAGTCTTTTTTTGCTTTCAAATTAAACCTCTCTCTAGGACCAGGACTCTGGCTCTTGCAAGGCCGGTTGGGAAACAGGACTCCTTGCGAATGCAAGTCCGCGGTCTGAGTGAGAGAGAGAGAGAGATTGATTTAAGTTCTTCAGAAGGGTCCACATGAAGAACTCCCTGTGAAGCTGTTCAAGCGTTCAGGTGTGTGAGATTCTGTGGCTTGCAAATCTCGTCCTGTAATTGAGAGGAATCATGGATCGCAGACAAGTTGCCTTAGCATTAACGCTTCTACTCGCCTTCCTCCCATTCTTCGTGGCATCGTCGTCCTGCCCATTTAGCCCTGCAGATGAAGAAGGCCACCACCATGATCATGGCCATCACGATCCCAAACACTCTACGAGCCATGTCCACGATGATCATGCTCATAGCCATAGCCATGGCCATCCAGCTCACAGCCAAGATAGTCATGATCGCCATGATCATGAGCATAGTCATCACGATTGTCGACATCATCATTATCACCATCATCATTCAAGCCATGAGCAACTTCATTCACAGCATAGTAGTGTGCACCGGCTTGCCGAAGAGATCGCAGAGGAAGAGGAGCTCAAGCTTTATGGTTTCAAACCACAGGCATACTGGGACAAAAGGCTGCACCCTGCCGCGGATGTATCTCCTCTAGGTAAATTGTATGCGACTGTGCTTATGTTGGCTCCAATGACATTCTTTAATGCCACCATTCTTTTTAGATGTACAACTGTGTTTTGCTCAATTATTGTTTCTAACACCAAAGAAATGATTCTGTGGGTAACATGGTACAAGGCTTTTCTGGCTAAACCTGTGCCACTAGAAGCGTCAGTATAGCACAAGGCTTTTCTGGCTAAACCTGTGCCACTAGAAGCGTCAGTATAGCACCAACAACCACCATAACTGAGTGCAGCAACTCATATCACCATTGATAACATTTTTCTGATTTAGTGTAACCATACAGAGTTCACAATCATCGTGGTTAACTCTTGTGTTGACAGTTGGTACAAAGATCTGTTTCTCACTTCTGTGGAAGACCTGAAAAAGTTTGGCATCTGAAATCTTACTCCACAGCAAGTCTGTTTGCATTTGTAAGCTGTGGGGTCTTCCAAGTTTGTAACCGATCTCCAATCTGCTCGCCATGACTAGCTAGTTGTTTCAAGGATTTTGTATCTCCCAAATGCCATATAGAAAGTATTGCGTTTCAAATTTCAAGGGGTTCTCCGATTTCACCTCTTTACAATATGGGGAATGTGATTTGACAGCTTCTCTGGACCTATAAGTTATGTGCATGGTTTTTCTTGCAGTCCATGTTTTTGTGATATCTGATGGAGCTGGAGGATGTGTGATGATTCTGCAAATCAAGTATTGGGCTGATGTGACTCCACTGTGGCCAGGTCAGACAGCTTATGATAGGCAGGCAGGCAGCAGTTGGACAACTTTTCCAAGCAGTCGGTCATGTACAGCAGATCGTGCAGCATTTGTTGCAGCTCAGATCGGCCCAGTTTCCAGGCTGACCTGGCTGCATTTGTCACCTATTTATAGGCTGTACATGTGCTTGTCAGTATTCAGACTGTTCATAAGAGATGGAGTGTTTTTTGAGGTGTCTGGAGTGATACACTCACAGATGCTCTCATCTACATACTCTGTTCTCAGTTTCAGCATTCAGCATTCATTGTTTTCAGAGTCTCTCTCTCTCTCTCTCTCTCTCTCTCTCTCTCTCTCTCTCCCAACAACCCAAACCCTGCCCCCCCACTCCACCCTGTCCTTCCCCTTCTTGTGCTTACATTTCATCTTCTGTCTCCGTCCGTGCATCCACTTCCGCACTGCTGCACTTTGATATGGTATCAGAGTAGTAGTGGGCTGCCGGAGAAGTGGACAGATCTGGAGGAGGAGTTGTAGTGTGCAAGAGGAGCAGAGTTTCAGCATACGAGTATCAGCAGGAGGGTTGTGCATCAGGGTGCTGCTGGAGCAGGCTGGAGAGCACATCAACAAAGGGAGAATTTCTGCGTTTGCTGATTGGGAGGGCTGCCTGGACCTGTGTTGTGCCAGGAGGAGGTGTGTGGACCTGTTTTGGTGAAGGTTTCAGCAAAAGAAGTGCCGAGAAGGCTGCATTTTCAGTAATCAAGGCCAGATTTTTGTGCCTCTGGTGGTCAAGGAGATCCAATGATCAAGTGCAGGAGTGAGAGGGGGGCTACCTATGAAGTGTGGCATTTTAAAGGTGGGAGAAGAATGTCTACTTGGACTATAAGATCCCCACTGTGCCGAGAAGGCTGCATTTTCAGCAATCAAGGCCAGATTTTTGTGCCTCTGGTGGTCAAGGAGACCCAATGATCAAGTGCAGGAGTGAGAGGGGGGCTACCTATGAAGTGTGGCATTTTAAAGGTGGGAGAAGGATGTCTACTTGGACTATAAGATCCCTGCTGTACCTATGCTTCCTCATGAATAGAAGATAGATGGAGACAACTTCAGCATCTGGAAGGTGATGATGGAGGCCATTCTAGAGTTGCATAATTTTGCGGAGATGATTGACTGTCCCGTGGTCAAGGATCCTACGTTTGTATGTAAATCCGAGAGTGCTGATTTGGAGAGGGCCAAGGTGCGCTGAGACAAACTAAATGCACACATCTGTTCCTTCACCTTCACCTTCACCTTTCTCTCATGTACATTGGTAGTCATTGCCCATATCAAGCATATGATGGGTGTGCAATCCTCATGCCTGCACTTAGACCAGCTTTGCCACTGGATGATGCCCATGAAGCAGGTGTCCTCAAAGATATAGATGTGGACTTCGCACCCAAACATGTTTGCATCAATGAAAGATCACATTAATAAGTTACAACTACAATAGGAGATTCTCCAAGTAGGGAAGGTGATCTCCTTTGGAAATATGCCTAGCAATCTACTTGCATAGCTATCCTGTAGGTATGGTGGGTTTTACTCATCTTTAATCACCTTTGAGAAGGTTGGTATTGTCACATGGAAAGAGTTGATGCCCATGGTGTTGGATGAGGAGGACTGTCTCAAGTTACATTTCCCCCCAAGGGGAACTTGAAGGCTTGACGTGCCAAAACTCAAACACAAAGAAGAAAGGGCAAGGAGAAGGAGTGCAAATTCAAAGAGTACTTCACCTACCACAAGTTTGCCAAGATAGGCCACTTCAATTGCCTAGATCAAGACAAGGAGGAGGACAAGGAGACATTCTCCTTGTTCGGAGGTATTGGAGCCATGCATCTCCCAAGATGCGAGGTTGATGGTTCCTTTGGCTCGGAAATGGTAGTGGTGCTTCACGCTGCATGACTCTATCAAAGAACGATATTGAGCACTTGCATTCCATGCTAGGCAATGTTTGTGGAGATATGCTAGGATAAATGAATGCAAATGCCAAAAACGAAACACAATGTCGTCCATTAGAGATGAATCTCGAGTGCAATGACTACCGGTTAGAGGTTGATGTAGAAAAGTGCAAAAAACACGAAAATGACTTGTTGCAGATGATGATGGCAAAACACAGCTTGTTAGGAGTTGCTAGGTTGAAGTGCGACAGTTGGGGATGACCACGGCAACAAGTTGAATGGAGATGATAGCAATCGGGGCAAAATGCAACAGCCAAATGAAGTTATTAGGATGAAGGCGACAATTGAAGATGGCCATTGTAGGAGTTGGAGGTGATGGCGGCAGCAAATTGGAGTGAAATGCAGGCTGGTGGAGTCGCCGGATAGATGGATGCGAGTTGAGGGGATAACCATGGCAACTAGATGAGGTGCTTGATGGATGGAGGTTGTGAAGAATTGGAGTAATTTGCAAAACAAGGGATGTAACTTGCAAGTGACCTAGTATGCCCTCTGTCAAAAGATGATGTACCAGCGAGACAATAGGGTTTGCAGGGAGGAACACAGAGTGAACTTGGCAAACATGGAGAAGAGAAGAGAAGAGAGAAGAAACTCTGATGAATGGAATGATGAAGATCTAAATCATGGAGTGAATGTGATACAAGGGAACAAGGGTGCCGTAGCACAAGGAAGATGATGAAGACAGTGACGAACCACGAACCACAATGTCCTCCTGAAGGGGTGTGAGGGTAGTGGAGAGACTAGAGAGAAGAGGTGACGGACTGAATGAATTAGGCGTGAGGAATGAATGAGAGAGTGGTCTATAAATAGGCACAGTCAAGTCTAGGATGGCGCCCCTTGTTGCGGTTGCAAACCCTAAACGCAAAACGCAAAAACACAAAAACGCAAATTACGAGTGAAAGGTTTCTCAACACCCCCTCTTAGGCTCAAAAAGGGGACGAAGAGAAGAGTGAGGTGGAGATGGAATGCTACATGTTGAAGAATGCTCATGCAATACGTGCCACTTGGACAATGTCCCTCGTGGGGAAATTGTTTACTTGCCCATACTAAAATCAGCTCCAAACAGTGTGTGATAGGCTGGAAACAAGTGCCAGACTTTTGTAAACAGCAATGGCCAGCTTGGACCGCGATATTCTCTGCGTTCGGGGTGTGGGCAGTAAGATGAAATACCTGAATTTTGCAAAAACGAGATTGTTTTCTGTATGGAGAGTGATCAGCAACAGTCGCTCTATTGTAAATAACTACAAAGTGTGGGTGGAAGGCTGGAAATAGGCACCAGACTATAGATGACAGCAAGGGATAGCTGAGATTGCGATGTCTTTCGCGAAAGAGGTGTACGCAGCGAGCTGAAAACACTTGAAACTTGCAAAAACGAGATTTTGATGCAGCGGAAGAAGAAGAGAAGCGGATGTCGAACCTGTCATCGGTCTTTACCGTCACTGGAGTGGAGGATCTTCGCTACTAGGTGAGCGGATCCAGCTTTGATACCATGTCAAAAGATGACGTACCAGCGGACAGTAGGGTTTGCGGGGAGGAACAGGGAGTGAACTCGGCAAACATGGAGAAGAGAAGAGAAGAGAGAAGAAACTCTAATGAATGGAATGATGAAGATCTGAATCACGGAGTGAATGTGATACAAGGGAACAAGGGCGCCGTAGCACAAGGAAGATGATGCAGACAGTGACGAACCACGAACCACAATGTCCTCCTGAAGGGGTGTGAGGGCAGTGGAGAGGCTGGAGAGAAGAGGTGACAGATTGAATGAATCAGGTGTGAGGAATGAATGAGAGAGTGGCCAACCACGAACCACAATGTCCTCCTGAAGGGGTGTGAGGGCAGTGGAGAGGCTGGAGAGAAGAGGTGACAGATTGAATGAATCAAGTGTGAGGAATGAATGAGAGAGTGGCCTATAAATAGGCACAATCAAGTCTAGGATGGTGCCCCTTTTTGGGGCTGCAAACCTTAAACACAAAATGTGGAAATGCAAAAATGCAAATTGCGGGTGAAGGGTTTCTCAACACCCTCTACTTATAGATGAGGAACCAACCAAAAAATGGAGTTTGTTTATGGGATACTAAAATGCACTAAGTGCATTTGAGTTTTGGGGGGTTTTTTGAGCTAATGAAGTTTTAATGAGTATTGCACCTTTTTTAGCTTAACACCCCCTCTTAGGCCCAAAATTGGAAGTAAAAAGAGACTACAAGCATAGCTTCTTGTATGTACCCCAAGATATTCCATCATAAAGCAGTTAGGGCATTGGTAAGTGGGTGCATGTCAGTTGTCAAAGAACCTATTGAGACTACAGAGGTAATGGTTGTCTTACCTTGGAAGTGTAAATGGCCACCTTGTCAGAAGTGGTGCAGCAATGGAAGCATAAACAACATGCTGAAATAAACTCCTGAAACACAAGACGAGAAAGAATGAATAAATGAACACAAATACATATGAGAACTCAGATGTACGCTTGGGAAACAGAATCCGTATCGAACACCAGACAACAGCATACAACAGGGAATCATTGGCTGTGTGGGCATCCTGGCACCGGCTCCTCTCTCTCCTGAAGAATCCACAAGTGATGGTTGAAGTACACAGAGGAGGAGGAGCCCAGCAATATATAAGCATAAAATGGGGGGAGTAATAAATGCAGTTGGCCAGCATTTAATGCTTTCTAGCCCTAAAAAGGGCACCATAAAATGCTAGAAAAATACTACATGAAATGCCATAGCCTCTGCAGCACAGACTCACACCTGAGCTGACTAATCTGCTAACACCCTCTCTCAGATCAGGGGTCATCTGATACAATAGAATAGTACAATGATGGGGAATCATAAACTATACAACATAGAACCACCAGAAGAACCATGGATATCCAAGTAGTGAGTGGCCAGCCCACCACCAAGATGCCTCGGAGAGTATTTGACGTCGATGTCGATCATAGTAGCACCACTTGAAAATAGAGAAGAATCATAGCAGCTCTCTGTGTTATGTCACCGATGTCACTCAGGACATACAAGATCAATTTGCCAAACATGTCTCTGAATATGTGACCATGGAATCCCCGCCTTCGGCCAAAACTGCCAAAGTGTCCCCTCTTGTGAGCTCTAGACAAAAGCCTCCCACTCTCTGTCAAGTAACCAGCCCATCATGAACCTGGATGTCAATCCCAGCTCCAAGATTTGTCCCTGCTAGATTTCGGTTGATACATTAGGGATGTCCTTCTCGGGATCCTGCGTATCTGTATAGATATACAGATGAGGCACGGCTGCCCCATCTCACCACCCTCTTTACAGCAGGTATATGCTGCTGTCCACTGGGCACAAATGGCTATCTAAAAGGTATATCCTCCCTGAAAACAACCCTCTTGACTTCCTCAGTCTTCTCAGGCTGCTTATGCATGCGATCTTCACGGAAGATGACGTCATTGCTGTGTACTACCTTTCTTTTCTCGGGATCCCAAAATCTATACCCCATCTCACCCTCGTCACCGTATCCTAGGAATATGCATTTACAGGACTTTGGTCCCAATTTACTGCGTTCTTCTTTCCGTATGTGCACAAAAGCCTCACAGCCAAACACTTGCAAATGAGCATAAGAAGGTGGCTTGTCCGACTACTCTTCCCGAGGGACTCTCCCCTCCAAAGACCTGTTCGGTGACCTATTGATTAGATGAATGACTGTCCTAACAGCCTCTGCCTAAAAGCCATGTGGTAATGTAGCATGAGACAGCATCGTACGGACCTTATCGTGGATGGTCCGATTCATGTGCTCTGCAATTCCATTTTGGGGTGGATTATGAGGGGCAATGAGCTTCCTCTTTATCCCCTTATTGTCACAAAATGCCTGAAAGGCTTTGGATACATACTCCCCACCGTTGTCAGATCAAAGACACTTAAGTGTCTTATCAGTCTGGTTCTCAATCAATGCCAGGAATTTTTGACACTTGCCAAGCACTTCGTCCTTGCTACGAATAGGGTAAACCCATACCTTCCGAGTAGCATCATCGACAAATGTGACAAAGTATTTCTTTTCCCCTAGAGATAACTCTGGTATTTGACAGACATCGGAATGTACTAACTCTAGAGGCAAAGATTTCAATGAAAGAGACTTTTTATGAGATGTCTATGCATGCTTACCATAAACACAATGATCATAGTGCTCAAAATCAGCATAATGAAAACAAGGCAAATAACCCAAATGAGAAAGTACTTTCATGCTTGTCTAACTCATGTGTCCCAACCAGCCATGCCATAGGGAAACACTTGGCTGCTTGGTCATGACAACAACATGGTCATGCATACTAGAAACATGAAGTGGATACAAAGTATCACTCTTGCAACCTTTGGCAATAACCCTACATCCCTTGTAGATCTTCCATTTTCCGTCACCAAAGGTGATATGAAAACCATTATCATCTAGCTGACCAGTACTAATCAAGCTCTTCTTGAGCTGAGGTACATGCTTGACATGCTAAAGAGTGAAGACAGATCCATGCTGAAATTGCAGCTGCACAATGTCAATACCTGCAATGTCACATGCATAGTTGTTCCCAAGATGGAAAACTCCATGTTTGCCCCCAATGTAGTTGGAAAACCACTCGCAATGAGCGGTGATATGAAAAGAGTCACCTGAATCTAAAATCCAAGTGCGCATGTCATCATCCGTATATGCAATCAAGGCTTATGCATTGAAATAACAAGAGACAAAGAGGGCATCATTCCCACTGTCGCTCTCATAGTTGACTACATTCACCTCTTCGATCTTTACACTGCTCTTCTTAGCAGGCTGACTCTCTTTCTTCTCTTCTTTACTGTCATCTGTCATCTTGCCTTTCCCTTTCTCTTTCTTCCATCTATAGCAATCATGTTTGAATTGACCCTTTTTGCCACAATGATGGCATTCAACATTCTTACCATGGGATTTATTGTGTCCCTTGCTATTAGATTTCCCTTTCTGCTGCGATCTACCTCTAGTGTGCAAAGCAGTGGAAGACTTGCTAGATGCATTGTTATGCCGATTCATTTCTTTCATGAGTAGAGCACTCTCTACATCCGATTACAATAACATGGCATTAGAATTGCTCATAGCAGTCCTAAAAGTATCCCAGCTCTCTGGCGGAGTGCATAGCAAGAATGTAGCTTTAAACTTCTCATCAATGTTGAACTTCAAGGCAACAAGTTGGTTGAAAATGGAATTAAACTCATTGAGGTGAGTAGACATAGCAATGCCTTCTTTCATGCGCAAATCCATGAGTTTCTTCAGCCAGTAGACTTTGCTTGCATCACTTTTTTGGGCATACAATTCCTCCAGTCGCGTCCAAATGGTATAGGCAGTATCAAGCCCTTCTATGTTGAACAACAAAGCATCAGAAATTGAAAGCTCGATGGTCGAGCGAGCAAGCTCATTCAGCTCATCACAGTCATCTTGATCTACATTGGCTGGTTTTATCCCCTTCTCTTTGGTCGGCTTTGCCTACTTCTTCTGCAACAAGATGTTATAGCACTACTTTTGCCAAACTGCGAAGTTGTGTGCTCCTTAAAGCTTCTTGATGTGCAGTAGATTGCTACTGTCACTATTGCCAGCCATAGTTGCAGCCCAAAAGTACACAGCTGCAAGACAAAAAATGTCAAGACAAGTGACCAAGAAGGATTGTAAATTTCAATTAGCAAGAGATTCCAAAATCTTTGATTCAGATCAGTTTACTGATCATAACCCAGCATATCAATGGCATATAGACTCGGTTACATACATAAGTGTATGTCCAACAAGCATTGGACAATTGCATGTATGACCTGTTTGCAGACAAGACCTGCTGTCCATTGTTTACAACTTCAGAATGTCTGCAAAAGCTGATGCATTTCAGCCCAAAGATGACATATAAAACATGTCCAATCACTGCCCAAAGTGTATGCAGGTAATCTAATACCAAAACAGTGTCAACCAACTCAATTAGAAAGCATAGAGTTCAAGAAAAACCCTCTTAGATTTGTCCCTGTGACTTGCAGTTTTATGACAGACAGGAGCAAGATTTCAATTCTCCAAACAAGCATAAGATCTTCCCAAAGCTGTTTCCACATATGTGACATCAAAGTCAAGCATCAATATACCATTCTGGATACCTGAAATCACGTTTGGAAGCAGGATATAATGCATAAATCCTCAAAGTGGCATTCAGCCTGTTCATTTCAGCCAACAAATCCCTGTCAAAACTGAGTAAAATCTCAGTCAAAATCAGCCCAAATGCACTTCAAGTCATAGGCATATCATTCCTCTGTTTCTTGACATTATATGAGCATGTATATGCATCAATGGACATGTCCAAGGACCAATGTCATCTTAGGACAGAGTGCTGCCTGTAAATTTCAGGCTGTGGACTGTGTATTCCAGCCACAAGTAAGTCTGCAAACTGATTCAAATCTGTGCTCAGATCAGCCCAAAAAGGATTTCAAGCTAATGGCACATGATCTTCAAGACATCCAACATCCACTGGCATCCAATAGCTATTATATGAGCATGACATGTGAGTATCAAACCCATAAAGATGTGTGCTGCCCTGTGTATACAGCCTGTAAAACTGTATATTCCTTGCTCTGGACTGAATGTATCAGCCCAATGTCAATGCTCAAGGTCTATGTCAAGCATCCAAATATGTTAGAGCTGCCCAAAATATGTTCATTGGAGTGCAAAGCCCCCGAGGAGCTGCCTGTCAATGTCAGCCTGTAGTAGGCACAAATCAGTGTGAGCTGACTTGAAGACTTGCTTGAGATGTTGAAGGTGAGGAGGCTCAAGAGGGGCACCAATGGTACCCAAGGAAGGCCCAAACAATGTCCAAACAAGCCTAGATAGGCTACATACAAAATAGGGAAGAGAAGCTCCATTGTGTTGTTGAGCTATGGCTGTCCACAACCTGTGGCATTTCTCACAGACTTGTTCTACCTGTTCCCAAGCTCATGCTTCACAATGCCCAGCTCCAGCTTCCGAGTCCTGCGCTTTGATACTACTTTGTTGTATGCACGGATCAATGGAGTGAAGCTGTTGATTCAGGTTGAGAGAGATGAGAGACAGAGACAGTCTTTTGGTGGTACTGAATAGTACCTCAATAATGTTTTAGATAGGTATATAAGTCATGTACAGGTTAGCCCTTAAGAGTGGGCATAGGCATTGCCCTTTATCCCAACATCACCTTCCCGAAAAGTAAACTGAACATTCTTCTCTGAGGTCATGGACATAGACAAACAACTCATGGATACCAATGCCTAAGAAAGGCCTCTTTAAAATCAATGGGACTTATCTGTAAGTATATGGATATTTTCTGCTTGTGGTTTCTAGTTTACATTGTTTTTTTCCAGTTCCGAGTTTTGTGGTGACATTCTAGGTGGGTTTCTACAGTGGTATAGGTTCTGATTGGTTCTGTTTTACATGAAAATCTCTTGAGCAGGATTGTGGCTTTGGGCGTTGGGATGTTCTCTGCTTGTGAGCATGGCATCACTTATCTGTCTCATTCTTCTTCCATTCATTGTTGGTGAGTTTACTACAGCTGAAAGTATGTTTTCAATTTGCTTCAGAAATGGCTTGATATATGCTAATAGGTTCAATTGTGTATTGGCAGCACATGGGAAACCTTCACGAGTGGTAGTGGATTTTTTGGCTGCATTTGGGGTAAGAAAGTCCTTATCAGGAGCGCATTTCCATTGATGTAACATTCTGCTTTAAAAGGAGGCATAAGCTTCTCCATTTGTTTTTGCTCTTCTTCATGGTGCTGAACAAATAGGCTGGAGCTATGTTGGGGGATGCATTTCTCCACCAGTTGCCTCATGCTTTAGGTATACCTCATGTTGAATCTTGGCTTAGCACTTGATAACTCTTTTGTCTCTCTTTGTCAATGATTCCTCCCTGTTTCCCTCGTGAAGGAAATGCTGGTGGGCACTCCCATTCTCATGGTGCTGAGCATGGGCATGCACATACGCATGACCATCACAGTCACATGCATGAGGGTTGGAGCAATTCTGATGGGCATGTGCATGCAGCAGCTGGAACTCATGGTCATGCCCACTCCATTGAGGACTTATCTGTGGGACTTGCAGTTCTTGGTAATAAAAACTTAAGGGAGTCCTGAGGATTCGATGGATAAAATGTACATTTTGGCTACTTGAGATCTTTCATATCTTTTTAACTTCCAAATTGTATGATATGGGTGTAGCTGGGATCATCTTGTTCTTCATTGTTGAGAAGATAGTGAGGCAAGTTGAAAAATTATCTTCACACTCAAATGTTCCTTGGCTGCATCATCATCACCACCATCACCATCAACAACATCATGATACACAGCTTTCAAAGGAAAATGGTACACCTTCCATGTCAAACAAACAAAATTCACAGGCAGAAAACGACAAAGACAGTGATGCAGAAGTTGAAGACAATCAAGTATCTGAGAAGGATACAGGCAACACTTCTGATGGAGGGCAAAGTAAATCTCAAGCCAATTTGCAAGTAAAGTGAGCTTTAAACTTCACTAATTGGCAATTTCTTGTATCCATATTTTTCCATCATATGTGCATGGCTTGTCTCTCTGCTTCTGACTACCGTTCACAACTCCTGAAGTTGAGAAAACGAAAGAGCAAAGAAGATGCAGATGAAGGGAAAATACCATTGCTGACAAAGAAGGATGGTTCACATATAAAACCAGCCTCAGCATTAAATGCAACTCCAAATCTGGTTCTGGGCTATTTGAATCTCTTCTCTGATGGAGTGGTATGATTTTATATTTTGATTATCTGCATTATCCTTTTGATAAGCAGATCATGCAATTTCCATTAAAGACTTCTTGTGCTGTAGTTTTCATCTCATATGCAATATTTGAATGAAGTGATTAGATTGCCAATCTGACTCTAATGGCTAGCCTACATTATTCTTCATGGATCAGGTGCACATTGTGATTTTCTCATCTTGGTTTTTGTTGAAATTATAGCACAACTTTACTGATGGGATGGCCCTTGGATCAGCATTTTTAAACCATGGAACAATTGGTGGCTGGTCTCGAACTCTTTTCTTGCTTGCACATGAACTTCCACAAGAGGTGTGTAAAGGGAGATACCATGTTCTCAAATTCAGTTGTTGCCATTGGGGACACATAGCAAGTACACAAATATCAAGGAGACATCACATGTTTTGCATCTTACATGCAACTATGATTGCAGATACAGCATCATGTGCGACAGATGTAGCATTACATGCATTACAGACATAATGTTATGTAACTGTAGTGGTTAAGCTGATTACCTTTGTTTAGGAAATCTTCAAGCTGTGTACAAGTGCTGCTTCTTCAACCTTCTAGGCCAAAACTTGTAGATTTGTGCGAGGGTTGCTGCAGGGCTTTGCTAACTTGGATTTCTCCTCTTACGATACTTGTGTATAGTGGCTATGAAGGAGTTCTTATCTTCCTAGAACTTGTGTGTAGCGACTGTGAAATTTCTTTCAAGATACTTGTGTATAGTGACTACGAAAGTGCTATTTTCTTCTCTTTGTATGCACAGTTTTGAAGTTAGCTAAGTATCTGCAAACAACTCTTGAGAGTCATGTTTGTCAAAAAGTACACTCCAAAACATGGTAGGAAACAAGATAACTTAAGGCAAACACTGGACTGAATGTCTCCCTTCTCCAAAAGAGATACCAACATGTTCTCTACATCTGTGCAAACGGTGTGCACCACTGCTAATACTTGTCACAAACTGGCTTCATCAGCCTAGACTATTTTTCCTTGCACAAAGAAAATAATGCCAGATAGGGCTTTCCAGAAACTTGTTCTGTTAGTATTTTGAAATTAACCTGTGAACAGGTTGGAGATTTTGGGATTTTGGTGCAGTCAGGTTTCAGTGTGCTCCAGGCGTTAGCCTTCAACTTTTTGTCAGCATTAGTGGCATTGGCAGGAACAACAGTGGTATGAGTATTTCTGGCTATTAACTTTCTTATGCCCAGGTCATTTGAATCATTATTTTAAGTGCTGGTACATATTGGAGCAGTGAATTTGATTGTTTTTGTTTTGTTTAGGCTTTGTTGCTGGGTGGAAATCCTGGTCATTCTTCGTTGATAGAGGTCAGATTTTGCATTATCTCTGTTAGTGGTTACTACTATGTTTTATCCATGTGCCCAGGTCTGAGTGCAAAATTTGCTGTGTAACACAGGCACATCCACACCTACTTCCAATATGTATCCATATTATAAATAAAACATGCATGCACAATAACACACGTGTGCACCACAGAGTGATGCAGAGGCATGTAAACACCTTTATGCAGCACGTATGGTCCTAAACCTTTACACCCAAACATACATCTATACATGTGCATGTGTGTGACCACTGCAGAAGCATGCATGCATGCACCCATGCACACCCAAACATTCATACACGGAAGAATTTGCAGGCCATCTTGTTATATGGATTTTCACAACATTTTGAAGCCAAAGAGATCATAAATCATGTGTAGTGCTGTTCTTAATCCTTTCTTTTTTCAGGGTTTTACTGCTGGCGGATTCATATACATTGCTGTTGCCGGGGTTTTACCCGAGATGCATCAATTTGGGACCTCTGCCAAAACCACAACCCTTCAGTTGGTGGCTTTAGGTTTGGGTATAAGTGTTGCCCTTTTTATTTCCTTGATAGAGTAGCTCGTTCATTAAATTGATTGTCTTTAGGGCAATTCTTCTTATGAGTTTGTCCTATTGTAGCTTATCATTAGATGGCAAACTATGGCAGACAATTCCCTGCTTTGGCAATCTGTAGATGATAGAGGTTATAATAATATAGGTGAATCCGTTTTTTTCTTTGGCACCACATCTGGTCCTGTAAAGAAGCCAATTCAATTTTTTCAAGGGCTCTTGTTACTTGAGCTATGTAAAACATGAATCAACTTCCAGATATGGTCCCACTAGAGTTTATAATGCAGTGGGTCAAATTGCCAGAGGCAAGCTGAGGTGATTAGTGATGGGTGGTCCTTGAAAGCTAGCAGTAGTCGTATGTTACTTGAAACAAATAGCAATTAATTAAGGGCAAAATGAGATGTGCAGTGATAGACACATCACATTGAGCGTGTTTCTAGAATGGAATTTGTTGTGACAAATTTGCCTTATCTAGAATAAGACCTGATTTAATGACCAATTGTATTGGTGTTAAGAATAATGCAATAGCCTTACGATGTGTGAAATGACTCTGGATCATGTTTAGAACAAAATGATGCCTTGGTACATACATCTATTTACATGGGTGCATGTGCCATGATAATGTTGCCCACCCTGGATTTGTACTTTAGGATGGGCCCATGACCATTGTACCGGAGTTTGGTTGTTATTAGGAAGTTCAACATCCTTTTGGATCGTTAAAGAGTACATGATGACCTTATGATCCTTTCTGTTTTCAACATCCTTTGCCTTGTACAATGGGTTGTGGATTACATGATCCTAACATCAGTTGTAATTGGATCGTGTGAAAGTTGTCCACTCTCAAACAACTCAAACAACCAGATAAACCACAAATCCACAAGAATGTGCTGATATTTTTGTAATTCTCGGTGTAAGAGCAGCTCGCCATAGGGGTAAGTCCAGCTTGGAGCTGTACTGAATACCTGAAATTCGGGTGGTCTTTTTGGGCGTTGGAACACATTGTTTAAAAAGCAAGTATAGTAGTGAGAGCCTACAAAACAACTGTGCCCCTTCTCTTTCATTAGCATGCTTATAATACCGCATGTGGCTTCAGTTGCAATACCTTAATTCTTGACTTGAATCAGACCATTAAGATCTGTTATCTATTGACTTGCACTAAAGCCTTCTGATTCGTCTGTAAATTTTGTTTGCCAGATGAGTATGTCTAATTCTTTGTAGAATCTCATATGGTCCAATTGTGAAAATGATTTGGGTATAATCTTTTCCTGTTTGGATAATAAATTAAGGACTTTGGCCCTTTCTATTTGTGCCTCTGTGATTCATGATCTATTCTTTTTTGTCGGGTTTGAGCATGTGTTACATTCTTTTGAGTTGCAGGCTGGACAATATGTTGAAATTGCTGTAGTTTGATTTACCAATTGGTTGCATCTTTGAATTGCTTTCATTAAATAGCCATGGTTTTTGTTATTAAAAAATGGTGATAATGGGATGCAAATGTCGGTTGGATGTCCATGCAGTTTCAAATGACATTAAAACATTATTACTTTAAATTTTGATCTTGATCTAATAAACTTTTTTGAGGACATGAATTACCTATTACAACTTGAATAGAAATTTAGATATGCTATTGTTAGAAGTGTTTCTTCAAAGCACGAACTTCACATCTAGAAAATTCTATCTAAAGAATCTAAGCCTAATCTGCATTTGCATGCTCAACAGCATCAATATGGTAAATATGGAGCCATAATGTGTTGCAACGGCAACCAACAATAAGCCTCCTCTCTTGGAGCAACGTCTAATTCTTTGTAAAGTCTCATATGGCCCAATTTGTGAAAATGATTCGGTAATATTTTCTCGTGTTGGATTATATACAAGATCTTCATCTTCCTTTTTTTGGATTCTTTGTCTTTGCGATCCCACCTTGGATAGAGATTTAGATATGCTATTTTTCGAAGCATTTTTTAAATTATGAATATCACACCATCTAATAAGTTATTTATTTAATGAAACTAAGCCAAATCTACATTCTTTGTTGCCCTTGTCTCTATTTCTAATGAGCTTGAGTTTCAATTATTTTCAAATGTAAGATGTTCGCATGGTATCTGTGCAAGTGGAAGTAAGGAGTCTGGTGTCCTTGCATGCTAAGATGATTTTGAAGATATCATTTTGTGTGCATTGTATCTTGCTAAAAGAAATGATATGCTTGTGTATATCCAAGCATTGTCCCTGCAAAATTGGAAAGTGTTATATGTTCTCTTTGATATTCTGCCTGCATAAACTGACTTACCAATCCAACAGCATAGCTCAAATCTGGCCTGGTAATAGTCATATAAATCGAACTTCCTACTATGCGTCTATACATAGTAGGGTCTTCTAGAAGCTCACCTGCATCTGTGCTCAGCTTCACATTCTGCTCCAAAGGAATTGAAATAGGCTTACAGCTTGTCATCCCATATTTGGACAGCATGTCCAATCTATACTGCCTCTGCAAGAGCTGAATTTCACTTGGTGATCTAATCACCTCAATGTCCAAGAAATAACGCAGCTCTTCCAAATCCTTCATCTCAAACTTCTGTTTCAATAGCATTTTCACATGAATGATATCTTCATCACTGTCACTTGTCATAATCAAATCATCAACATAAATGACAAGTAGCATAATACCTTTCTCTGTTTTTCTCACATAAAGTGAGAAATTTGTCTTGGAAATCTGAAAGCTAATAGTGACAAGATACTGTCCTATCTTGTCAGACCATGCTCTAGGTGCTTGCTTCAAGCCATACAAGGCTTTTTTCAACCTGCAAACAAACTCAGGATGAACAGCATGTACATAGCCTGGTGGCTGCTCCATATAGACCTCTTCTTGCAAATCACCATGCAAAAATGCATTCTTTACATCCATCTGATGTAAAGACCATCCCTTTGATGTAGCCATAGCAATGACTGCTTTTACAGTTGTCATCCTTGCAACTGGACTGAATGTTTCTTCATAGTCAATGCCATATGTTTGTGCATACCCCTTGACTACTAATCTTACCTTGTATCTGTTCACAGAACCATATGCATTGTGCTTCACCTTATAAACCCACTTACAGTCAATTGCATTTTTACCTTTAGGCAAAGGTACCAATTCCCATGTAGCATTTGCTTTCAAGGCATCCATTTCTTCATCCATGGCTTTCTCCAATTTTTCTTTTTCCATGGCTTGCTCAAAAGATGTGGGTTCTGGTTCCTGTATTACTTTAACCATATATGCATAGTGAATGGCTGTAAATTCATCATATTTCAGCTTATCCACAGGATACCTAGCTCTCGTAGACCTGCGCAAAGTAGGTTCACTCCCAGGTGCTCTCAAAACATCCCTGGTCTTCCTTACTCCAGGTGTAACAATAGAAGGAATACTCAACTCATCATCAATGCTCTGTTCTGAGCCACTGGATTCACCATCCACATAAGAGTGACCTGCATTCACATCAAACATGGGCTGATCAACCTTCTCTTTTCCTTTTCGTGATACTTGTATACCACTATCTGCATTACTTTGAGAAGATTCTCCTGATCTCAATCTGCCTGTCCATGGCGAAGAATGTGAACCACTACTAGAGGACGCTTCAGGTCCACTAATATTTTGTGACTGCTGCTGTGAATTCTGTGCAGCATTACCATTTTGTGCATCTACATCATCAATCACATTTACTGGTTTATACTAGCTACTCATCTCATCAAAAACATCTCTGCTCACTGTAAACTTACGAGTAGAAGGGTTATAGCATCTATACCCTTTTTGTTGCAGAGAGTAACTAATAAAGATGTACTTCTCAGCTTTTGGATCTAACTTGGATCTCAACTCATCTGGCACATGTACATAGGCAATGCAACAAAAAATTTTCAAATGAGAAATATCTGGTTTCCTACCAGTATACCTCTCCTCTGGAGTCATTCCATGTATTGCTGCAGTGGGAGTCCTGTTCATTATGTAGACTACTGTAGCAACTGCTTCAGCCCAATAAAAATATGGCAAGTCTTTTTTATTGAGCATGGCATAAGATACCTCTCCAATATGCATGTTTTTCCTTTCTGTAATTCCATTTTGTTGTGGGGTATGACTACATGAATATTGTTGCTTTATGCCATGCTCCTGCAAGAACCTTGCAAACTCATTTGAGAGGTACTCTCCCCCTCCATCTGACCTTAGGCATTTTATTTGCAGACCTGTTTCTTTTTCAGCCATAGCTTTAAGGGTTTTGAAATGCCCAAAAACTTCACTTTTCTTTTTCATAAAATACACCCAAACTTTTTTGCTATAGTCATCAATAAAACTTACAAAATAATGACAGCCTCCAAGAGATGCAGCTTTAGTTGTCCACACATCAGAGTGGATTAATTTCAATGGCTTCTTACTCTCTTGAACATGTCTAGGAAATGGTTTCCTTGCCTGTTTTCCAAACTGACAGGCTTCACATACCTTATGGATTTCTGCAACCTTGAATTTTGGCAATCCTGCAACAATATTTTGGGCTAGCATTGATTTAAGTCGCTGTACATTAACATGACCAATGCGTTTATGTAAGATATCAATATCTGTAACTACACCAGTCCCATGTGCAAACATTGCTGTACTCAATTTAGACATGTTTGCATCCAACGTAAACATTCTGCCATTCTTCTTTTCTTTTGCTATCAAGCGACCTTTATTTTTCATATCCTCAACAAAGCATCCATGAGGATTAAATCTGACCTGCAAGCCTTGCTCAACCATTTGACCGACAGAAACCAGATTCTTGGTGATATTTGGGACATGAAATACATCGGACATGTATTTTTTTTTCCCATCCTACATAGACAATGGAATTTTTTCAATCTGCACAATAGGATGTGCAGTATCATCACCAGTCTCCACAAATCTTGGTTTTTCCATTTTCCTTGCATCCTCCATCCATTCTGCATGACCTGTCATGTGGTTTGATGCACCTGAGTCAACATACCATACATCATTGCTTTCTTCTGCACTTGTCACAGAATTGTTCATGTGCTGCACCATGAACAAATGCTCATTTCTGTCATCACCATGTCTGCTAGAAGATGCATAATTTTCTTGTTGCAGTTTTCCATTCATGATGTCATTCTGCTTTTTATAGCAGTCTTTAGCCATATGACCCATTTTACCACAGTAGTAGCATTCAACATTACTGTTTGCATTTTGACCTCTTTGCCATCCACCACGACCTCTTTGGCTCCCCCTGCCTCTAGAGTTACCACATCCTCCTCCATAGGACTGGTTTTCTTGAGTTTGCTGTATATTCTGATTTCTACCACGGCCTCCAAATCGGCATCCTCTACCTCTTCCAGCATTTGAGTAGAAGACAGTTTCTTTTGAAGTTCCTCCTGAAGAAGATGCACCATAATTTCTATGTTCCTCAGAAATTAGAAGAGCAATCAACCCCTCAAAATCAGGAAATCTTTCACGAACTGAAATGGATGTCCGAAACTGTGCATAATCCTTTCCTAGACCATTCAAGGTCACAGAAACTAAATCATCTTCCACTGGTGACCCAATGGAAGCAAGTGCATCTGTAATCTTCTTCACCTTCATGTGGTAGTCGTTGATGCTCATATTTTCTCTTTGCACATTGTGCAACTCTTGCTTGAGCTGCATTTTTCTGGCTTGTGTATTTGTGCTATACATTTTTGACAAAGTATCCCATGCCTCCTTTGGCGTACTTGCATCCTGAATATGCACAATCATAGAGTCTGAAATGCTGATAGACAGCCAATACATAACTTTCCTGGCTCTCTCATGCCATGCTTTAAATACCTGCATTTGCTGTTGATTGGGAACATCAGGAAGAACTGGTTCTTCTTCATTTCCTGCAACAAATTTCCAATATCCTTTTCCCATAAGGAAATTCGTCATTCTAAACTTCCATGCTTGGAAGTTATTCTTGTCAAGCTTTTCAGTGACAATCTGTGAAAGAGAATCAGATGCCATTACAGAAGACTGCAAAAAATTCTGTCACTGCAAAAACCACAGCTTCACCCTCACAAGGGAAAATCTGTAAAACTGGAGAAAGTGGTATTTGACCACAGTCACTTCCTAGTGACGATTTTGCATCAACAGGCAACAGGGATGATTCTGTAACTCCAACGTCTCTGCACACAAGCATACAATGCAATTTTTACAGTAACTATTCACCGACCTGTAGAACAGTGGCTGCACAGCATAAAACTGGGCCTTTTCCTGAGTGCGTGCAGAAAACTTCCGCCTCCAAAACAGGCCCCGAAATGGCCTCAAATAAAAAAAACAAGGTCGCCAAGGGCTAAAGCCTACCCCCGCAGCATATATTGCCCTCTTGCTTCACCGCGAAGGGCGTCTCAACTTGAGACAATGCACTCCTGCACTTTCCGGCTGTGCTACCTGCAGAGATCAGCTCCCAAAACAGAAAATGAAAGCAACACTGCTCCTCTTACCAGAACGTCGCGAGCTTGGCTTGCTTTCTTGAGCTCCTTACCACGAACAAGGCTTTGATACCATGTCAAGATTGTGGGAGAGAAGGAAGGAGTCTCGCTTGAAGCTTTCTTGCTTGCACAATGGGGGAAGACACACAAGGGTGGAGGCTGAAAACAGTTTTCCTCTTCTTAGTTGTGTAAGCCAAAAGAACTCAAGTACAAAGAAATAGAAGAACCCTATATATGGGTCTCAAACCAAACTCAACTAACTAAGGTGGCATACTAACTGAGCCACGAACTAGAGTAGATAAGGATAGCTATCATGTAGCTATTATTCATGGGCGGTATACCAACCGCGTCTGCAACTGACAAGTCGGTGACATAAATACACAACGGCCACCCTGGCGTATCACGAGTAGAGCTCGATATCTCAACAATGATACCCTTCACGGCATCCCAATGATGCCTACCAAGTGTATCCATATAACATACCAAAACTCCCACTGCAAATGTTATGTCAAGATGAGTGGCTATCATAGCATACATCAACTTGCTCACTACAGATGTATAAGGAATCTTAGCCATCTCAAGATTCTACTCATCAGACTATGGACAATCGGCATGAGTAATATTCACATGAGAAGGTAAATTACAACTACTAAGCTTAACATTCTATATATGAAACCTCTCAAGGACCTTCTGGATGTACTCCTCCTATGACAAATGGTCCCTATCAATTGAGATTCGAAGACCGCCACTTATTAGTGGCTCTCGAAAAATGCACCACCTATCGGGACCTAAAACGGATCTGACACTAGCTCTATGGCACTAGCCAGGCCTCTACTACACACCCAAACCACCCCTCACGGCGTCGCGGCCAAGAGCTTCTAAGGGATATGCTATCCTAACCTCAAATACAAAAGTTTGCATTTGTATGGATTGTAATTGAATGGATAACTCTTCCCATACTCCTCAGAGGGAGTCCATACACATATTGGTATTATGTACCACGTAAGCACAAACAAAGGTAGCACCCAGACGGATTGCCATGGCTCCACTATGGCTCTCCTACCTTAGGGATTGGCCCTAAGAGATGCGCTATGGTGAACACATAAAGCACGTATGGAATACTCTCCACTCTTTTAATCAATTGATCTAGGAGATAATAGATAATCCTTATCGAATATTCCCCAAAAGGAATGAACCACTAACGCTATAGCTTAGGGTACCTCACGCTCACTGTAGGTCATCATTCTCATGAAAACAATTGATATGCATCTAGGATGATACCATGTTTTGTGTGCAATGCAATTGTGTATATTTCTTAGTGCGAAACCATTTTATAATTGAGAACCAACATTGTGAAGGTGCAAAAACATCTATTTTCATGCCTTTCTTCTAATCGAGTTTGTTAAGTTGCTTGGGGTCAGCACCAAGCATGCTCGTGCTATTACACCCTCCTAATTTTAAACCACATGCATCATATATTCCAGGCATCAGAAAAACATAAAAATTCAGCATATTATCAGCACTGAACAACCCCCTTCTCCTTACCACTTAAGATTGTGCATTTGGTGGTAAGTTTAGAGAGTGATTTTTATGTATTTTTCCTACATAAAAAACAATAAACACTCACTGTAACACAAAGATACAGCTTAACTAAGGCTAAACCTCATGCCTCAGTCTTACCATACATTCACAAATACAAATATTATTTTTTTCTATTTTTGGATGCAAAAAAAAACTTATTTTTTTTTCTTATTTTTAACTACTTATTTATGAATGAATACTAATATTTTATAATTTACTAATTTACTTCTCTCATAGAATCAACCATGGAAATACACAGGAGGAGAGAGGAGAGAGCAAGACTAAAACAGATCTCTTGATAGAATGCATCCTTTTTTGAGCAGATTGAAGCATCGGATTGTGTCCAAATTCTCTATCTTGCCACCTTCTTCTCTCAGTCTAATGTCAAGGGGCACAAAAATGATCTTTTAATTCAAAGAGGGGATGTCAAAAAAAATGGTGTTCCCCCTTCTTCCCCCATGATTCATGTTTGTTGGTCTTTAAGCCTTTAAACAAGGCTTAAGGCTTAAGGCTTAAAGCCGTAAAAATTTTGGTTCAAGTTGGAGTTTTCGTATTGCGCGAGGTGGATTTTTGTCGAACAAAGACCCAAACGATCTTTGATTCATGAACAGACGGGATGGTCAACTTCGTGGCATCAAAATCTATAAACATGGCCTTCATCATGCACTTTTAAGCACCTGGATCACACAGTTGCTTTATAATGTGAAACCTTGTGGGGATTAAATGTGGGGTCAAATGGACTTTGATTGACAAATTGAGACTTGCATTGCATTCTTGGCATCAAACTCCATCTAGGAAAACTCTAGCTCATTGATTTGCAATCGTTTCATTTTCCATGAAGAACTCCTAGGTTCTTTTTGGCTTAAAAAATGGGCCCTAAAAATCCGATCTCACCAAGGTTTGGTGTTATGAAGCATATACTAGATCCAGAAGCCAAAAAGCATGTGATGGAGGCTAGGCTAATAGATTTTGATGCCAAAAAGTCGCTTGTCTAGTTGGATTGTGATTCTGAGGCCATTTGCCCCTCCAACCGAGTCGAAACCACTTGTACCTAAGTAAGAACATCCAAAACTTGAGTTAGATAAGTTAGTGGTTAATGTTTTAACCATAATTAAGAGAGAACAAAGCAAAACTCTCATGAGATGGGAGGGAGGCATGTTTTTTTCAGTGCCCCTTTCTCCCATTGAAAAACTGGTTTTTTGAAACTATCATGATCCTCTCTATCCTTTTTGGCATCAAATCCACCATTTTTCTGCTCTTCATTGCTCCAATCTTCATGAAAAATGGCCTAGTAAATGAACAAATCTATTTTTAGTGTTTCTTTCTTCTAATTCTCTCTTCTCTTTGCTCCTTGTTCATATGGCTGTGTATGAGAGAGAGAGAGAGAGAGAGAGAGAGAGAGAGAGAGAGAGAGAGGGAGGGAGGGAGGGAGGGAGGGAGGGAGGGAGGGAGGGAGGGTTGATTTGATGAATCGAGGATGAATGATGGTTCCGAAGTGTAACGGCAAATGGATTGAATAATTTGGATGCATCAATGGGGGCTAAAAAATAGCATAAGTGGCTCCATTTTCTCGAAATACAAGACATACATATGAAAATTTTTGAGTAAGCGACTCTTAATTTTTATGATGCATTGTTAGTGAATATATAACTCTCTTTTTTAACAATTTCTACCATGATCATAGTAAGATGTTAAGCTAGAAATAAATATTAATCATTGACTTGTATAAAGGAGCTCTTGCTTATAAAATGATGATCTTGAGGATAATTAAATTATTTGGATACGCATTGAGAGAAAATTTATCAAGATTCATATAGTTTCTTTCGATTGGAACTTTCCTAGCAATTTTCCTAACTATCCCTGACCTATCAGAGGAAAAAGAGAGAAAATTTCTACTCAAATAAGTCAAGCCGCCTAAATTTAATAACAAAGGAATGAGGGTAGAAATAAGTGCCAAAGTGGATGGAAGATTATTTTTCTACTTATGGAACTAGTGCCCCTAGGCTACTACATATAAATATCCTCATGGAAGTCCCCATGAAGAAAAGTCATTTTCACATCCATTCGGTACAAGTCGCAAGTCAATCTACGCAACCAACGCCAATACCACGCCTAGGATAGTCATCTTGACCATAGAAAAAAATATCTAATCAAAGTTGACTCCTCACTCTTGATTAAAACCCTTAGCAACCCATCTAACCTTATATGCTAGCTTGGGGCAACAATGGATACTCTTCAACTTACACATCCACTTGCATGGTAATGCACGTTTCCCATTGGGCAAAATAAACCAAATCCCATATATGATTTTCTTAAATAGTGAATCATACTCAACTATATGGCCCTCTCCCAAGAGTGACTATTACCTATGTGTGTAAGTGAGAATCCCCTATTCTAATGTATACTCTCTCTACTCAAGATTGTGTTTATGAGTCCAAGCTAATCTATTTTGGAACTTAATTTACTTGAGTAACAATCAATGTGTCTAGTCTCAGTCATCATGCATCTTGTCATTCTTTGTAATCCTCATGTAACCTATGTACTACAGCCTCTACATACTTAGTGAGGCATTGTGATAGCCTCTAGCTTTATATGATTGGTTTTTCCATGTCTACACTTAGCAAGGTTCTACTCATGACAGCCTCTGTATACTCAATGCCTTTTATGGTTGTGATTGAGGAGGGCTGTTGAGACTTATGCAATCACACTCCTAAGACAGCCTCTTTGTACGAAGCAATAGGGCAAGGGACATGCAATAGCTTAGGAGAAGTTGCCTTCATCTCATAGGCACAATGAGGAAAGTGGTATCATCCTAAAACTATAAAGCAATGTACTTTACCATCATTTAAGAGAATGCTATTGTACTTTGTACTTTCAATCTTATCTCTCTCTACTCAAAATTGTGTTTATGAGTCTAAGCTAATCTATTTTGGGACCTAATTCACTTGAGTAACATTCAATGTGTCTAGTCCCAATCATCATGCATCTTGTCATTGACTTCCATCCTCCAAAGCTAAACCTTGCTTGGAACCCAAAGTAACAATCAGTGTGTCTAATCCCAATTATAGAGGCGAGAGCACAAGCTCAACCGCCAAGACGGACCGCTTATTGTTCAAGCGTTTTATGCGAGCACTAATGGCTACCTCTCATATAGTCGATGTGCTCTCTCTCTCTATGAGTGTAATGAGCTTACCTCCATGCCTGATCAAGTTGCCTCCTCTCCTGAGCACTCCCTCAAATACTCACAAGCAAGCAATAGAAGAGAAGAGAAGAAGAGAAGAAGAAGAATCCACTTTGCCACACACCAAAGAATGAGCTCTCATTCACTTTTTGAACTTTATATACAAAACCCTCTTTCCCTTGGGCGGTCATTTCCTTTTTACATGGTCGACCATAGCCTAGGCCCTTTTTTCCATTGTTCTCCTATCTTCCTAGCTTCTTTCCTACCACCCATCTACCTTTACAATTTGCATGGCCGGCACTCTTAAAATAAATCATGGTGCGCCTTGCGCTCTTTTACAAAAGTATTGACTTGCGCTTTTTCTTGACGTGCCTTCGTCTTCCATTCCACTTTTGCCTTGGCCTTGTCTTCTGCTTTAGATTTTCTAGATTTTCCACTTTGCTGGGTGGCGAGTCGAAGGGTGTTATTGGGGTAGCCAGGTGGCTTGTTGAGTTTGTATACAAGCCGTGTTGGGAGGTGTGTTGGAGGGATTTATGGAACTGGAAGACCCTTGAGTTGGGTATGATCTTTTAAGAGAGGTTGATGGGTGGGTCCAACTTTGAAATTGAATATTGTGTTGGACGGATCCGTCACCTGGCCTTTTGTACTTTCCTTCTATTGTGCTGTTCTAGATGAGCTTCTTCATTCACTTTGTGACTAGGGCTATTGTGTTTGCCCCTTGGTTGGTCGTGCCTGCATGGTTGCATGTCGCGTAAGATAGGGAGTGCATTGCATGGATGATGGGGTTTGTGGGTCCAATGGTCGGGGTCTCAGTTTGTACCTGGAAAGAAAAGAAGGTGCACTACTTGGGGGTGTGTCTGCCTTATCATGGAGTGCGTGGTGCCAGTGCTTATAGGACTAGGAAATGGGTCCACCAACCTTGGGCAAGTCCTTGGTGTGTCCCACACTTGAAGACCTAGTTTGTGCATAAGGAAGGTATAGTGTAGGGGGCTTAGGGTGACAGGTCGAACAATTGGCAAGAATTACCTTGCTAGGTATGTCCTACCCTTGATGTGCCCTAAGCATGTGTCGTGGGGAACGAGGCTAGGTATAGAAACCCTAGGTGCAATGATTGTGGCACACAAGGTGCTTTTTTTAAAATGTAGATGGTTATAGCTAGGACTTGGATGCAAGGGATACTCTCAGGCTCTACCTTGATTTTCCTCGGATGAGTTGCAAGGTGGTCTTAGGGATTTAGTAAAAAAGGTGTGGCTCTACAAGTATTCCTTGATGTTTGCCTTTGCTTTAAGAGGTGTGGTTGACAAGAAATGATAATTGCACCCCGTAAAGTAGCTATAGCCCATGTCTTCAAGGATCCTCATACAAAACGAGGGAAGAAGGGTTGCCCTCATCATGAACCTAGCCATAGCGTAGCTATCTAAGCCTAGGTTAATGTAAAAAAAGAGTGGGGGAAGGTGGGCTTCCTCTGCTGCTGCCTTTTGTTTAAGCAAAAACCTTATGATTCTAAGGTAATTACAAGTAGTTATGAAGGTAGGCTCCGGGCAGGAAGAGAAATCTTTGAGGAAGAGGTTGATGGAAGGGCACAAGTCCCCTGCTCTAAAGGTCATGCATTCTTCTGGAGTTGCTACATTAACATTGTAGAACTTTGAAAAGTCGTACTTGCCATGCACCCCCTATCATAATTCACTTTGTGTCTGCGAGGGTAGGGCATGTAGATAGGATCATTCCATTCTTCCTGTAGCGTGCCATAGAAGGCCATCCATGCATCAAAATTGGTGTCCCAAATCCTCCTCTGCCACTTTGGCTGCGCCTCATAACCTCGGACAGTTTTGGGAACTTGATAGACCTTTTCTTGCCAGTAGTCCATGGGCTCCCGCCTCCATCATGTGCAAACGAATGGTCCTTTCCACTACCTCTAGGGATAAGACTTGGTCCAAGGCTTGTGTTAGAGGAAGGAGAACTTAAAGGGTCAGGATTGGAGCTCCCACTGTTGCTAGATAGTCAGATCCTATGGCTAGTTGACGGGATGGTGATCCTCGCATAGTGGCATGGGCTCGCCAGGAAGCTGCTATGGCCATGCTTGCACCTTCTACTAGGCTTGCTCCACAAGTTTCCATCTTCTTCTTCTTGCAGCAATAACGCGCTCGAAAACTTGGGCACCTTCTGGCTCTTTTGGGGATAGATTAGGCAAGGGAAGACAAGGCTCTTTGATTTGCGGTTCTTCTTTGAATGTTGGCCCTCCCTCGGTGTCTTGTTCCATAGTGAGTTGGATTGGGGTTAGATGTGGAGATGCTCTTGTTCCTCAAATCCAAGTTCTTTGAGCTCATCGGTGGAGAAGCCGGCTTGTCGCAAGTAGCTGCATTGCTGCTCCTTGGTTATGGCTGTGTTGGTTGGGAGTGTGCGCTCTTGCAAGCCATACCTTAAAGCTCTTGTTGTTAATTGCAACTTCCTTTTTATTCTCTCCATCGAATCATTGCCTTCAACTTGGGTGATGTGGAGCACTATGCTCAAGAAATCTTTCCTCTACGTGATGGAGCATGCTTCACGGCCTCATCTCTGAATTCTGCTAGCACCCTCTCGCACTCTGCCACCACAGCCAAGCGCTCTGTCAACCCTCGCACTCTTTCAAAGTTGTGCCACTCCCACTGTTGTGCCTTCTCCTCCAGATCTTTCTTGCCCTTTTCCATCTCCTGAGACAGCATCATTACCACATGTTACAACTCATCCCACACTTCCAGCATTTGGGTCTTCTCTTTATCCCGACGGTTTAACTGCTCTTCATCAGCTATTCTTCTACCTTGCTCACCCACCACGGAGAAGTGCTTGTGGGCCTATGTGAGCCTTTTTTATAGACCTTTAGTAGTTTGTGCGTGGCTTTCTAGCTCCACCAGGTGCAGTTTTCTTTCAGTCATGGCCATGGCCATTAGTCCCTCCACTCCTTGCTAGGTGTTTTACAAGTTGTCATGTAGGCTCCTGGTTGCTTCTTCTATGGCATCTTCCTTTTTCTTCAACACAACTCCTATTTCTCTCTCCAGCCTTCCTTGCTCCTCCATTGCCGACCACAGTTGGAATACCAAGGCATCCTCCTATTCTTGGCTGTTAGAATATCAAGCTCTGGGTGTGTTGACCGACATGAGCTGGACACAGCTAGTCTAGCCATAGTAGTTAGATACATTAAATAAGTCGGTGCCTTTGGTGTGAATGGTCTTATGACCGTAGGTTGTATCTTTCACTATTGAGTGTGGTTTGAATATAGTGTGTGTGAGAGAGGAAGCTGGTTGCTTCACTCTGCCTTTTATCAATCTGCCTCTTTGAATTTGATCATGGTATTAGAGCCATGAATAGATGAAGACTGGGTGCCTGGGAGTGTGGCATTGGACTTGCAGGAGCTGAAGTCAGAGAAAAGGTTATTCTTCTTCAAACAGGCTGAAGCCATTGGACAATGGAAGGTATGAAGTGTATAGTGGTATGCTTAATGATCAATGGCAGTGTCAAAGGCTTGTTTGTAGCCTTGAGAGGGATGTATTGAGCACCTTAGAGTGCTTCATTGCCCTCGTTAATAGACACGTGAGCTGTGCTGCCCATCCAACCAGTCTGCGCTGTTGCGCCTGGTTCATATCCATGTCCTACAGCTACTAAATGAGGCATCATGCATCTTCTACATGCTCTAAGCAGTGTATGCTGACCCTGGATGTGACTTTGAAGGTCTGATATGTCAATGGAAGCTTGGGTGATGAGAAGCATGGACTGTTATGCAGGTATATAGGTCTGAAACTGAGAGTACACTGCTGAATACAGTGATTTACATCAATGTTTTGATCCTGAAGAGCACTTGAAGCTCCCTAATAGGCTGGGAAGATTGCATTGCAGACAATACAAGTCAAGAAGTTATATGTACTTGATGTGAAGTACTTGAGCTAAATTTTCTCAGTAAAATATTCAGATCTGAGAACTGTTCACTGCTGAAAACTGTCATGTACTGTCAGTAATAAGCATTAGATACTACTAATGCAATACAGGTCATTTCTAGAGCTCTATCACCTATGAGAGTTGTCACATACATGCTGGATGTATGGAGGCTTGAAACATTCAATGAGTATCATTGAAAACTGAAGTCTGGAGCTGAAGTGAATGCAGACATATTGTCTTGGTCAAGTGCAAATGGTTCATGAGGTCTTATGCTTTGGTCAGTGAAAACAGGTTGTCTATGTATACCTAGATGCTCAGGTATTGACCTCACCATTACGAAGTAAATGTATGACATGATCGGGAGACAATTTGGGGCTGATTGGAACTTGATATGCTGAACTTTGGTTGATTGTAACCTGCAATTGAATTTGTTGGCACTTGTATGTGCTGGTTATGCACTGTTCTGTGTCTCTATGCTTATGTCTGAAGTGGCATATGTACCAGCAGTCAACTAAGCAGTTTTGGAATATGCATTACGTGTATTCAGTGGGAGTTTGACTTTGGAAAGGCTGCTGTAATTGCAGTTTACAGGTTTGGACTGCATGCTTTTGGAACCTGGCAGTGGATCTGCAGGAGTTGAATCTGAACCGAACATCAGACATATGTATTGGCAATTGTCTTTATGAGTTGGATCAACCGATTGGGACGTTGTTTGGGCTGATATTTGACTGAAATTTACTGGTTTTTTTCCTGCAATTAATTGCAGAAAACTGTCATAAACAGTTCCGGGCTGAAGTTGAACTGTTAAGAAAATCTTGGTTTGCAGGTAGTCAGGCAAGGTCTGCAACATGGCAAATGCTGATAGAACTGCTAATGTAACCCAGATTGTGGGAGAAAAGCTTGATAGCAACAATTATGCAATATGGAAGTTCCGCATGGAGAACTTTCTGATAGGCAAAGGATACTGGGACTTAGTGACAGGTGTTGAGGCTGAACCCGAAGTTCCAGATAGGAATCCTACAGCTGATCAAAGACGAGCACATCGAGCTTGGACGGAAAGAGCTCGCAGAGTTTTACATTGGCTGTCATTATGTATCTCGGATGCTATGGTGATGCAGATCATGAACTGTAAATCCCCAGCAGATGCATGGAACATATTGGTCAGGTACTATGGCACAACTACGAGTGCCAGGAAGATACAACTGAAGCAAAAATTCAACAACATAGAGAGGAAGAACAGATCCATACAGGACTATGTCACGGAGATTAAAACCTTAGCAGATCAGCTCGCATCTGTTGGCTCACAGGTAGAAGATGAGGATATGGTTGCAGTGACCTTAAATGGTTTGGGTCCGGAGTATAAGTCCTTTGACACTTCAGTATCTGTGCGGGCTGAGATGCCTGATTTTAATGAGCTGGTTGCGTTGTTGATTCATGAAGAGGTGAAGCTTGACTTAATTACAGGGTCAAGCAGCTCAAAGAATAAGGATGCAGTTTTTTATTCGAATCAGCGTGGTCGTGGTGGCCGTGGTAGAGGCTATGGATCTGGCAGAGGAGGCCAGCAGAATGCATCCTATAGTAATAGCAATCAGCAGTCATCACATGCAAGAGGTAGTGGCAACTTTCGAGGAAGGGGGAGATCTAACTCCCGTGGCAGAGGCTCATGGCAGCAGCAGCGTCAGTCAGACAATCCAAATAAAGATAAGGATTGTCACTACTGTGGAAAGTATGGGCATATTGCAAAGGATTGCTGGAAGAAGCAGGGAAATCAGAAGGGCAAGCAGCATGGACATTATGCTACGTCCAGTCAGACAGATGACTCTGGTGATAGACTGTTTGCCATGCAATATGTCAAAGATAAGGCTGCTGAAAAATCATCTGATGATGCAGTGTGGTACATTGACTCGGGGGCGTCGAATCACATGACCCCTCATGGTGATTGGTTCACGGATATGGTGGCTGAAAAGCATGGCTATGTATGCACAGGTGATGACACGCAACATAGCATTGAGCATAAAGGCAAAGTGCCTCTGGTTGTACATGATGGCATGAAGAAGAATCTTCATGATGTTTTGCATGTTCCTTCGATTACGAAGAACCTATTGTCTGTGGGTCAAATGACAGAGCAGAACTTGCAGGTTCGCTTCAATAAGCATGGCTGCTTTATTGAAGAGTTTGGCAATGGATGCAAGTTGATCGCGAAAGGCCACAGAAATGGAAGAATGTTCACTCTTGATGCTACACTGCGAGAGCTGAATTCCGCTATGTTTGCTAAGGGTTCTGGCACTATCAGGGACTTAGAGATTTGGCACAAGAGAGTAGGGCATGTCAATTTGCAGAGGCTGCAGACCATGCAGAAGAAGCAGCTGGTAACAGGGCTACCTAGATTCCAATATTCAGATATTGGTCATGTCTGCGAGGCTTGCCAGTTTGGTAAGCAGTCACGATTGCCGTTTGTCAGGCATGTAAGACAGAGTACACGACCACTGCAGTTAGTGCACTCTGATGTTTGGGGACCAGCTCATAATGCATCTATGGGGGGTTCCAGATACTATGTATCCTTCATTGATGACTACAGTCGATATACCTGGCTTCACATATTGAAAACAAAAGATGAGGTCTTTGCTGTTTTTCAGAAATTTAAGGCACAGGTTGAGAAGGAATTTGAGTGTTACATCTCTTGCTTGAGATCTGATAGCGGTGGGGAGTATGTCTCCAATGAATTTGCTGATTTTTTGGCTGAAAATGGCATTCGTAGGCAGCTAACCTGCAGCTACACTCCGCAGCAAAACGGAGTAGTTGAAAGGAAGAATAGGGTTCTGATGGAAGCTGCTAGGGCCATGATGAATGAGAAGCATATGCCGCTTTACTATTGGGCAGAGGCTGTTGTGACAGCCGCATATATTCTGAACAGGACTCCCACTGCAGGCATTCATGACATGACACCGTTTGAGAGGCTCTATGGCTATAAGCCGGATGTAAGACACATGAAGGTCTTTGGCTGCCTTGCTTATGTGCACATTCCAGATGAGAAAAGGAAAAAGTTGGATCCTAAAGCGCATAAGAGTGTGTTCATTGGATACTCGCAGGAGAAGAAGGCATACAAATGTTATGATCCCTCTACCAGGGAGACTTTGGTAAGCAGGGATGTCATCTTTGATGAGCTGGGCTCTTGGTATGTCTCACCAGTTGCAGTGCCATCCGATTTGCCTTCCACTCATGTCTCTACAGTTGATATGCAGCAGAGCACTGCTATGACAGGACCTATCAGTCAGACAGTATCCCCATGGACAGGGAGATTGAGGAGCTCACCGTCCACTGACACGGGTATGTCAGTGAGGGGGGGACATGATGTCTTGGACAGCAAAGGAAAAGAGAAAGTTAGTGAGGATGGTATGATGACACCTGGCAGAATGACTTCGGGCTATGAGTCTAGTGATACTTTAGACAGCGAACTTGGTATTCCGACTGTCTATACGCCTGGCACGAGGCAGAACAGGTACATTCCGCCTCATGAGAGAGTTGAATCGAGTAGTGCACCACAGCCTAGACGATCACAGAGGGTCAGATACTCTGTTGACAGGTTGACGTACTCTGGTTATTCTGCAAAGCATTATGCATACATGACAAAAGTGATGGAGATCAAAGAACCAGGTACTTATGCTGAAGCAGCAAAGGATGAAAACTGGTGCATGGCTATGGACGAAGAGATGAAAGCCTTGGCTGAAAATCAGACTTGGGATTTGGTACCACTGCCTGAAGGGAAAAAGCCTGTTGGCTGCAAATGGGTTTATAAAATCAAATGTAAGTCTGATGGCAGTGTGGAAAGGTACAAAGCAAGGCTGGTCGCTAAAGGATATGCTCAGCAGTATGGCTTGGATTATGATGAAACATTCAGCCCGGTTGTAAAAATGGCAACCATACGAACTGTTATTGCCTTGGCTGCTGCTAAAGGCTGGAAATTACAGCAGATGGATGTTAAGAATGCATTCCTCAATGGTGATTTAACAGAGGATGTATACATGGTTCAGCCGGAAGGGTATGAGCACCCTGATTTTCAGCATTATGTGTGCAGGCTGAAAAAGGCACTGTATGGGCTGAAGCAGGCTCCGAGAGCCTGGCATGCTAGGATCAGCAGTTACTTGCAGAGTCTTGGATTTGTTGTTGGCAGGGCTGATCACAGCCTGTTTACAAAGAAGATTGACAGTGGCTTGGTAGTGCTGGTCATATATGTTGATGACCTGATAATCACTGGAAATGATGACTTGGGAATTCAGCATGCTATGAAGATGCTGAAATCTGAATTTGACATGAAAGATTTGGGAGATCTGAAGTATTTCTTGGGTATTGAGGTCGTACCAGCTGAAAATGGCTTATGGCTGATGCAGAAGCACTATGCCATGGAAATGCTTAAGAAGTATGGCATGGCTGAATGCAAACCACTGGATACACCTCTGGACCAGAATGTAAAGCTAGACATGAACACTGGGGCTGAAGTAGAAGATGTGACTATGTACAGGCAGATGGTCGGCAGTCTGATTTACTTAACCATCACTAGGCCTGATTTGAGCTATGCAGTAGGGCTGATAAGCCAGTTTATGCAACAGTCGAGAAAGCCGCACTTGGATGCAGTTAGACGCATCATGAGGTATGTTAAGTCCACTGTAGACTATGGGCTGTTCTATGTCAGAGATAAGCCCTTGATACTGATTGGATACACAGATGCAGATTGGGCAGGATGCTCAACTGACAGACGATCTACCAGTGGCTATGCCTTTGGCTTTGGTAGCGGCATGATCAGTTGGAGCAGCAAGAAGCAACCTACGGTTGCTTTATCTAGTATTGAGGCAGAGTACAGGGGGGCTGCATTGGCAGTATGTGAGATTGCTTGGCTGCTCAAGCTTATGACTGACTTGGATATTCAGGTTGATGCTCCAGTGAAACTGTTATGTGATAATCTGAGTAGTGTACTCCTGGCCATGAATCCAGTTTACCATGCCAGGACAAAACACATAGAGGTACACTACCACTTTATTCGTGAGATGGTCCTTGCAGGAAAGGTTGATCTTATGCATGTGAGGACTGATGAGCAGGTAGCAGATATCTTTACCAAGTCTCTGGGTAAAGATAAGTTCTGTGGTTTTAGACAGCTACTTGGAGTACATATGCTGTCTTGAGCTTGAGGGGGAGTGTTAGAATATCAAGCTCTGGGCGTGTTGACCGACATGAGCTGGACACAGCTAGTCTAGCCATAGTAGTTAGATACATTAAATAAGTCGGTGCCTTTGGTGTGAATGGTCTTATGACCGTAGGTTGTATCTTTCACTATTGAGTGTGGTTTGAATATAGTGTGTGTGAGAGAGGAAGCTGGTTGCTTCACTCTGCCTTTTATCAATCTGCCTCTTTGAATTTGATCATTGGCATCGTTCTTCTAATGCATGGTCTTCTTATTGCAGCTCTCTCATAGTTCTGCATGCATAGCTTCCACCCATGCCATTTGTTGCGTATTGTTGGATGAGCAACTTGTGGTCCCACTGCTCATCCTCTAGCCTTTTCCTTAGGCGATATTCGTTCTCTTGTGCCTCCTTTTCTTTGGCACTGAGTTGCTCTTTCAGGTTTTGAATTTCTTTTTTATACTTGTGGCTTGCCGTGTCATCACTAGCTGTAGAACCGTGGCAACTTCTCCTTCGACCTCTAGTTCCACAGCCACGGCCTTATTCTCTTCCTTAGCCTTCTCTAGCTGGGCTAGGAGTTCAGCCACATAGGCATCATAGTCTTTAGCTAGGGGCATCATTGGCACTGCTGTGGTCGTGGATGCTTCCAACCTTTGCCGCTTTGGGTATTGCCTTGACTCGTCGTCTGTCGTAACTAACCTTTGGGCTCCTACCCCTAGCGCCATCTCTTATACTTTCATGACCAGGAACTGCATCATGGACATGAGCTGAATGGTATCCATGGCATGTGCTAGCTCCTGTATTGTGGAGGTGGTGGTGGTGGTCTCATGTGTGAGAGTCAAAGGGAGGGGATGCAATGAGTCCTTGCCCTTCCCCGCAACAACGGGGGCTACTTCAATGCTGCCTCTTGGTTCGCCTTTGTGCCGTGGGCTCAAGATGGCCATTTCTCTGAAGTTGTGGGTCTCCTCTACAAACCTGTGCATGGCCTCTACCATGTCTTAATCTTCCTTTCTCCTTAGCTCTTCTGCCTCTTGCTCTACTTTTCTCTTTCTCTCATCTTCGGCCCTCTTGGACTCTTTTTGTTCCTTCCTCAACTCAGCATATTCCTCCCTTGTCATTGTTTCTTTCATCTCCTTCGGTAGCTTTGATGGGGTTCCCTTCTTCTGCGCCTTCGGCTCTCCTTGGTTGTGGACTGCGTCTCTTGCTCTTCCCTATCACTTATAGTCCTTTCACTAGACTGCACTTGTTCATGGTGAGGCAATCGGTCAAGGGTTTCCCCTACTCCCTCTCCACCTTCCTTTGTGTCCTTCAAGGCCTCTTGGATGATGGCCATTAGGATTCCACCAAACCTGATGGTGGATGCCTTGAAGGAGGACTTCTTTTGAGTTGATCTTGCTATGGAGACTAGGGATTCCCCTCCTGCCACTGCTTTACCTGTGGTCAAAGCTTTATCTGAGCTTTCAATAGTTTTTTGCACGAAGGCGTTTCAATCTATTTCATCTAGGGATCCTGCTTCGATGCTCTCCAACAACGGCACCCTGATTTTGTTCATAAGGGCATTGTACCTTTGATTAGAAAAGAGAGCATGGATCATTTTTGCATGTAGCTTGATCTTAAGATTTGGAATGTATGCTAAGCTTATCCCATCCACTGTGGGTACAGCAGTCTTGTTCATCCCTAGTATGCTATACACGTCCCTCTTTGGGAGTCACTCTATTTTGCTAGTCAAACCTAGGGCCTTTTCCACCATCACAAGGCTCAATTCTACCTCCACTTGGTGGGCTTCTTCCCCTTTCCTGATTGTCACCATGCTACAGTTCCTTTCGGCATTGAAGCTCCTAAAAAATTCTACGCAGTTTTTGTAGTTGACCGATCTTCTCTATGTACTTTTGTAGGCTGCACTGGTCCACGAGTTGTTTTATGGGCAGCTCTTCCATGATGGTGTCTTCTAGGTTTATGGCATGCTTGAATGTGAACTGGCTGTAGCCCCTTGTTTCTACCATCAAGCCATACTTAGCTTGCTCTTTCTCCATGAATAGAAGCTTGCTACCTTTATCTTGCCTTGCCATTTTAGGTTCCTGTCATATATCATGGTTCACCATTAGTATTCTTAAGATATTTTCTTGATGGAAGATAAATAGGAATTGATCATGCTTTTATGGAAAGAAGAACATGCTTTAAGCATAAAAAGAGAATTTTGCTTCGAGCAATTCTATTCATTTCTAGGATTTTATGACACTTTTCCTTGATTTCACCTTACCCCCTCCCCCCTTGGGAATGAGAAGAATCCTTCCTAGGATTAGACATTTGAGCACAGTATGGTGCTATCTACTTTAGCAGAAGCCAATCATAGAAATTAGGGTTGTATTCCAAGTGGGCATGACGATGAGATTACAAGGACTAATGCAATTGGTTAATGTAAGTTAGGACATTGGTTAGAAAATCACTCGAGTTGATGCGGCTAGCCACATGTAGCTCCTCTTCTGTAAGGATGGGATCAATGTAAGGATGGGCCAAGACCTGGTTGTCTAGGTGTTTGTTTCAAGTGATGGCCAAGACCTTGAAAGAGGTTGGTGCTACGTAAGTTGGGTCATACTCGGTTGTTTTGATGGCACGTTGCTACTTAGAATTAGTCATTATTTCAACCCGATTTCTCCCATTGGAGACGTAGGTTACACCATTTTTGTAAGAATGAGGAGTTAGAGTCAGCAAGCCAAGTGAGTTCCTCAAGCTTAACGGTTGACGGATGCCTTTGTGGCTTATGGTATGATGTTATTAGTCATCTAATGAATGCGTGCTCTTTTGAGATTTCACCGTTATCAATCAGCTCCTTTGAGACTTTGGGGGATGTTATGGCCATAAACTTGTATTATTCCCAAGTGCAAGATATGGAACAAACCTTAGAACGGCTGTGAGAAATGCGGGATTTAGAGCATGGCAGTGATTTATGGTGGATGGAAGGAGAAGTGTGGACTCATGATGGAGAAGACAAAGACATTGTTTGTTACACAAGTGAATTAGGTTCCAAGATTGAGACTTGGACTCATAAACACAATCTTGTGTATGTGGACAATGACATTGACACTTCACTGAAAAGAAAAGAGTACTATCATTTCATTAAGAAAAGGAAACAAGTACAATGCTTTATAGGAAAGTAGGAAACTGTAGTAGGCACCATTGTGCATATGGGATAGGTTAGCCTGCATATCCTTGACCCTGAAGCTCCATACAAAGAGGCTGTTTAGTGAGTGTGATTGTTGATTCTCAACACCCCTCCTCAATCACAACTAGAAAGGCACAAAGTGTGTAGAGGTTGTAATGAGAACCACGTGCAAAGTGTGGGCACACCACAAACATGGTAGACACTAGAGGCTGTTGCAGAAAAGGCTAAGTGTGGGCATCAAAACATGATGGACATCCAGAGGCTGTAACAGGGGCCTCACAAAGTGTACAGGGACTATAATGCCAAGTTACATAAGGAGTTTACAAAGGATGAGTTGGGTATCCCTTCTATTGTTACACCTGGAGTAAGGAAGACCAGGGATGTTTTGGGAGCACCTGGAAGTGAGCCTACTTTGCGTAGGTCTACCAGAGCTAGGTATCCTGTGGATAGGCTAAAATATGATGGATTTACAGCCATTCACTATGCATATATGGTCAAAGTGATACAGGAACCAGAATCCACTTCTTTTGAGCAAGCCATTGGAAAAGAAAAATGGGAGAAAGCCATGGATGAAGAAATGGATGCCTTGGAAGCAAATGCTACATGGGAGTTGGTATCTTTACCTAAAGGTAAAAATGCAATTGGTTGTAAGTGGGTTTATAAGGTGAAGCACAATGCAGATGGTTCTGTGAACAGATACAAGGCAAGATTAGTAGTCAAGGGGTATGCACAAACATATGGCATTGACTATGAAGAAACATTCAGTCCGGTTGCAATGATGGCAACTGTAAGAGCAAACATTGCTATGGCTGCATCAAAGGGATGGTCTTTACATCAAATGGATGTAAAGAATGCCTTCTTACATGGTGATTTGCAAGAAGAGGTCTATATGGAGCAGCCACCAGGTTATGTGCATGCTGTTCATCCTGAGTTTGTTTGCAGGTTGAAGAAAGCCTTGTATGCCTTGAAGCAAGCACCTAGAGCATGGTCTGACAAGATAGGACAATATCTTGTCACTATTGGCTTTCAGATTTCCAAGGCAGATTTCTCACTTTATGTGAGAAAAACAGAGAAATGTATTATCCTACTTATCATTTATGTTGATGATTTGATTATGACAGGTGACAGTGATGAAGATATCCTTCATGTGAAAATGCTATTGAAGCAAAAGTTTGAGATGAAGGATTTGAGAGGGCTGCGTTATTTCTTGGGCATTGAGGTGATTAGATCACCAAGTGGGATACAGCTCTTGCAGAAGCAGTATGGATTGGACATACTGTCCAAATATGGGATGACAGGCTGTTAGCCTATTTCAGTTCCTTTGGAGCAGAATGTGAAGCTGAGCACAGATGCAGGTGAGCTTCTGGAAGACCCTACTATGTACAGAGACATAGTAGGAAGTTTGATTTATATGACTATTACCAGGCCAGATTTGAGCTATGCTGTTGGATTGGTAAGTCAGTTTATGCAACCTCCAAGGAAACCGCATTTGGATGCAGCTAGACGCATACTCAGGTATGTGAAGTCCACATTGCAGTATGGACTACTTTATGAGACTAGGGTCCAGATACAGTTGCATGGATACATTGATGCTGATTGGGCTGGTAGTATTTCTGATAGACGATCTACCAGTGGATATGTGTTCTCTTTTGGGAGTGCTGCAGTCACTTGGAGCAGCAAGAAACAGCCTATAGTAGCCTTGTCGAGCACAGAGGCTGAGTACAGGGGTGCAGCAATGGCTGCATGTGAGGTAGCTTGGTTGCATAAGCTACTTTATAATATGCATCAGCCTACAGATGGGCCATTTGTCATTTATTGTGACAACATGAGCAGTATACACTTGGAAAATAACCCAGTCTATCATGCTAGAACAAAGCACATTGAGGTGCATTATCACTATGTGTGAGAGAGGGTTTTACTAGGTCTTATTGATCTAGTTTATGTCAGCACAGAGGATCAGGTAGCTGACATATTCACGAAGGCATTGGGCGCAGAGAAGCTGCGCAAGTTCAGAGACCTGCTTGGTGTGCAGGAATTGGGATTGAGCTCGAGGGGGAGTGTTGAGATATCGAGCTCCACTTGTGATATGCCAGGGTGACCGCTCTGCATTTATGTCACTGACTTGTGAGTTGTAAATGCGGTTGGTACACCGCCCATGAATAATAGCTACATGACAGCTATCCTTATCTATTCTAGTTTGTGGCTCAGTTAGTATGCCACCTTAGTTAGTTGAGTTTGGTTTGAGACCCATATATAGGGTTCTTCTATTTCTTTGTACTTGAGTTCTTTTGAGTTACGCAACTAAGAAGAGGAAAATTGTTTTCAGCCTCTACCCTTGTGTGTATTCCCCCATTGTGCAAGCAAGAAAGCTACAAGTGAGACTTCTTCCTTCTCTCCCACAATCTTGACATTTCATTCAACAACTCCATTTTGCTACAGAGTATATCTACATGTATATTGCCTCTGTATAATATTTTTCTATAAAAAATCAAAAATTCTATTGGAGAGATATTCTTCCCCTCCATCTGGCCTCAAGTATTTAATATGCAAGCTTGTATTCTTCTCAACCAAAGCATTAAAGATTTTAAAGTGAGTGAACACCTCACTTTTCTTATGCATAAACTAAATCCATACTTTGCAAGTATGATTATCAATGAAGGAAACATAATAGTTGTAGCCACTCAAAGTTGCAGTCTTTGTAGGATCCCACACAATAGAATGTAGCAATTCAAGTGGCTTCTTGCATACATGCTTTTCATATGAAAATGCATATCTTGCTTGCTTTTCAAATTGACATGCTTCACATACTTTATGAATCCCATCAACTCTAAACTTGAGAAAACCATCCATAATTTGTTTTGACTGCATATCTTTAAGATGTTATACATTCACGTGACCAATTCTCTTATGTAAAATTTCAATGTTAGCCACAACACCTAAACCTTATACAAATATGACATCATCCATTTGAGGTCAAGGAGTAGGAGGACAACAGTGAGGAGCACTAAAATGGAGGAGCACTGAAGGATGCAAAGGTCAAGGACCAGGAGGACAATAGTTAAGAGCATTAATGGAGTCCTTGGACCAAGTTTAGAGGCTAGAACACCGGATTTGGCAGCTCGTGGGTCATTTTGGGCCAAATTTGAAGGTGAATTTCTAAAGATAGTGGTCACAGGAGTTAGTCTTGGTTACTTTTCACATGGAGTCTCTTATCTCCTCATTCCCAAGCTCTTGCCAAGCTTTCATGGAGGAGAAAACACCATAGATATTCTCTACTCTAGCTCCAATGATCTTCATAACTTTTCCAGAGCTCCCTAGGGCTTCTAACCTTCATCTCTAGCTGTCTATTGAATGGTTGGACCTTCCCTCTCTCCCCAGGCTGCAGCCCATGATTTGCAGCGCAAATTTTGGGGCAGCAATCTGAGCAAATAATCATCATCTTGAGCTTCTTCTCCATCTTGGCTCTCTTCTCCAGCTTCTAATAGGTGGCCTTAACATGGATGAAGCCTTCTTTTCACCTTTCTTGAGCTCTCTTGATCCTTGAAACCCTAACAGGTGTAGGCCATTGACAACCATGAAATTTTTCTCAAAGCTCACTAAATCTTGAGGGCTTTTGCCTCTTTTGGGCCAGGAGCTTGTGCCTACAAGAATCTTTGAAGAAGTAAGCATCAAGAAGCCTGTATTTGAAGATGGAAGCAAGAATGGAGGCTTGACATTTGGGGTAGCCATAGCCATAGACCAAGAACCTTGAATTTCCATCAATAGAGGTTGCCTACCAATTTGGAAGAGGTTTGGAGTACGAGAAGGCATTATGGGGTTAAATTTGGGGAGATTCTTCTTCTATGGCCTTCAAAGCATGCATGGAGCTATTGAAGCTCAACCCCTCCTTCTCCCATTGAAGAATCAAGCTTGAAGACTCAATTCTTGGCTGAAGCTTTGTCATCATGAAGCTAATTGGAGCATTGGAGAGAAACCGTGTGACATTGGCCAGTGATTCTAAGCCCTTCTTCACTAATCAAAGAGGTAATTGACTCTTGAACTCTCTTTTATTTTCATCCTATTGCTGAGCCAAAATGCCTATTGTTGGGAGAGATTCAAGTAGTCAATCATGCATTTTATTGAAGGTTTCAATGCTTACATGCTGCCAATTTAATCTCAGCCCTCTCTTAGGCTTTCTTGCATTGAAAATGGTCCATTCTATGCTGAAATTTTTCATTACTACTGTTTAGTGATTGCCTCACCCTAATCTCTTGACTTGTGATGATTGTTTGAGCATAAACTAATCTGGTGAGATAGCAATGAGTCACTGCTCGGTAAGCCCTTCCCCTATTCCCAATTCAAATCCATGCACTTCATGAAAAGAATTACTTCCAAGCTCCCATGTATAGCATGCTAATTGTTTAATTAAACCAAATGTCTGCCATGTATACATTCCAGGCAAGTCGAAAGAAAAAGAGGGAACCTTGAAGCCCCCTTTCGATTATGACCCTGAAGGGGTACACAACCTGGCTCGGGGGGACACTTTGCACACCTCCTAATGATCCAGAGTCCGAACTTGTTTGCAGGTGCAGAGATATTTTGGGGACAGTGAGATTTGGCATGTCATGATGATGCCATTGATGTCTATGATATATTGATGTACTTGGGATTATGCCACTAATGTATATGGCATATTGATGTACCACTGATGTACTTGCAATGATGTATGACTGAGAATCAATGCTAATATGTATCTTTAGATACACATGCAGTCATGTATGCAATTATGATAGTGGATGCAATAAATAGTGCATGTATGATGCTCATATGTGAGTGACATGGTCATGGGAATGCTCATTTTTATGCTCAATAGTGATTTTTATGGTGTAGACCATGTGTATGTATGTTGAAGCAATGTATGGTGCCATGGGAGAAGTGGTTGCAGACATACAATAGACAAGGGACCATATTTCATCTCACTTGAATTCCTACAGGGTGTTATAGACATTTTTAGTCAAGAGGTAAAGAGTGAGTACCATCACTAAAGATCAGGTCCCAAAGAGTGTTTGCAGACCTCAGTAACCCCCATTATCAGTTTTGCACTTTAGTAGACCCTACTCACTATTTTGCTCGTAACTTGAGATAGGGAGCTTCGATTAACCCACTTTTTGGTTCAAATTGAAGCTAAGGATCCCCTCTTTGAAAAAAGCACAAGCATACTGCTATAGGTTTAGTACAAAAAATTCTGTAACAGAAAATCTGTAGCTATTTTATGTAGTCATGCACCCTGTTTGAGAGCAGTAGGGGACTATTTTGGCCTTTGTAAGAAATGGGTAGCACCCAACAACAAATAAGGGATGCACCCACCTCAAGGGATGAAACTAATCCTGAGGTGGAAGATGAAGATTACTCTCATGATGTGGGGAGCCTCAACGCAATCACTAACACCCTCACTTCGCATGAGACAAGGCATGGTGAGAGGCATAAAGAATTGATGAAAGGCATTGGTCAAATGAAGGCCATTATGGACACCCTTGTTGCCCAACTCACTAAGTGGATGGAATTCCAAATGAAAGGGAAGGAACATGAGGATAGGTCAAGTATGCATATTGAAAGAGTGATTGCCTATCAGTGAATGCAACAAATATGAACTCCCAAGGTATTTCGGGGAGAGTGGGCATCCCTAACAACACTTTTAAACAGGGAGAGCCTTCACATAGGCAAGAGGAGCCGATGAACAATGCAATGAGGAGTAATTTCTAGCCATTGCAAGGGCCCATGCCATCTATGCATTTTCAACTATCTTTTGGCAGAAATTACTCTAACAATGGATCATTTTTGGGTAGCCACATGGATCAGCCTCAGTTTGGATATATGGGACATCCACCTAATCATAAAAGAGAGATGATATACAAGATTATTTTCTCAAAATTCAATGGTCAATCGTCATCTCCAGCTGAACTCGAAGAGTGGCTTTCCAAGCTTGAGGATTATTTTGACATCTTGCCCCATAGCGAGGACCAAAAGATCCATTTTGCAACCATCCACTTGGAAGGATTTGCACATATATGGTGGAGGTACATTAAAAGAGAAAATCAGCAAGTAGACTCATGGGAAGTGTTCAAGGCACTCATGGTGCAAGTATTTATCTCACCAGTGGAGAAATAAAATATTGTCCGCGAATGGTATGGCCTTGAACAACGTGGTCTTGCTGTTAGAGAATACACAAATTAGTTCCTCAACCTTACCATGTATGTTGAGTCGATTAGTGATGATGCCAAGTTACACAAGTATGTGTATGGGCTGGATCCCCAACTCTCGACTGATGTTTCAGCTCAAAATCCATCGGATTTGTTCAAAGCTATTGAGTTGGCCGAGAGGTACTCTCGTAAGTATCACCGGGATGCTTCATCTCAGCATGAACATCAAAGAGGGGCATCTCAGCCAGTGTTTGGGCAGCAAAGAGGACCTATGCAGTCACATTTTGGGCAGCAAGGAGGTGCTATAAGGCCAAGATAGTTAGTGGTGGTAGCATGCCATTTAGCACGCCTAAGATCCCCACATATCCCACTTTTAATGCCTTAAGACCAAAAAATAATTTCAGGATAACAAACAGCCCAAGAATGGATAATAGGCAAGGGGATAGCAAGAATAAAAATGCTTCAGTCTTTGGCAGAGTCCAAAGTCCATTCCCATGGATTTGTATAAAGAAAGAAAGGAAAAAGGGTTATATTTCAAGTGTGGCGAGAAGTATATAGCTAATCATGCCTCAAAATGTGCTTTTAGAAATGCTAAGGCACGTGTTCACAACATGTTGGTATTTGAGGACTCAGAGGAGGACCCTGAGGATGCACATGCTTTTATGATGACTACTGAAAGGATGATGCTGATGAAGAGTTTGGTCAAGAAGAGTTCTTTGACCCTACTGACTCTTTTCCTTTTGACCCCGGTGGTCGTGTATCATGGGATATGGGTGGAAAGAATGAACCACATGTTGAAATGCATACTGCCACTATTTATATCATATCTATGGATGCTTGGACAGGATCCAGAATCCCTAATACATTGCGTATTAAGGGTAAAACTCATGGGAAGGATGTGTTTATACTTGTAGACAGTGGTAGCACTCATAGTTTCATTAATAGAGTAGTCATGGAAAGGGTGAAGTGTTTTCCCACTCATTTACAGTAGCCATTGAAGGTGTAAGTTGCCAATGGGGATGAAGAAACTAGCACTCAAGTATGCCTTGCTGTCATATTCAGCTTGTTGAAAATTTTGGACAACAAATGGATTCAATTGCATTGGAAATGGGGCCTATAGATGTTGTCTTGGGTTGTGATTGGCTAAAAACTTTGGGCACTATAACCATGGATTTCTCATTGCTGTATATGGAGTTTGTCAGTGCAGGACAGCTCATTCACTTGTAGGGAATTCAAAATAATAGTGAATTTCAGCTCATTACCAGTAAACAACTCAAGAAAGAGTTCAAGAGACGGTCCCAAATCTTTGTATTGCAGTTAAATAAAGAAAATTCAGATTAGTCCACTAAAATAGTAAAGAATTTAGCATTGAGAGCTCTTTTGAAAGAGTACAAGGATCTCTTCCAAGTACCCACAACACTACTCCCTAATAGGGCGGTTGATCATCCCATAGATCTAGAGCCTCAATCAAATCCTGTGAACAAGACACCTTATAGATTGTCTAGGCATGAAAGAGAAGAAGTTGCCAAACAAGTCAAAGAATTACTAGACATGGGATTAATTAAGCCTAGTTATTCACCATATGCTTCCCCTGTGTTATTGGTAAAAAAGATGTCAAGATTGTGGGAGAGAAGGAAGGAGTCTCGCTTGAAGCTTTCTTGCTTGCACAATGGGGGAAGACACACAAGGGTGGAGGCTGAAAACAGTTTTCCTCTTCTTAGTTGTGTAAGCCAAAAGAACTCTAGTACAAAGAAATAGAAGAACCCTATGTATGGGTCTCAAACCAAACTCAACTAACTAAGGTGGCATACTAACTGAGCCACGAACTAGAGTAGATAAGGATAGCTATCATGTAGCTATTATTCATCGGCGGTGTACCAACCGCGTCTGCAACTGACAAGTCGGTGACATAAGTACTCAACGGTCACCCTGGCGTATCACGAGTGGAGCTCGATATCTCAATACTCCCCCTCGAGCTCAATCCCAATTCCTGCACACCAAGCAGGTCTCTGAACTTGCGCAGCTTCTCTGCGCCCAATGCCTTCGTGAATATATCAGCTACCTGATCCTCTGTGCTGACATAAACTAGATCAATAAGACCTAGTAAAACCCTCTCTCGCACATAGTGATAATGCACCTCAATGTGCTTTGTTCTAGCATGATAGACTGGGTTATTTGCCAAGTGTATACTACTCATGTTGTCACAATAAATGACAACTGGCCCATCTGTAGACTGATGCATATCATAAAGTAGCTTATGCAACCAAGCTACCTCACATGCAGCCATTGCTGCACCCCTGTACTCCGCCTCTGTGCTCGACAAGGCAAGTGTAGGCTGTTTCTTGCTGCTCCAAGTGACTGCAGCACTCCCGAAAGAGAACACATATCCACTGGTAGATCGTCTATCAGAAATGCTACCAGCCCAATCAGCATCAGTGTATCCATGCAACTGTATCTGAACCCCAGTCTCATAAAATAGTCCATACTGCAATGTGGACTTCACATACCTGAGTATGCGTCTAGCCGCATCCAAATGCGGTTTCCTTGGAGCCTGCATAAACTGACTTACCAATCCAACAACATAGCTCAAATCTGGCCTGGTAATAGTCATATAAATCAAACTTCCTACTATGCGTCTGTACATAGTAGGGTCTTCTAGAAGCTCACCTGTATCTGTGCTCAGCTTCACATTCTGCTCCAAAGGAACTGAAATAGGCTTACAGCCTGTCATCCCATATTTGGACAGCATGTCCAATCCATACTGCCTCTGCAAGAGCTGTATCCCACTTGGTGATCTAATCACCTCAATACCCAAGAAATAACGCAGCTCTCCCAAATTCTTCATCTCAAACTTCTGCTTCAATAGCATTTTCACATGACGGATATCTTCATCACTGTCACCTGTCATAATCAAATCATCAACATAAATGACAAGTAGCATAATACCTTTCTCTGTTTTTCTCACATAAAGTGAGAAATCTGCCTTGGAAATCTGAAAGCCAATGGTGACAAGATACTGTCCTATCTTGTCAGACCACGCTCTAGGTGCTTGCTTCAAGCCATACAAGGCTTTCTTCAACCTGCAAACAAACTCAGGATGAACAACATGCACATAACCTGGTGGCTGCTCCATATATGTTGAGATATCGAGCTCCACTCGTGATACGCCAAGGTGACCGTTGTGTATTTATGTCACCGACTTGTCAGTTGCAGACGCGGTTGGTACACCGCCCATGAATAGCTATCCTTATCTACTCTAGTTCGTGGCTCAGTTAGTATGCCACCTTAGTTAGTTGAGTTTGGTTTGAGACCCATATATAGGGTTCTTCTATTTCTTTGTACTTGAGTTCTTTTGGCTTACACAACTAAGAAGAGGAAAACTGTTCTCAGCCTCCACCCTTGTGTGTCTTCCCCCATTGTGCAAGCAAGAAAGCTTCAAGCGAGACTCCTTCCTTCTCTCCCACAATCTTGACATGGTATCAGAGCCTTGTTCGTGGTAAGGAGCTCAAGAAAGCAAGCCAAGCTCGCGGTGTTCTGGTAAGAGAAGCAGTGTTGCTTTCATTTTCTGTTTTGGGAGCAGATCTCTGCAGGTAGCACAGCCGGAAAGTGCAGGAGTGCATTGTCTCAGGTTGAGACGCCCTTCGCGGTGAAGCAAGAGGGCAGTATATGCTGCGGGCGAGAGCTTTAGCTCTCGGCGACCCTGTTTTTTTGATTTGAGGCCATTTCGGGGCCTATTTTGGAGGCGGAAGTTTTCTACACGCACTCAGAAAAAGGCTCAGTTTTATGCTGTTCAGCCACTGTTCTACAGGTCGGTGAAAAGTTATTGTAGAAATTGCATCGTATGCTTGTGCGCAGAGACATTGGGAGTTTCAGAATCATCCTTGGTTCTTGTTTATGCAAAATCGTCACTAGGAAGTGACTGTGTGGTCAAATACCACTTTCGCCAGTTTTGCAGATTTGCCCTTGTGAGGGTGAAGCTGAGTTTTTGCAGTGACAGAATTTTTCGCAATGTTCTGTAATGGCGTCTGATTCTCTTTCACAGATTGTAACTGAAAAGCTTGACAAGAACAACTTCCAGGCATGGAAGTTTAGAATGACGAATTTCCTTATGGGAAAAGGATATTGGGAATTTGTTGCAGGAAATGAAGAAGAACCAGTTCTTCCTGATGTTCCCAATCAACAGCAAATGCAGGCATTCAAAACATGGCATGAGAGAGCCAGGAAAGTTATGTATTGGCTGTCTATCAGTATTTCAGACTCTATGATTGTGCATATTCAGGATGCAAGTACGCCAAAGGAGGCATGGGATACTTTGTCAAAAATGTATAGCACAAATACGCAAGCCAGGAAAATGCAGCTCAAGCAAGAGTTGCATAATGTGCAAAGAGAAAGTATGAGCATCAACGACTACCACATGAAGGTGAAGAAGATTGCAGATGCACTTGCTTCCATTGGGTCGCCAGTGGAAGATGATGATTTAGTTTCCGTGACCTTGAATGGTCTAGGAAAGGATTATGCACAGTTTCGGACATCCATTTCAGTTCGTGAAAGATTTCCTGATTTTGAGGAGCTGATTGCTCTTCTAATTTCTGAGGAGCAAAGAAATGGTGGTGCATCTTCTTCAGGAGGAACTTCAAAAGAAGCTGTCTTCTACTCAAACGCTGGAAGAGGTAGAGGCAGAGGTAGAGGAGGCCGATATGGAGGTCGTGGTAGAAATCATAATATGCAGCAAACTCAAGAAAACCAGTCCTATGGAGGAGGACGTGGTAACTCTAGAGGCAGGGGGAGCCAAAGAGGTCGTGGTGGATGGCAAAGAGGTCAAAATGCAAACAGTAATGTTGAATGCTACTACTGTGGTAAAATGGGTCATATGGCTAAAGACTGCTATAAAAAGCAGAATGACATCATGAATGGAAAACTGCAACAGGGGAATTATGCATCTTCTAGTAGACAGGGTGATGACAGAAATGAGCACTTGTTTATGGTGCAGCACATGAACAATTCTGTGACAAATACAGAAGAAAGCAATGATGTATGGTATGTTGACTCAGGTGCATCAAACCATATGACAGGTCATGCAGAATGGATGGAGGATGCAAGGAAAATGGAAAAACGAGGATTTGTGGAGACTGGTGATGATACTGCACATCCTATTGTGCAGATTGGAAAAATTCCTTTGTCTATGCAGGATGGGAAAAAGAAATACCTGTCCGATGTATTTCATGTCCCTAATATCACCAAGAATCTGGTTTCTGTTGGTCAAATGGTTGAGCAGGGCTTGCAGGTCAGATTTAATCCTCATGGATGCTTTGTTGAGGATATGAAAAATAAAGGTCGCTTGATAGCAAAAGGAAAGAAGAAGGGCAGAATGTTTACATTGGATGCAGACATGTCTGAATTGAGTGCAGCAATGTTTGCACATGGGACCGGTGTAGTTGCAGATATTGATATCTGGCATAAACGCATTGGTCATGTTAATGTACAGCGACTTAAATCAATGCAGGCCCAAAATATTGTTGCAGGTTTGCCGAAATTCAAGGTTGCAGAAATGCATAAGGTATGTGAAGCCTGTCAGTTTGGAAAACAGGCAAGGAAACCATTTCCTAGACATGTTCAAGAGAGTGAGAAGCCATTGGAATTAATCCACTCTGATGTGTGGACTACTCAAGCTGCATCTCTTGGAGGCTGTCATTATTTTGTCACTTTTATTGATGACTATAGCAGAAAAGTTTGGGTGTATTTTATGAAAAAGAAAAGTGAAGTTTTTGGGCATTTCAAAACCCTTAAAGCTATGGTTGAAAAAGAAACAGGCCTGCAAATAAAATGCCTAAGGTCAGATGGAGGGGAAGAGTACCTCTCAAATGAGTTTGCAAAGTTCTTGCAGGAGCATGGCATAAAGCAGCAATATTCATGCAGTTATACCCCACAACAAAATGGAATTGCAGAAAGGAAAAACAGGCATATTGGAGAGGTATCTCGTGCCATGCTCAATGAAAAAGACTTGCCAGATTTTTATTGGGCTGAAGCAGTTGCTACAACAGTCTACATAATGAACAGGACTCCCACTGCAGCAATACATGGAATGACTCCAGAGGAGAGGTATACTGGTAGGAAACCAGATATTTCTCATTTAAAATTTTTTGGTTGCATTGCCTATGTACATGTGCCAGATGAGCTGAGATCCAAGTTGGATCCAAAAGCTGAGAAGTGCATCTTTATTGGTTACTCTCTGCAGCAAAAAGGGTATAGATGCTATAACCCTTCTACTCGTAAGTTTACAGTGAGCAGAGATGTTGTTTTTGATGAGATGAGTAGCTGGTATAAACCATAAATGTGATTGATGATGTAGATGCACAAAATGGTAATGCTGCACAGAATTCACAGCAGCAGTCACAAAATATTAGTGGACCTGGAGCGTCCTCTAGCAGTGGTTCACATTCTTCGCCATGGACAGGCAGATTGAGATCAGGAGAATCTTCTCAAAGCAATGCAGATAGTGGTATGCAGGTATCACGAAAAGGAAAAGAGAAGGTTGATCAGCCCATGGTTGATGTAAATGCAGGTCACTCTTATGTGGATGGTGAATCCAGTGGCTCAGAACAGAGCATTGATGATGAGTTGGGTATTCCTTCTATTGTTACACCTGGAGTAAGGAAGACCAGGGATGTTTTGAGAGCACCTGGGAGTGAACCCACTTTGCGCAGGTCTACCAGAGTTAGGTATCCTGTGGATAGGCTGAAATATGATGGATTTACAGCCATTCACTATGCATATATGGTCAAAGTGATACAGGAACCAGAACCCACTTCTTTTGAGCAAGCCATGGGAAAAGAAAAATGGGAGAAAGCCATGGATGAAGAAATGGATGCCTTGGAAGCAAATGCTACATGGGAGTTAGTACCTTTGCCTAAAGGTAAGAATGCAATTGGCTGTAAGTGGGTTTATAAGGTGAAGCACAATGCAGATGGTTCTGTGAACAGATACAAGGCAAGATTAGTAGTCAAGGGGTATGCACAAACATATGGCATTGACTATGAAGAAACATTCAGTCCAGTTGCAAGGATGGCAACTGTAAGAGCAGTCATTGCTATGGCTGCATCAAAGGGATGGTCTTTACATCAGATGGATGTAAAGAATGCCTTCTTGCATGGTGATTTGCAAGAAGAGGTCTATATGGAGCAGCCACCAGGTTATGTGCATGCTGTTCATCCTGAGTTTGTTTGCAGGTTGAAAGCCTTGTATGGCTTGAAGCAAGCACCTAGAGCATGGTCTGACAAGATAGGACAGTATCTTGTCACTATTGGCTTTCAGATTTCCAAGGCAGATTTCTCACTTTATGTGAGAAAAAAAGAGAAAGGTATTATGCTACTTGTCATTTATGTTGATGATTTGATTATGACAGGTGACAGTGATGAAGATATCCTTCATGTGAAAATGCTATTGAAGCAGAAGTTTGAGATGAAGGATTTGGGAGAGCTGCGTTATTTCTTGGGCATTGAGGTGATTAGATCACCAAGTGGGATACAGCTCTTGCAGAGGTAGTATGGATTGGACATGCTGTCCAAATATGGGATGACAGGCTGTAAGCCTATTTCAGTTCCTTTGGAGCAAAATGTGAAGCTGAGCACAGATGCAGGTGAGCTTCTAGAAGACCCTACTATGTACAGACGCATAGTAGGAAGTTTGATTTATATGACTATTACCAGGCCAGATTTGAGCTATGCTGTTGGATTGGTAAGTCAGTTTATGCAGGCTCCAAGGAAACCGCATTTGGATGCGGCTAGACGCATACTCAGGTATGTGAAGTCCACATTGCAGTATGGACTATTTTATGAGACTGGGGTTCAGATACAGTTGCATGGATACACTGATGCTGATTGGGTTGGTAGCATTTCTGATAGACGATCTACCAATGGATATGTATTCTCTTTTGGGAGTGCTGCAGTCACTTGGAGCAGCAAGAAACAACCTACAGTTGCCTTGTCAAGCACAGAGGCTGAGTACAGGGGTGCAGCAATGGCTGCATGTGAGGTAGCTTGGTTGCATAAGCTACTTTATGATATGCATCAGTCTACAGATGGACCAGTTGTCATTTATTGTTACAACATGAGTAGTATACACTTGGCAAATAACCCAGTCTATCATGCTAGAACAAAGCACATTGAGGTGCATTATCACTATGTGCGAGAGAGGGTTTTACTAGGTCTTATTGATCTAGTTTATGTCAGCACAGAGGATCAGGTAGTTGACATATTTTTGAAGGCATTGGGCGCAGAGAAGCTGCGCAAGTTCAGAGACCTGCTTGGTGTGCAGGAATTGGGATTGAGCTCGAGGGGGAGTGTTGAGATATCGAGCTCCACTCGTGATACGCCAGGGTGACCGTTGTGTATTTATGTCACCGACTTGTCAGTTGCAGACGCGGTTGGTACACCGCCCATGAATAGCTATCCTTATCTACTCTAGTTCGTGGCTCAGTTAGTATGCCACCTTAGTTAGTTGAGTTTGGTTTGAGACCCATATATAGGGTTCTTCTATTTCTTTGTACTTGAGTTCTTTTGGCTTACACAACTAAGAAGAGGAAAACTGTTCTCAGCCTCCACCCTTGTGTGTCTTCCCCCATTGTGCAAGCAAGAAAGCTTCAAGCGAGACTCCTTCCTTCTCTCCCACAATCTTGACAATATAGACCTCTTCTTGCAAATCACCATGCAAGAAGGCATTCTTTACATCCATCTGATGTAAAGACCATCCCTTTGATGCAGCCATAGCAATGACTGCTCTTACTGTTGCCATCCTTGCAACTGGACTGAATGTTTCTTCATAGTCAATGCCATATGTTTGTGCATACCCCTTGACTACTAATCTTGCCTTGTATCTGTTCACAGAACCATCTGCATTGTGCTTCACCTTATAAACCCACTTACAGCCAATTGCATTCTTACCTTTAGGCAAAGGTACTAACTCCCATGTAGCATTTGCTTCCAAGGCATCCATTTCTTCATCCATGGCTTTCTCCCATTTTTCTTTTCCCATGGCTTGCTCAAAAGATGTGGGTTCTGGTTCCTGTATCACTTTGACCATATATGTATAGTGAATGGCTGTAAATCCATCATATTTCAGCCTATCCACAGGATACCTAGCTCTCGTAGACCTGCGCAAAGTAGGTTCACTCCCAGGTGCTCTCAAAACATCCCTGGTCTTCCTTACTCCAGGTGTAACAATAGAAGGGATACCCAACTCATCATCAATGCTCTGTTCTGAGCCACTGGATTCACCATCCACATAAGAGTGACCTGCATTCACATCAAACATGGGCTGATCAACCTTCTCTTTTCCTTTTCGTGATACCTGCATACCACTATCTGCATTGCTTTGAGAAGATTCTGCTGATCTCAATCTGCCTGTCCATGGCGAACAATGTGAACCATTGCTAGAGGACGCTCCAGGTCCACTAATATTTTGTGACTGCTGCTGTAAATTCTATGCAGCATTACCATTTTGTGCATCTACATCATCAATCACATTTACTAGTTTATACCAGCTACTCATCTCATCAAAAACAACATCTCTGCTCACTGTAAACTTACGAGTAGAAGGGTTATAGCATCTATACCCTTTTTGCTGCAGAGAGTAACCAATAAAGATGCACTTCTCAGCTTTTGGATCCAACTTGGATCTCAGCTCATCTGGCACATGTACATAGGCAATGCAACCAAAAATTTTCAAATGAAAAATATTTGGTTTCTTACCAGTATACCTCTCCTCTGGAGTCATTCCATGTATTGCTGCAGTGGGAGTCCTGTTCATTATGTAGACTGTTGTAGCAACTGCTTCAGCCCAATAAAAATCTGGCAAGTCTTTTTCATTGAGCATGGCACGAGATACCTCTCCAATATGCCTATTTTTCCTTTCTGCAATTCCATTTTGTTGTGGGGTATAACTGCATGAATATTGCTGCTTTATGCCATGCTCCTGCAAGAACTTTGCAAACTCATTTGAGAGGTACTCTCCTCCTCCATCTGACCTTAGACATTTTATTTGCAGACCTGTTTCTTTTTCAGCCATAGCTTTAAGGGTTTTGAAATGCCCAAAAACTTCACTTTTCTTTTTCATAAAATACACCCAAACTTTTCTGCTATAGTCATCAATAAAAGTGACAAAATAATGACAGCCTCCAAGAGATGCAGCTTTAGTAGTCCACACATCAGAGTGGATTAATTCCAATGGCTTCTCACTCTCTTGAACATGTCTAGGAAATGGTTTCCTTGCCTGTTTTCCAAACTGACAGGCTTCACATACCTTATGCATTTCTGCAACCTTGAATTTTGACAATCCTGCAACAATATTTTGGGCCTGCATTGATTTAAGTCGCTGTACATTAACATGACCAATGCGTTTATGCCAGATATCAATATCTGCAACTACACCGGTCCCATGTGCAAACATTGCTGTACTCAATTCAGACATGTCTGCATCCAATGTAAACATTCTGCCCTTCTTCTTTCCTTTTGCTATCAAGCGACCTTTATTTTTCATATCCTCAACAAAGCATCCATGAGGATTAAATCTGACCTGCAAGCCCTGCTCAACCATTTGACCAACAGAAACCAGATTCTTGGTGATATTCGGAACATGAAATACATCGGAGAGGTATTTCTTTTTCCCATCCTGCATAGACAAAGGTATTTTTCCAATCTGCACAATAGGATGTGTAGTATCATCACCAGTCTCCACAAATCCTGGTTTTTCCATTTTCCTTGCATTCTCCATCCATTCTGCATGACCTGTCATGTGGTTTGACGCACCTGAGTCAACATACCATACATCATTGCTTTCTTCTGCACTTGTCACAGAATTATTCATGTGCTGCACCATAAACAGATGCTCATTTCTGTCATCACCCTGTCTACTAGAAGATGCATAATTTCCTTGTTGCAGTTTTCCATTCATGATGTCATTCTGCTTTTTGTAGCAGTCTTTAGCCATATGACCCATTTTACCACAATAGTAGGATTCAACATTACTGTTTGCATTTTGGCCTCTTTGCCATCCACCACGACCTCTTTGGCTCCCCCTGCCTCTAGAGTTACCACGTCCTCCTCCATAGGACTGATTTTCTTGAGTTTGCTGCATATTCTGATTTCTACCACGACCTCCAAATTGGCCTCCTCTACCTCTGCCTCTACCTCTTCCAGCATTTGAGTAGAAGACAGCTTCTTTTGAAGTTCCTCCTGAAGAAGATGCACCACCATTTCTCTGCTCCTCAGAAATTAGAAGAGCAATCAACTCCTCAAAGTCAGGAAATCTTTCACGAACGGAAATGGATGTTTGAAACTGTGCATAATCCTTTCCTAGACCATTCAAGGTCACGGAAACTAAATCATCATCTTCCACTGGCAACCCAATGGAAGCAAGTGCATCTGCAATCTTCTTCACCTTCATGTGGTAGTCATTGATGCTCATATTTTCTCTTTGCACATTATGCAACTCTTGCTTGAGCTGCATTTTCCTGGCTTGTGTATTTGTGCTATACATTTTTGACAGAGTATCCCATGCCTCCTTTGGCGTACTTGCATCCTGAATATGCACAATCATAGAGTCTGAAATGCTGATAGACAGCCAGTACATAACTTTCCTGGCTCTCTCATGCCATGCTTTGAATGCCTGCATTTGCTGTTGATTGGGAACATCAGGAAGAACTGGTTCTTCATTTCCTGCAACAAATTCCCAATATCCTTTTCCCATAAGGAAATTCGTCATTCTAAACTTCCATGCTTGGAAGTTGTTCTTGTCAAGCTTTTCAGTGACAATCTGTGAAAGAGAATCAGACGCCATTACAGAATGCTGCAAGAAATTCTGTTACTGCAAAAAACACAGCTTCACCCTCACAAGGGAAAATCTGCAAAACTGGCGAAAGTGGTATTTGACCACACAGTCACTTCCTAGTGACGATTTTGCATAAACAGGAACCAAGGATGATTCTGAAACTCCCAATGTCTCTGCGCACAAGCATACGATGCAATTTCTACAGTAACTTTTCACCGACCTGTAGAACAGTGGCTGCACAGCATAAAACTGAGCCTTTTCCTGAGTGCGTGCAGAAAACTTCCGTCTGCAAAACAGGCCCCGAAATGGCCTCAAATAAAAAAAACAAGGTCGCCAAGGGCTAAAGCCCTTGCCCGCAGCATATACTGCCCTCTTGCTTCACCGCGAAGGGCGTCTCAACCTGAGACAATGCACTCCTACAATTTCCGGCTGTGCTACCTGCAGAGATCTGCTCCCAAACAGAAAATGAAAGCAACACTGCTCCTCTTACCAGACCACCGCGAGCTTGGCTTGCTTTCTTGAGCTCCTTACCACGAACAAGGCTCTGATACCATGTCAAGATTGTGGGAGAGAAGGAAGGAGTCTCGCTTGAAGCTTTCTTGCTTGCACAATGGGGGAAGACACACAAGGGTGGAGGCTGAAAACAGTTTTCCTCTTCTTAGTTGTGTAAGCCAAAAGAACTCTAGTACAAAGAAATAGAAGAACCCTATGTATGGGTCTCAAACCAAAATCAACTAACTAAGGTGGCATACTAACTGAGCCACGAACTAGAGTAGATAAGGATAGCTATCATGTAGCTATTATTCATCGGCGGTGTACCAACCGCGTCTGCAACTGACAAGTCGGTGACATAAGTACTCAACGGTCACCCTGGCGTATCACGAGTGGAGCTCGATATCTCAACAAAAGAAGGATGGATCTTTCAGGATGTGCATAGACTACAAGGTAATAAGATCATCGTGAAGAACATGTACCCCATTCCACGCATAGATGACTTGCTAGATGAGCTCAAGGGGGCTAAGTACTTTACAAAGATAGATTTGAGGTCAAGCTGTCATCAGATCTGCATGAGGGCAGGGGATGAGGTCAAAACAACATTTCAAACTGATCAAGGGCTTTATCATTTCTTGGTTATGCCTTTTGGGTTAACTAGTGCACCAGCCACCTTTCAAAGCTTAATGAACAAAATACTTCAGCCCTTTCTTTTCAGATTTGCATTGGTTTTCTTTTATGACATCCTCATCTATAGTAGATCACTAAAGAATCACCTTTGGCATATGAGGCAAGTGTTTGATGTATTGAGGCAGTACAGACTCTTTGCCAAGGAGACAAAATGTTCTTTCATGCAGAAAAAAATGGAATACTTGGGGCACATTGTTAGTGAAGATGGAATTAGGGTTGATCCTAAGAAAGTGCAGTGTATAAAATACTAGCCCACACCTGCAAATACCACTTCACTTAGAGGATTTCTTGGTCTCTCATCATTCTATCATAGATTCATTAGGCATTATGCCACTATTGTAGCTCCCTTGACTGATAGGCTTAAGAAAGATGCATTTTTCTGGGATGCCATAGCTGATAAGAGCTTTAATCAACTCAAGGAATTTCCTACCTCAGCTACCATCTTGGTTTGCCTAGATTTTTTGAAAGAATTCACCATTCAGTGTGATGCGAGTGGTAGAGGCATAGGGGCTGTATTGTTACAGGAGCATGGGGTTATAGCGTTTGAGAGCTACAAACTTGCTGAAAATGAGATGACCATGAATGTATATACCAAGAGATGCTGGTCATCCTTCATGCCATTAAGAAATGGCACCACTACTTGTATGGCAATAGATTTAGGGTCAAGAGTGACCATAGGGTTCTCAAGTATTTTCTCTCTTAGTTTAATCTTACTCCCAAACAATGCAAATGGGTAGCTACATTGCAAAACTATGACTTTGACATTACACATACGCAAGGAAAAGACAATGTAGTTGTTGATTCGTTATCTAGAATGTGAGCCTATAAAGTTTTAGCCATCATGGAACTTCATAATGATTGGATAGAAGAGCTTCAGGAGGCCTATTTGTTAGATGCTGATTTTAGCCACATTTTCCAGAAATTATAACAAGGGCATGTGGAAGAAAACTCTCCATATCATCTTAAGAACGGTCTCTTATGGTTTCAAGGCAGGATTTCCATCCCATACACTTCTCCATTCAAGTAAAAGATCATGCAAGAGATGCATTCCTCGCCTACAGCTGGTCATTTGGGCATATTTAAAACCTATGACAAGACTTCTAAGAGCTTTCACTGGAAGGGTCTATGGAAGGATGTAAAATATTTTGTCTTGAGCTGCATGCCATGTCAGCAAAACAAGGACAACACCTTAAAACCAGCTGATTTCCTTCAGCCATTGCCTATGCTCGAAGGCAAATGGACACATTTTACTATGGAGTTCATTACCGGGCTACCGGTGACCAAAAAAGGATGGAACATAATCTATGTAGTTGTGGAAAGACTCACCAAGAGGCAACCCATTTCATTCCTACAAAGACTCAATATAATGCTTCTCAAGTAGCCAATCAATTCATGGAACATGTTTTTAGATTATATGGCTTACCACAGGTCATTGTGCATGATCGAGATAATGAGTTCATGAGTAACTTTTGGCATGTAGTTTTTAACTCTATGGGCACTCAATTAACCCCTTCCACTGCTTGCCATCCACAGACCGATTGCCAAATAGAGAGGGTTAACAAGTGATTGGAAACTTACTTGAGGCAATTCTGTCAGATGTGTAGCATGCTTGGAACACATGGTTGCATTTGGCTGAGTTTGCTTATAATAACTCTACACACTCTAGTATTGGAGTTTCACCTTTTGAGGCATTGTACGGCTATAAGGTGCCCCTTCCCACGGTTATCTTCAATGATAAGATAAACCTACAAAGCAAGGAGTAGTTGGATAGAATGCGGGTCTTACTTCAGCAGTGTAAAGTCAAATTGAAGAAAGCTCATGATATCAAATGAAGCTTTATGCTGATGACAAAAGAAGGGATGTTGAGTTCCAAGAAGGGGATTTGGTGCTTTTGAAGGTGCCCAAGTCTAGATATGCCACCCTTAAGGATGGGTCCAGCAACAAGTTAGCTCATACGTTCTATGAGCCTACTAGATTATCAAAAGACTGGGAGACTTGGCATATCGGTTGGCATTGCCCCATCCACGAAGATTCATAATGTCTTCCATGCGAGTCAATTGAAGCCCTTCATTGGATTATCAATGGATTATGTTGAGGAGCTATCACCGATAGATGAAGAAGGGATCATTCTGAGCAAGACATAGGACAAAGGGAAAAGAAGCTTTGTTCTCACTCCATCATGGAATACTTGATTAAGTGGTGAGGTTTACCACTTGAATAAGCTTCTTGGAGGCCAACTTCAGTTTTGGAAGAGTTTCCATACCTACTAGAAGCAAATTTGACTGAAATCTGGCTAACTATGGCCTTGATTTCTCTCAAATTACACAACTCTCTTTTTCAAAGCAGATTTTATTCTGTACTATGGACAACAATGGACATCATACATGGACTAAAAGTAATCCTTGAGAGCTCTATTTTGACATATGGCACACCCCGATCGAAGTCTCCTACAAAAACTTATGTCAGATTTACTACAGCAGGGCCCTGTAGTAAACAGCTTGTTGTCCCACTGTCTACTTGCAGCTTGCATTTACTCAAGATATTTGGGTCAAAAATTCATTTTTATAATTCCCCAATAAGGCCCATGTATCGCACATACCCCAATGACCCATCATACACAATAATACCTCTTCATTCATTAGTATACCCCTGTAATAATGCAGCAAAGTAATACTCCGATACGCTCCTACCCAGTAATCATAAGTGCCCAAATTGTTTTTGAGGGCAAACACTTTGGCTAGGGATGGAATGTAAGAGAGGGGGATTTAATAATGGGGAAATGCTAGCTACACTAGCTGGTATATAAGGTGTTAGGGACTTGATTTTTCACCATTAGATAATAATACAAGTCTCCTTTCATCTTCACCTCTCTCTCCAAGCTTTCATGGCTTCTTTCTCTCTCTTCCTATATTTCTCTCTCCTTTTCTAGTATTTCTCTCTCCTCATCACTCTCTTTCTCTCTCTTCCTACAATATCTCTTTCTCTTTTGCACACTCTCTCTCTCATCTTGTTTTCTCTCTCTCTCTCTCCTATCCTCTTCTTGATACAACATGAGTAATGGGGTGAGCTATATCATCCTCTGTCTCCACATAGCTCAGAGAATCTGGACTATGCATCTCTTTAAGACACTTTTTGTGAGAAGTCATGTGGTTAGAGGCACTTGAGTCTACATATACCATACATCATTCATTGATGAACCATTAGCTGTCACTCACAGTATTCATAAAGTCTTGCATAACAAACAACTATTCACATTTTTCATCATTGTTTCTCCTATACTAGATGTAGAATTGCCTTGTACCTTTTTCCCATTTCTAATTTTGAGCTTTTTTTAAAAGCATTTGTTAGAAATGTGGAATTTCTAATCACAATGGTGGTATTCCCTACTATCACTAGAATTATGTTGCCTATTTGAATCTACAACTTGGCCTCTTTGACTCCCCCTTCCTCGGAACTATCCTCCTTTATTTTGCTATGCATCATAACGTTGACCATGATTTCCACCTCGGCCTCTATCATGATCTCTATCTCTGCTAGTAGAGTAAAATACCTATTCATACTTGTTCTTTGTTTAAGAAGAATAGGAATCCAAGCCAAGGTTCTTCTTCTCAAGTATCAATATAGAAATCAAGTCTACAAGATTAGGAATGCCACCCCTTGTATTCATAGATGACTTGAAGCTCTTATATTCATCTCCAAGTCCATCTAAGCATGCACACACAACATCGTCATCATCAAATACCATATTGATATATCTAAGATCTTCCAAAATATTCTTGATCTCCAAGGCATAATCATTAATTGATAAGTTATCTCTTTTCACTTAGTTTTTAGCTTTGACTTGAGCTATAACTTTCTTGCTTTTGCGTTTACTTTGAACATCCTTACCTGATTCTTCCATGCAATATCAAGAGTATTAGATTCTTGCAAACATGCCATCATGATATCTATGCCATTGACATAAAATTAATATGTAACTTTACTTTGTGTCTGCTCCAATCTTTCCTAGACTTTACCTGCTTACTAGTAGCATTTCACACAGGTTAGCCTTTACCTACTCGATGATATTGCCATGTCACCTTCAACATAATTCCAAATACCTTTTTCCTTGAAGAAATATGTCTTCTTGAACTTTCATGCATGATAATTATTCTTATCAAGCTTCTCCCTAACAATTTGGTTGAAGTTATTAAACATTTGACCAAATAGATAACCTTTGCAAAAAACTGCAATCTACAAGCTAATACCAAGTGTACTAAAACTAAACACATAACCTCTTTCACTAAGTACACAATAGTAACTGCAATATGCAATCTGTATGTAGATGACTTTTGTGTTTGCAACCTAGTAAACACATAAAACCTTACAAAATTGAAATATATAACCTGTGCACTTGTAGACAATCGACACAACTAAAATTGTAGTATACCCAAAAACTGCTGTCGAAACAACTTGCAAGTCTAGAATAGAGGCAAAAATGACCTTAGATGCCAAAAATCATAGCGAGAAGAGTCCTACAAGCCTTATTTGTAGTATGTACAATGTTCTTCTTGCTAATCAAGTTTCATTGCAATTGGAGATTAAAGCCCTACTAGCCTCAAGAGCCTCCTACGGTTATAACCCAAGCCAAATGAAGCAAGGTGGAAGAGCTTCTTATCCATTGCTTGCTTTCTTGCTCCAACGCTTTTAGCTTAGCCTTTAATCAAGCTCTATGTAGCCATGGGATAGCTTTGATACCATGAAAATAGAAAATAGAAAAGAGAGGTGAAGAAACCAATAGTACACACACAAAAATAATGGAGAGTTAAGTATACAAGGAGATAAGGCTGAGATCTTCTTCTTCTTCTTTTTCTTCTTCCACACAAAAGGACTTAGTCTATAACATGATAAAAGACTAAAATAAAAGTACCACAATGTATATAAATGTAGTTGCTAAGTGTGAATCCACTAAGGAAAGAAGAAGTGGCACAATGAATGTGCCAGTTGTAGAATCACTCATGTATCCTCCTGTCCATGACCTAACATGCCAATGATTAATATCTTGCCATATCATCAAGACGTGTAGTGGATATAGGTTCATGTAGAGCTTGACATCTCAATAGCTTTACCTCATACAACTTTTAGTTTCATGTTGTTGCTGCCTCATTTCAAGCACCCTCTTCTCAAGCTCTTGGCCATCTCCTTCTATTATAGTAGTCATGTGTGTTTTGTGTGGTCATCTCCTACTTATGAGCCTTAGTTTGAGTCAAACAAGGACATTAAGAGCTTTGACATGTTCTTTATATGTCATTTTATGTATTTTAGACACTTTAGGTAAAGGGCAGATTAGTGCATTTCATTTCGTACTTTTGGCTATTTTTAAGGGGTTTAACCACATTTAGGATTTTTTTAATTTTTTGTCTATATAAAGGCAACCTACCTTACCACTTTCATTATCCATCACCAATCTTTTGTGATCAGCTAGCCCTGCATGTTCTCTCATTCCCCTAGACCATTTGGTGCCCAGAGTAATGCATAGAACTACGTGTTGGGTCTGGTTGTTATAGGCTTGTACCTTCAACCATTGCAGTCACATTGTTCCTTCTCTCTCATGCATTCTCTTTGTCTCTTTATTCTCTCCATGTTCACTTTTCTATTTTTATTGCATACTCTCACATGGTATCAGAGCCATGCATGGGAGCCGACGATCTTGAAGAGGAGCATGCTGTCTGCAACAAAACTTGCTAGGTGTTGGAGTCAAATAGTGCATGGCAACATGTTTCTAATCCTTTTTTAGACTGCATTTACTAGGGTAGATTTGTGTTTTGTTCCTGAGTAGCCTCTATTAAGATAGTTGGCACCATCACTACATCGAGGCAACATCAAACAGGCTTGGTGGCCATTCTATTGGTTGGGTGATACCAAAACAGACTTGCATTTTTTGTAGATAGCCCTCGACACACATGCTATAGAACTAGGCCCTACATTATTTCTGTTTTTGTGTAGACAATTTCTATATCTTTGTGTTTTGTGCATGCAAGTCATCGGTCCTCCTAGGTGGCACATTTGCAAGATGGGTGACACCTATTCTCTATTTGTCGCTTCAAAGAAACAAGGTTCCACACTTAGTAGACAAGGATCAAGTTGATTAATGCTCCAATCATAAGCTTTGTAAACCTCATGTAATCTGTGCATTACAGACTCTGCACACTTAGTGCAGCCTTATGACAGCCTCTAGCTTTATATGGTTGGTTTTTCCACGTCTACACTTAGTAAGGTTATACTTATGATAGTCTTGTTAGATATGATCAATGCCCCACCCTCATTAGGTGCTACCAATGATCCATGGTGCTCAAAGTTGTAAGGCCCCCATTATGAGGAGAAGCCAAATGTGAGCCCGGACATTGGTTGAGTCCTGACTTGTATATCAGATGAGGTCAATGTGACCGGATGGCAAAAAGGTGACCGTTGTGGGTCTAATCTTTGGGTTAGACGGAGTGGTTAAGCTAGTAGCAACTTGAGGCACATTGCATCGAGTTGCGGGGTAAGGGAGTTAAAAGGGGCCCCTATTGTGGGGTCCGGGGGCCGCAGAAGTGGCCCCTGGCTAGGGGGTCCCAGGGGGGCTAGCGGCCCCACTAGCGAGGGTCCGGGGGCAGCGCCCCCGGCTCAATGGTAAAGGGAATATTCCCTGACTGACTAGTGGAGGCTTATATGTTAGGTCGGTCAGGCCAACCTCACGGCCTTCGCAGGCTATAAAAGCTAAATCCCTACATAGCCATCGATCACTTATCTTTCACCCAGTCAGAGTTGTTGTTCCAGCTAGCCTTAAGCTCTTCACCTATCTTCTGTCTAGATCGCCATCTAAGCTTCACACAGTGGAAGCGCACGGGTGGACAGAGCCATCTTTGTATCAGTTGTTTGGAGTTAAAGAATTTACTGATTCTCCTCTTATCTGTTGTGTACTCTCTATCTCTTTCTCAGATTCTGTTCGTTGTGCCGTGTAATATTTTACATGGTATCAGAGCCCAGGGGGCTCTAGAGATCAGAGAGTGTGCAAGAGGCAAAGGCTTCAACAGCAAAGAGAAACTATGTCGACTTCCGGAAGCGGTTCTGGTGCATCAGGAAGCGGTGGAGGAGGTGATGTTGATGTACCGGCTATTCAAATACTGAGGATTTGTCCACCAACCTTCAACGAAGGCAAGTTAGATGGTACAAACTACACCTTGTGGAAGTTCAAAATTACAACTATCCTTGATTCTTATGAGCTTCTCGAGACTATGCTGGGGACTGACGCAAAACCACAACCTACCCTCGACCCATCAAATCCTAGTGTGATGATTCCTCCGAATGCAGATCTTCTACGAGCTTGGAAATGAAGGAATGCAGATGCATTGTGTGCCTTAGTTACAAGCTGTTCTGACAGTGTTTTGACTTTGATTCAGCATACAACCAAAGGTCAGAGGCTTGGAATGTACTAAGGAGTCAGTATGAAACACGAAACCAAACAAGGATTCAAAACTTGGAGAATCAACTAGTAGCGGAGAAGTTTGCTGAAGGAGAGACGGTTGAAGCATTCATCACTCGGATTAAGAATCTGCGCGACCAGATGGTTGGTGCTGGGATACAAAAGACTAGCGAAGAGCTAGCTCGGAGGTGTCTTCGGATTTGTCCACAAAAGTTTGATGGACTAGTAACTGCCCTTAATACTCAAGTGAGACCTCAAGCTTTGACTTTTGAGGAGTTTTGTGCATTATTAATGGAGGAGGAGTTGAGGCTAAAAGCCCGAGAAGGAAGCAACAATGGAGATGCTACATTCTCTGCCAATGCAAAAGGCAAAGGTGGTTCCTCCACCAAAAATGATGGTGACAAAAAGAAGAAGGGCGGAAAGAAGAAGTTTCAAGGAGAGTGCTTCTACTGCAAGAAGAAAGGACATGCAATTGCAGATTGTCGTGTCAAGAAGGCAGATGAAAAGAATGGTACCCTTAAAAGTAAAGGGAAAGAGACAGCCAATACGGCTGAAGCAGAGCTGGAATTATTCATGGCGACCATTGAGAAAGTGTGCTCCTCAGCGCAAGAAGAATCTACCACTGACTCATGGGTGTTGGATAGTGGGGCCTCCCGTCACATGACCAACAAGAAAGGTCTATACAGTTCTATGCAGCCTCTACAAGAATCCATCACTGTGACGGTTGGAAATGGTGCTAAATGCCCTGCTGCGGGCACATGTACTATTTCTTTTGTTACTGCAAATGGTGAAGTCAAAAAGCTTTCAAATGTGTTGTATGTTCCCGAAATCAGGAGAAATCTCTTATCAGTTCCATAACTGATCTTGGTCATGAAGTGAGGTTCAAGAAGACAGGTGTAGAAATTCTTGATAGTGCTGGCACAATTGTTGGCAAAGGAGAAAGAAGGAACAACCTATATGAGCTAAGTGCCCTTACAGCCACTGCTGGAGTGGGCACAAGTAAGCTTTGGCATGAAAGGTTTGGACACATCAGATTTGCAGTGTTGAAGAAGATGCAAAAGCAAGGTATGGTTGCTCACCTACCTATAATAACTGAATTGAAGGAACCATGTGAAGCTTGTATGATGGGCAAGCAACAGAGAAAGGAATTTCCGCAAGAAAGCAAGAATAGAGCACAGGCTTCTCTAGAGTTGGTGCATGCTGACTTGTGTGGTAAGATGCCTACATAGGCCTTGGGGGGATCTTCTTATTTTATGTTGATTGTCGATGACTACAGTAGGAAGATGTGGGTGTACTTCCTTCGTGATAAGACTCAAGCTTTTGGTAAGTTTAAAGAATGGCTAAAACTTGTTGAGAATGAAACAAGGAAAAGTGTGAAGAAATTTAGAACAGATGGTGGTGGTGATTTCAACTCAAAGGAGTTTGAAGGCTTTTGCAAGAGCAAAGGGATCAAGCGTCAATTGACGACGCCTCACACACCTCAGCAGAACGGTGTTGTGGAACACATGAATCACACCATTGGGGAGATGGCAAGATGCATGCTAAAGGGCTGCCTAACCATTTTTGGGTTGAAGCTGTTAATACTGCAGTCTACATTCTAAATCGGAGCTACACAAAGGCTCTCGAGGGAAAAACACCTCATGAGGCTTACACTGGTAAGAAATCATCTGTCTCACATTTTAGAATTTTTGGATGTGAATGTTATGCACATGTTCCAGATGAGAAGAGAAACAAGTTAAAACCAAAAAGCAGAAAATGTATATTCTTGGGTTAAAGTGATGAGCAGAAGGCTTACAAATTATATGACCAAGAGGCAAAGAAAATCATCGCAATCCGTGATGTGGTGTTCAAGGAGGAACCGCATACAGTGGAGGAGGAGAAGGCAAGTTCTCCCACTTTCTCATCAAGTGAAGAAGTAGTCTACTATGAACCTGTCCCGAGAGCTATCCCTATCCTTAAGGAGGAGGAAGCATAATCTTCAAATGATGAGGAAAAAGTTCACCAACCTGACATCACCCCATCAGAAAAGCCATTGCCACGCTAGGTGAAGCAGCTCTATGACCACAATAATCCTATGCCTACATTTGTTGAGGAGAAAGTAGACGGACCAAGGAGGTCTTAGAGAATAGAGGAGCAAATGAGGGCTTCTGCTCACATAGTCAATATGGCCTTGATGGTTGAGATTATGAGAGAAGTAAAGGAGCCAACTGATTTAGAAGAAGCACTTGTAGATCCATCATGGAAGGATGCTATGCAGGCGAGTATGACAGCATAATGAAGAATGACACTTGGGAGCTAGTGGATCGACCAGCAAAGCGGAAGATTATTGGCACCAAGTGGATCTGGAAGATAAAGTACAAGGCTGATGGTACCTTAGAAAAGTACAAAGCTAGACTGGTTGCCCAAGGATTTTCGCAAGTTGAAGGGTTTGATTTTCAAGAGTCATTTGCCCCAACTGCCAGAATGACCACTATTCGCACGGTACTTGCAATGGCTGCCCACAAGAAGTGGCCAGTGTACCAAATGGATGTTAAGTTAGCGTTCTTAAATGGTGACCTCAAGAAGGAGGTGTACGTGGCTCAGCCGCTAGGGTTTGAGGCCCCCCATTATGAGAACAAAGTGTGTAAGCTGAAGAAGGCATTATATGGGCTGAAACAAGCCCCCAGAGCATGGTACCAGTGGATAGATAAGTTCTTTTTAAACCTAAACTTCAAAAGATGTGCCTCAGATGCTAACTTGTATGTTTACAGGGATGGTAAAAAGTCTGTAGTGATTGTCCTATAGGTGGACGACCTTCTTATTACAGGTGACTATGAAGATATGATCAACCAAACTCGAAAGACTTTGAGTTCCGAGTTTGAAATGACAGACTTGGGCTTGCTGCACTATTGTTTGGATTGAAGTCTGGCAAGAGCCAGGAAATATCTTCATCTCTCAGAAGAAGTATGCATGGGAGATCTTGAAGGCATTTGGCATGACCGAGTGCAAGGAGATAGCTACACCTATGGAGGTGAATGCAAAGTTATCCGTCGAGGATACATCAGCACTAGCAGACATTGGGAGGTATAGGAGGTTGGTCGGCAGTCTGATCTACTTGTGTAACACCAGACCAGATATCAGTTTTACTGTTGTGTTTTGAGTAGGTTCTCAAACAAACCTCATGAGAGTCATTGGAAGGCTGGGATGCGGGTGCTCAGATACTTGAAGAAAACTCTTGAATATGGTATCACATATAGTTTCAGAACTTCTCTTGTGGGGAACTGTGACTCAGATTGGGCAGGAGACAGTGATTCCAGGAAGTCACTTTCTGGTTATTGTTTCTCTTTGGATTCAAGAATTTTCTCTTGGATTAGTAAGAAGCAGCCAACAATGGCATTTGTCTTCTACCAAAGCAGAGTACAAGGCAGCTTGTTTTGCTGCATGTGAAGCAGTATGGTTGAGAAGGATTCTATGGCATATGGGAGTGCAGGATGAAGAACCAACTGTGCTGAGATGTGACAATCAGAGTTGCATCGCCACATTGCTAAAAATGCAGTGTTTCATGCATGCACCAAACATATAGAGATCTAGTATCACTATGTGCGTGATTTGATGGAGGATGGGATAGTGGAACTGGTCTACTGTCCAACAGAGGAGAATGGAGCAGATATCTTCACCAAAGCACTTACGAAGGATCTGCTTCAAGTTCATCTTCAAAGACTCGACATTGGGCCAAGGAGATAGTTCACTTATGGGTGGACATTGAGGGGGGGTGTTAGATATGATCAATGCCCCACCCTCATTAGGTGCTACCAATGATCCATGGTGCTCAAAGTTGTAAGGCCCCCATTATGAGGAGAAGCCAAATGTGAGCCCGGACATTGGTTGAGTCCTGACTTGTATATCAGATGAGGTTAATGTGATCGGATGGCAAAAAGGTGACCGATGTGGGTCTAATCTTTGGGTTAGATGGAGTGGTTAAGTTGGTAGCAACTCGAGGTGCATTGCATCGAGTTGCGGGGTAAGGGAGTTAAAAGGGGCTTATATGTTAGGTCGGTCAGGCCAACCTCATGGCCTTCACAGGCTATAAAAGCTAAATCCCTTCACAGCCATCGATCACTTATCTTTCATCCAGTCAGAGTTGCTGTTCCAGCTAGCCTTAAGCTCTTCACCTATCTTCTGTCTAGATCGCCATCTAAGCTTCACACAGTGGAAGCGCATGGGTGGATAGAGCCATCTTTGTATCAGTTGTTTGGAGTTAAAGAATTTACTGATTCTCCTCTTATCTGCTGTGTACTCTCTATCTCTTTCTCAGATTATGTTCACTGCGTCGTGTAATATTTTACAAGTCTATGTATACTCAATGCTTTTTATGGTTGTGATTGAGGAGGGGTGTTGACATTTATGCAATCATACTCCTAAGATAGCCTCTTTGTATGGAGCAATAGGCAAAGGGACATGCAATAAAATAGGAGAAGTTGCCTCTATCCCATAGGCATAGTAAGAAAAGTGGTACCATCCTGCAACTATAAATCAATGTACTTGACAATCATTTGAAGAGAATGCTATTGTACTTTTTGTACTCTCAATCTTATCTCTCTCTACTCAAGATTGTGTTTATGTGTCCACCCAAGCTAATCTATCTTGGAATCTAATTCACTTGAGTAATAGTTGTGAGGAATGCGGGATCTAGAGCATGGCAAAACCGGAAGCTATGGAAGATGAAATGAGAAGTGTGGACTCATGATGGAGAAGACAAGGACACTGTTTGTTACACAAGTGAATTAGGTTCCAAGATTGAGACTTGGACTCATAAACACAATCTTGTGTATGTGGACAATGACATTGATACTTCACTGAAAAGAAAAGAGTACTATCATCGCATTAAGAAAGGAAGCAAGTACAATGCTTTATAGGAAAGTAGGAAACTGCAGTAGGCACCATTGTGCATATGGGATAATTTAGCCTGCATATCCTTGACCCTGAGACTCCATACAAAGAGGCTGTTTGAGTGTGATTGCTGATTCTCAACACCCCTCCTCAATCACAACTAGAAAAGGCACAAAGTGTGTAGAGGCTGTAATGAGAACCACCTGCAAAGTGTGGGTATACCACAGACATGGCAAAACACCAGAGGCTGTCACAAAAAAGCTAAGTGTGGGTACCATAAACATGGTGGACATCCAGAAGCTATAACAGGGGCCTCACAAAGTGTACAGGGACTGTAATGCCAAGTTACATAAGGAGTTTACAAAGCTTATGGCAGGAAGCATTAGGGCAAGGAAGTACAAGGCTTTTAAAACAATCTATCAGAATTATGAGAGTACAAGGACTGATGAGTCTTGTCCTTCCGATCCTGGTGGTCTTCATCTTCATCTTCTTCTTCCTTTGCTCCATTTTCTTCTTCTTCTTTGACTGCGACTAGATAGGCCTTTTGGGATCTCTTTCTTGCGTGGCAGAACTTCTCGGTGTGTCTGGTCCTTTTGCAGAAGTCACAGAAGAGCTGATCCTTCTTGCCTTTGTACCTGTTGCCAACATATAATGCATGCTCATCTCTAGAGGTAGTTGATTCTTCTTTAGTTTTTAGCTTCTTTTCTTCTTCTAACAGTGATGCCTGGATATCAACAAGTTCAGGATTTGGCATGTTGATTAAAGTTGTTGATACATTATTATATTCAGGAGGCAAAATCTTAAGTAGAACACCGATGCAAACATCTTCATCCATTTTAATGTTGATTCCTGCAAGTTGGGTTAGGAGTCCTTCCATGTAATTAAGATGTGTGGCAAGTGATGTGCTGGACTTCATTTCAAGCCTGAAGAACTCAATTAGGAGACCATACTTTGATGATTTAGATTGTGCATCGAACACGGTGTCAAGTCTTTTCCATGTATCCTGTGAGGTCTCACAGTTATCCACATGATGGATATAACTGTCGTCTAGCTCTAGTTTGATAATGGCATGTGCTCTGTCATCATTCTTTTGCCAAGTAGTTGCAAGGTCCGCGTCCTGAGGTTTCTTCTCTTTGCCATTTGTGATGGCCCAGAGACCTTTCTTCATCAGGATGAGCTTGATGCGGGTTTGCCAAGTGTGGAACCCGACTCCTTTGAATCGAGCATTTGAAGAGTCTTTGCCCATGTTAGACTTACGGGAATAGTAGCAAATCAACTTCAGACTTATTAGATTTGAGCAACAGAAGAATTGGTTGAGAGACACAAGTGCTAAAAAACACTAACTGAGTGTCAATGAATACCAAATCTGCAAAAGTCTTTTACTCTTTTAAAATCCAAGTGATCTTCCCCTTCTTGATTTGATGCTGATACCTTCAGATCTGAGTGACAATACTTTAATGAACTTCAGAGAGTATTGCTCAGTGATTAAAATCACTGTTGATAACTTCAGTGAGAGAAACAATGAAAAATGTCAAAATTTTGAAGCTTTGGCTATGGTGGAATTAGGGTTTCTGAGACAGGGGCCTGGTTTTTTGCTGATTGCAGGAGCTACAGTGGATCATTTTCAAAAAATTTTATATGCCTAGGAAGCTGACTTCATGGGCTACCAAAGCCCTATCATAATCGTCAAGATTGTGGCCTGTATGAAGCACGCAAACACGTCGAACAGAAGCAGGCGCAGTTCTGACAAGATTCTGTGATTTCTGCAATGCTGGAGCCAGAGCGCAGTAATACAGTCAATTTTTGTGCCAGGATGAAGCGCCTTGAGCAGAGGAACAACTCCCTAGAAGAAATTGTGGGCTGAAATGGCCTGGTTGAAGAGTTATGGAAGCTCCAAGTAAGGTAGGTCCTGTCTCGCTATGGCAGACACAGAGCAGAGATTGAGGATTTTCACAATGCTGAGCTCCAGATGGTCCAATGTCCTGGATTGATGTGATACAAGGAAGCTTTGTGAGTTGGGGAATACTTTTCCAGAAGGAAGCTCCAAGAGATTTGACCTGTGGAGTGAGATATAAGCAGCTCAATCGGACAGGGTGCTGCTGGCTATGGCTGCCATGGAAGCTTCAGTGAGAGTAGAGTTGGGAGATGAAGTCATGAGCTGACATTGAGCTAGACTGAGGTTGAAAGGAATCAAGAGAGGCTAGACAAGCAATGCCATGCCCAACTGGGCTCTGATACCATGTGAGGAATGCAGGATCTAGAGCATGGCAAAACCGGAAGCTATGGAAGATGAAATGAGAAGTGTGGACTCATGATGGAGAATACAAGGACACTGTTTGTTACACAAGTGAATTAGGTTCCAAGATTGAGACTTGGACTCATAAACACAATCTTGTGTATGTGGACAATGACATTGATACTTCACTGAAAAGAAAAGAGTACTATCATTGCATTAAGAAAGGAAGCAAGTACAATGCTTTATAGGAAAGTAGGAAATTGCAGTAGGCACCATTGTGCATATGGGATAAGTTAGCCTGCATATCCTTGACCCTGAGACTCCATACAAAGAGGATGTTTGAGTGTGATTGCTGATTCTCAACAATAGTCAATGTGTCTAGTCTCAATCACATCATGCATCTTGTCATCGAATTCCATCCTCCATAGCTAAACCTTGCTCAAGGATTCGTGTTTCTCAATAGGATATACTAAATGTGTGGTCTCCTAGATTGTTTCAATGCATCCTAAAGCTTTGAGAGCTCTAACTTGAGACTTTCCATTTTGTGTGTAAGGTCTAGGCTATTTCCTTCATTTTTCATGCTTGTGGTAGATTGCTCACTGAGGTTTATGTTGAGACTTCAAGCTTGTGTGTGACCAACAGTGTCTTAGCTGTGTCCAGCTGTATTAGCAAGTGCGGGACATTAAATAAGTTGGTGACTTTAGGCTATGTGTGAATGGTTTGTCGAACTTAGAGTGTTGTATTCACTTTAGTTATATGTGATATGGAATAATAAAGAAAATGAGATGTGAGCATATGGCTCCTCTCTATTATCTCCAACCCTTCTCTCTATCTCTCTCTCAACATGGTATTAGAGCCATCTTGGATTGGCTCTCTACAGCTTAACAAAGTGAAGAAGAATTGAAGATTGAAGAGATAGGATCTCTATGAAGAGGAGCAGGCTACCATTGTTTGTGTTAAGTGTCAGGTCATTTATGTTTCTCTTTGCTATTGGAGTGTGCCTGGGTCTTGTCTGGAGCATTTGGAGGCTTCATTGATCACGCTAGAGAGAGCATGGATCATCATTGTGTTGGAGATTTGCTGGGATACACTCCCAGGCTGCATCACATGATTGTGATACTGTCCAAATGGTTTCCCATGACTGCTAATCAACACAATAATCACTACTCAAGTAATCTACAACTTGCATACATACTTTGGAAGGTACTTCGATGACGTAACATGCCAACACTTGACTTGGAGATGAGATATGAACTAATCTATAGGTACAAAGATCTAGAACACAGAATGAACAACTATAAATAGTGAATATACAACATACACTAGATCTTGATTGAAGCATTGAAGTTATCTGACATGCATTCATGGTTCCATTGAAGTGTATATACATCCTAGAAGGCATATGTATTGTGTCTTATACATTAGAGTTGCTATTTCTTGGAGAAAATACGCAAATTTGGAAGTATATGATAGGCTGGAAAACGTCAGAAAACTATGGACATCAATCACTCATTGGTCTTGAAGCATTACATAACATTGGTTAGCTTCTTTCAAATGTATGACATGGCATATGTCTGCTGAATGTATGAAGGATTGAATGCTCATGAAAGCTAAAGTTTGAAGCTAGAAATAAATGCATTGATATTATCTTGGCTAGTTACAAATAGAGAATGCATTCTATGACATTGTCTATTGAAGACAAAGTGTCTATGGTTGTCTATATGGTCACATATTGACCCCTACATTTCATAGCACTTGTATGGCGTACTTTGAGAACATTTTGGAGCTAGATAAACATGGTTTGACTAAGTATTAGCTGATTGCAACCTGCAAGCAAGGTATTTAACACTTGTACTTGATGCATATGGACTGAGCTGTGCCTGCATGATCATGTATGGATAAATACATGTACTAGCAAATGTCTGAGAATATTTGGAGCATGTTTGGTTGACTGTAGTAAGGTTGCATGATACAGAGCTACATCAACTACATGGTCTGTGTTGTTTGATGTATCTACAGGTTATGCCACATGTTTGTGGATGGTTTTGAGATGTTAATGGGCTTGATTATAGCATATATTTAATTGCAAAAAACTATTATAAATAGTCAAAGACTACAGTAGGTCAGTTAGACTTCTTGGCTTGTAGGATGTTACAATATAGCAAATGCAGACAAGAGTGACAAAATAACCCATATAGTGGGGGAAAAGCTTGATAGTAATAACTATGCCATATGGAAGTTCCGCATGGAGAACTTCTTAATAGGTAAAGGATATTGGGACTTGGTGATAGGTGTTGAAGCTAAATCTGAAATTCCTGATAGGAATCCTAGCTGATCAAAGACGAGTGCACTGAGCTTGGTTGGAAAGAGCTCGCAAGGCACTACACTAGTTATCTTTATGTATCTTGGATGCTATGGTAATGCAAATCATGAACTGCAAATCACTAGCCAAATGCATGGAACATATTGATCAAGTATTATGGCACAACTACTAGTGCTAAGATACAGTTAAAGTAGAAATTCAACAACATGGAGAGAAAATGCACATCTATACATGATTATGTCACATAGATTAAGACTATTGTGGATCAGTCGGCATCCATTGGCACACATGTTGAGGATGAAGACATAGTTGCAATGACATTAAATGGTTTGGGATCTAAATATAAGTCATTTGATATGTCTATCTATGTGTGGGCTGAAATAATGCCGGATTTCAATGAGCTAGTTGCATTGCTTATTCATGAGAAAATTAAACTTGGCTTGGGCTATAGGCTCTAGCAGCTCCAAGAGCAAGGATGTTGTCTTTTATTCGCATTAACGTGGACATGGCATCTGTGGTAGAGGTTATGGTTCTGGTAAAGGAGGCCAACAAAATGTATCTTATGGAAATAATAACCATCATGTTTCAAATGCAAGAAGAGGTGGAAATTTTAGAGGCACGGAGAAATCTAGCCCTAGAGGTAGAGACTCCTGGCAGCAGCAACGTTCATCTAACAATCCTAATGAGGATAAGGATTGTCACTACTATGGAAAGTATGTTCATATTGCCAAGGACTATTGGGGAAGAAGCAAGGCAATCAAAAGGGCAAGTAGCATGGACATTATGCATCATCTAGTTAGACAGATGATGCTTCTAGAAATAGACTGTTTGGCATGACATATGTGAAAGACAGGGCTACTAAGAAGTTTACCGAGGATGTTTTTTGGTATATTGATTTTGGGGCATCGAATCATATGACCCCTCATGGTGACTGGTTTATTGACATGGTGCCTGAGAGGAATGGCTATGTATGCACAGGGGATGACATGCATCATAGCATTGAACATAAAGGCAAAATGCCTTTGGTAATCCATGATGTGACAAGAAGAAGAACTTGCATGATGTATTGCATGTCCTGTCAATTACTGAAAATTTGTTGTCTGTGGGCAAGATGACTGTGCAAAATTTGCAGGTTAGGTTTAATAAGCATGGTTGCTTCATTGAGGAGTTTGGTAGTGGCTGCAAATTGATTGCTCATGGTCATAGGAATGGTAGGATGTTTACTCTAGATGCCACTTTGCCGCAATTGAAATCAGACATGTTTGCCCATGGCTCTAGCATAGTTAGAGAATTAGAAATATGGCATAAAAGAGTGGGGCATGTTAATCTTCAGTTGCGGCTGCAAATGATGCAAAAAAAAAAAACAGCTTGTTACAGGTCTACCCAAGTTTTCTTACACGGATATTGGTCATGTCTGCGATGCTTGTTAGTTTGGTAAATAGTCAAGGTTGCCATTTGTCAAGCATGTAAGAAATAGTAAGCGACCATTGCAGCTGGTTCACTTTGATGTGTGGGGACCAATCCATAATGCATCTATTGGAGGCTCTAAGTATTATGTGACATTCATTGATGACTTCAGCCGCTACTGAAAATGTGACTTCAGCCGCTACTGAAAATGTGACATCAATGAATGACTTCAGCCGCTACAGTGGTGGGGAGTATGTGTCAAATGAGTTTGATAGTTTTTTGGTTGAAAATGGCATACATAGACAGCTTACATGTAGCTACACTCCCCAGTAGAATGGGGTAGCTGAATGGAAAAACAGGGTCTTAATGGAAGCTTCTCATGCCATGATGAATGAAAAGAAGATGCCGCTCTATTATTGGGCTGAGGCTGTAATGACAGCCATGTATATCTTGAACATGACTCCCACTATATGTATTCATGTAATATGACACCATTTGAGAAGCTATATGGCTACAAGCCTAATATCAATCACATGAAAGTATTTGTATGCCTTGCTTATGTGCACATCCCTAATGACAAGAGGAAGAAGCTAGATCTAAAAGCACATAAGTGTGTCTTTATTGGTTATTCGTAGGAGAAGAAGGCATATAAATGATATTGTCAAGAATCGCGTGGTGGAGGGGGTTGCTCAAGATGCTGCGCCGAACACACACAGAATGCACAAGGAGAAGCTCACTCAAGAGACAATAAGAGAGATGGAGGCCAAAACGTTTTCTTGCTGATTTCTTCTTCTTCTTCCACACACTTTACAATGTACACAAAGTATAGATAAGATACAACATAAAAGGAAAGTAGCCTACTAAGTCAAACAATGCATAACCGACTATACTAGTCGACTGGCGCTATAACTATGCCAGCTGTAAATAGGTGTAACAACCTGAATATAATAAGTAATGAGTCAGTGGCCATGTGAGATGCATAATGACCACCGACGTGCTAAGTGTAGACGTGTGAACCCATCTAACCAGGCGGTCCATCATCAATGTCCGCATGTGTTGAGCTTGTCATCTCAACACTCCCCCTCAAGCTCAACTGCATCTCTGCAACTCCAAGTAAGCTTCGAAACTTTTGAAGCTTCTCTGTACCCAATGCCTTCGTGAAGATGTCAGCTATCTGATCCTGTGTGCTGACATACACTAAGTCAATCTCACCTGCTAGTACCTTCTCTCTCACAAAGTGGTAGTGTACCTCAATATGTTTTGTCCTGGCATGGAACACAGGGTTCCTAGCCAACTGTATACTGCTCATGTTGTCACAATAAATGACAACTGAACCTTCCACCTGCACATCCAAATCAGCCAATAGCTTTTGCAGCCATACTACCTCACATGCTGCAACAGCAGCACCTCTATACTCAGCCTCTGTACTCGACAAAGCAACTGTAGATTGCTTTTTGCTGCTCCATGCAACTGCTGCACTACCAAGAGAGAACATGTATCCACTGGTAGATCTTCTATCAGACATACTACCAGCCCAATCTGCATCTGTGTATCCAAACACCTGTACATCTGTACCTGCCTCATAGAAAAGTCCATAATGTAATGTGGACTTCACATATCTCAATATGCGTCTGACTGCATCCAAATGTGGCTTTCTAGGTACTTGCATAAACTGACTCACAAGACCAACAGCGTAGCTCAAGTCTGGCCTTGTAATGGTCATGTAGATCAAACTCCCCACTATCCTCCTGAACATAGTAGGGTCTTCTATCTCATCCCCAACATCAGCACTCAGCTTCACATTCTGCTCCAACGGGACTGAAAGTGGTTTGCATGCAGTCATACCATACTTGGACAACATATCCAAACCATACTGTCTTTGGGACAGCCATATACCATCATCACATCTGATCACCTCAATGCCAAGGAAGTACCTTAGCTCACCTAAGTCCTTCATCTCAAACTTCATCTTCAAATAGCCCTTAACTTCAGCAATTCTACTATCACTGTCACCTGTAATAATCAAGTCATCCACATAGATGACTATGATGACCAAACCTGCATCTCCCTTTCTCACATAAAGTGAGTGATCAGCATCAGAAACATAAAAACCAATATTGACAAGATACTCTCTAATCTTGTCAGACCATGCTCTAGGTGCTTGCTTGAGCCCATAGAGTGCCTTCTTCAACCTGCACACATACGTGGGATGCTCTAAATCTTCATAACCTGTTGGCTGATCCATATACACTTCTTCCTGCAAATCACCATGCAAGAAGGCATTCTTTACATCCATTTGCTGCAACCTCCAACCTTTGGCTGCTGCCAAAGCAATCACACATCTGACAGTTGCCATTCTAGCAACTGGACTGAAGGTTTCATCATAATCTATCCCATACGTCTGGGCATAGCCTTTTGCAACCAGCCTAGCTTTGTACCTGCTAATAGAACCATCTGCATTGTGCTTAATCTTATAAACCCACTTACATCCAATAGCTTTCTTTCCCTTTGGCAATGATACTAGATCCCAAGTCTTATTGGCCTCTAATGCAGCCATCTCCTCATCCATTGCTGCATCCCAATGAGCATGACCAACAGCCTCCTCAAAACATGTGGGCTCAACATCCTCAACTAGTTTCACCATATAAGCATAATGGTGAGCTGCATAACCTTCAAAACCAAATCTTTTAACAGGGTATCTCACCCTGCTAGACCTGCGTACCACTGGATCACTCAATGGAGTCTTTGCATTAACATGTGCTCTCTGCACACCTGGAGTCCTCACTGAAGGAATGCCAAGCTCATCATCCAAGCTCTCTGAGCCACTAGAGTCTCCATCAAGAATTGCATCAATGCCTTCTGACACTTTATTCTTTCCTTTGTCTTTACCTGTAGTGCTACTAGCTGCACTCGAAGATGTAGAGGTACTCCTTAGTCTCCCAGACCAAGGACTACCAGATGATGTCTCTGGTCCACTAAGAGTCCGTGATTCTTGCCTTTCAGCCTGCACATGAGTGTCATGATCATCATCAACATCCAATGCATCACCACTAGATGCATACCAACTGCTCATTTCATCAAAGATGACATCCCTGCTCACTCTGAACTTACATGTGACAGGGTTGTAACAGCGATACCCTTTTTGCTCTAAAGAGTATCCAATAAAGATACACTTTTCAGCCTTTGGATCCAGTTTCTTCCGCAACTCATCTGGTACATGAACATACGCAATGCATCCAAACACTTTCAAGTGTGAAACATCAGGCTTCTTACCTGTAAAACATTCTTCGGGGGTCATACCATGAACTGCAGCTGTGGGAGTTCTGTTCATAATATAAACAGCAGTATGAACAGCCTCAGACCAAAAATGCTTAGGCATATTCTTTTCAGCCATCAAGGCGCGTGCAACTTCTGCAATATGCCTGTTTTTCCTTTCTGCAACCCCATTTTGCTGTGCGGTATACCTGCATGTGAACTGTCTCTTTATCCCATGAGACCTCAGAAAATCACTGAACTCATTTGAGAGGTACTCTCCCCCTCCATCTGACCTCAGGCACTTTACTTTCAAGCCTGTTTCTCTTTCAACTGCAGCCTTGAAAGTTCTAAAGTGCTCAAAAGCTTCACTCTTTTCCTTCATAAAATATACCCACAGCTTTCTAGAACAATCATCAATGAATGTGACAAAGTATGAACTGCCTCCAAGAGATACATTTTGTGTAGGCCCCCAAATGTCTGTATGCACAACATCAAGGATATTTCTGCTTACATCTCTGTCATGTGAAAAGGGTTGTCTTGCTTGCTTACCAAACTGACATGCTTCACATACCTTCTGAAATTCTGCAACTTTAAATGTAGGCAAACCTGTAACCAACCCTTTGGACTGCATTAATTTCAGCCTTTGTACATTTGCATATCCAATGCGTTTGTGCCAAATTTCAATGTCTGCAACAACACCTTTTCCTTTGGCATACATAGCAGCATTCATAGTAGGAATTCCAGCATCTAGAGTGAACATACGTCCAACTCTACTTCCCTTTGCTACCAACCTGCACTTGTCATTGAAGTCTTCTACAAAGCAGCCCTTTGCATTAAATCTGACTTGCAGCCCTTGCTCTACCATTTGACCGACTGACACCAAGTTCTTTGTAATAGATGGCACATGCAATACATCTGAAAGACTCTTTGTCTTACCATCATGCAAGGACAAGGGAACTTTTCCAATGTGTGAAATTGGGTGGCATGAGTCATCACCCGTCTGCACATAACCTGTATTCTGCAAATCCTGCATCTCTCCAAACCATTCTGCATGGCTGGTCATATGATTGGATGCACCTGAATCAACATACCAAACATCTTCATGTGTTCCCTTTCCTGTAACAGCATTCAGCATATGCTGCATAACGAACAAACGTTCATTTTTGTCTTCATTCTGTCGTGAAGACGATGCATAGTTTCCTTGCTGCAACTTACCACTGCGGATATCATCTCTCTTAGCATAACATTGGGCTGCAATATGACCTGTTTTGCCACAGTAGTGGCACACAATACCAGAGTTGTTAGAACCTCTGTTCTGCCATCCACCTCTTCCTCTAAAGCTCCCCCTGCCTCTAAAGTTACCACGACCTCCTGAAACCTGCATATCGCCAAATTGCTGATTCAATCTGTTTTGCTGGTTGTCACTACCACGTCCTGTACCACGGCCTCTTGAAGAGAACCTGCCACGTCCCCTTCCTGAACTGGAGTAGAAAGCTTGGACCTGTTCACCACTTCTTTCAGATGTCTCACTCTGCATGTTGATCTCTTCAGTGATCATAAGGGAGACTAACTCATCGAAATCTGGAAATGGCTTTCTGACATATACAGAAGTTACAAAAGACTTCCAAGCCTTTTCATTGTTAAGTCCACCCAAGGTAGACGACACCAAATCATCATCATCGGGCATTGCATCAATCGCTGCCAATGCATCTGCAATGCTTCTTACTTTCAGTGCATACTCATTGATAGACATCTTCCCTTTCTTCAATGTATTCAACTCTTGCTTGAGCTGAATCTTTCGTGCCTTTGTATTTACAGAAAACATACTTTCAAGTATGGTCCAAGCTGCATATGCATTCTCTGCATTTCTAATGTGTCCCAGCATGTTATTGTCAATTACTGCAGACAACCAATACATGACCTTCTTGTCTTTTGCATTCCATTCCTTTCGTGCCTTTGTCTCTTCTACAGTTGGAGGATCACTCACCTCCGGCTCCTTTTCTTCACCTGAAACGAACTCATAGAGGCCTTTTCCAATAAGGAAGTTCGTGACACGAAACTTCCATGATGGGTAGTTGTTCTTGTCGAGCTTCTCAATGATGGGGCTTCCACTGTTCTCTGCCATTATCACAAAACTAATACCAAACAGCAAGCAAATCTTCTGCAACCCTTGACCTGTAGTGCACAACAATACACCAGACAGCCTTTTTTACTGTCTGCTCAACAATACATGCAATCTGCAACCAGTTTGCAGATAAACCTTGTGTTTACTCACTGATAAACACCTTTGAACTTACAGATCTGAAATCTGTAACCTGCGCACCCACGTTCGGTCAATACAGTCGAAGTCACAGTGTACCCCGAAACTGCTGTCCGCAACCTTGCGGCTCTAAAACGGGCCCTGAAACGGCCTCAAATGCCCAAAATCTCTGTGGGAAAGCCCTAAAGGGCTGATCTGCAGAATACACAGCGCTCTTCGCGCACACCAAATCTCACTGCAATCTGAGATTTTTGCTCTGCCCTGCTTCCGGTGCCTCCACAGGCACTATCCAAGAGAAGGAGTGGAAGAATGGGAGAGATTCTTACCCGTAGCTTGCTTGCTCGAACCTTGCTTCTTCTCCTTCACTTCAACCTTCGAAATCAGCCTCTCTCAATGGCGCGGCTCTGATACCATGTCAAGAATCGCGTGGTGGAGGGGGTTGCTCAAGATGCTGCGCCGAACACACACAGAATGCACAAGGAGAAGCTCACTCAAGAGACAATAAGAGAGATGGAGGCCAAAACGTTTTCTTGCTGATTTCTTCTTCTTCTTCCACACACTTTACAATGTACACAAAGTATAGATAAGATACAACATAAAAGGAAAGTAGCCTACTAAGTCAAACAATGCATAACCGACTATACTAGTCGACTGGCGCTATAACTATGCCAGCTGTAAATAGGTGTAACAACCTGAATATAATAAGTAATGAGTCAGTGGCCATGTGAGATGCATAATGACCACCGACGTGCTAAGTGTAGACGTGTGAACCCATCTAACCAGGCGGTCCATCATCAATGTCCGCATGTGTTGAGCTTGTCATCTCAACAGATATGATCCCTCTACTTGGGAGACATTAGTCAGCAGAGATGTTATCTTTGATGAGATGGCCATCGAATATGCGTTCTACACATGTTTCTATAGTTGATTCGTAGTAGAGTACTGCATTGATAGGACCTAGTGGTACGATGGTATCTCGATGAATAGGGAGATTGTAGAGATTTGGCTCTCACTGTCCAATTTACACCACTATGAATAGGGAGATTGTAGAGATTTGGCTCTCACTGTCCAATTTACACCACTATGTAAGTGAGGGGGAGATATGATGTGGTGGACAGCAAAGGGAAAGAGCAAGCTTCTGATGATACATCTAGTGTGATGACACATGGCAAGTCCAATTTACACCACTATGTAAGTGAGGGGGAGATATGATGTGGTGGACAGAAAAGGGAAAGAGCAAGCTTCTGATGATACATCTAGTGTGATGGCACATGGCAAGATGACTTCAGGCTATGACTCAGCTAATAGTCTAGATAGTGAGCTTGGTATTCCGACTGTGTATATGCGTGGAAGTAGGCAAAAAAGGTATATTCTGCCTCATGTGAGAGGGGAATCAAGTAGTGCACCATGGCTTAGACGCTCGCAATGAGTCAAGTACCCTGTGGATAGGCTGACTTACAGTGGTTATTCTACGAAGCATTATGCTTATATGACAAAGGTGACGGAGGTCAAAGAACCTACTACATATGCTAATTGCCAGACTATCATAAATACTAGTGGGGTGTGCAAGGATTCAGGCATTCAATGAACACTAAATTTGTAGCTATGGCAAATGCTCAAGGCACTGATAACATCACTTAAATTGTTAGTGAGAAGCTCGACAATAAAAACTTTTCTCTATGGAAGTTTAGGATGCAAATCTTTTTTATTGGCAGAGGTTATTGGGATTTGTGTACGAGGGCTGAAGCTGGAACCCAAATTGCCTAAATGGAATCTAACATAGGAACAACGGAGAGCTCATCAATATAGTGGTCATAAAGAGCTAGTAAAGTACTGCATTGGTTTTCTTTGTGCATTTTTTATGCGATGGCTATGCACATTACTAGTTGCCATTCCCTGAAGGATGCTTGGGATGCACTCATGAGTAAAGAATTATGGTAATGTCATGTATGCAAGGAAGATACAGTTGAAGCAACACTTCAAAAATATGTCTAGAAATGGCAAGAGCATTCAAGCATACACAACAAAAATACAGACCATAGTTGACCAATTGGCTACTATTGGAACTTGCGTTTCAGAGGATGATATGATTGCAGTGACATTGAATGGGTTAGGCAAGGAGTATAAGGCATTTGATACATCCATTTTTGTGAGAGCAGAACCCCTTGATTGGGATGAGTTACTTGCATTGTTGCTACATGAAGAAGTAAATCTTGGCTTGAATACAGGTTCAAGCACATCTCAGGGTAGAGACATTGTCTTTTACTCTAGTCAACAAGCTAGAGGTGGTAGAGCTCACGGAGCCTTTCAGGGTCGAGGAGACACTCGAAACACACATGGATAGTAGCAAAAAAATGCTTGGCATAGCTCAAATACACAAAGGCTGCGAGGATCTAGAGCCTTTAGAGGCAGGGGGAGATCACCTAGAGGAAGAGATGACTTTTGGTAGTCGCATGAGCAATCTACTAATAGGGATAAAGTCTATCAAATCTAGCTAATATGAAGAAAAAAGGCAAGTAGCATGGACATTATGCATCTTCCAATGGTACTCAGGATGACCACGAAGATAGACTATTTGCTATGTAGCATGTATCAAAGAATACGCCTAAGCAAGGCAAAGATGAGAAGTGGTACATAGACTCAGGAGCATCCAATCATATGACTCCTCATGGGCGAATGGTTTGATGAGTTAGTAGTAGGTTCCCATGGATTTGTATGTACTAGTGATGATACACAACATGATATTTAGCATACATGTGTGGTTCCATTGCTCATGCCTAATGGCAAAAAGAAGAGCCTACATGATGTACTACATGTACCTTCTATTACCAAGAATTTAATGTCGGTTGTCGGACAAATGGCAAAATAGAATCTGCAAGTTAGATTCAACAAGGATGGTTGTTTTATTGAAGAATATGGCAATGACTGTAAATTGATTGCCAAAGGAAAGAGAGACGGAAGAATGTTTACCTTCGATGCATCCATCCCAAAATTGAAGGCAGCCATTTTTGTCCATGATAATGGAGCAGTCAAGGATGATGTAGAAATCTGGCACAAATGCATTGGTCATGTTAATGTACAGAAGCTGAGAAATATGTAGCAGAAAGAGGTTGTACTTGGCTTGTTGAAGTTCAAGTACACTCATCTTGGACATGTATGCTCTGCTTGTCAGTTTGGGAAACAAGCAAGATTTCTGTTCATGTACACTGATCTTGGACATGTATGCTCTGCTTGTCAGTTTGGGAAACAAGCAAGATTTCTGTTCATGAGACATGTCAAAAATAGTTCTCGACCTTTGTAGTTGATACATTTAGATGTATGGGGTCCTTCCCATAATGTGTCTTTTGGTGGTGCTAGGTATTATATGTCCTTCATTGATGATTTCAGCCGATACACATGGTTGTACATTCTAAAGCACAATGATGAGGTGATCGATATCAAAGAGTTTGACAGGGACCTTATTAAATATGGCATAAAAATGTAGCTTACATGTAGTTACACACCTCAACACAACAGTGTAGTAGAGAGAAAAAATCGGGTGTTTATGGAAGTTGCTAGTGTCCAAAGATTAGAGAGACAGAGTGGTACCAAAGAGTGAGCAATTAGCTCATCTCATTCATCTTCATTATTCAATCTCTACTAACATGAAAGAGATAGTACAACTAGGTTACCACTAACCATGACTAACTATGGTGACTTATTTAATGTCCCACACATGAGTACAACTAGACACAGTTGTAGGTAATGTCGGTCACACACATACATATGAGCAATTGAGCTTGAAGTCTCAACACTTCCCCTCAATCTCAAACTAACTATTGAACTCCAAGTAGCTATCTAAAGTAGATAGACTTCTCTTTACCAAGTGATTTGGTAAAGATATCTACTACCTAGTCTTTGATCTTCACATGCAATAAGTCAATTTTCCTTGCAAGTATCATTTCTCTAATGAAATGGTAATGAACCTCGATATGTTTGGATCTAGCATAAGAGATGAGATTGCTAGCTAACATCACACTACTGAGATTATCACAATGCAATCTGACTTTGCTGTTCAACTATATCCCCAAGTCATTCAGCAGTTTTATCAACCAAACTGCTTCACATGCCGCTAACGCTGCACCCTTGTATTTCTCCTCTGTGCTAGACAAAGTAATGGTAGGCTATTGCTTACTAACTGACCAACCCTGAAGCAGAATAGGGAATGCAGCAGGGTCTTTCTGTAAGACTTTAGATTGGCCAAGTTCTGCACCTAGAGCCACATCAGGCTACAAACGTGTTGAGATATCGAGCTCCACTCGTGATACGCCAGGGTGACCGTTGTGTATTTATGTCACCGACTTGTCAGTTGTTTGCAGATGCGGTTGGTACACCGCCCCTGAATAATAGCTACATGATAGCTATCCTTATCTACTCTAGTTCGTGGCTCAGTTAGTATGCCACCTTAGTTAGTTGAGTTTGGTTTGAGACCCATATCTAGGGTTCTTCTATTTCTTTGTACTTGAGTTCTTTTGGCTTCCATAACGAAGAAGAGGAAAACTGTTTTCAGCCTCCACCCTTGTGTGTATTCCCCCATTGTGCAAGCAAGAAAGCTACAAGTGAGACTCCTTCCTTCTCTCCCACAATCTTGACATGGTATTAGAGCCTTGTTCGTAGTAAGGAGCTCAAGAAAGCAAGCCAAGCTCGCGGTGTTCTGGTAAGAGGAGCAGTGTTGCTTTCATTTTCTGTTTTGGGAGCAGATCTCTGTAGGTAGCACAGCCGGAAAGTGCAGGAGTGCATTGTCTCAGGTTGAGACGCCCTTCGCGGTGAAGCAAGAGGGCAGTATATGCTGCGGGAATGGACTTTAGTCCTCAGCGACCTTGTTTTTTTGATTTGAGGCCATTTCGGGGCCTGTTTTGGAGGCGGAAGTTTTCTGCGCGCACTCAGAAAAAGGTCCAGTTTTATGCTGTGCAGCCACTGTTCTATAGGTCGGTGAAAAGTTACTGTAGAAATTGCATCGTATGCTTGTGCGCAGAGACATTGGGAGTTACAGAATCATCCCTGTTGCCTGTTGATGCAAAATCGTCACTAGGAAGTGACTGTGTGGTCAAATACCACTTTCGCCAATTTTGCAGATTTTCCCTTGTGAGGGTGAAGTTGTGTTTTTTGCAGTGACAGAATTTTTTGCAGTGTTCTGTAATGGCATCTGATTCTCTTTCACAGATTGTCACTGAAAAGCTTGACAAGAACAACTTCCAAGCATGGAAGTTTAGAATGACGAATTTCCTTATGGGAAAAGGATATTGGAAATTTGTTGCAGGAAATGAAGAAGAACCAGTTCTTCCTGATGTTCCCAATCAACAGCAAATGCAGGCATTTAAAACATGGCACGAGAGAGCCAGGAAAGTTATGTACTGGCTGTCTATCAACATTTCAGACTCTATGATTGTGCATATTCAGGATGCAAGTACGCCAAAGGAGGCATGGGATACTTTGTCAAAAATGTATAGCATAAATACGCAAGCCAAGAAAATGCAGCTCAAGCAAGAGTTGCATAATGTGCAAAGAGAAAATATGAGCATCAATGACTACCACATGAAGGTGAAGAAGATTGCAGATGCACTTGCTTCCATCAGGTCGCCAGTGGAAGATGATGATTTAGTTTATGTGACCTTGAATGGTCTAGGAAAGGATTATGCACAGTTTCGGACATCCATTTCAGTTCGTGAAAGATTTCCTGATTTTGAGGAGCTGATTGCTCTTCTAATTTCTGAGGAGCAAAGAAATGGTGGTGCATCTTCTTCAGGAGGAACTTCAAAAGAAGCTGTGTTCTACTCAAATGCTGGAAGAGGTAGAGGCAGAGGTAGAGGAGGCCGATTTGGAGGCCGTGGTAGAAATCAGAATATGCAACAAACTCAAGAAAACCAGTCCTATGGAGGAGGATGTGGTAACTCTAGAGGCAGGGGGAGCCAAAGAGGTCGTGGTGGATGGCAAAGAGGTCAAAATGCAAACAGTAATGTTGAATGCTACTACTGTGGTAAAATGGGTCATATGGCTAAAAACTGCTATAAAAAGCAGAATGACATCATGAATGGAAAACTGCAACAGGGGAATTATGCATCTTCTAGCAGACAGGGTGATGACAGAAATGAGCATTTGTTCATGGTGCAGCACATGAACAATTCTGTGACAAGTGCAGAATAAAGCAATGATGTATGGTATGTTGACTCAGGTGCATCAAACCACATGACAGGTCATGCAGAATGGATGGAGGATGCAAGGAAAATGGAAAAACCAGGATTGGTGGAGACTGGTGATGATACTGCACATCCTATTGTGTAGATTGGAAAAATTCCCTTGTCTATGCAGGATGGGAAAAAGAAATACCTATCCGATGTATTTCATGTCCCGAATATCACCAAGAATCTGGTTTTTGTCGGTCAAATGGTTGAGCAGGGCTTGCAGGTCAGATTTCATCCTCATGGATGCTTTGTTGAGGATATGAAAAATAAAGGTCGCTTGATAGCAAAAGGAAAGAAGAAGGGCAGAATGTTTACGTTGGATGCAGACATGTCTGAATTGAGTGCAGCAATGTTTGCACATGGGACCGGTGTAGTTGCACATATTGATATCTGGCATAAACGCATTGGTCATGTTAATGTATAGCGACTTAAATCAATGCATGCCCAAAATATTGTTGCAGGATTGCCAAAATTCAAGGTTGCAGAAATGCATAAGATATGTGAAGCCTGTCAGTTTGGAAAACAGGCAAGGAAACCATTTCCTAAACATGTTCAAGAGAGTGAGAAGCCATTGGAATTAATCCACTCTGATGTGTGGACTACTAAAGCTGCATCTCTTGGAGGCTGTCATTATTTTGTCACTTTTATTGATGACTATAGCAGAAAAGTTTGGGTGTATTTTATGAAAAAGAAAAGTGAAGTTTTTGGGCATTTCAAAACCCTTAAAGCTATGGCTGAAAAAGAAACAGGTCTGCAAATAAAATGCCTAAGGTCAGATGGAGGGGGAGAGTACCTCTCAAATGAGTTTGCAAAGTTCTTGCAGGAGCATGGCATAAAGCAACAATATTCATGCAGTTATACCCCACAACAAAATGGAATTGCAGAAAGGAAAAACAGGCATATTGGAGAGGTATCTCGTGCCATGCTCAATGAAAAAGACTTGTCAGATTTTTATTGGGCTGAAGCAGTTGCTACAGCAGTCTATATAATGAACAGGACTCCCACTGTAGCAATACATGGGATGACTCCAGAGGAGAGGTATACTGGTAGGAAACCAGATATTTCTCATTTGAAAATTTTTGGTTGCATTGCCTATGTACATGTGCCAGATGAGTTGAGATCCAAGTTGGATCCAAAAGCTGAGAAGTGCATCTTTATTGGTTACTCTCTACAGCAAAAAGGGTATAGATGCTATAACCCTTCTACTCGTAAGTTTAGAGTGAGCAGAGATGTTGTTTTTTATGAGATGAGTAGCTGGTATAAACCAGTAAATGTGATTGATGATGTAGATGCACAAAATGGTAATGCTGCACAGAATTCACAGCAGCAGTCACAAAATATTAGTGGACCTGGAGCGTCCTCTAGCAGTGGTTCACATTCTTCGCCATGGACACGTAGATTGAGATCAGGAGAATCCTCTCAAAGCAATGCAGATAGTGGTATGCATGTATCACGAAAAGGAAAAGAAAAGGTTGATCAGCCCATGTTTGATGTGAATGCAGGTCACTCTTATGTGGATGGTGAATCCAGTGGCTCAGAACAGAGCATTGATGATGAGTTGGGTATTCCTTCTATTGTTACACCTGGAGTAAGGAAGACTAGGGATGTTTTGAGAGCACCTGGGAGTGAACCTACTTTGCGCAGGTCCAAAGAGCTAGGTATCCTATGGATAGGCTGAAATATGATGGATTTACAGCCATTCACTATGCATATATGGTCAAAGTGATACAGGAACCAGAACCCACATCTTTTGAGCAAGCCATGGGAAAAGAAAAATGGGAGAAAGCCATGGATGAAGAAATGGATGCCTTGGAAGCAAATGCTACATGGGAGTTAGTACCTTTGCCTAAAGGTAAGAATGCAATTGGCTGTAAGTGGGTTTATAAGGTGAAGCACAATGCAGATGGTTCTGTGAACAGATACAAGGCAAGATTAGTAGTCAAGGGGTATGCACAAACATATGGCATTGACTATGAAGAAACATTCAGTCCAGTTGCAAGGATGGCAACTGTAAGAGCAGTCATTGCTATGGCTGCATCAAAGGGATGGTCTTTACAGCAGATGGATGTAAAGAATGCCTTCTTGCATGGTGATTTGCAAGAAGAGGTCTATATGGAGCAGCCACCAGGTTATGTGCATGCTGTTCATCCTGAGTTTGTTTGTAGGTTGAAGAAAGCCTTGTATGGCTTGAAGCAAGCACCTAGAGCATGGTCTGACAAGATAGGACAGTATCTTGTCACTATTGGCTTTCAGATTTCCAAGGCAAATTTCTCACTTTATGTGAGAAAAACAGAGAAAGGTATTATGCTACTTGTCATTTATGTTGATGATTTGATTATGACAGGTGACAGTGATGAAGATATCCTTCATGTGAAAATGCTATTGAAGCAGAAGTTTGAGATGAAGGATTTGGGAAAGCTGCGTTATTTCTTGGGCATTGAGGTGATTAGATCACCAAGTGGGATACAGCTCTTGCAGAGGCAGTATGGATTGGACATGCTGTCCAAATATGGGATGACAGGCTGTAAGCCTATTTCAGTTCCTTTGGAGCAGAATGTGAAGCTGAGCACAGATGCAAGAGAGCTTCTAGAAGACCCTACTATGTACAGACGGATAGTAGGAAGTTTGATTTATATGACTATTACTAGGCCAGATTTGAGCTATGCTGTTGGATTGGTAAGTCAGTTTATGCAGGCTCCAAGGAAACCACATTTGGATGCGGCTAGACGCATACTCAGGTATGTGAAGTCCACATTGTAGTATGGACTATTTTATGAGACTGGGGTTCAGATATAGTTGCATGGATACACTGATGCTGATTGGGCTGGTAGTATTTCTGATAGACGATCTACCACTGGATATGTGTTCTCTTTTGGGAGTGCTGTAGTCACTTGGAGCAGCAAGAAACAGCCTACAGTTGCCTTGTCGAGCACAGAGGCTGAGTACAGGGGTGCAGCAATGGCTGCATGTGAGGTAGCTTGGTTGCATAAGCTACTTTATGATATGGATCAGTCTACAGATGGGCCAGTTGTCATTTATTGTGACAACATGAGTAGTATACACTTGGCAAATAACCCAGTCTATCATGCTAGAACAAAGCACATTGAGGTGCATTATCACTATGTGCAAGAGAGGGTTTTACTAGGTCTTATTGATCTAGTTTATGTCAGCACAGAGGATCAGGTAGCTGACATATTCACGAAGGCATTGGGCGTAGAGAAGCTGCGCAAGTTCAGAGACCTGCTTGGTGTGCAGGAATTGGGATTGAGCTCAAGGGGGAGTGTTGAGATATCGAGCTCCACTCGTGATACGCCAGGGTGACCGTTGTGTATTTATGTCACCGACTTGTCAGTTGTTTGCAGATGCGGTTGGTACACCGCCCCTGAATAATAGCTACATGATAGCTATCCTTATCTACTCTAGTTCGTGGCGCAGTTAGTATGCCACCTTAGTTAGTTGAGTTTGGTTTGAGACCCATATCTAGGGTTCTTCTATTTCTTCGTACTTGAGTTCTTTTGGCTTCCATAACGAAGAAGAGGAAAACTGTTTTCAGCCTCCACCCTTGTGTGTATTCCCCCATTGTGCAAGCAAGAAAGCTACAAGTGAGACTCCTTCCTTCTCTCCCACAATCTTGACAAAACGTACCTCACCTTCTGATTTCATCACCTAGGGTGCACTACAAGGAAAGGAAAAGCCTGCTTTCACACTAAGCACTAGAAAGCACGAAGCACAAGTTGTGGATAAGATTAACAATGATTTCTAGTCACAAGGAGCTTAACAAGAAACATAATAATATCAAGGAACCCACTACTAGGAGAGGATCCCAAAGCATAGCTGGCTACTAGGGAACCCCATCTATAGTGCCCTAGGAGGGCACGAAGATCCGGAGGACCACAACATAGAGAATCGGACGCTACCAAAGTTACTCAAGTTGATCAACGACCGAGTGAAAATGGAAGTGGAAGCAATGTCAGGATCCCAAGGCAGACAAGGAGAGGACCGACTAGGCTAGGGAGAATTCCCAGTCATGGTGCAGGAGTTAGTCAACGAGTATGACTTGCTGGCCAGGATGGTAGTTCAGGGTAGGCTAGTAGAGGAAGTGGTAGCGACCCTAGAAGGGGAAAGAAAGGCGATCAGAACAGTGCTAGAGAGCACGATCGCCTATAACCACGAGCAAAAGACTAGGAAACTCCAACAAGACATGGATATGTACGAGGCCCGGTGCGTGCTAGCCCTGGCTGGAGCAGCAGAGGCACAACCAAATGCGGAGAGAGAGCGGGCAGTGGAGGCTGACTTGTCATTAAGTGAACTTGTAGCCAGGTGGCTCATGGACAACACCTCCACTGAGCATGGCATGGCAGCCTTAGCCACAGCCTTACTTTCAGGATTAGGGGTCACACAAAGGGCAAAGGGGCAATCTAGGATCCCTATAGTGGCAAAACAATTGGACAAGTATGAACCTAGCAACGACCCATATAGCTTTATGGAGCAATTCGAAGAAGTTTGTGAAGAAAATGGCCTCACAGACCCTGCACAACGCTCCCAAGATTTTGGGTTGTGCTTAGGTGATGAGGAGAGGGTGTGGTACACTAGCCTGGATGCAACCGAGCGCAGGAAATTTGCCCATCTTAAAGACCACTTTATCAAGAGGTTCTCTGAGGCAAGATACTCTGACAACCTCATCGTCCGCTTGATGAATGTCAGTCAGAGGGAAAAGGAGAATGTGAGAGACTACGTCACACATGTACATAGCCTCTTTAAGAGGATCCCAGCCAATGAGCGACCTAGCAAGAAGTCTATGTCTACAGTGTTCATAAATGGAATCCGTAGCGAGGAACTCTACAAGGCCTTGGCTAGTAACTCCACCCTACACAGAGATGTGTTGGCTAGGGTTTTTGATGAAGCAATAAGGGTGGACGACTAGCTTAGGAAGCGAAGCATAAGGAACACCAGTCCGGACGGTACAGGCCAGAGGGCTTCAGACCGGTCAACAATGTTGGGTGAGAGAGAGAGCTCTAGTGCAGGGGATAAGGGAAAGGGAGTCGACCGAGGCCAGGACCTGGCTGAGGTGAGGATGGAGCTTGCACGTTTGCAAGAACAAATAAGGAAGCCTACGCAAGCTCACGTGCAGTGTATACACTGTGGTGGAAACCAGCTTCTAGTCGAGTGTTAAGATCCTAGATCTAGGCCGTGTTCAAACTATGATAGGTTTGGACATGACGCATTGCATTGCAGATTGCCCAGGAGGCTTCCATATGTGCAGCAATACAACCCTCCTTACCTAGGCAACAGGCCATCTAACTTCCTTGGCAGGGGAGCCCAGCTGCCACTTCCAGCACCAAACAACACGAGACCATCCATCCCTAGGCTAGAGATGAGCCCAACAGGCATACCGAGACCACCAGGACCCTATGTAACCCAACCACCGAGTGACACTCCTATTCACTATATGGAGGAACCTAGTGAAGAAGAGAGCTACGTAAACCCATACATCTCCTATGACAAGGAAGGCAATCCAGTCCTGATTGATTATCGACTGGTGCCGGTGATGGCGGTGGGTAGAGGAAGAGGCAGAGGCTTTGGAGGACCAAGCCAGGACCCAATCTCATGTTGGACCTACGGTCATCTAGGCCATATCTCATCATGTTGCCCAGAAAGGGAACATGAAAACCAGGACAAGGCTGACCTTCGATGCGCCGAATGTGGGATCACACACCTGTTTCCTGACTACCCTAGGTGAAAACCATTATCCAGTCAGACCAACGTGCCCTCTATGCCCTTGGGGCTATTTGGGTTGGAGACCTTTGGCGGGGAGGACACACCCATCCCACTGCATGTCATGACGCAAGCGCAAACAAGACAAACATGCATCTCACTGCCTGGGCCAAGTAACCTGGATGCAGCCTCGCTGGGAAAGAAAAGCTAGAGGAGAAGGAGAAAGAGAACAGACACAAGGATCACTCTTAAGACTGAGGAAGCTACAACCTTAGTGGTGGGAAAGGGGGTCACAGATGCCGAGGCAGAGACATCCGCCCCCAAGACGGCGGAACTAGGTAGTGCCAAGGTGGGGGAATACCCTCATCCCAGGTGGCAACTCGAGGCTATCACCAAGGTAAAGGAGTGGGTCAAGGATGCCCAAGAACACCTTAAAGATGTAGAACCCATATTGGAGGATCCGATGGAGGACCTTTCTAGTGCAAGCACACCCGATTCACCATCGCGACCTCAATTGAGGAATGCGCTAACACCACGAGAGATGCCACAAAGGCAGGACCAGGGAGAAGCTTGTCAACAAGCTAGCCACGACATGTGGCCGAAGAGTGGTGACCAAGGAGAAAGCCAACTACCCAGCAACCTCCTCACCACCTTAGTAACCACCCTAGTGACCATGAGTTTGGGAGACCTGCTTCTGCAGCACCCTCCATTGTGGCAAGAATTGAGGCACTGGGTGGAGGGGAAGGGGCAGCATGCTACCACTGACTTGCACGAGTAGGATGCAGTCACGCAAATTCCAAGCCCAACGCTGCACTCAACTCCAAGGTCACTGCACATCAATTGCTTTCTGGGAAGGCATAGAGATGCATGCAGTCCTACATGTTTTAGCCTTGGGGGACACAACACGAAAAGGAATTGTGGACACCAGCACCGGGGTCAGTGTCTTGAGCCATGTACTTCTACAGGCTTGGGGAAACCCACCTGTGGAAGCGGCTAGGTTTAATGTTACATTGGCCAATGGAATGAAGGTCATTTAGGATCTTTAAAAACTAGCTAGTGAAGGTCGCAGGAGTGCAGTTTTCCATAAATTTCATTGTCATGAAGGGGGTGGACTACGACATACTGCTAGGCCGGCCATGGATGAGGAATGCATGAGTGGTTAAAGACTAGGGAAACAACCTCATATTCTTGGGGAATAGGACGGAAGCGGTAAGGGTTGAGATGGACACATGGAAGACTACCCCAACCAACCTCGATGCTATCTCGACCATGCTAAAAGGTGATGCCCAGGCACGTAAGCCCTATATGGGACACTGACCAGGTACATTCCCTGCCCTGAGGACGAGAGGGATTGGATGCATGTCTTGGCAACCATTGACCTTCCATTCTCAGATGAGGAAGAGTTGTATAAGCAAGTGCCCACTGTGCCACTCTACATGATGGTGGGGAGCTCACGGGATCCAAGGAGATTGGTCTCGTTCCATATCCCCACTAACAAGCTCAAGCTTCAGGGAATTGTAGGGTACCTGACCACTAAATTGAAAGGCAACAAGGCAGCTAATCTAAAACCCCTAAGTGATCTCTTGGCTCGGCCTAAATGGGAATGGACCAAAGTGCACGATCTCAACCTATTATACAACTGGGCTTTAATCACCGGCGAAGAGGAGATCAGAGAGGAAAGCCTAGGGAGGACAAGCAATCGGAGGGGCAAAATTCCAATGATGAGGAGTACAAGCACTGTTACTCTGAGACGGACAAGAGCAAGGAAGAGTTTAACATGATAGATTATGACACTGAAGGGAGAGCAATCGAACAAATCGAGGCAAACTCTAGGCTGAAAAGGGAAAGAGCAGGCAGGAATGGAAAAGGAGTCATGTGGATGGAATGCAATAGGACCTGGCTGGAGCAAGTGGGAGCTATGGATTATGAGCAGGCAGGGGTGGCACAATCGCTAGTAGTCCCGATATTGAAGACGGATTCACCTACTGAACTACGACCCCCAGGTGGAACCCCTTCCTCAAGCGAGGGATGTGAGTTTAACTCAGAGTTTGAAGTCAGTATAGAGAGTGATCCCAAAATACCCCAACCCTCTAAGGTCAAATGCACCAAAGGGGACTTGCCAGTCCACTTAAGGCATAGGCGGATCAAGGAGGGAGCCAAGAAGAAAACTAGAGACTCAGAAGGAGAGAGGCAAAAGAAACCACAGGACCTTCCCAAACGCTTCACGAAGTTTAAGAAGGGTGATAGAGTGGTGGTTTTGCTAGGAGCAAAGAGACAAGGGCAAGCCAGTGAACCAATTGAGGGACCCGCCAGGGTCAAGGAAGTCGACGTGGTAGGGGAAGGCAAGAAACCTCGACCCATGTTCATTGCTGACGACCAGACCAAGGAGGAGGAGGCTAGACTGGTTGCTCTCCTGTGAGAGTATGTTGATGTGTTCACCTGGTCCTTGGAGGAACTGAGAGGAGTCGATCCTAGGGTTGTGACCCATAACATTCCAATGGTCCCAGAAGCGGTGCCAATGAAGCAGTGACCTTACCCTATGAATCCCAAACACGCTCATGCAGTAAAGGAAGAGATCAATAAGCTCATGAAGGTGGGATTTATATATGAGATTGAGCACACAAATTGGGGATCGCCCATAGTGATCGTGATGAAAAAGAACGACAAGATTCAAGTATGTGTAAATTACAAGAAGGTGAATGCCGCTATGAAGAGAGATAACTACCCCTTGCCATATACCGAGCATATGCTGGAGAGAGTAGCAGGCAAAGAAGCTTACAGCTTTCTGGATGGTTTCTCTACCTATAATCAAGTGCAAGTGCATCCTAACGACAGGCACAAGACTACCTTCACCACGGAGTGGGGTGTCTTTGCCTACATCGTTATGCCCTTTGGGCTAATGAATGCTCCTACAACCTTCCAACGATTAATGTGCATGATCTTCAAGGATATGCTACGACACAAGCTGGAGGTGTTCATAGACGACTTATGCATACACTCCAGTTGGACCGAACACTTAGAGAGGCTGGGAGCCATCTTTGAATGATGTTGGTTATACAAACTCTTGTTGAATCCCTTGAAGTGCTTGTTCTGGGTGAAGCACAAATGCATCCTAGGGCATGTAGTGTCAAGGAATGGCATTGCCACTGACTTCTCAAAAGCTAGCCGACCTCCCACCGCCCACCAATTACAAGGGCATCCAATGTTTCTTAGGCCACACAGGATACTACCGACGCTTTGTACTAAACTACGCGCTGATTGCTAGACCATTGTACAAGCTGCTGATTGTATTCAAGTGGATTGAGGAATGCCAACGTGTGTATGAATAGTTAAAGAAGGCTCTCACCACTGCACCAATCTTGCAAGCCCCAGACTAGAGTGTAGCATTTCATGTACACATAGATGCCTCCAAATTTGCTATCAGAGCCATTCTATGCCAGTCTGGTGAACATAGTCTTGATTACCCCATGAGCTTTGCTAGTAGGCAGCTCATCGAAACAGAAATGAACTACTCCACTACAGAAAGGGAAGGGCTAGCCATTGTGTTCGTTGTAAAGAAATTCAGGCATTACTTGTTGGCCGCACCCTTCCTCTTTTTCGTGGACCATCAAGCCTTGTTGTATCTTGTGAACAAGCCATACCCCACATGTCCCATAGCAAGGTGGCTACTTCTCCTACTGGAGTTTGATTTTTCAGTGATTGTGCATAAAGAAAAGTAGCAGTACATGGCGGATCACATGTTCCACATATCGACAGGGGAAGCTGTTGGCCAAGGCATCCCTGACGATTTACCGGATGCACGCCTTTGGCCTGTCTAGCAAAGGGGACTTGTTTAGAGCTTATTTGACGCCTTACTAGGCAGGCAATGTTGTCCAAGTGTTAGAAAATGGCCTGCCACAGAGACCTATTGAGAAAGCCAGGCTAAGGAGAATTATCTTAAAAATCCAGCCATACCAACTAATTGTTGGCCAACTCTATAGGTTGGGACAGGACGGGTTGTTATGTAAATGTGTGTGCGAGCACGAGATGCACAATGTATTGAGAGAGGCACATGGTGGGATAGCTGGCGGGAACTTTAGTGGGGACATAACCGCCCATAAGTTATTACAATCCCAACTCTGGTGGCCCACCCTATTCCGCGACGCCGCTAAGTTTGTCAAACACTACGACGAGTGCCAGAGGACTAAGGTGCCCATGTGCAAAGATAAGATGGATTTGACCCCCATAATAGCTCAACAGCCCTTTGAAAAATGGGGCATTGACTTCATCAGACCTGTCATTCTAGCAACTCAATAATCCAGGCACGCTACATCATTGTGGCAACGGACTACCTGATGAAGTGGGCGGAGGCACGAGCCACTAGAAGGAATGACGCTAGGACCACTGCAAAGTTCCTGTGGGAACAAGTCTTTTCACGGTTTGGTTGTCCAATCAAACTAGTAAGTGATCAAGGCGCGCACTTCATTAATGAAGTAATATCCCACCTGCTCTCAACCTTCCTAATCATTCATAGAAGGTCCTCCCCCTACTCCCCTTAGGCAAATGGCCAAGTGGAGTCCACAAATAAAATCCTGGTCAACATGCTTACTAAGGTAGTATCCACATCACAAAGAATCTGGGATAATAAACTAATGGCTACCTTGCGGGCTTGTCAAACGGCTTATAAGATAGCTGTCGGAAAAACACCCTTTAGGCTGACCTACGGGACGGAGGCCATTCTACCTCTAGAATTCTTTGTCCCTAGATTAAGAATAGCAGCGTAGGAGCATTGGGAGGGAAGAGAGGCTTGGACTAACCACTTAGAGGAGCTAGAGTGTCTCACAGAAACTCGGCTTTTAGCCACTCACGCTCTAATCTGTGAAAAGGCACGACGAAAGCTATGGTATGACAAGCACGTCAACAAGCGCAACTTTGATCAAGGGGACCTCATACTACTCTATTCAATGAAAGGGCACAAACAAAAAATGAAATTTTGAGGGCTGGGACCTTTCCAGGTGCATGCAATTAGCACAACGGGCAATGTCAAGTTGGAGACACTCGAAGGGGAAGGAATAGACTTCTTCAATGGCAGTCGCATGAAAAAGTACTATCCTCCTTCCCATCGGTTGCACGAGCCACCGATGTGCGAAGCCCCCATCACCATCTATGTGGCCACAATTACCAAATTAACCAATCAAGATGAAGAAGCAATAGCACCCGCCTACCTTCGAATCACAATCACTACAGAACGCACATATTCTTTTGATGCTCTGATTGATGAAGGGGCCGACCATAATGTCTTGACACATGACCATTGGACATGCATTGGTCAACCTAAATTATAGCCCACAAACGCAAAACTTAGCCCATTTGGGGGCAACACTTACCCTCTCTTAGGGAAATGCCAAGCGGCTATCTCCGTCGAGTCTAGAAGTATCCCAGACATCTTTTATGTGTTACCAAGCACTGAAGGGGCCGGTGATAAATCACTACTAGGGCGCACTTTCAAAAAGCAGACAAACTACAATGTGGACTACAACCTAGACCTCATTCATCTGATCGTGGGCAATGTGTGCATAGTAACTACTTTCAGCAAGGGCTATCTTGCACCTTCTACAACTGCAAAGCCGCCGATAGAGACCCCCACGGCCAAGCCTAAGGAGGAGGGCATGGATATCTTACCCCATATCCCAACCGCCAAAACCAAACCCACCCAAGCCATCCACATGGCCAGGGAGCCCACGCACATATGGGTGCCAAAAGGTGAGCGCCGCCTCCTGGTAAACCAGAGAAGCAGGCTCCTAAACACAAAAACTATCAGCCGCATCCTAAGAGGCAATCTAGGCACCATCGACATGGACACACCTCCACGCCACGATGGATATCAAAAGATCTCCTACGAGCGCTAGGATACTATGAGGGCAACCCCTGGATATGGGTGCCTAAGGTCAAATACCCAAAAGAGTTAACTTTGAGCAACCCCACTCCAGCTGGACAGACCAGCACAAGCAAAGCACAAGTCGCAAGGAACATCAAACCTTCAGTGTCCCAAACTGGATGATCCAGCACCATCCAGGTCAAAGGAGATGCACACCCCCATACCCACTCAAATGGATTGCAGCACGCTTCCTATGGCAGAGGAGCCCGCCCCAACATTTCCAAATGATCCAAAGTGCACAATCCCATTAATGATGCCTGCAAGGGAGTCACTACTGTCCAACCCAACTTCTCCATCGCCACTAGAAAGTCTTAAGCCTTTGTACGAAAGACGATCCTTCTTATCAGCAGCCAAGGATCTTGCTGAGACCTCAGGGAATGACGTAGTGACATGTATCAAGGAGTTGGATGACACCTTCACTACATTCGCTAGAAGCCACGAGAGGCTTGACCTAGGACTTCTTGACGAATCCCTCGCTTCCATGTTCGCTCATTGCCATGCACTTGGGAAGACTACGAGTTCATGACCAAAATTTCCCAAAGTTGCAGCCGAGCTAATCGCTAATGGAGAAATCTCAAAGGAACAAGCTGTTCTTATATGACTAGTCACCTCATACCGCAAGCCCACTCCCTCTACTCCGGAACGTGAACTGAAGGAGCTTGTGCAGCTTGCCAGCTTTGCTTCTATCAAGAATTGCGTGGTGGGGGGACTTGCTCAAGATGTTGCATTGATCACACACAGAATGCATAAGGAGAAGCTCACTCAAGAGACAAGAAGAGAAATGGAGGTCAAAACGTTTTCTTGCTAGTTTCTTCTTCTTCTTCCACACTCTTTACAATGTACACAAAGTATAGATAAGATGCAACATAAAGGAAAGTGGCCTACTAAGTCAAACAATGCATAACCAACTACACTAGTCGACTGACGCTATAACTATGCCAGCTGTAAATAGGTGTAACAACCTGAATATAATAAGTAATGAGTTAGTGGCCATGTGTGAGTCATAATGACCACTGACGTGCTAAGTGTAGACGTGTGGACCCATCTAACTAGGCGGCCCATCATCAATGTCCGCATGTGTTGAGCTTGTCATCTCAACACTCCCCCTCAAGCTCAACTGCATCTCTGCAACTCCAAGTAAGCTTCGAAACTTTTGAAGCTTCTCTGTGCCCAATGCCTTCGTGAAGATGTCAGCTATCTGATCATGTGTGCTGACATACACCAAGTCAATCTCACCTGCTAGTACCTCAATATGTTTTGTCCTGGCATGGAACACAGGGTTTCTAGCCAACTGTATACTGCTCATGTTATCACAATAAATGACAACTGGACCTTCCACCTGCACATCCAAATCAGCCAATAACTTTTTCAGCCATACTACCTCACATGATGCAATAGCAGCACCTCTATACTCAGCCTCTGTACTCGACAAAGCAATTGTATATTGCTTTTTGCTGCTCCAAGCAACTGCTGCACTACCAAGAGAGAACATGTATCCGCTGGTAGATCTTCTATCAAACATACTACCAGCCCAATCTGCATCTGTGTATCCAAACACCTGTACATCTGTACCTGCCTCATAGAAAAGTCCATAATGTAATGTGGACTTCACATATCTCAATATGTGTCTGACTGCATCCAAATGTGGACTTCACATATCTCAATATGTGTCTGACTGCATCCAAATGTGGCTTTCTAGGTACTTGCATAAACTGACTCACAAGACCAACAACGTAGCTCAAGTCTGGCCTTGTAATGGTCATGTAGATCAAACTCCCCACTATCCTCCTGAACATAGTAGGATCTTCTATCTCATCCCCAACATCGGCACTCAACTTTACATTCTTCTCCAATGGGACTGAACGTGGTTTGCATGTTGTCATACCATACTTGGACAATATATCCAAGCCATACTGTCTTTAGGACAGCCATATCCCATCATCACATCTGATCACCTCAATGCCAAGGAAGTATCTTAGCTCACCTAAATCATTCATCTCAAACTTCTTCTTCAAAGAATCCTTGACTTCAGCAATCCCACTATCATTATCACCTATAATAATCAAGTCATCCACATAGATGACTATGATGACCAAACCTGCATCTCCCTTTCTCACATAAAGTGAGTGCTCAGCATCAGAAACATAAAAGCCAATATTGACAAGATACTCTCTGATCTTGTCAGACCATGCTCTAGGCGCTTGCTTGAGCCCATAGAGCGCCTTCTTCAACCTACACACATACGTGGGATGCTCTAAATCTTCATAACCTACTGGTTGATCCATATACACTTCTTCCTACAAATCACCATGCAAGAAGGCATTCTTCACATCCATTTGCTGCAACCTCCAACCTTTGGCTGCTGCCAAAGCAATCACACATCTGACAGTTGCCATCCTAGCAACTGGACTGAAGATTTCACCATAATCTATGCCATATATCTAAGCATAGCCTTTTGCAACCAGCCTAGCTTTGTACCTACTAATAGAACCATCTGCATTGTGCTTAATCTTATAATCCATTTACATCCAATGGCTTTCTTGCCCTTCGGCAATGATACTAGATCCCAAGTCTTATTGGCCTCTAATGCAGCCATCTCCTCATCCATTGCTGCATCCCAATGAGCATGACCAACAGCCTCCTCAAAACATGTGGGCTCAACATCTCAACTAGTTTCACCATATAAGCATAATGGTGAGCTGCATAACCTTCAAAACCAAATCTTTTAACAGGGTATCTGACCCTACTAGATCTGCGTGCACTCTGAACTTACATGTGGCAGGGTTATAATAGCGATACCCTTTGTGCTTTAAAGAGTATCCAATAAAGACACACTTTTCAGCCTTTGGATCCAGTTTCTTTCGCAACTCATCTCGCACATGAACATACACAATGCAGCCAAACACTTTCAAGTGTGATACATCAAGCTTCTTGCCAATAAAGCATTCTTCAGGAGTCATACCATGAACTACAGCTGTGGGGGTTCTGTTCATAATATAAACGGCAGTATGAATAGCCTCAGGCCAGAAATGCTTAGGCATATTCTTTTTAACCATCAAGACGCGTGCAACTTCTGCAATATGCCTGTTTTTCCTTCCTGCAACCCCATTTTGCTGTGGAGTATACCTGCATGTGAACTGTCTTTTTATCCCATGAGACCTCAGAAAATCACTGAACTCATTTGAGAGGTACTCTCCCCCTCCATCTGACCTCAAGCACTTTACTTTCAAGCATGTTTCTCTTTCAACTGCAACCTTGAAAGTTTTAAAGTGCTCAAACGCTTCACTCTTTTCCTTCATAAAATATACCCACAGCTTTCTAGAACAATCATCAATAAATGTGACAAAGTATGAACTGTCTCCAAGAGATACATTTTGTGTAGGCCCCCAAATGTCTGTATGCACAACATCAAGGATATTTCTGCTTATATCTCTGTCATGTGAAAAGGGCTGTCTTGCTTGCTTACCAAACTGACATGCTTTGCATACCTTATGAAATTCTACAACTCTAAATGTAGGCAAACCTGTAACCAACCCTTTGGACTGCATTAATTTCAGCCTTTGTATATTTACATGTCCAATGCGTTTGTGCCAAATTTCAATATCTACTACAACACCTTTTCCTTTAGCATACATAGCAGCATTCATAATAGGAATTCCAGCATCTAGAGTAAACATGCATCCAACTCTACTTCCCTTTACTACCAACCTGCACTTGTCATTGAAGTCTTCTACAAAGCATCCCTTTGCATTAAATCTGACTTGCAGCCCTTGCTCTAACTGACACCAAGTTCTTTGTAATAGATGGCACATGTAATACATCTGAAAGACTCTTTGTCTTACCATCATGCAAGGACAAGGGAACTTTTTCAATGTGTGAAATTGGGTGGCATGAGTCATCACCCGTATGCACATAACCTGCATTCTGCAAATCCTGCATATCTCCAAACCATTCTGCATGGCTGGTCATATGATTAGATGCACCTGAATCAACATACCAAACATCGTCATGCGTTCCCTTTCCTGTAATAGCATTCAGCATATGCTGCATAACAAATAGACATTCATTTTTGTCTTCATTCTAGCGTGAAGACGATGCATAGTTTCTTTGCTGCAACTTACCACTGCGAATATCATCTTTCTTAGCATAACATTGGGCTACAATATGACCTGTTTTTCCACAGTAGTGACACACAATACCAGAGTTGTTAGATACTCTGTTCTGCCATCCACCTCTTCCTCTAAAGCTCCCCCTGCCTCTAAAGTTACCACGACCTCTTGAAACCTGCATATCGCCAAATTGCTGATTCAATCTATTTTGCTGGTTGTCACTACCACGTCTTGTACCATGGCCTCTTGAAGAGAACCTGCCATGTCCCCTTCATGAACTGGAGTAGAAAGCCTGGACCTGTTCACTACTTCTTTCAGATGTCTCACTTTGCATGTTGATTTCTTCAGTGATCATTAGAGAGACCAACTCGTCGAAATCTGGGAATGGCTTTCTAACGTATACGGAAGTTACAAAAGACTTCCAAGCCTTTTCATTGTTAAGTCCACCCAAGGTTGACGACACCAAATCATCATCATTGGGCATTGCATCAATCGCTGCCAATGCATCTGCAATGCTCCTTACCTTCAATGCATACTCATTGATAGACATCTTCCCTTTCTTCAATGTATTCAACTCTTGCTTGAGTTGAATCTTTCATGTCTTTGTATTTACAGAAAACATACTTTCAAGTATGGTCCAAGTTGCATATGCATTCTTTGCATTTCTAATGTGTCCCAACATATTATTGTCAATTACTGCAGACAACCAATACATGACCTTCTTGTCTTTTGCATTCCATTCCTTTCGTGCCTTTGTCTCTTCTACAGTTGGAGGATCACTCACCTCTGGCTTCTTTTCTTCACCTGAAACAAACTCGTAGAGGCCTTTTCTAATAAGGAAGTTCATGACACGGAACTTCCATGAAGGGTAGTTGTTCTTGTCGAGCTTTTGAATGATGGGGCTTCCACTGTTCTCTGCCATTATCACAAAATTAATACCAAGAGCAAGCAAATCTTCTGCAACCTTCGACCTGTAGTGCACAGCAATACACCAAATAGCCTTTTTCACTATCTGCTCAACAATACATGCAATCTACAACCTGTTTGCAAATAAACCTTGTGTTTACTCACTGGTAAATACCTTTGAACTTACAGATCTAAAATCTATAACCTACGCATCCACTTTCGGTCAATATACTCGAAGTCACAGCGTACCCTGAAACTGTTGTCCGCAACCTTGTGGCTATAAAACGGACCGTGAAATGGCCTCAGATGCCCAAAATAACTACGCTCTTTGCGCACACCAAATCTCACTACAATCTGATATTTTTGCTCTGCCCTGCTTTCAGTGCCTCCACAGGCACTATCCAGGAGAAAGAGTGGAAGGATGGGAGAGCTTCTTACCCGTGGCTTGCTTGCTCGAACCTTGCTTCTTCTCCATTGCTTCAGCCTTCAAAATCAGCCTCTCTCAGTGGTGCGGCTTTGATACCATGTCAAGAATCGCATGTTGGGGGGACTTGCTCAAGATGCTGTGCCGATCACACACAGAATGCACAAGGAGAAGCTCACTCAAGAGACAAGAAGAGAGATGGAGGCCAAAACGTTTTCTTGTTGGTTTCTTCTTCTTCTTCCACACTCTTTACAATGTACACAAAGAATAGATAAGATGTAACATAAAGGAAAGTGGCCTACTAAGTCAAACAATGCATAATCGACTACACTAGTACTGACGCTATAACTATGCCAGCCTGTAAATAGGTGTAACAACCTGAATATCATAAGTAATGAGTTAGTGGCCATGTGTGAGTCATAATGACTACCAATGTGCTAAGTGTACACGTGTGGACCCATCTAACCAGGCGGTCCATCATCAATGTCCGCATGTGTTGAGCTTGTCATCTCAACAGCTTCTCCATTCCTACAACTGTGGTATGCCTTACTAATCCAATGGGAGAAAAAAGGCCGCTGAATCATGACTAATGCTACTGAGAAAAAAGGAGGGCAATCAAAACAATTGAGCGCGACCCTACATACATGGCACCTCTTTCATTCAGAGTTTTGGCCATTACACATAACCTACACTTAGATGATCGGGCATTGGCACATCTGTACATTGACAAGTTCCTCACAGAGGAGGATTTGCACACTGCTAGTCACCTCAACTTGGGGGACATCTTTCATGACGTCTTAACTTACATCACTCAAGCTTCCCTGCAGCCATGCGAACTTGATCGCCATGCCTAGTTTGAATACAACCCTAACCTGTATACTTGGCTTATGGCCAAGTAGCTCACCCCACACGGCCCATGCGAGTCTTCCCTCCTCCCTGTGCCACTTAGAAAAGCAGGGGGAAGAGCCTGTGACAACCAAGGGACTAACCAAGTGATGTAGCAAGAAGTGTAAAGGCTAACAGTGCTCTACTAAATTCAAATAGGAAAGAAAGCAAGGAGGAAGTAGATGTTGCTTGTTAATTATTTCTAAAAAGTTTCATCTCCTTAAATTTGCCTGGTAAACTAGCGCACACATTTTTTCTTGGGATATGCTAGGAATGAATCAAATAGTAACTCTAACGTTGACTTGGGTAATGACAGGCACCTACCATGGTAGGACAGGGTAGACTTCCATTTACGGAAGCAGAGATGACAAAATATGGAATCAGCATCGAAATGTGGGGATTCAGCCAATTCACTTTCAAGCATACCATGAACCTGGATGAGGCCATCTCGGAGGAGTCGGCCATAAGAGAGCTGGTGGACAAATGCAGCCTCCAAAAGTACATAGAGAAAGTTGGGCAGGCTATAGACTACAGCATGTGCCCAGATTTCTTAAGAAATTTCAATGAAGGACGAAGCTATAGCACGGTGACGGTAAGGGCAAGTAATCAAGAAAGATGGGTACAGGTGCCCCTTAACACAGCCCTATCGAAAGAGTCCTGGGACTCATACCCAAAAAAGAAAGACACCCAAAAAGGGATGTGTACGCCATGCTGGGAGTCAAAAAAGAAGATGTGGACACGGTCGATGGAATTAGTCTAGCCGACATTCCAGACCGGGCGACAAGAATGCAGGCTAAGATGATCCATTCTCTCTTCTCCAACCACAGGTACAATGCACTCATGAATAGAATTAGAGTGCCACTAGTGGAAAGTATTGCGGCAGGAGTCCCAGAGGAGGTGGACTAGAACGGTTTTGTCCAGAAGACTATAAAGAGTTCAGTCTCCCTTCTAGCTCTAGCCGCAACACCAGTCGGTGGGGAATCCTCAGCCTCCACCGTGCAATCCATGAGGAAAAAAACCTGCCATCAAGGCCTCTACGATCAAGTACGAAGGTATCCTTACAGCAATCATTGACGAGGCTATCAAGGGTGCCAATGTGGAGGGAGAGCATATTAAGCACCAAGGCTCACCATGTCGAGAGGAGGAAGGCTCGAGCGAAAGGACGGCTAGTGATGAAGGAGAGTCTGAAGTACCACCCCCGAGAAAGGCCAGGCCTCAAAAGCAAATGGACGGCAAAGGCCAAAAGAAGGGAAAGACACTAAGCAAAGGGGAGCGGGTCGAGGTGAAGAGGGCTCAAAAAGAATCATGTAGGTTGGAAGAACAAATGCAGAAAGAGGAGGAGGAAGAACTCGCAAGAGTTAAAGAGGAGTCAAAAAAGGTAGAAGAGTAATGGCAAAGAAGGGCGGAAGAGGAAGCCCATGAGCTGAGCATGAAGGAACTGGCCGAGTTGGCTGAGGCCACTCGCAGGTCTGTTGAAGAAACTCACAGAACAGGAGAAATCAACCCCTATGATCCTCACCATGAGGCCAAAGCGAGTGGTAGCGGGAGAGCAGCCCCGATGATCACAGGCAAGCGAAAGTCACTGTTACACCCCCTGCCTCCCTCCTTTCGTGCCGACGCCAACAGACACCCCAAACGCCCCACAACCCACGCCTTCTTTGGACACGGCCCAACCGATGAGCATGATGCAGATGCTCGTCAGTAAGGTGGCAGAGATTGTCCCAGAATCTGGAGTGAAAAGACATGCCATCACTGATGCTGAATCCAAGAAAGACCCTAAATGGCAAAAACTCAGCGCATCAACCACCATAGCTCCTATCCCCCTTTCAGGTGCAAACTACGAAGCCCACGTGGCCGAGCTCCTAGTACAGCTAGAGGCGGCAAAGGAGGAAAATAAGGTGGCCCTACTAGAGCTAGAAAAGGAAAGGAAAACCTCGGCAACTCTGAAGCTCGAAGTTTTAAAGCAAGAGACTAACCGGCAAAGGGAGCTCAAGGCATTACAAGATCAGCTAGAGGCAAAAAAGAAGGAGGTCCAGGACAATGAAAACCACCTAAGATAGAGGCTGGAGGATGAAAAAAAAAACCTGGTGGCTGAGCAACAGAGCTTAAAGTTGCTAAAGCAACAGTATGCTGACCTAAAGCAAAGAACAGCCAGACTAGAGAGGTATGGACTATTGGCAACTCAAGAAGGTGAACCGAGCGAGGGGCAGGGGGATGCCATGGCAAAGCTTCAGTATGAGCGCGAGGAACAAAATAGGCCAGAGAGAGAGATAGAATTCCTAGCACAGGACCAGCCCACAACCCCCGCAACGGAAGCGCAAGAACAACAATAGGAGGTACAACGGCTGAAAGGTGCATTGGAAGTTGCCAAAGAAGACACAGAGGCCCTCATGACCATGGCCTTCATGCAACGAAGACTGCACCTTGCAGAGATCCAGAGCCACAAGCAGCTAGCACAGGAAAGATCAGAACGAATCGATTGTCAAGATTGTGGGAAAGAAGGAAGGAGTCTCACTTGTAGCTTTCTTGCTTGCACAATGGGGGAATACACACAAGGGTGGAGGCTGAAAATAGTTTTCCTCTTCTTAGTTGTGTAAGCCAAAAAGAACTCTAGTACATAGAAATAGAAGAACCCTATATATGGGTCTCAAACCAAACTCAACTAACTAAGGTGGCATACTAACTGAGCCACGAACTAGAGTAGATAAGGATAGCTGTCATCTAGCTATTATTCATGGGCGGTGTACCAACCGCATCTGCAATTGACAAGTCGGTGACATAAATGCACAACGGTCACCCTGACATATCACGAGTGGAGCTCGATATCTCAACACTCCCCCTCAAGCTCAATCACAATTCTTGCACACCAAGCAGGTCTCTGAACTTGCGCAGCTTCTCTGCGCCCAATGCCTTCGTGAATATGTCAGCTACCTGATCCTCTGTGCTGACATAAACTAGATCAATAAGACCTAGTAAAACCCTCTCCTGCACATAGTGATAATGCACCTCAATGTGCTTTGTTCTAGCATGATAGACTGGGTTATTTGCCAAGTGTATACTACTCATGTTGTCACAATAAATGACAATATCATAAAGTAGCTTATGCAACCAAGCTACCTCACATGCAGACATTGCTGCACCCCTGTACTCAGCCTCTGTGCTCGACAAGGCAACTATAGGTTGTTTCTTGCTGCTCCAAGTGACAGCAGCACTCCCAAAAGAGAACACATATCCACTGGTAGATTGTTTATCAGAAATACTACCAGCCCAATCAACATCAGTGTATCCATGCAACTATATCTGAAACCCAGTCTCATAAAATAGTCCATACTGCAATGTGGACTTCACATATCTGAGTATGCGTCTAGCCGCATCCAAATGTGGTTTCCTTGGAGCCTACATAAACTGACTTACCAATCGAACAGCATAGCTCAAATATGGCATGGTAATAGTCATATAAATCAAACTTCCTACTATGCGTCTGTACATAGTAGGGTCTTCGAGAAGCTCACCTGCATCTCCGCTCAACTTCACATTCTACTCCAAAGGAACTGAAATAGGCTTACAGCCTATCATCCCATATTTGGATAGCATGTCCAATCCATACTGCCTCTGCAAGAGCCATATCCCACTTGGTGATCTAATCACCTCAATGCCCAAGAAATAACGCAGCTCTCCCAAATCCTTCATCTCAAACTTTTGCTTCAATAGCTTTTTTACATGAATGATATCTTCATCACTATCACCTGTGATAATAAAATCATCAACATAAATGGCAAGCAGCATAATACCTTTCTCTGTTTTTCTCACATAAAGTGAGAAATCTACCTTGGAAATTTGAAAGCCAATAGTGACAAGATACTGTCCTATCTTGTCAGACCATGCTCTAGGTGCTTGCTTCAAGCCATACAAGGCTTTCTTCAACCAGCAAACAAACTCAGGATGAACAACATACACATAACCTGGTGGCTGCTCCATATAGACCTCTTCTTGCAAATCACCATGCAAAAAGGCATTCTTTACATCCATCTGATGTAAACACCATCCCTTTGATGCAGCCATAGCAATGACTACTCTTACGGTTTCCATCCTTGCAACTAGACTGAATGTTTCTTCATAGTCAATGCCATATGTTTGTGCATAGCCCTTGACTACTAATCTTGCCCTTTATCTATTCACAGAACCATCTGCGTTGTGCTTCACCTTATAAACCCACTTACAGCCAATTGCATTCTTATCTTTAGGCAAAGGTACCAACTCCCATGTAGCATTTGCTTCCAAGGCATCCATGGTTTTCTCCCATTTTTGTTTTCCCATGGCTTGCTCAAAAGAAGTGGGTTCTGGTTCCTGTATCACTTTGACTATATATGCATAGTGAATGGCTGTAAATCCATCATATTTCAGCCTATTCACAGGATACCTAGCTCTGGTAGACCTACGCAAAGTAGGCTCACTTCCAGGTGCTCTCAAAACATCCCTCTTCTTCCTTACTCCAGGTGTAACAATAGAAGGAATACCCAACTCATCATCAATGCTCTGTTGTGAGCCACTGGATTCACCATCCACATAAGAGTGACCTACATTCACATCAAACATGGGCTGATCTACCTTCTCTTTTCCTTTTCGTGATACCAGCATACCACTATCTGCATTACTTTGAAAAGATTCTCCTAATCTCAATCAGCCTGTCCATGGCAAAGAATGTGAACCACTGTTAGAGAACGCTCCAGGTCCACTAATATCTTGTGACTGCTGCTATGAATTCTGTGCAGCATTACCATTTTGTGCATCTACATTATCAATCACATTTACTGGTTTATACCAGCTACTCATCTCATCAAAAACAATATCTCTGCTCACTATAAACTTACGAGTAGAAGGGTTATAGCATCTATACCCTTTCTGTTGCAAAGAGTAACCAATAAAGATACACTTCTCAGCTTTTGGATCCAACTTGGATCTCAACTCATCTGGCACATGAACATAGGCAATGCAACCAAAAATTTTCAAATGAAAAATATTTGGTTTCCTACCAGTATACCTCTCCTCTGGAGTCATCCCATGCATTGCTGTAGTGGGAGTCCTGTTCATTATGTAGACCGTTGTAGCAACTGCCTCAGCCCAATAAAAATCTGGCAGGTCCTTTTCATTGATCATGGCACAAGATACCTCTCCAATATGCATGTTTTTCCTTTCTGCAATTCCATTTTGTTGTGGGGTATGACTGCATGAATATTGCTGCTTTATGCCATGCTTGAAACCTTGCAAACTCATTTGAGAGATACTCTCCCCCTCCATTTGACCTTAGGCATTTTATTTGCAGGCCTTTTTCTTTTTCAACCATAGCTTTAAGAGTTTTGAAATGCCCAAAAACTTCACTTTTCTTTTTCATAAAATACACCCAAACTTTTCTGCTATAGTCATCAATAAAAGTGACAAACTAATGACAGCCTCCAAGAGATGCAGCTTTAGTAGTCCACACATCAGAGTGGATTGATTCCAATGGCTTTTTACTCTCTTGAACATGTCTAGGAAATGGTTTCCTTGCATGTTTTCCAAACTGACAGGCTTCACATACCTTATGCATTTCTGCAACCTTGAATTTAGGCAATCCTGCAACAATATTTTGGGCCTGTATTGATTTAAGTCGTTGTACATTAACATGACTAATGCATTTATGCCATATATCAATATCTACAACTACACCGGTCCCATGTGCAAACATTACTGCACTCAATTCAGGCATGTCTGTATCCAATGTAAACATTCGGCTCTTCTTCTTTCCTTTTGCTATCAAGCGACTTTTATTTTTCATATCCTCAACAAAGCATCTATGAGGATTAAATCTGACCTGCAAGCCCTGCTCAACCATTTGACCAACAAAAACCAAATTCTTGGTGATATTCGGGACATGAAATACATCTGACAGGTACTTCTTTTTCCCATCGTGCATAGACAAAGGAATTTTTCCAATCTGCACAATAGGATGTGCAGTATCATCACTAGTCTCCACAAATCCTGGTTTTTCCATTTTTCTTGCATCCTGCATTCATTCTGCATGACCTGTCATGTGGTTTGATGCACCTGAGTCAACATACCACACTTCCTTGCTTTCTTCTGCACTTGTCACATAATTGTTCATGTGCTGCACCATAAACAGATGCTCATTTCTTTCATCACCCTGTCTACTAGAAGATACATAATTTCATTGTTGCAATTTTCCATTCATGATGTCATTTTACTTTTTATAGCAGTCTTTAGCCATATGACCCATTTTACCACAGTAGTAGCATTCAACATTGCTGTTTGCATTTTGGCGTCTTTGCCATCCATCACGACCTCTTTGGCTCCCCCTGCCTCTAGAGTTACCACGTACTCCTCCATAGGACTAGTTTTCTTAAGTCTGCTGCATATTCTGATTTCTACCACGGCCTCCAGATCAACCTCCTCTACCTCTGCCTTTGCCTCTTCCAGCATTTGAGTAGAAGACAGTTTCTTTTGAAGTTCCTCCTGAAGAAGATGCACCACCATTTCTCTGCTCCTCGAAAATTAGAAGAGAAATCAACTCCTCAAAATTAGGAAATCTTTCACGAACTAAAATGGATGTCCAAAACTGTGCATAATCCTTTCCTAGACCATTCAAGGTCATAGAAACTAAATCATCATCTTCCACTGGCGACCCAATGGAAGCAAGTGCATCTGCAATCTTCTTCACCTTCATGTGGCAGTCATTGATGCTCATATTTTCTCTTTGCACATTATGCAACTCTTGCTTGAGCTGCATTTTCTTGGCTTGCGTATTTGTGCTATACATTTTTGACAAAGTATCCCATGCCTCCTTTGGCGTACTTGCATCCTGAATATGCACAATCATAGAGTCTGAAATACTGATAGACAGCCAGTACATAACTTTCCTGGCTCTCTCATGCCATGCTTTAAATGCCTGCATTTGCTGTTGATTGGGAACTTCAGGAAGAACTGGTTCTTCTTCATTTCTTGCAATAAATTCCCAATATCCTTTTCCCATAAGGAAATTCGTCATTCTAAACTTCCATGCTTGGAAGTTGTTCTTGTCAAGCTTTTCAGTTACAATCTGTGAAAGAGAATTAGACGCCATTACAGAACATTGCAAAAAATTCTGTCACTACAAAAAACACAGCTTCACCCTCACAAGGGCAAATCTGCAAAACTGGTGAAAGTGGTATTTGACCACACAGTCACTTCCTAGTGACGATTTTGCATAAACAGGAACCAAGGATGATTCTGTAACTCCCAATGTCTCTGCCCACAAGCATATGATGCAATTTGTATTGTAACTTTTCACCAACCTGTAGAACAGTTGGTCGCACAGCATAAAACAGGGCCTTTTTCTGAGTGCGTGCAGAAAAATTATGCCTCCAAAATAGGGCTTGAAATGGCCTCAAATCAAAAAAATAGAGCAACCAAGGCTAAAGCCCTTACCCGCAGCATATACTGCCCTCTTGCTACACCGCGAAGGGTGTCTCAATCTGAGACAATGCACTCTTGCACTTTCCGGCTGTGCTACCTGGCAGAGACTTGCTCCCAAAACAGAAAAAATAAAAGCAACACTGGTCCTCTTACCAGAACACCGCGAACTTGGCTTGCTTTCTTGAGCTCCTTACCACGAACAAGGCTTTGATACCATGTCAAGATTGTGGGAGAGAAGGAAGGAGTCTCACTTGTAGCTTTCTTGCTTGCACAATGGGGGAATACACACAAGGGTGGAGGCTGAAAATAGTTTTCTTCTTCTTAGTTGTGTAAGCCAAAAAGAACTCTAGTACATAGAAATAGAAGAACCCTATATATGGGCCTCAAACCAAACTCAACTAACTAAGGTGGCATACTAACTTAGCCACAAACTAGTGTAGATAAGGATAGCTGTCATCTAGTTATTATTCACGGGCAGTGTACCAACCGCATCTGCAACTGACAAGTCGATGACATAAATGCACAGCGGTCACCCTGGCATATCACAAGTGGAGCTCGATATCTCAACATCAATGAGGCAGAACACAAATTCATTATTGCAACTCAAGTGAAGGAAATTACTGAAGAACAGCTGGCTCGGAAGTCCAGGGAGTGGCACCAACTCTCGGCTTTAACGAACGAACAACAACAAGTGGTGACCACACTGGCAAGTGCAATGGAAGAGGAAAGAAGAAAGATGGATGAAAGGGCCAATGCTTGGGAAGCAAACAACTGTGAAAGAATCAGGCAATTAACAAAGCGATTGGCGGTGGCAGAGTGTGAGAGAGTGCTTGCCGAATCGAGAGCTGAAGCAGCCAATGTATGCACCTACGCACAAAGGCAAGCCTTTCTCAGTACCGTGCTACATGTCACCCAAGCACAGGGCAATGATTTAGTGGAAAGGGTGAGAAGGAAACTGGAATTGACTACCCGGGTGCTAAGGTACGGCCTTCAGGGACGGGAGCTCCCCACCAGCACAGGACTCACCAAGGAGCAGCAATTCCACTACCTGCGCAGTGCCATCCTCTCCACTGTTGAGCTCAAGGAACTAGGATTTGAAGAGCAGGAGCCGCCCGCACCACCACCACAAATAACCCTAGTCGTGGCTGAGGAGGGCCCGGATTCGGACCAAGAGGCCGACGAAGAACTACAAAAAGCGCCCAGTCCCCCTCTACCAGACCTCCCACCAAATACGAGCCTGAAGATGCCCACATGCCGGAGTGCATCATGGCAGCCACAAGAAGGAGGCAGAAGCTAGCAGAGGATGCACAACACAGAGCCCGATCACTATCCAGACAATTCTCTGATGAGCCAATACCACTACAAAAAGACCCCAACCCCATTGATTGGCCGCAAGAATTGATCATATGTGTTGAGATTCAGCAATCACACTCACTAATAGCCTCTTTGTATGGAGCTTCAGGGCCAAGGACATGCAGGCTTACCTATCCCATATGCACAGTGGTGCCTACTGCAGTTTCCTACTTTCCTATAAAGCATTGTACTTACTTCCTTTTCTTAAGGCAATGATAGAACTCTTTTCTTTCCAGTAAAGTGTCAGTGTCATTGTTCACACACAAGATTGTGTTTATGAGTTCAAGTCTCAATCTTGAAACCTGATTCACTTGTGTGTCTGAGTCTATGTCTACGTGAGTCTTCTTCCTATCTTTGAGCCACCATAGCCATGCTCTATCACAACATGGTACCAGAGCCTAGTCTCAGCTTGGCTTAGCTCTCCTCTGCTCTCTCTTATCTCATATTAACCTTTGGTCAGCTCAATTTCATCCCATGACTTCATCTCCCAACTCTACCTTCACTTGAGCTTCCATGGCAGCCATAGCCAGCAGCACCCTGTCAGATTGAGTTGCTTATATCTCACTCCACAGGTCAAATCTCTTTGAGCTTCCTTTTGGAAAAGTGTTCTCCAACCCACAAAGCTTCTCTGTATCACATCAATCCATGAGATTTGGATACCTAAAGCTCAGCATTGTGAAAATTCTCAGTCCTGCCATAGTCTTCAACTGTAACCTGCAGGACATACCCTCCATGGAGCCTTCATATCTCTCTCTGTAGAGCATATCTTGTCAAGAATCGTGTGGTGGGGGGACTTGCTCAAGGTGCTGCACCAAACACACACAAAATGCACAAGGAGAAGCTCACTCAAGAGACAAGAAGAGAGATGGAGGCCAAAACGTTTTCTTGTTGGTTTTTTCTTCTTCTTCCACACTCTTTACAATGTACACAAAGTATAGATTAAGATACAACATAAAGGAAAGTGGCCTACTAAGTCAAACAATACATAACTGACTACACTAGTTGACTGGCGCTATAACTATGCTAGCTCTAAATAGATGTAACAACCTGAATATAATAAGTAATGAGTCAGTGGCCATGTAAGAGTCATAATGACCACCAACGTGCTAAGTGTAGATGTGTGGATCCATCTAACCAGGTGTTCCATCATCAATGTCCACATGTGTTGAGCTTGTCATCTCAACACTTCCCCTCAAGCTCAATTGCATCTCTGCAACTCCAAGTAAGCTTCGAAAATTTTGAAGCTTCTATGTACCCAATGCCTTTGTGAAGATGTCAGCTATCTGATCCTGTGTGCTGACATACACCAACTCAATCTCACTTGTTAGTACCTTCTCTCTCACAAAATGGTAGTGTACCTCAATATGTTTTGTCCTGGCATGGAACACAGGGTTCCTAGCCAACTGTATACTGCTCATGTTTTCACAATAAATGACAACTGGACCTTCCACCTGCACATCCAAATCAGTCGTTAACTTTTGTAGCCATACTACCTCACATGCTGCAACAGCAGCACCTTTATACTCAGCCTCTGTACTCGACAAAGCAACTGTATATTGCTTTTTGCTACTCCAAGAAACTACTGCACTACCAAGAGAGAACATGTATCTGCTGGTAGATCTTCTATCAGACATACTACCAGCCCAATCTGCATTTGTGTATCCAAACACATGTACATCTATACCTGCCTCATAGAAAAATCCATAATGTAATGTGGACTTCACATATCTCAATATGTGTCTGACTACATCCAAATGTGGCTTTCTAGGTACTTGCATAAACTGACTCACAAGACCAACAACGTAGCTCAAGTCTGGCCTTGTAATGGTCATGTAGATCAAACTCCCACTATCCTCCTGAACATAGTAGGGTCTTCTATCTCATCCCCAACATCAACACTCAACTTTAAATTCTGCTCGAACGGGACTGAAAGTGGTTTGCATCCTGTCATACCATACTTGGACAACATATCCAAGCCATATTGTCTTTGGGACAACCATATACCATCATCACATCTGATCATCTCAATGCCAAGGAAGTACCTTAGCTCACCTAAATCCTTCATCTCAAACTTCTTCTTCAAAAAATCCTTGACTTCAGCAATCCCATTATCATTATCACCTATAATAATCAAGTCATCCACATAGATGACTATGATGACCAAACCTGCATCTCCCTTTCTCACATAAAGTGAGTGATCAGCATCAAAAATATAAAAGCCAATATTGACAAGATACTCTCTGATCTTGTCAGACCATGCTCTAGGTGCTTGCTTGAGCCCATAGAGCGCCTTCTTCAACCTACACACATACGTGGGATGCTCTAAATCTTCATAACCTGCTGGTTGATCCATATACACTTCTTCCTACAAATGGCCATGCAAGAAGGCATTCTTCACATCCATTTGTTGCAACCTCCAACCTTTGGCTGCTGCCAGAGCAATCACACATCTGACAGTTGCCATCCTAGCAACTAGACTGAAAGTTTCTTCATAATCTATGCCATATGTCTGGGCATAGTCTTTTGCAACCAGCCTAGCTTTGTACTTACTAATAGAACCATCTGCATTGTGCTTAATCTTATAAACCCACTTACATCCAATAGCTTTCTTGCCCTTCGGGAATAATACTAGATCCCAAGTCTTATTTGCCTCTAATGCATCCATCTCCTCATCCATTGCTGCATCCTAATGAGCATGACCAACAGCCTCCTCAAAACATGTGGGCTCAACATCCTCAACTAGTTTCACCATGTAAGCATAATGGTGAGCTGCATAACCTTCAAAACCAAATCTTTTAACAGGGTATCTGACCCTGCTAGATCTGCATACCACTGGATCACTCAATGGAGCCTTTACATTACTATGAGCTCTCTGTACACATGGTGTCCTAACAAAAGGAATACCAAGCTCATCATCCAAGCTCTCTAAGCCACTGGAGTCTCCATCAAGAACTGCATCAATGCCATCTGACACTTTATTCTTTCCTTTGTCTTTACCTGTAGTGCTACTAGATGCACCTGAAGATGTAGAGGTACTCCTTAGTCTCCCAGACCAAGGACTACCAGATGATGTCTCTGGTCCACTAAGAGTTTGTGATTCTTGCTTTTTAGCCTACACATGAGTGTCATGATCATCATCATCATCCAATCATCACCACTAGATGCATACCAACTACTCATTTCATCAAAGATGACATCCCTGCTCACTCTGAACTTACATGTGGCAGAGTCATAACAGTGATACCCTTTCTGCTCTAAAGAGTATCCAATAAAAACACATTTTTCTGCCTTTGGATCAAGCTTCTTCCATAGCTCATCTGGCATATGAACGTATGCAACATAACCAAATACCTTCAAGTGTGATACATTAGGCTTCTTGCCAGTAAAGCATTCTTCAGGAGTCATCCCATGAACTACAGCTATGGGAGTTCTATTCATAATATAAACAGTAGTATGAACAGCCTCACACAAAAAATTCTTAGGCATATTCTTTTCAGCCATCAAGGCGCATGCAAGTTCTGCAATATGCCTATTTTTCCTTTCTGCAACCCCATTTTGCTGTAGGATATATCTACATGTGAACTGTCTCTTTATCCCATGAGACCTCAGAAAATCAGTGAACTCATTCAAGAGATACTCTCCCCCTTCATCTGACCTCAGCACTTTACTTTCAAGCTTTTTTTCTCTTTCAACTGTAGCCTTGAAAGTTCTAAAGTGCTCAAACGTTTCACTCTTTTCCTTCATAAAATATACCCACAGCTTTCTAGAACAATCATCAATGAATGTGACAAAGTATGAATTGCCTCCAAGAGATACATTTTGTGTAGGCCCCCAAATGTCTGTATGCACAACATCAAGGATATTTCTGCTTACATCTCTATCATGTGAAAAGGGTTGTCTTGCCTACTTACCAAACTGACATGCTTCGCATACCTTATGAAATTTTGCAACTCTAAATGTAGGCAAACCTGTAACCAACCCTTTGGACTGCATTAATTTCAGCCTTTGTACATTTGCATGTCCAATGCGTTTGTGCCAAATTTCAATATCTGCAACAACATCTTTTCCTTTAGCATACATAGCAGCATTAAGTAGGAATTCCAGCATCCAAAGTAAACATACGTCCAACTCTACTTCCCTTTGCTACCAACCTGCACTTGTCATTGAAGTCTTCTACAAAGCAGCCCTTTCCATTAAATCTGACTTGCAGCCCTTGCTCTACCATTTGACTGACCGACACCAAGTTCTTTGTAATAGATGGCATATGTAATACATCTGAAAGACTCTTTGTCTTACCATCATGCAAGGACAAGGGAACTTTTCTAATGTGTGAAATTGGGTGGCATGAATCATCACCTGTCTGCACATAACCTGCATTTTGCAAATCTTGCATCTCTCCAAACCATTCTGCATGGCTAATCATATAATTGGATACACCTAAATCAACATACCAAACATCATCATGTGTTCCCTTTCCTGTAACAGCATTTAACATATGCTACATAACAAACACACGTTCATTTTTGTCTTAATTCTGTCGTGAAGACAATGCATAGTTTCCTTGCTACAACTTACCACTACAAATATCATCTTTCTTAGCATAATATTGGGCTGTAATATGACCTATTTTGCTACAGTAGTGACACACAATACCAAAGTTATTAGAACCTCTGTTCTGCCATCCACCTCTTCCTCTAAAGCTCCCCCTGCCTCTAAAGTTACCACGACCTCCTGAAACCTGTATATCGCCAAATTGCTGATTCAATCTGTTTTTTTGATTCTCACTACCACGTTCTATACCACGGCCTCTTGAAGAGAACCTGCCATGTCCCCTTTCTGAATTGGAGTAGAAAGCTTGGACCTGTTCACCACTTCTTTTAGATGTCTCACTCTGCATGTTGATCTCGTCAATGATCATAAGGGAGACCAACTCATCAAAATCTAGAAATGGCTTTCTGACATATACGGAAGTTACAAAAGACTTCCAAGCCTTTTCATTGTTAAGTCCACCCAAGGTAGACGACACCAAATCATCATCATCGGGCATTGTATCAATCGCTGCCAATGCATCTGCAATGCTCCTTACCTTCAATGCATACTCATTGAAAGACAGCTTCCCTTTCTTCAATGTATTCAACTCTTGCTTGAGTTGAATCTTTCGTGCCTTTGTATTTACGAAAAACGTACTTTCAAGTATGGTCCAAGCTGCATATGAATTCTCTGCATTTCTAATATGTCCCAACACATTATTGTCAATTACTGCAGGCAGTCAATACATGACCTTCTTGTCTTTTTCATTCCATTCCTTCCGTGCCTTTGTCTCTTCTGCAGTTGGAGGATCACTCACCTCTGGCTCCTTTTCTTCACTTGAAACAAACTCATAGAGGCATTTTCCAATAAGAAAGTTTGTGACACGGAACTTCCATGAAGGGTAGTTGTTCTTATCGAGCTTCTCAATGATGGGGCTTCCACTATTCTCTTCCATTATCACAAAACTAATACCAAACAGCAAGCAAATCTTCTGCAACCCTCGACCTGTAGTGCACAGCAATACACTAGACAGCCTTTTTCACTGTCTGCTCAACAATACATGCAATCTGCAACCTGTTTGCAGATAAACCTTATGTTTGCTTCCTGCAAATACCTCAAGAATTACAAATTTGCAATTTGTAACCTGCGCACCCACTTTCGGTTAAAACAACCGAAATCACAATGTACCCTAAAACTGTTGTCCGCAACCTTGCAGCTCTAAAATGGGGCATCTTTGCGCACACCAAATCTCACAGTAATCTGAGATTTTTGCTCTAAAATAGGGTATCTAAGGCTTGAAACTGTGGGTAAAATGGGGCCTCAAATGCCTTGCTTCCAGTTTATCTACAGGCCTGAGATGCCCTGCTTCCAGTTTATCTGCAGGCTTGAAGAGCTTATCTGTAGAATACACAGTGCTCTTTGCGCACACCAAATCTCACTGCAATCTGAGATTTTTGCTTTGCCCTACTTTCGGTGTCTCTGCAGGCACTATCCAAGAGAAAGAGTGGAAGGATGGGAGAGCTTCTTACCCGTGGCTTTCTTGCTCAAACGTTGCTTCTTCTCCTTCACTTCAGCCTTCAAAATCAGCCTCTCTCAGTGGCGCGGCTCTAATACCATGTCAAGAATCACGTGCTGGGGGGACTTGCTCAAGATGCTGTACCGAACACACACAAAATGCACAAGGAGAAGCTCACTCAAGAGACAAGAAGAGAGATGGAGGCCAAAACGTTTTCTTGCTGGTTTTTTCTTCTTCTTCCACACTCTTTACAATGTGCACAAAGCATAGATAAGATACAACATAAAGGAAAGTGGCCTACTAAGTCAAACAATGCATAATTGACTACACTAGTCGACTGGCACTATAACTATGCCAGCTGTAAGTAGATGTAACAACTTGAATATAATAAGTAATGAGTCAGTGGCCATGTGAGAGTCATAATGACCACCAACGTACTAAGTGTAGATGTGTGGACCCATTTAACCAAGCGTTCCATCATTAATGTCCTCTTGTGTTGAGCTTGTCATCTCAACATATCTTCATGAACTCTCTTCTAGACATATCTTCCTCTACTTAGGGCACTCCCTCCTGACACAAAAATCGTCCACACTGTTGATCAACCAGCACGGCATTGTCGAAATTCATGGCTACTGACGAAATCTGTGCCTGGTCTGTTCGTCTACTCTGCATGCGCTGAAAAAGCTGCGATCTTGACGAGGAGGATAGGGTTTTGGAAGAGCTTGAAGTAAGCTTTATTTCTATAAAAAAAAGTTTTCAAAATGATCAACTACAGCTCCTGCAATCTGCAAAAAACCAAGCCCCTGTTTGAAACCCTAAACTTTCAACCATAGCCAGTTTCATCAAAGCTCAAAAATCTCATCATTTTCTCTCTCCTACCACCTGGAGCAACCCACTGCCACTCTGATCTACTATCCCAGCACCAAATCAAGGAGGGGAAGGACCTGAGAAGATTGAAGAAGGATCAATGACCCCAAGCAATGAAGATTCAAGCTCAACATCAAGTCTCTACATAGTGTGTTTTCACACTACCATTACTTGTGTCTCTTGACACATTGTAATCTGCTCTTTCACTTGTAAAATATGAGAATCTTGGAGTTGATTTGTTGCTACTCCAGCCATCCAACATGGGAAAAGACTCTCCAAATGCTCGGTTCAAGGGAGTCGGGTTTCACACCTGGCAAACCTGCATCAAGCTCATCCTGATGAAGAAGGGTCTCTGGGCCATCACAAATGGCAAAGAAAAGAAACCTCAAGATGTGGACCTTGCAGTTACTTGGCAGAAGAATGATGACAAGGCACAAGCCATCATTAAGGTGGAATTGGATGACAGCTACATCCATCATGTGAATGCCTATGATACGTCCCATGACACTTGGGACAAATTGGATACCTTATTTGGTGCACAGTCAAAGTCGTCTAAGTATGGTCTATTGATTGAATTTTTTCGACTTGATATGAAGCCTCATACATCCCTGGCATCCCATCTAAATTACATGGAAAATCTCCTAACCCAGCTTGCAATGATAAAGCTAAAAATGGATGAAGATGTTTGTATTGGTGTCTTGTTAAAAAGTCTACCTCCTGCCTATGATAATGTATCAACAACTCTAACCAATATGCCTGATCCTCAACTTGTTGATATTAAAGCCTCTCTGCTAGAGGAAGAAAAGAAACTTAAAAGCAAAGAAGAGCCTAGCACTTCAAAGGATGAACAAATGTTATATGTAAACAACAGATACAAAGGTAAAAAGGAACCGCTCTTCTGTGACTTCTACAAAAGGACCGGACGCACTAAGAAGTTTTGTCATGCTAGGAAGAGGTCCCAAAGGCCTATTTTGCAACTGTGAAAGAAGAAGAAGACCATGGACCAAAAGATGAAGATGAAGACCACCAGGATCGGAAGGACAATCCTCATCAGTCCTTCTACTCTCATTACTTTGATAGACTGTTTTAAAAACCTTGTATTTCCTAGCCCTAATGCTTCTTGCCATAAGCTTTGTAAACTCCTCATGTAACTTGGCACTACAGTCCCTGTACACTTTGTGAGGCCCCTGTTACAGCCTCTGGATGTCCATCATGTTTTGGTGCCCACACTTAGCCTTTTCTGCGACAGCCTCTAGTGTCTACCATGTTTGTGGTGTGCCCACACTTTGCTGGTGGTTCTCATTACAGCCTCTACACACTTTGTGCCTTTCTAGTTGTGATTGAGGAGGGTTGTTGAGATTCAGCAATCACACTCACTAACAGCCTCTTTATATGGAGCTTCAGGGCCAAGGACATGAAGACTTACCTATTCCATATGCACAGTGGTGCCTACTACAATTTCCTACTTTCCTATAAAGCATTGTACTTGCTTCCTTTTCTTAAGGCAATGATAGTACTCTTTTCTTTCCAGTAAAGTGTCAGTGTCATTGTCCATACACAAGATTGTGTTTATGAGTTCAAGTCTCAATCTTGAAACCTAATTCACATGTGTGACAGTCAGTGTCTGAGTCTATGTCTACATGAGTCTTCTTCCCATCTTTGAACCACCATAGCCATGCTCTAGATCCATGTTTCACAACAATCTGGTGTGACTGGGAGTTCCAGATGAGGCCTTTTGAGTTGTCATTCTCCTACTCATGCTTGTTGGACCGGGCATTGCTGCTCAGTATCCTATCCAAAATCAAGGATCTAGCCAGTGACTTCTAAGGAAGCTCACCTTTCCCCCCTCTTTTTTGACATCAATCTAGGAATCGATAGTAGAGCTATGACTAGATTAATGATGAGGGCATCCCTCCTTCCCTCCTTTTTTTTAGAACTCTTAGAAAACATGAATGACACCCACTTCACAAGGTGTAACCACCCCTTCTTGTCATCCACACCTCTAAAGGCCCGACTACAATTAAAGAATATCTCCAAAGCTGTGTCTTTCTATCACAATGCCTGCGACCCCCCCGGGCTTCGGCTGCCAACGGTGATTGGCACTAGCCAAATGTCTTCTATGTATACCGCCCCTTAAAAAAAAAAAAAAAACACTTTTCTCACCTCACCTAGGGTTCACCCCTGGCTCCTCTCCCCATTTCACGCTTAGGGCACATCAAGGGCAGGACTTTTAGACCTGTCACCCTAAGCTCTGCACTGCACTACACTTCCAACAATGCACAAACTAGGTCCTCAAGTGTGAGACATTACCAAGGGCTTGCCCAAGGTTTGCCCAAGGTTAGACTCATCTCCCAATTCCATTGCACACGCACTTATACCTCACCGAAAGGCAGACACACCCCTTAGGGAGCGCACATCCTTCTCTTACAGGTTGTTTTAACTCAGTCGGGACCTACCATTGGCATAGACCTTGGAACCCCGTGTTTTTCCACAGTTATGGAGCCTCGGTTGTGACAGTCATCGCCAATGCCAAATTCCAACTGGATAACAAAGGGCCGAGCACCTTCATGAAGATCAAAGCCAGCCGCAACCTCTCCAAATCATCCAGAATCAACACCCCATCATGTCTCTTTCCCAACAACACCATCTTGATCATGGTCATCTGCCCACCAATTCCACTTAGCACCACCCCCAGCATTGCTACTACTCCCCACCCTAGTGCCATGGGACTGGCACTCCGCTAGGAGGGGGGTAATGTTTACCACAGCACAGAGGAACGAAAAATGGACCAGAAGTGTGGAAAAAATGGAAGCCCAAAAATTTGAATGATTTAAACAACTGTGTCGCCTCAAAAAAAGAAAAGAGTAAAAGTGCGCCATTAGATATGAAGGCGCTTTCGAATCTTTGTAAAAAGAGTGCCGAGCTCACTCCTGTGCAAATTGTATGCAGTAGTGGGAACAGGATGAGTGGGAACGGTGGGAAATAGGAAAAGAGGGCCTAGGCTAATGGCCAGCCATGTAAAAAAGGTGTAGATGACCGCCCAAAAGGTAGGGCATGTATATAAAGTTCAAAAGTGAATGAGAAGCTCATTCTTGGGTGTGGCTAAAGCTTCTTCTTCCTCTTCTCTTGCTTCTTACCTTCTTGCTTGTGCTTGAGTGAGGGATTGAGGGAGTGTGAGGGAGTGAGGGAGTGAGTGTGTGAGAGTGAGGGATCGTGTAGAAGAAGCTCCCCATCTTCTCTCTTCATCTTTCCTCCCCTTCTTCTCTTCTCTCGTCTCGCGCGGCTATGGAGGATGGAGCTTGATGGAGAGGGCTTTAGGTTGCTTGAACTTGCCACAAGGATCGTGGAGCTACTAGAGTGTGAGAGAGAGGAGGGAACTCGATTGAGCATCAAGGTAAGCTCACTACACCCGCAAGGTAGGCATTGCGCGTCGGCTATGTGAGAGGTAGCCATGGCCGCTCGGCTTGAAACGCTTGATCAATAACCGGTCCGTAGGTCTCGGGGTAGAGCTTCGTAGCTCCCCTACAGTAATGTTGGTCACACACACATACATATGAGAAATTGAGCTTGAAGTCTCAACAGCCTAGGGCAATGCTTCATGAAAAGAATTTTCCAAATGCTTATTGGGCTGAAGCAATGGCTATTGTAGTTTATGTGCTAAACCAAACACCTACAGTCATGGTTCATGATTTGACTCCGTATGAGAAACTATATGGGCACAAGCCCCAAAATTAGTCACCTAAAAGTATTTGGTTGCATTGCTTACATACATGTGCCTAATGAAAAGAGGAAGGAGTTAGACCTGAAAACTATCAAAACTATTTTTCTTGGCTATACACAAGAGAGAAAGGCTTACAAATGCTATGATCCATCCACTCAAGAAACCTTGATCAATTTTGTTGTTTTTTATGAGCTGGTCTCATGGTATGGTAATCTAAATGCAGTGGTCTCGTGATAGACTAGCCATCCCTACTTATGCTAAAATGTATCCTTCAACTAGTACATCTATGAGTGGACCGTGGTTCATTTATTGCTAGTCCTTGGACAGGACGACTCTATAGTCGTGCTAGTACATCCACTGGCATGGATATGTCAGTGAGGGGGAGATTGGAGAAAGGCAAAGAAAAGATGTTTGAAAATGTGACTGATTGGCTTACAACTGGATATGAGTCACATGGCAGTGACACTCATGATAGTGAATTGGGCATACCATTAGTTATGACACCTGGTGCAAGGCAAAGCAAGTATGTGCCACCTCATGAGAGGCAAAGCCTAGAGTACACCACAGTTGAGGTCTGAAAGGGTCAGAAAACTAGTTGATAGGCTGACATACATTGGGTATTCAGCCAGACATTATGCATATATGACTAAAGTGTCAAGCTATAGAGAGCCTACAAAGTTCAGTGAGGTAGTTACAGATGAGAATTGTTGTGTTGCCATGGATGAGGAATATGCAACATTGGCTAAAAATGAGACATGGAAATTGGCCCATCTGCCTGAAGGCAAAGTATCCATTGACTGCAAATGGGTTTATAAAGTGCAATGCAAGTCAGATGGTTTGTTGGAAAGGTATAAAGCTGCCCAACTAGTTACAAAGGGATATGCACAGTAGTACGGCCTAGATTATGAGGAGACTTTTAGCAAGTTCCCAAGATGGCAATGGTGAGAATAGTCATTACATTAATGGCTTCTAAGGGCTAGAAATTATGGCAAATGGATGTCAAAAATGCATTCTTCAATGGTGACTTGCTTGAAGAGGTGTATATGGAGTAGCCTTGAGGGTTATGTACACCCTAACTATCCGATATATATGTGTAAGCTGAAAAAGGCCTTGTATGGGCTGAAATAGGCATCAAGAGCATGGAATGCTTGCATAAGTACTTATTTGCAACAGCTTGGTAGATAGGTCATGCATATCACAGCCTATTTACAAAGAAGATAGAGCATGGTTATGTTTTCTAGTGGTTTATGTCGATGATTTGATGATCATTAGAGATGATGATCATGGGATTGTTGAAATTAAAGCAATGTTATAGGCTGAATTCAAATTCAATGATCTTGGTGGGCTGAAGTACTTTCTTGGGATTGAGGTTGTGTCTACACCTCAAGATATATGGTTGTTGCAAAAATAGTATGCTCATGATATGTTGCTGAAATATGGCATGATGGAGTGTAAAGCCATGGAAACACCATTGGATCAAAATGTCAAAGTTGCAGTTGATGTTGGGGCTGAGATTGAGAATGCCACTATGTACATGGGCAGCCTAATTTACCTTACTATTACCCGTCTCCTGACTTGAGTTATGCAGTAAGGCTTATTAGCTAGTTTATGCAAAATCCTCGTAAGCCACACTTAGATGCAGTCACGAGGATTATGTGGTACGTGAAGGGTACTGTTGATTATGGGTTGTTTTATGAGCATGGGAAATCATTCAACTTGACAAGTTATACGGATGATGATTGGGCTAGTTGTGTCTATGACAAGAGGTCAAGCAATGGTTTTTCTTTCAGTTTAGGTAGCGATATGATCAGTTGGAGTAGTAAGAAGCAACCCACTATTGCTTTATCTAGTATAGAGGTAGAATATAGGGGTGCAGCCTTAGCGGCATGAGAAGTAGTTTGGCTTGTGAAACGGCTTTATGATTTGGGTATCCAGTTGGATAGCAAAGTCACATTACATCGTGACAATCTCAGTAGTGTGATGCTAGCTAGCAACCTCATCTATCATGCTAGATCCAAACACATAGAGGTTCATTACCATTTCATCAGGGAAATGGTACTTGCAGGACAGATTGATCTACTTCATGTGAACATAGAAGACCAAGTAGCAAATATCTTTACCAAATCACTTGGTAAAGAGAAATTTGTTTGTTTTAGGGAGCTACTTGGAGTACAATAGCTAGTCTGAGCTTGAGGGGGAGTTTTGAGACTTCAAGCTCAACTCATGTACATTGACATGACAACTTGTGTCCAGTTGTCTCTAGCATGTGAATTGTAGTCAATAAATCGAGTACACTTAGCTCTAGTAGAGTTAGTCAGTATAAGTAGTCATTAGGTCACTTAGACCTAGTTCTTTCTAGTCATTTAGTATGTGTGAAGTACGTGGAATAATGAAGAATATGGGAGTTCACTACTCCATGTTGCCTCATCTCTCTCTCCTTATCTTTTGACAAAAGCATCTCCATATTGTTCTATGTTCTACTAAACAAGAAGGATGTGAGAAAAAGGATATTGTTAGGCCAACCTTTCAAAAACTAGGTAAAATTAAACATTGACTACCTTGACAAACATATTTTCTTGAGTTTTCTAGGAGCCCAAATCTTCATAGCTTTTAGTTTAGGTAGCATTGTAGAAGGGAAAGATTGTAAAAAATCACCTATCCCCACACCCATGGTCTCAAATGCCAAAGAGATAAGGACTTTCTTTAAAAACTCATCAGCAAAAAAGAAGACAAAATATTCAATTAACAAGTCCCAACAAACTCAATAAACCAAAAGGACAAAACATGATAAGTGGAATCCTAAGATCGAGACAAATTTGAGAACCAATGTTAATACCCAAGCTCCCAAGGTTGTATACTATAAGCACAAAAAGAAGGCCAAGAAATATTGGAACTATAGGTTATGGCATTCCTTGCCTAGAAGTGCTCAAAGCACCACTCAATACATACGGATACTACTAAGACAATATAGATTGTGGCTTCCTAAATTTTTCAAAAAACCATGTCAAATTATACAACAAGAGATGATACCAAACACATTGCCATGGAAAAAAAAGAAACTAGCATTTGTGCCCAAGAAACTATAGAGAGTTTCACCTTAAAGAAGGTTTTAGCTAGAAAACCTAAAATTATCTATAAGCATAAATATCTTCCAACAAAACCCAAAACAACAACCACACTCATTTGCTGAAATAATACCTATCCCCAAACTACGATGAAAACTAGTCATCCTACCAATCCTACAACACAATATCCACAAGAATATTGTCTCCCATTTGATGAAATTATTTCTATAGTAAGCTGAAGCTCCCAAAGCTAAAGAGATTGCACATCCTCAACAATGGGTCGAGAGCAACAAAACCCTCAACTACTACATATCTATCATTGGAAAGCTTTGTTTATACATCCAAAGCTATGTGGGTAGTAAAGAGTTTTTCATTGCATTACTTCATGGATGCAATATATTGTTTAATATACTAAGGCATCATAGGATGTATGCATTTGTCAATATAATATAAGAAAGTGACAACCCTACTCCATAGGGGTTTGCCAAAGAATCTACCATATCAGGTGAATGCCATTGATTTAATCCCTAATAGTACTTCTTGGATTATTTTTTATAGTTTGTGCCAAGTGAGTTGCCACCTGAAAGGCCAAAGGATCATGCCATTGATTTATCCCTAATAGTAGTTCACCAAAAAATCTACCATATCCAGTGAGCGCAAACAAATAGGAAGAGATTAATAATCAAGTACAAGCATTGTTGAAAAAGGGGTATTCATCTCCCTATTGCTCTTTTGTCTTACTTCTGCAAAAGAAGAATGGATCATGGTGTATGTGCATCCATAATCGTGCCTTGAATCAAATCACAATCAATAATCATTTTTCAATTCCAAGAAGCGAAGGTTCAACAATTTTCAATCACACTAATTTGAAAAGTGGGTACCATTAGATACACATTAAGGCTTGAGGATGTACACAAGGTAGCTTCTAGGACGCCTTTGGTTTGTATGAGTTCTTAGTGATGCCATTTTGTCTTAAGAATACTCCATCCACTATCAATCAAATTGATAGGTACAATTACTCGACTCTACACAACATTTGTGGGTACATTTTTTGATAGCATGATAGTACATTCAAAGAATGATAAAGAGAATTATGAACACTTTTGCAATAATATATAATGAACTTACAAAGCATTAACAACAACCAATGTTAGGGGCACAAATCCCTAGGACTCAAATTCCATTAGTGACCTTAGTTTCTTATTTTCATATATGGATATAGTGGTTTCAGATTAGCCTATGCAATTGTGTCTTTAAATGTCATGGGAAAGAATACCTATATGCTAGGCGCACTGATTCTGATATGCAAGCGTGGGTATCCCTGATATCAAGGGTATGGATTCTAATATACAGGGATGGACAGCACCATGCTTTGCTGGTTGTTGTTGGTTATTTTCACTGTTTAATTCATGTTCTTCAAATGTATGAATCTCTTTTTTTGTAATCACGAGATCATAAAAGGTTTCCAGTTATGAATGCTGAAGTGTGGACAGAGAATATGTTGGTGTTTTACGTTCTTTATTCTATGTATTCATTGCATTCTTGTTGAGCATGCCTTAAACACTTTGGTGATCCCTGCCAGTTTGATGGAAATAATCTCTTGATTTAAGAACGGATTTGGAATTAATCTCTGGGGAATTTGGCTACAAGATCGGGTAGTAGGAATGCTAATGGCATTGAAAATGTATTAGGTGCCTTTTATGGGTAGCATTTATGTCAGAAAATTATCCTTATTTGTCCAATCCCATTCTTACCAGGAGTGAGCATATCCTACCAGTTTCATGGGGAAAGTTCTCATGATTTATGCTTTAGGCATGGGAAGAAAGAAAGGGATATGGTTTGCCAATGAAGTAAGAAATTGTCAGGGTCAGCTTGTGAATGAGGACAGTACTTGTAGTCATGTAATTGCTGATGAGAGAAAGCCGATCTTTTCCAAGAAGATGTAGGAGATATGGTTTCTTTTTTTAGGAAAATTGTAATGAGAGTTTTCAAAAATTCAAGGCGTTTTTGCATCTTCAGGCATTTTTTTTGCACTTCTATAAGTTGCAAGTATCACGTTATCTCTGCATAAGACACATCCTGCACTCACGTTGTTTGAAGGAGGACATTTTGAAGTTCTTATTCTTGAAGAATTTGATTTCTTCAAAATTTTTCAATGTTGTGGATTCAAGGTAGATCATTCAAGTTTCATCTTCCAATTTGAAGTTCTTGCTTCTAATTCAGGTTGAAATTTTTAGATCTCTAATCATTTTGAGAGTTTCAAGATGAATCCATCATATCAGGATTTTAGGATGGCATATTCATAAAGAAAGGAGATCCTGAAGTTCAAGGATAAGAAATATCTTATCTACAATTTTTAGGACAACATATTGCTGTGAACAATTGTGTTGTGTACTATATGTCTATATGTCATTCTTAAAAATCAAGTGATGTTTGTGGCTGATCTCAATTCAAGCAATAAAGGGGCTCTAATATTCAGGACATTGTGTTTTTCCAGTCAATTATGATGTCCCTAGCAAGTCTAGCAAACAGAAATGGTAACCTATGTGAGAAAGCAAAGTTGCAGCATTGGAATGTGTACACAAGAGGAAGGAGAGAGCTCAAAGTACAAGAGCAATATCTTGTTTACTAAGTTGCTTACAAGTACAACTTGGGTACACTCTTCCACACATGATAGTGACTCATAGGCTGTTTATTGTAACGTGTCCCCTTGTCCACTTGTAGGACACGTCTTAGTAGCCCATCGGGAAGAGATTCTAGAAAGCGCCGCGCGGCACTCACAAGGAATGTCATGGGGTTTGCGATCTAGTTCTTCCCGAGTCTGCCACAAAGCGGAAGCACCTAGCCATTCCCACTTAGGACCGACCTGAATCAGGGTTTTCCTAATAGTCAAGTTCCTAGGAGGTAGCTAGCGTCGAGCCCCAGATGAACTACTTTGTGCAAAAACATAAGGGTCAAAGCGGATTCATACTGCACTTGGTTCAAGGAGAATGGGAAACGAGAGGAATGGAAAGCTCAACCTCTCTGCCCGTAATGCATAGTCCCATTCCGTTCCCCTAAAACAGCATAAATCGGGACTCTAGCTCTATAGATTCTAAGTCATTGTTACCTTGCTGTCAATTCCTTTGAGAAAAGTTTTTGGCCAACTGGGACCACCCTTCCGTAGGACGGACCCAGAGTCACGTCCACTACACTTTCCTCAGGTTTCTTTAGTTATCTAATTACCTACCACATTTAGTTTGACAAGCAAAAACAACTTCCTTAATTAACCAAATTAATCACTGGTTCCTTCATGTAACTTAAGCACTTACACAAAAAAACAATGTCAAGCAAGTTCCTTTATCAACATTTGATCTTTATTTATCAGTCTTTGGGATACATCAAATATCCAGCCTGAAGGCTATTCCAACAATCCACAGGGATCGCTATTCCAAGTTTTGCCCATTGACTAGTATGCGGGCCTTGAGATCCCATCTCGAGTCACATCGGCCTCTTGTGCAGGATCTGGAGGCAAGGGATTTATGGCCAGAGCCTCCCCTAGCACCCAAGCGTCCTCCTGCTCCAAGTAGTACCCATGGAGAGACCTCTCGCGGCGGGTTGGGTCCATGTACTCGGCGCGGCTAACAACCCCCTTGAATAGGGTCAGGCAGACCGTCGAAGGTAACTAATACTACCTCTCCCTCCAGGTTCTTAACCTGAAGCATTAGATGTTTTTCCTGAATTAGTTCCTTGAGCAAAGAAGTACAGCAATGCTCCTAAGTGTACAATCACGAGCATTCCAGTGGTCGTTTGTATGGCCAACTGTTAAGGTGTGATTCCTTCTTCCCGAATACTTCCAGCATTCGATCCTGGATCAATCGTGACTTGGCAAGATCCCAAGGGTTTCGTAAGCTGAGTTGCTTGTTTACCCTTTTTCCTTGGGTTAGGGTTTATACCCTGTCGACCCAAATTGTCTCTTACCTTAGGTTTCCTTGAATTATAGACAATAAATCCTGGGCAACCTCGTCGCCCTAACTTAGTTGGTTAATTTCTTTATTGGCAATTCATTGAAGAGTGTTGAAGATTGATTTGTGAAGCCCTAACAATAAAGAGTAGGACGACGAGGGTATAAACAAGGCTTCACAAATCAATCTTCAAGGAAGAGTGTTGAAGTAGGACGACTACTCAATTTCTAGAAAATTAGACTTGTAAGTAGAACTTGTCAAACTTGGTCTAAGGTGTAGCAGTGCTATTTTGTGATTTAGACACAATAGCATATGATGTTGCAACTTGTTGTCCGAGATAGGTGTCAATACCTAACTTGTGGGGATTATATCTTTCTTCGTACGAAATTTCTTGATCAAGAATACCTTTGATCAAGATATAGGGTTTGGGAGTCCTATTGACCCAATCCCAAAACCCTAACCCTATTAGACTTGATAAACATTTTGGCCCTAAGGTCCCTAAATTCTTGCGGAGGTCTAGTATTTGGTCATTGATCCTTAGGGTGAAATCCCTAGATCATTCTTGCACCGGTGATTAGATAAATCTAACATTTCGAGAATGTGGATAGGACCTTTGAGATTGGGAACATTAAATCGGCATCCCAAGTGCGATACTAGGCAGTATTTTAGCATAACTTAACCAAACCCAGCGTATTGAGGTGTTTGTCGTACGCTAACTATTCACGCCTTTATGAATCTCATGTGAGTTACGCAATTACATGCGATCTACCTAATTGATCTAATTGTCTTATGATTAAAGGTGATCTTTCCCTTGGAGGTGCAAATACTTTCTTCTAAACTTGCAAGCACTTTCCCTAAAAGATGTAGGTAACTGCAAGATGTATGAGATGTATCATCCCATGCGGATATGCAATTTCAAGACCATAGACCTTTTGCCTTTATGTGATTAAGGGACCTACAGTGATCTTTCTTTTCCTTGCCCTATACTACAATGATTGACATTCAGAGTTATTCTTATAAACCCTACGTTTTATGCATCGAATTCAAGCTTTAGTATTTTAATGAAGATGCATCCCTTCCCAAATTCAAACTTTGGTAAAAGAACTCTATGCATGGATGCACCACTCTTTCATGACCAAATGCCAATGAATACATCATTGATTTAATCCTTCTTTTATCACTTATCTCAACCTAAAATGTAGCTATCAATGCATGCAAATTTCATAAAATATGTTTCATTGTCAAAGTTCATAAATCTTTTTTTTTCCTTTCAATGCAACGATTTAGACATCATTTAATGTCCGTCTATGATTACCTTAATCATGAGACACAACGAGGAATTTATTACATAAGTGTGTTATGTGTTATATGCCCTATTCTTTACGAGATGCAACAAGGACGCCTTCGCACAACTTCGTCTTTTAACTTATGCAACATACGTTCAAAAATGCAACTACCCTTGACCACGGAATTGCAAGCAAGTGCAAGTACTCGACATGCAACTAAACTTTGTAAATCGAACGAATATATAAATTTTCCAATGCATTATATTTCCCTACGTGATTTAAAACATGCGTTATGCATCCTTTTCATGCGGGAATATTAATCGGAACCTGGCATTCAAAATCGGGGCATTGTCCATTCTCGTACTTTGGGTGGAAGCTCCCGCGTGCGGTCCTCTTGACTTTTGCTTAGGAGCCATTGACGCAGTAGATTTCGACTCAGCGAACTCCCCCTTGGCTCTCTTACACGTTCTGAAGTCACTCTGCCCGAGACTTCCTTCTTTGCGCAGGACACAGGCCTTGTAAGACACAGTTTTTAAAAAAATCGGGAAGGCACAGGTGAACTTGGCTAGAGAAGTTTCAATAGAAGCTTCTCAAGCTTCTAGATAATAGGGAGATGACGTATGAGGGAGTGATGATTGGAGATGATGATGGAGAGGATGACGATGAAGGTGAAGATTATGATGAGGATGATGATGATGATGGTGATGATGATGATGATGGTGACGAAGATGGCAACGGCCTGCAATGTGGCCAAAACGCCGGCGGCGGCAGTCGGACGGCGGCGGGCAACAGCACGATCAATCCCCCCTCCCAAGCTCATGGAGGGGGTTTATATGGGGTGAAGGGGGGGGTGGCCACACAAGTGGCAATTGCATGCTTCCCTCGCCCATGCCCCTCCATGACACCTACTCCCTCTCTCTCTCCCCGCTATGCAATGGGTGAAGGAGAGGGAGTTATTTAAAAAAAAATTGCAAATTAACCATTATCTCTTTTTCCCGTGAAGGGGTGTTCCCGCAGTGGAATACGTTTTTGAGCCACGGTCCCCTATGCACATCGCGGGCTGGTGTTTGTTAATGCACGAAGATGAAGCACTTAGCCCAAAGTTTTTTTTGTTGCAGGAGAATTCTTTGAATTGCTTTTGCGTGGGATCTAAATTCGTTAATATTTCATTGCGGAAATATTACATTTATATAGCCTCTGTCAAGCTAGGGTTAGGGTTTTCCCTACCCCTAAGGCTATTCGCACCCATCTGCCCTTATGCACCCTTGCTTACAGTGGGTTCCTATGCCTATCTTCTAACACCCCCCCTCAATGCTAGGGTGGCATTGGATTACAAGGCATATAAGATGTCCCCCCCTTTAAACAACCGAGATGCCTTTATAAATCAGGCTACAATAGTATTTTTAGGTAGATGGTTTAAAGATTCAAAAAAGTTGATCTTCAGATGAATTGGAGGCATAATTGGCCCACTAGTTCTTTGGGTACATTAGGAGTGTTGGGGCATTTACTAGTGATGTGCTCTGTCTTCTTGCATTTGTTACATTTTATTTTCTCAGGATACTTCTTCCAATAGTTGTTTGCAAGATGTCATTTTTTCCTACAAAAAGAACATCTAGTGAGAACTCTATGTACCAATACTTGATCATGGGAAGTTGAAGATGCCTAACTGTTGTTGCCTTCTTTGTGGTTCCTCTTTTCTTCATCCAAACAGGATTGGATGGTACTTGCCAATGTAGGATCTGGAATGTTGGTAAGAGTGGTTACAAGAGTAGGAAACACCTGTTTTACAGCTTTTAGAAGAATAGCAATAACATCTTCTTCATGTATTGGAGCTTGTACTAAGGCAAGCTGTGCCATAAGTCCCTTCATGTGAGAGATGAATTTTCCCAAGTCTTCTCTTGATCGATATTCCAAGTTAAATAATTCAATTTTAAGGAAGATTTTAGTATTTTTACTAGTTGCTCCATAGAGCTTTTCAAGCTCATCCCATTTGTCTTTAGCAATATTTAGTTGATCAACATGATGAATCAATGACTCATCTAAGTGTAACATAATGATTGTCTGGTCACATTGGTCATCCTCTATATCAACTAGATTTGCAGAGTTAACAGTTCTAGTGCCTTGAATGAGAGGCCAATACCCTCTCTCCATCATCTTGTACTTGATTAGTACCTGCCATGGGTGGAAATCTTTGCCATCAAATTTTTGAATTTGAGGTCGGACATCAGCATATGTTGTGGCCATTGGGAAGATCTTACCACTTGCTAGAACAAGGGCAGTGTCTAGTCCCTTACAAGTTTGCCACTAAATGCGGAAGCAATTTAAAGTTGTAATGAGGAGAAAGGCTGAAATCATACATATGTAATATTTCAAAATATGACTTTGGTGGTCCTTTCTTAGGAGCAATCTTCTTCCGAGGTTTAATGGTCTTTTTAGGCTTCAATGATTTGAACCTAGACTAGACTTCGGGCTCCTCCTTGTGGTATGGCTTAGTGGATGAACCTTGTGTTGGACAAGGAAAGTCTATGATTTCAATGCTTGTTGCTGATGATTATGAGGAGAGTACAATGACACTCATCCTTCTAATTTCATTGACCAATATACTTAAGAAAAATCACTCAAGATATGCAATACACTTCTAGTGTATGATGGTTTATGTGTTTATAGTTGTACACATAGCCTTACAACTTGAAGCAAGGTACTTAGTTGTTTTAATTTCTTAATGAAAAACATTCAGATTATGTAAGTATTAGCAGTAATGATGATTAAGCAATGTGCCTTAGTGCTTACAAGCACTCATCTGTAGCTCATGTTGCTAGAGATGGTAAATGTCGGTCTTAATGAGCTTGATGATGACCCTTCAAGTAGAGGAACCTCTAAAATGAAGTTCTCAGGTTCATAACTCACTCTAGAAGAGTCAACTAAGTTTATTAAAATCACAGTTGATGACCAAACATTGAAAAAAATTGAAGATGGAAGAAGCTTGAAGCTCCTGGCTATGGCTACCAGAGACTAACAGTTAGGATTTGGCCTATAGAAACCAATAGAGGTCAAATTTCCCAGAGCCCTCTTAGGAATAGATGGCCCACTAGGGGGGCTACAAAAGCCCTATGGTGGCTGCCTTGAATGTGCCCTCCTCAACACGCCCAACAGCACGCAATGTCTCGCTTGCAGATCTACATTTCTTTCTGTGATTTTGACAATGCTGCTCACCACGACGTCCAATGTTAGAGATTGACATGCCACACTGAATTGCCCAGTGCTTAGGAGAAGATCTCCAGAAGAAACCTGAGGTTGAAACCCCTTCTATTTCCCACACCAGCTCCTCCAAGGTCAGAGGTCTAGCTGGCTATGGAGTTTGAAGGTCTAAAATGAGAGAGATGGAGATTGTCTTGTGCACTTAGTGGAGCTGATTTTTGAGGAAGCTAAGGGGATCAAAGGAGGCTCCGATACCATATGAGAAATCAGAGTTGCACCATTAGAATGTGTGCACAAGAGGAAGGAGAGAGTTCAAAGTACAAGAATAATGTCTTGTTTACTAAGTTGCTTACAAGTACAACTTGGGTACACTCTCCCACACATGATAGTGACCCATAGGCTGTTTATATAGCCTCTGCCAAGCTAGGGTTAGGGTTTCCCCTGCCCCTAAGGCTATTCACACCCATATGCCCTTATGCACCCTTGCTTATAGTGGGTTCCTGTGCCTATCTTCTAACAACCTGAACTACAGGGTGTTATAGGAATAGCTTGAATTGTAGGAATTTCAAGCAATTACTTGAACTGCAAGATTTTTAGTCAGTTACCTGAACTACAAGAATTTCAAGCTAGTTACTTGAATTGTATGATGGAAATGACAAGCATAACCCAAATTGCAAGAAAGATAGGAGGAAGCTTGATAAAACTAAGAGGTCTAGCCAACAAAGGAGTTTTCAGGCATTTTTTAAGAATAACTTGAATATCATAGGCTGAAGATCTACTACTTCATCATTGCAAAAGTTAGAAGATTGGCTCAAAGAAAAGCAGGTTCTTTTCAAACTTTAGATATGCTTCATTACGAGTAAATCCAAGAAGAAGGAAAAGAGATGCAAAGTATGCTTTGAGCATGGACATACTTCAAAGTACTATCCATATGTTCATGAGTCCTATGAAAGAGGCAAGTCTTGTAAGTATTTTTGCATGGTTGATCTGTGTAAGCTGTTTAATGGTATCCGCAATAAGTTCTCTTCGGAAACAAAGAAAGGTTCAAGTTCAAGACTGGATAGAGCATGGGAAAAGCTGACTTCTTTTGAGACTATACTTGATGATTTATGAATGGCATTATGATCATGAAGGCCAAAAGGTTAAGACTTGCTCAAGTTTGTAGCAGGTTTAAAGAGCACTTGAGAAGCTCAAGGAGAAGTATTATGATGTTTTGAATTCGGATCAGGATTCAAGTTCAAGTGATGATGATGATTGCTACCCTTTACCTATGGTTTTGCCAAATATTTTTCACGACTGTGGGAGAGAAGGAAGGAGTCTCACTTGTAGCTTTCTTGCTTACACAATGGAGGAATGCACACACAGGTGGAGGCTGAAAAACAGTTTTCCTCTTCTTAGTTGTGTAAGCCAAAAGAACACTCATACAAAGAAATAGAAGAACCCTATATATGGGTCTCAAACCAAACTCAACTAACTAAGGTGGCATACTAACTGAACCACGAACTAGAGTAGATAAGGATAGTTGTCATCTAGCTATTATTCATGGGCAGTGTACCAACCGCATCTGCAACTAACAAGTCGGTGACATAAATGCACAACGATCACCCTGGCATATCATGAGTGGAGCTCGACATCTCAACACTCCCCCTCGAGCTCAATCCCAATTCCTGCACACCAAGCAGGCCTCTGAACTTGCACAGCTTCTCTGCGCCCAATGCCTTCGTATATATGTCAACTACCTAATCCTCTATGATGACATAAACTAAATCAATAAGACCTAGTAAAACTCTCTCTCGCACATAGTGATAATGCACCTCAATGTGCTTTGTTCTAGCATGATAGACTGGGTTATTTTCCAAGTGTATACTACTCATGTTGTCACAATAAATGACAATTGGCCCATCTGTAGACTGATGCATATCATAAAGTAGCTTATGGAACAAAGCTACCTCACATGCAGCCATTGCTGCACCCCTGTACTCAGCCTCTGTGCTCGACAAGGAAACTGTAGGTTGTTTCTTGCTGCTCCAAGTGATTGCATCACTCCCAAAAGAGAACACATATCCACTAGTAGATCGTCTATCAGAAATACTACCAGCCCAATCAGCATCAGTGTATCCATGCAACTGTATCTGAACCCCAGTCTCATAAAATAGTCCATACTGCAATGTGGACTTCACATACCTGAGTATGCTTCTAGCTGCATCCAAATGTGGTTTCCTTGGAGCCTGCATAAACTGACTTACCAATCCAACAGCATAGCTCAAATCTGGCCTGGTAATAGTCATATAAATCAAACTTCCTACTATGCGTCTGTACATAGTAGGGTCTTCAAGAAGCTCACCTGCATCTGCAATCAACTTCACATTCTACTCCAAAGGAATTGAAATAGGCTTACAACCTGTCATCCCTTATTTGGACAGCATGTCCAATCCATACTGCCTCTAAAAGAGCCATATCCCATTTGGTGATCTAATCACCTCAATGCCCAAGAAATAACACAGCTCTCCCAAATCCTTCATCTCAAACTTCTGCTTCAATAGCATTTTCACATGAAGGATATCTTCATCACTATCAACTATCATAATCAAATCATCAACATAAATGACAAGTAGCATAATACATTTCTCTGTTTTTCTCACATAAAGTGAGAAATCTGCCCTAGAAATCTGAAAGCCAATAGTGACAAGATACTGTCCTATCTTGTCAGACCATGCTCTAGGTGCTTGCTTCAATTCATACAAGGCTTTCTTCAACCTGCAAACAAACTCAGGATGAACATCATACACATAACCTGGTGGCTGCTCCATATAGACCTCTTATTGCAAATCACCATGCAAGAAGGCATTCTTTACATCCATATGATGTAAAGACCATCCCTTTGATGTAGCCATAGCAATGATTGCTCTTACGGTTGCCATCCTTGCAACTGGACTGAATGTTTCTTCATAATCAATGCCATATGTTTGTGCATACCCCTTGACTACTAATCTTGCCTTGTATCTGTTCACAGTGCCATCTGCATTGTGCTTCACCTTATAAACCCACTTACAACCAATTGCATTCTTATCTTTAGGCAAAGGTACCAATTTCCATGTAGCATTTGCTTCCAAAGCATCCATTTCTTCATCCATGGCTTTCTCCCATTTTTCTTTTCCCATGGCTTGCTCAAAAGAAGTGGGTTCTGGTTCCTGTATCACTTTCACTATATAGGCATAGTGAATGGCTGTAAATCCATCATATTTCAGCCTATCCACAGGATACCTAGCTCTGGTAGATGTGCACAAAGTAGGCTCACTTTCAGATGCTCTCAAAACATCCCTGGTCTTCCTTACTCCAGGTGTAACAACAGAAGAAATACCCAACTCATCATCAATGCTCTGTTCTGAGACACTGGATTCACCATCCACATAAGAGTGACTTGCATTCACAACCTTCTCTTTTCCTTTTCGTGATACTTGCATACCACTATCTACATTGCTTTGAGAAGATTCTCCTGATCTCAATCTGCCTGTCCATGGTGAAGAATGTGAACCACTGCTAGAGGACACTCCATGTCCACTAATATCTTGTGACTGCTGCTGTGAATTCTGTGCAGCATTACCATTTTGTGCATCTACATTATCAATCACATTTATTGGCTTATACCAGCTACTCATCTCATCAAAAATAACATCTCTGCTCACTGTAAATTTACGAGTAGAAGGGTTATAGCATCTATACCCTTTTTGTTGACCAATAAAGATGCACTTCTCAGCTTTTGGATCCAACTTAGATCTCAACTCATCTGGCACATGAACATAGGCAATGCAACCAAAAATTTTCGAATGAGAAATATCTGGTTTCCTACCAATATACCTCTCCTCTGGAGTCATCCCATGTATTGCTGCAGTGGGAGTCTTGTTCATTATGTAGACTGCTGTAGCAACTACCTCAGCCTAGTAAAAATCTTGCAGGTCTTTTTCATTGAGCATAGCACGAGATACCTCTCCAATATGCCTGTTTTTTCTTTCTGCAATTCCATTTTTCTATGGGGTATGACTACATGAATATTACTGCTTTATGCCATGCTCCTGCAATAACCTTGCAAACTCATTTGAGAGGTACTCTCCCCTCCATCTGACCTTAGGCATTTTATTTGCAGGCCTTTTTCTTTTTCAACCATAGCTTTAAGAGTTTTGAAATGCCCAAAAACTTCACTTTTCTTTTCATAAAATACACCCAAACTTTTCTGCTATAGTCATCAATAAAAGTAATAAAATAATGATAGCCTCCAAGAGATGCAGCTTTAGTAGTCCATACATCAGAGTGGATTAATTCCAATGGCTTCTTACTCTCTTGAACATGTCTAGGAAATGGTTTCCTTGCCTGTTTTTCAAACTGACAGGCTTCACATACCTTATACATTTCTGCAACCTTGAATTTAGGCAATCCTGCAATAATATTTTGGGCTTGCATTGATTTAAGTCGCTGTACATTAACATGACCAATGTGTTTATGCCAGATATCAATATCTGCAACTACACCGGTCCCATGTGCAAACATTGCTACACTCAATTCAGGCATGTTTGCATCCAACATAAACATTCTGCCCTTCTTCTTTCCTTTTGCTATCAAGCGACCTTTATTTTTCATATCCTCAGCAAAGCATCCATGAGAATTAAATTTGACCTACAAGCCCTTCTCAACCATTTGACCAACAGAAACTAGGTTCTTGGTGATATTCGGGACATGAAATACATCTGATAGGTATTTCTTTTTCCCATCCTGCATAGACAAAGGAATTTTTCCAATTTGCACAATAGAAAGTGCAGTATCATCACCAATCTCCACAAATCCTAGTTTTTCCATTTTCCTTTCATCTTGCATCCATTCTGCATGACCTGTCATGTGGTTTGATGCACCTGAGTCAACATACACACATCGTTGCTTTCTTCTGCACTTGTCACAAAATTGGTCATGTGCTGCACCATAAACAAATGCTCATTTCTGTCATCACCCTGTCTACTAAAAGATGCATAGTTTCCTTGTTGCAATTTTCCATTCATGATGTCATTTTACTTTTTATAGCAGTCTTTAGCCATATGACCCATTTTACCACAGTAGTAGCATTC